>NC_133689.1:14045000-15375000 GCF_048934315.1 Petromyzon marinus
CGAGATCGGGCGCATTCTGGGTGATATGGTCGTAGGCCGTGCTTGCAGAAACCTGTCGAACACTCATATGTATAAAACAATCAACATTCAAATATACTCCTGGAGGTCGTCGCTCGTGAAAACGTTCATTCTGAGCTCCTGGTTTAGCCCCGAAAGAGTGGCATCAAACAGTATTTTGCAAAAAATATTGATCCCAATGCAGTACACCATATCGACGTGAAATTGGCAGGTGCACTAACTGGATGAGTCGAAGTGTAAAAAGCGACCCATCCAGATACAACAATGCAAAAGCCTACAACACCTGGTATTCCCAGGCAGTCTCCCATCCAAGTACTAACCAGGCTCGACTCTGCTTAGCTTCACGAGATCAGACGAGATCGGGCGCATTCAGGGTGATATGGTCGTAGGCCATGCTTGGAAAGACCTGTCGCACATTCAGATGTATAAAACAATCAACATTCAACTATACTTCTGGAGGTCATCGCTCAAAAAACCTTTATACTGGTAGAAACGAAGTTGTAAACTGATTGTACCAGCCTGCAATAGATTAATGTGTCCGTCCGTCCGTCCGTCCCCTTTCAATACTTTAACGAAGTGAAATCTCGTGTTGTTGGGTGTATAAAATCAGTAATAGACAGCGCAGAGACTTGTCCTACCAGCCCACTCTGCAGGGACCTGTTTCTGAGCTCCTGGTTGAGCCCCGAAAGAGTGGCATCAAACATTATATTACAAAAAATATTGATCCCAATACAGTACACCATATCGACGTGAAATTGGCAGGTGCACTAACTGGATGAGTCGAAGTGTAAAAAGCGACCCATCCAGATACAACAATGCAAAAGCCTACAACACCTGGTATTCCCAGGCAGTCTCCCATCCAAGTACTAACCAGGCTCGACCATGCTTAGCTTCCGAAATCAGACGAGATCGGGCGAATTCAGGGTGATATGGTCGTAGGCCATGCTTGGAAAGACCTGTCGCACATTCAGATGTATTAAACAATCAACATTCAACTATACTTCTGGAGGTCATCGCTCAAAAAACCTTTATACTGGTAGAAACGAAGTTGTAAACTGATTGTACCAGCCTGCAATAGATTAATGTGTCCGTCCGTCCGTCCCCTTTCAATACTTTAACGAAGTGAAATCTCGTGCTGTTGGGTGTATAAAATCAGTAATAGACAGCGCAGAGACTTGTCCTAGCAGCCCACTCTGCAGGGACCTGTTTCTGAGCTCCTGGTTGAGCCCCGAAAGAGTGGCATCAAACATTATATTACAAAAAATATTTATCCCAATACAGTACACCATATCGACGTGAAATTGGCAGGTGCACTAACTGGATGAGTCGAAGTGTAAAAAGCGACCCATCCAGATACAACAATGCAAAAGCCTACAACACCTGGTATTCCCAGGCAGTCTCCCATCCAAGTACTAATCAGGCTCGACCATGCTTAGCTTCCGAGATCAGACGAGATCGGGCGCATTCAGGGTGATATGGTCGTAGGCCGTGCTTGCAGAAACCTGTCGAACACTCATATGTATAAAACAATCAACATTCAAATATACTCCTGGAGGTCATCGCTCGTGAAAACGTTTATTCTGAGCTCCTGGTTTAGCCCCGAAAGAGTGGCATCAAACAGTATTTTGCAAAAAATATTGATCCCAATGCAGTACACCATATCAACGTGAAATTGGCAGGTGCACTAACTGGATGAGTCGAAGTGTAAAAAGCGACCCATCCAGATACAACAATGCAAAAGCCTACAACACCTGGTATTCCCAGGCAGTCTCCCATCCAAGTACTAACCAGGCTCGACTCTGCTTAGCTTCACGAGATCAGACGAGATCGGGCGCATTCAGGGTGATATGGTCGTAGGCCATGCTTGGAAAGACCTGTCGCACATTCAGATGTATAAAACAATCAACATTCAACTATACTTCTGGAGGTCATCGCTCAAAAAACCTTTATACTGGTAGAAACGAAGTTGTAAACTGATTGTACCAGCCTGCAATAGATTAATGTGTCCGTCCGTCCGTCCGTCCCCTTTCAATACTTTAACGAAGTGAAATCTCGTGCTGTTGGGTGTATAAAATCAGTAATAGACAGCGCAGAGACTTGTCCTACCAGCCCACTCTGCAGGGACCTGTTTCTGAGCTCCTGGTTGAGCCCCGAAAGAGTGGCATCAAACATTATATTACAAAAAATATTGATCCCAATACAGTACACCATATCGACGTGAAATTGGCAGGTGCACTAACTGGATGAGTCGAAGTGTAAAAAGCGACCCATCCAGATACAACAATGCAAAAGCCTACAACACCTGGTATTCCCAGGCAGTCTCCCATCCAAGTACTAACCAGGCTCGACCATGCTTAGCTTCCGAGATCAGACGAGATCGGGCGCATTCAGGGTGATATGGTCGTAGGCCGTGCTTGCAGAGACCTGTCGAACACTCATATGTATAAAACAATCAACATTCAAATATACTCCTGGAGGTCATCGCTCGTGAAAACGTTTATTCTGAGCTCCTGGTTTAGCCCCGAAAGAGTGGCATCAAACAGTATTTTGCAAAAAATATTGATCCCAATGCAGTACACCATATCGACGTGAAATTGGCAGGTGCACTAACTGGATGAGTCGAAGTGTAAAAAGCGACCCATCCAGATACAACAATGCAAAAGCCTACAACACCTGGTATTCCCAGGCAGTCTCCCATCCAAGTACTAACCAGGCTCGGCTCTGCTTAGCTTCACGAGATCAGACGAGATCGGGCGCATTCAGGGTGATATGGTCATAGGCCATGCTTGGAAAGACCTGTCGCACATTCAGATGTATAAAACAATCAACATTCAACTATACTTCTGGAGGTCATCGCTCAAAAAACCATTATACTGGTAGAAACGAAGTTGTAAACTGAGTGTACCAGCCTGCAATAGATTAATGTGTCCGTCCGTCCGTCCGTCCCCTTTCAATACTTTAACGAAGTGAAATATCGTGCTGTTGGGTGTATAAAATCAGTAATAGACAGCGCAGAGACTTGTCCTACCAGCCCACTCTGCAAGGATCTGTTTCTGAGCTCCTGGTTGAGCCCCAAAAGAGTGGCATCAAACATTATATTACAAAAAATATTGATCCCAATGCAGTACACCATATCGACGTGACATTGGCAGGTGCACTAACTGGATGAGTCGAAGTGTAAAAAGCGACCCATCCAGATACAACAATGCAAAAGCCTACAACACCTGGTATTCCCAGGCAGTCTCCCATCCAAGTACTAACCAGGCTCGACCATGCTTAGCTTCCGAGATCAGACGAGATCGGGCGCATTCAGGGTGATATGGTCGTAGGCCGTGCTTGCAGAGACCTGTCGAACACTCATATATATTAAACAATCAACATTCAACTATACTTCTGGAGGTCATCGATCAAAAAACCTTTATACTGGTAGAAACGAAGTTGTAAACTGAGTGTACCAGCCTGCAATAGATTAATGTGTCCGTCCGTCCATCCGTCCCCTTTCAATACTTTAACGAAGTGAAATCTCGTGCTGTTGGGTGTTTAAAATCAGTAATAGACAGCGCAGAGACTTGTCCTACCAGCCCACTCTGCAGGGACCTGTTTCTGAGCTCCTGGTTGAGCCCCGAAAGAGTGGCATCAAACATTATATTACAAAAAATATTGATCCCAATACAGTACACCATATCGACGTGAAATTGGCAGGTGCACTAACTGGATGAGTCGAAGTGTAAAAAGCGACCCATCCAGATACAACAATGCAAAAGCCTACAACACCTGGTATTCCCAGGCAGTCTCCCATCCAAGTACTAACCAGGCTCGACCATGCTTAGCTTCCGAGATCAGACGAGATCGGGCACATTCAGGGAGATATGGTCGTAGGCCGTGCTTGCAGAGACCTGTCGAACACTCATATGTATAAAACAATCAACATTCAAATATACTCCTGGAGGTCATCGCTCGTGAAAACGTTTATTCTGAGCTCCTGGTTTAGCCCCGAAAGAGTGGCATCAAACAGTATTTTGCAAAAAATATTGATCCCAATGCAGTACACCATATCGACGTGAAATTGGCAGGTGCACTAACTGGATGAGTCGAAGTGTAAAAAGCGACCCATCCAGATACAACAATGCAAAAGCCTACAACACCTGGTATTCCCAGGCAGTCTCCCATCCAAGTACTAACCAGGCTCGACCATGCTTAGCTTCCGAGATCAGACGAGATCGGGCGCATTCAGGGTGATATGGTCGTAGGCCGTGCTTGCAGAGACGCGTCGAACGCTCATATGTATTAAACAATCAACATTCAACTATACTTCTGGAGGTCATCGCTCAAAAAACCTTTATACTGGTAGAAACGAAGTTGTAAACTGAGTGTACCAGCCTGCAATAGATTAATGTGTCCGTCCGTCCATCCGTCCCCTTTCAATACTTTAACGAAGTGAAATCTCGTGCTGTTGGGTGTATAAAATCAGTAATAGACAGCGCAGAGACTTGTCCTACCAGCCCACTCTGCAGGGACCTGTTTCTGAGCTCCTGGTTGAGCCCGAAAGAGTGGCATCAAACATTATATTACAAAAAATATTGATCCCAATGCAGTACACCATATCGACGTGAAATTGGCAGGTGCACTAACTGGATGAGTCGAAGTGTAAAAAGCGACCCATCCAGATACAACAATGCAAAAGCCTACAACACCTGGTATTCCCAGGCAGTCTCCCATCCAAGTACTAACCAGGCTCGGCTCTGCTTAGCTTCACGAGATCAGACGAGATCGGGCGCATTCAGGGTGATATGGTCATAGGCCATACTTGGAAAGACCTGTCGCACATTCAGATGTATAAAACAATCAACATTCAACTATACTTCTGGAGGTCATCGCTCAAAAAACCATTATACTGGTAGAAACGAAGTTGTAAACTGAGTGTACCAGCCTGCAATAGATTAATGTGTCCGTCCGTCCGTCCCCTTTCAATACTTTAACGAAGTGAAATCTCGTGCTGTTGGGTGTATAAAATCAGTAATAGACAGCGCAGAGACTTGTCCTACCAGCCCACTCTGCAGGGATCTGTTTCTGAGCTCCTGGTTGAGCCCCGAAAGAGTGGCATCAAACATTATATTACAAAAAATATTGATCCCAACGCAGTACACCATATCGACGTGACATTGGCAGGTGCACTAACTGGATGAGTCGAAGTGTAAAAAGCGACCCATCCAGATACAACAATGCAAAAGCCTACAACACCTGGTATTCCCAGGCAGTCTCCCATCCAAGTACTAACCAGACTCTACCCTGCTTAGCTTCCGAGATCAGACGAGATCGGGCGCATTCAGGGTGATATGGTCGTAGGCCGTGCTTGCAAAGACCTGTCGCACATTCAGATGTATAAAACAATCAACAATCAACTATACTTCTGGAGGTCATCGCTCATAAATCCTTTATTCTGAGCTCCCGGTTGAGCCTCGAAAGAGTGGCATCAAACAGTCTGGATGAGTCGAAGTGTAAAAAGCGACCCATCCAGATACAACAATGCAAAAGCCTACAAACACCTGGTATTCGCAGGCAGTCTCTCATCCAAGTTCTAACCAGGCTCGACGCTGCTTAGCTTCCGAGATCAGACAAGATCGGGCACATTAACGGTGATATTGTCGTAGGCCGTGCTGGCAGCGACCTGTCGAACACTCATGTATAATACAATCAACATTCAACTATACTCCTGGAGGTCATCGCTCATGAAAACGTTTATTCTGAGCTGCTGGTTTAGTCCCGAATGAGTGACATCAAACAGTATTTTACAAGAAAATATTGATCCCAATGCAGTACACCATATCGACGTGAAATTGGCAGGTGCACTCACTGGATGAGTCGAAGTGTAAAAAGCGACCCATCCAGATACAACAATGCAAAAGCCTACAACACCTGGTATTCCCAGGCAGTCTCCCATCCAAGTACTAACCAGGCTCGATTCTGCTTAGCTTCCGAGATCAGACGAGATCGGGCACATTCTGGGTGATATGGTCGTATGCCATGCTTGCAAATACCTGTCGCACATTCAGATGTATAAAACAATCAACATTCAACTATACTTCTGGAGGTCATCGCTCATGAAAACCTTTATTCTGAGCTCCTGGTTGAGCCCCGAAAGAGTGGCATCAAACATTCTTTTACAAGAAAATATTGATCCCAATGCAGTACACCATATCGACGTGAAATTGGCAGGTGCACTCACTGGATGAGTCGAAGTGTAAAAAGCGACCCATGCAGCAAATGGCATGAGAAATTGAGCCACGTTCCCATCCTGCGTAACCTATCGTATTCCAACACACCTCACTTTCTCTCCGACTACTTTTTTATTCTGAAAGTGCCATGCCATTTTATCTGAGCTATTTTACGATTCAACAAATAAAAACTCGATTTTTGTGTAACGAAGCTACATATTCATAAAAAAAAAACTAAAAGGAGTTGACACTTACAAATTGGCGGTAATTTCAGGTACTAGTGTGAAAATGGTGACACTCTACCACCCATTCACTCTCCCACCAACTCAATCAATCACCCACCAACTCATTCACTCACTCACTCAACCACTCATTCACTCACCCATTCAATCAGTCATTTACTCACCCACACACACATTCAATCACTTAATCACTCACCCACCCTCATTCGGTCACTTTCAAACCCACCAACTAACTCTACCACCCACCCACTTACCAACCCACCAACTCACTCTACCACCTACCCACCTACTCACCCACCAATTCACTCATCAACCCACTCACGCACCCACCAACTCACTCTACCACCCACTAACTCACTAACCTACCAACTCACTCTACCACTCAATATACCACGCACCCAATTACCGAACCACAAACTTATTTTGCCACCCACCCACTCACCAACCCACTAACTCACTTTACCACCCATCCACTCACCAACCCACTCCACCAACCACCCACTCACCCACCAACCCGTGGACTCACTCTATCACCCATCCACCCACTCACCAACGAACTAATTCAGTCACTCCCCAATCCAAAGACCCACCCACTCATTCACTCACCCAACGACCAACTTAATCTACCACCCACCCAGTCAATCACTCACCAACTCACTCCATCACCCACCCACCCACTCACCCACCCGCCTACCAACTCACTCTACCACCCACCTATTCACTCTAACATCCACCCACCTATTCAGCCACGAACTTACTCTACCACCCACTCACTCTACCATCCACCCACCCACCCACTCACCTACTAATTCACTCTACCACCCACCCACTCACCAGCCCACCAACTCACTCTACCACCCACCCACTTATTCACCCACCAACTCATTCTATCATCCAACCACTCATACACCAACCCACTTACTCCATCACCCACCCACTTTCCCACCCACCAACGAACTCTACAACCCACACAATCATCGACCAAACTCACTCTAACACCCACCCACCAACTCACTCTACCACCCACCCACAAACCCACCAACTCACTCTGAGTTGTTGGGTGAATGGGTGGTAGAGTGAGGTGGTGGGTGAATGAGTGGGTGGCTGGTAGAGTTTGTTGGTGAGTTGGTGAGTGGGTCGGTGGTAGAGTAAGTTGGTGGGTGAGTGGGTGGTAGTAACTTGGTGGATTGGTGAATGTGTGGTAGAGTGAGTGGGTGGATGAGTGGGTGGGTGGGTCGTTGAGTGAGTTGGTGGGTTGGTGAGTGGGTGGTGGAGTGAGTTGGTGGGTTGTTGAGAGGATGGGTGATAGAGTGAGTTGGTCGGTGACTGGGTGGGTGGATGGTGAAGTGAGTTGGTGGTGGGTGGATGGTGAAGTGAGTTGGTGGTGGGTGGGTGGTAAAGTGATTTGGAGAGGCAATGGGTGGGTGGCTAGTAGAGTGAGTTGGTGGGTTGATGAGTGCTGGGTGATAGAGTGAGTTGGTGGGTTGGTGAGTGGTAGAGTGAGTTGGTGGGTGAGTGAGTGAATGAGTGGGTGTATACATGACTGGATGGGTGGATGAGTGAATGAGTGTATTGGTGACTGAGTGGGTGGGTGGTTGGGTGAGAGATTGAGTAGGTGTGTGTGAGTGAATTAGTGGGTGGTTGGGTGGATGTACACCAGGCAAGGTAGTTAACATCTCCACAGGTAGAGGCAGAGAGATGCAGACTCAAAATATACAGCAGCAGAAGGTATAGTCAAGGTTCGGGGTCAAACCCACGACCTCCTGCGTACCAGGTGAGGGAGTTGACATCTCAGTCCTGCACTGAGCACACAGAAAGAGTCTCACCGTGACTCGGCAGCTTTAGAGGCCTGCAGATCCCCAGCAGTGGTGGTGGTGGACTAGCTGGTGGTGATGGGGGCCCTGCCGGTGGTGGCAGTGGCCCTGGTGGGGGTGGCAGTGGCCCTGGTGGGGGTGGCAGTGGCCCTGGTGGGAGTGGCAGTGGCCCTGGTGGGAGTGGTGTTGCCCCTGGTGGGGTTGGCAGTGGCCCTGGTTGGGGTGGCAGTGGCCCTGGTGGGGGTGGCAGTGGCCCTGGTGGGGGTGGAAGTGGCCCTGGTGGGGGTGGCAGTGGCCCTGGTGGGGGTGGCAATGGCCCTAGTGGGAGTGGCAGTGGCCCTGGTGGGGGCAGCGGTGTCCCTGGTGGGAGCGGCAGTGACCCTGGTGGGGATGGCGGTGGCCGTGGTGGAGGTGGCAGTGGCCCTGGTGGGGGTGGCAGTGGTCGTGGTGGAGGTGGCAGTGGCCCCGGTGGGGGTGGCAGTGCTCCTGGTGGGGGTGTCCGTGCTGGGGGTGTCCCAGCTGGGGGTGGTGGCGGTGTCCTTGCTCTTGAGCCAGCCGTGAGCCAGCGCCTGATCCGGAGTCATCCGCAGTTCTGGATCCCATCTTGGGTAGGAGTGGGGGTGGGGTGGAAGAGGGGGGGTGGTGGGGGTGGCACGGAGAGGGGAGGGGGGGAGCGGTGGTGCAGTGGTTAGCGCTACGCTACGCTACCACGGACCCGGCAGAGACCCGAATTTCTATCCCCGCTCACAGCCACCAACACCGCCAGTGATGGCGATTATCTGATCCCGTACATGGGCCTCCTCCCCTAGGTCGACTCAGCCTCAAATGAGTACCCTGCTGTGTAGGCAACATCGTCACACGGGAGACAAAGGCGGCCGGGCGTAGTTGCTGGCCACCCACCCACTCGTGTGCCACAGTGCTGGCCGTCGTAGGTGCTTGCAAACAGCACTGTCCCCTACAGTCTACTAAGGCTATACTGGGGGAATCTTTGTCTTTGTGTGTGTGTGGTGTGTGGGGTGGTTGGGTAGGTGTGTGGGTGTGTGTGGGGTGGATGGGTGTGTGTGGTGTACGTGTGATGTGTGTGATCTGTGTGTGGTTTGAGTGGGGTGGGTTGTGTGGGTGGGTGGGGTGGGTGCGTGGTGTGGTTGGGGTTGGGTGGGTTTGGTGGCGTGAGTGTGGTGGGTGTGGTGGGTGGGTATGGTGGGTGTGTGTGTTGTGTGTGGTGTGTGTGTCTGTGGTGTGTGTGGTGTGTGTGGTGTGTGTGTGGTGGTGGGTGTGGTGGGTGGGTGTGGTGTGTGGTGTGTGTGGTGTGTGTAGTGTATTTGGTGTATGGTGTGTGTATGGTGTGTGTGGTGTGTGGTGTGTGTAAGTTTGTTCTCACTGCAGGCAGCATTTCACGAAGCTCACGAGCTGCGCCCCACATCCCTGCAGCACGTGGTGCAGGGGAATGCTTCCAGGGGGACGCGACCTGGAAGGCCAGTGAGGCCTTCCGAAAGGGTCTGCAGGAGAGAGACAGAGACAGACCATCAACACCACCATCATCTCCATCATCACCACCACCATCTCCATCACCACCACCAACGCCATCTCAATCACCATCACCACACCACCACCTCCATCACCACCACCACCACTCTCTCCACCATCATAAAAGTACCACCATACCACCACCACTGTACCACCACCACCACCATCTCCACCACCGCACTACCACCACCATCTCCATCATCATCATCACCACCACATGACCACCATCCTTAAACTCACCAAAGTAGGACGCCCTGTAGGGAGCTTTCTCAACCATTCGTTTGGGAGGCATGCCCAGGATCTGCTCAACCATTTCAAGGCAGAGAGACACAGACACTGAGACACAGAGACACCAGGTAAAGTCCCCACTGAGCTACTGTCTAGCTCTTTTTCAGAAGCGACCTGGTCATCACAAATGAGAGCAACTTAACCAAGTGGCTGATATCATCATCATCACGTTTTACAGACACATAGAGACCCATACACATAGAGACCCATAAAGACTCATACTAATAGAGACCCATAGAGGGACCCACAGAGACCCATACTCATAGAGACCCACATGAACCCACAGAGACCCATACTCGTAGAGACCCATACTCGGAGAGACCCATACTCGTAGAGACCCATACTCGCAGAGACCCATACTTAAACTAAACTACGTTTATTTTTCCAGCTGCAAGGCTGGTAGGTGGATAGATGGGTGGGTGGGTGAGTGGGTGGATGGGTGACTAGATGGGTGGGTGGATGGGTGGGTTAGTGGGTGGATGGGTAACTAGGTGGGTAGGTGAGTGGGTGGATGGGTGGGTGGCTGGGTGGGTGGCTAGATGTGTGGGTGGGTAAGTGGGTGGATGGGTGACTCGATGGGTGGGTGGGTGGGTGAGTGGGTGGATGGGTAACTATGTGGGTGGGTGGGTGGGTGAGTGGGTGGAGGGGTGACTAGATGGGTGGGTGGGTGAATGAGTGAGTGGCTGGGTGGGTGAGTGGATGGATGGGCGACTAGATCGGTGGGTGGGTGGGTAGATGGGTGGGTGGCTGGGTGGGTGACTGGGTAGCTAGATGGGTAGGTGGGTGGGTGAGTGGGTGGGTGAGTGGGTGGATGGGTGGATGGGTAGGTGAGTGGGTGGATGGGTGACTAGATGTGTAGGTGGTGGGTGAGTGGTTGGATGGGTGGGTGAGTGGGTAGATGGTTGACAAGGTGGGTGGGTGAGTGTGTGGATGGGTGGGTGGATGGTTGACTAGATGGGCAGGTGGGTGGGTGAGTGGGTGGATGGGTGGGTGAGTGGGTGGATGGGTGACTAGATGGGTGGGTGGGTGAGTGGGTGGGTGGGTGAGTGGTTGGATGGATGGGTGGGTGGCTGGGTGGATGGGTGGGTGGGTGGCTGGGTGGGTGGGTGGCTGGGTGGATGGGTGGGTGGGTGGCTGGGTGGCTAGATGGGTGGGTGGGTGGCTGGGTGGCTAGATGGGTGGGTGAGTAAGTGGGTGGACAAGTGGATGGCTTGGTGGGTGGCTGATTGGGTGAGTGGGTGGATCGGTAACTGCGTGGCTGGGTGACTAGATGGGTGGGTGAATAACTCGGTGTGTGGGTGGGTGGCTGAGTGGATGGGTGGGTGGATGGCTGGGTGGGTGGATCGGTGGGTGGGTGGCTGGGTGGATGGGTGGGTGGCTGGGTGGGTGGCTAGGTGGCTAGATGGGTTGGTGGGTGGGTGAGTGGGTGGGTGGGTGAGTGGGTGGATGGGTGAATGGTTGGATGGGTGGGTGAGTGGATGAGTGGGTGGATGGGTGACTAGGCGGGTGGGTGAATGGGTGGATGGGTAGATGAGTGGGTGGATAGGTGACTAGATGGGTGGGTGGATGAGTGGGTGGATTGGTAGATGGGTGGGTGGACGAGAGGGTGGATGGGTGGGTGAATGGGTGAATGGGTGACCAGATGGGTGGGTGACTGGTTGGATGGGTGGATGGGTGAGTGGGTGGCTGGGTGGCTAGATGGGTAGGTGGGTGGGTGGATGAGTGGGTGGATGGGTAACTAGGCGGGCGGGTGAGTGGGTAGACGGGTAGGTGAGTGGGTGGATAGGTGACTAGATGGGTGGGTGGTGGTTGAGTGGGTGGATGGGTGGGTGAGTGGGTAGATGGCTGACTAGGTGGGTGGGTGAGTGGGTGGTTGGGTGGGAGAGTGGGTGGATGGGTGATTATTTGGGTGGGTGGGTGAGTGTGTGGATGGGTGGGTGGATGGTTGACTAGATGGGCAGGTGGGTGGATGGGTGGGTGAGTGAGTGGATGGGTGACTAGATGGCTGGGTGGGTGGCTGGGTGGGTGGCTAGATAGGTAGGTGGGTGGGTGAGTGGGTCTGGTGGGTGGGTGAGTGGATGAGTGGGTGGATGGGTGACTAGATGGGTGGGTGGGTGGATGGGTAGGTGAGTGGGTGGATAGGTCACTAGATAGGTGGGTGGTGGGTGAGTGGGTGGGTGAGTAGATGGGTGGATGGGTGGGTGACTGGGTGGGTGGGTGAGTGGGTGGATGGGTGGGTGAGTGAGTGGATGGGTGACTAGATGGGTGGGTGTGTGAGTGGGTGGGTGGATGGATGGGTGGCTAGATGGGTGGGTGGCTGAGTGGCTAGATGGGTGGGTGAGTAAGTGGGTGGACGAGTGGATGGCTTGGTGAGTGGCTGACTGGGTGAGTGGGTGGATCGGTAACTGCGTGGCTGTGTGACTTGATGGGTGGGTGGATAACTCGGTGTGTGGGTGGGTGGCCGAGTGGGTGGGTGGGTGGATGGCTGGGTGGGTGGCTGGGTGGATGGGTAACTGCGTGTCTGGGTGACTGGGTGGGTGGGTTGGTGGATAGCTGGGTGGGTGGATGACTGGGTGGGAGGGTAGGTGTTTGGGTGGCTCGGTGGGTTGGTGGCTGGGTGGCTAGATGGTGGTGTGGGTGAGTGGGTGGATGGGTGGGTGGATGGCTTGGTGGGTGGGTGGCTGGGTGGGTGGGTGGGTGAGTGAGTAGATAGATAGGTGGCTGCCTGGCTGGCCAGGCCAAGTCGGCTGGTGCCTTCCCGAGATGCCCCGGTCACCTCGATGCAGCAGGCCACGTGGTCGTTGTCCATGTCGGAGACGAAGAGCTCCTTTCTGATGGCCAGCTTTGCGACGGTGCAGCCCAGGGACCACATGTCCATGGCGCAGGTGGCCGGGTAGCCCAGAACCACCTCGGGGGCAATGTAGGGGAGGGTGCCTCCAATGAGCGACGCTGTGCGGACGACAACGACAGCATCAGGATGGGTGGGTGAGTTGGTGGATGGTTGGGTGCGTGGATGGATGGGTGGATGGGTCGGTGAGTGGATGGGTGTGACTCCCCCACACATGGACAAACAACCACAACTGCCATTCGCCACTGAGTGGCGGTGATGAAACCATGACGCTTGTGCCAGGCTATGTGCACGTTGAGGCCGTATGAAGTGTCAAACGTCTGGGGACAGGAGGTCATGGGGCAGACCCAGATTCCACAGGTCGACTGACTGAGACGACTGGCTGATGCACCGCCTGTGCCGCCGACTGTACCAACTTGCTGTGATTTAGCCACCCGGCGCTCTGCTCGTTGTTGTGAGCATTGCTCCTCCCACCTCCGTTGTGGTTGGAGGGCGACTACCTCCAACTGTCCAGTAACGTCATTCACGTGCCTCCTCCACCAGTCCAGCTCCCGACAGAGGGAGTGAGCGTTCAAACATTTCACATGGCCATCCGTAGTGGCTTTTTGTTGTTTCTGGAGGAACCCCGAGGGTGAGTATTCAGTCTCCTGGCTCCGCAAAAAGGGGTTTGGTCAGGAGACGTCATAGATCCCTGTCCCTCCAGGGCCTCCAGCACAAGCTTAAATAATTTTTAAATCGTAGTTTGGTGGTAGTTAATTGGAGGTGGAGGGCTTACCAGCCTCGTGCACCCATCCAGAGCCCCCATTTGGCCGGTGTTGTGGTTACAACCGCCGCTAATCTAAATTGGCCCTCCCCCCATGGCACTGGGGGGTAGGCCAATTCACAGCGTTGCCGTTCAGCACCACACACCCACACACACACCCACCTACCCAAACACACACCCACGCACTTGTGCAGGTGTGTGTGGGGGGGGGGGTCACCACTCACGTTGTTGGTCCACAAAGAAGCTGAAGCCAAAGTCAGTGATTCTGATCACCCTGCTTGAGTTGTTCTTCAAGAGAACATTGCCCTGGATGGTGAGCGAACGGCAGACAGAGAGAGAGATAGGATTAACACTACTCAGCGGGATCAAGGTGGGTGGGTGGGTGGATAGGTGGTTGAGTGAATGGATGGATGGGTGGGTGGATGGTTGGGTGAATGGGTGGATGGGTGGGTAGTGGATTGGTGGGTGGGTGGATGGGTGAATGGATGGATGGGTGGGTGGATGGGTGTGTCGTTGGCTGGGTGAGTGGATAGATTGGTCAGTGAGTGGGTGGGTGGGTGGATGGCTGCGTGGGGGTGCGTTTTAGTGAGTGTCCGTGCCCCCAGTGTGCCCCCAGCATGCCCCCAGCGTGCCCCCAGCATGCCCCCAGCGTCCCTCCAGCGTCCCCCCAGCGTGCCCTCCACTCACCGGCTTGATGTCCCCGTGGACGATGCCCCGGGACTTGGTGTAGGTGAGGAAGCGAACGATGCCCCTGGCGTACAGCCTCAAATCGTCCTCGTCGATGCGCCACTGCCCCATATCTATGAGCACCTGATGGAGGCTCTTCCTGCGATGGGGAGACATCGGCAGCGACGTGAGGCGACGTCAGGGTCTCGGTGGATTTCTGTGGGTGTCTGTGTGGATGTCTCTGCGTGTCTCTGTGGGTCTGTGTGGGTCTATGTGTGGGTGTCTCTGTGGGTCTCTGTGGGTGTCTGTGTGGTTCTCTGTGGGTGTCTCTGTGGGTGTCTCTGTGGGTCTCTGTGGGTCTGGGTGTCTCTGTGGGTGTCTCTGTGAGTGTCTGTGTGGTTCTCTGTGGGTCTGTGTGATTCTCTATGGGTGTCTCTGTGGGTCTCTGTGGGTATCTGTGGGTGTCTCTGAAAGTGTCTATGGCTCTGAGGGTCCGTGGGTGGTGATGGTGGTAGGTGGGTTGTGGTCGTGGGTCGGTCGGTGGGTGAGCGGGTTGGTGGGTGGGTAGGTGAGTGAGTGGATGAGTGAGTGAGTGAGTCAGTGGGTGGTAGGTGAGTGAGTGGACGTGTGGTGGTGGTAGTGGTGGGTGGGTGGGTGAGTGGGTGGGTGGGTGGGTGAGTGGGTGCATGAGTGGGTGAATGAATGGGTGAGTGCATGGGTAAGTGAATGAGTGGGTGGGTGAGTGAATGGGTGGTTGAGTGGATGAATGGGTGAGTGAATGAGTGGATGAGTGGGTGGATGAGTGAGTGGGTGGGTGGATGAGTCGGTGAGTGGGTGAATGAATGGGTGAGTGCATGAGTAAGTAAATGAGTGGGTGGGTGAGTGAATGGGTGGATGATTGGATGAGTGGGTGAGTGAGTGAGTGAGTAGATGAGTGGGTGGTGGGTGAGTGAGTGGATGAGTGGGTGGTGGGTGGGTAAGTCGGTGGGTGGGTGAATGACTGGGTGGGTGAGTGAGTGAATGAGTGGGTGTGTGGTGGTGGTGGTAGTGATGGGTGGGTGTATGTGTGAATTAGTTGGTGGGTGGTTAAATGAGTGAGTGGGTGGTTAAGTGAGTGAGTGGGTGGTGGTGATGGGTGAGTGAGTGGGTGTGTGGTGGTTGTAGTATTGTGTGGGTGAGTGCGTGAATGAGTGAGTGGGTGGATGAGTGAGTGGGTGGGTGGGTGGGTGGATGAGTCGGTGAGTGGGTGAATGAATGGGTGAGTGCATGAGTAAGTGAATGATTGGGTGGGTGAGTGGGTGGATGAGTGGATGAGTGGGTGAGTGAGTGAGTGAGTGGATGAGTGGGTGGGTCAGTGGGTGGGTGAGTGAGTGAGTAGGTGGTGGTGGTGGTGGGTGAGTGAGTGGGTGTGTGGTGGTTGTAGTATTTGGTGGGTGAATGAGTAGGTGAGTGCGTGAATGAGTCAGTGGGTAGATGAGTGAGTGGGTGGATGAGTCCGTGAGTGGGGGAATACATGGGTGAGTGCATGAGTAATTAAGTGGGTATGTGGGTGAGTGGGTGGGTGGGTGAGTGAGTGAGTGGATGAGTGGGTGGATGAGTGGGTGGGTGAGTGAGTTCCTAGATTAGTGGGTGGGTGGATAAGTGGATGGGTGATTGGATGAGTGAGTGGGTGAGTCCGTGGGTGGGTGGATCACTGGGTGGTGGTGGTAGTGATGGGTGGGTGAATGAGTGGGTGTGTGGTGGTTGTAGTATTGGGTGGGTGGATGAGTGGGTGAGTGTGTGAATGAGTGAGTGAGTGGGTGGGTGGATGAGTCAGTGAGTGGGTGGCTGGGTGACTGACAGGGTGGGTGCATAAGTGGATGGGTGGGTGAGTGGGTGGGTAAGTGGGTGTGTGGATGAGTGGGTGTGTGGGTGGGTGAATGGGTGGGTGGGTGAGTCAGTAGGTGTGAGATTATGGTAGTGGTGGGTGGGTGGGTGAGTGAGTGGGTGGGTGAGTGGGAGAGTGGGTGGGTGAGTGGGTGGGTGAGTGAGTGGGTGAGTGGTTGGTTGAGTGAGTGGGTGAGTGAGTGATTGAGTGGCTGAGTGGGTGGGTGGGTGGTTGAGCGAGTGGGTGAGCGGGTGGTTAAGCGGGTGGGCGGGCGAGCGGGTGAGTGTGCGGGCGGGTGAGTGGGCGGCCGAGTGGGCGAGGGAGTGGGCGGGTGAGTGGGTGTGCGAGTGGGTGGGTGAGTGGTGAGTGGGTGGGTGAGTGGGTGGGTGGGTGAGTGGGTGGGTGGGCGGGCCGGTGAGTGGGCGGCCGAGTGGGCGGGCGAGTGGGCGGGTGAGTGGGTGAGTGGGTGGGTGGGTGGTTGAGTGAGTGAGTGGTTGAGTGAGTGGGTGGGTGAGTGAGTGTGGTGGTGGTAATGGTGGGTGGGTGAATGAGTGGATGAGTGAGTGGGTGGGTGGGTGGGTTGGTGAATGAGTGGATGAGTGAGTGAGTGGTTGGGTGGGTGAATGAGTGAGTGAGTCAGTGGATGGGTGTTTGGGTGAGTGAATAAGTACGTAGATGGGTGAGTGAGTGGGTGGTTGAATGGGTGCATGAATGTGTGGATGAGTGGGTGTGTGGATGAGTGGGTGTGTGGATGAGTGGGTGGGTGGGTGAGTGAGTGGTGGGTGGTGGTGGTGCTTGTGGTGTCCGTACTTCAATAGCTCCATTACGATGCATTTGTGTCCCCGGAAGTAAAAAATATCCATGACGTTGACTACGTTGTAGTCCACGTCACTACGGACCGTCTGGAGCTCCATAGACATCCGCAGCTCCATCATCTGGTGCGCTTCGTCAGTGAAGCTGTGATCGAGTGAGAGGTAGACAGACAGAGAGAGACAGACATACACAGATATACAGACAGACAGAGGGAGATACAGAGAGACAGACAGAGAGAGAGAGACAGACACAGAGAGAGAAAGAAATGGAGGCAGAAAAAAACAGAGATAAACAAGTTCAGCACTTAACCGGTTTTGTGTTGGAGAGTAAACTCAATTGGTGGGAAGTGGGTTGTGGGGAGGTGCTGGGGGTGGTGGTGGTGGTGGGGTGGATGGGTAGTGATGGTGGGGAGAGGAGGTGGTGGTGGGGAGAGGAGGTGGTGGTGATAGTAGAGGAGGGTGGGTGGGTGGTGGTGGTGGGGAGAGGTAGTCGTGGGTGGGCGGGTGGGTGGGTGTATGGTTGAGTGACGGAGAGTCACGGCAAAGTTGCAGGCAAGAACGTTCAGCCCTAGTTTGTTGCTGCTGCCGCTGCTGCTGTAACTTCACAGCCAGGAGCAGCCTCATAATCTCTGTATTGTTGTTTGTTGTTGGTTTGTTGACTGCACAGCTGCCCCAGGGTACCACTCACTGGGTGGGAGAGGTGAGGATCTTGAGCGCCACCGGAGTCTTCGTCTTGTGGTCGAGACACCGCACGACCACGCCCTGCCTGCCCTGCCCGATCTTCCTGGCCAGCTCAAATCGGTAGTTGAAGTGCTCGTGCTTGACCTGCAGGGGGTCACCGGGGGGGGGGGGGGGAGGGGGAGGTAGTCAGGGTCGGGAGAGTAATGGGGAGGTCACGGGAAGGTAGTCAGGGTGGGGGTCAGGGTGAAGTTGGTCAGGGTGGGGGCTACCGCGGATCTCAGTAGGTCTAGGATCTCTGTGTGTCTCTGTGGGTCTCTGTGGGTTTCTATAAGTGTCTCAGTGGATCTCTGTGGGTCTAGGTCTCTGTGGGTCTCTATGGGTTTCTATAGGTGTCTCAGTGGATCTCTGTGGGTCTAGGTCTCTGTGGGT
This sequence comes from Petromyzon marinus, assembly GCF_048934315.1. NCBI lineage: Eukaryota > Metazoa > Chordata > Hyperoartia > Petromyzontiformes > Petromyzontidae > Petromyzon > Petromyzon marinus. Next base: position 14,063,171 of record NC_133689.1, read on the forward strand.
CTCTATGGGTCTCTATAAGTGTCTCTGTGGATCTCTGTGGGTCTAGGTCTCTGTGGGTCTCTATGGGTCTCTATAGGTGTCTCTGAGGATCTCTGTGGGTCTAGGTCTCTGTGGGTCTCTGTGGGTCTCTATGGGTCTCTGTTGTATATATAGGTGTTATGAAAATTGATTAAAATAATGAAAATTAAATGAAATTTGAGATCTGCATAATTTATCCGAAATTATGTTAATCAGTGTAATTATGCACATAATTTATGCTGATTCGAGAGGTAATCGTATTAATTTATGCGAGTGGGCGTGGTTATGATAATGCAGGTCGTTATGGATTATCAGGTCGGGCCTCGGTGACGAGGATTGTGTTATGAATTGGAATGACGCAATTAATCGTATGCAGTGACGCAGGCGTTGTGAGCGTGAATGAGAGAGAGACGATTCGACTCTGCTCTTTAATTCCGTATTATCGATAAGGATACGATTACTCTCGATTGAACAGTATGGATTATGTGTGTTATGGATTATGTGGTGATAGTGTGCTTATGATAGGTCCCCAGGATTCAGATCTCATACGCAGAACAATATTATGCAGAATTTCAGGAAGAATCACACACAAACCTTCTGCATTAATCAATTTTATTTCTAGCTAACTTTAATTTTTGGATAATATGAAAACTCAATCTCGGGATTTTGGAATTTCAACACAGCGTTAACATGATACCATCACGATTGCGTTGTTTCACCTCGATAGCGGCACCTGTGGTTAATTCCCGACGCGTAACGCAATCGATCGGTTGTTGAGAGAGAGAGATTAAAAACATGTGAACTATTCTATCAAACCTTAACTTTATAATATGCAAACTCGTATGCTTGAATTGTTACACAACACGGCACTTGGTTTTTGATTCGTATCCAATCCTTAATACATTCTGATATGCGAAGTTATTATGCTTGAAATCGTCAGCACAGTACCACGTTGATGTTCGTTCATTGATTCATAACGATTATGAATTTAAAGCGTTCGACTGTAATACTTCTAATTGCCTTATCAACACCACTCGATGGCCACAATGCTTCGTTACTTGAATTGTCACACAAAACAGCAATCGGTCACTGATCATGCGCGGCCCTTAATGCAATTATTGTCACGTTGTTAACAATAGGATGACTGATTATTATGCAACGCTACTCGTTGACAGGGCACTCCAACCAGTATTATTCTTGGAGGCACAAATATGCGTTTGAATTCGTTATTTCATTCGTGGATACCGGCAAGATTATGCAGAAAGACAAATATTAACGAACGACTCAAGTATTCCTAATCAACTTCTCAACGCGACTCAATGGGTGGCGATGTTTCTTTTTGAGATCCTTATCTCGGGCCAATCTTTTAATTGATTGTGGCCAGACCCCTGACAGGGAACCGGTTGAACCCGCTCTCTATCTCCGCGAGCGGCGCTCCGTGGTGAGGAGTCAAGAATTAATCTTTGTTAATGGGTCAGTTGGTAATTTATGCGGTTAGAAGTACAGCCCCAGCACAATATTACAGAGAAAAATTATGAACACTCTTAAAAACGATGGATGTTTCCACAATCACGGATGGTTCAATGGCTTGAGGTTTTTAGGCTTTGTTAATGACCCGTGTGTGTGTGTGTGTTGAATGGTGTGAGTGGTGAAAGAGTAGGCCCATGTTCGGAATCGATTCTTTGCGTCAAGCAGACGTCTGGTTTGTGTGTAGTGGGGGGCAGTGTATCATACGTATCAGTTGATTCTTCTTTCAGTAGTTGGTTCGGACTCGACGGACGTTGGTGAACGAGTAGATGCGTTGTTGTAGCTGAGATGACCGTCTGGTAGACGGCGTTAGAAGCACGCCCGCAGCGGCGCGCTGGTGCTCCGTCGTCGGCGGTTGTAGATTGCAGGCTCACGATTCGCTCGTGGTGGCGCTGGCCGCTAACAGCGGCAGCGGGTCGCCAATTGGCGACACTCGCCAATTCGGCGAGTTGTAGAGACGTCTCCGGCGTCGGTGATGGCTGTTCTTCTGCTGAGATGAGTTGAGCGGGTCTTCTGCTGAGATGAGTAGAGATGAGTCTTCTTCTGTTGAGCTGAGTTGAGATGAGTCTTCTTCTGTTGAGCTGAGTTGAGATGAGTCTTCTTCTGTTGAGCTGCCCCCGAGGGCTGATGAGTTGATTTCAATGCTGAAACGGCTCCTTTTTATGCCAAAAATCTCTCCCCTTCTCGGCTCCCCCTCACGAGGTGGAGCTATCTTTGATCTGATCGTATGTCGGTGGGGGGGGTTCGTGTGTCGGTGGTGGGGGGGGTTCGTGTGTCAGTGTGTATGTTTGTGTGTGTGTCATTTATGACATGGTCCTGTTCGGGTCTTTACTCAAGCCATAAACATCAAGACAACAGACACCTCGATTCATCTCGGTGGCGTCTGGTTGTCTGATCCCTCCACCCAGAGAGAGGGGCGGGTTCCCCCCCCCCTTTTCCGTTCGCGTTCCGACGCACAAAGAAATGGTTAAGATTTTTTTTTTAAGTTTAACATTTCACATCACAGTTGGTATCTTATCATACACAGTTATGATCCTGCTTGTGATTCATAGTATTTGATTTATTTCCAAGTGAAGATGCTCTTCCGAGCGTATGCATTTTATCACGTGCTGCAGAGAAAGACAAAGGTGGCTGGGATCTTCCCATTTCTCCATACTTTGCAAATATCATTTCGACTCCACATTCTACCAGCCTAATTCACCCCGTTACCTTGGCTCTTACTTAGTTTATTAATTTTCGTCACTTTGTGCGTTTATAAATGTGTGACAGTTTAACTTAAAGCTTGCTCGCTCTTTTACTGCCCGTGTGCAGGGTGGGGTGGGGGCTATTACTAAGTTCCGTGTGTGGCAGATGGTCCCCGCGATAACGATCTGGTTGCCCTGGCGTGAAATTCCTCTCTTGCGCTCTTCGGGAGAGACAAAGGTGGTCGGGAGCACCTCTTTATACTTTCGACTTATATTTCTCAAATACCATTTGGTCCCATGTTCGCCAAGACTCGTGTTTGTAACTACGTCCTCCCGACACCTCTCGGTTTTACCGAGGTTCGAATTGTTATGATGGAATTATTAAAAAGAAAAATAATTATCATCCTGAGTTCAAGAGGTCCCTTTCTTGATTGTTGGAATCCATATCCCTTGGTTCTGTAAGGTTCTATAATAGAATATCGTTTAAGGTTAACACGTTGTTATTATTAATATTATTTTGCAATTTTCTTTAAAACTTTCTTTGCCTGGTTGCCGTGTGTGGGGTGGGTGTGTCTCCTCATCAAACCCGGCTGGCTTTTCCAGATGGCCCCTTGTGATAAGGTGTAATTCCTGCTTCTCCGCGCTGTGAGAGAGACAAAAGGTGGTCGGGGTTGCTTGGAATATTGTTTAAACTCTTTCGCAAGTTTGCTCGTTGTCTCATTCCTTCTCGATAACCTTTGATGTGACTCGGTATTCTTGCTCCAAGCTTTGTTTTAACAGTAAAAGTATTAAAGGTGAAAATCATTTGATAGCGAATTAATCATGGGATAATAATTCACTGATGTGTCTGGTGGCCTGTTCTTAATTGGAGTGAGCGTTAGGCTCGCTACTTTTATCTTATTCTTGTTGTTGCCTTTTAATTTTTTTGTTGTTGTTTTACTGGAAAATAAGGAAAAGAATATGTATACGATTTACCCTGATGGCGTCTGGTGTCTGCTCTCTTGGTGTTCTGACCTCGGAGGGACCTTTCCTAAGGGGCCCATCAAACTCTTGTTCATCTGGAGATTTTCGCCGATAGCTGTTACATCCTCGCCTTGAGAGTTTTATTATTTCTTTATTTCTCTATATGGCCTGTTTATGACCAACATCTGGTTTTTCGTGTTTCTGGCTTACTGGTTTGATTCATTAAAAAAATATATATTGTTTGTCACGAAAGAAAGGAAAAAGAAATCTAGGTGTATGCATCCGTAAATATTCTTATGGATATTAATTGTGGAAAAAGGGCCGTATACAACACTCTATAGGTGTCTCAGTGGATCTCTGTGGGTCTAGGTCTCTGTGGGTCTCTATGGGTCTCTATAGGTGTCTCAGTGGATCTCTGTGGGTCTAGGTCTCTGTGGGTCTCTATGGCTGTCTCTGTGGATCTCTGTGGGTCTCTATAAGTGTCTCTGAGGATCTCTGTGGGTCTAGGTCTCTGTGGGTCTCTATGGGTCTCTATAGGTGTCTCAGTGGATCTCTGTGGGTCTAGGTCTCTGGGGGTCTCTATGGGTCTCTATAGGTGTCTCTGAGGATCTCTGTGGGTTTAGGTCTCAGTGGGTCTCTATGGCTGTCTCTGTGGATCTCTGTGGGTGTATATGGGTCTCTATGGGTGTCTCTGCTGGTCTCTCTGGGTCTCTATCGGTGTCTCTTTGGATATCTGTGAGTCTAGGTCTCTGTGGGTCTCTATGGGTGTCTCTGTGGGTCTGTGAGTCTCTATAGGTGTGTCTCTGTCTCCGTGAGCCTCACAGCAATTTAGTTGTAGGTCTCAATGGGTGTCTATGGGTGTCTCTGTGGGTCTCTATGGGTGTTTTTGTATCTCTGTGAGTTTCATAGGGATGAAGCTGTGGATCTCTATGGCTGTCTCTGTGGGTCTCCATGGGTCTCTACGGGTGCCTCTATGTCTCTGTGTGTATCACAGGGATGTAGTTGTGGTTCTCTATGGGTGTCTGTGTATCTGTGTGTCTCCGTGAGCCTCACAGGGATGTAGTTGTGTGTGTATGTGTGTGTCTGCATGTCTCCGTGAGTCGCTATGGGTCTATATGGGTGTCTATGGGTGTTTCTATGGGTTTCTATAGGTGCCTCTACATCTCCATGAGCCTCACTGGGATTTAGTTGTGGGTCTCTCAGGGTGTCTGTCAGTGGCGGGCCGTGTATTTTACACCTAGGCCTTCAGTGATATCCTCCCGCAATTAAACCGCCTTCGAATAACCACACCATGACAATAGCGCTATAGGCTATTGGTCATTCGATGTAACCACCCCATATTCACAGTGACAGTAACCTTTATCGAGTAGAATAAAGTGTTTAACACGAGGCTCAACACCTATGAGAGTTACAATACACTAATTGCAAATACATGAATACATGGCGACTGAAACCATAAAGGATGTACCACTATTACGCAGACTGACAGAATGCTGCATCACAAATAGACATCGCATAGCCCAAATCAATGTCATTACCAAAGAAACAAGAACAAACTCACAACAACCAGTCACATTTACCCATACTACCACCAAGCAAGCAAAAATCCCGTAAAACACAAATAACACAATCAGGATTCAACAGGCTTCCCCACAGAAAAAAAAAATCTAAAGCACTTACATATACAATTGAAACGTCACTAAAGAAAATTTAAATAAATATTAGATGATGCTACATTATGTGCTAGCTAGTTTTACTTCAGTTAGCTAACTGGCCCTCCGATCACGCCAACCGAAAAATGCTAACGTAGGCGGTTAGGCCAGCGAGAAGGCTCCGGCGTGTCAAAGAATACGCCAAACATGGCAAACTCCAAATCTGATTAGTTAAAGAATATAATAATAAACAACATCGTCCCCATTTGCTTCAACAGCAGAGGGGATTCATTCGACATTCTGAAGGCCTCAGGATAGATTTTTCACCCGGAGAGGCGGAGACAGCACAGGAAAATCTGATTGAAATTTATTAGATGCACTGGAAGCAGCACAACTGAGGGAGAGAGTAGCAATGAAATGACGTTAACAGACTGATGGGAACGAACTTTGTAATATACGTATAGCATTAATGAAGATATATATTACATTTTTAAAAAATATAATCTTCTGATTCTGACAATCTATAGTCCAGCAGAGAAGGCCTTGCTGGCTCTGATGGCCCACCTCTGGTGTCTCTATGAGTCTCTATGGGTCTCTATGTGTCTCTATGGGTGTCTCTGTATCTCCATGTGTCGCACAGGAATGTAGTTGTTGGTCTCTATGGGTGTCTATGTGAGGTCGCTATGGGTCTCTATGGGTGTCTCTGTGTCTCCGTGAGCCTCACAGGTTGTGGGTTTCTATGGGTGTCTATGGGTCTCTATGGGTGTCTCTGCATCTCTGTGTGTCTCTGCATATCTGTGTGTCTATATATATCTCTGTGGGTCTCTATGGGTCTCTATTGGTGTCTCTGCATCTCTGTGTGTCTCTGTGAGCCTCACAGGAATGTAGTTGTGCTCTTGGTCATCGTAGCCATGGTTCCTGATGCCGCCTCGCGACGTTTCCTCCTCGCCATCGTCCAGAGTAAAGTACCAGATCTCGTCCATCGTGCTGAGTTCAAGCTTCTGGCGCTCGGTGAGGTGAGGCTCGAAGAGAGCCAGGATCACTGCGGACATGACAACAACATCAACAACAACATCAATAACAGCAACAACAGAAACAACATCATCAACAGCAACAACATCATCAACAGCAACAACATCAACAACAGCAACAACAACAACAGCAACAACAACATCAATAGCAACAACAGCATCATCAACATCAACAACAGCAGCAACAACAGCAACAGCAACAACAACAGTAACAACGTCAACTACAACAGCAAATTCAACAGCAGCAACATCAACAACAACATCAACAGCAACAAGTTTAACAACATCCACAACAGCAACAACAATAACATAAACAACAACATTGACAACATCAAAAACAACATCAATAACTGAATCTAGAAACGAGTTGTCACGTACACACACACACTGCGGTTTAGAGCACCACACCACCCCATCCAAGTGGCCGGGATCATCGGTGCATGGAGACCATAGAGTCTATAGAGTCTATGCAGACCATAGAGACCCATAGAGTCCATAGAGCCCCATAGAGACTATCGATATCCATAAAGTCCATTGAGACCCATAAAGTCCATAGCGACCCATATAGACCCATAGAGACCACAGAGGTTCATAGAGACCCACAGAGACCCATAAAGACCATATAGAACAGAGACCCATAGAGACCCTAGAGACCATAGAGACCCACAGAGACCCATAGATTCCATAGATACCCATATAAACCTATAGAGACCATAGAAACCCATAGAGCTCATAGAGACCCAAAGAGACCCACACAGACTCATATAGACCCATAGAGACCCATATAAATGATAGAGACCCATAGAGGCCCATACTCATAGACCCACAGAGACCCAGAGAGACCCAGAGAGACCCATAGAAACTATATAGACCCACAGAAGCCCATACAGACCCACTCATATAGACCCACAGAGACACATAGAGACCCATACTCTTATAGGACTATAGAGACCCACAGAGACCTATATTCATATAGAACCATAGAGACCCATACTCAGATAGAACAACAGAAACCCATACAAATAAATACCTATACTTTTGTTTTTTTCTGTAAAGTCACGTAGGTAACATAAAATGAAAACAACTAAATTAAATCACGACGTTTCGGAGGCAACACAAGCTTCTGTCTTCAGGTGGAACAGTCACATCAGAATAGCTGTATCAAGTGAAGAGCTCTGAGACACCCGAGATTATATACAGGTTAAGGGGGGGGGAGGAGCCAGGAAGGGACGTGGGTTGGGGGGAGTACTCCGATTTGATCTCGATAGTTTAGACAAGACTCTATTACAATCACATTTAAGGTTAACACAAAAAATGTCCCCTTCTGATTGGAACCACGTTGACAACATGACTGCTGCCTCTGCGAATTCAACGTCAGCCAAATGCATAGTTAACCTGATCGTTAAATTCAACCTCCTATCAAAGAAGAAGCCAGAACCACACATCATAAAACTGGATGTCAACAAAATCGTTATTAATCAGAGTAACATCCCGATTTCGGACAATCTGAAAACGGTACTGGCTAAAGGGCTAAATTTCGCTGTCACCCCTAAACATATACCAGTAGAGGATGTCATCTCACAGGTCTATGTAGTCTTCAAAGACATAGGACACATCCAAGCGGACGTTGCGAGAGCTGAAATAGCCACTATTCTCAAGAATGCTAAGAAACCCATTAGCAACATTAGCAAAAATGAACGCTCTGAACTCGCGAATTTAAAAAAGAGGGATCATATAGTCATTCTCTCGACCGACAAGGGCAATGCTACTGTCATTATGGATAAAAACTCATACAACAACAAAATCCAGGACCCACTCAATGATGGGAGTTACTAAAAAAATAAAAGTGATCCTACTAACAGCCTACAGATAAAAACTAACAAGATCATTACTAGTTCGACTTCACTAATCGAACCAACCAAACGTCCCTCCCTAAAGCCCTCGGCTGCAAGACCTCCCAGATTCTATGGTCTTCCCAAGATCCATAAAGAATATACCCCACTACGACCCATCGTGTCCACGATCAACTCTCCTACCTACAAGCTAGCCCGTTTTTTATCGGATACTCTGCTTCCTTTCACTGGCAAGACCACCTCAGCAGTACTTAACTCAACCCAATTGGTTTCTATGGTCGAGGACATTGTACTGTCTTCTGACGATATCCTCGTCAGCTTTGATGTTGTCTCTCTGTTCACCAAGGTCCCAGTGCCCGACACCATAACAATAATTGAATATTTGGTCCAACATGGACTGAACCCTGATGTACCTGCGCTGGTTAGGCACTGCTTCACAAACACTTACTTTACCTGGAATGGTACCTTCTACAAACAAAATGAGGGTACCCCTAAGGGTTCCCCCTTGTCACCAGTGATAGCCAATGTTTTCATGGAGAAATATGAATCAGACGCCATCCAGACATCCACCCTTCGTCCTTCCCTATGGAAGAGATATGTGGATGACACTTTCGTCATTTGGCCACATGGCCTCCCAGCATTGAATCATTTCCTAGACCACATCAATTCCAGACACCCATCCATCAAATTCACCATGGAAATGGAGAAAAATGGCAAGCTGCCATTCTTGAATGTTCTGTTTGAGAGAAGGACTGATGGCTCTTTGGGACATTCTGTCTACAGGAAACCCACCTACACAGATTCCTACTTGAAACCTGATTCCCACCACCACCCAGCTCAAAAGAATGATCTCATCAAAACTTTATACCATAGGGCTCATTGCATTTCTGACCAACACCACCTGACCAGTGAATTAAAACATGTACATCTGACCCTCAAGATGATTGGATACTCTGACCGTACTATCCGCCAAGCTGTTTCTCCCACCATACAGAAACAACCACCTGATATTTTTCGATTTAAAGCTTTCGTGACTGCAATGAATCATCTTCTTTGGTTCTTTCGGTAAAGTCACATAGAATGAGAATAAAATAATAAATTGATAAAATAAAATAACACAATAATATTCTCACGACGTTTCGGCCACAACACAAGCGGCCTTCATCAGGTGAAGGGACGAGACTGTCTGGTAGGACAGCGCTGGAGTGAAAGAGCCACGTTCAGATCACGGCCTTTAAGCTGTGTGAGAGGAACAAAGCGCCTTGACAAAGGAATTAGCATATAATTTAGCATTGAAATGGCTGAATGATTAGCTTGTGACTGGTCACAGAAATAGTTATGTTAAAAGTTAAAGCATACACATCCGCAGAGGCACCCTTTGACAATGGAATTAGCATAGAATTTAGCATTGAAATAGCTAAGTTAAAGCATACACATCCGCAGAGGCACCCCTTGACAATGGAATTAGCATAGAATTTAGCATTGAAATAGCTGAGTGATTAGCTTGTAACTGCTCACAGAAATAGCTACGTTAAAGTCAGACCATACACATTCACCGAGGCACTTAGTACAAATCAAACAGGAGAATTTAGCATTGAAATAACTAGGCGAATTTAGCATTGAAATAACTGAGTGATTAGCTAGTGACTGGTCACAGAAATGACTATGTTGAAGTCAAGGCCTACACATCTGAGCTATTCACAGTACTATATAGTGAACCAATAAAAACTAAAATATAAATTACCTTAATGTTGTCAATAAACTCTATATTCTCCAATCAGCTAAGCTACCAACAATAAGTCGTTATATATCACAATGCTATATGGCGAAAAAATGGGTGGATTCTTACCCTTAACTTTAGCACCACGGATAGCTACGGGCCCCGTTCAGACGGACGAGTTCGTCCATGGTCGGATCAGAGGAGGGGGAGAGAGACAGCTGCGAGGCCCTAGTATACTCCATGTTGTAAAACCATACCATTAACCGTGGTGTGAGAGGTATTAAGAGGCAATGCTGGCGAAAGAGCTGCGGTCTGAAGGTCATCGTAAAAATACAATTAATTAAGGACAGAAATGATTTACAACATCTTTCCAGTGGTTACTAAGCCAGAATCCATCTTCTCGGTTGAAATTGTCTCTGTGCTTGTATATGTGAATGGCCTCATGAACGAATCTCTCATGGTAGCCGGTTGGTTTGCAAAGAACCTCCGTCTTGGAAAAGTCAATGTCATGTGAGCCCACTGAATTATAATAGTGATCTGCCACGGCAGAGGAGTTCGTCCTACCCTGTTTCAAGTCTGCTTTATGTTCGCGGATGCGGTCCGAGATATGTATTTTGGTTTCTCCAATGTAGCTACTACCACAGAGGCACTTTAGTTTGTAAACGCCCGGGTACTGTATGTCTGGAACAGCATCTTTTACAGATGGAACTAAATCACGGATTTTATGTACTGTGTTGAATCGGACCTGGATCTTGTGTTTATTCAGGATTTTGGAGATCTTTTTAGTGACCCCTGCAATGTAGGGTAAGGTGATGGTTTTGAGTGGCTCCACAAGAGGATCCTTCTTCATGACTGGAGTGATGGCTTTGCGGATTGTGTAGTCGGAGTATCCATTAGCCCTGAGAGCCTGGTGTACGTGCTTGGGTTCACTGGTAATGTGTTCCTGGTTGGAAATGCATTGGGCTCTATGGTATAGAGTCTTGATGAGGGAGTTCTTCTGGGATGGATGGTGGTGGGAATCCGGTTTCAAGTAAGCATCTGTATGGGTAGCTTTCCTGTAGACAGAGTGGCTCATGTCTTAATTAAAAGGAGACATGATGGTTCAATGAGCCACTCTGTCTACAGGAAAGCCACCCATACAGATGCTTACTTGAAACCGGATTCCCACCACCATCCATCCCATGTTATAAACCAAGTCAAACTTTAGCTGCCTTATAATTGTACAGCCATTTACATTGTTTTCAGTGGGTTGTATGTACCCGTGCATCTCTTCCCCCGAACCCCCTGCAGCATAACAAAAGGCGGCTTAACTTAGATCTCCCCCCACCCACGTCCCTTCCTGGCTCCTCCCCCCCCCCCCCCCCTTAACCTGTATATAGTTCCATAGTTCATTTATTTGGCATAGCCCTGTGAGCCATTCGGCTCTTGAATCGGGTGCAACCGCAACAAACAGAAACATGAACAAGAAAACATCTTAAAGTGATTATGTGACTGTGCAAACAGAAAATCCAGGAAAAAAACATCAAAATATTCCTGAAATAGCACCGGACACCAACGCTGTGTGCAAAAATTCCAGTGGGATGCAAGTCAAATAACAACAACCACAAGACAGCTAAGATTAAAGCCATCAGTTTAACTCCGTACTACAATAAACAAAAACATGGCCAAAACAAAAAAACGTTTTCGAAATCACCAAAATAAAAGCCATAAATGCAATGTAACAGTGATCATAGGGACTGTGACCGAATTTTCAACAATAAACTACATAAATAAATAAATTATAACACCAAAATCTAGAGCCATATTTTAGGCCACTGAATAGCAGTGGCAGCTAGGGGTGTACAACTCCTCTAGAGCAGTTTTGAGTGAAGATGTCATAGGTAGTGTTTCAATATAATCTCGGGTGTCTCAGAGCTCTTCACTTGATACAGCTATTCTGCTGTGACTGTTCCACCTGAAGACGGAATCTTGTGTTGCCTCCGAAACGTCGTGATTTAATTTAGTTGTTTTCGTTTTATGTTACCTACGTGACTTTACCGAAAAACCAAAGAGTATGAATCCTTGCAGTCACGAAAGCTTCAAATCTAGAACATAGAGACCTATGTAGATCAACAGACTCATGTAGAGCCATAGAGACCCACTGAGACCCACAGCAACCCATAGAGACCCATACTCATAGAGACCTATGTAGATCCACAGACTCATGTCGAACCATAGAGACCCACTTAGACCCACAGAGACCGGTATGGACTCGCAGAGACTCAGAGAGACCCATACTATGGGTGTCTATGGGTGTCTCTGTGGTTATCTATGGGTCTCTGTAAATCTCTATGGGTCTGGGTCTCTGTGGTTATCTGTGGGTCTCTATGGTCTGGGTGTCTGTGGGTCTCTGTGTACATACGTATCCAAAATAGTTTTTTTGGGTTAGATCGCGTAAATATATAATTGTGTCGTTAAAACCCGCCACCACCCGACACAGCCAACTTGTAAGGGTTGTCACGGAAACAGAGCATGGCAATTCGTCACTAGTACAGCACACTCATGTGTTGGAGAGCCACGCCACAACATTTGAAAACTGAGTATGACGTTTCACCAGTAATTACAACTAGCTGCATCAGGCAACAGCCAGATTTGTGGAGAAGTCTTACTCTTTCGTTCCTTATATAGAGTCGTCGATGTGTTGACCAAGCAGCTGCGCTCTTGCGCAATGTGGGGGGGGGGTGATAACTGGGGCAACGTACATTATGCATGTGCATTATGCGAGCCCTTGGAACTTGTCCTTCCTGTCTATTGTGTTTATGAAAATAGCCCTATTGAAGTACGCTGCCCTTTGTAGGCATGCATTTAAATAATGTATTATTTAATGATTCGCTTCCACACAGCACTAAGATAGTAGCTATCCGAACGGTTAACGTTATTTTGATTTCTTTCAATATCAATAGATTCTCTAATTAGTCTTGGCCAGTCGGAACTAGTTTTGCACAAAACTTCAACATTATCAAAATCAATTGAGTATCTTTGTTGGCACGCGTGCTCTGCTGCTGCTGACGGTTGCATTTGGGATAATTAAATATTTCTCTGACGTTCTTTTAGTCTCGTGCTGATCATTCGTCCTGTTTGCCCAACAACATTTACCATACGTGCAGTTAATCCTGTAGACACCTGTTGATAGCTTCGATAATACATATTTTGTACCAGATATTAAATTCTGTATTTTATGTACTGTGCCAAATCTGACTCGGATGTTTTGTTTTTCCAAAAATCTGGCTAGTTTATCAGTTACTCCCACAATGTACGGTATTTTGATCGTTTTAATTACTTGGGCATTTTCAATGCTCTTGTTATTTGATTTGGTTTTGGTATTCCATGGCCTGTTGATTTGTGCATCATTGTGACCGTTCATTTGCAGCGCTTCTTTAACATGTTGTATTTCACTTCTCAGACTGTCACCATCAGACACTTACTTAGCTCGATGAATGAGCGTCTTGATAAGAGCAGATTTCTGTGCGGGGTGATAGTTTGACTCTGCATTCAGATAGGCGTCAGTATGCGTTTTCTTTCGGTAATCACTGTGTTATTTTACCATTTATACCTAGTCCGAGCAGAATATCCAGAAATGGTAGAGTTCTGTCAGCTTCCACTTCCATGGTGAACTGGACGGATGGGTTTTGCGAGTTGAGATGATTTAGAAATACGTTCAGTGTATCTTTGCCGTGTGGCCAGACCACAAATGTGTCATCCACATATCTAAACCAAGCAGATGGTTTTAGTGTGCTTGAAGCTATTGCTTTGTTACATACAGATGTTGAACTTATTTCACACCGTAAGTAGCCAACCGTACTAAGGTGTGGGTCTCTGTGGGTGTCTCTATGGGTCTCTAGGGGTCTGGGTGTATGTGGGTCTATGGCTATCTGTGCATCTCTTTGGCCGACTCTGTGGGTCTGTATGGCTCTGTGGGTGTCCCTGTGGGTGTATTTGTGGGTCTCTATGGGTCTGCGTGTCTGTGTCTATGGTTCTCTGTGGTACCCTATGTGTCTATTTTTCTTTATGAGTCTATATGTGTCCATGGGTGTCTCTATGTGCCTACGTGTCTGGGTCTCTCTGTGGGTTTCTTTATGTGTCTATGGGTGTCTCTGTGTGTCTCTATGCGTGTCTCTGTGTGTCTACGGGTGTCTCTGTGTGTCTCTATGTGTCTATGAATGTTTCTGTGTCTATGAGTGTGTCTCTGTGTCGATGGTCGTCTCTGTGGGTCTCTTGGTAAAGCGGTCACTGCATGGATTTTCTCTCCGGGTCTTCCGATCTATTCCCACCCTCCCCATTTAGGAATCAACAATTATCCAAGTGTGATTTGGCTGCTGCTGTGCCTTTCCACGCAACGATGATGACAATGATATCAGCCCACTTGCTTGAGGTGCTTTCATTTGAGCTGATATAATTTGTTTGACTTTCATGATGTTGCTGTTGCTCCGCTCTCCTTTCTCTCTCTGCTCTCTCCTCTTTGTTTCTCTTTCTCTTACCTCCTGGTGATTTGCTGCGAATTATTGCGCTGCCAGAGGTCAGCGCACTCCACATGTTGGCAGACGTAGGCTGACTGCCGCTCGGTTCATTTTGACTCGTCTACACATACAAAAACACACGTACACACATTTACACTCATATAGATACGTACACACACATACATATGCATACGTGTGGGTGGTGTTCGTATGTATGGGTGGTGTTCGTAAGTGTGGGTGGTTTTCATAAGTGTGGGTGGTGTTCCTAAGTGTGGGTGGTATTCGTAAGTGTGGATGGTGTTCGTAAGTGTGGGTAGTGTTCGTAAGTGTGAGCCATATTTTTAAGAGCTGGTGGTGTTCGTAAGTCGAGTGGAGGAGGTCACGCGTACCGCCATGGCGTTGATTTTCAGAGTAGCGTTGTTGTGCTGCTTAGATTTCACGGCTTCTCTGTGTGGAGAATGGTGGGGGTGGTGGAGAGATTCACAACACAGACTCACATCATCACCACAGACTAACTTCATCAACATAGACTCAGATCATCAGCACAGACTCACATCATCAACACAGACTCACTTAATCAACCACAGACTCACATCATAAACACAGATTCACATCAACACAGACTCGCATCATCAACACAGACTCACATCATCAACACAGACTCACATCATCAACACGGACTCACATCATCAATACAGACTCACTTCATCAACCACAGACTCACAAAATAAACATGTACTCACATCATCAACACGGACTCACATCATCAATACGGACTCGCATCATGAATACAGACTCACATCATTAACACGGACTCACTTAATCAATCACAGACTCACATCATCAACACGGACTCACATCATCAACACAGACTCACATCATCAACACAGACTCACATCATCAACACAGACTCACATCATCAACACGGACTCACATCATCAATACAGTCTCACTTCATCAACCACAGAGTGGACTTGCCGATGACTGGTACCAGCGGTGTCAAGATTGGCCTCTGTGGAGGAGGCTAGTGAAGGGTGCTACTGGGCAGTTAGAGGCAGTCGGCCTCCAACAACAATGGAGGGCGGAGGAGCGACGCTCACAACAACGAGCGGAGCGCCGGGTGGCTAAAGCACAGCAAGTACAAGCAAGAGCCTGGCCCTGCTACTGCTGCTGATGAGACCCTGAATGTGTAAACCTGTTCCTGTCTATGAACATCTGGGGTAGTTCACCAGCATGAGTACAAGAAAGGGCTTGGCTCTGCTACTGCTGCTGATGAGACCCTGAATGTGGAAACTGGCGCAGAGCATCGCCTGGTTCACATTTCACTCTCACAGCAAGAAAAGGCTCGTGCGACTGATGGGATGCGTAGAAAATACTTGTATTGTTTACGTGCGGACAGGGGGCGGGAGACACAGAGGATACGAAGGAGGAATGGAGGCGCTGCGGTTGGTGTCGGTTGCCTCTCCCACTCCCCTTCAACATCAGTGGGGGCCCAGAGGAGGATGATCAAGTAACTGCACCGCCACTACCACCTCCTTTTTCCTCCTTCCTCCTCCACACCACCTCCTCCACGCTATTTCCTTCTTCCTCTACTCCACCTCCGCGCCATCTCCTTCCCTCCTCCACTTTCACTCCACCTCTGCCACCTCCTCCATGCCACCTCCTCCTTCCACCTTCCCCACGCCACCTCCTTCATCCTCCACGCCACCTCCTCTACCTCTGCCACGTCCTCCACACCACCTAGAGGGTTTGGGATAAACTGAATGAGTGGGTGGGTGAGTGGGTGGTCGAGTGATTTGGTGGGTGGATGAGTGAATGAGTGGGTGGGTCGGTGGGTTTGGGGGTGACTGAATTAGTGGGTGGGTGAGTGAATGAATGGATGAGTGAGTAAATGATTGAGCTGGTGAGTGAATGCATGGGTGGGTTGTAGAATGAGTTGGTGGGTGAATGGGTGGGTGGGTGGTAGAATGAGTTGGGTTGGTGAGTAATTGGGTGGGTAGAGTGAGTTGTTGGGTGGGTGGTAGTCAGTTTGTGGGTAAGTGGCTGGATGGGTAGTAGAATGAGATAGTGGGTGGGTGGTAAAGTGAATTGGTGGGTGGGTGGAAGAGTGAGTTGGTGGGTGGGAGGTAGAGTGAGTGGCTGATGAGTGGGCGGGTGAATGGTTGGAGTTAATAATCTTGATGATGTTGATGATGACGGTATTTGGTGTTTATGTTATTGCAGATTGGACTACCTCATGATACACTGAGACAAAGGCAGAGCTCCCCCGTGTAGGCTGCTGGGATAAGTTGTCTGCAATGAGTGGTGGTTTGGATGTACACCAGCACATCTGCCGCCCTCATACCCGGCCGCCTTTGTCTCCCCAAGTGCTGATGCTCTACATACCCACAACACCGGATACTCGTTTTATTTTTTAAGGCTGAGTCAACCTAGAGGGAGGGGGGACTCCGGATTGGCCGTCCACTGTGTGTGTGTGCGAGGAGCGGTGGCGCAGCGGTTAGCGCACCGGGTGGTAGAGTTAGTTGGTGGGTGGTAGAGTGAGTTCGTGGGTGGTAGAGTGAGTTCGTGGGTAGGTGAGTTGGTTGGTGGTAGAGTGAGTTAGTGGCTGAATGGGTAGGTGGTAGAGTGAGTTGGTAAGTGGGTAAGTGGGTTTCTGGTTGGTAGATTAAGTTGGTGGGTGGGTTGGTGGTAGAGTTATTTGTTGGGTGGGTGAGTGGGTGGGTGGTATAGTGAGTTGGTCGGTGTGTAAGTGGGTGGCTGGGTGGTAGAGTGAGTTAGTGGGTGGGTGAGTGGGTGGATGGTAGAGTGAGTTGGTGATTGAATGGATGGGTGGTTGAGTGAGTTGGTAGGTGGGTAAGTGGGTTGCTGGGTGGTAAAGTGAGTTGGTGGGTGGGTTGGTGATAGAGTGAGTTGGTGCGTGGGTGGTAGGGTGAGTTGTTGGGTAGGTGTTAGAGTGAGTTGGTGGGTGGTAGAGTGAGTTGGTGGGTGGGTGGTAGAGTGAATTGGTGCGTGGGTGGGTGGTAGGGTGAGTGGGTGGGTGTGTAAGTGGGTGGGTGGTAAAGTGAGTTGGTGGGTGGTAGAGTGAGTTGGTCGGTGAATGGGTGGGTGGTAAAGTGAGTTGGTACGTGGGTAAGTGGGTTTCTGGGTGGTAGATTAAGTTGGTGGGTGGGTTGGTGGTAGAGTTACATGATGGGTGGGTGAGTGGGTGGGTGGTAGAGTGAGTTGGTCGGTGTGTAAGTGGGTGGCTGGGTGGTAGAGTGAGTTAGTGGGTGGGTGAGTGGGTGGATGGTAGAGTGAGTTGGTGTTTGAATGGATAGGTGGTTGAGTGAGTTGGTAGGTGGGTAAGTGGGTTGCTGGGTGGTAAAGTGAGTTGGTGGGTGGGTTGGTGATAGAGTGAGTTGGTGCGTGGGTGGTAGGGTGAGTTGTTGGGTAGGTGTTAGAGTGAGTTGGTGGGTGGTAGAGTGAGTTGGTGGGTGGGTGGTAGAGTGAATTGGTGCGTGGGTGGGTGGTAGGGTGAGTGGGTGGGTGTGTAAGTGGGTGGGTGGTAAAGTGAGTTGGTGGGTGGTAGAGTGAGTTGGTCGGTGAATGGGTGGGTGGTAAAGTGAGTTGGTACGTGGGTAAGTGGGTTTCTGGGTGGTAGATTAAGTTGGTGGGTGGGTTGGTGGTAGAGTTACATGATGGGTGGGTGAGTGGGTGGGTGGTAGAGTGAGTTTGTCGGTGTGTAAGTGGGTGGCTGGGTGGTAGAGTGAGTTAGTTGGTGGGTGAGTGGGTGGATGGTAGAGTGAGTTGGTGGTTGAATGGATAGGTGGTTGAGTGAGTTGGTAGGTGGGTAAGTGGGTTGCTGGGTGGTAAAGTGAGTTGGTGGGTGGGTTGGTGATAGAGTGAGTTGGTGCGTGGGTGGTAGGGTGAGTTGTTGGGTAGGTGGTAGGGTGAGTTGGTGGGTGGTAGAGTGAGTTGGTGGGTGGGTGGTAGAGTGAATTGGTGCGTGGGTGGGTGGTAGGGTGAGTGGGTGGGTGTGTAAGTGGGTGGGTCGTAAAGTGAGTTGGTGGGAGGTAGAGTGAGTTGGTCGGTGAATGGGTGGGTGGTAAAGTGAGTTGGTACGTGGGTAAGTGGGTTTCTGGGTGGTAGATTAAGTTGGTGGGTGGGTTGGTGGTAGAGTTACATGATGGGTGGGTGAGTGGGTGGGTGGTAGAGTGAGTTGGTGAGTGGGTGGGTGGTAAAGTGAGTTTGTCGGTGTGTAAGTGGGTGGCTGGGTGGTAGAGTGAGTTAGTGGGTGGGTAAGTGGGTGGGTGGTAGAGTGAGTTGGTGGTTGAATGGATGGGTGGTTGAGTGAGTTGGTAAGTGGGTAAGTGGGTTGCTAGATGGTAAAATGAGTTGGTGGGTGGTAGGGTGAGTTGTTGGGTAGGTGGTAGAGTGAGTTGGTGGTAGAGTGAGTTGGTGGGTGGTAGAGTGAGTTGGTGGGTGGGTGGTAGATTGAGTGGGTGGGTGTGTAAGTGGGTGGATGGTAGAGTGAGTTGGTGGGTGGTAGAGTAAGTTGGTGGGTGGTAGAGTGAGTTGGTGGGTGGGTGGTCGAGTGAGTTGGTCGGTTAGTGGGTGGGTGGTAGTGTTAGTTGGAAGGTGGGTGAGTGGTTGGCTGGGTGGGTGGTTGAGTGAGTAGGTGGCTGCGTGGTAGATTGAATTGGTAGGTGGGTGGGTGGTAGTGTAAGTTGGAAGGTGGGTGAGTGGGTGGCTGGGTGGTTGAGTGAGTAGGTGGCTGCGTGGTAGATTGAATTGGTAGGTGGGTGGGTGGTAGTGTAAGTTGGAAGGTGGGTGTGAGTGAGTTGGTGGGTGGATGGGTTGTAGAGTAAGTGGGTGGATGAATGGTTGAGTGAGTGATATTGATGTTGGTGATGATCATGTTGATAATGTTGATGGTGGTGATGTTTGGTGTTGATTGGACCACTTCACGACGCACTGATACAAAGGCAAAGCTCCCCCGTGTAGGCTGCTGCTGCAAGTGCCTTCAATGAGTGGTTGTTTGGGTGTACACCAGCACCTCTGCCGCCCTCATTCCCGGCCGTATTTGTCTCCCCAAGTGCTGATGCTCTACACACCCACCGCACCAGATCCTTGTTTAATATTTTAAGGCTGAGTCGACCTAGAGGGAGGGACTCCAAATTGACCGTCCACTTTGTGTGTGTTAGGAGCGGGGCCACAGCGGTTGGCACACTGGGTGGTAGATTGAGTGGGTGGGTGGTACGTGGGTAAGTTGGTTGCTGGGTGGGAGAGTGAGTTGGTGGGTGGGTTGTTGGTAGAGTGAGTTGGTGGGTGGGTGGTAGAGTGGGTTGGTTAGTGGTTCGGTGGTAGAGTATTCAACCACTAACCCACGCACTTAATTACCTATCCACTCCCCCACCCACCCATCCACCCATCCATTTTTCGACTCATCCACTCACTCATATACCTCCTCACTCAATTACCCACTCACCCGCGCACTCACTGACCCACCCATCCACTCACTCACCCACCCATTAACCCAGCCTTGCCCTCTACCGCCCTGGCTGTTCATCTGTGCTCTTCCCTGCACTCCCCTAACCAGCCTTGCCCTCCCCGCCTCCTACCCTACTCTAAACCCTGCCCTTCCCTCCTCTCCTTCATCTGCTCCCTGCCCATCTCCCTGGCCCAGTCGTGTCCTGCCCTTTGCTACTGCGCTGCCCCGTGCCCCCTGCCCTAACGCTGCTGCTGCATGTGAATGTGGATGATGTTGTAGATGTTGCAGTAATGAGCCTCTCTTTGGCTGGATGAAGGGGCTGAATGCGCGTGGCATGGGCTATAAACGAGCCAGGCTTATACGGTACAGGATGTGGAGCCGATTGGACTTGTCGCTGACTGGCACTGTCATTGGAGTCGCCCTCCAATAACTGTCGAGGGCAGAGGAGCGATGCTTGCAGGGAGTGGAGCGCTGGGCGCATAAATCGCAGCACGTCGGTACAGTCAGGAATACAGGTGGTGCATCTCAGGAAGTCAACCCGAAACACCTCGGGCTGTCTCGTGACCTATCAGCAAGCGTCTGACACTTAACGTGGCACGAGCACCGTGGTTATTGTCTGCCACTGCCACTTAGTGGTGGACAGCAGTCATCGTTGGGGGTTGTAGAAGGGGGTGAGTGTGCATACACAGCAGTTGTGGGTGAGGAGAGTCGGGATAGGCGTGGGGCGACTTCACGACGACCAAAGTCCCTCTTGGAGCAACACGACAGCTCGCTACTCTCCTTACTACCACCCTCGTTAACATCTTCAGCCACTGTCATCATCAGCAAGCCTATCTTCATTATTATCTTTTGCCATCTCTGTCACCACCATTGCCATCTCTATCTTAACCACCATCATCTACTCTTAAGTAATTTATCGGCCATGATCAATCCAGTACTGGATGAAGGCCTGCCCAAGCTGTCTCCATCCCTCATGATCTTGCGATGCAGCAATCACCTGTAGCACCTGCACGAGACGATTGCATCGCTCCACATCTCCAGTCAATGTGATCTTGTACACTTGCCAACCCTTAAACATTAAACAACTTCGCCCACGACATCCAAACATTCTTCTCTTTCCCCACTTTCACTCCGGCCCTCTCTTCTCGTATTTCAGCCGGCCTCGCCTCCCTCCACTCTTGGATGTCGCTTCACTTCCTTGCCACCAACCCCTCTAAAGCCCAGCTGCTCTTCCCCCTCCACCAACCACCATCCCCCCCCTCCACCATCACTATCATCCCCCCCCCCTCCACTATCACCACCATCTCCCCCCCTCCACCACCACCACCCCCACCATCATCTCCCCCCCCCCTCCACCAACCCCCACCATCATCTCCCTCCCCCTCGCTCATCCCTCGGCCCCTCTGCCCGCACCCTCGGCGTCCTCTCTGACTCCCCCCTCCCCCCTCGCCTCTCACATCTCCGTCACCCGCAGTTGTCGATGCCACCTTGTAAACATTCTCACAATACGCCCTCTCATCACTCAGTCCACTACCAACCTACCGATACACTCACACTCATTTTCCCTTGATTAGACTACAGCAGCAACTCTCTCCTACTCGGTCTCCCAGCCTACGCATTCACTCCACTACCAACAAATCTAAAATACGTCTGCACGCTTCACTTACAAGCTACCACATTGCTCCCAGCACCTCTGCCCTTATTTGAAGGAAAAAACTGGGAACATCCAAAAGCAGTGCTTATAATGGACAAAGAATAATTAATCATTCAATCTAAAAAATCGAATGGTGAAAAGGCAAAGGCTACTGCTGCAGGGTCAACACTCAACACAAGCTTACACCACGATACACCGTTAACAATTATTAATACATTTGTAGTGGCATAGCACTGGCGATAAAGGGTAACTGCGGTGTATGGCAGTACCAACGTCAGCAGGTCATGATAGACACGAGAGGGGGGACATCTGGGGGAAAGGTCACAGAGGGGGGCCCATCGGGAAGCCTCGGGAACCCGCTGGTAGGTTCCAGAGAGGGGGCGTGGCCGGGGCGGAGCGAGGCCACACTGAGAGTAAAAGTGGGGCCCCTGTGGCAGACCTCGTGGCTGTTGTAGGAGTGGAATCCCCGTCGTGCTGCTCAAGATCGTCGTTACCATATCGTCGCTGTCTCGTCGCCATTGTCGCTGCAGTCTTCACTCGATATTGCGCTGCTAGATAGTTGGCTGTCTCTGTTCAGCGCCGTCAGTGTAAGACGGGTAGTGTTGTGTATAGACTAGCAACAGCAATAGTGTGTACCCACGTAGAGTTGTGTATTATCCCGATGGTGTTCGTGAAATAAAAGTGCCTCCAGGTCTTAGTCACTACAGTATGAATGTAGCAGTGTCTTCTCTGTGGAGAAACCGTAGGTTAATTTTCTTCTACTTCAGGTGATGCTATTTTTAGCACAGCGATCGTACAGTCGGGGAAGTGGGGGCGCCGCTTCTACCCCCCCCCCCTCCTGAGACCGTGCTCGCGTGACTTGTCAAGGCCGTCACGGCGAGGCCCATCAGTGGCGTGCTGCTGCAGTACGCAGCGAATATGTGTCACCCTCTGCCTCTGGCATGTCCGATGTGCGGCCCGGGCGTTCTTTGGTTTGACCGACACCGCAACCTCTATCCCCTGCCCCTCGCCCCGCCCTTTCGGTGGGGTGTGTGCCAGGCTCAGTGTTTATTTTGGCTGCTGCAGTAGAACTCCTCTTATCCGTGGTGATGTGGGGACACCGTGGATCCTAAAATCTGCGGGCGTTATCCGCAATCATTTGCTCCAATTTTCTGCGGGAAACCAAAAAATGTTGCACAGTTGTAAGAATAATTGCTGGTAAATAATCGGAGTTTTTGCAGATCCAATAGCTCCCAGAAGCCAATACAGCCAAGCTGCATTATAAGGTCACACTCATTACACAATTCATGACTGATCTCGCCAAGGAGGATAAACCATCACGCGAACTCTGGTGATCCTCGCATCAGCTTTTGACTGCTGGCCATCGAACAACGATGGTCACCACATCGCGCGCTTTCAGATGCACTTCTGCAGCCGTCTGGAACACTCTCCCTTACGATATTAGGAAGTCACTGGATCTATGCAATATGAAATCATGAAACTAACTTTTTCCTGGGCGGTCCTCGACTTAAGTCGGTTCGACTTACATCGCTCCGCATTTGCGGTAGGTTGCCAATTGCCACCACCATGTTATTACCCATGGGAGTGGCAATTCGGCATCACAGTGGCATGATGTTATCTACCTCGCCAGATATGCAGGATGTGTGGGTTCAATCCCGACCCTGACGATGCCTGCTGTATACTTGGAGCTTGCATTTTGTCTCCCCGTGGTCACGTGGATTTTTCTCCTGATCCTCTGGTTTTTCTCTCCGCATTTAGCATCAACATGCGTTTTGAGTATTTGGCTGCTAAACATTTCCACATAATAAGACACTAGCGCTGAGCTATCATTTGTTGCCAGGTTGCTTTTGAAAAAGAGCTACATAGCTCAGTGGGCCTAACCTGCTTAAATTAAAACAAGTTTTCGTTTTATTCGGTAAAGTAATGTAGGTAAAAAATAAAACAACAAAAATCACGACGTTTCGGCCAGAACACAAGCGGCCTTCATCAGGTGAAGGGATCAGGCTGTCTCGAGGACAGCGCTGGAGTGAAACACAGCAACGCTCAGACCGCGGACCTTTAAGCTGTGTGCGAGGAAACAAGGTGCCTTGACAAAGGAATTAGCAAAAAAATTAGCATTTGATTGGCCGACTTAGCATAGAGGTGGTGTACGTGCGGGTGGACTTGTCGTTTGGCGCGGGGGGCGGGAGAGGGGGAGTTTACCTATTGATGGTGTGAAAAGGGAATTTTTAAGAGCTGCGAAAGTTTGGGGTACCACTACTAGAAAAATATACTGTACTATTGAAAATTAGTTTAATGTTTAGTTTTATTTAGAACATCTTTCCAATGGTTGCTTAATTTGAAACCATCTTCTCGGTTGAAATTGTGTCTGTGTTTGTAGATCTGAATTGCCTCGTGAACAAATCTCTGATAAAACCCATGGGTTTGCAAAGAACCTTGGTATCGGAGAAAATTATATCGTGATCACCCACAGCATTGTAACAGTGATCAGCCACGGCAGAAGAATTCGTTTTGCCGTGTTTCAAATCTGATTTGTGCTCGCGAATTCGGTTAGAGACATGTCGCTTTGTCTCCCCGATATAGCAATCACCGCAGGTACAACTCAATTTGTAAACCCCGCGGTACTGTAAGTCAGGAATGACATCCTTCACGGATGAGATCAGATCACGAATTTTGTCTACTGTATTGAACCGGACCTGGATCTTGTGTTTGTTTGGAATTTTGGAAATCTTTTTAGTAACGCTTGCTATATAAGGTAGTGTGATGGTTTTGATCGGAGTATCAATTGGTTGTTTCTGTATGGAGGGAGAAACAGCTTGGCGGATAGTACGGTCAGAGTATTCGTTTATCTTGAGGGCCTGATGTAAATGTTTTAATTCACTGGTCAGGTGGTGTTGGTCCGAAATGCAATGAGCCCTATGGTATAAAGTTTTGATGAGAGAATAATTTTGAGCCGGGTGGTGGTGGGAATCAGGTTTCAAGTAGGAATCTGTGTGGGTGGGTTTCCTGTTGACAGAATGCCCCAATGAGCCATCAGGTCTCCTCTCAAACAGAACATCTAAGAATGGTAGCTTGCCATCTTTCTCCACTTCCATGGTGAATTTGATGGCGGGATGTCTGGAATTGATGTGGTGTAGGAAAAGGTTCAGAGCTGGGAGGCCATGTGGCCAAATGACGAAAGTGTCATCCACCTATCTCTTCCACAGGGAAGGTCTGAGGGTGGAAGTCTGGATGGCGTCTGATTCAAATTTCTCCATGAAAATATCGGCTATCACTGGTGACAAGGGGAATCCCATGGGGGTACCCTCATTTTGTTTGTAGAAGGAGCCATTCCAAGTAAAGTAGGTATAGTTGAGGCAGTGCCTAACCAGCGCAGGTGTGTCGGGGTCTAGTCCATGTTGGACCAAATTTTCAATTATTTCAATGGTATCAGGTACTGGGACTTTGGTGAACAAAGAGACCACATCGAAGCTGACAAGGATATCATCAGGGGACAGTACAACGTCTTTGACCATGCAGACCAATTGGGCTGAGTTAAGTACTGCTGAGGCGGTCTTGCCAGTGAAAGGCAGCAAGGTATCTGACAGAAAACGGGCTAGTCTATAGGTAGGGGAGTTGATCGTGGATGCGATGGGTCGCAGAGGGGTGCCTTCTTTATGAATCTTGGGAAGACCATAGAATCTAGGGGGTCTTGCAGCAGAAGGTTTTAGGGAGGGACGTTTAGTTGGGTCGATTAGGGAGGTCGAACTTGTGATGATCTTGTTGGTTTTTATCGCTAGGCTATTGGTAGGGTCATTTTTTTATTTTTGAGTAACTTCCATCGTTGAGCAGATTCTGGATTTTGTTGTTGTATGAATCTGTATCCATAATTACAGTAGCGTTGCCTTTATCGGCTGAGAGGATGACTATATCACTTCTGTTTTTTAAATTCCCGAGTTCAGAGCATTCATTTTTGCTGATGTTACTAATGGGTTTCTTAGCATTCTTAAGAATAGTGGCTATTTCAGCTCTCGCAACGTCTGCTTGGATGTGTCCTACGCCTTTGAGGGCTACATCGACCTGAGATATGATATCATCTACTGGTATGTGTTTTGGGGTGACAGCAAAATTCAGTCCCCTAGCCAGTACTGTTTTCAGATTGTCCGAAATCGGGGTGCTACTCTGATTAATGACGATTTTGTTAACATCTCGTTTTGTTATATGTGGAACTGGGTTCTTCTTTGATAGGTGGTTGAATTTAGAAATCAGGTTAGCTTTACATTTGACTGACAGTGAATCAGCAGAAGAAGCAGTCATGTTGTCTACGTGATTCCAATCAGAAGGTGACATTTTTTTGTGTTAACATTAAATGAGCTTGTAGGAAAGTCCTGTCTAAAGTATCGAGTTCAAATCGGAGTAGCCTTATCCGATTAAAGATAGGCTGGCCTTAAACAGAATCTGTTTAGAATTCGGAGAAGATACAGCAGCAGAAGTGAGTGTGAAAGCGATAGGTATTACCTTGTGATCGCGGCATCTTTTGAGGAAGGTCAGCGTCTCGATGAGCTGTGACTTCTTGTCCCGTTTTCTGTTAAAAGCTCGAACAGATAGGTGCAAGCCCTCCCCGAAGAGGTTATCAATTCTAGATTTAAAGCTTTTGTGACTGCAAGGATCCATACTCTTTGGTTCTATTCGGTAAAGTCACGTAGGTAAAAAATAAAACAACAAATATCACAACGTTTCGGCCACAACACAAGCGGCCTTCATCAGGTGAAGGGATCAAGCTGTCTCGAGGACAGCGCTGGAGTGAAACACAGCCACGCTCAGACCGCGGACCTTTAAGCTGTGTGCGAGGAAACAAGGTGCCTTGACAAAGGAATTAGCATAAAAATTAGCATTTGATTGGCCGACTTAGCATAGAGGTGGTGTACGTGAGGGTGGACTTGCCGTTTGGCGCGGGGGGGGGGGAGGGGGAGTTTACCTATTGATGGTGTGAAAAGGGAATTTTTAAGAGCTGCGAAAGTTTGGGGTACCACTACTTGAAAAATATACTGTACCATGGAAAATTAGTTTAATGTTTAGTTCGATTTAGAACATCTTTCCAATGGTTGCTTAATTTGAAACCATCTTCTTGGTTGAAATTGTGTTTGTGTTTGTAGATCTGTATTGCCTCGTGAACAAATCTCTGATAAAAACCCGTGGGTTTGCAAAGAACCTTGGTATCGGAGAAAATTATATCGTGATCACCCACAGCGTTGTAACAGTGATCAGCCACGGCAGAAGAATTCGTTTTGCCGTGTTTCAAATCTGATTTGTGCTCGCGAATTCGGTCAGAGACATGTCGCTTTGTCTCCCCGATATAGCAATCACCGCAGGTACAACTCAATTTGTAAACCCCGGGGTACTGTAAGTCAGGAATGACATCCTTCATGGATGGGATCAGATCACGAATGTTGTGTACTGTATTGAACCGGACCTGGATCTTGTGTTTGTTTAGAATTTTGGAAATGTTTTTAGTAACGCCTGCTATATATGGTAGTGTGATGGTTTTGACCGGAGTATCAAGTGGTTGTTTCTATATGGAGGGAGAAACAGCTTGGCGGATGGTACGGTCAGAGTATCCATTCCTTTTGAGGGCCAGGTGTACATGTTTTAATTCACTGGTCAGGTGGTGTTGGTCCGAAATACAATGAGCCCTATGGTATAAAGTTTTGATGAGAGAATTCTTTTGGGCTGGGTGGTGGTGGGAATCAGGTTTCAAGTAGGAATCTGTGTGGGTGGGTTTCCTGTAGACAAAATGCCCCAATGAGCCATCAGGTCTCCTCTCAAACAGAACATCTAAGAAGGGTAGCTTGCCGTCTTTCTCCACTTCCATGGTGAATTTGATGGTGGGATGTCTGGAATTGAGCTGGTCAAAGACGATGTACTGTCCCCTGACGATATCCTTGTCAGCTTCGATGTGGTCTCTTTGTTCACCAAGGTCCCAGTACCTGACACCATTGAAATATTTGAAAATTTGGTCCAACATGGACTAGACCCCGACACACCTGCACTGGTTAGGCACTGCCTCAACAATACCTACTTTAGTTGGAATGGCTCCTTCTACAAACAAAATGAGGGTACCCCCATGGGATCCCCCTTGTCACCAGTGATATTTTCATGGAGAAATTTGAATCAGATGCCATCTAGACTTCCACCCTCAGACCTTCTCTGTGGAAGAGATATGTGGATGACACTTTCGTCATTTGGCCACATGGCCTCCCAGCTCTGAATCAATTCCAGACATCCCGCCATCAAATTCACCATGGAAGTGGAGAAAGATGGCAAGCTACCATTCTTAGATGTTCTGTTTGAGAGGAGACCTGATGGCTCATTGGGGCATTGTCTACAGGAAACCCACCCACACAGATTCCTACTTGAAACCTGATTCCCACCACCACCCAGCCCAAAATAATTATCTCATCAAAACTTTATACCATAGGGCTCATTGCATTTCGGACCATACCACCTGACCAGTGAATTAAAACATGTACACCTGGCCCTCAAAAGGAATGGATAGTCTGACCGTACCATCCGCCAAGCTGTTTCTCCCTCCATACAGAAACAACCACTTGATTCTCCGGTCAAAACCATCACACTACCATATATAGCAGGCCTTACTAAAAAGATTTCCAAAATTCTAAACAAACAGAAGATCCAGGTCTGGTTCAATACAGTACACAAAATTCGTGATCTGATCCCATCCGTGAAGGATGTCATTCCTGACTTACAGTACCCCGGGGTCTACAAATTGAGTTGTACCTGCGGTGATTGCCATATCGGGGAGACAAAGCGACATGTCTCTGACCGAATTCGCGAGCACAAAATCAGATTTGAAACACGGCAAAACGTATTCTTCTGCCGTGGCTGATCACTGTTACAACGTTGTGGGTGATCACGATATAATTTTCTCCGATACCAAGGTTCTTTGCAAACCCACGGGTTTTTATCAGAGATTTGTTCACGAGGCAATTCAGATCTACAAACACAGACACAATTTCAACCAAGAAGATGGTTTCAAATTAAGCAACTATTGGAAATATGTTCTAAATCGAACTAAACATTAATCAAATTTTCAATGGTACAGTATATTTTTCAAGTAGTGGTACCCCAAACTTTCGCAGCTCTTAAAAATTCCCTTTTCACACCATCAATAGGTAAACTCCCCCTCCCCCTCCCGCGCCAAACGGCAAGTCCACCCGCACGTACACCACCTCTATGTTAAGTCGGCCAATCAAATGCAATTTTTAATGCTAATTCCTTTGTCAAGGCACCTTGTTTCCTTGTACACAGCTTGATGGTCCGCGGTCTGAGCGTGGCTGTGTTTCACTCCAGCGCTGTCCTCGAGACAGCCTGATCCCTTCACCTGATGAACGCCGCTTGTGTTGTGGTCGAAACGTCGTGATTTTTGTTCTTTTTTTTTACCTACGTGACTTTACCGAATAGAACCAAAGAGTATGGATCCTTGCAGTCACGAAAGCTTTAAATCTAGAAGTTTTCGTTTATTACGAACGGTGGTCAGACCCCGGCACGACGCAGACTCAGGCGCCAGTTCTGCGCACAAACAAAGAGTATGCCACCCGCCCAGTCGGCTTTCTTACGCACTCCGGTACTAAACCTTTGCACTTTCTTCGGTGATTTTTGTAAAATATATTTATTTAATCTTTTTTAAAATGGATTATAAAGGGGAAGTTCAGTGCTCAGTGATAAAAGGGAAAGTAAAGTGAAGGTCAGGGGAAGGTCAACAGTGAAGATCAAGGGGAGGTAAAAGGAACGTAAAATGGAAGTTCATTCATAAAAGGATAAAAGGGAAGGTCAGTGAGAGAAGGGAAGGTGAAGTGAAGGTCAAGGGAAGGTCAGTGTTGGACTGATTATCATGGCGTCCCTTCACCTTCAGATTTCTTGCAGTAATTTCCCCGTTCATTGGAGCGCTGTCTTTCCGACAGTTCTGTTTCTTCACCTGAGGATTACTGCTTGCGTTGTGGCCGAAACGTCGTGAGAATGTTATTTTATTATGTTGTATTTTTATTATTTTATTATTTCCCTTCTACGTGACTTTTCCGAAATAACCAAAAAGATGAATCCCTGCAGTCACAAAAGCTTTAAATCGAAATTTAAATGCAAATGTACAGTCCAAATGAGCCAGGAATAATGAAGAATCAAGAATTAAGAACTTTCTAAACACCATTATTGTACTTTATGTATGATTGGTAGTTGAATAAATATGCTACTTATATTCATATCTATGAAGAGTTGCGTATCGGACACCCTATTATACCATTGTTTCTGTGGGAAAATCGGTCTCGATTTACGTTGTTTTGACTTCCTGCACCTTTTCTAGGAATGTAACTTGACGGAGGTGAGATGCCCTCTGGTATTGTGCAGCTTACACCACTGACCAGCAGCACATCACATTTGTTTTATTCTGAGTTTAAGATTGATAAGATTAAATTTTTAATTTTTCCGACAGATGTTTTACTTTGTCTCGGTACACCGTTTGGTGGGGAAGTTAGTTACAAGCTTTAGTTAGGCCCAGCAGACAAGAAGGATGTTGTAGTCAGAGCTGTTTGCAGAGCGAAGACCAAGCAGCCCGTGATGTGAGTTTTTCTTTGGTTGTGTGGGTTTTGGACAAGTAAACTGGACGGTTGTAAATATAGAGGCCACGTGCATTCACAGACAGCAGAGGTTAAACACGATGCGGTAGTGTGCTAGGAGCAAAGTGCACCTCTCTAAGAGCAGCCGTGACACGATCATGGAAGGCGAGTAGTCCCCATAACCAGCCTGGCCGCTGCATTCTGTAAGCACTGCAAGGGAGCGGCTGTAGGTTTGGGTAAACCGGCGAGTGCACGGTTGCAGTTTTCTTAACGACTGAGAGCAAAAGCAGATAGCAGATTAGCTGTGGTTCCCCAAGCAGGGAAACGTCTGACCTATCGCAGTCGAGGACCATACACAGGGCAGCCTGCTGAAATGCTGTGTCACCATTCACTATCGAGCCACATTCTTGAGATTCCGAATGATACGTACCGGCTCAAGTTTCGTAGCAAAGGATTGATATACCTAAGTCGTGGCCGCTAGGCATCCGTAGGCAAGCTTGGCTGCCAAAACCAGATTATAATTTCAATTTTTTTTGGGTTCAGTTGAAAGTCGCCTTGACGCACACCACCCGTTGATGTGCGTGATGCATTATTCAAGGTTGACAAGAACCGTATGAATATCGGTTAATGTAGGATGGAGATACACCTGTGTCGTCAGTGTACAAGTGGTAATTGATAGATGAAATGCACCGACAAGGTCAGCAAGATCTTCCGTATAGACTATAACGTCTTGTGGACCACATAGAACCCAGGGGGACACCACGGTCTAGTTGATAAGCCGGTGAGCACCGTGACCTATAGCGCAATGTTTTCGAGTGAAATTGTAGTTGCTCTGCATCTACATGAGCTGTACAAAAGAATAAGTGACTTTACAAGTCTAAGGCTCGCAGAATATCATTGACAGCGGTCATCATGTCTGTCTCGATAGAGTGATCTAGCCGGTAGATGGAATGGTTTGGAGGAAATACATTGCAATTGTCGGAATGCCCACTTTACCTGTCAGCGACAACTCTTTCAACAGTCTTTGAGATGCAACTTCAATTTCATATCGGCTGAGAACGGAGATGATCAAGATCCGAATTTGCCTTTATAAGGATCGGCAGGACAATTGCATGTTCATAGTCGACTGGGGACTCCCTCGTGAAATGAGGGAGTCCCCAGTCGACCCTGTGTATACTCCTCCACCTATGGGTTCCCCCTTTTCACCAGTGATAGCCAATGTTTTCATGGAGAAATATGAATCAGACGCCATCCAGACATCCACCCTTCGTCCTTCGCTGTGGAAGAGATATGTGAATGACACTTTCGTCATTTGGCCACATGGCCTCCCAGCTTTGAACCATTTCCTAGACCACATAAATTCCAGACACCCATCCATCAAATTCACCATGGAAGTGGAGAAAGATGGAAAGTTGCCATTCTTGGATGTTCTGTTTGAGAGGAGGACTGATGGCTCTTTGGAACATTCTGTTTACAGTCCACCCACACAGATTCATACTTGAAGCCTGATTCCCACCACCACCCGGCTTAAAAAGAATTATTTCATCAAAACATTATACCATAGGGCTCATTGCATTTCTGACCAACACCACCTGGCCCGTGAATTAAAACATTTACATCAGGCCCTCAAGATGAACGAATACTCTGACCATACTATCCGCCAAGCTATTTCTCCCACCATACAGAAACAACCACCTTATACTCCGATCAAAACCATCACACTGCCTTACATAGCAGGCGTGACCAAAAAGATTTCCAAAATTCTAAACAAACACAAGATCCAGGTCCAGTTCAATACAGTACACAAATTCCGTGATCTGATTCCATCCGTAAAGGATGTCATTCCTGACTTACAGTACCCAGGTGTTTACAAATTGAGTTGTACCTGTGGTGAGTGCTATATCGGGGAGACGAAACGACATATTTCTGACCGAATTCGCGAGCACAAATAAGATTTGAAACACGGCAGAACGAATCCTTCGGCCGTGGCTGATCATTGTTTCAACACAGCAGGTTCTCATGACATTATTTTCTACGATACCAAAGTACTATGCAAACCTCCTGGTTACTACCAAATATTTGTCCATGAAGCCATCCAGATATACAAACATAGACAACTTCAACCGAGAGGATGGTTTTAAATTGAGCAACTTTTGGAAAGATGTCATCAACCAAGTCAAACCTTAGCTGGCTTATAATTATACAGCCATTTACGTTTATACCAGTGGTTGTACTCGCCCCTGTGCAGCGCGCCATCGCTCTCCCCCCGAACCCCCTGCAGCATAACAAAAGGTGGTTTTACGTGCTAGTGTACCACCGCCTCCCCCTGAACCCCCTACAGAATAACAAAAGGCGGCTTAACTTAGCCCCCCCCCTCCCCACCCACGTCCCTTCCTGACTCCTCCCCCCCCCTTAACCTGTATATAAACGCGTGTGTCCCAGAGCTGTTCACTTGACACAGCTGATTTTGCTGTGACTGTTCTACCTGAGACGGAAGCTTGTGTTGCCTCCGAAACTTCGTGATTTAATTTAGTTTTTTCATTTATTTTATTTTTATTGTGCCTACGTGACTTTACCGAAAAAAAACAAAGAGCAGTGGCTACTGTACGTACCCTCAACAGATTGTGTGTACTCTTTTGCATGCAAACTGTTCTCCAGCAAGCTCGGTGGCTTTAGTCAGGGGTTTAGTGACTGGAAGCACTCTGAAAGAATAGGGGAACACGAAAAAAGAGTGCAGAACACAGATCATGCATGCTTGCCTTATACCAGCGGACAAAGGGCAGTGCTATAGATGCAGATCTCATGCAGCAACTTGATGGAGAACGTAAATACTGGAGGGACATTTTGAAGAGTTGTATCAGTGATCAAGTTCTTGGGTGAAAAAGGACTTGCGTTTAGGGGAGATGATGAACGGTTTGGACAACCCATAACAGTAATTTCCTTGGCATCCTAGAATTGCTATTACAATTTTACCCATTCTTAGCTGAACAAATTAAAAAGTTTGGCAGAAAAGGAAGAGGCACAGTGTCCTATTCGTCATCTATATATGTAAAAGGGAAATTTGTGAATGTGTCTGTTCAAAATGTTTAGCGTACTTTCCAGATTGTACACCATGCAAAATTAGAAAAATAGACTTTTGTATTTTTTGGGGGGAGGGGGGGCGCAATAATGCATATATTTTGCATGGCAAGTGAGCTGTGACATCTCATCTGTCATGTCACCCGCGCATGCGCTACGAACCCGGTGACCCGAGTTCGATTCCCGCTCATGGCCACCACCGGTGACGATTATTTGAACCGATCCTGGGCCTCCCCTTGGTCGACTCAGCCTCAAACGAGTAACTGGTGTGGTTTGTGAACATCGCCACTGGGGGGACAAAGGCGGCCGGGCGTGGTGAATCCAAGTCCCGGGCCAAGCTGTGTAACGCTAGTCAACAATATGTGAAGAACTCATTGAGCTAATGGGTCAGAAAACTTGACAAACAATAGAAGATGAGATTCGGGATGCCAAATATTTTTCAACTAGTCTTTTGACCGTCCAAGGACGGATGTATTGCAATAAATCTGAAACTTGCAAGCGAAAAGCAGACCACAACGTGCTATTCATTGCATCATTGCATCCATTCGTGTGCACTTTGTAAGGCCGCGGTGACACAGACTTATTTCATTTAAAGGTTATAATCCCTTGTTCATCATCACATCCTTTTTACTTCTATGTCTCAATAGCGTTACAGAGATCGCATGACGTGAGGGTTCTGCCATTGTAGTGAGGGTTACAAGTTGACGCAGACGAGCGGGAGGAGGCGGCCCACCCCCCCACCCCCCCCATGTGGAGTGACGTCACCTGCTAATTATTATTCATGGCGGGGGGGTGTCCATGTGGAGGACGTAACCTGTTCATGATTATTGAGGGGGGCTGTTCGACGTGGAGTGACGTCACACGTGGGACACACAGACAATCTTGGCTCATAGTAGTAAATAATTGTTGACTCCAACCCAGACCTGTCACATGTGGTCCAATTGACGTTCATATTCCGGTTTGTTAACAGGAGTGGGAATGTGGTGGAGCGATTCTTAGCCTTTGAGCCAATTGAGAGCCACACTGGTAAAAGTTTAGCAGACTGTGACTTTGATGGTGGAGGGCCTTGGTTTGGACCTCTCAAACTGTAGAAGTCAATCATATGACAATGCAAGCAACATGTCAGGAAAATACAATGGGCTACAGGCCCACCTGAAATAAAAAAAAACCCTCTGATACAGTATGTGCCTTGCACAGCACATTCACTTAACTTAGTGTTAACACCTTAGATGGCAGTAGCCCAGAGGCTGACGAGTTTTTTTTTTAACATGTTGCAGGCACTGTACACATTTTGCTCTTCATCCACACACAGATGGGGGAAAGTCTTTCAGAAGACAGATGTCAGACTGACATTAAAATCGCTGTCCAGCACTCGGTGGAGTGCTCGGGCAGAGTCAATCAAGGAACTGTGGATAAATTACACCCACATTAAAGAGACTTTCGGGGGAATGTGCAATGATGATTATGAGACGAAATACTCGAATTGAGGCTGCTGGACTATGTGCTAAATTGGACACCTTAGAGATGGTGTTCATGGCACATTTTGGGACGTCATACTTGACCGGTTCCATGCTACATGCATGCACCTACAGAAAAGTGACATTGACATCTCTGTAGCAGCACAGCTTTTGTCTTCGTTGAGGAATTTTGTGGCGGGACCGTGAGACCAGTTTGAGGCTTTTGAAAGGGCAGACTTAAATGTGACAGGTGTCTCTCAGTCATATAAGTACGATCTTCAGCGAAAGAGAAACACAAAACATTTGCAGAGGAGCGCTCAGAGTCAGGTGTGTCACTTAAGGGGAGGGAGAAGTTAAAAATATAAACATTTTATGTGGTCATTGATAAGCTAGTGGCATGCTTTGAACATCGCTTGGATGCTTACAAGGGTTTGACCAGTCTCTCTGGAGTTCTGTTTATGTCAGATCAGGTGTCTAATAGTGATGTCATAGTGGAAAAGGTAAATTCACTCTCCGGCATGAACTTTGCCAACGAACTCATCAAATGCAAGTCTTTCATGTCTGACTTTGAGGGTGAGAAGTACCCAACTAAATTGCTTGAGATGTTGCATGCACTTAATCTGCAGTCTGTGTTCCCCAATATTTTGTGGCACTTCGGATTTTTCTAACTTTTCCAGTGACAAACTGCCAAGGTGAGCAGACAGTTGTTGGCGAGAGGTGGAGAGATGCGAAGAGGAGAGCCGGCAAATGTTAGGGAAGAATAGACTGGGAGCCGAACCCAAAGGACGGTAAATAGCGATAGGGAGAGTTAGCGAGCAGAGAGGTAGTTACGGGGGAGATGAGACAGGGAGAGTTACAGATAGAGTCACTGTGTGTGCGGAGATAGCTAGAGTCACTGTGTGTGAATAGACAGATAAGTCACTGTGTGTGCGGAGATAGATAGAGTCACTGTGTGTGAATAGACAGACAAGTCACTGTGTGTGCGGAGATAGAGGAAGTCACTGCGTGTGAAGAGATAGAGGAGACACTGTGTGTGAGGAGATAGAGAGAGAACCACTGTGTGTGGAAGGAGGATGAGCGGACGGTGCTGAGGTGAATCGGAGTGTCCGAGTTGGCGGAGCGCGAAGAGGAGAAATTGTAGTGTGTGCGGAACGATGGAAATAAAAGTGACGGTGGAAGAAAGGCGGTTGTCGTCCGAGTAAATTCACGGCACTACATTTGTACGGCAATAAGGAATGTGAAGCTGGTAAATGAGCGAGGACCTTAGGTCACATTTGTTCTTAGAAACAGTGAGGAGATCCAGCAGGTAGTCTGCTGATTTTTTTTATAAGTACATCGAGAATAAATAAGATCTGATGCACAAGCCGTCGATCATTAAGACATGGTAAGGTTGACCCAATGTATAGATCACAGTGGTGAGTCCTATATGGGCAGTTCAATGCAAATCTTAAGGCCGAATGATACATTGGGTCAAGCTTCTTCAATACAGTACTGGGAGCTGATTTTTATACTATGTCACAGTAATCAAGTAGAGGAAGTATGGTAGCTTTTATCAATTCCAAACGTAAGTGGGGAAGCAATGCTTGTGTCGATACAGAAAACCAATTTTTTATTGTCTTTTTGCCAATATAATCAATGTGATCTTGAAAATATTGTTTTGAATCAAAGATGACACCAAGATACTTATAGATCCTGACTTGCTCTATTTGATAATTATTTAAGGAATGTAATTGGGGAAAAATAATTTCCTGCTTGAGTCCTGGTGAGAAGCATAACACCTTGGATTTAGAGGTATTCAGGACTAGTTTAAGAGCAACTAGCTGATCTTGTAGTTTGTTTAAATCACACTGGAGCTTAGCAATCATGTCATCTGGAGAGCGGCCAGCAATAATCAGTTTCGTGTCATCTGCAAACAGATTTAGCCTGGAATTATGCAGGTCAGTGCCCAAGTCATTGACATGCAGAGATAACAAGAGGGGGCCAAGGATGGAACCCTGTGGAACCCCTTTTGTTATCTTAACACTGTTTGACCTCCAACCATCTATGAAAACAGTTTGGGTGCGAGAAGAGAGGTACATTTTTAACTATTCCACTGCGTGTTTGGAGAAACGGAGGCAACTTAGTTTACTAAGCAGGATGTTGTTTTCGACTGTATAAAAGACTTTGGACAAGTCCACAAAAAGACTGGCGCTGTACTGCTTATTATCCATGCTACTGTAAATGTGATTTAGAGAGTCTAGTGCAGTAGATGTGGTGCTGTATTTTTTCCAGAACCCAGATTTGTTTCGATGTAAGAGATTGTTGTCGGACAGGAAACTGCTAATTTGGTAGTTCAGTAATTTTTCGAAAAAAATCATCGACAGGGACAAAATTGAGATTGGTCGGTAGTTATTTGTATCATCTTTAGGGCCCCCTTCATGAATTGGACGTACATAGCAATGTTTTAATTCTAGAGGTACCGATGCTTCATTTATGTACAGGTCAAAAATATGGATTATATGTTTGTATATTTGGTGACCAACAGTTAGCAGAGCAAATAAGGAATACTATCCCGCTTTGGAAGAGTAGGACCGTTTGAGGTAGGACAGATGTTTCAGAACATTTTTTTCGTGGATAGGCTGGAGACTAAACTCGTTTAATATTCGTACAGGGGTGTCAGAAATTGCATTAGCAGGGTTTACTCCCTGTAAGAGCCATTAGACAGTGAATGTATTATTTCTGTGTATACATTTGATGTACATCTGTCATACATTTGTTGACAGACTGGGCATACTGTTTAGAACCCCCTGTGGTTAGACGCTCTGTTGGTTAAACCCATGTCATCATTTCCGGTCTGATAGTATAAACGGGAAGCCAGGAGCAGAGCCAGGCGGGAGCGAGTGGACACTTTATCACATTATCAAACTTTGACCGTGTAATAATGTGATAAAGTACGTGGACAGGTGAAGATATAACTTTGGAAATCGCTCGTTTTCATACAACTAAGAAATAAAGAAACAGTTTGATTTAAGACACGCGTCAGACTTATTGCTCCCAAAGGTTCCGGCGTAGCTTATTTTTTGGTACAAGAAATCTGCGCATACACTCCCAATACATTATTATCAAAAAGGTCACCAGCTTCAGAAAAATGAAGGTTAAAATTGTTGACTATTTTTTGGGGATCTGAAAAATAGTCTCCATTTCGGTTAAGTGCAACTGGAAGATTGTCTGTATTATATGCCTTTTCAATACATTTTACTGTTTTCCAGAATATCCTGGCGTTGCCACCTGATTCTAGGAGAGTGTAGGAAAATAATTTTTTGCATGCTGTATTTTTTTGACACATCTATTCCTCAACAACCTATACTCGAGCCAGTCATTGACCAAATTACTTTTTTGAGCACTTGCCCAAGCCTTGTCCCTAGTTTTCATGAGCTTAGTAATCAAAGGATCAAACCATGGTGGACGGTTGCCTTTAATTTTAAATCTAACCATCGGAGCATGTTTGTCAAGAATTTGCAGAAACGTGTACCTGAAGGTCTCCCAAGCCACAGTCTGGCTGACGATCTCACCCCAAATATGAAGGAGTGATCACTAAGGTTATTACCCAGAACACTAGTAAGTGGGAAATTGTGAGGGGCATTAATTAACAGGACGTCAAGCAGAGATGACTGTCCTGGGTTTTTTTAGGTTGGCTCTTGTGGGGACATTTATTAATTGAAATAGGTTAAATTCATTTGCAAAATTTGTGACCACGGCAGGTGGGTTTAGCCAATTCCAATTCAGATCACCCACAAACTATTTCACCTTTAGGGAGGCCTCCAAGAAGCTCCCTCAGTGCAGTCCCAGCTTCAACGTCTTACCACTAGGCGGTCTATAGTAGCACACTACCAATATCTGTTGATTATTAGGGAGAGTGATTCTGAGAGCCAGACCTTCAAAGCAATATATTTTCAACACACAATGAGCTGGTGAACATGCAATAGTACTACGAACATAGATGGCAATTCAACTTCCTTAAAATCCTCGGTGAAGCCGAAAAAGGTTGTAGTCAATCGTAATCTGCAAGTCATTGACAGTGGGAGTCTTTCTGTAAGGCAAAAAATGTCCCGGTCCAGATTTGCAACTTCTAGTTTTCGTTGGCTAAATTTAATCAACAGCCCTCTGATGTTGATGTGTAGAACACCAACACCTTTTCTACCAGAAAAATCAATAGAATTATATAGTTCTTTACATTTGGACCAGGGTGAAGCTCAATACCTCCCAGAAATAAGAAAAGTAGAATTAAAAGTTTGCACTGATATTTTCTGTGAAATGATGAAAAACGGCGAACCTTGAACGAATAGCAGCAGCTCGCAGTTGGCGACATTTGTAAGAGCAGAATGAAGTTTGGAAGGAGAGCTGGTGAAGTAATGGGACACACAGTTAAACACGCACGTGAAAAAGTACATATTAGCTGAGTGCGAGTAGTTGAACTTTTTGCCGCATACGTCGCAGGCGTAGGGCAGGTCGCCCTTGTCGAAACGCGTGTGATGTGCCAGGCACTGGGCCAGAAGGCGATGTGTCTGCCATGTGGTGCAGCTGCATGGTGAGTTCGCCCAACTTGGAGAATGCCGCTCCTGCCGCTGAGAATCTCACTGACTTTTGTACATGTGGACATCATTGACGCGGTTGCCGAGAAATACGCGGGGCCTTGCAGTCGCAGCAGTGCGACGTCGTAGTTGGACGACTGGGTGTCGTAGAGCGAGTGGAAGTAGACCTTGTCCACCACCAGGTAGGGAGTGATCATGAACAGCTGCTCCACCAGGCTGGCATACGCCTTCCATAGACCCGGCAACGTTTTGTGCAAGACGCATTGAGCGGCCGTCACCACCCATGAGGGCGCCACGATGAAGCCACGGCACACAAGCGACACGTCATAGTGCAGCGACACTTGTCACGGCCAGCAGCCCCCCGCCGCCGGGCGGCCCTCCACCGCTTACGAGCTCTCCAGGGGGGCTCCCACGTCACATGCCAAGCACTGCCGGTGCCACAGGTCTCCTACGTCTGGAAGACCTTTGCAACCGTGGCGGCGGCAGAGTCCGGGATGACCACAGGGTCGGCCCTGAGGAACATGGAGGAGGCGTTCAGCCCCAGAGTGGCCACGTCCACTGCCTCGGCACTCTCAACACTGTCGGAGCCCATTGAGCGGCAGCTGAAGCGGGAGAGGGCGTCGCTCCAGCCGTCCGAGCAGGTGAACCCCTACGGCACATGGGGCCCTGACACGAACACCTGGAGCACGCGGGCAGGGCTCCACACTCTCATGCAAGATGAAGCTACTGTGTTCCATGTGCCATCACAGCTCACAGCCATGATGCGTCTGTTGATGGCTGGCTCTCTGCAGTTGCCAAATGCGCACGCAGCCGTCTGCTTGTCGTAGAGGTAGTAGACTGCGAGGGAGATGCTGACGCCGACGGCTGCCATGGAGAGAACGACAATGACGGCACAGTAGAGGTGGCGTTTCAGGGCGTGCTTCTAGCAGCACGCTATTAAGCTGGAGAGAGAAACTCGTGTCTTTGGGCGTGGTCCTTTGTGTGGAGCCAGGAGTAGCCACAGCATGGTCAGACCGGCGTGGGGTTTGAAGGAAACAGATCGACTCTACAGTACAGTAGTTGCCATATATTTACAACAGTGGGCAAAGTTTAATGTTGATTGGCGTGGCTCTGCAATCCACTTCGTGGGCCGAGTTGTTTGCGTGGGAGCAGGTGTTATCACTGAGCACATGCATCGATAGGTCGATTCTTAATTACAAATGTTTGTTTTGTTCATTAAAAATCTCATATAGATCCGCAAAAAAATGATATTTTTGGATTATCCGCGATTTTTAATTATCCACGGCTGCCACCTCCCCCCCTCAATTGGCATGGATAATCGAGAGTCGACTGTACTGGCATTACAAGTGTAATAAGACCGCCATCTCCTGTATTATTGTGGGGCATACATCACTTTATACAGTCCACGGTTTATCCATAGTGGGGATTATATCTGGGGTAAAGGTGATGGGCGGATCTACCAGGGAGGCCTCTGGAACGTTCCCGAAAGTTCCAGGAGGGGCGTGGCCAGAGGCAGGGCTTAGCCTCCGGGGAGCGAATATAAGCCAGGGGCAGAGTAACGTGAGGGGTCGGTGTTGAAGATCAAGAGGAGCTCCCCATCGCTGCTGCCCCGCCATTTCCATCGGCCACGTGGCGGCTTGACCTCCAGCCGCTCAGCCTCTCCCTAGCACGTCGTCAGCAAGTGGCGTGTTGTTGAGCGGGTGAGTGCCACGTGGCACGGGGCAGCGCAGCCACAAGAGCGGCAGACATCCGCGAAGAGAAACGAGAGAGAGACGTGGCTGTACCAAGCTTTATTAATAAATAACCTGAAGTCATTTTCCATATTCTTGGTTCTTTCGGTAAAGTCACGTATAAGGGAAATAATAAAATAATACAAATCAAACAATAAAAAGCTCACGACGTTTCGATTTCAACACAAGCAATCATCATCAGATGTGAAAACCACAGCTAGAAATTTTGAAAAAAGTGGCGTTTTTTCTTAACATTAGCACCACGGAGAGCAACTGGCGGTTGTTCAGACGGACGAGTTCATCTATGCGTGGAACGGAGGAGCTATAATTAGAATGGAATGCGGTCTGAAAGTCAGTGTAAGCGTGAACACAATCAATTAAGCCACTCATTACACATGTAATTAATGAGCAAAATTCGTCAAGTGTAAAAATACGTTGGAAGATAAAAGGGAAGACGACGTTTATGTGCTTGGGATCATCATTGTTGCCTTTGTAACCAGGTCATTTAGCTTCAAGATAAACGGTTCCATTGGCCTTGACAGGCAGGGCCAGATCGCTTCTGAAAAAAGCTATAAAGTTCAGTGGGACTTAACTGGTAAAATATATTTTTAAATAGTTTAGTTTTATTCTTTGATTTGTTTACCCTTCCAATATCTTTCCTATATTTTTGTACTGCAAGCGTACACTGACGGTCGCCAATCAGTGGGATAGGCTTCGCCGCTTCAGCCTCTAAGCCAATCGGGTGAAAGGGATTATCTGGGCCAGAGTTCAAGGGCGGAGCCCGAGGGTGCTAGTGGGGTACTATCTAGAAGGTTCGTAAGGGGGTGTGGCTAGAGGCGGGGCTTGGTGACGCGGAGGGGGGTTATAAGGGGAAGCCGGAAGGGACTCGGGGTCAGTGTGGGCCTCCGGCACGCCATCGGCCACGTGACGGTCCGGAGGCAGTCTCCCTGCGCGCCGTCTGCCAGCGGTGCGTGGGAGCGGGAAGAGTGAGCGAGCATGTGCGGATGATAAAAACTCACGCCGCGCAACGCAGAACGACGGTGATTGCTTGGGAGAACGCGGAGCTGTCCAGCGGCGAGAAATAAATAAATAAAGAAGACCCAGCCAGATTGTCGTCGAAGTGTTTTATTACACTTTGTTGATTTTATTATTATGAGACCTCCTTTGCCAGTAACAAGATATAATAAGAGGTTTTACCATTTTAACTGGCACAAAAACTGACACCTTTATTCAAGGCATCATGTTTGCAATAACCACAACACAAGCAGTCAAAATGCAAATAAAAGAGACAACTCTGATAATAATATGCACTGTCCTTGCCTTGAATAAAAGTGTCAGTTTTTGTGCCAGTTAAA
The DNA here is from genome assembly GCF_048934315.1 of Petromyzon marinus. Classification (NCBI taxonomy): domain Eukaryota; kingdom Metazoa; phylum Chordata; class Hyperoartia; order Petromyzontiformes; family Petromyzontidae; genus Petromyzon; species Petromyzon marinus. Next base: position 14,105,539 of record NC_133689.1, read on the forward strand.
AGGGTAAAACCTATTACTATATCTTGTTACTGGCAAAGGAGGTATCATAATGTAAATGCTCACCCCGAGCCCTCAATACTCTGATAGTGCATTGTTTTTGAGTTATACGCCTTTTGGCGTCATCTGGTCCAACACCAGTGGAGGCTCTAAGAAAAGCCGTCTCGGGTTTGGACCAATTATTCTCGCTTTAACATTTACTGAGTGTGTTAGTGTGTTTATGCTAGGTCTCCAAATTCAGATCTCAACGCAGAATACAGTTCTTATGCATACATTTCAGGAAAGAACACACAACCACTTCTGCGTTAATACATTTTATTTTCTAACTAAACTTTAACTCTAGAAGATGCAACTCTCGGCTTGTAATTATCAATACAGTACCAACACAGTATCACGATTGCGTCGTTTCACTTCGACGACGGCACATGTGATTCATTCCACCGCGTAACGCGAGCTCAGTTGGTGAGAGAGAGAGTCGTTAAAAACATGCATACGCTATTCTAAACAAAAACCTTAACTTTATAATATGCAAATTCGTATACTTGAAAATTGCCCACACAGTACCGCATTCATTCATAGATCCATAAGCAACCTTCAAGGCAATTCTTATGACGTTGTTTCACTTTGGGTATCAGAGCAATTAATTCGTATGCAGTGTAACACGAGCACGTGCGGCAATTATGAACGAAAGGTCCTTAAAATTATGCGACGATATTCATACGAAAAGCAATCAAACAGTTATTATTCCTAAAGGCACAAATATGCGTTCATAGATTCATCAGCAAGATTGTATAATTAAATAGATGGCTTGGAGTAAGGTGTGCGGCGGGACGTGCTATCTCACGGGAGACGAATTAATTCGTGTACAAGATTGTATAAGGAAACCGGTTTAACACGATTTCTCCCCGTGAGCGTAGCTCCGTGGCGAAGGTGTCAAGAATTAATTCGTATTGATGAATCTATGGGTAATTTATGCGATTAGAAGTACAATCACAAAACGAAGGACAAAAATTTGTATTAATAAAAACTTAATTAATGTACTTATAACCGACGGATTGTTATCACTTGAGGGGCGGTGATACCTTCATGGCCAGCTGATGGTTAATTAGTCTTAGTGTGTAGGTTCGTTGGATTGTTCTTTTGGTAAATTCTTGTGTGAGCAGACAACGTAAGGTGGGGGATGGGCATACGAACAATGGCAGGTTCCCTCTCGCTCGGCGTGTCTCACGCCGCTGGGTGATGAGCTCGCCGGCACGCTGCCCTCTCCTGGTGCTGCTCGAACGCGCTCAGCGCTGGGAGCCGCAGGCGGCTGCAAGCTCCTTTCACTGTTGTGGGGCAGCGCGGCAGCTCCCTCTCTTTGAAGATGCGTGATCGCGCTCAGCTGGTTCGCTGACTCTTTTGCTCACGGGCAGCTGGTCAGGCTTTTCCACTGCTGGATGAGTCAAGTCGGCACATGCTTGGCCGCTGACAGCAGACGCTCTTGCTTGGCGGCGCTGGTCGCGCTGCAGCTGGGAGCCGGCACTCGATGTAGAATACACTTTCAGCGATACTCTATCTGCCCATGCCGAACTCAGCACAGAGCACCCCCTCGCCCCAGTTCTCTGTGAGACACAGCACCCATTGCTAAAGTCTCGAGGCCATGCCTCGAAGCTGGCTTGATGTCTTCTTCCGAACTGCTGGTCGCCGTCTCCTGCGACTGGTCGTGCCTTGTTGAACTGGTCTTTCGAGATGATGGTTGGGCTGTTATATTAAAAAAAAAAATCTCCGCTCTGCACAGTGGGGGGGCATGGCCTGTGTGTGTGCATTCGTGTGTGTGTCATCCCATCAAGCCATCCTGCGCCCCCCATTGATCACCGTTCCCTCCCCATGGTATCCCTTCACCCGTGGGGCACAGATGGCTCCCTCCTTGCAACAACAAGCAATTCCTCGCTAGGGGTTAAATTCATTTCTCGTGCTGCGGGAAGACAAAGGCAGCCGGGAGGCTCTCTCTGGCTGACTCTTGAGAGTGAGAAAAAAAATACCCTTTGTCACCGTCCTCCCGTGGCCATCTGGAGATTTCGCAGCTTTGTTAAACTCTCTTCGCCCCGGAGTTCATTATTTCATTTTTTTAAATGGCCTTTCCACGACCTCCATATGCTGTTTGCTGTGGGACTGGGTTTGTGTGTTTTCATTCATTATTTCGGTTGCTATTAAAAAAAAACATATCGGCAAGTATTATTATATACAATATAGAGCATGTTTGTTAAATCTTGACTTAAAGCTTTCGTGACTGCAGGAATTCATACTCTTTGGGTCTGTTGGTAAAGTCACATAGATATAAAAATTATAAAATATCACGACGTTTCAATCGCAACACAAGCAATCGTCCTCAGGTGAAAAAATATAGCAATAGAGCTGCTGAATATAGCAATAGAGCTGCTGTTATATAGGCCCGAGATGGGTGCAGCCCAAGGGTAAGTGGGCGGGGTTAGAGAAGGAGGATCGAGGGACCCCAAAGCTGTTGGGCTTAGATGCGTGCAGCCACTTTGGCTGCACCCATCTCAGGCCTCGATGTGGCGGTAGCTACATTGACATGCTAATCTCTCACAATACAATGGCCAGACAGACAGGGCCAGGTGCGGGGAGAGAGTGTTCGGGAAGAGGGGCGTGGCCGGGTCGTGAGGGGGATAAAAGCCGGCGTGGAACAGGGCTCTGAGCTGCTGTTGTGGGAGAACCAAGGGACTGCCGTCGCCATCGTCATCTTGGAGCAGGTTGTCTTCATCGTCCTGGAATGGGCACCTTGTAGTCTTGGAAGGCTAGAGTTATATTGTCTTCGTGACTACTGCACATCCGCTCCTGTGTAGCTAGCCAACTACACAGTGAGCGTTGCGTAGAGTCACATAAGTTACCCACGTGTATATAGTCACTCGCGGTTACTCGTTAAGTTATTAGTAAGTCGGCGGACTTTATTCATAATAAATACACATATAACTGAACAAGGTGTCTCTGAGAACTAGATTACAGTGGTGTCACAAGTGGCTATAGTAAAATGCCAAAGAAAGGAAAGCGTAGGAACCCACTTGTAGCATCTTCAGAAGAGGACGACCAAGGGATCCCCCCAGCAGCCCCGGGAGCCGGGGTCCTGGTGACGAACCCCGCGGGCGCAAACAACACGGCGCCGGGGGTGGAGGTGGCATCCATCTCACCTCCCCAGCTACATGCTCCGGAGGAGGGATGGCAAGAGCTGGTAGCGGAGGCGGATCTGCTCCGCTCGACCGTCACCGAATTGGCGGCGACAACGGGAGCGGCGACTTCGAGGGCTGGTGCGGCCAGGGACATGCCGCAAAGTCGCGCAGGGATTGTGGAGCGGCCACCTGCGGTCGGGGTTCCCGCGCTGGGGACCACATGGTAGGGGGCCACCATTTTGCGGGAGGCGACGCGATCGACGGCCGCCATTTGGGGTCCTGCGCATGTAGCAGCAGAGGCGGTGTCTACTCCGGTGGAGAGGCGAGGTGCTGCCGATCTACCACGAAGGTTGCCTTTCATTAAAGAATTTACGGCGGCGGTGGGGGATTGAAGTGCCTTCACCCGCCGGTTCGGAGCAGCATACTGGCCCGTTGGCTGGACAGAGGAGGAGGCATTGAAAACTTTACCTACGGCTCTTGACGATGATGACCTCGCAGCATTCTGGGCCATCCCTGAGGAGAAAAGGGCTACGCTTCAGGATGCCTACAGGGAGATATATGTAGTCTATGACCCACCATCAGCCCTGCGTGGTGCCTGCAAGCATACGAAACCTTGCGAAAATGGACTTGGGTGGCTGCATGGACGGACAGTCTTGAACTGGGGATGAATGGATTAGCTGACCATCAAAGATTGTCATGGAGCCGACGGAGGAAGAAACGAAGTCTACGGGGGAGGTGACAGCAGCAGGTTGCAGAGGAGACCGGCGGCGAGGAGGGATGCCGGGACGGCACCGGGAGTGGCGATCCCGGCCCAAATCGGCACCTTCGCCGCGGGCGCCCAGGCTCGCCTGCTTCCGTTGCGGCCAGCTTTGACACTTCATGCGGGGATGCCAAGATTTAGCTGGGATATCGTTGGAGTCCCTCGCATACACCACCTCGTCGACAGCCACGGCCCAGTCCAGGCGACTCACGATGCACCAGACACCCGACCGCTAAAAACCACCTCACACATCAGGGTCATCGGGTGTCGAAGAGGCCAAACTCGGGCACGCAGTGGTGAAAGTTGACACACCAAGTAGTAGCAGTAGAGGCTGGTTCATCGGGAATAGTCGGGTTTTGTGCAGGGTGTGGAAATGGTATGTTAGGGAACACAGGTGCCTGGGTTACATTTGATATGTTGCCCCTTAAAATAAGGGACTGTTGTGGTTCGCCTGTGGGGATTGCGTGCGTAGCGGCGAACGGGGGGGGGGGGGGGAGTTGGGAATTGTAGCCCGTTTCAGATTGAGGGGAGATTGAGATATGGAGCCAGTGTTGGTTTTAAGACGCTGGCTGTGCCCTGTCTCTTGGGGCACAGATTTCTAGAGCGGTGGCCCATTGGCCCATACTGCTCGGGGGGTAGTAGTCCCGTTGTGTTGCCGCATACTGTTTGACCTGACGGCCCAGAGGGTGAGGTCCACCTTGGCCTGTCTGGAGCAGGGGGCCGTGGGCTCATACTGCTCGGGGGTAGTGGTCCCGTTGCGTTGTTGCGGACGGTTTGACCTGGCGGGCCAGAGGCGGAGGTCCTCCTTAGCCCGTCTAGAGTGGGAGGGCTGTGGGCTCAAACCGCTCAGGGCACTAACACTGTTGAGTGGAGATCAGGAACCGTTCCTGAAAGTCCCTAATCTGGGTATGGAACTAGCGGTGGTTCAGGCGGGAACAGTGTTAGCCCATGCGATGTTAGCGGGGAGCGACGCGTTCGACTCCACCGTGGAGATGGGTAGTGGATAGGTGGTGCATGCTGTGGAAGCTGACAAAGCAGGGATGGATAAGGTGTGTGAGGAGAACCCTAAGTTGTCCAGGGCACAATGGGTTGAGTGTGATCCCTGTTAGGTGAGGCATCTAAGGAAATGCTGCCAAGGTGCAAGCTGCAAACATAAAAGGATAATGTATGCCGCCGTGTACATGTGTTGGCATGTGTAGTAGGGGATAGAGCATGGCTGTACTTCCCATAAATGCCATTGCATACGTCCCCGAAATTGGACCGGCCAGGGCAAGGGCCGGTGGAAATCGTGGAAGTTCTATGGCCGCAGTGTTGTGCGAGAGCGGGTGGGTCGTCGCCGCTGGGTTGTCCACGCATCACGCTTAGGGCCGTATGTGCATCCCCGAATGGTTGATTCATCCCCAGTGTCTGTACGGTCGGGGTCTGGGGTGTCGGATGGGCTAGGGCGGTTGGCTAAAGCAATCGGATGCCGAGGAAAATGTGTTGTGCCACCCGCAGTTTACGAATCCCTGACGTCAGGGATACCCCGAAGGCCCGCCACCGGCAGCGGACCTGCCAGCCTCTCCCGTTAAGGCCTCCGAAGACTTCAACCCCCCCCCCCCCCCCCCCCCCGGGCTTGAATGCAAGCCCTCTTAGCCAGAAAAGGCCAGAAATCCGTTGACGGATCGCTTGTGAAATTGTGTTTTTGGTTGTGTGTTAAAGGGGGCGATCACATGTTCGCGGGGGTTCGCGTCGCATCCGTTGTACGGATTTTTAGTGTTGTTGTTCTCATCATGATGAGCAGGATTTTTTTCTTGTTTCCTGCTCTTCGGTCCTAACACATTGCATATTCGTTGCTTATTGCGTTAAGTGGATGGTTCGGCCAAGGTTGTTTTGAAATTGTGTTAGCCGGAACGGCTATGTTCTTAAGAGAGGGGGGATGATGTAAAGGCAGTATGGGGTGATGTAGGGACAGTACGGCTCCCCGTGGCCATGGTTACTAATTAACGTGACGGACCAGGGTCACGTTCAGGTAATGTGGGACCTAAGTGGTCGTTAATAATTATTGATGCGACGGGCACCGACAGGGTCGCATGAGGAGAACCTTGGAGCAGGTCGTCTTCATCATCCTGGAACGGGCACCTTGTAGTCTTGGAAGGCTAGAGTTATATTGTCTCCGTGACTGCTATGCTTCTGTAGTGTTGACAAAGGAGGCAGAGACTTCTTCGTAGGCAACACTGTTTATTTACTCTAATGTCAGAGAACGTCCCTAACACAGAGAGGTAACGGCCTCTCCCACCAGATAGCCTAGAGGATACGTCCTCATACTTCGTGTACCCTCACACTATACTCTGCTTAACGGGTACCGCCACTGCGCCGTTCGGACCTGGCACTGACAAGGGCCGGAGGTCGGAAGTCCCAGGGTGATATCTAGATGTCTTGAGTCTTGAGTTGAGTGCGGACTGACTCATGCTGGGAGAGCTGCCCTTTATATCCTTGTTTCTCCCAACTGTCCTGTCTCGAGAGGGTCTGGGTCCAACCGTTGGCCCCCTCAGCCCCCTCCCTCAGTGGGCTCTGGCCCCCTCACCCCTGATCAACGGTTATTGTAGTCATGCTATGCAGGTAAGTATACATGTTGCACGTAACAATGCCGCTACACATCCGCTCCTGTGTAGCTAGCCAACTACACAGGGAGCGTCGTGTAGAGTCACATAAATTACCCAAGTGTATATAGTCACTCGCGATTACTCGTTAAGTTATCAGTGAGTCGGCAGTCTTTATTCATAATAAATATACATATAACTGAACAAGAAGGTGTCTCTGAGAGCTCCATTACACTTGTGTAGTGACTTGTTACGTCACTACCGTGTGGGCCTACACACACACACATGACGTCACTACGTGGGGGAGGGTCACTACCTCACGCAGGTCCGCACACACACATGACGTCGCTACGTCTGCATGTGAGAATGACGTCACGGCCGGATCGGGGGGGTGGGGGGGTCTGGAGGCCGTGGGTCAGTACCGCGGGGGTTGTGTGAGGCCATGGCACTCTGGATGAACCCGGCTGGACATGTGACCGAATCAAGGTGGGGACCAGGGGCCCCCGGGGCACTCTGGGGGCCACATGGTCAGAAGAAGAGCCTTCTCGAGAGTTCTCGAAGGTGGGCGTGGCCGGGGTGAGGCTCGGACACATCGAGGCGCATATAAGCGGGCTCCGCACCTGGTGCGGGGCTGCTTGGGTCCGGGATGAAGATGCCTCATGAAGACGCCTCGTGAAGAAGAAGAGTCAAGCCTCAAGTCAGCGTGGCCAACCAGTGGTCCTCCTGGCTCGGCGAGGCTAGTCGTATCAGAACGTCAGTGTTAGCGAGTGATGATGTGTGTTAGCGAGGATAGGTCGGTGGTTACCACCATATGTTAAGAGTTACCCATTGTGTTAATGATAAATAGTTTTGCCTCCCAAATTCAGTGTGTGGGCCTTTATCAAACCATTTCACTTGTAATAATAAAACAAAAATACTAACCTATAGCTCTTTGTCAATCCCTTGCCAGATGAAGGACTCCCCACGCTGTGTCAATGAGTTACCCATGATTCACCACACTGGTCAGGGCACATTAGTGAAGTGAGGGGGCAGGACCAGTTCATGATCTCAGCCATTGTTGAGAATCAACCTTAAGATGCAAGGTTTAAACCACAGTGCGCTCCACCACTACTCACGCCAAAGCAGCAGCCCCGGCAGGACGGTGTAAATCGCCCGGTGCTGTCTCAGCGTGCTGTGGAAGGCGCTGTAGCAGAGGCACGACATGGCATCACGGTTCATCTAGGGCAGCCGCCCGCGCCCTACAGAAGCGGTACCACAATGATCGACATCTCCACATGGTCCGCGAGCGTGACGCTTCAGCCGCCAATACCTGGGTGCTCGCAGCGGAGACTTCCGCTGCCATCCTGCCCCTCACTGAATCAACGCTCCCCTTTGCCAATTGACGAGTCAGTGGATTCAGAGTTAAGCCTCAAGCTAGGCGAGGATGCACAGTGATGCAAACGTGGAATTTATATGCGAACAGACAAGGCTTGTGTAATTTAACAATGGGAAGAACAAAACATTTATTTAATCTCTAATTTGCTTGTAAAATAGGTATATGTATTACTTCGCACGAAAATATAGTCAGCCTAAGATTACCAAAATTACTTAAAAATTAGGTGTAACCACACATGGCTGCCCAGATTCAAATTGAGGCTCAGAAATAACGTATCTTGTGGCACACACAACCTTCTCCCCAATAGCATCTTTAGTCATCCGCGCGTTGTCGTGATGGCATTTCCCTACGGGTGGTTGGTGTAATTACATCCCCATGTGGGATTCACCAGCTCAGATGCACGCTTGACCTGCCCGTAGTACTCTGTGGGGTTAATGCATAAATACGCGCACGTGCCAGGCATTACGTGTGTGTAGACGGCAAGAAAACATGATGCAACATTGTACAGTGAGACACACTTGCACTGGGGCTGAACTGACCCTCTAACAACCGTCTCATTTATATCCTTAGCCACTGTTACATTTGTGTTATGAGACACAACACCAGAACTAAACTACACGATTGCCCCTTCCCCAATTTACAGCTGACCTCTGAAAAAGTTGCTGTGACGTTAATAAAAGTCACAGGGATGTAAATAATACACACACTCAATATAAGAGGCTCCAATAAGCCATTGCCTCAATCCAATAAGCTAAGCAACAATTACTCGAGTGCTTCCACTAACAGCAAATATTTTACGGACGAGTTTTAGTTGATTATTTACAGGATGTCACTGCAAGGACTTCTTGGAGCAGTAGTGCAGCGGGTAGCTCGCCGCGCTACGAACCCGGAAACCCAAATTAGATTCCCGCTAATGGTGAACATAAGTGTCTATTATCAGAACCAGTCCTGGGTTCTCCTAGGTCGACTCAGCCTCAAATGAGCACCTGGTGCGATGTGTAAACATTGCCACTCAGGAAACAATGTTAGCCGGGCATGGTGCTGGCCACCCACCCCCTCATGTGCTCTGCCGGCCTTCAGAGATGCTCGCTAACAGCACGTCCATAGAGTCTATTAAGGCTGAACGGGGGATCTTGTAAGTTAAAGTGCAGTTGCACAGAACTACTTGAACATCCCATGTGGCCCCATTAAGGAGAGGCTTCTCTCACCCCTAATCTACGATTACTTGGTGGGGTGTGGGGGTGGAATGGCACAAACACCGAGGTGGCCGCTCACTCACCTTCGTTGTGCTTGAGGAGCAGTGCGGAGACGCAGGTGGCCATCTCCTCGACGACAGACAGCAGGAAGCCGGGGTTATTGCCAGCCTTCCCGAACAACGGCAGCCGGCGCACACATGCGTGGAACCTGGCTGGGGAGACAAACACCGCCGCGTCACACTGCCAACACACACGGGAACGTACGCCTTGACACATGTCCCCGTGTAGCCTTAACAGACTGTTGGGGTAAGTCCTGTTAGCGAGGTTTACATACTGCACGAGTCACTCATGGGAGGCCCAGGACGGGTTGCGATATACGTCTCTGGTATTCACCATGAGCGAAAATCGAAAGGTAGTTGAGAAGATCAGAACTGGACTATCTGCTGTTCTGTGCACACAGTTCTCCTTGAACCTTTCTATGTACACCACCCCTAATACACATGGCCAGCACATGAGCTACATGCAGTAATAGCAAATGTTGGCGGATTGACTCAGCCCATCATCTCCCTGGATAGCTAAAAGTGAGTACCACTTTGTGAGGAAGTCAACAGTGGTTCTCCTCATGGGATAGACTCACCCCTGCCAAGGAAATGTGAGATTTCCATCACTGGCGTTGGGCTATAAACATGAGATGAGCACCTCCTCAAACCGTAGCAAATACGTTCACAAGTATTCATCTTTGGCAACGGGACCACACGGCCAAGGCGACAAGGTTTTGGCAGTTTCGCCAACGCGTGAACCGGCCCCGCTGACTTTCCTTTGGCCGCATCGCCATTTGAATTGGCAACACGCGCCCCCATCGTCATCGGGGTCACGTGCGACTGCCCTCACCTGCAGGTCCAGAAGGATGGGTTGACACTTGAGATGCAGCACGTGCATGAGCTTGGTGCGCATGGTTTGCCCCGGCTGGGAGGCGAAGCAAAGGCTCATGGTCCAACTGACCTGCACCTTGCTGTAGCTGCACACGGAAAAGAGTTGACGTGTTAGCTCCGTATGTCTGTAAACATCTGGGCACGAACAACATTGCAGTTTGTGCCTCGTCACACGGAGGGCGACCTCTCTTATGGGTCGAAGCTCGTGGAGGTATCATCTCGCGTTGTCTCGCACCCACCTGGAGTAGTTTCCCAGCACCTCCAGTGTGTGGGTGTTGAGCAGGAGGCCGCACCATGGCCGGAGCCAGTGCAGAGGCAGCTGCATGAAGCCGCCGCTGTCATCGCCGTCCTCGATCTCCGGCGCGAAGTTCACCACCGTCTTGTTGTGACTCACCGTGCAGCCGTACGTGGGCATGCCGCCAAGCAGCAGTCTGCACAAGACAGCACGGCACCGTGGTGTGTGGGGAGGGTAAGCAGGGCTACCGGGAAACAGGGCAACAGTGAGGGTCACACGGCATACACAGGTGTGGGAGAACTCTATGGGCTGGTGTTCATTTCTCTAAATCAGTCATTACATCCACATTACAATGTTATAACGATAATGGTCTACATTGTCAGCAGAAGGCAGTGCTGCGACATCTATTGTGCCGATTCATTGGTCCCAAGGACTATGCTCCATCAATTTAATTTCTCCCACCCGCATGCCATGGGGAGGCCCTCATCCAGCAGCGGACTAACAAAAGAGCGGTCGATTTACAGGAACAATAACGATGATGATGATGTTGTTATCCAGGAAAACCTCACCGCGTCTCACACTGAACACGCAGCACACACACACACACACAAACAAGGAGAACATTCAGGCACACCGCTCCAACGTCCGCAGACAGGTTGATGAGCCCGCTTTTTGTGCTGCCATCCCCTGGCCACCTCACAGCCAAGTGGATGGTGGGGTTTTGCAAATCTGCACCATTGACCAACCATTGCATCCAAAATGAAACAAATTAGTTGGTGATGTTGCTGGGACAATGAGCATGGTGCACAAGCTCAAATAACACAAAAAACTCGTTCGTCAATAACACTGCGGCCTTGAAAGGAAATATTTATAATAGGCGACGTTTCGGACACTTGCTCTTCTTCAAAACACATCGCTCCACTTTCCTCCAAAGTCCTGGCTCATGGGTGTGGTACCAGCAAACAGGGAGACAAAGGCGGAGTGGAGTTGAGTGCTGCACCTTTTGCCTATCACTCACTGAACTGGGTGTTGAACCTGCCAGACTACATGTCAGCATGTGCTAGGAATCAATTTCATGTTGCTGTTGGCAAAAGTCAACACCCCTCGCTCTGATCAGTCACTAAACTGTTCAGCGCTCAGGCTGACCTATCGCAATCACCAGGGCTTACCGCTGATATCACAAATAAAACCTCTCAGAAGCGACATCTGCTGGGATGAGTGTAACGTGTTCCTCATTGTTATTTCTACTACTATGATTGTTTAACCAAGAAACCCTCACTGATTCTCAAGCCTAATTTCCAGGAAGGTCCTGCCAAGTTTTATATGTGGGTATGCGGAACTTCTTTTGCACTATACATAGCCAACTGCGCTAATTTGAGCTGCGGGCTAATCAGAGGTGCAGGGGTGACGTTGATGCTGTGTGTAATCCTAATTGAGTAAGTATGTACTGTACCTTTTTAGCATTGGAATGTTTGGCCAATATCAGTTACATTGAATGTGTTTATATCTGCTGCTGGGATGTGTGTTTGTGTGTGTTTAAATCTGCTGCTGTTTGTGTGAAACACGGAACCAGCGTTTTGCTGCCAGGGTGCACCTGCACACCCGGGCGTACGTGCTGGGTTTGTCGTGAAGTCGGGGAGCGGAGGCGCTCATCGGAGGAAGTGGTTTGGCTTGTCCAAGTGAGGAGTCACCAGTAGGAAATCATCAGTGAATCTCATGAGCAGCCTGGACAGGCACGGCGGACACACGCATACAAATCATTATTTATCTCGGAATTTCAATGGCGCTGCTTAAATGCGTCAGTAACTCGAAGCACTTTACAATATTTGAAGGGCACCCCCAGTCGCAGCTGTCCCTGTGCGCCACAACGTGATGATTCAGCACCAGCCTGCAATTGGGCATGTTTGTAGGGGTGCGATGCTGCTACATGTAAATCACGATTCAGTCATGTGTGGGTATTTTATCAAATTTGGACCACGCCACCGGCTAACAATGGCCAACTCTTTTCAAATGAGGTGGGGGGATTCTTAACGTCCACTGTGAAGCAGCAGGTGGTGTGTATATTATGGGTAATACCCACCACAGTATAACCTCGGGTGGTGAAGGCGTGACCACTGTCACGTCGCCACCCCAAATCTGTGGTGACGAGGACATGTTGTCACCCTCGCCTGGTATGCAGGAAACCATGGGTTCGATCCTGGATGCTTACGATGCCTGTTGTATATTTTGAGGCTGCGTGTTCTCTCCCCGTAGTGGTCGCATGCATTTTTTCTGCGGGTACTCCGATTGTGCCCTCCAGATTTAGAAACATGCATTTAGATTATTTGGCTGTAACTATAAATCCCTACTCATCATGATAAGCCACTTCGATGAGCTATATCACGTGTTGCAAGGTCGCCTTGTAAAGAGCTAATACCTCAGCGGGCTTTACCGAGTAAATAAAATAGTTTATAGATCAAACATTAAACCTACTGCTGCTGTACTCTTTGGTTCTTTTAGTAAAGTCACGTAGGTGAAAATAAAATAATAAAGTAAAACTGAAAATAACTCAATGAAATCAAGACGTTTCGGAAGAAACACAAGCTTCCGTCATGAAGTGGGACAACCACGGCAAAAAACATGTTTTACTGTAGTGGGCAAAGAGAGCTGTTTGTGCTGCTGCTCCAGGAGGCACATCTGGCTGTGTTGTTGTAAAGTTATGAGCCACCCTTAAATAAATATTCTGATTCGGTGTATAGGCTGGGCGAGTGAGGTTAGGGGGAGGACACACCCGTCCTGCTGCACGGTGGACAGCATCGACGTCTCCATGTGGGCGTAGCACAGGTTGCACAGCAGCGTGGACAAGGGGCTGCCCTGGGAAATCCCACGGCGCTGCCAATAGTACCTGCGGCGACAGCAGCGGCAACGCCACTTGAGAGCGGTGGCAACCACGGCGGTGCCACTCGTACGGCGCAACCATGAGCACCTTGCACTCATGGCGGTGGCCCTCACGGCAGCAGGCGCAGCGGCAACAAACGCATGCGCTCCGTTTCCGGTAGTGAAGTGCCTTTCGAGAGTGAACACAGCCACAAAGTCACACGGTCACAACGTCACTGTGCCTGCAGCAGTGGCGGCGGAGGAAGGAGACGCAAAACTGGAGGGGGCGGTTGGTGTAACAGGTCTCATCAGCACTACACTGGTGCCTGCACACGATGCGAGGTTGCCGAGTGGTGGCGTGAGGCCAGGAGGGAGCGGTGCTGGCTGCTCATTAACAATAGGCTATAGATTCACATCAGAATTTGTATGTAGACTGGAAGAGGAATCCGAAGAGCTATGAAGCTCTTTTTCACAGATGTCCAGTAGGGCCGGGTCAGCAAGTTCCACATGAAGGTTTAGATATGAATAGATAAACACTGTGCATTTAAAGGTAATGCTTACGATGGGGATATACAGTATGTTAAGAGATGTAGCACTCACACTTTACAACATGTAGGGCGGGATATGGAAGGGCTTGAGCCCACGCTTCTCCTGGCCTGTAGTAGCACGTTGCTTATGGTATTCCACCATGGGCCAGATTGTTCATCTCAAGATGTCACCTTTGGTCAATGATGATCACGTTGTTGAGGAGCGGTCACTCGAGGGTCTTGGAGACCGTAACAGATGTCAGCGTTGTATCCAGCCACTGCAAAGACAAGTCACGCAAAGACACGATGTGTGCACAGATTTCCTCGACAGCACAGAACATGCATATCCATACGCTGTCAACACAAAGACTTCCCCTATAGCCTTTAACAGACTTTTGGGGCAAGTGCTGTTAGTGAGCACCTATTGAGGCAAGCACACACACCGGGTACTCATTTAAGGCCGAGTCCCGGACTGGGTCAGATGTTCATCACTGAATATTTGTCGTGAGTGGGCATCAAACTCGGTCCCCCGGGTTCATAACGCTCCTTACACTGCTCTGGACCGCTCCCCAACCCGGTCCCTAACATTCTCCACACCACGCCCCACCACTCCTCAACGCGCCCCACCACTCCCGACACTGCTCACACCACTTCGCACACCACTCCCTACCACTCTCCACACCGCTCGCAAACCACTCCGCACTGCTCCCTTCTGCTCCCCACTGCTTCCCACATTGCTCCCTGCCACTCCCCACACCGCTCGCTACCACTCCCTGCTTCCCAGACTGCTCCCTACCACTGCCGTGTCAGTGAAGGTCGCAAATAAAACGTAACAAACACAAATGCAATTAACAGTTATGGTCCAATCGTTAACCAATGGATTACTCTGTTGGATAACAAGTCTGAGAAATATACTTAGCAGTCCCCAGGCTACGATCGGCAAAGGGTGATGTGACATCAGCCATGAGAGATCTGAATGGGAATTCCTTCTTCTCATGGAAGGGCCAATTTTAGAATTTGAAGATGATTCGGGGAATCATTGATGAGTCATAAGCGTAATAACAGATTTTAACTGCTAAATAGTTGCATGTCTAATAATCGATATATGATAGGCCACAGAATCTGACTGAAGAGTTGACCCAGAGTTAGTACATCTGGGTAGGATGAGCCCTGCCCTGCTATCTGCAGGTATGCCAACTCTCATATTAGCTATGATACATAAGAGATTTTTGAGTTAGATCGCGTAAATATATAAATGTGTCGTTAAAACCCGCCACCACCCGACACAGCCAACTAGTAAGGGTTGTCATGTAAACAGAACATGCCAATTCGTCACTAATACAGCACACCGGTGTGTTGAAGAGCCAAGCACAAACATTTACCATCTGAGTACGACTTTTCGCCAGTTATTAGAACTAGCTTCATCAGACGGCAGCCAGATTTGTGGAGAAGTCTTACTGTTTCGTTCCATATATAGAGGGTTAGATGTGTTGACAACACAGCTGAGCTCTTGCGCAATGTGGGGGGGGGGGGTGGATTAGTGAGCCAATGTACATTATGCATGTGGATTATGCGAGGCCTTTGAACTTGTCCTTCCTGTCTATTGTGTTTATGAAATAGCCCTACCAACGGTAATGCCTATTGAAGTACGCTGCCCTTTGTAGGCATGCATTTAAAAAATGTACAGTATTATTTGATGATTTGCTTCCACGCAGCATTCAGGCGGTAGCTATCCAAACGGTTAAAGTTTTTTTTCTTTCAATTTCGATAGATTCTCTAATTAGTCTTGGCCAGTAGTATCTAGTTTTGCACAAAACTTAAACATTATCCAAATCAATTGAGTGTCCTTGTTGGCACACATGTTCTGCTACTGCTGACAGTTGTATTTGGGAGAATTTAATATTTCTCTGATGTTCTTTTAATCCCGTGCTCATCATTCGTCCTGTTTGCCCAACATACCATTAAGCACACGTGCAATTAATCCTGTACACACCTTCTGTTGATAGCTTCGGTAATACATCTGTAATGGGCACAAACAGACACTCAGACGCACGGGTTGAAGGCAACACAATCATTAATCAAACGCACTAACACAAAGGTGTAACTGCCCCTTTACCAGATGCGAACCTAAGGTGGTGGTCCACCGGGCTAACTACACTAGCTACACGGGGAGTAGCTACTACAGACGGGACCCCAGCTTGGGTCCTGGTCCCGGGTTGGTCTTCGTCTTCAGGCGGAGGCGGCACGTAGAGTCTTCAGGATGACAACCGGCCCTGGTCCCACTGGGAGACCAGTTTTGATTCTCCGTGGCGGGGCTCGCTCCACCCCTGGCTACAACCCCCATTTCGAACTCTCGAGAAGGGTCCCTCCTGGCCACGTGGTCCCCCCCAGCCCCCCTTTTCACCCTATCCACTAGGGTTGGTATTGCGCCCAGTGCAGGGTGTCCCTGATGTCAATACATTGCATGGCGTGCCATTCCCAGGCTGGCCACACACAGTGACAACCAGCGATGTCACTACACATCTTTCATACCAGATATTAAATTCTGTATTTTATGTACCGTGCCAAATTTGACTCGGATGTTTTGTTTTTCCAAACATCTGGCAAGTTTATCAGTTACTCCTGCAATGTAGGGTATTTTTATCGTTTTAATTACTTGTGAAGTTTCAATGCGCTTCTTATTTGATTTGGTTTTGGTATTCAATGCCCTGTTGATTTGTGCATCATTGTAACCGTTCATTTGCAGCTCTTCATTAACATGTTGAATTTCACTTCTCAGACTGTCACCATCTTACACTTTCTTAGCTCGATGAGTGAGCGTCTTGATAAGAGCAGATTTCTGTGCAGGGTGATGGTGTGACTGCATTCAGATAGGCGTCAGTATGCGTTTTATTGCGGTAAACAGTGTTTTTTTACCATTTCTACCCCGTCCGTACAGAATATCCTAAAATGGTAGAGTTCTGTCAGCTTCCACTTCCATGGTGAACTGAATGGATGGGTTTTGTGAGGTGAGATGATTTAGGAATGCGTTCAGTGTCATCCACTTATCTAAACCAAGCAGATGGTTTTCGGGTGCTTTAAGCTGTTGCTTTTGTTTCAAAATCTTCTATTTACAAATTCGCTATCACAGGAGACAAAGGAGAACCCATTGCTGCTCCTTCCTTTTGTTTTTAGAAGTCACCTTGCCACAAGAAGTAAGTGTTCTTTAGACAGTGTTCAGCTAGTTTTGGGATATCTTTGGTTAAACCTTTGCTCGTTACCAGAGTGTCGAGTAATTTAATTGACTCGTTGACCGGAACCCTAGTGAACAGAGAGGTCACATCAAAACTTACGAGAATATCATTAGGGTTAAGCTTAATAACTTAAATTATATTTATGAGATGTTCAGAGTTTTTGATGAACGAAGAGGTCCTACCGATGTAGGGCTGTATTTGTTTCTTTAAGTATTGTGCTAATTTGTACGTGGCAGAGCCTACTTGACTAACTATGGGTCTTAATGGGACATCAGGTTTGTGAATTTTTGGTAGCCCATAAAGTCTTGGTGGTTTTGATGCCCTTGGTTTGATCAGGAATTGCTCTTTCTTGGGAATTGATGACTTGGCAATGTCTGCCGTTATTTTATGTTCCAAGGTGCTGGTTGGGTCTCATTTAATTTTAAGGTAGGTACCTTCATCGAGTAAATCTTTGATTTTATTATCATAGTCTTCACGGAGCATCACAACAGTTGATCGGCCATTATCAGCAGCAGGAATTTGGAAATCTTTACTTGCTTTCAAGTCTCTTAAGGCTTTTGCTTCACTGAAGTTAATATTTGTTTTTTGCAATTTGCTGTTCTCAATAATTTTGGCAATCTCGTGTCTAGTAATCTCAGTTTGATTATGGGGGAGATGTCTAACTGCTGATTCCACTTCAGCAATGATCTCATCGACAGGGATTGTACGTTGGGCAACAGCAAAGTTAAGACCTTTAGACAAGACTGAAACCATGTCGCTGGATAATTCAACGTTCGTCATGTTTATAACCGTTTTGTTGATAAAATGTTCATTTTCAGTTGAGAGTTGTTTGTTAGTCTATCACATTTGTTAATTTGGGTATTTTTTATTTTGTTAAATACATTATCAGCTGATTGCTGTGTAATTCATCACCCCGCACATAAATCTGATGCACAAACCTACAGGGCATTGAATACCAAAACCAAATCAAATAACAAGAGCATTGAAACTGCTCAAGTAATTAAAACGATCAAAATACCGTACATTGCGGGAGTAACTGATAAACTAGCCAGATGTTTGGAAAAACAAAACATCCGAGTCAGATTTGGCACGGTACATAAAATACAGAAATTAATATCTGGTACAAAAGATGTATTACCGAAGCTATCAACAGAAGGTGTGTACAGGATTAACTGCACGTGTGGTAAATGATATGTTGGGCAAACAGGACAAATGATCAGCACGAGACTAAAAGAACATCAGAGAAATATTAAATTATCCCAAATACAACTGTCAGCAGTAGCAGAACATGTGTGCCAAAAAGGACATAATTGATTTTGATAATGTTGAAGTTTTGTACAAAACTAGCCACTACTGGCAAAGACTAATTAGAAAATCTATCGTAATTGATAGAAATCAAAATAACTGTAACCGTTCGGATAGCTACAGCCTTAGTGCTGTGTGGAAGCGAATAATCAAATAATACATTATTTAAATGCATGCCTACAAATGGCAGTGTACTTCAATAGGGATTACCGTTTGTAGGGCTATTTTAATAAACACAAAAGACAGGAAGGAAAAGTTCAAAGGGCTCGCATAATCCACATGCATAATGTACATTCGCTCAGTAATCCCGCCCCCCCACATTGCGCAAGAGCGCAAGCTGCTTGGTCAACACATCGACGACTCTATATAAAGAACGAAACAGTAAGACTTCACAAATCTGGCTGCCGTCTGATGAAGCTAGTTGTAATTACTAGCGAAACGTCGTACTCAGATTGTAAATGTTGTAGCTTGGCTTTCCAACACACCGGTGTGCTGTACTCGTGACGAATTGGCACGTTCTGTTTATGTGACAACCCTTACTAGTTGGCTGTGTCGGGTGGTAGCGGGTTTTAACGACACATTTATATATTATGCGATCTAACCCAAAAACCTCTATTATGAATATTGGTCGCTAAAGCCTAAACTTAGTCATAATAATCTGTGCTGTATGTACTGCATGATGCTGCAACTTAGGAGAGTCGACCCACAAAATCTTGCATTGTCAGGATGGTGGGATGGGCTCAACACACATAGCGGGGGACCGATCCTGCAGGAAAGAGCTAATTCTGAGTGACCACATCAAACAGACGCCGCAACTTTTTGTGACATCTCATCCAGGCAACCCTGCGCGCCTGTTAGGCTACAGAGTCACGCCCAGGGGCCTCCTCACCTGCTCCACCACGATGGCGTTGTGCAGGGACGAGCATGTCTGTTGCTGGCTCACGAAGCACGACATCTTGGGCTGGAAGTGCGTCCACGAGCGCGCCTGTAGAGGCACCACGTAAAGCATGAGCGCCGCTCAACACGCTCACATTGTCTAAAACCCGACACGTGGCCTCACGCAATCAATCCCAGTAGCGCCGACATCCACCGCTGTCCTTGGTTAGTGTGTCGAGCCCGTGCGTCCCACAATGGCAATGGAGCGGTGGCGCAGCGTTTAGCGCGCTGCGCTATGAAGCCAGCTACTCGAGTTTGATTCCTGCTCAAGGTCACCAACACCAGTGATGATTATCTGAACCGGTCCTGAGCCTTCCCAAGGTCGGCTCAGCCTCAAATGAGTACCTGATGCAGTGTGTAAAGATCACTACTAGGGAGACAAAGGTGGCCGGGCTTGGTGCTGCCCACCCACCCCCTCGTGTGCCGTGCAGGCCTTCATAGATGCTCGCTAACAGCACTTCCTCCTACAGTATGTTAACGTTATATGGGAGATCTTGGTAATGTCGGGCTTCACATGTTCAGTACCGATTCACGACAAACACAGCTCTAATGGATACGAACGGCAATCATAAATGTCTCACAGTCAATAACAAATCAATCCAGTAATGTTTATGTTTCTATGAAGATGTAAAGACAGTGGTCACAGGGGGTAATGAGAAGGAGATTAGCATGGGAAGAGACTAGGGGCCACAGCGGGTAATGACAGGTTAAGGAACAGACAGGGGAACGATCTGGAGTCTATGAGAAGGATCGAGAATAGGGGCTGTGGTCAAGTGATAGAAGGGAGCAGGTGCGGATCAAGGACCGAGAGCCATCGAGAAGGTTCTAGAGAAGGGGCGTGGCCAAGGGCCAAGGGATGGCCACACTGAAGATAAAAGGGGTCAAGAGTAGAGGCTCGGGGTTGCTGTTTGAGTTGGGGTCTTCGCCTGTCAAGTGTACGTGTCTTTATTAAAGATCATCACAAGAACAGTGTCTCCTGGAGTCATTACAAATTTAATAATTTACGGGCATTTGATGTACGATTGTTGGTTGAGTTTGCCTAAAGGTGCATTAAGTATCATGAAATACAATCACTAATTCTCACAAGGACCATTCAGTGATGTAGCACGAGGTTGTGGTGGGGGGAGCGTCGATGTGGAGGCCGTCAGGGCAGAGTACCTGCTGCCGGAAGGCTTTCTGCATGACGCCCTGACGGTTGGCCCACACCACGACGTACTTGCGGATGATGTACCCATCTTTTGTCTGGCGACTGCCGACAATACTTTTTACCACGTCTACAGTCGTATGCTGGGGGATGGAGTCAAAGGCTCCTTTAATGTCCACCTTGGTAGGGCAGGAGGGACGGCAGCACACAGATTAAATGTCAGGGTGGCGCGGACGACCGGACGAGTTGCAGACGGGGGGGGTGGGCAGCAGCTCAGCTGGCGCGAAGGAGCAGTGCAAAGGGAGCGATCACCTATCGTCGAGCAGAGGCCACATGGACGCTGCAGCTGAAGGCCTCACTCAAGGGAGCGGAGGGTGTGATACTGCCACCTTGACAAAGTAGAGCGGCCGCGCGAGGGATTGGCGTGGGCGGGCGAAGTCTTGCCACTTCCGGTAGATATCGTCGCTCCCCAGCACGGAGGAACTCAGCCAGGCCGGGTCCACTGTGACCTCGTGGTTTAGCACCGCAAACACCGACTTGATGGCCCTTTGCACATTCTTGCCCTGCATGGTGACAGAGCCCCGGTTAAGCCACAGCACACACACGTGTCCTCTTTGGACGTGTAGGGTTCTTACTTTAAACAGCATTGCATTACCTGTCAGAAGTGGCCAGGTAACACCCCACGGGGATAATTTGCATGTCAAGAGCACTGAGTCGGCACCACTGAGACTCTGGGCTTAAATGTGGGCACCTACCCAGGCATAAACTGGGTTCTCAACTTCTGAAGTGTAAAACATTATTATTATCAGTCTATGGACTCTGATCACTGATTGCACGAAAAATTCCTACGATTTATAATTGATTTTGGATCAGATTGCATTAAGTAAAATATATATATTCGTGTTCTGCTGAAGCAGGAATAAACTGGCACGTTTGTTCACATGATAACTTTATTAACTAGCTGTTTCTGATGGAAGAGGGTCACAAAAGCCTACGTTAAAGAAAAAAACACCTACATGTAAATTCTGACTTATCGTCTTCCAGTTCTGATGACTATAATGTTGCTTTCCCTGACAACGAGCCGACTTTGTAGGCCACACTGCAAGATGTGCGACCTAAAGAGAGCCTGACTGAAGTGGCTTCAGAAGTAGTTCCGTGGCATCATCTTCTGGGTTTGCTAAGTAAGACATTGTTTGTAATAAATTTCGATTTAAAGCTTTTGTGACTGCAAGGATTCATCTTCTTTGGTTCTTTCGGTAAAGTCACGTAGAATGATAATAAAATAATAAAATAACACAATAAAATAATCACGACGTTTCGGCCACAACGCAAGCGGCCATCTTCAGGTGAAAAGAACAGACCTGTCGGGACGACAGAGCTTCAATGAACGTTGTTAAGATTCGTAGCGACTTTTAAGCTGGTTGGGAGAAGTGAGGCACCTTGACAAAGGGGTTTACATATCAAATAGCAGAGGGATTAGCTTGTGACTGGTCACAGAAATGGCTATGTTAAAGTCAAAACCTACACATCCACAGAGGCAACTAGTAATTTAGCATTGAAATAGCTAAGGGATTAGCTTGTGACTGGTCACAGAAATAGATGTTAAAGTAAAGGCCTACACATCCATGTGTAAGCCTTTAGGCCTTTAGGCCTACACATCCATGTGTAGGCCTTTAGGCCTACACATAGGCCTTTAGGCCTACACATCCATGTAAAGGCCTACACATCTGTGGATGTGTAGGCCTTTACGAAAGAGCCAAAGAAGATTGTAATACTCACAACACATGCATATATTTGTACACGACACAACTGATTATCGTGCAAATTATATACAAATGTTACATTTAGCCTAGTGAAAATAACAATGCAGTACAAATGAGACAGCAAATGAGAACATGTGTAAAAACAAATTCTGTTGTTGAACTAGTCCCACACCTTTAAAGACATTTGACCAGCATGGAGGCATAAGCCAAATACCCTCCAGAGCACCTCTTCAGAGCAACCTCAAGTCTAGCCTCTTTTGCAGCAGTGGCGTGAGCAAGCAATTGTGAGGCTGCACCTTCGCCTTTAGCTCGTATCATTATTATTATTAATGTAGGTTAGGTGGTGTACGTAGGGCAGCAATAACGAGTCATGGTTATGGTGTGATGGTGCGGGGGCCCACACCTTCTTCCTGGGCTGCCGACCCAGCCTCCTGGGCCGCATGCAGATGATGGGACGCAGCTCCGAGCCGGACTTGCGCAGGAAGCGCAAAAATGACACGGGGATGACCGTGTCCCCCCGCAGGACGTTCTGTCTCTCCATGTCAGTCAGCTTCTGCAGCTTCCCCTGGACCACGAATTTCCTGTGCAGTGGCACAGACACGGCAGTCAGTGCCCAATCCCACACAGCTGCCCATGCAGTTGAGCGACATTTCTCAAAGGGTGAGTCACGACCCCTGGACAATGCCTGCCATCAGACGTGGGCAACTTATAAATAACAGTGATGGCCTCTGCTGAAATAACATAACATCATGTGTTTATACTAGTTCTAACACTTATAAAATAACATTAAGGTCCACTGGTTGTCAATATTATAAGTTAATTAATTTCAAGCAGTGGTATACCAAACATTATTTCCGAACTTTTCGATTTTCCTTTTTTCTACTGCTCCCCCTTACAGCACAGCCTGGCAGAGCCTCTTTCCGTTTATATTGCACACACACACAGTGACCCATCCCCCGCACTCTCTACACAACAAAAGACGGATTAACTCAGCCCCGCACCCCACTAAAGTCCCTCATGGCCCCTCAAACACCCCCCCCCCCACCTTAACCTGTATTTAAGCGCTAGGTTCCCAGAGCCTCGCCACTTGGTGCAGCGATTTTGGCTGTGACTGGTCCCACCTGAAGACGGAAGCTTGCATTGCCTCCGAAACGTTGTGTTTTAATTGTTTATTTTATTTTAATTTATTTTACCTACGTGACTTTACCGAATAAAACCAAAGAGTATGAATCCTTGCAGTCACGAAAGCTTCAAATCTAGAATTTTACAAACATTTTTGATCTTTTAGTTTTAGTGCCTTTATCAACATTTGATAAAAGTGGACATGGAGTGTTACCCCTTACTCTGCTACCATACAGTTTGTCGAACAATTCCTTCACAAAGCTCGCGATGAGTTCGAATATATAACTGCACGGCCACCAAAAATAAATATGATCAAAGTATGAGTGTCGAGCTGAAAGGAGTGGTGATCATTATCTGTGTTGGCGCCTTCAACCAGCTATGGAAATTCTGCGTTTACGCAGTCACGAGAAAAAACCCACCACATAATATTCAAATAGAACTCTGATGCTCTATGAGGCTTGACAAGCTGGCATCAGCCAAGAGATTGGCCACCAATCCAACAGTCGATAGAGAATAGCCAACAACGAGTATGTGAACAGTTTTCCTACGAAAGAGCAAAGACAAGAAGCCTTATCAGCCAGCAAGCCCATTAGGTGCTTAATCGAAGAGCAAGGATAAGAGTGTAAACAACATCTATCTCAATGCCCTGTACTCCTCAATCCTGCATGCGCCTACCAATCACAACCCCCTTTTCTTGAGTCTATCTTCATTTTCTCCATTATATTCTATTATATTAAATCGTTCACCCAATGCAGCTATGAGAGGTATAGCATCCTCTGCATGGAGCTATACTTAAATACCGGGAGTGTATTTTCTAGATTGTTTGTTAAGGTCCGGCTCTCTGAACTGCACAGTAACACGGACGTTACTCCGGTATGTTTTCAGACGAAAGTCGATCTCACCGCTCTTCCAAAGTACATTACGAAGTCCATCACAAGCCCAGCTACTAACACAATTCTCATAAGCCCCTGTTTTATACAATACAGCAACTAAACATACGCAGTCCTCCACCACCTCCACATTTTCTCTTCCAGCTGACGCCTGCAATAAGATAAAGGCACTCAGCTCTGAACGACTGCTACCAAGTAAGTGACAATGCAGTAAATATTCTTGGTTCTTTCGGTAAAGTCACGTAGATAGAAAATAAAAATAATAACATTCATTTAAATTTACAAATATAAATAATAAATTGACAATAATAAAAGCAAAAAACCCATGACGTTTCAATCGCAACACAAGCGGTATTCGTTAAGGGGGAGACAAGAGGGGGCAAGCCTCCAAATGCAACTGCTTATAAGGGTTTCCAAAGTGAGTTGGCAGGGGACGAGAGCTGGCAGGAGGAGGGCTGCGCGGCGCAAACAGCATTGGCGGGGCAACCAGTCAGCCAGTACTAATGTCGGAGTAAACAATGGGGGTAAGAAAGGCGAAGCGATAAGGGGAGAGAGAGGGGGTAGAGATAGGGGGAGAGAGGGGGGGGAAGAGATGGGGGGGGGGGGCATTGCACCTCGCTACACACATCCACACTGCTGACGGTAGAGGTTGACAAGAAAACACAAATCAAGTCATGAGCCAAAGTGGTTGATGACATCTTTCCAATGATTCCTGAGTTTAAAACCGTCGTCTCGGTTGAAATTGTCTGTATATATGGATGGCTTCGTGAACGAATCTTTGTTGCTAGCCAGTCAGCTTGCAAAGTACCATCGTCTTAAAGAAATCAATTTCATACGAGCCAGCCGCATTAAAGTAATGATCAACGAACACGGTCCGAGACATATCGTTTAGTTTCCCTAATGTAACTGCTGCCGCAGATACAGCTTAATTTGTAGACGCCGGGATATTGCACGTCAGGAATCTTGTCCTTCACAGATTGGATCATATCACGAATTTTATGCACTGTGTTAATTCGGACCTGGATCTTGTGTTTGTTCAAGATTTTTGAAAAAAATTTGTTTATCCCTGCTATCTAAGGCAAGGCGATGGCTTTGATTGGATCTTCAGATGGCTCCTTCCTCACGGTTGTGGTGATGGCTTTGCGGTTTGTGTAGTCAGAATATCCATTCGCCTTGAGAGCCAGGTGTACATGTTTGAGTTCACTGGTCAGGTGTTCATCCGCCTAGCAAGGGTCTGGCGTACCCTAGGACCGGTGGAAATCACTACGGTCCAGTACACACACACGAGTACTTAAAATTGTTTGGTCTGTACACGAACAAACACATACACTATACATACGTGCGTATGTGTTACATATGCCGTACATGTATACTGTACAGTAGATGTGTACAGAGCGGCTAGCCAATGCTTCGCTGGTGCTCGGGAGGGGGCTGTGCGAGGAGGCGCCATGCCCTTACCGAGGTGCAGCCAGGCACAGTCGTTGACGCGCACGCCGGAGAGCATCTCGCGCAGGCCGACCGCGTCGTGGTGGCCCATGCCGAGGCTCCGCTTCACCAACCGCATCACCTTGCGCCAGTTGTGAGCCGAGCCCCACGCGTCGTGTGGCAGCACCCGCAGCAGCAGCTCGTGCAGCAGCCCAAACAGCTGCATCTGGCTGCAGTGGGACTGCGAGCGCCTGGGGGTGGCGCCGCGACGGCATCGCCGCGATGCGTGGGGGGAGACGCAAAGTGCATGGTCGAGCCGGTCCGCATCCAAGGCTTGCGGAGGAGGCGTCTCACCGGGCGCCGTCACCGTGCATCCGGGGTAAATGCCAGGTGCTATCCCCATGTCTTGAAAAGTAGACGGGGTCGCGCAATTGTCGGGCGCTGCGGTTGCTCCGTGTAAACAAACGATTTCAACTGCGAGCGTGTGTTCCATCGTCGCTGCAGCAATTGGCCGCGTAAAATCACCAAGCTCGGTGGATGCCGTCCCCTGAACAATGGCAGCAGGAGGTGGAGCGGCCACTGCAGGAGCAGAGGTTGTCTCGGATGAGGGGCCCAATTGCGTTGCATTGTTGGGGGCGTCCCTCCGCTTCCAGGTCAAGTGACTCCTGCTGGGTAGACCCACAGGGCAGTGACGCTGCACGATGTCGATCACTTGGCACTTCTTATAGCGCTTGAGCAGCTCGAGGAAGAAGCCCTGCATCTGCACGAAGCACTTGGGGAGGCGCCTGCACGCCCGCTGCAACGCCGCCTTGCTGACCGCCTCCCCTCCCGCCCCCGCGGAGCTCATGCCCGCCGCCCTGCCACCTCTCGCCATGCGAGAGGTACCCATGCCAGCCACCGTGCGCTTGTTGAGCTCGAAGATCTCTCTCATGAGATTCCGGGCGGCGCTGCGACCCACTTTGTGCCGGCTCAAAATGTGGCTCCTAGGGAAACCCTCGCGGCGTCTGCGGGAGTACATCACTTTATGCCAGTAGGACACGACCCCTGGGTTCGTGCGAGCCCAGCGGCTGCTCCCACGTGCGTCGTCCTGCGCTGCATTTATGCCACCCCCTCGTCGCCCGTGTGCTCATAGCAGGGCTGTCGGGCTGGGCTTTGCCGGGCTTCCTGCCATCTCCGGGACCATGGCCCGGGGAGATACCGGATCTATTGCGTGTCGACCCGTTCCAGCTTCGGTGCTGGGGCCCGGCTCAGTGTTGGGAAAAACGTCACCCTCGCCATCCCATCGAGGTGTTTTTGCTTAGGGTAACTTCTGTAAATGAGAATACGTAAGCAAATCAAAGAACACATTTATTATTACCGTGAGGTAAAAGTGTGCTGCCACACTCAAATGAGCACTGCGCAATCCTCATCCCTTTATAGCCCTACAACCCAGTGGGGTTATGAATAACAGTTGACTTGACTGCAGTGAATGTATAGTGCATGACAGCACAGCAGTATCCCATTTTCCTTCCATGACATGCCAGTGTTAACAAAAACTTACATTTTGAAGGCACTGAATCACGTAACCAAATATTAATGCAGGAGCGCACAATGCATAGCTAGATGGCGGTGGAGCACAGCTGCAATGCAGCACCAGAGGCAGCTAGGGTTTGTGGATCACACAAATGTTGTGGTTCAGATTCACTCTGAGATAGGCCAGAGTGGGGTCATCTTGCACAGTGCTGCCGCAAAAGGACACTTTCAGGGTATACTTTGTGTATGATCCAGTTTAAGTAAGTTCGAATTTGTGTGTGATGGATTCTATGTAAGATTGATTTATCTACCCATGTAAGTTCCTCTGTAATCTGCCATCGTCGACCCCAGCTGCACACCTGTGATAAAGGACTCATCAGGTCCTTCTACCTTCATCGGGTCCTTCCAGCGTTAATCAAATTTCTTCTGCTTATTAAATTATCATACCTGGAATTCGGTCAAATTAAGTGAAAAATGAAAAATAATGTGATTCTTGTGCAACCATTGATGTACTTATGCAATTTGAACTTAGATACTTTATATATATTTAGTGACTGTGAGTAAATTTAGTGGCTATGAATGAACTAGATTTTCAAGTTTTCCTATACTATCAGTTTGTGTATTGTCTGTTATTGTACCTTTCTGACCTGCCCCTACTGGATATCTGTGAAAAAAATCTTCATAGCCCATTGGATTCTTCCAGTATAAATACAGATTCTGATTCTGACTGATGTGAGACCATCAACTCGCAAGGCTTGAAAACCTGCAATGGGCTCCAAGATCTCTGTAGTGAAAACTACAGAAATCGGAATTTGAAACAATGCGATTAGTAAATCGCAAAGGCTGCGATTTTTTGTGATTTTAAAAGTCCTATTACTTTCTTATTGGAATTGTATTTTTCTTATTATTATAACGTTCTTTATTTAACTTGTTCTATGTTTGATTGTTCTATTTTTTTAATAAAAACATGTTGGAAGCAATTAACATCTTTTAAGTTCTCATCCTTGCATTAGAATATATATAGTTCATATTTTGATGGTATCATCCATGACGTTTTAAATCTATTACACAGTCAATATTGAACTGAAGCTTGACTTAAGAAAACTTTAATCGGAAATCAAATCGCAATCTGTCAGAAAAATCGCAATTATATATTTTCCCCAAATCGTTCAGCCCTAGTGAAAACCCCCGTGCACCTGACCACCACACGCACTATTCAATGAAAATGTAGAGACATAAATAGAGACTCTATGGCGTGTATGCCATCTATGTTCACGAGCAGGTAAATGTGTATGTTACGTACCTCTCTCGGGCACCGGCGGAGACATGGCAGGGAATCAGGCCCTAGTGGGCAGGGTCTCATCACAGAGAGAGGGGACGTTACCGACACGGGGTAGTGAAGGAGGCCCAAAAAGGGGGGTTTGAGGGACACGTGACACTGGCCCCGGATCCGTCGGGAGAGACCGAGCAGGGGGAGTGGCCGGAGGCAGAGCGAGGCCACGCTCGAGAGAAGGATGGGGGCGGAGCAATCGTGGTGGTCTGGGTGCAGGAACTCGCTGTGTGCCGGCGCTTCAGTCTTCGGTCGTCGGATAAGTCATGCAGGGTGTTTAAAAAATATGGACTCAATATAAAATCGCTATATCTCTGCAACCACGAACCGCCCATGAATGAAACTCTTACCACTATAAAGGGCGGGGCATAGAGTTTTAAATGATTACCGCTAGATGCCTCTCCCAGCGCACCAACAGCCCCCAGCCTCAGTCATTCGCAAGATGGTGACCCCGCAACACAAGGGGCGTTTTGCGTTTCTGCAGTTCAGCAAGAATTAATCCGCAATTGCGGTGCAGTGTGCATTTCAACGGCGTTTTGGCATTGATCCGCCAATGTCAAAGAGCATTCGTCGTTGGTACCGACAATTTGAGGAAACAGGCTGTTTATGTAAGGGGAAAAGCACAAGGCAACCACACACCTCAGAGGAAAACGTGAGAAGAGAGGCGTTTGGGATGAACTATCGTCTCGATGTTGTCCATACAGCAGGTGGAGGACACATAGAGCGTTTATAAAATGGTTAGTAAAACTTGATAATGCATTAAACTGTAACTTTGTGTAATTGTAACATGTTACCATCGTGAAATATACTGCTTTGAAATTGGGTTCACCCTTTTAAAACACCCTATATTTAGGTTCCGTGGGTCTGTGGCATTACAGTCCTGACCCAGTTACGTAGTGACTCCAGTTGGGGTTCTAGTTAACCGATAGTGTTGTTAAACAGTAGCCCTGTTGGGCTGTGTAATAAACGTAGTGTCTCCAGTTACAGTGTGCGTCTCCGTGAACCCACTACACAAATATGAACCACATGCAAAAGGGCGCATGGCCACTGAAAGTGTAATAAAATTTTCAGTATACATATGTAGTGGAGTATGAAGGTGTGCTGCGGAAACTGCGTGATTGCATGATCACACGGACAGTGTGGGTTATTTGGGGTCGGCCTATGGAGAAGGCGTAAACAGTGTGGGTCGTCTTAGGACAGCCAGGTGCAAAGGCTGAAATGATGAGGTAACGGTTGGGCCAATTAAGCCAGAAGATCAGCAACGGCGGTGATTGGTTGGTACTGTTGCTGTGGCTGGAGAGGCGTCGAGAAGTCTGGCGAGAAACAGGTGCGATGGTCACGCGGAGCGTTGGTTGAGACGCGGGTTAATTGGGGGTGTAATGAGAGCGGGTATAAGAGCGGGAGTCGGAGTCAACTGACGGAGTTGTTGAGAGGTGGTTGAATGGTGAAGAGCTTGGAGATGGGTTGAAGTTGAAGACGCTGTGTGCGGAGGAGCTGAGGAGAATAGCCAGCAGTGGAGAGAGCAAAGCGGAGCTGAGAAGAGATCGCAGAGTTATCAGAGTTATAGTGAACGAGATAGCCAGCAGTGGAGAGAGCAAAGCGGAGCTGAGAAGGGACAGCAGAGTTAACAGAGTTATAGTGAACAAGATAGCCAGCAGTGGAGAGAGCAAAGCGGAGCTGAGAAGAGACAGCAGAGTTAACAGAGTTATAGTGAACGAGAGAGCTAGCAGTGGAGTGAGCGCAGTGATAGCGGAGCTAAAGTCTCTGTGTGCGAAGTCGCTGTGTGCGAAGACGCTGTGTGCGAAGACGCTGTGTGCAAAGTCGCTGTGTGCGAAGACGCTGTGTGCAAAGTCGCTGTGTGCGAAGACGCTGTGTGTGGAGTTGCTGAGACGGAGAGAGACAAAGGTGGCGAGTGAGACGGGCGGAGCACTGTGAGCGAGCCGTGGTGACCAGGATACTGTGGAGTGTGGAGGACTTGTTGAATGTTGTAAATAAAGCAGTGTTCGAAGAAAGACAGAAGTTGTCCGCGTAAAGTCGAACACTACACATATATTGTAGCAAGAAAGTAGGTTGGAGCCAATGATGGTAATTCTACATTCTCACGGCAGGTCCAGACTCCAGAAGACGACAGACTGTTCATTATTTTACCCACCCTGGACAGGTAATGGGCTGAGTCAATCTCTGTTAGAATTTAAACTGAGAAGCATCCGAGTTTGAGTCAAGCGTGCAGACCACAAAGCCACATCGGGTAAAGCATGATGAACACCTCCTTGCTTCTCATTAATTACATTTAGCCCTTCACTCACCTCTTTATCCATCTGAAATTTGCGTATAAACTTGAGTTGATGTTCACAGTTTCTTTGTGGTCGACGTTTGCGTTTTCTTCTGGCTGCTGTCCCTACGTCCGGTCGCTCTGGGTTCACTCAAGCACCTCTCCCTCTGCTGCGACCACCACCATCACGACAACCACCACCACCACCTCGCTGCTTCAGGTCTGAGTGAGCCATCACCAGCCTCTGGCTGCACAGACTGGAAGAGGAAGGAGCAGCTTCATCATCAATATGAGGATGTTTTAATATTGGTAGTTGTTTTCAGACTGTAAACTTGCTGCATGCGTTTTCACAGTTGTGCTGTACAGCTCTCCGATATTTTTCGGGTTGTGCCATGCGGTCTAGCATGATGCCTAATGTTTCGCTCTACGGGCTGCGAGTTTCTTGAGAAAACTATGAATTCTGAATTCAGGTCTTGAAAACAGAGGAAAACGTTCGAAATCCTAGGTACAATCCGAAAACACTTCAGAGCTCCATGGGATGTTGTAGGTTAAGAGCACTATACAGCCTTGATTGTATTATAATTACTTGCGGGAAGTACCCAGCATTCCCCGGGCGAAAAATATACTTAAAATTTCTCCTAAAAACATAACATACACAAACAAATACAGAAAAGTGTAATGTATGTGTAATAAGCCACTTCCACGACACGTCGTGTAGAGCAGGGGACCCAACCCCCAGGCCGCGGACCGGTACCAGTCAGTGGCCTGTTAGGAACTGGGCCGCACAGCGGGAGGTGAGCGGTGAGTCCGCGCGTGGCCTGCCCATTATTTTACTGACCACCTCCCTCCGCGCCTCTTTCCCGCACTGCGCACTTGTCTCAGTCACAGTTTTGGTCAGCCCACAAGCTAACCCTAGCCAAAATGAGTACAAAACAAACGTCGCTGGAGAGCTTCTTTGAAAAGGGAGAATATCCCAATGATGACCCCCCCCCCCACCCCGGTCTGTGAATTGTCTTCCACGAAACCAGTCCCTGGTGCCAAAAAGGTTGGGGACTGCTGGTATAGAGGGTACTTCTTCTTTATTTCTCACACTGGGCACAACACAGGCCAACACTGGTTCTTCCTCTCACTGAATATAACTCTAGGCAATAAGACCTCTACCGGCTACACGCACAGCCAATCACTAAGTGGGGTCCCCTCGCCTTCTTTTCGTCTCCGCCGCTGACTGGCGGCGTGAAGATGGCGGCGATGGATCCCACGCAGGAGATCTTCCACGTGGCCGGACGACGGAGAGCGATGTCGGTGAACAGCGACACGCCAGGACCCAGGACCCACACGAGCCCCGAGCTCTGAGTCTGCTCCCCCTGATATCCCTGCAGGCATGGCTAAGCCCCGCCTCCGACCACGCCCTCTCGTGGAACTTTCCACCAGGTTCCCGGAGCATCTCGGCTAACCCCTCCTGTTACCTTTGCCCCAGATACGCCTCCTTCCCTGATTGGCTGTTACCTCTGTGGCTGTAACCATGAAACCCTTCCCAGGCCAGCAGGTGTCACTTTGTTATGTCAGCAGGTGTAACCCTGTCATTACATATTGTATAAAGTATTTGCGTATCAATTTTACGTGCTTAGGAGAATGCTATTTAGTGTAACAAAAAAACTTTTTTTATAGTCCCCGCTGGCGATGTTTACCATGCATCGCAGCAGGTTCTCATTTGAAGCTGATTCGACGTCGGGGAGACACAGGACTTGTTCAGATAATCATCACAGGTGTGGGCAGTGGGAGGAAATCTAACTCGGGTTTCCTGGTTTGTGGTGCAGCGCGCTTACCGCTACACCACCAACACACACACTTAAACTTACGCACACATGCATGGACTTAAACACACACAAACATAGACTCACACACACACCCATATCGACTTACACACACACACATGGACTCACACACACACACTGACTCACACACACACACATGGACTCACACACACACATACATCGACGTACATATATACATACACACATCGACTCACGCACATCGACTTACACACACACATCGACTTGCACACACACATGGACTTACATACACAAACACATCGACTCTCACACACATATACAGATAGTCCCCGAGTTACGATTGTCCGAATACGATATTTCGATCTTACGATGGCAATAGCGATACGACAAAATTGTAAAATATTTTACATTTCGCGTGGCAGGCAAACGCAGCAGCGAACGATACATTCAATGAATGTATGATACGTAGCTTTAGCGATTTCATTTTAGAGTTACCACGATATGATACGTTCAATGCATGTTAAAAGTTTTTATAGCAGATAGGATTGTTTCCTGAAAAAACTTTCCATTAAATTGCAGTTCATATAGGTAGGCTAAGAATTTTCTTGGTTTTTTTACTTTACATTTTACTGTGCAATACGGTATTGTAATAATAAATACATACTGTATATAGTTTATACAGTGCGGTACTGTAAATTGCTATGTTTTGCTAAATTATCACCATTCTTTAAGACTCTAGGGTAGGCTAGGCCATCTTCGACTTACGATAGTTTTGACTTACGATGGGGTCATCATAACGCATCTCCATCATAAGTAGAGGACTATCTGTACATCGACCTCCACACACAGACACAGCGACTCACACACAGCTACTCACACACACATCGACTTACACACACACACATCGACTCACACACACATACATGGACTTACACACACATGCACATGGACTCACACACACATGCACATCGACTTACACACGCACAACAACCGCCATTCGCCACGAAGTGCGGTGACATCACCACGATGTTTGTGCCAGGCTATGTGCACTTTGAGGCCACGTGAAGTGTCGAACGCCCACTGGCAGGAGGTCACGGGACAGACCCAGGTGCTACGGGTCGACTGACTGAGATGACTGGCTGATGCACCACCTGTGCCCCCTACTGTGCCAACTTGTTGTGCTTTAGCCACCCGGCGCTCTGCTCGTTGTTGTGAATGTCGCTCCTCCGCCCTCCGTTATTGTTGGAGGGCGACTGCCTCCAACTGCCCAGTAGCGTCCTTCACGCGCCTCCTCCAGAAGCCGATCTTGACACCGCTGGTACCAGTCATCGGCAAGTCCACTCAGCCCCACATCCTCCTGTACCACATCACTCTATCTCTTCTCTAGCCCGTGCCACGCCCGTTTAGCCCCCTCAATCCGGCCGAAAAAAAGCTGTTTGGGTATGCGGTGATTGGGCATGCGGCTACATGGCCCAGCCAACGCAGCCTTGCCTGCCGGAGGAGCTCACCGATGGGACTTTGTCCAGATCTTTCGAGGATTTGTGAGCTCCTCACACAATTCAGCCTGGTTAAACCCAGGATTGATCGAATGCAGGCCAGCCTAAATGTTTCTAACCGGCGAAGATGTTCCATTAGGGGGCTCCACGTTTCACAAGCATAGAGAAGAGAGGGAATGACTGTGGCCGAGAAGACCCGAAACTTCGTGCAGAGCGACAGACCAGGTAGCTTCCACACAGCGTCACGCAACCGATAATGTCGCTCGACTGATTCGGAGTGAGAACTCTGCTGTTAAACCGGAGCCAGTCATGAGCACACTGCCCAGGTATGGAAAACTCTCCACAACTGCCCCATCACCGATTCGGAGTTGTGGGGGTGGAGTGCCCGATGATACAAAATACCCAGGCAGGTGCTTCGTTTTTGAGGAGCTGATGGTAAGGCCTGACCTCTTAGTGGCACACTCCAGTTTCAGCAGCAGCGCCTCCAACTCCTCCTCTGAGTGACCAACTCCATTAATCTTTCGAAAGTAGCCGGGGCCGAGTGTAAGCCCATCGGGAGTCTGTTGAACTCGAACAGGCCTTGCGGCGTTTGGAAAGCCGTCTTAGGCCTGGAGCAATCGTCAAGCGGCAGCTGCCAGAATCCCAAAAGCAGATCAAGCATAAAGAAGAATCGTGCCCCCGCCAATGCATCCAACAAATCATCCATACAGGGCAGGGGATACGTGTCCGCCACATAAACTTGATTGATTTTGCAGAAGTCGACGCAGAAGCGCAGACTCCCGTCGTACTTCTTTACAAGCACTATCGGAGCACCCCAACATTTCGACAGCGACCAGTACATGTTCCTTGTCAGCCGGGCTCAGCCGGTAAGGGTTTTGCCAGATAGGGGGAGAGTCACCGGTATCAATGTGGTGGATCAAAAGGGTGGTGCGACCCAGATCTCATTTTCATCACCTCCACCGCAACATCTCCTCACACCGGACCCAACTATAACAGGGTAACCTTGCCTTGGCACACAAGGGGGTGGTGGGTGGCCAGCACACGCCCGGCCGTCTTTCCCAAGTGGCGATATCCATACCTGTCAACCTATACAGTTTACCTGTATTCTTGTACAAGAAAATTTAGTTTGTAAGTACATACGGGATACAGCCGTTTCAGTACGAGCAAACATTTTTTTAAATCTATTTATATTTCTCCTTTGTGATGGGAATTTGTAGGATGAACGTTGAGATTTATAAGTGCACGAGGTGACCACTCAGGTCATGAATTGTGCTACAATAAGGTAGTCACTGATAAGGGGTTGACAGTTGAGGATATTTACACATCGCACCAGGTACTCATTTGAGGCTGAGTCGACCTAGGCGAGTCCCAGGACGGGTTCATATATTCGTCACTGGCGTTGACCGTGAGCCGATTTCGGGGCCCGGCGCCTCTCGGCACAGACACAAAGATCTCCCGTGTAGCCTTCACAGGCTGTTGGGACAATTGTTGTTAGCGAGCAGCAAATATGAAGGCCGGCACGGCACATGAAGAGGGAGGTCGCCAGAACGGCGCCCGATCGCCTTTAGTCTCCCCATTGTCGATGTTTGCGCACCGCGAACTCCTCTGAGTCGACTCAGAGGAGGCCCAGGACCGGTGGCCAACAATCGTCGCTGGGTGGTTGGCGGGAATCAAACTCGGCGCGGTCAGCACAACTCACCACACAGGCAAGACGCCACACACCGACTTGTCTGAGCGAGACACCACACACCGACTTGTCTGAGCGAGACACCACACACCGACCTGTCTGAACGAGACGCCACACACCGACCTGTCTGAACGAGACACCACACACCGACCTGTCTGAACGAGACACCACACACCGACTTGTCTGAACGAGACACCACACACCTACCTGTCTGAGCGAGACACCACACACCGACCTGTCTGAACGAGACACCACACACCGACTTGTCTGAACGAGACGCCACACACCGACTTGTCTGAACGAGACAACACACACCGACTTGTCTGAGCGAGACACCACACACCGACCTGTCTGAACGAGACACCACACACCGACTTGTCTGAACGAGACACCACACACCGACTTGTCTGAACGAGACGCCACACACCGACCTGTCTGAACGAGACACCACACACCGACCTGTCTGAACGAGACACCACACACCGACCTGTCTGAGCGAGACACCACACACCGACTTGTCTGAACGAGACACCACACACCGACTTGTCTGAACGAGACACCACACACCGACCTGTCTGAGCGAGACACCACACACCGACCTGTCTGAACGAGACACCACACACCGACCTGTCTGAACGAGACGCCACACACCGACCTGTCTGAACGAGACACCACACACCGACCTGTCTGAACGAGACACCACACACCGACCTGTCTGAGCGAGACACCACACACCGACTTGTCTGAACGAGACACCACACACCGACCTGTCTGAGCGAGACACCACACACCGACCTGTCTGAACGAGACACCACACACCGACCTGTCTGAGCAAGACGCCACACACCGACCTGTCTGAGCAAAACACCACACACCGACCTGTCTGAACGAGACACCACACACCGACCTGTCTGAACGAGACGGGCGGCGTGAGTTCCCTGCCCCCGCGAGGCTCGCCAGCCCCGCGTCGTCCCCGGCGCGCAGCAGAGGCCCCGAGCAGCTGCCTCGGGGCCTCCGTCCCCCTCGCCACCTCCTCGCCCTCCTCCTCCTCGTAGTGACACGAGCGCGACGAGGTGGAGGCCATGCTTCCCTCGCCGGGCGCGCTCGACTCCTCAGGGGCGAGAGACGCCGACCAGACAGGGCCGGATTCAGGCTACGAGGGCCCTGAGTAAATTGCATACAGTATTGCAATGTTTATTAAGTCATACAAAAGTGTTTTTACCGATGTAAAATGAACACATTTATTCGACTCGTGGTAAAATCATCAAACGTGAATGACTCGCTATACTCGTTTCTGTAAACACACGTCGTCGTCGTCGCAATTGAAAGATAAAAGGTCGCCCCGAGGTCCTCGCTACCGTCGCTGAGCTGTGTAGATTCAATGTGTGGACGCAGTGCCTCGACCAGGGGGGCTGAGTCCCGATTGGCCTGGGGGGGGGGGGTTGGCCCAGCCCCGCGCCAACTGTGGGGCGAGGGGAGGGGGCTCGTGAGAGCTGAACGCTGGACGCCTCTAAACTATTTGTTTATTTTAGCAGGTGGGGCCCACTGAGCCATTGTAGCCTTTTTTTTCAGAAGAGACCTGGCCACACATTATAGTCCAACGAAGTGGCTTATCATCGTGTGGAAATGTATAGCAGCGAAATACTCTTAAACGCGTGATCCTGATTGATACTAAATGTGGAGGAAGAAACCCAAAGGACCTGGAGAAAAAAAACACGCGACCAAGGGGAAAGACGCAAACAAATTCCAAATATTACAGCAGGTGAGGTAGTGAACACCTCGCCACCGTGGCGCCCAAGCGCCGAGTCTGGGTCAACACTCATTTTTTTACTTTTGGTGAATTGCGTCTTCGCGTTAACCGGGTCAGAGGGCCATTCGCCAGGCAACACGGCAGGGACATCCTAGCAGGCATTTGTGGTTGCAACTCGTTGCCCGCAGTTATAACGCCGTGAGTTGGGGGCTGAGTTATGCAATTAAAATGGTTATTTATAACATGTGCGATGTTGAAATGTCTCTTCAGTACCACGGTCTTTGCATAGAAGCACTCTTACAAAATGGAGCTGTATACCATTCACAAAAGCACCATGCCATAACCTTACAACAGTTCCATCTCCCAGCAGCTCACTTGTATACCCGTTTCCTTGCCAGAGGCTATGTTTGATCTTTAAATCTACACATTCATTGGGAACTTACCCCGATTTAGTAAAAAAGTGCACATTTTAGAGTTTCCCACTGCATGTCACTGCCAACCGCACACTCACCTCTTACCCACTGATAGCTTCTGATTTGACAAGCCCATTGTTAGACCTACACCATACCTCTTTCTCAGGAAGTCCATGTAACAGTGGAATGTGTTTCAAATTCCGTGAGTTGGTAGCGCTTCCAATGCACGTGCGTTACAGTTTTAGGGATGAGGCTGTCTGCCTGTGCGTGATAGCTGTAGGGACGAGGCTGTCCGCCTGTGTGTGACAGCTGTAGGGACGAGGCTGTCCGCCTGTGCGTGGCAGCTATAGGGACGAGGCTGTCTGCCTGTGTGTGACAGCTGTAGGGACGAGGCTGTCTGCCTGTGCGTGACAGCTGTAGAGACGAGGCTGTCTGCCTGTGCGTGGCAGCTATAGGGACGAGGCTGTCCGCCTGTGTGTGACAGCTGTAGGGACGAGGCTGTCCGCCTGTGCGTGACAGCTGTAGGGACGAGGCTGTCTGCCTGTGCGTGACAGCTGTAGGGACGAAGCTGTCCGCTTGTGCGTGACAGCTGTAGGGACGAGGTTGTCCGCCTGTGCGTTACAGCTGTAGGGACGAGGCTTTCTGCCTGTGCGTTACAGCTGTAGGGACGAGGCTTTCTGCCTGTGCGTGACAGCTGTAGGGGCGAGGCTTTCTGCCTGTGCGTGACAGCTGTAGCGATGAGCGTGCAGAGGCGCTGTGCGGGGCCGGACGTCGTTGCTGATGCGCGAGTCCCAGGCGCGCTACGACCACCTGGAGCACGTCAGCAGCTGTGCCCCCTCTGCCTGGAGATGTTCTCCAAGCCCGTGGTCATCGTGCCCTGCCAGCACAACCTGGGCCACAAGTGCGGCAACGACGCGTTGCAGTTGCTCGCCCGAACGCTCGCCTGTGACACTCGCCTGTATGCTCACCTGTGACACTCACCTGCACGTTCACCTGTACACTGGCATGAACGCTCACTCACCTGTACATTCTCTTGCACACTCACCTGTATACTCATTCGCCTGTGCACTGGCCTGTACGCTCACTTGCCTGTACAGTACTCACCTGTGCAGTGACTGGCCTGCACGCTCACCTGTTCACTGTCACCCCCCTCCCACCTTCCTTGGGGGTACGGGGGGGGGGGCCGTGGTGCCGCCAGGAGGTGGTGCTGCACCGCCACGGCGTGTACACCTCCAACACAGCCTCCTCCTCTACAACATCATCCACATCTACACGCAGCAGCAGCAGCAGCGTGAGGGCAGGGGGCACGGGGCAGGGCAGTGACAAAGGGCAGGACACGACTGGGCCAGGGGGACAGGGCGCAGGTGTAGGGGGCAGTGAAGGAGAGGACGGAAGGGCAGGGTTTAGAGTAGGGTAGGAGGCAGGGAGGGCAAGGCTGTGTAAGGTAGAGTATTGGGGTAGAGGCGTATGGCTGGGTGGGGTTGTGTAGAGGAGGGCAAAGCTGGGGATGGGCAGGGGTAGGGCAGTCTCAGGGCATGGTGGGCAAGGCAGCACAGCAGGAGAGGGCAAGGCTGGTCATAGTCACCTTGTTGCTCTGTCTGGTAGTTGCGTTGTTGGTGATAGTGGTGGTTGTTGTTGTGGGGTGTGGTTGTAGTACTATGGCAACCCGTGTTGTTGTTGGTGCTAATGGCCACGTTGTTATTATAGTGGTTGTGATCAGTGTTGTTGTGTTCATTGTTGTCTCTGTCATCGCTGTCACCGTCATCATCACTGTTGTGATTCTCCACGCAGCGTCGTCGTCGTTGTTGGAATCGCTGTTGTCCCAGTGTTGTTGTTTATTGTTATATCTGTGCTGTCATCCTCCAAGTGTTGTTGTTGTGCCAGTGTTATTGTTGTTGTCCTAGTTTCGTCGTCGTCGTTGTTGTGTTGGTGGCGGTGCCCCCAGGGGCTCCGGCGGCCGCAAGGACGCGGAGCCGCGCTGCTTGGAGCACGGTGAGGAGGAGGAGCAGGAGGAGGAGGAGACACGTGAACTGATCCTCCTCCTCCTGGTGCCGCACGCCCAGCTGCTCGCTCTGCAACCAGCTGCACAGCCAGACGGCAACGCTCGACGTCATCGAGCAGCACGACGTGGACTACTCCTCACACCTCCTCAACCTCCTCACACCACCACACACCACCACGCACCACGCACCACCACACACCACTACACACCATCACGCACCACCACACACCACCATCAGCACCACGACAAACCACCACACACCACCGCCACCACGACACACCACACCGATCTTCACACTTTCACGCCCCTCATCTCCAGACCTTCACGCCCCTCCATATACCCTGATTCCATCTTCTCTCACCCCCTCGCTCATCCACACACCTCACACATCCACACGCCTTGTCCCACCTCATCACAC
This sequence comes from Petromyzon marinus, assembly GCF_048934315.1. NCBI lineage: Eukaryota > Metazoa > Chordata > Hyperoartia > Petromyzontiformes > Petromyzontidae > Petromyzon > Petromyzon marinus. The sequence continues at coordinate 14,145,654 of NC_133689.1, forward strand.
CACCTCGCACCACCTCACACCTCCACATGATGTTGGAACCGGTACATCCCCCCCTGTATAGTGAGCTGAGTGATGGTGCTGGTGATGATGGTGATGCTATGTCTGTTACTGATGGTGTTAAATACGTTGGTGATGTTAATGACGGTAATGGCAGTGATGATAGTTAATTATGTTGGTGATGGTGATGTTGATGGTGGTAGTGATGTTAATGGTGATAATGGGCCGTCGTCTCCAACAGGGTGGGCCAAGTCTTGGTAGTGTTGGTTATATTTGTAGTGGTCGACTTGACGCGAACAACTTTGTTGTTTTCTCCGACACATCTTGTATTACAACTCTTCACAGTACGTCTGTGACTCCGTCATTCCGCTTAGCCGCAGCTCGCTCGCCGCGCTCTGCCCATCTCGCTCACTCCGCTTCCTTCCCCTATCCCTCACTGTCCCTTTGTGTCGTCCCTGTCTCTCTTCATCGCTCACTGTCTCCGTCTCTCTCCGTCGCTCGCTGTCTCCGTCTCTCTCCATCGCTCGATGTCTCCGTCTCTCTCCGTCGCTCGCTGTCTTCGTCTCTCTCCGTTGCTCGCTGTCTTCGTCTCTCTCCATCGCTCGCTGTCTCCGTCTCTGTCCGTCGCTCGCTGTCTCCATCGCTCGCTGTCTCCGTCTCTCGATGTCTCCATCGCTCGATGTCTCCGACTCTCTCCGTCGCTCGATGTCTCCGTCTCGTCTCCGTCTCTCAATGTCTCCGTCTCTCTCCGTCGCTCAATGTCTCTGTCTCTCTCCATCGCTCGCTGTCTCCGTCTCTCTCCGATGCTCGATGTCTCTGTCTCTCTCCATCGCTTGCTGTCTCAGTCTCGTCTCCGTCGCTCGATGTCTCAGTCACATTGCTGGATTCAAACTCGGGTCTCCAAATTAATATTTCAGTGTGTAAACCACTGCTCCCATATTTAATTAACTACTGGTTAATTGGCCCATTAACTGTTGAATTAAATGTAATTTCTATCGACTCACCTATCCATATCAGTGATGATGATGATGATGATACGTATTTAGCGCGCAGCGCGACAGACCCGGTTACCTGAGTTTGATTCCTGCTCAAGGTCAACACCAGTCACGATTGGTCCTGGGCCTCCCCTAGGTCAACTCAGCCTCAAATGAGTACCTAGTGCGGTGTGTAAACAACGCCATTTGGGAGAAAAAGGCAGTTGGGCATGGTGCTGGCCATCTACCCCATCGCGTACCATGCCAGCCTTAATAGGTGCTCGCTAACACCACCTGCCCCAACAGTCTGTTAAGGCTATAGGGGGGATGTTTGTCATCGTGTGAGTGATGGGGCAATAGTACAGAAAGTAGACAAGTTTCCGTACCTGGGCAGTGTGCTTCTAACCAACTCCAGTTTGGCAGCAGTTGTCTCACTCTGAATCCGCTGAGCAGCACTGCATTTGTTTTTCACCGTGTGAACGAAAATTAAGTTGAGTATTTTGAGGTTCTTTAAAAAGTATTACTAAACACTGCTTATAAACATAAACGCATAAATGCTGAGAATATAATGTCAGATGCATATCGTCTGTACTTTATACAGTGGCTTGTGCTAAGAAACTGCCAGTCAGACACAAACTTGTCATGCTGGGGTGTTATTGCCAGAAATGCCTTTGTTTCCCCAGCGCTGATTTTTACCAACCACACCTGGTATTCATTTAAGGTTGAGTCGACTTAGGGGAGGAGTAGGGCCGGTTCAAATATAATTTACCACTGCTATTGGCCACGACCGGGAATTATGTGAAATAGTATCGGAGCCAGATGACATCTCCGTCGCACCCCACGGTAAACAGGACGAAATGGCTCTGACACTCGGGTCCGTAGGTTTACACGGGCCTTCCCACCATAATGGTCCTTAATGATTGTGAACAGAGTCAGGGACCCCAAAAGCACAAAGAATAACCCAAGACCGTGGCCTCTTATTGGTATTGGAGGTCTTCACCAGGTCAAGAGAGCTTCCTGGTGTGTGCACGTGTTCCACTGTTGCGGTGCCCTGCAGTGGCATTTTGGTGACACTTTTTTTTTCAATTTGTGGAGAAAATTTCTCCTGCCATGGCCAGGTTGGATCTGATGTATGGAGTCCCACTGCTTGCGGTGGTGGGGGGCCAGTGAGCTTCCTGATGGTTTGATCCACAATGAGGCGCTTCTTTGGGATGTTTGCGTTCTTCCAATTGTTTATCCACTCAAGCATATCGGTTGTGTGGACATAAGCCGGATGGATTTCAGAAACGTTTCCATTGATTACCACGATAACAGGTCAAACTAGCGACTTCTGGATTGTGTACCAACCATTGCGTCATGCCAGCGTCCTGTGATGTCATGGTTATAGGTGGGGGGAAATAACAACCAGGGTACAAGGTGTTAGTGTGTCGTGAGTTTGAGGACACAGTTTCAAATATAGTTGTTTTTTTATTTTTTTCCTCTCCTCCCAAATGGGGTAAAAACAAATAAATTACAATGTACAAGGGTTGTGGAGGAAAGGGTTGGTAGGAGAACGTGTGCCGAGATCGCCAGCAATCTGCGGCGGACGCCTGCTCACTGTACGAACGCCTCCCGTGGAATCCGTCCGGTAGTCGGACGAAAAGGAACGATGAAGGTAGGCGACCGTGGTTTTCAGAGATCCGAGCCGGACGGCGACAGTGATGAGGGAAGGGGGGAGAGAGAGGGGTGGAATAGAAGGGGAGATGGGCGGTATCGTTAGTGATGCTCGTCAAACACGAATGCGCCCGACCGTTTGCTATCAGTCGTGTCCATAAACGGTGCGGATGGGACGGCACTCACGTTCAGTTCCATGAGGGTGTTCGCACACTGCTGGAACTGCCAGCTGTTCTGCAGCCACCCGAGAGTGGGCGCGCACGCACACAGGAGAGAAGTCAACATGACTATCCAGTTTGCCAACCAGATAGCTAGGCCTGGCCTGGATCCCATGGCAGCCTGAATGGGCGACGCCGCTCCAAGTGGGTCATGTAAGCCCCTTACATTGTGCCGCTTTGCTCGCTTTCCTATGGGAGCTGCACGCTTTGATGTTGGCCGACTTCGGAAACAGTCATAATGTCACAAAGTCAGTGCACAAGAGGTGCAACCGTTAAGTTGCTGGTGATTAAGTTTAAGTTTTTGCCAATGTTTTGTAAAATAAATTGGTGGATATGTAAACAAATGATTGATTAGAGCTTGGTATATGCTTAAGCCATTTCAAGCATACGTTAAACCTCTAATAATAATTTTAAAATAAATATTGTCCCTTTCATCTGGCTGTGGACAAAATGGAGGATGGGAAGTGGTAGGCATAATGCCAGGGTTGTGGCCAAAGAGCCCCATGGCCCTCGAAAAGTTGGGAGAATAAATATTGCTCATTGTTGCAGCGAAGCATACCGCAATTCTGTGCACCACCACAGGCGTGGAGGGCACCGCAGGCGTAGAACTTCGCAGCTGCGAAAGCATCTGCCCATCATGATGGTGACAATGGTGAAGGTAGTGGTTGTAAAAAGTGGTATAGATCATGGCGATAATGATTGTGATTGATTATAGTGGTGAGCATGATTATGGTAACAGTAGTCGTGGTGATGAAGATAATGGTAAAGATGGTAATGATTGTTGTGGTAGTAGTAGTTATGGTGAAAGGGATCATGGTGATGATGGAATTACATTATGATGTTGGCGGTCAGGATGAAGATGACGGCAATAGTGGTGGTGTTTGTGATGATGATGATGATGATAGTGATGATTGTGGTAATGATGGTAGATGTGTGACGAAGATAGTCAAAGATGGTGTTAGAGATAGATGATTGAAGCAATAAGTGATGATGTTGATAACCGCCAGCAGGACAAAAACAAAAAACATAATGACATTCAACAGCTGCTCATGTTCCTCTGTGTCATCTGTAAACTGCACGTAACCTTTTCTTAAGTGAACTCTTATACAAACAGTTAAGAAACTTAAGTAGGCTCGGGCAGGACACGTCATTATAAGGGTTAATGGCTGATGATCAAGAATGCAGCAATGAGATGGAACCCATCTAACAGTTGTTCATGGGCAGGTGCTAGGTGTGTTATTACAATTTAGCAATCATGAGAAATTTCAATGGCTTAGGGGAGGTATTCATCCAGCAGTAGTTTGACCAAGGAGGGTAATGATGACCTTCTTCAGAAGTGTTTTACTTGGTGCATTTGGCAAAATCCTCTGATCACAAGCACTTTTGCACGTGTGGGGAAACTGGAATGCACGGAGACACAAATATCACAGAGAGTGGGGATAGCTTGAGGGCCGGCATCTGTGGAGGGTCACTCACCAGGATCACGAGCTGTGGAAAGTGTTTTCGCACGAAGCTGTTGACACACACACATGCAGTTAGAGATGGGACACAAAAGGCCAAGGGAGTGTGTGAGTGACCGGGTGGATGAACGCATGAGCGAGCGGGGTGTTGAGTGCATGGGTGAAGCTGGAGGGTGGGGGAGTAGGCGTGCGGGCGAGCCATCGGTTGAACAGGCAACCACAAAGATAAACCATGTAGATGAGTGGGTGGATAAGCATGAGGACGAGTGAGTGCCTGGGTGAGTGGGCAGCTACGTGGACGGACAGGAGAATGGGTAAGCGGGCAATGTCGCGTTCATGACAAAGGAGCGGTACCTGATGTAGGCATTTGGGTCATGGAAGGAGTCGCACAGCGGATTCCCCTTCAGCCATAGCTCTTTCAAATTGAAGGCCTTCAGTGGTTAAAGTTTCCTCACATCTTTGAGCTGCATGGCAGGGGAGATATTTCCATACAATTAGGGGCATAAGGGCCATGCTTCTGGGCAACTTACCACAAGTTATGCATTACAATCCATGCCCACGCATGGATGGTAACGCTTTGCAGAATGCATTTGCCTTAGCGTGCAAAAGCTGACGCGCAGCTGTCACGGCAAAATGTGTATGCATATTTGTAAACAGTCCCTTGTGCTATAGTTTGCATCTCTTTTGGTTAATTCTTTCATCAATGGTGTGCGGTATTCAGTTGGGTGTGTCCTTGATAGTAACACCACATTATACAAACATTTCGTTTATATTGGATCACATTTTATGAACGTTACATTGCCCTCCATTACGAATGGGCAGAGTCAATGCAGAAATTCCTTCAATATTCGTTGAAAAGGGTTAACAAAGGAGGCCAAATACTGCAATCACATATTCTAAGTGAATGTATCAGCTCTCAACTTAATTGATTAATTAGCCCATTTCAGCATAATGGTCAAATTCAAGAGTCCATGCTATGTTTCGTCTTTTGTTTGTATTAATTGTATTTTGTTTGTGTGGTCTGTCCTGTCCAGTATGTACTGTGTCCCATTTGTACTGACCGTCTCATCGTATGTCTCACTGTACTCTCTTGTCTGCACTGTCTTGTTGCCTATCTTGTTCATGCAGCCCAATATGTTTTGTCCATATAATTAGTTGTCTGCCTTGTCTGTCTCTTATGTGTCATTAGCCTAATTTAACGTGCATATAATTTGCATGAATAATAAAGAACTGGTTCCTACACACTATTTGGTGCATGTGTTGTGAGTGCAATGACTGAAGTTAATTGACGTATTGATGCGGAGTTGCAGGCCTACTGTACAAAGTACATCAACAGGTACCACCCATAGGTGATACATGTTGATGTACTAAACTGCAATGGTACGTTTCACATTTGTGTATTCATTGCATTTAAATAATTAATTACGTGTTTCCAGAAATTAAAGGCATATCTGATACCCAATACATGCTTAAAATAATATCAAGCGAATCGGAAATGAACAGTACCAAAACAAAAGGAGACGATATAAGATATAATAGTAGGTATATCGATACTTGGATTGAATCGCGTAACGGTCGACTCGCTGTGGCGAGGAATCTGAACCAACGCGACGCTCGCACCAGAGGTGCACCAGGCATGCGAGCGTCGAGTCGCGATTTATTGAACGGGCGCTCACACCCACATTGTTTTTGGAGAGGTTCAGCTTCTTGAGAGATGGAGTGTGCTGGGCAAGTTTTGCCAGGTCATCCAACCGGTGCAGGTCATTTCACGTTAGATTCAGGGATGTGATCTGTGGGAGTGGAGAGCAAGGGAGGCACAGAAAAGACAAAGGTCCCTCTTATAGCCTTAACAGTCTTTTGCAGAAAGTGCTGTGAGCGAGCACCTATGAAAGCCGGCACGGTACACAAGTGTGGTCAGCACCACGCCGACCGCCTCTGTCTCCCTAGTGGTGATGTTTACACACTGCACTAGGTACTCATTTGAGGCTAAGTCGACCTAGAGGAGGCCCAGGACCGGTTCAGATAATCGTCACTGGTGTTGGCCGTGAGCGGATATCGAACTCTGGTCGCTCGATTCATAGCGCAGCGTGCGAACAACTGCACTACCGCTCCACTCTAAGGGAGGCAAAAGACAAAGATCCCCAGTATAGCCTTAACAGAATGTAGGAGCAAGTGCTGTTAGCGAGCACCTATGAAGGCCAGGATGGCACACGAGGGGGTGGGTGGCCAGCACCACGCCGACCGCCTTTGTCTCCCCAGTGGCGATGTTTACTCACCGCACTAGGTACTCATTTGAGGCTGAGTCGACCTAGTGGAAGCCCAGGACCGGTTCAGAATAATTGTCACTGATTTTGGCCGTGAGCGGGAATAGAAACTTGGGCCGCTAGGTTCGTAGCGCAGCGCAGTGCCACCACCTACGGTTTAGCAGCAATAGCAGCAATGTAAATGTCGTGCCGTGCCTCGTTTGGGTTTTATCTCAAGTCGATGGTCGGCGATGACCGCTAGGTAAAATGGGGGCTACGCAACCATGAAGCACGCACCAACGTCCACGTGTGGCGACGCGCCTCTAATCCAGCACTAATTAATCTAGTCGCTAATTCCAATGCCACATTATACTGCAGTTTGGTATGTATTTTGTACTGGTAGGAACCTCCTGGTTCCACCCAGCCCACAGGGGATTATTGTGTCCGTCCGTCGTACATCCAAAAATGGGAGGGGTGGGGCTGGGTGGAGAGGGGAGGGTGGGGAGGGGCTGGGTGGGGAGGGAGGGGCGGGGTGGGGAAGGCGGCCACGGCACACACGAGGGGGTGGGTGGCCACCAACCACGTCCGGCCATCTTCACGACATTTTTCCCTCCACGTGGAGAATCAACAACATGCGTTTGGAGTATGCGGCTGCTCACAATCTCTAAATTATAAGCCGCCAATTCGTTGAGCCATCATTCGAGGCAAGCAACGTTCCTACCAGCTCCCTCTGCAGGAATGTGTTTTAAGAGTAATAATGCCCTACAGACGAATGGACCAAGAGAGCTAACGCAGCAACACTATACCTTAGGTGCAAAGCATTAAAACACGTGGGGAGAGGAGAAGGCCGTACCATTGGTATATTCTCTCGAATGATCTTGTTCAGACCATCCATGTGGTCCTTCCGGTTCAAAACCAGGTCGACACCACGTGCCTCCAGCTCTGGGGAGTAGGGGAGGGTGATCGTGCATGTTGTAGACGGGGACCGTAGACACACAACGGTTCATTACGCGATGCGTTCAACTCAACTCCTACCCTCGCGATGCGTACAGTGAGTGATGCGCATAAGGATGAATTAATTAAATATTAGTTCAAATGACATGACAATGATATCTTTAGGCTAACAGGATGAATAAACTAGAACAAATGAGACTAAAGAAACAGTATGAACGATTCTCGGCTCAAATAATAAAGCTGAGTGCAAAGTAAACGTAAAATAACACAAATGTTTGTTTCAATTACCTTCATTAATTCTGACCGCCTTCAAGTCCAGAGCTTTGTTGGTAGGGTCATATTTTTGGCTCAAACATTCCTGTAAAAAAAACACGCACATGTCGCATCCCCCATTAGCATAAACTGGCTGCTATGACAGGGTCTGTTGGGGTGCACCAATTTTAAGCACAATGTGAGGACACATCACCATGTCATCTACACGCATTGCGTGTCACTCAATGACACGGCTTTTGCAGTGGAAAAACAACCTGTCGCCGCCTGAGTCGCGCTGAGCTGACTTGGCACAGCAGTGGGCATAGTAACACACAGACCTGGCTGTCTTTGTCACTGCTAACATTGTCTATGTAATGGCCCTGTACGTTTATTTTAGGTCAAATTGACCAAGCTCAGATACCCACTCTAACAGCAGGGTGATTACTGGAGCCGGGACCACAGTGCAGTGGGTTTGCTCAACCAACCACAGAAAATACTCCCTGCTTAGGCTTACAGAGTATTGGGGGCAGCGAGTGCTCTTTGTGAACACTAATTAAGGCCGGAAAGGTACACCAGACGGTGACGTGGTGAGCACCACACAAAGCTGTGTTTGTCTCCCAATTGGTGATGTTAACAAACTGAACCAGGTATAAATATATGGTTACGTCCATATAGGAAAAGTGTCATAGCATCACAAGTTTAGGAGGGCATGGCTCTAAAGAAAGCTGTCTATGGTGTGGACCAATCAGTTTAAAAGACAATGCATATACTACCAGAGCATGTTTTTTGTTTCCATGTTCACAAGTATATATGGTTAATGCAGACATGATTCCTTGCAAAAGGTTTCAATTTGGTGTTTTAACATCTTAACACTATTTTTATTGGCAAAAAGGCTAACATCTATTCTGATATATCAATGTTGCATGCCGATTTAAACTAGATACTTTACAACGTCAAAGTTTAGTTTGTTTAACCAGTTGAGAATTCAAGAGACCAGGATGTGTTCACTTCTTGTCAAGGAGCATAAACCATCACGTGAGCTCCAGTCATCCTCGTAGTGGCTTTTGGCCACTCATCGAAAAAAGATAGTCACTGCATCGAGCGCATTCAAATGCACTTCTGCGGCCTTCTGGAACGCTCTTCCAATATTAGGAAGCTACTGGAGCTATGCACTCTTAAATATAAATTGACAACTCATTTCTCTAGAACTACTTTTTGTGTTTAGTTGTCCTCCCGCACCTCCGGTCAGCATGGTTGGCTATGTATGGTTTGAAATAAGTTTAAATGCATACATTTCCGAGAGTGACCTGGGTCACCAAAATGACAAGTCTCTATATTCTCTAATTATTTTGGTGCAACTGTTAACCTTTTATAATTGGCATTTCTTTCTCAAAACCTGATACCTAGGATGCTCCATCTCCACGTTTGCACACCCCCCAGTACATTTACCGAGATCTCGAACCAGCACAATTGGCTTGGCACCGCAGAATCGGCTTTGAAGATGCGCCGCTTGGCCACCAGCAGCTGCTGCCGCTGCGCCTTGCAGATGTACATCGTATAGGGCCCGCTGGTGGTGGCAACGCAGGTGCACCACAAACAAAACACAACAGCACAGAACATCAGCGATGAGGGCAAGAATTAAGCACATGAGAAAAACCTGCGCTTTGCCCAGACAGAGGCAGTGTCCAGGCTCCACTCGAGGTTTGCATTATATTCTAGGTCGCTAGTCGACTATAATAGGAACGTGACTAATAGCCACAGGCAGAGCAAGATGTATACTGGATGTGGTGCGCCGGGTTGTGGTTATTAGTCAAAATGTTACTGACCCAGACAGACCCAGCTGAAATTATGCCCGACTCTAAAAAGAACGCAATAGCTAAACACTGATGGATGTATATAGCGTCTAACTCGAACACATCTCTAGATGCTGTATGAAAACCAGGGCGTGCGCACCATGGAGAATCAGATGAGGGCGCCGAGGATTGAGGTGAGAGCCTCATTCACCGCTATGGGAAAAGAGTATTGTGGTGGCCTTCTGGATCATATAGAGTAAATAACCCTCTTGTAGCCTACCTAGGTTGTAAGAGCAAGTGATGTCAGTGAGCGCCTATTAAGGCCTAAATGGCATGTAAAGGGGTGGTTTGGTCAGCTGCACCCGGCCGCCTTCACTGCCCCATTGCTGCTAAAGTTTTCACAATGCAGCAGGTACGAATCGACTTTGGGCAGGCCCGGGGACCGGTTCATATATCAATCTCCACTGATGTAGCCATGGCTGGAAATCAAACTAAGGTCCCCAGGTACATAGTGCAGTGGCCTAATCACCGCATCCCCTCTGCACACACATGCATGGTGTGCGCTCAGTTAAACTTACCGGCGCTGGCAGGAACCCGACCTATCCCCCTTGTTCACATTTCCACGTCCACTCATACGATGGGAGCGGGGGATTCGGCCATCTCTAGCATCTCGTCCTCCGCTACTACAAGAGCCTCCGTCATCACCTCGTGTCCATCCTGCACCATTCCTTGTTTTCCAGGTGCCCATATGGTGTGCATATTCGCCTCTCTTTCCACCACGTGCGGGGAACCCAGACAACTCCTCAAACATGTGGGGTCTGGGGCCTCTATGAGGACTCCTGGCTGTAGCCTGGGTCTCCATGCACACTTCATGCTCTGTGGACACGGTGGTGGGGGGACTTAAATCTGAGTCAGTGGAGGAGAATATTAATTTGTGAACTTACATTATAATACATGTGCGACAGTGCTGTATGTTGTACATTAATGCTGATGTGTGTTTTGTATGTTATAGGTTTGTGTTGTGTGTTATTGCTGCTGTGTTGTGCGATAGTGACGCGCACCTTGGAAAGTCATGTTCGCCATGGCCACGCAGAGCGAGAGGATGTCGGCTTCGTTCGCCATAGCTGTTGTCGCCGTCTTCGACTCCACGGCACTGCTGAGCTGTGATTCGTGTTCCGCGCCACTGAATGTCACAGCCAACTTCTCCGCCTCCCTCCTCCGTCTGATGCGTGCTTCCGCCCTGCCGTCTCTGAAACCCCGCCCCTTCTGGGTTACCGAGATCTCGCGAGAGCCGCGCCCGTCACGAGATCTCGCGAAAGCCGCGACCTTCACGAGAACCACAACAAAAACAACAACAATGGTGAACGCGTTACAATCCACGACAACATCGTTATGTAGCATGTCATGCGATGGCGTTCTGTAAGTGTATCAAATGTGATCCGGTTCGTTTGCGCGGCTGTTGATTTTGATGGCCATTGACCAGAGCGGCTGTTGATGTCGGCGCCTCGAGGCGCACAGCCATTTGACTTATAAATTAAAAATAATCAGAACACACGATTGGACTTAGACTCGCGTGACGTGTTTTAATAAAGTAAAGTTAGTTGAAGTATTTAAGTAATTGGGATATTTTATAGGGGAGGGTGAGGGGTGTGTTGTTGTGTGTTGATGTGTTTGTGTGTTGATGTGTCAGCGCTATAAACCCGGCGAGCCGCGTTCGATTCCCACTCTACGCCCTCTAAGTCGACTCAGCCTCAAATGAGTGCCGAGTGCCGTGCGTAAACATCGCCACGAGGGAGACAAACGCGCCAGACACGTGTACAGCATCTCTCTCTCGAGTACAGACTACCATCGCTACTCATAATTTATAGACACAACAAAGACAAATATCCCTCGTGTAGCCTTAACAGACTGTAGGGGCAAGTGCTGTTAGCGAGCACCTATGAAGGCCGGAACGGTACACGAGGGGGTGGGTGGCCAGCACCACGCCCGACCGCCTTTGTCTCCCTAGTGGCAATGTTTACACACCGCACCAGGTACTCATTTGAGGCTGAGTCGACCTAGGGGAGGCCCGGGACCTGTTCAGATAATCGTCACTGGTGTTGGCCGTGAGCGGGAATCGAACCCGGGTCGCCAGGTTCATAGCGCAGCGCGCTAACCGCGACACTATCGCTCCCCACACACACAGACACACGCACACAGAGATAGACACACAGAGAGACAGAGACACACAAACACACACATAGACACGCACAGAGACACACACGTAGGAACACATACACACAGACAGACACAGAGAGACAGACACACAGAGGGGGTGGGTGGCCAGCACCACGCCTGCCCGCCATCCCGGCCGCCTTTGTCTGTCCCCCAGTGCTGGCGATGTTGACCACACATCACGGCACCGGGTTACCCATTTGAGGCTGAGTCGACCTAGGGGGGGAGACCCCCCCACCGCCACTGAACTGACGGCGACCACCGTGAGTGGGAATCGAACTTGGCGACTCGCACCTCGCAAACCGGAAGTGGCGGCGGGGGATGGGGGCAGAGGGCGGGGCGGGGCCGTGGGCGGGGCGATAAGCGGGGATGTGGGCGGGGCGGAAGGAGGGGCGGTGGGTGGGGCGGTAGGCGGGGCGAGGCACTGCTACGTAGTAGACTTGGGGGCGGGGTTACGTGACGTCGCGGGGAAGCGTCATCATAACTCTGGACGCGTGCGAAGCAGGCGGCAGCCCCGTTACCTTGCTCTCTTCATCGTCGTCGTGATCCAAGCGATAACACTCGAAGAGGTGAGTACGTGACTCTCAGTTGATGTTGTGAGTCCGTGTTGATTATGTGGATCTGTTTGATGATGTGAGTCCGTGTTAATGTGAGTCTGTGGTTGATGAAGTGAGTGTAATGATGATGTGAGTCCGTGTTGATGTGAGTCCGTATTGATGATGTGAGCCTGTAATGATGATATGAGTCCGTGTTGATGATGCGAGTCCGTGTTGATGATGTGAGTCCGTGTTGATGATGTGAGTCTGTGTTGATGATGCGAGTCTGTGTTTATGTTGTGAGTCTGTGGTTGATGAAGTGAGTCTGTAGTGATGATGTGAGTCCGTGTTGATGATGTGAGTCTGTATTGATAATGTGGGTCTCTATTGATGATGTGAGTCTGTGTTGATGATGTGAGTCCGTGTTGATGATGTGAGTCTGTGTTAATGATGCGAGTCTGTATTGATGATGCGAGTTGGTATTGATGATGTGAGTCTGTATTGATGATGCAAGTCTGTATTGATTATTTGAATCCGCGGTAATAATGTTAGTCGGTGATTGTGTGAGTCTGTGTTGATGATCTGAGTCTATGAATAAAGTGAGTCTGTGTTGATGATCTGAGTCTATGAATAAAGTGAGTATGTGGTGATGATGTGAGTCTATGTTGATGAAGTGAGTCTGTGTTGATGATCTGAGTCTACAAATAAAGTGAGTCTGTGGTGATTAGGTGAGTCTGTGCTGATTATCTGAGTCTATGAATAAAGTGAGTCGATTGTGTGAGTCTGTGTTGATCTGAGTCTATGAATAAAGTGAGTCTGTGGTGATGATGTGAGTCTGTGGTGATGAGGTGAGTCTATGAATAAAGTGAGTCTGTGTTGATGATCTTAGTCTATGAATAAAGTGAGTCTGTGGTGATTGTGTGAGTCTGTGTTGATGGAGTGAGTCTATGAATAAAGTGAGTATGTGTTGATGATCTGAGTCTATGAATAAAATGAGTCTGTGGTGATTGTGTGAGTCTGTGTTGATGAAGTGAATCTATGAATAAAGTGAGTCCGTGTTGATGATCTGAGTCTATGAATAAAGTGAGTCTGTGGTGATGAGGTGAGTCTGTGCTGATGATCTGAGTCTATGAATAAAGTGAGTCGGTGATTATGTGAGTCTGTGTTGATGATCTGAGCCTACGAATAAAGTGAGGCTGTGTTGATGATCTGAGCCTATGAATAAAGTGAGTCTGTGTTGATGATCTACAACTCATTACTAATCATAACCAATGACTGATTACTAATCGATTATATAATTACAATACCCCCCCCTCCGCCTCTAATCAATGCACCTGATATGAGTTAAGTGATGACGTCACCCTGCTGCTCTATATAAAAACCGGGAGCAAGCGAGGGCTTTACCATTCTGGCGAATTGCTTGATGATGCTGGATGTATTTACCAGCGAAACGTCATACTCAAACTGTAAATGTGGATTAACTCTTCAACACACCGGTGGGCTGAAGTATTGCATTTTTTGTCAACGTGACACTTTTTTTGCTGATTGGCCGTGTCGGGTGGTGGAGGGTTACGACACATTTATAAATAAACGCGATCTAACCCAAAAACCTTTATTATGAATAATATTGGTCGCGAAAGCCTACGTGTTAAACTGATCTGAGTCTATGAATAAAATGAGTCTGTGGTGATTGTGTGAGTCTGTGTTGATGAAGTGAGTCTATGAATAAAGTGAATCTGTGTTGATGATCTGAGTCTATGAATAAAGTGAGTCTGTGGTGATTGTGTGAGTCTGTGTTGATGATCTGAGTCTATGAATAAAGTGAGTCTGTGCTGATGATCTGAGTCTATGAATAAAGTGAGTCGGTGATTGTGTGAGTTTTTGTTGATGATCTGAGCCTATGAATAAAGTGAGTCTGTGTTGATGATATGAGTCTATGAATAAAGTGAGTCTGTGGTGATGATGTGAGTCTGTGGTGATGAGGTGAGTCTATGAATAATGTGAGTCTGTGGTTATTGTGTAAGTCTGTGCTGATGAAGTGATCCTATGAATAAAGTGAGTCTGTGTTGATGATCTGAGTCTATGAATAAAGTATGTGGTGATGGTGTGAGTCTGTGGTGATGAGGTGAGTCTATGAATAAAGTTAGTCTGTGTTGATGATCTGAGTCTATGAATAAAGTGAGTCTGTGGTGATTGTGTGAGTTTGTGTTGATGATCTGAGTCTATGAATAAAGTGAGTCCGTGTTGATGATGTGAGTCCGTGTTTATCTTGTGAGTCTGTGGTGATGATGTGAGTATGTGGTTGATTAAGTGAGTCTGTGGTGATGATGTGAGTCTGTGTTGATGATCTGAGTCTATGTTGATGAAGTGAGTCTGTGGTGATGATGTGAATCTGTGTTGTGAATCTCTCCACCACCCCCACCATTCTCCACACAGAGAAGCCGTGAAATCTAAGCAGCTCAACATCACTACTCTGAAAATCAACGCCATGGCGGTACGCGTGGCCTCCTCCACTCGACTTACGAACACCACCAGCACTTAAAAATATGACCCACACTTACGAAGACTACCCACACTTACGAACACCACCCACACTTACGAACACCACTCACACTTACGAACACCACCCACACTTACGAATACCACCCACACTTACCAACACCACCCACACTTATGAACACCACCCACACTTACGAACACCACTCACACTTCCGAACACCACTCACACTTACGAACACCACCCACACTTACGAATACCACCCACACTTAGGAACACCACCCACACTTATGAACACCACCCACACTTACACACACCACCCATACATACGAACACCACCCACACGTATGCATATGTATGTTTGTATATGTGTGTACGTATCTATATGAGTGTGAATGTGTGTGTACGTGTGTTTTTGTTTGTGTGTGTAGACGACTGAAAATGAACCGAGCAGGAGTCAGCCTACATCTGCCAATATGTGGAGTGCGCTGATCTCTGGTAGCGCAATAATTCGCAGCAAATCACCTGAAGGTAAGAGAAAGAGAAACAGAGAGGAGAGAGCAGAGAGAGAAAGGAGAGAAGAGCAACAGCAACATCATGAAAGTCAAACAAATGATATCAGCTCAAATGAAAGCAGCTCAAGCAAGTGGACTGATATAGTCATCATCGTCACGTGGAAAGGCACAGCAGCAGCCAAATCACACTTGGATAATTGTTGATTCCTAAATGGGGAAAGTGGGAATAGATCGGAAGACCCGGAGAGAAAATCCATGCAGTGACCGCTTTACCAAGAGAGCCACAGAGACGACCATCGACACAGAAACACACTCATAGACACACAGAAACATTCATAGACACATAGCGACGCACATAGAAAGCCATAGACACACAGAGATACCCATAGAGACACACAGAGACATCCATAGACACATAGAGAAACCCACAGAGAGACCCAGACGCATACACACATGGAGACACCCTTAGACACATATAGACTCATAAAGACACACAGACACATAGAGTCCCACATAGAACCATAGACATACAGACATGCAGACCCATAGAGACCCACAGATACACCCACAGGGACATCCATAGAGCCATAGAGACCCACAGAGTCAGCCATAGAGATGCACAGATACCCACAGAGAGCCACAGAGACCCATAGACCCACATACACCCAGACCCCTAGAGACCCATAGAGACACCCACAGAGACTCACACCTTAGTACGGTTGGCTACTTATGGTGTGAAATAAGTTCAACATCTGTATGTAACAAAGCAATAGCTTCAAGCACACTTAAACCATCTGCTTGGTTTAGATATGTGGATGACACATTTGTGGTCTGGCCACATGGCAAAATTACACTGAACGCATTTCTAAATCATCTCAACTCACAAAACCCATCCATCCAGTTCACCATGGAAGCGGAAGCTGACAGAACTCTACCATTTATGGATATTCTGCTCGGACTAGGTAGAAATGGTAAAATAACACAGTGTTTACCGAAATAAAACACATACTGACGCCTATCTGAATGCAGTCAAACCATCACCCCGCACAGATATTTGCTCTTATCAAGATGCTCATTCATCGAGCTAAGAAAGTGCCAAATGGTGACAGTCTGAGAAGTGAAATTCAACATGTTAAAAAAATGCTGCAAATGAACGGTCACAATGATGCACAAATCAACAGGCCATTGAATACCAAAACCAAATAAAAAAAACAAGAGCATTGAAACTGCCCAAGTAATTAAAACGATCAAAATACTATACATTGCGGGAGTAACTGATAAACTAGCCAGATATTTGGAAAAACAACACATCCGAGTCAGATTTGGCACAGTACATAAAATACAGAATTTAATATCTGGTACAAAAGATGTATTACCGAAGCTATCAACAGAAGGTGTCGAAAGGATTAACTGCACGTATGGTAAATGTTATGTTGGACAAACAGGACGAATGATCAGCACGAGTCTAAAAGAACATCAGAGAAATATTAAATTATCCCAAATGCAACTGTCAGCAGTAGCATAACACGCGTGCCAACAAGGAAACTCAATTGATTTTGATAATGTTGAAGTTTTGTGCAAAACTAGCTCCAACTGGCCAAGACTAATTAGATAATCTATCGAAATCGAAAGAAATCAAAATAACTTTAACCGTTTGGATAGCTACTGCCTTAGTGCTGCGCGGAAGCGATTCATCAAATAATACATTATTTAAATGCATGCCTACAAAGGGCAGCGTACTTCAATAGGGATTACCGTTGGTAGGGATATTTCATAAACACAATAGACACGATGGACAAGTTCCAAGGGCTCGCATAAAGCACATGCATATTGTACGTCGCCTCAGTAATCCCCCACACCCCACCACATTGTGCAAGAGCGCAGAAGGGTGGTCAACACATCTACGCCTCTATATAAGGAACGAAAGAGTAAGACTTCTCCACAATCTGGCTGTTGCCTGATACAGCTAGTTGTAATTACTGGTGAAACGTCATACTCAGTTTGTAAATGTTGTGGCTTGGCTCCCCAACACACGAGTGTGATGTACTAGTGACGAATTGCCATGTTCTGTTTCCGTGACAACCCTTACTAGTTGGCTGTGTCGGGTGGTGGTGGGTTTTAACGACACATTTATATATTTACGCGATCTAACCCAAAAACCTCTATTATGGATACGTACAGTGAGGGAAAAAAGTAATTGATCCCCTGCTGCTTTTGTACGTTTGCCCACTGACAGAGAAATGATCACTCTATAATTTTAATGGTAGGTTTATTTGAACAGTGAGAGACAGAATAACAACAAAAAATCCGTAAAAACGCATGTCAAAAATGTTATTAATTGATTTGCATTTTAATGAGAGAAATACGTATTTGACCCCTCTGCAAAACATGACTTAGTACTTGGTGGCAAAACCCTTGTTGGCAATCACAGAGGTCAGACATTTCTTGTAGTTGGCCACCAGGTTTTCACACATCTCAGGAGGGATTTTGTCCCACTCCTCTTTGCAGATCTTCTCCAAGTCTTCTTTGGTTCTTTTGGTAAAGTCACGTAGAATGAGAATAAAATAATAAATTGATAAAATAAAATAACACAATAATATTCTCACGACGTTTCGGCCACAACACAAGCGGCCTTCATCAGGTGAAGGGACGAGACTGTCTGGAGGACAGCGCTGGAGTGAAAAAGCCACGCTCAGATTGCGACCTTTAAGCTGTGTGAGAAGAAGCAAAGCACCTTGACAAAGGAATTAGCATATAATTTAGCATTGAAATGGCTGAGTGATTAGCTTGTGACTGGTCACAGAAATGGCTATGTTAAAGTTAAAGCATACACATCCGCAGAGGCACCCCTTGACAAAGGAATTAGCATAGAATTTAGCATTGAAATAGCTGAGTTAAAGCATACACATCCGCAGAGGCACCCCTTGCCAAAGGAATTAGCATAGAATTTAGCATTGAAATAGCTGAGTGATTAGCTTGTAACTGGTCACAGAAATAGTTATGTTAAAGTCAGAGCATATACATTCACAGAGGCACCTAGTACAAATCAAACAGGAGAATTTAGCATTGAAATAACTAGGCGAATTTAGCATTGAAATAACTGAGTGATTAGCTTGTGACTGGTCACAGAAATGGCTATGTTGAAGTCAAGGCCTACACATCTGAGCTATTCACAGTAACTGGGTATACACTAGTTTTTTATTGGTTCACTATATAGTATTCATTATATATTGTAGTGTATACCTAGTTACTGTGAATAGCTCAGATGTGTAGGCCTTGACTTCAACATAGCCATTTCTGTGACCAGTCACAAGTTAATCACTCAGTTATTTCAATGCTAAATTCGCCTAGTTATTTCAATGCTAAATTCTCCTGTTTGATTTGTACTAGGTGCCTCTGTGAATGTATATGCTCTGACTTTAACATAGCTATTTCTGTGACCAGTTACAAGCTAATCACTCGGCTATTTCAATGCTAAATTCTATGCTAATTCCTTTGTCAAGGGGTGCCTCTGCGGATGTGTATGCTTTAACTTTAACATAGCCATTTCTGTGACCAGTCACAAGCTAATCACTCAGACATTTCAATGCTAAATTCTATGCTAATTCCTTTGTCAAGGCGCTTTGTTTCTTCTCACACAGCTTAAAGGTCGCGATCTGAGCGTGGCTTTTTCACTCCAGCGCTGTCCTCCAGACAGTCTCGTCCCTTCACCTGATGAAGGCCGCTTGTGTTGTGGCCGAAACGTCGTGAGAATATTATTGTGTTATTTTAGTTTATCAATTTATTATTTGATTCTCATTCTACGTGACTTTACCGAAATAACCAAAGAAGATGAATCCTTGCAGTCACGAAAGCTTTAAATCAAAACTTCTCCAAGTCATTAAGGTTTCGAGGCTGACGTTTGGCAACTCGAACCTTCAGCTCCCTCCACAGATTTTCCATGGGATTAAGGTCTGGAGACTGGCTAGGCCACTCCAGGACTTTAATGTGCTTCTTCTTGAGCCACTCCTTTGTTGCCTTGGCCGTGTGTTTTTGGTCATTGTCATGCTGGAATACCCATCCTCGACCCATTTTCAATGCCCTGGCTGAGGGAAGGCGGTTCTCACCCAAGATTTGATGATACATGGCCCCGTCCATCGTTCCTTTGATGCGGTGAAGTTGTCCTGTCCCCTTATCAGAAAAACACCCCCAAAGCATTATGTTTCCACCTCCATGTTTGACGGTGGGGATGGTGTTCTTGGGGTCATAGGTAGCATTCCTCCTCCTCCAAACACGGCGAGTTGAGTTGGTGCCAAAGAGCTCCATTTTGGTCTCATTTGACCACAACACTTTCACCCAGTTGTCCTCTGAATCATTCAGATGTTCATTGGCAAACTTCAGACGGGCAAGTGCTTTCTTGAGCAGGGGGACCTTGCGGGCACTGCAGGATTTCAGTCCTTCACGGCGTAGTGTGTTACCAATTGTTTTCTTGGTGACTGGTCCCAGCTGCCTTGAGATCATTGACAAGATCCTCCCGTGTAGTTCTGGGCTGATTCCTCACCATTCTCATGATTTCGATTTAAAGCTTTCGTGACTGCAGGGATTCATCTTCTTGGTTCTTTCGGTAAAGTCACATAGAATGGGGATAAAATAATAATAAAAATGAAACAAAAATTATCACAACGTTTCGGAGGCAACACAAGCTTCCGCCTTCAGGTGGACAGTCACCTGAAGACGGAAGCTTGTGTTGCCTCCGAAACGTTGTGAGAATTTTTATTTCATTATTATTATTATTATTTTATCCCCATTCTACGTGACTTTACCGAAAGAACCAGAAAGACGTTCTCATGATCATTGCAACTCCACGAGGTGAGATCTTGCATGGAGCCACAGGCCGAGGGAGATTGACAGTTCTTTTGTGTTTCTTCCATTTGCGAATAATCGCACCAACTGTTGTCACCTTCTCACCAAGCTGCTTGGCAATGGTCTTGTAGCCCATTCCAGCCTTGTGTAGGTCTACAATCTTGTCCCTGACATCCTTGGAGAGCTCTTTCGTCTTGGCCATGGTGGAGAGTTTGGAATCTGATTGATTGTTCTTGTGGACAGGTGTCTTTTATACAGGTAACAAGTTGAGATTAGGAGCACTTCCTTTAAAAGTGTGCTCCTAATCTCAGCTCGTTACCTGTATAAAAGACACCTGGGAGCCAGAAATCTTTCTGATTGAGGGGGGGTCAAATACTTATTTCCCTCATTAAAATGCAAATCAATTTATAACATTTTTGACATGCGTTTTTCTGGATTTTGTTGTTGTTATTCTGTCTCTCACTGTTCAAATAAACCTACCATTAAAATTATGGACTGATCATTTCTTTGTCAATAGTCAAACGTACAAAAGCAGCAGGGGATCATATACTTTTTTCCCTAACTGTATGTACACAGAGACCCATAGACACCCAGACCATAGAGACCCACAGATAACCACAGAGACCCAGACCCATAGAGACTTACAGAGACCCATAGATACCCACAGAGACACCCATAGACACCCATAGTATGGATCTCTCTGAGTCTCTGCGAGTCTATACCGGTCTCTGTGGGTCTAAGTGGGTTTCCATGGTTCTATATGAGTCTCTGGATCTCCATAGGTCTCTGAGTATGGGCCTCTATGGGTTGCTGTGGGTCTCAGTGGGTCTCTATGGCTCTACATGAGTCTGTGAATCTACATAGGGCTCTATGTGTATGGGTCTCTGTAGTTCTATCTGAGTGGGTCTCTATAGTTCTATATGAGTATGGGTCTCTGTGGGTCTCTTTGGTTCTTTATGAGTATGGGTGTCTATGGGTCTCTATGGTTAGAAATTAGTATGGGTCTCTATAGGTCTCTATAATTCTGTACAAGTATGGGTTTCTAAGGGTCTCTATGGTTCTATAAGAGTTGGGACTCTATGGGCCTCTATGGTTCTATATGAGTATAGGTCTCTGTGGGTCTCTATGGTCCTATAAGAGTATGGGTCTATTTGGGTCTCTATGGTCCTATAATAGTATGGGTCTCTGTGGGCCTCTATGGTTCTATATGAGTATGGGTCTCTATGTATCTCTGTGGGTCTCTATGGGTCTATATGAGTATGGGTCTCTATGGGTCTGGGTAGGTCTCTGTGGGTCTCTATGGTCTATATGGGTCTCTATTGTCTCTATGGGTCTCTGTGGGTCTATATGGTCTCTATGGGTATCTCTGGGTTTCTATGGGTCTCTATGAGTATGGGTCTCTATGCGACTCTGTGGGTCTCTGTTTCTATATGAGTATGGGTCTCTATGGGTCTCTTTCATTTATATGGGTCTCTATGGGTCTATATGGGTCTCTGTGTGTCTCGGTGGGTCTCTATGGGTCTCTCTGGGTCTCTGTGGGTCTATATGAGTATGGGTCTCTATGCGTCTATATGAGTATGGGTCTCTATGGGTCTGCGTAGGTCTCTGTGGGTCTCTATTGTCTATATGGGTCTCTATTGTCTCTATGTGCTCTATGGGTCTCTGTGGTCTCTATGGGTCTCTGTGGGTCTCTATGGTCTTCAAGGGTCTCTATGGGTCTATATGGGTCTCTGTGTGTTTCTGTGGGTCTCTATCGGTCTCTATTGTCTATATGGGTCTCTGGGTCTCTGTGGGTCTCTATAGGTCTCTATTGTCTATATGGGTCTCTGTGGGTCTCTGTGGGTCTCTATACGTCTCTATTGTCTATATGGGTCTCTGTGGGTCTGTGTGGGTCTCTATGGGTTTCTATCATCTTTATGGGTCACTATGGCTCTCTATGGGTCTGTATCGTCTCTATGGGTCTCTATGGTCTCTATGGGTCTCTGTGGGTCTCTATGGGTCTCTATGGGCTCTTTGGGTCTCTATGGTCTCTATAGGTCTCTGTGGGTCTCTATTGTCTCTATGGGTCTCTATGTGCTCTATGGGTCTCTGTGGTCTCTATGGGTCTCTGTCGGTCTCTATGGTCTCTAAGGGTCTCTATGGGTCTATATGGGTCTCTGTGTGTTTCTGTGGGTCTCTATGGGTCTCTATTGTCTATATGGGTCTCTGTGGGTCTCTGTGGGTCTCTATAGGTCTCTATTGTCTATATGGGTCTCTGTGGGTCTGTGTGGGTCTCTATGGGTCTCTATCATCTCTATGGGTCACTATGGCTCTCTATGGGTCTGTATCGTCTCTATGGGTCTCTATGGGTCTCTATCATCTCTATGGGTCACTATGGCTCTCTATGGGTCTGTATCGTCTCTATGGGTCTCTATGGTCTCTATGGGTCTCTGTGGGTCTCTATGGGTCTCTATGGGCTCTTTGGGTCTCTATGGTCTCTATAGGTCTCTGTGGGTTTCTATCGTCTCTATGGGTCTCTATGTGCTCTATGGGTCTCTGTGGTCTCTATGGGTCTCTGTGGGTCTCTATGGTCTCTAAGGGTCTCTATGGGTCTCTGTTCTCTATGGGTCTCTATGGTATCTATGGGTCTCTGTGGGTCTCTATGAATCTCTGTGGTATCTATGGTCTCTGGGTCTATATGGGTTTCTATGGTTCTCTATGGGTCTCTATGGACTCTATGGACTCTATGGGTCTCTATGGACTCTATGGACGCTATGAGTATATATGGTCTCTATGGGGCTTTTTGGTCTCAATGGTCTCTATGGGTTATATGAACTCTATGGGTCTCTATGGCTCTCTATGGTCTCTATGGACTCTATGGGTCTCTATGGTCTCAATGTTTTCTGTGGATTTCTATGGTCTCTATAGACTCTATGGGTCTCTATGGTCTCTATGGACTCTATGGGTCTCTATGGTCTCTATAGACTCCATAGACTCTACGGTCTCCATGCGCCGATGATCCCGGCCACTTGGGTGGGGTGGTGTGGTGCCTTAACTCCGGTGTGTGTGTGTGTGTACGTGACAATTCGTTTCTAGATTAAGTTGTTGTTGATCTTGTTTTTGATGTTGTCAATGTTGTTGTTTTTGTTATTGTTGTTGCTGTTGTGGATGTTGTTATTCTTGTTACTGTTGTTGTTGCTGTTGATGCTGTTGTTGATGTTGTTGATGTTGTTGATGTTGTTGTCGTTGCTATTATTGTTGATGCTGTTGTTGCTATTGATGTTGTTGCTGATGTTGTTGCTGTTGTTGATGATGTTGTTTCTGTTGATAAAGTTGTTGCTGTGGTTGTTGTTGATGATGTTGTTGATGATGTTGTTTTCATGTCCGCAGCGATCCTGGCTCTCTTCGAGCCTCACCTCACCGAGCGCCAGAAGCTTGAACTCACCACGATGGACGAGATCTGGTACTTTACTCTGGACGATGGCGAGGAGGAAATGTCGCGAGGCGGCATCAAGAACCATGGCTACGATGACCAAGAGCACAACTACATTCCTGTGAGGCTCACAGAGACACACAGAGATGCAGAGACACCAATAGAGACCCATAGAGACCCACAGAGATATATATATAGACACAGAGATGCAGAGACACACAGAGATGCGGATACACCCATAGAGACCCATAGACACCCATAGAAACCCACAACCTGTGAGGCTCACGGAGATACCCACAGAGACCCACAGCGACCTCACATAGACACCCATAGAGACCAACAACTACATTCCTGTGAGACACACGGAGATGCAGAGGCACCCATAGAGACGCATAGAGACCCATAGAAACTCATAGATACACCAGAGGTGGGCCATTAGGGCCACTAAGGCCTTCTCTGCTGGCCTAGAGATTGTCAGAATCAGAAGATTATATTTTTATAATTTAATATATATTTTCATTAATGCTATACGTATTTTACAAAGTTCGTTCCCATCAGTCTGTTAACGTCATTTCATTGCTACTCTCTCCCTCAGTTGTGCTGCTTCCAGTGTATCTAATAAATTTCAATCAGATTTTCCTGTGCTGTCTCCGCCTCTCCGGGTGAAAAATCTATCCAGAGGCCTTCAGAATGTCGGATGGATCCCCTCTGCTGTTGAAGCAAATGGGGACGATGTTATTTATTATTATATTTTTAAACTAATTCACTTTTGGAGTTTGCCATGTTTGGCGTATTCTTTGACACGCCGGAGCCTTCTCGCTGGCCTAACCGCCTACGTTAGCATTTTTCGGTTGGCGTGATCGGAGGGCCAGTTAGCTAACTGAAGTAAAACTAGCTAGCACATAATGTAGCATCATCTAATATTTATTTAAACTTTCTTTAGTGACGTTTAGATTTTTCGATGTAGTGATTTAGATTTTTTGTTTTTTCTGTGGGGAAGCCTGTTGAATCCTGATTGTGTTATTTGTGTTTTATGGCATTTTTGCTTGCTTGGTGGTAGTATGGGTAAATGTGACTGGTTGTTGTGAGTTTGTTCTTGTTTCTTTGGTAATGACATTGATTTGGGCTATGCGATGTCTATTTGTGATGCATCATACTGTCAGTCTGCGTAATAGTGGTACATCCTTTATGGTTTCAGTCACCATGTATTCATGTCTCTGCAATTAGTGTATTGTAACTCTCATAGGTGTCGAGCCTCGTGTTAAAACACTTTATTCTACTCGATAAAGGTTACTGTAACTGTGAATATGGGGTGGTTATGTCGAATGACCAATAGCCTATAGCCCTAGTGTCATGGTGAGGTTATTCGAAGGCGGTTTAATTGCGGGAGGATTGCACTGAAGGCCTAGGTGTAAAATACACGGCCTGCCACTGAGAAACACCCATAGACACCCACAAATAAATCCCAGTGAGGCTCACAGAGATGTAGAGGCACCTATAGAGACCCATAGAAACGCCATAGACACCCATTTAGACCCATAGAGACTCACAGAGCCATACAGACACACAGACTCACACATACACACACAACTACATTCCTGTGAGGCTCACGGAGACACACAGATACAAAGACACTCATAGAGCCCCACAACTACATCCCTGTGACACACACAGAGACACAGAGGAACCCATAGAGACCCACAGACACACCCATAGAGATCCACAGCTTCATCCCTATGAGACTCACAGAGATACAAAGACACCCATAGAGACCCACAGAGACACCCACAGACACCCATCGAGACCCACAACTAAATCGCTGTGAGGCTCACGGAGACACAGACACACCTATAGAGACCCACAGAGGCACCCATAGAGACCTACAGAGACCAAGACCCACAGATATCCAAAGAGACACCGATAGAGACCCAGAGAGACCAGCAGAGACACCCATAGAGACCCATATAGACACCCATAGAGACACGCATAGAGACCCATAGAGACCTACAGAGACCTAGACCCACAGAGATCCACTGAGACACCTATAGAGACCCACCGAGACCCACAGAGACACACATAGATCCTTGACCCACAGAGACCCACAGAGATCCACGGGACCCCCCGCCCTGACCAACTTCACCCTGACCCCCACCCTGACTACCTTCCCGTGACCTCCCCATGACCCTCCCGACCCTGACTACCTCCCCCACCCCCCCCCCTGGTGACCCCCTGCAGGTCATGCACGAGCACTTCAACTACCGATTTGAGCTGGGCAGGAAGATCGGGCAGGGCGGGCAGGGCGTGGTCGTGCGGTGTCTCGACCACAAGACGCAGACTCCGGTGGCGCTCAAGATCCTCGCCTCTCCCACCAAGTGAGTGGTACCCTGGGGCAGCTGTGCAGTCAACAAACCAGCAACAAAAACAAACAACAATACAGAGATTATGAGGCTGCTCCTGGCTGTGAAGTCACAGCAGCAGCGGCAGCAGCAACAAACTAGGGCTGAACGTCCTTGCCTGCAACTTTGCCGTGACTCTTCATCACTCAACCGTACACCCACCCACCCGCCCGCCCACCCACCCACCCATGACTACCTCTCACCACCACCACCACCCACCCACCCACCCACCACCACCCCACCCACCGTCCTCCACTACCACCATCATCTCCTCTCCCCACCATCACTACCCACCCATCACCACCCCCAGCACCTCCCCACCACCCATTGCCACCACCCACTTCCCACCAATTGAGTTTACTCTCCGACACACAATCGGTTAAGTGCTGAACTTGCCTCTCTCTGTCTCTTTCTGTGTCTGTCTGTCTCTCTCTGTCTCTCTGTCTACCTCTCACTCGATCACAGCTTAACGGCCGAAGCGCACCAGATGATGGAGCTGCGGATGTCCATGGAGCTCCAGACGGTCCGTAGTGACGTGGACTACAATGTAGTCAACGTCATGGATATGTTTTACTTCCGGGGACACAAATGCATCGTAATGGAGCTATTGAAGTACGGATACCACAAGCACCACCACCACCCACCACTCACTCACTCACTCACTCACCCATCCACCCACTCATCCACCCACCCACTCATCTACCTACTCATCCACACATTCATCCACCCATTCAACCACCCACTCACTCACCCACCCACATACTTGTTCACTCACCCAAACAACAACCGCCATTCGCCACTAAGTGGTGGTGACGTCACCACGGCGCTTGTGCCAGGCTATGTGCACCCTGAGGCCACGTGAAGTGTCGAACGCCCGTTGGCAGGAGGTCACGGGGCAGACCCAGGTGCCACGGGTCGACTGACAGAGATGACTGGCTGATGCACCACCTGTGCCCCCTACTGTGCCAACCTGCTGTGCTTTAGCCACCCGGCGCTCCGCTCGTTGTTCTGAGCATCGCTCCTCCGCCCTCCGTTGTTATTGGAGGGCGACTACCTCCAACTGCCCAGTAGCATCCTTCACGAGCCTCCTCCACAGAGATCGATCTTGACACCGCTGGTACCAGTCATCGGCAAGTCCACTCAGCTCCACGTCCTCCTGTACCACATCACTCCATCTCTTCTCTAGCCCGTGCCGCGCCCGCTTAGCCCCCTCAATCCGGCCGAACAAAAGCTGTTTCGGCATGCGTTGGCTGGGCATGCGGGCTACATGACCCAGCCATCGCAGCCTTGCCCGCCGGAGGAGCTCACCGATGGGACCTTGCCCAGATCTTTCAAGGATTTGTGAGCTCCTCACACAATCCAGTCTGGTTAAACCCAGGATGGATCGTAGGCAGGCCAGCCTAAATGTTTCTAACCGGCGAAGATGTTCCATTAAGGGGGTCCACGTTTCGCAAGCGTAGAGAAGGGAGGGAATGACCGTGGCCGAGAAGACCTGAAGCTTAGTGCGGAGCGACAGACCAGGTAGCTTCCACACAGCGTTACGCAACCGATGAAAAGGTATTGCCGCTCGACTGATTCGGAGTGAGACCTCTGCTGTTAAACTGGTGCCAGTCATAAGCACACTACCCAGGTATGGGAAACTCTCCACTCTCTCCACAACTGCCCCATCACCGATTGGGAGTTGTGGGGGTGGAGTGTCCGATGGTACAAAATACCCAGGCAGGTGCTTAGTTTTGGTGGGGCTGATGGTAAGGCCCCACCTCTTAGTGGCACGCTCCAGTCTCTGCAGCAGCGTCTCCAACTCCTCCTCTGACTGAGCAGCTATTACCAAATCATCAGCATACATAACGTGGTTGACCAATAGGGAGCCATCCCTTGACCGCACCCGGGCATCGATCAGCCTCCCATTATATCTGTACCATATGGAGATTCCCCCAGTACAGCTATTGAAGGCTTCACGAACTACGTGGTCAAAATAGATGTTAAATAATGTGGGAGCCAGAGGACATCCCTGTCGCACCCCAAGGTGTACAGGGAATGGCTCTGACTCCCGGCCACGTAGTTTTACCCGGGCCCGCTCACCATCATGAAGGTCCTTAATGATCGTGAGCAGAGGGTCAGGTATTCCAAAAGCACGAAGAACGACCCAGAGCCTAGGCCTACTGATGGTATCATAGGCCTTGACCAGGTCAATAAAGCAGAGATGTAGGTCTTGTTGGAATTCCCTACACCTCTGCTGTAGCAGACAGACAGAAAATATGGCATCTGTGCAGGACCGCCCTTTCCTGAAACTGCATTGGGGCTCCGCAAGCCTCTCCTCAGCGTGCCTGGCAAGGCGATGGTGAATAATCCTTGCCAGGACCTTTCCCGGCACACTGAGGAGTGAGATGCCCCTGTAGTTGTTACAGTCTGTGCGGTCCCCCTTCTTAAAGAGGGGGACCACCAGGGCATCCTTCCAATCCTGCGGAACCCGTCCAGCGGCCCAGACCGTTGTTATGATGTCATATAGGGCAGTCTGTGCACAAACGCCACCCTCCCTCAGCATTTCGCTTGGGAGATCATCTCTGCCCGCTGCCTTTCCTGGTCTCAGACTCCGGATCGCCTTCAGTACTTCCTCAACAGATGGCACCTCAGCCATCCACTCACAGCGGGTGACTTCTTCCAATATTTGAGGCACCACAGCCTCAGCAGGGTCATCCTCACTTTGTGCCACGATGTTTTCCTGGCTGAGGGATTTTCCCTCCCCCAGGACCTCACAGAAATGCTCAGCAAATCTGCAAACCTGTTCCTGGGGGTCGGAGATTGGATCACCGTTTTTTCCCCTAATGATGGTAATAGGTGTGGCGCTGCAGGTTACTTTTTTGATGGAGTTAAATAGAGATTTGTGATCGTGGGCCACTGAGGCAGACTCCATCTCCTCAGCAACCCGCGACCACCACCCATCCTTGCAGCGCCTCACGGCTCTCCGAACCTCCGAGCGAAGGCTGCGGTAAGCCTCCTCATTCTCTGACGTGGGATTCTGTAGCCGATGACAGGGGGCCTGTCGCTTTTTCTCAACCATCCTGAACACCTCCTCTGTCAGCAAGTGTCTCTGGGGAGGTCTGGACCGCGTACCCAAAGCAGCCATTGCAGCTGCATGAGTCACAGTCCTAAACCTCGCCTATTTACCCTCGACATCAGGAGGAGTCGGGGATGATGCCAATCCCAGCCGCAAGCGATGATGAAATTCTCGCTTGCAACTTTCATCAGATAACTGAGACCAGGCCACTTTAGGTCGGAATGGGGTCCTGGGTGTACACCCACCACCGGAGTGGAAGAATGGCAGGCGCATCTTACAGATGACTAGTCGATGGTCAGAGGGCAGATCAGCTCCACGGTAGGTCCTGGTGTCAAGGACATAGGCTCGCATCCGCTGGTCTGTCACTATGTAGTCCAGCAGATGTTCTTGCTTGGACCCGGCATGCATCCATGATGTTGTGTGGATGCGCCGATGCCGGAACAGCGTGTTGGTAATTACAAGCCCATGGGCTGCACAAAAATCTAGCAGCCTCCTACCGTTGTTATTGAGCTGATCTGGCCCATGCCCTCCAATCACTCCAGACCAGGTGCCAGTATCATGACCAACTCGGGCATTAAAGTCACCCAGCATGATGACTCTATCCCGATGGGCCACTTTAGCCAGCACCTGTGACAGGAGGTCATAGAAGGCATCTGACTCATCGGCTTTGCCTGCATCCCTCCACGGATGTTCATCTTCGGTGGGGGCATAAGTAACCACGACCACCATTCCTCACCTCCGGTTGATGGGAAGGCGAGCCCAAAGTAGCCTGGGGCTTACAGCTTCCCACACCTCACCGCCACGCTCCCACGCCCCCTTCATTCTTTTGTTCAAAAGAAGAGCCACACCCTGTTGTTTGGCAGTCTGCTGCCCCGAGTAGAGGACTGTCCACCCCTCATGGTGGCAGGAGCCAGAGCCGGTCCACCGGACCGCCTGAATGCCGCATAGATCCAGGCGGTACCGGTCCAGCTCCCGACAGAGGAGTGGCAGCCTCTCCTCCGCAGTGAGCGTTCGAACATTCCACATGGCCACCCGTAGTGGCTTTTCGTTGTTTCTGGAGGACCCCCGAGGGTGGATATTCAATCTCCTGGCTCCGCCAATTGGGGTTTGGCCAGGAGACGTCATAGACGCCTGGCCCCCCGGGACCTCCGGGACAAGCTTATTAGTTACATATTTCAGTTTAACTCGTGGTTTCGTGGTAATTAATTGAAGGTGGAGGGGTTACCAGCCCGTCGCACCCGTCCAGAGCCCCCGTTTAGCCCCTGTGGTGGACACATATGCCATGAGGGGAGGAGCCAATCAAAATTGGATCTCCCCCCACAGCATTGTCCACGACAGAGTTGCCCGTCTGGCACCGCGAGGAGGTAGGGGGTTGTTTTGCCGGACACCAAACACCCACTCACCCACCCACTGACTCACTCATTCACTCACCCATCCACCCACCCACTCATTCACCCACCCAGCCACCACTCCCATAATCACACACCCACTCACTCATCCACCCACCCACCCATTCACCCACCCACCCATTCACCCACCCACACACCCACTTACCCATCCACACACCCACCCATCCACTTATGCATAATCTCACACAACCACTCACTCACCCACCCATTCACCAACCCAGACACCCACTCATCCACACACCCACTTACCCACACACTCACCCACCCATCCACTTATGCACCTACCCACCCTGTCACTCACTTACTCATGCACTCACCCATTCATTCACACATTCACCGACTCATCCACCCACCTACCCACCCACTCACTCATCCACTCACTCATTCACATACTCACCCACTCATCCACCCACCCAATACTACAATTACCCACCACCACCACCCACTCACTCACTCAACCACCCACTCACTCATCCAACCACCCACCAACTCATTCACTCATTCACCCATCCATCACTACCACCACCACTACCACCACACACCCACTCACTCACCCACCCAGTCATCCACCCACCGACTCACCCACTCACTCACCCACTCACTCATCCACTTATCCACCCACCCACTAATCCAGGAACTCACTCACCCACCCACTAATCCACCCACTCACACACTCACCCACCCACCACCCACTACCCACTCATCCACTCACTCACCCACCCACCCACCCACTCAGCCACTCATCCACTCACCCACTAACTTACTCATGCACTCAGCCATTGGTACACCCACTCACCTACTCATCCACCCACTCACTCATTCACCCACTCACTCATTCCCGCACTCACCCACTCATTCACCCACCCAATACTACAACCACCACACACCCACTCACTCACCCACCACCACCACCAACACTCACTCACTCACTCAACCACCCACTCACTCACTCATCTAACCACTCGCCAACTCATTCACTCATTCACCCACCCATCACTAACACCACCACCACCACACACCCACTCATTCACTCACTCACCCACCCAGTCATCCACCCACCCACCGACTCACCCACCCACCCACCACCCACTCACTCACCCACCCACCCACCCACTCACTCACTCACTCACCCACCCACCCACCCACCACTACCACCACCACACATCCACTCACTCACCCACCTCCCACTGACTCACTCACTCACCTACCCACCCACCAACCCGCTCACCCAACCACCGACCCACCACCACAACCCACCCACCACCATCACCACCCGCAGACCCTCAGACCCATAGACACGTACAGAGACACCCACAGATATCCACAGAGACCCACAGAGACACACAAAGACCCACAGAAGCTCACAGAGACAATCACACAGAGACCCACAGAGACACCCTTAGAGAATCACAGAAACCCACAGAGAATCACACAGACATTCACAGAGACCCACAGTGACCCACAGAGACAACCACACAGAGAACCACAGAGACCTACAGAGACCCACAGAGACACCCACAGAGACCCACAGAGACCCACAGAGACCTACAGAGACCCACAGAGACACCCACAGAGACCCACAGAGACCTACAGAGACCCACAGAGACACCCACAGAGACCCACAGAGACCCACAGAGACAACCACACAGAGAACCACAGAGACCTACAGAGACCCACAGAGACACCCACAGAGACACCCACAGAGAACCACACAGACACCCACAGAGACCCACAGAGACACCCACAGAGACACCCACAGAGACCCACAGAGACATCCACACAGACACCCACAGAAATCCACCGAGACCCTGACGTCACCTCACGTCGCTGCCGCTGTCTCCCCATCACAGGAAGAGCCTCCATCAGGTGCTCATAGATATGGGGCAGTGTCGCATCGACGAGGACGATTTGAGGTCGTACGCCAGGGGCATCGTCCGCTTCCTCGCCTACACCAAGTCCCGGGGCATCGTCCACGGGGACATCAAGCCGGTGAGTGGAGGGCACGCTGGGAGGACGCTGGAGGGACGCTGGTGGCTTGCTGGGTGCATGCTGGGGGCACGCTGGGGGCACGATGGGGGCACACTGGGGGCACGGACACTCACTAAAACGCACCCCCACGCAGCCATCCACCCACACACCCACTCACTGACCAATCCATCCACTCACCCAGCCAACCACCCACCCACATACCCATCCACCCACTCATCCACTCACCCACCCATCCACCCACCCACTCATCCACCCACTCACCCATCCACTCATCCACCCATTCAACCAACCATCCACCCATCCATCCACCCACCCACCCACCCATTCACTCACCCACCCATCCATCCATCAATCCATTAACCCATCCACCCACCAATCCACCACCCACCCATCCACTCACCCACCCATCCACCCATCCATCCACCCATCTACCCATCCACTCACCCACCCATCCACCCACCCACCCATCCATCCACCCATCCACCCACCAACCCACCCACCAGTCCACTCACCCATTCACCCAACTACCCACTCACCCACCCACCTATCTACCCATTCACTCAACCACCCATTCACCCATCCACCCACCCACCCACCTTGATCCCGCTGAGTAGTGTTAATCCTCTCTCTCTCTTTGTCTGCCGCTCGCTCACCATCCAGGGCAATGTTCTCTTGAAGAACAATTCAAGCAGTGTGGTCAGAGTCACCGACTTCGGCTACAGCTTCTTTGTGGACCAACAACGTGAGTGGTGACTCCCCCCACAGACCTTTACGTGGGCGTGGGTGTGTGTCTGGGTGGGTGGGTGTGTGTGTGTGGGTGTGTGGTGCCGAACGGCAACACTGTGACTTGGCCTACCCCCCAGTGCCATGGGGGGAGGGCCAATTTAGATTGGCCTTTCCCTTCATGGCGGTTGTAACCACAACACCGGCCAATTGGGGGCTCTGGATGGGTGCGAGAGGCTGGTAACCCCTCCACCTTCAATTAACTACTACAAAAGTACGATTTAAAAAATATAATTAAGCTTGTGCCGGAGGCCTCGGGGGGACAGGCGTCTATGACGTCTCCTGACCAAACCCCATTTCGCGGAGCCAGGAGACTGAATACTCACCCTCTGGGTTCCTCCAGAAACAACAAAAAGCCACTACGGATGGCAATGTGGAATGTACGAACGCTCACTCCCTCTGTCGGGAGCTGGACTGGTGGAGGAGGTACGTGAATGACGCTACTGGGCAGTTGGAGGCAGTCGCCCTCCAACCACAATGGAGCGCTGGGTGGATAAAGCACAGCAGGTTGGCACAGTAGGGGGCACAGGTGGTGCATCAGCTAGTCGTCTCAGTCAGTCGACCCATGGCACCTGTGTCTGCCCCGTGACCTCCTGTCAGCGGGCGTTTGACACTTCACGTGACCTCAACATGAACATAGCCTGGCACAAGCGTCGTGGTGACATCAAAGCCACTCAGTGGCGAATGGCAGTTATTGTTGTTTGTCCATGTGTGTGGGAGTCACCGACCCATCCATCCACCCACCCAACCATCCACCCATCCACCAACTCACCCACCCATCCTGATGCTGTCGTTGTCGTCCGCACAGCGTCGCGCATTAGAGGCACCCTCCCCTACATGGCCCCCGAGGTAGTTCTGGGCTACCCGGCCACCTGCGCCATGGACATGTGGTCCCTGGGCTGCACCGTCGCCAAGCTGGCCATCAGAAAGGAGCTCTTCGTCTCCGACATGGACAACGACCACGTGGCTTGCTGCATCGAGGTGACCGGGGCATCTCGGGGAGGCACCAGCCGACTTGGCCCGGCCAGCCAGGAAGCCACCTATCCATCTACTCACTCACCCACCCACCCACCCACCCAATTAGCCACCCAGCCACCCACCCAGCCACCCACCCACCCAGCCATCCACCCACCCACCCACCCATCCACCCACTCACCCACCCAACCATCTAGCCACCCAGCCACCAACCCAACCAGAAACCCACCCACCGAGCCAGCCAAACACCTACCCTCCCACCCAGCCATCTACCCACCCACCCACCGAGCTATCCACCCACCCACCCAGTCATTCAGACACGCAGTTACCCATCCACCCAGTCACCCACTCAGCCACCTACCCAGCCATCCACCCACTCACCCACCCACTCATCCAGACATCCACCCACCCAGCCATCCACCCACCCAGCCATCCACCCACCCACCTAGTTATCCACCCACCCATCTAGTCACCCAGCCACGCAGTTACCGATCCACCCACTCACCCAATCAACCACCCACGAAGCCATCCACTCGTCCACCCACTCACTTACCCACCCATCTAGTCACCCAGCCACCTACCCACCCATCCACCTAGCCACCCACCCATCCATCCACCCACCCACCCAACCATCCACCCACCCACCCACCCACTCACCCACCCACCCATCTAGTCACTCATCCACCCACTCAGTCACCCACCCATCCACCCACTCACCTACCACCCACCCATCTAGTCACCTATCCACCCACTCACCTACCCATCCACCCACTCACCCATCCACCCACTCACCCACCCATCTACCCATCTAGCCACCCAGCCACCCACCCAGCCACCCACCCACCCATCCACCCAGCCACCCACCCAACCAACCGGTCACCCACCCACCCATATAGTCACCCATCCACCCACTCACCCACCCATCCATCCACTCATCCACCCACCCACCCATCTAGTCACCCCTCCACCCACTCACCCACCCATCCACCCACTCACCCACCCACCCACATAGTTACCCATCCACCCACTCACCCACCTACCCATCGAGTCACCCATCTACCCACTTACCCACCCACACATCTAGCCACCCACCCAGCCACTCACCCATCCACCCACTCACCTACCCACCTAGTTACCCATCCACCCACTCACCCACCCATCCACCCACTCACCCATCCACCCGCCCATCTAGTCAACCATCCACCCACCCATCCACACACCCACCCACCCAAATAGTCACCCATCCACCCACTCACCCACCCATCCATCCATCCACCCACTCACCCACCCACCTTGTCACCCATCTACCCACTCACCCACCCATACACCCACTCACCCACCACCTACCCATCTAGTCACCTATCCACCCACTCACCTACCCATCCACCCACCTGCCTAGTCACCCATCCACCCACTCACCCACTCACCCACCCACCCACACACTCAACCCACCCACCTTCCCATCTAGCCACCCAGCCACCCACCCAGCCACCCACCCATCCACCCAGCCACCCACCCATCCACCCACCCAACCAGTCACCCACCCACCCATCTAGTCACCCATCCACGCACTCATCCACCCATCCACCCACTCATCCACCCACCCACCCATCTAGTCACCCCTCCACCCACTCACACACCCACCCATCCACCCACTCACCCACCCACCCACATAGTTACCCATCCACCCACTCACCCACCCACCCAATGAGTCACCCATCCACCCACTTACCCACCCACACATCTAGCCACCAAGCCACCAACCCATCCATCCACTCACCTACCCACCTAGTTACCCATCCACCCACTCACCCACCCATCCACCCACCCACCCATCTAGTCACCCATCCACCAACTCACCCACCCATCTATCCACTTTACCAGCCTTGCAGCTGGAACAATAAACGTAGTTTAGTTTAAGTATGGGTCTTTGCGAGTATGGGTCTCTCCGAGTATGGGTCTCTACAAGTATGGGTCTCTGTGGGTTCATGTGGGTCTCTATGAGTCTGGGTCTCTGTGCATCCCTCTATGGGTCTCTGTGAGTTCTCTGTGGGTCTATGGGTCTCTATGAGTATGAGTCTTTATGGGTGTTATATGAGCATGGGTCTCTTTGGGTCTCAGTGAGTCTCTGTGGGTCTTTTTGAGTATGGGTCTGTGAGGAGTCTTTGTGAGCCTCTATGAGTCTCTATGGGCCTCTCCATGGGTCTCTACGTGTATGGGTCTATATGTGTCTGTAGAACGTGATGATGATGATGACATCAGCCACTTGGTTAAGTTGCTGTCATTTGTGATGGCCAGGTCGCTTCCGAAAAAGAGCTACACAGGGGCCTTACCTGGTGTCTGTGTCTCTCTATGTCTTTGTCTCTCTGCCTTGAAATGGTTGAGCAGATCCTGGGCATGCCTCCCAAACAGATGGTCGAGAAAGCTCCCTACAGGGCGTCCTACTTTGGTGAGTTAAAGGGTGGTGGTCATGTGGTGGTGATGATGATGATGGAGATGGTGGTGGTGGTAGTGCGGTGGTGGTGGTGGTAGTGCAGTGGTGGAGGTACAGTGATGGTGGTGTGGTGGTACTTTTATGATGGTGGAAAGAGTGGTGGTGCGGTGGTGGTGATGGAGATGGCGTTGGTGGTGGTGATGGAGATGGTGGTGATGTTGGAGATGATGGTGGTGTTGATGGTCTGTCTCTCTCCTGCAGACCCTTTCGGAAGGCCTCACTGGCCTTCCAGGTCGCGTCCCGCTGGAAGCATTCCCCTGCACCACGTGCTGCAGGGATGTGGGGCGCAGCTCGTGAGCTTCGTGAAATGCTGCCTGGAGTGAGAACAAACTTAAACACACACAGCACACACACTACAAACACACACCGCACACACACCACGCACACCACACACAGACGACATACACACCACACACACCACACACACACCACACACCAAATACAGCACACACACCACAGACACACCACACACACCACACCCACCCACCACACCCACCACACCCACCACACACACCACACACACCACACACACACACCACACACACACCACACACACCACACACACCCACCATACCCACCCAGCACACCCACGACACCCACCACACTCACCACACCCACCCAACCCCAACCACACCACGCACCCACCCCACCTACCCACACCACCCACCCCACTCACACCACACACAGATCACACACATCACACGTCCACCACCCACACACACCCATCCACCCCACACAAACCCACACACCTGCCCAACCACCCCACACACCACACACACACAAAGACAAAGGTCCCCCCAGTATAGCCTTAATAGACTGTAGGGGCAAGTGCTGTTTGCAAGCACCTACGACGGCCGGCACTGTAGCACAAGAGTGGGTGGGTGGCCAGCAACTATCCCGAGTGGCGATGTTGCCTACAAAGCAGGGTACTCATTTGAGGCTGAGTCGACCTAGGGGAGGAGGCCCATGTACGGGATCAGATAATCGCCATCACTGGCGGTGTTAGTGGCTGTGAGCGGGGATAGAAATCCGGGTCTCTGCCAGGTCTGTGGTAGCGTAGCGCTAACCACTGCACCACTGCTCCCCCCCACCCCTCTCCATGTCCCCCCCCACCACCCCCCCTCTTCCGCCCCACCCCCACTCCTACCCCAGGTGGGATCCGGAACTGCGGATGACTCCGGATCAGGCGCTGGCTCACGGCTGGCTCAAGAGCAAGGACACCCCCAGCACGGACACCCCCACCAGGGCCACCCCCACCACGACCATTGCCACCTCCACCACGGCCACCGCCACCCCCACCAGGGACACCGCCACCCTCACCAGGGACACTGCCACCTCCACCAGGGACACCGCCATCCTCACCAGGGACACTGCCACCTCCACCAGGGACACTGCCACTCCCACCAGGGACACCGCCACCTCCACCAGGGACACCGCCACCTCCACCAGGGACACTGCCACCTCCACCAGTGACACCACCACCCTCACCAGGGACACTGCCACCTCCACCAGGGACACTGTCACTCCCACCAGGGCCACAGCCACCCCCACCAGGGCCACCGCCACCCCCACCAGGGCCACCGGCAACCCCACCAGGGCCACCGCCACCCTCACCAGGGCCACCGCCACCCCCACCAGGGCCACCCCCACCCTCACCAGGGCCACTGCCACCCTCACCAGGGCCACTGCCACCCCCACCAGGGCCACTGCCACCCCCACCAGGGCCACTGCCACCCTCACCAGGGCCACTGCCACCCTCACCAGGGCCACTGCCACCCCCACTAGGGACACTGCCACCCCCACCAGGACCACTGCCACTCCCACCAGGGCCACCGCCACTCCCACCAGGGCCACTGCCACTCCCACCAGGGCCACCGCCACTCCCACCAGGACCACCGCCACTCCCACCAGGGCTACTTCCACCCCCACCAGGACCACCGCCACCCCCACCAGGGCCACGGCCACCCCCATCAGGACCACCGCCACTCCCACCAGGGCCACCGCCACTCCCACCAGGGCCACTGCCACCCCCACCAAGGGCACCGCCACCCGCACCAGGGCCACTGCCACCCCCACCAGGGCCACTGCCACCCCCACCAGGGCCACGGCCACCCCCACCAGGGCCAACGCCACCCCCACCAGGGCCACCGCCACTCCCACCAGGGCCACCGCCACCCCCACCAGGGCCACTGCCACCCCCACCAGGGCCAACACCACCCCCACCAGGGCCACCGCCACTCCCACCAGGGCCACCGCCACCCCCACCAGGGCCACTGCCACCCCCACCAGGGCCACTGCCACCCCCACCAGGGCCCACGTCACCCGCCCCAGGGCCACTGCCACCCCCACCAGGGCCACTGCCACCTCCACCAGGGCCACTGCCACCCCCACCAGGGCCACTGCCACCCCCACCAGGGCCACTGCCACCCCCACCAGGGCCACTGCCACCCCCACCAGGGCCAACGCCACTCCCACCAGGGCCACCGCCACCCGCACCAGGGCCACCGCCACCCACACCAGAGCCAATGCCACCCCCACCAAGGCCACTGCCACCCCCACCAGGGCCAATGCCACCCCCACCATGGCCCACGTCACCCGCCCCAGGGCCACTGCCACCCCCACCAGGGCCACTGCCACCCCCACCAGGGCCACTGCCACCCCCACCAGGACCACTGCCACCCCCACCAGGGCCAATGCCACCCCCACCAGGGCCCACGTCACCCGCCCCAGGGCCACTGCCACCCCCACCAGGGCCACTGCCACTCCCACCAGGGCCAATGCCACCCCCACCAGGGCCAATGCCACCCCCACCAGGGCCCATGTCACCCGCCCCAGGGCCACTGCCACCCCCACCAGGGCCAACGCCACCCCCACCAGGGCTACTGCCACTCCCACCAGGGACACCGCCACCCTCACCAGGGACACCGCCACCCCCACCAGGGACACTGCCACCCCCACCAGAGCCAACGCCACTCCCACCAGGGCCACTGCCACCCCAACCAGCGAGGTCACCATCACCACCATCGGCAGGGTCATCTCCATGACCCTCAGGGCCCCCACCACCACCAGCGAGTCCACCACCACCACTGCTGGGGATCTGCAGGCCTCTGAAGCTGCCGAGCCACGGTGAGACTCTTACTGTGTGCTCAGTGCAGGGCTGAGATGTCAACTACCTCGCTTGGTACGCAGGAGGTCGTGGGTTTGACCCTGAACCTTAACTATACCTGCTGCTGTATATTTGGAGTCTGTGTCTCTCTCTCCCCGTGGTGATGTTAACTACCTCGCCTGTTACACAGGAGGCCTTGGGTTCAATCCCGATCCCTGGCGATGCCTGCTGCTGTTGTATATTCTGAGTCTGCATCTCTCTTTCTATACCCGTGGAGATGTTAACTACCTTGTCTGGTGCACAGGAGGTCGTGGGTTCGATCCCGACCTTTGACGATGCTTGCTGCTGCTTTTTATTTGGAGTCTGCATATCTCTTTTTTCCTGTAGAGATGTTAAATACCTCACCTGGTACGCAGGAGGTCGTGGGTTCAATCCCGACCCCTGACGATGCCTGCTGCTGCTTTTTCTTTGGAGTCTGCATATCTCTTTTTCCCTGTAGAGATGTTAAATACCTCACCTGGTACGCAGGAGGTCGTGGGTTCAATCCCGACCCCTGACGATGCCTGCTGCTGCTCTATATTTGAAGTCTGCGTCTCTCCCCCCGTGGTGGTCACTGTGTTAATTTTTCTCCAGGTCCTCTGGGGTTTTCTCTCCACATTTTGAATCGACATCACCACGCGGTTAGACTCTTTGGCTGCTGCTGTTACATGGCCACTTGATAATAATATCAGCCACTTGGTTGAGCTGCTATTGCTTGTGATGGCGAAGGCCGCTTCTTAAAAAGAGCTACACAGCAGCTCAGTGGGAGCGTTACAGCTGGTAAAATAAAGTCGTAGTTTTAATCCGTTAGTTCACCCATGGGAGGAGCTGGTGGCGGTAGCGGTGGAAGACCAACTGCGACCTTCTGGCGGTAGTAGTGAGATGCTGAAGTGATGGTGCTGTGGTGCTGTGGTCCTGCTGTCTCCGCAGAGTTGAGATGGAGGAGAAGCCCCTATCATCATCATCATCATTCTCACTGCTCGACCACATCTATGGAGAGTGGTTGGAGGTTGTGGAGGAGGAGTTGAAGGAGGAGGAGGAGGAGAAAGAGGGGGAGGAGACGGAGAAGGATGAGGACAAGGATAAGGAGGAGAAGGACAAAGATGGGAATTATAAGGACAATGATGGGAATGAGGAAGCGGACAAACATAAGGAGGAGGATACAGCAGAGGTGGAGAAGACAAAGGAGAAGATGAAAGAGGAGGAAGAGAAGACAGAAGAGGAGGAAGAGAAGATGGAGGAGAAGGTGGAGGAGGTGCAGCAGCCACAGGAGGAGAAGCGCATGGTGCTGTGGGGTGGCCAGGCCACGGCACAGTAGCGGGGTGGTGGTGGTGGAGTTGGTGCCAACCACCACCACGAACAGCACCACCAACTCACTATCCACCCAGCTATCCACCCTGTAATACCACACTCACCACACACGCTCACCACACTCACCACACACACTCACCACACTCACCACACACACTCAACACACACACACACTTCCGTAGGGAGCAGCTGTGGCAGAAGACTTAAGAGTGGACACCAGACATGGACTGGACACAGCTACTCCCACTGTACTCACCAAACGCTCACCCCACACTCAGCCCACCCAGGGCACCCCTTTACCCCAGACTCTTATCCATGCTGGTTTTCATCCGGTGGCAGTCCTCAAAGGAGGAGGACGAGGGAGTGGGTGACCTCGCCACACGGTTTCCAGGACATGGGGAGTGGGAGGTCTGGTGCAGGCACTGGGGCGAGAATCCTGCCTAGGCCCGTCACGTGGTGTGTGTTAAACAATAGTAATATTTTATAATATATAGCGTCGTACGTAATGTCGAATTTTGGTATGTTGTTGCTATTGTAAATATATTGTAATTGTAAGAAGTATTGTTATGATAAGATAATTTTATACGAGTCTTGTTATTATACATAAAGTCACAAGGACATGAAATGTCGTTGCAGACGTGTTTTTGGGTTGGTGCCTTCGATTATCAGTGCCGTGTGGGTCAGAGTTCATAATGGCCGTGTCACGCACCAACTCATCTACCCACCCACCCATTCGTCCACTCACCCACCTACCCACTCGTTCACTCACCCTCCCACGCATTCGTTCACTCAGCCTTCCACCCACCCACCCAATTGTTAACAGCCACCCACTCGTTCACTCATACACCGACCCACTCACTCGTGCACTCACCCACCCACCCAACCACTCATTCACTCATCCACCCACCCACCTACTCACTCTTTCAATCATCCATCCACTCGTTCACTCATCCACATGCCCAATCACGCGTTCACTCACCCACCTACCCACTCGTTCACTCACCCACCCACCCGCTCGTTGACTCACCCACCCACTCGTACACCAAACCCACTCGTTCACTCACCCACCCACCCAATTGTTCATTCGCCCACCCACTCGTTTTCTCACCCACCCACCCACCCACTCGTTCACTCATTCACCCAATCGTTCACTCACCCACCCACTCATTCATTGATTCACCTGCCAACTCACGCGTTCACTCACCCAACCACTCGTTGACTCACCCACCCACTCGTTCACTCACCCACCCACCCACTCGTTCACTCATCCAACCCACTCGTTCCCTCACACACTCGTTCACTCACCCAGCCACCCATTTACTCGTTCACTCACCCACCCACTCGTTCACTCACCCACTCACCCACTCGCCCACCCACCCACACGTTCACTCGCCCACCCACCCACACGTTCACTCACCCAACCCACTCGTTGACTCACCCACCCACCCACAAGTTCACTCACCCAACCCACTCGTTCACCCACCCACCCACACGTTCACTCACACACCCACCCATCCACTTGTTCATTCACCCACTTGTCCACTCACCCACCCACTAGTTCGCTCAACCACCCACTCGTTCACTCACCCACCCACTCATTCACTCACCCAACCAATCATTCACTCACCCAACCACCCACTCATTCACTCACACACACCTACTCATTCTCTCACCCAACCACCCACCCACTCAGTCACCAATCCACTCATTCACTCACCCACCCATCCAGTCATTTATACACCCACTCACTCACTCACCCACCAACTCACTCTACCACTCACCAACCCACCAACTCACTCTATCACCCAGCACTCACCAACCCACCAACTCACTCTACTAGCCACCCACCCATTGCCTCTCCAAATCACTTTACCACCCACCCAAACACTCACGCACCAACTCACTTTACCATCCACCCACCCAGTCACCGACCAACTCACTCTATCACCCATCCACTCAACAACCCACCAACTCACTCTACGACCCACCCACTCATCCACCCACTCACTCTCCCACACATTCACCAATCCACCAAGTCACTACCACCCACTCACTCACCAACCCACCAACAAACTCTACGACCCATTAACAACTCAGAGTGAGTTGGGTTTGTGGGTGGGTGGTAGAGTGAGTTGGTGGGTGGGTGTTAGAGTTAGGTCGATGATTGTGTGGGTTGTAGAGTTAGTTGGTGGGTGGGAAAGTGGGTGGGTGATAGAGTAAGTGGGTTGGTGTATGAGTGGTTGGATGATAGAATGAGTTGCTGGGTGAATAAGTGGGTGGGTGGTAGAGTGAGTTGGTGGGCTGGTGAGTGGGTGGGTGGTGGAGTGAGTCGGTGTTTGTATGGGTCGGTAGGTGGTCGAGTGAGTTATTGGGTGGGAGATTGAACGAGTGACTGGGTGGGTGGATGAGTGAACGAG
This sequence comes from Petromyzon marinus, assembly GCF_048934315.1. Lineage (NCBI taxonomy): Eukaryota > Metazoa > Chordata > Hyperoartia > Petromyzontiformes > Petromyzontidae > Petromyzon > Petromyzon marinus. The sequence continues at coordinate 14,189,191 of NC_133689.1, forward strand.
TGGGTGGGTGGGTGAGTGAACGAGTGGGTGGGTGGGTGGGTGAGTGAACATTTGGGTGAGTGAGTGAACGAGTAGGTGGGTGGATGAGAGAGCGAGTGGGTGGACGAATGAACACATGGGTGGGTGGGTGAGTGAGTGAACGAGTGGGTGGGTGTGTGAGTGAACGAGTGGGTGGGTGGGTGAGTGAACGAGTGATTGGGTGGTTGAGTGAATGAGTGGGTGGGTGGGTGAGTAAACGAGTTGATGGGTGGGTGAGTGAACGAGTGGGTGGGTGGGTGAGTGAACGAGTGATTGGGTGGATGAGTGAACGAGTGGGTGGGTGGGTGAGTGAACGAGTAGGTGGGTGGATGGGTAAGTGAGCGAGTAAGGGGGTGGATGAGTAAACGAGTGGGTGGGTGGGTGAGTGATCGAGTTAGTGGGTTAGTGAACGGGTGAGTGAGTGAGGGAACGAGTGGGTGGGTGGGTGAGTGAACGAGTGTGTGGTTGGGTGAGTGAACGCGTAGGTGTGTGAGTGAACGCGTGAGTGGGCAGGTGTATGAGTGAACGAGTGGTTAGGTGGGTGAGTGAATAATTAGGTGGGTGAGTGAATGCGTAGTTTGGTGGGTGGTTGAGTGAACGAGTGAGTGGGTCGGTGTATGAGTGAACGAGTGGGTGGCTGTGTGAACAAGTCGGTGGGTAGATGAGTGAACGAGTAAGTGGGTGAGATATTGAACGAGTGACTAGGTGGGTGAGTGAGTGCACTAGTGGGTGGAGGGTGAGTGAGTGCACGAGTGGGTGGTTGGGTGAGTGAACGAGTAGGTGGGTGGGTGAGTGAAAACGTGAGTGGGCAGGTGGGGGAGTGAACGAGTGGGTGAGTGAACAAGTGGGTTGGTTGAGTGAATGTATGGGTGGGTGGTTGAATGAACGAATGGGTGGGTGGATGAGTGAACGAGTAGGTGGGTGGGTGAGTGAACGAGTGACTGGGTGGGTGAATGAACGAGTGTGTGGCTGGGTGAGTGAATGCGTAGGTGAGTGGATGAGTGAACGTGTGAGTGGGCATGTGGATGAGTGAACGAGTTGGTGGGTGTGTAAGTGAACGAGTGTGTGGGCGTGCGGATGAGTGAACGAGTAGTTAGTTGGGTGAGTGAATGATTGGGTGGGTGAGTCAACGAGTGGGTGGGTGCGTGAGTGAACGAGTGAGTGAGTGATTTAACGAGTGGGTGGGTGGGTGAGAGAACGAGTGGGTGGGTGCGTTAGTGAACGAGTGAGTGAGTGATTGAACGAGTGGGTGGGTGAGTGAGTGAGTGCACGAGTGGGTGTAGGGTGAGTGAGTGCACGAGTGGCTGGGTGTATGAGTGAACGAGTGGGTGGGTGGGTGAGTGAACGAGTGATTGGGTGGGTGAGTGAATGAGTGGGTGGGTGGGTGAGTGAACGAGTTGATGGGTGGGTGAGTGAACGAGTGGGTGGGTGGGTGAGTGAACGAGTTGATGGGTGGGTGAGTGAACGAGTGGGTGGGTGGGTGAGTGAACGAGTGATTGGGTGGATGAGTGAACGAGTGGGTGGGTGGGTGAGTGAACGAGTAGGTGGGTGGATGGGTAAGTGAACGAGTAAGTGGGTGGATGAGTAAACAAGTGGGTGGGTGGGTGAGTGATCGAGTTAGTGGGTTAGTGAACGGGTGAGTGAGTGAGTGAGGGAACGAGTGGGTGGGTGGGTGAGTGAACGAGTGTGTGGTTGGGTGAGTGAACGCGTAGGTGTATGAGTGAACGCGTGAGTGGGCAGGTGTATGAGTGAACGAGTGGTTAGGTGGGTGAGTGAATAATTAGGAGGGTGAGTGAATGCATAGTTTGGTGGGTCGGTGATTGAACGAGTGAGTGGGTCGGTGTATGAGTGAACGAGTGGGTGGCTGTGTGAACAAGTTGGTGGGTAGGTGAGTGAACGAGTAAGTGGGTGGGATATTGAACGAGTGACTAGGTGGGTGAGTGAGTGCACTAGTGGGTGGAGGGTGAGTGAGTGCACGAGTGGGTGGTTGGGTGAGTGAACGAGTAGGTGGGTGGGTGAGTGAACACGTGAGTGGGCAGGTGGGGGAGTGAATGAGTGGGTGAGTGAACAAGTGGGTTGGTTGAGTGAATGTATGGGTGGGTGGTTGAATGAACGAGTGGGTGGGTGGATGAGTGAACGAGTAGGTGGGTGGGTGAGTGAACGAGTGACTGGGTGGGTGAATGAACGAGTGTGTGGCTGGGTGAGTGAATGCGTAGGTGAGTGGATGAGTGAACGTGTGAGTGGGCATGTGGATGAGTGAACGAGTTGGTGGGTGTGTAAGTGAACGAGTGTGTGGGCGTGCGGATGAGTGAACGAGTAGTTAGTTGGGTGAGTGAATGATTGGGTGGGTGAGTCAACGAGTGGGTGGGTGCGTGAGTGAACGAGTGAGTGAGTGATTTAACGAGTGGGTGGGTGGGTGAGAGAACGAGTGGGTGGGTGCGTTAGTGAACGAGTGAGTGAGTGATTGAACGAGTGGGTGGGTGAGTGAGTGAGTGCACGAGTGGGTGTAGGGTGAGTGAGTGCACGAGTGGCTGGGTGTATGAGTGAACGAGTAGGTGGGTGGGTGAGTGAACGAGTGATTGGGTGGGTGAGTGAATGAGTGGGTGGGTGGGTGAGTGAACGAGTTGATGGGTGGGTGAGTGAACGAGTGGGTGGGTGGGTGAGTGAACGAGTTGATGGGTGGGTGAGTGAACGAGTGGGTGGGTGGGTGAGTGAACGAGTGATTGGGTGGATGAGTGAACGAGTGGGTGGGTGGGTGAGTGAACGAGTAGGTGGGTGGATGGGTAAGTGAACGAGTAAGTGGGTGGATGAGTAAACAAGTGGGTGGGTGGGTGAGTGATCGAGTTAGTGGGTTAGTGAACGGGTGAGTGAGTGAGTGAGGGAACGAGTGGGTGGGTGGGTGAGTGAACGAGTGTGTGGTTGGGTGAGTGAACGCGTAGGTGTATGAGTGAACGCGTGAGTGGGCAGGTGTATGAGTGAACGAGTGGTTAGGTGGGTGAGTGAATAATTAGGTGGGTGAGTGAATGCATAGTTTGGTGGGTCGGTGATTGAACGAGTGAGTGGGTCGGTGTATGAGTGAACGAGTGGGTGGCTGTGTGAACAAGTTGGTGGGTAGGTGAGTGAACGAGTAAGTGGGTGGGATATTGAACGAGTGACTAGGTGGGTGAGTGAGTGCACTAGTGGGTGGAGGGTGAGTGAGTGCACGAGTGGGTGGTTGGGTGAGTGAACGAGTAGGTGGGTGGGTGAGTGAAAACGTGAGTGGGCAGGTGGGGGAGTGAACGAGTGGGTGAGTGAACAAGTGGGTTGGTTCAGTGAATGTATGGGTGGGTGGGTGAATGAACGAGTGGGTGGGTGGATGAGTGAACGAGTAGGTGGGTGGGTGAGTGAACGAGTGACTGGGTGGGTGAATGAACGAGTGTGTGGCTGGGTGAGTGAATGCGTAGGTGAGTGGATGAGTGAACGTGTGAGTGGGCATGTGGATGAGTGAACGAGTTGGTGGGTGTGTAAGTGAACGAGTGGGTGGGCGTGCGGATGAGTGAACGAGTAGTTAGTTGGGTGAGTGAATGATTGGGTGGGTGAGTGAACGAGTGAGTGGGTGCGTGATTGAACGAGTGAGTGAGTGATTTAACGAGTGGGTGGGTGGGTGAGAGAACGAGTGGGTGGGTGCGTTAGTGAACGAGTGAGTGAGTGATTGAATTAGTGGGCAGGTGGGTGAGTGAGTGCACGAGTGGGTGTAGGGTGAGGGAGTGCACGAGTGGCTGGGTGTATGAGTGAACGAGTGGGTGGGTGGGTGAGTGAACGAGTGATTGGGTGGGTGAGTGAATGAGTGGGTGGGTGGGTGAGTGAACGAGTTGATGGGTGGGTGAGTGAACGAGTGGGTGGGTGGGTGAGTGAACGAGTTGATGGGTGGGTGAGTGAACGAGTGGGTGGGTGGGTGAGTGATCGAGTGATTAGGTGGATGAGTGAACGAGTGGGTGGGTGGGTGAGTGAACGAGTAGGTGGGTGGATGGGTAAGTGAACGAGTAAGTGGGTGGATGAGTAAACAAGTGGGTGGGTGGGTGAGTGATCGAGTTAGTGGGTTAGTGAACGGGTGAGTGAGTGAGTGAGGGAACGAGTGGGTGGGTGGGTGAGTGAACGAGTGTGTGGTTGGGTGAGTGAACGCGTAGGTGTATGAGTGAACGCGTGAGTGGGCAGGTGTATGAGTGAACGAGTGGTTAGGTGGGTGAGTGAATAATTAGGTGGGTGAGTGAATGCATAGTTTGGTGGGTCGGTGAGTGAACGAGTGAGTGGGTCGGTGTATGAGTGAACGAGTGGGTGGCTGTGTGAACAAGTTGGTGGGTAGGTGAGTGAACGAGTAAGTGGGTGGGATATTGAACGAGTGACTAGGTGGGTGAATGAGTGCACTAGTGGGTGGAGGGTGAGTGAGTGCACGAGTGGGTGGTTGGGTGAGTGAACGAGTAGGTGGGTGCGTGAGTGAAAACGTGAGTGGGCAGGTGGGGGAGTGAACGAGTGGGTGAGTGAACAAGTGGGTTGGTTCAGTGAATGTATGGGTGGGTGGGTGAATGAACGAGTGGGTGGGTGGATGAGTGAACGAGTAGGTGGGTGGGTGAGTGAACGAGTGACTGGGTGGGTGAATGAACGAGTGTGTGGCTGGGTGAGTGAATGCGTAGGTGAGTGGATGAGTGAACGTGTGAGTGGGCATGTGGATGAGTGAACGAGTTGGTGGGTGTGTAAGTGAACGAGTGGGTGGGCGTGCGGATGAGTGAACGAGTAGTTAGTTGGGTGAGTGAATGATTGGGTGGGTGAGTGAACGAGTGAGTGGGTGCGTGATTGAACGAGTGAGTGAGTGATTTAACGAGTGGGTGGGTGGGTGAGAGAACGAGTGGGTGGGTGCGTTAGTGAACGAGTGAGTGAGTGATTGAATTAGTGGGTAGGTGGGTGAGTGAGTGCACGAGTGGGTGTGGGGTGAGTGAGTGCACGAGTGGCTGGGTGTATGAGTGAACGAGTGGGTGGGTGGGTGAGTGAACGAGTGATTGGGTGGGTGAGTGAATGAGTGGGTGGGTGGGTGAGTGAACGAGTTGATGGGTGGGTGAGTGAACGAGTGGGTGGGTGGGTGAGTGAACGAGTTGATGGGTGGGTGAGTGAACGAGTGGGTGGGTGGGTGAGTGATCGAGTGATTAGGTGGATGAGTGAACGAGTGGGTGGGTGGGTGAGTGAACGAGTAGGTGGGTGGATGGGTAAGTGAACGAGTAAGTGGGTGGATGAGTAAACAAGTGGGTGGGTTGGTGGGTGAGTGATCGAGTTAGTGGGTTAGTGAACGGGTGAGTGAGTGAGTGAGGGAACGAGTGGGTGGGTGAGTGAACGAGTGTGTGGTTGGGTGAGTGAACGCGTAGGTGTGTGAGTGAACGCGTGAGTGGGCAGGTGTATGAGTGAACGAGTGGTTAGGTGGGTGAGTGAATAATTAGGTGGGTGAGTGAATGCATAGTTTGGTGGGTGGGTGAGTGAACGAGTGAGTGGGTCGGTGTATGAGTGAACGAGTGGGTGGCTGTGTGAACAAGTTGTTGGGTAGGTGAGTGAACGAGTAAGTGGGTGGGATGTTGAACGAGTGACTAGGTGGGTGAGTGAGTGCACTAGTGGGTGGAGGGTGAGTGAGTGCACGAGTGGGTGTAGGGTGAGTGAGTGCACGAGTGGCTGGGTGTATGAGTGAACGAGTGGGTGGGTGGGTGAGTGAACGAGTGATTGGGTGGGTGAGTGAATGAGTGGGTGGGTGGGTGAGTGAACGAGTTGATGGGTGGGTGAGTGAACGAGTGGGTGGGTGGGTGAGTGAACGAGTTGATGGGTGGGTGAGTGAACGAGTGGGTGGGTGGGTGAGTGATCGAGTGATTAGGTGGATGAGTGAACGAGTGGGTGGGTGGGTGAGTGAACGAGTAGGTGGGTGGATGGGTAAGTGAACGAGTAAGTGGGTGGATGAGTAAACAAGTGGGTGGGTGGGTGGGTGAGTGATCGAGTTAGTGGGTTAGTGAACGGGTGAGTGAGTGAGTGAGGGAACGAGTGGGTGGGTGGGTGAGTGAGTGAACGAGTGTGTGGTTGGGTGAGTGAACGCGTAGGTGTGTGAGTGAACGCGTGAGTGGGCAGGTGTATGAGTGAACGAGTGGTTAGGTGGATGAGTGAATAATTAGGTGAGTGAGTGAATGCATAGTTTGGTGGGTGGGTGAGTGAACGAGTGAGTGGGTCGGTGTATGAGTGAACGAGTGGGTGGCTGTGTGAACAAGTTGGTGGGTAGGTGAGTGAACGAGTAAGTGGGTGGGATATTGAACGAGTTACTAGGTGGGTGAGTGAGTGCACTAGTGGGTGGAGGGTGAGTGAGTGCACGAGTGGGTGGTTGGGTGAGTGAACGAGTAGGTGGGTGGGTGAGTGAAAACGTGAGTGGGCAGGTGGGGGAGTGAACGAGTGGGTGAGTGAACAAGTGGGTTGGTTCAGTGAATGTATGGGTGGGTGGGTGAATGAACGAGTGGGTGGGTGGATGAGTGAACGAGTAGGTGGGTGGGTGAGTGAACGAGTGACTGGGTGGGTGAATGAACGAGTGTGTGGCTGGGTGAGTGAATGCGTAGGTGAGTGGATGAGTGAACGTGTGAGTGGGCATGTGGATGAGTGAACGAGTTGGTGGGTGTGTAAGTGAACGAGTGGGTGGGCGTGCGGATGAGTGAACGAGTAGTTAGTTGGGTGAGTGAATGATTGGGTGGGTGAGTGAACGAGCGGGTGGGTGCGTGATTGAACGAGTGAGTGAGTGATTTAACGAGTGGGTGGGTGGGTGAGAGAACGAGTGGGTGGGTGCGTTAGTGAACGAGTGAGTGAGTGATTGAACGAGTGGGTGGGTGAGTGAGTGAGTGCACGAGTGGGTGTAGGGTGAGTGAGTGCACGAGTGGCTGGGTGTATGAGTGAACGAGTGGGTGGGTGGGTGAGTGAACGAGTGATTGGGTGGGTGAGTGAATGAGTGGGTGGGTGGGTGAGTGAACGAGTTGATGGGTGGGTGAGTGAACGAGTGGGTGGGTGGGTGAGTGAACGAGTTGATGGGTGGGTTAGTGAACGAGTGGGTGGGTGGGTGAGTGAACGAGTGATTGGGTGGATGAGTGAACGAGTGGGTGGGTGGGTGAGTGAACGAGTAGGTGGGTGGATGGGTAAGTGAACGAGTAAGTGGGTGGATGAGTAAACAAGTGGGTGGGTGGGTGGGTGAGTGATCGAGTTAGTGGGTTAGTGAACGGGTGAGTGAGTGAGTGAGGGAACGAGTGGGTGGGTGGGTGAGTGAACGAGTGTGTGGTTGGGTGAGTGAACGCGAAGGTGTGTGAGTGAACGCGTGAGTGGGCAGGTGTATGAGTGAACGAGTGGTTAGGTGGGTGAGTGAATAATTAGGTGGGTGAGTGAATGCATAGTTTGGTGGGTGGGTGAGTGAACGAGTGAGTGGGTCGGTGTATGAGTGAACGAGTGGGTGGCTGTGTGAACAAGTTGGTGGGTAGGTGATTGAACGAGTAAGTGGGTGGGATATTGAACGAGTTACTAGGTGGGTGAGTGAGTGCACTAGTGGGTGGAGGGTGAGTGAGTGCACGAGTGGGTGGTTGGGTGAGTGAACGAGTAGGTGGGTGGGTGAGTGAAAACGTGAGTGGGCAGGTGGGGGAGTGAACGAGTGGGTGAGTGAACAAGTGGGTTGGTTCAGTGAATGTATGGGTGGGTGGGTGAATGAACGAGTGGGTGGGTGGATGAGTGAACGAGTAGGTGGGTGGGTGAGTGAACGAGTGACTGGGTGGGTGAATGAACGAGTGTGTGGCTGGGTGAGTGAATGCGTAGGTGAGTGGATGAGTGAACGTGTGAGTGGGCATGTGGATGAGTGAACGAGTTGGTGGGTGTGTAAGTGAACGAGTGGGTGGGCGTGCGGATGAGTGAACGAGTAGTTAGTTGGGTGAGTGAATGATTGGGTGGGTGAGTGAACGAGTGAGTGGGTGCGTGATTGAACGAGTGAGTGAGTGATTTAACGAGTGGGTGGGTGGGTGAGAGAACGAGTGGGTGGGTGCGTTAGTGAACGAGTGAGTGAGTGATTGAATTAGTGGGTAGGTGGGTGAGTGAGTGCACGAGTGGGTGTAGGGTGAGTGAGTGCACGAGTGGCTGGGTGTATGAGTGAACGAGTGGGTGGGTGGGTGAGTGAACGAGTGATTGGGTGGGTGAGTGAATGAGTGGGTGGGTGGGTGAGTGAACGAGTTGATGGGTGGGTGAGTGAACGAGTGGGTGGGTGGGTGAGTGAACGAGTTGATGGGTGGGTGAGTGAACGAGTGGGTGGGTGGGTGAGTGATCGAGTGATTGGGTGGATGAGTGAACGAGTGGGTGGGTGGGTGAGTGAACGAGTAGGTGGGTGGATGGGTAAGTGAACGAGTAAGTGGGTGGATGAGTAAACAAGTGGGTGGGTGGGTGAGTGATCGAGTTAGTGGGTTAGTGAACGGGTGAGTGAGTGAGTGAGGGAACGAGTGGGTGGGTGAGTGAACGAGTGTGTGGTTGGGTGAGTGAACGCGTAGGTGTGTGAGTGAACGCGTGAGTGGGCAGGTATATGAGTGAACGAGTGGTTAGGTGGGTGAGTGAATAATTAGGTGGGTGAGTGAATGCATAGTTTGGTGGGTGGGTGAGTGAACGAGTGAGTGGGTCGGTGTATGAGTGAACGAGTGGGTGGCTGTGTGAACAAGTTGGTGGGTAGGTGAGTGAACGAGTAAGTGGGTGGGATATTGAACGAGTGACTAGGTGGGTGAGTGAGTGCACTAGTGGGTGGAGGGTGAGTGAGTGCACGAGTGGGTGGTTGGGTGAGTGAACGAGTAGGTGGGTGGGTGATTGAAAACGTGAGTGGGCAGGTGGGGGAGTGAACGAGTGGGTGAGTGAACAAGTGGGTTGGTTCAGTGAATGTATGGGTGGGTGGGTGAATGAACGAGTGGGTGGGTGGATGAGTGAACGAGTAGGTGGGTGGGTGAGTGAACGAGTGACTGGGTGGGTGAATGAACGAGTGTGTGGCTGGGTGAGTGAATGCGTAGGTGAGTGGATGAGTGAACGTGTGAGTGGGCATGTGGATGAGTGAACGAGTTGGTGGGTGTGTAAGTGAACGAGTGGGTGGGCGTGCGGATGAGTGAACAAGTAGTTAGTTGGGTGAGTGAATGATTGGGTGGGTGAGTGAACGAGTGGGTGGGTGCGTGATTGAACGAGTGAGTGAGTGATTTAACGAGTGGGTGGGTGGGTGAGAGAACGAGTGGGTGGGTGCGTTAGTGAACGAGTGAGTGAGTGATTGAATTAGTGGGTAGGTGGGTGAGTGAGTGCACGAGTGGGTGTAGGGTGAGTGAGTGCACGAGTGGCTGGGTGTATGAGTGAACGAGTAGGTGGGTGGGTGAGTGAACACGTGAGTGCGCAAGTGGTTGAGTGAACGAGTGGGTGAGTGAACAAGTGGGTGAGTGGGTGGGTGGGTGAGTGAACGAGTAGTGGGTGGCATATTGAACGAGTGACTGGGTGGGTGGGTGAGTGAACGACTAGGTGAGTGGATGAGTGAACGAGTGTTTGGGTGGGTGAGTGAACGAGTGGGTGCGTGGGTGAGTGAACGATTGGGTGAGTGAGTGAACGATTGGGTGGGTGGGTGAGTGAACGAGTGACTGGGTGGGTGAATGAACACGTGAGTTGGCAGGCGGATGAGTGAACGAGTGAGTGAGTGATTGAATGAGTGGGTGGGTGAGTGAACGAGTTGGTGGGCGTGCGGATGAGTGAACGAGTAGTTAGTTGGGTGAGTGAATGATTGGGTGGGTGAGTGAACGAGTGGGTGGGTGCGTGAGTGAACGAGTGAGTGAGTGATTTAACGAGTGGCTGGGTGGGTGAGAGAACGAGTGGGTGGGTGCGTTAGTGAACGAGTGAGTGAGTGATTGAACGAGTGGGTGGGTGGGTGAGTGAGTGCACGAGTGGGTGTAGGGTGAGTGAGTGCACGAGTGGCTGGGTGTATGAGTGAACGAGTGGGTGGGTGGGTGAGTGAACACGTGAGTGCGCAAGTGGTTGAGTGAACGAGTGGGTGAGTGAACAAGTGGGTGAGTGGGTGGGTGGGTGAGTGAACGAGTAGTGGGTGGCATATTGAACGAGTGACTGGGTGGGTGGGTGAGTGAACGACTAGGTGAGTGGATGAGTGAACGAGTGTGTGGGTGGGTGAGTGAACGAGTGGGTGCGTGGGTGAGTGAACGATTGGGTGAGTGAGTGAAAGATTAGGTAGGTGGGTGAGTGAACGAGTGACTGGGTGGGTGAATGAACATGTGAGTGGGCAGGCGGATGAGTGAACGAGTGAGTGAGTGATTGAATGAGTGGGTGGGTGAGTGAACGAGTGGGTGGGCGTGCGGATGAGTGAACGAGTAGTTAGTTGGATGAGTGAATGATTGGGTGGGTGAGTGAACGAGTGGGTGGGTGCGTGAGTGAACGAGTGAGTGAGTGATTTAACGAGTGGCTGGGTGGGTGAGAGAACGAGTGGGTGGGTACGTTAGTGAACGAGTGAGTGAGTGATTGAACGAGTGGGTGGGTGGGTGAGTGAGTGCACGAGTGGGTGTAGGGTGAGTGAGTGCACGAGTGGCTGGGTGTATGAGTGAACGAGTGGGTGGGTGGGTGAGTGAACACGTGAGTGCGCAAGTGGTTGAGTGAACGAGTGGGTGAGTGAACAAGTGGGTGAGTGGGTGGGTGGGTGAGTGAACGAGTAGTGGGTGGCATATTGAACGAGTGCCTGGGTGGGTGGGTGAGTGAACGACTAGGTGAGTGGATGAGTGAACGAGTGTGTGGGTGGGTGAGTGAACGAGTGGGTGCGTGGGTGAGTGAACGATTGGGTGAGTGAGTGAACGATTGGGTGGGTGGGTGAGTGAACGAGTGACTGGGTGGGTGAATGAACACATGAGTGGGCAGGCGGATGAGTGAACGAGTGAGTGAGTGATTGAATGAGTGGGTGGGTGAGTGAACGAGTGGGTGGGCGTGCGGATGAGTGAACGAGTAGTTAGTTGGGTGAGTGAATGATTGGGTGGGTGAGTGAACGAGTGGGTGGGTGCGTGAGTGAACGAGTGAGTGAGTGATTTAACGAGTGGCTGGGTGGGTGAGAGAACGAGTGGGTGGGTGCGTTAGTGAACGAGTGAGTGAGTGATTGAACGAGTGGGTGGGTGGGTGAGTGAGTGCACGAGTGGGTGTAGGGTGAGTGATTGCACGAGTGGCTGGGTGTATGAGTGAACGAGTGGGTGGGTGGGTGAGTGAACGAGTGATTGGGTGGGTGAGTGAATAAGTGGGTGGGTGGGTGAGTGAACGAGTTGATGGGTGGGTGAGTGAACGAGTGGGTGGGTGGGTGAGTGAACGAGTTGATGGGTGGGTGACTGAACGAGTGGGTGGGTGGGTGAGTGAACGAGTTATTGGGTGGATGAGTGAACGAGTGGGTGGGTGGGTGAGTGAACTAGTAGGTGGGTGGATGGTTAAGTAAACGAGTAAGTGGATGGATGAGTAAACGAGTGGTTGAGTGGGTGAGTGATCGAGTTAGTGGGTTAGTGAACGGGTGAGTGAGTGAGTGAGGGAACGAGTGGGTGGGTGAGTGAACGCGTAGGTGTGTGAGTGAACGCGTGAGTGGGCAGGTGTATGAGTGAACGAGTGGTGAGGTGGATGAGTGAATAATTCGGTGGGTGAGTGAATGCGTAATTTGGTAGGTGGGTGAGTGAACGAGTGAGTGGGTGGGATATTGAACGAGTGACTAGGTGGGTGAGTGAGTGGACTAGTGGGTGGAGGGTGAGTGAGTGCACAAGTGGGTGGTTGGGTGAGTGAACGAGTAGGTGGGTGGGTGAGTGAACACGTGAGTGGGCAGGTGGGGGAGTGAACGAGTGGGCGAGTGAACAAGTGGGTTGGTTGAGTGAATGTATGGGTGGGTGGGTGGGTGAATGAACGAGTGGGTGGGTGGATGAGTGAATGAGTAGGTGGGTGGGTGAGTGAACGAGTGACTGGGTGGGTGAATGAACGAGTGTGTGGCTGGGTGAGTGAATGCGTAGGTGAGTGGATGAGTGAACGTGTGAGTGGGCATGTGGATGAGTGAACGAGTTGGTGGGTGTGTAAGTGAACGAGTGGGTGGGCGTACGAATGAGTGAACGAGTAGTTAGTTGGGTGAGTGAATGATTGGGTGGGTGAGTGAACGAGTGGGTGGGTGCGTGAGTGAACGAGTGAGTGAGTGATTTAACGAGTGGTGGGTGGGTGAGAGAACGAGTGGGTGGGTGCGTTAGTGAACGAGTGAGTGAGTGATTGAACGAGTGGGTGGGTGAGTGAGTGCACGAGTGGGTGTAGGGTGAGTGAGTGCACGAGTGCTGGGTGTATGAGTGAACGAGTAGGTGGGTGGGTGAGTGAACACGTGAGTGGGCAAGTGGTTGAGTGAACGAGTGGGTGAGTGAACAAGTGGTGAGTGGGTGGGTGGGTGAGTGAACGAGTAGTGGGTGGCATATTGAACGAGTGACTGGGTGAGTGGGTGAGTGAACGAGTAGGTGAGTGGATGAGTGAACGAGTGTGTGGGTGGGTGAGTAAACGAGTAGATGCGTGGGTGAGTGAACGATTGGGTGAGTGAGTGAACGATTGGGTGGGTGGGTGAGTGAACGAGTTGGTGGGTGGGTGAATGAATACGTGAGTGGGCATTCGGATGAGTGAACGAGTGAGTGAGTGATTGAATGAGTGGGTGGGTGAGTGAACGAGTCAGTGGGTGGCATATTGAACGAATGACTTGGTGGGTAGGTGAGTGAACGAGTAGGTGCGTGGGTGAACGAGTGGGTGGGTGGGTGAGTGAACGAGTTGGTGGGTGGATGAGTGAACACGTGAGTGGGCAGGTGGATGAGTGAACGAGTGGGTGGGTGCGTGAGTAAACGAGTGAGTGAGTGATTGAACGAGTGGGTGGGTGGGTGGGCGAGATAACGAGTGGGTGGGTGGGTGAGTGAACGAGTTGGTAGGTGGGTCAGTGAACACGTGAGTGGGCAGGTGGATGAGTGAACGAGTGGGTGGTTGAGAGAACGAGTGGGTGGGTGGGTGAGTGAACGAGTAGGTGGGTGGGTGAGTGAATACGTGAGTGGGCAGGTGGATGGGTGAACTAGTGGGTGGGTGAACGAGTGGGTTGGTTGTGTGAACGTGTGGGTGGGTGATTGAACGAGTGGGTGGGTGGGTGAGAGAACGAGAGGGTGAGTGAGTGAACGATTGGGTAGGTGGGTGAGTGAACGTGTTGGTGGGTGTGTGAGTGAACACGTGAGTGGGCAGGTGGATGAGTGAACGAGTAGGTGGGTGCGTGAGTGAACGAGTGAGTGAGTGAGTGATTGAACGAGTGGGTGGGTGGGTGAGAGAACGAGTGGGTGGGTGAACGAGTAGGTGGGTGGGTGAGTGAACACGTGAGTGGGCAGGTGGATGAGTGAACAAGTGAGTAAGTGATTGAATGAGTGGGTGGGTGGGTGGGTGAGTGAACGAGTTGGTGGGTGGGATATTGAACGAGTGTCTGGGTGTGTGGGTGAGTGCACGAGTGGGTGGGTGGGTGGGTGAGTGAACGAGTCGGTGGGTGGGTGAGTGAACACGTGAGTGGGCAGGTGGGTGAGTGAACGAGTGGGTGAGTGAACAAGTGGGTTGGTTGAGTGAATGTATGGGTGGGTGGGTGGGTGAGTTAACGAGTGGGTGGGTGGATGAGTGAACGAGTGGGTGGGTGGGTGAGTGAACGAGTAGGTGGGTGGGTGAGTGAACGAGTAATTGGGTGGATGAGTAAACGAGTGGGTGGGTGGGTGAGTGATCGATTTGGTGGGTTAGTGAACAGGTGAGTGAGTGAGGGAACGAGTGGGTGGTTGAGTGAACGAGTTACTGGGTGGGTGATAGAACGAGTGTGTGGTTGGGTGAGTGCACGCGTAGGTGTGTGTGTAAGTGAACGCGTGAGTGGGCAGGTGTATGAGTGAACGAGTGGTTAGGTGGGTGAGTGAATAATTGGGTGGGTGAGTGAATGCGTAGTTTGGTGGGTGGTTGAGTGAACGAGTGAGTGGTTCGGTGTATGAGTGAACGAGTGGGAGGCTGTGTGAACAAGTCGGAGGGTAGGTGAGTGAACGAGTAAGTGGGTGGGATATTGAACGAGTGACTGGATGGGTGAGTGAGTGCACTAGTGGGTGTAGGGTGAGTGAGTGCACGAATGGGTGGTTGGGTGAGTGAACGAGTAGGTGGGAGGGTGAGTGAACACGTGAGTGGGCAGGTGGGTGAGTGTACGATTGGGTGAGTGAACAAGTGGGTTGGTTGAGTGAATGAATGGGTGGGTGGGTGAATGACCGAGTGGGTGGGTGGATGAGTGAACGAGTAGGTGGGTGGGTGAGAGGTCACGTGAGTGGGCAGGTGGATGGGTGAACTAGTGGGTGGGTGAACGAGTGGGTTGGTTGTGTGAACGTGTGGGTGGTTAATTGAACGAGTGGGTGGGTGGGTGAGAGAACGAGTGGGTGGGTGAACGAGTAGGTGGGTGGATGAGTGAAAACGTGAGTGGGCAAGTGGATGAGTGAACGAGTGGGTGGGTGCGTGAGTGAACGAGTGAGTGAATGATTTAACGAGTGGGTGGGTGAGAGAACGAGTGGGTGGGTGGGTGAATGAGTGTACGAGTGGGTGTAGGGTGAGTGAGTGCACGAGTGGGTGGGTGGATGAGTGAACTATTAGGTGGGTGGGTGAGTGAACACGTGAGTGGGCAGGTGGGTGAGTGAACGAGTGGGTGAGTGAACAAGTGGGTGAGTGGGTGGGTGGGTGGGTGAGTGAACGAGTAAGTGGGTGCATATTGAAAGAGTGACTGGGTGGGTGAGTGAACGAGTAGGTGGGTGGATGAGTGAACGAGTGGGTGGGTGGGTGAGTGAGTGAACGAGTGGGTGCGTGGGTGAGTGAACGATTGGGTGAGTGAGTGAATGATTGGGTGGGTGGGTGAGTGAACGAGTGACTGGGTGGGTGAATGAACACGTGAGTTGGCAGGCGGATGAGTGAACGAGTGAGTGAGTGATTGAATGAGTGGGTGGGTGAGTGAACGAGTTGGTGGGCGTGCGGATGAGTGAACGAGTAGTTAGTTGGGTGAGTGAATGATTGGGTGGGATGAGTGAACGAGTGGGTGGGTGCGTGAGTGAACGAGTGAGTGAGTGATTTAACGAGTGGCTGGGTGGGTGGGAGAATGAGTGGGTGGGTGCGTTAGTGAACGAGTGAGTGAGTGATTGAACGAGTGGGTGGGTGGGTGAGTGAGTGCACGAGTGGGTGTAGGGTGAGTGAGTGCACGAGTGGCTGGGTTTATGAGTGAACGAGTGGGTGGGTGCGTGAGTGAACACGTGAGTACGCAAGTGGTTGAGTGAACGAGTGGGTGAGTGAACAAGTGGGTGAGTGGGTGGGTGGGTGAGTGAACGAGTAGTGGGTGGCATATTGAACGAGTGACTGGGTGGGTGGGTGAGTGAACGACTAGGTGAGTGGATGAGTGAACGAGTGTGTGGGTGGGTGAGTGAACGAGTGGGTGCGTGGGTGATTGAACGATTGGGTGAGTGAGTGAAAGATTAGGTAGGTGGGTGAGTGAACGAGTGACTGGGTGGGTGAATGAACATGTGAGTGGGCAGGCGGATGAGTGAACGAGTGAGTGAGTGATTGAATGAGTGGGTGGGTGAGTGAACGAGTGGGTGGGCGTGCGGATGAGTGAACGAGTAGTTAGTTGGGTGAGTGAATGATTGGGTGGGTGAGTGAACGAGTGGGTGGGTGCGTGAGTGAACGAGTGAGTGAGTGATTTAACGAGTGGCTGGGTGGGTGAGAGAACGAGTGGGTGGGTACGTTAGTGAACGAGTGAGTGAGTGATTTAACGAGTGGGTGGGTGGGTGAGTGAGTGCACGAGTGGGTGTAGGGTGAGTGAGTGCACGAGTGGCTGGGTGTATGAGTGAACGAGTGGGTGGGTGGGTGAGTGAACACGTGAGTGCGCAAGTGGTTGAGTGAACGAGTGGGTGAGTGAACAAGTGGGTGAGTGGGTGGGTGGGTGAGTGAACGAGTAGTGGGTGGAATATTGAACGAGTGACTGGGTGGGTGGGTGAGTGAACGACTAGGTGAGTGGATGAGTGAACGAGTGTGTGGGTTGGTGAGTGAACGAGTGGGTGCGTGGGTGAGTGAACGATTGGGTGAGTGAGTGAACGATTGGGTGGGTGGGTGAGTGAACGAGTGACTGGGTGGGTGAATGAACACATGAGTGGGCAGGCGGATGAGTGAACGAGTGAGTGAGTGATTGAATGAGTGGGTGGGTGAGTGAACGAGTGGGTGGGCGTGCGGATGAGTGAACGAGTAGTTAGTTGGGTGAGTGAATGATTGGGTTGGTGAGTGAACGAGTGGGTGGGTGCGTGAGTGAACGAGTGAGTGAGTGATTTAACGAGTGGCTGGGTGGGTGAGAGAACGAGTGGGTGGGTGCGTTAGTGAACGAGTGAGTGAGTGATTGAACGAGTGGGTGGGTGGGTGAGTGAGTGCACGAGTGGGTGTAGGGTGAGTGATTGCACGAGTGTCTGGGTGTATGAGTGAACGAGTGGGTGGGTGGGTGAGTGAACGAGTGATTGGGTGGGTGAGTGAATGAGTGGGTGGGTGGGTGAGTGAACGAGTTGATGGGTGGGTGAGTGAACGAGTGGGTGGGTGGGTGAGTGAACGAGTTGATGGGTGGGTGACTGAACGAGTGGGTGGGTGGGTGAGTGAACGAGTGATTGGGTGGATGAGTGAACGAGTGGGTGGGTGGGTGAGTGAACTAGTAGGTGGGTGGATGGTTAAGTAAACGAGTAAGTGGGTGGATGAGTAAACGAGTGGGTGAGTGGGTGAGTGATCGAGTTAGTGGGTTAGTGAACGGGTGAGTGAGGGAACGAGTGGGTGGGTGAGTGAACGCGTAGGTGTGTGAGTGAACGCGTGAGTGGGCATGTGTATGAGTGAACGAGTGGTGAGGTGGATGAGTGAATAATTAGGTGGGTGAGTGAATGCGTAATTTGGTAGGTGGGTGAGTGAACGAGTGAGTGGGTGGGATATTGAACGAGTGACTAGGTGGGTGAGTGAGTGGACTAGTGGGTGGAGGGTGAGTGAGTGCACAAGTGGGTGGTTGGGTGAGTGAACGAGTAGGTGGGTGGGTGAGTGAACACGTGAGTGGGCAGGTGGGGGAGTGAACGAGTGGGCGAGTGAACAAGTGGGTTGGTTGAGTGAATGTATGGGTGGGTGGGTGAATGAACGAGTGGGTGGGTGGATGAGTGAACGAGTAGGTGGGTGGGTGAGTGAACGAGTGACTGGGTGGGTGAATGAACGAGTGTGTGGCTGGGTGAGTGAATGCGTAGGTGAGTGGATGAGTGAACGTGTGAGTGGGCATGTGGATGAGTGAACGAGTTGGTGGGTGTGTAAGTGAACGAGTGGGTGGGCGTGCGAATGAGTGAACGAGTAGTTAGTTGGGTGAGTGAATGATTGGGTGGGTGAGTGAACGAGTGGGTGGGTGCGTGAGTGAACGAGTGAGTGAGTGATTTAACGAGTGGGTGGGTGGGTGAGAGAACGAGTGGGTGGGTGCGTTAGTGAACGAGTAAGTGAGTGATTGAACGAGTGGGTGGGTGAGTGAGTGCACGAGTGGGTGTAGGGTGAGTGAGTGCACGAGTGCTGGGTGTATGAGTGAACGAGTAGGTGGGTGGGTGAGTGAACACGTGAGTGGGCAAGTGGTTGAGTGAACGAGTGGGTGAGTGAACAAGTGGTGAGTGGGTGGGTGGGTGAGTGAACGAGTAGTGGGTGGCATATTGAACGAGTGACTGGGTGAGTGGGTGAGTGAACGAGTAGGTGAGTGGATGAGTGAACGAGTGTGTGGGTGGGTGAGTAAACGAGTAGGTGCGTGGGTGAGTGAACGATTGGGTGAGTGAGTGAACGATTGGGTGGGTGGGTGAGTGAACGAGTTGGTGGGTGGGTGAATGAACACGTGAGTGGGCATTCGGATGAGTGAACGAGTGAGTGAGTGATTGAATGAGTGGGTGGGTGAGTGAACGAGTCAGTGGGTGGCATATTGAACGAATGACTTGGTGGGTAGGTGAGTGAACGAGTAGGTGCGTGGGTGAACGAGTGGGTGGGTGGGTGAGTGAACGAGTTGGTGGGTGGATGAGTGAACACGTGAGTGGGCAGGTGGATGAGTGAACGAGTGGGTGGGTGCGTGAGTAAACGAGTGAGTGAGTGATTGAACGAGTGGGTGGGTGGGTGGGCGAGATAACGAGTGGGTGGGTGTGTGAGTGAACGAGTGAGTGAGTGAGTGATTGAACGAGTGGGTGGGTGGGTGAGTGAACGAGTTGGTAGGTGGGTCAGTGAACACGTGAGTGGGCAGGTGGATGAGTGAACGAGTGGGTGGTTGAGAGAACGAGTGGGTGGGTGGGTGAGTGAACGAGTAGGTGGGTGGGTGAGTGAATACGTGAGTGGGCAGGTGGATGGGTGAACTAGTGGGTGGGTGAACGAGTGGGTTGGTTGTGTGAACGTGTGGGTGGGTGATTGAACGAGTGGGTGGGTGGGTGAGAGAACGAGAGGGTGAGTGAGTGAACGATTGGGTAGGTGGGTGAGTGAACGAGTTGGTGGGTGGGTGAGTGAACACGTGAGTGGGCAGGTGGATGAGTGAACGAGTAGGTGGGTGCGTGAGTGAACGAGTGAGTGAGTGAGTGATTGAACGAGTGGGTGGGTGGGTGAGAGAACGAGTGGGTGGGTGAGAGAACGAGTGGGTGGGTGAACGAGTAGGTGGGTGGGTGAGTGAACACGTGAGTGGGCAGGTGGATGAGTGAACAAGTGAGTAAGTGATTGAATGAGTGGGTGGGTGGGTGAGTGAACGAGTTGGTGGGTGGGATATTGAACGAGTGTCTGGGTGTGTGGGTGAGTGCACGAGTGGGTGGGTGGGTGGGTGAGTGAACGAGTCGGTGGGTGGGTGAGTGAACACGTGAGTGGGCAGGTGGGTGAGTGAACGAGTGGGTGAGTGAACAAGTGGGTTGGTTGAGTGAATGTATGGGTGGGTGGGTGGGTGAGTTAACGAGTGGGTGGGTGGATGAGTGAACGAGTGGGTGGGTGGGTGAGTGAACGAGTAGGTGGGTGGGTGGGTGAGTGAACGAGTAATTGGGTGGATGAGTAAACGAGTGGGTGGGTGGGTGAGTGATCGATTTGGTGGGTTAGTGAACAGGTGAGTGAGTGAGGGAACGAGTGGGTGGTTGAGTGAAAGAGTTACTGGGTGGGTGATAGAACGAGTGTGTGGTTGGGTGAGTGCACGCGTAGGTGTGTGTGTAAGTGAACGCGTGAGTGGGCAGGTGTATGAGTGAACGAGTGGTTAGGTGGTTGAGTGAATAATTGGGTGGGTGAGTGAATGCGTAGTTTGGTGGGTGGTTGAGTGAACGAGTGAGTGGTTCGGTGTATGAGTGAACGAGTGGGAGGCTGTGTGAACAAGTCGGAGGGTAGGTGAGTGAACGAGTAAGTGGGTGGGATATTGAACGAGTGACTGGATGGGTGAGTGAGTGCATTAGTGGGTGTAGGGTGAGTGAGTGCACGAATGGGTGGTTGGGTGAGTGAACGAGTAGGTGGGAGGGTGAGTGAACACGTGAGTGGGCAGGTGGGTGAGTGTACGATTGGGTGAGTGAACAAGTGGGTTGGTTGAGTGAATGAATGGGTGGGTGGGTGAATGACCGAGTGGGTGGGTGGATGAGTGAACGAGTAGGTGGGTGGGTGAGAGATCACGTGAGTGGGCAGGTGGATGGGTGAACTAGTGGGTGGGTGAACGAGTGGGTTGGTTGTGTGAACGTGTGGGTGGTTAATTGAACGAGTGGGTGGGTGGGTGAGAGAACGAGTGGGTGGGTGAACGAGTAGGTGGGTGGATGAGTGAAAACGTGAGTGGGCAAGTGGATGAGTGAACGAGTGGGTGGGTGCGTGAGTGAACGAGTGAGTGAATGATTTAACGAGTGGGTGGGTGAGAGAACGAGTGGGTGGGTGGGTGAATGAGTGTACGAGTGGGTGTAGGGTGAGTGAGTGCACGAGTGGGTGGGTGGATGAGTGAACTATTAGGTGGGTGGGTGAGTGAACACGTGAGTGGGCAGGTGGGTGAGTGAACGAGTGGGTGAGTGAACAAGTGGGTGAGTGGGTGGGTGGGTGGGTGAGTGAACGAGTAAGTGGGTGCATATTGAAAGAGTGACTGGGTGGGTGAGTGAACGAGTAGGTGGGTGGATGAGTGAACGAGTAGGTGGGTGGGTGAGTGAACGAGTGGGTGCGTGGGTGAGTGAACGATTGGGTGAGTGAGTGAATGATTGGGTGGGTGGATAAGTGAACGAGTTGGTGGGTGGGTGAGTGAACACGTGAGTGGGCAGGTGGATGAGTGAACGAGTAGGTGGGTGCGTGAGTGAACGTGTGAGTGAGTGATTGAACGAGTGGGTGGGTGAAAGAACGAGTGGGTGGGTGAACGAGTAGGTGGGTGGGTTTGTGAACACGTGAGTGGGCAGGTGGATGAGTGAACAAGTAAGTGATTGAATGAGTGGGTCAGTGAGTGAACGAGTTGGTGGGTGGGATATTGAACGAGTGGCTGGGTGGGTGGGTGAGTGCACGAGTGGGTGGGTGGGTGAGTGAACGAGTAGGTGGTTGGGTGAGTGAACACATGAGTGGGCAGGTGGGTGAGTGAACGATTGGGTGAGTGAACAAGTGGGTTGGTTGAGTGAATGTATGGGTGGGTGGGTGAATGAACGAGTGGGTGGGTGGATGAGTGAACGAGTAGGTGGGTGGGTGAGTGAACAGGTGAGTGGGCAGGTGGATGGGTGAACTAGTGGGTGGGTGAACGAGTGGGTTGGTTGTGTGAACGTGTGGGTGGGTGATTGAACGAGTGGGTGGGTGAGAGAACGAGTGGGTGGGTGAACGAGTACGTGGGTGGGTGAGTGAACACGTGAGTGGGCAGATGGCTTAGTGAACGAATAGGTGGGTGGATGAGTGAACACGTGACTGGGCAAGTGGATGAGTGAACGAGTGGTTGGGTGCGTGAGTGAACGAGTGAGTGAATGATTTACCGAGTGGGTGGGTGGGTGAGAGAACGAGTGGGTGGGTGGGTGAGTGAGTGCACGAGTGGATGGGTGGATGAGTGAACGATTAGGTGGGTGGGTGAGTGAACAGGTGATTGGGCAGGTGGGTGAGTGAACGAGTGGGTGAGTGAACAAGTGGGTGAGTGGGTGGGTGGGTGAGTGAACGAGTAAGTGGGTGGCATATTGAACGAGTGACTGGGTGGGTGGGTGAGTGAACGAGTAGGTGGGTGGATGAGTGAACGAGTGGGTGGGTGGGTGGGTGAGTGAACGAGTGGGTGCGTGGGTTATTGAACGATTGGGTGAGTGAGTGAATGCTTGAGTGGGTGGGTGAGTGAACGAGTTGGTGGGTGGGTGAGTGAAAACGTGAGTGGGCAGGTGATTGAGTGAACGAGTAGGTGGGTGCGTGAGTGAACGAGTGACTGAGTGATTGAACGAGTGGGTGGGTGAGAGAACGAGTGGGTGGGTGAACGAGTAGGTGGGTGGGTTTGTGAACACGTGAGTGGGCAGGTGGAAGAGTGATCAAGTGAGTAAGTGATTGAATGAGTGAGTGGGTGGGTGAATGAACGAGTTGGTGCGTGGGATATTGAACGAGTGGCTGGGTGGGTGGGTGAGTGCACGAGTGGGTGGGTGGGTGAGTGAACGAGTAGGTGGGTGGGTGAGTGAACACGTGAGTGGGCAGGTGGGTGAGTGAACGAGTGGGTGAGTGAACAAGTGGGTTGGTTGAGTGAATGTATGGGTGGGAGGGTGAGTGAACGAGTGGGTGGGTGGGTGTGTGAACACGCAATTGGGTGGATGAGTAAACGAGTGGGTGGGTGGGTGAGTGATCGAGTTGGTGGGTTAGTGAACGGGTGAGTGAGTGAGGGAACGAGTGGGTGGGTGGGTGGGTGAGTGAACGAGTGACTGGGTGGGTGAATGAACGAGTGTGTGGTTGGGTGAGTGCACGCGTAGGTGTGCGTGTGAGTGAACGAGTGAGTGATTGAACGAGTGGGTGGGTGGGTGGGTGAGAGAACGAGTGGGTGGGTGATTGAATGAGTGGGTGGGTGGGTGAACGAGTGGGTGGGTGTGTGAGTGAACACGTGAGTGGGCAGGTGTATGAGTGAACGAGTGAGTGAGTGATTGAATGAGTGGGTGGGTGGGTGAACGAGTGGGTGGGTGGATGAGTGAATACGTGAGTGGGCAAGTGGATGAGTGAACGAGTGGGTAGGTGCTTGAGTGAACGAGTGAGTGAGTAATTGAACGAGTGGGTGGGTGGGTGAACGAGTGGGTGCGTGGGTGAGTGAACGAGTTGGTGGGTGGATGAGTAGGTGGGTGGGTGCGTGAACACGTGAGTGGGCAGGTGGACGAGTAAACGGGTAGGTGGGTGGATGAGTGAACACATGAGTGGGCAAGTGGATGAGTGAACGAGTGGGTGGGTGGGTGAGAGAACGAGTGGGTGGGTGGGTGAGTGAGTGCACGAGTGGGTGGGTGGATGAGTGAACGATTAGGTGGGTCGGTGAGTGAACAGGTGATTGGGCAGGTGTGTGAGTCAACGAGAGGATGAGTGAACAAGTGGGTGAGTGGGTGGGTGGGTGAGTGAACGAGTAAGTGGGTGGCATATTGAACGAGTGACTGGGTGGGTGGGTGAGTGAACGAGTAGGTGGGTGGATGAGTGAACGAGTGGGTGGGTGGGTGAGTGAACGAGTGGGTGCGTGGGTTTGTGAACGATTGGCTGAGTGAGTGAATGCTTGGGTGGGTGGGTGAGTGAACGAGTTGGTGGGTGGGTGAGTGAAAACGTGAGTGGGCAGATGGATGAGTGAACGAGTAGGTGGGTGCGTGAGTGAACGAGTGAGTGAGTGAATGAACGAGTGGGTGGGTGAGAGAACGAGTGGGTGGGTGAACGAGTAGGTGGGTGGGTTTGTGAACACGTGAGTGGGCAGGTGGAAGAGTGATCAAGTGAGTAAGTGATTGAATGAGTGGGTGGGTGGGTGAGTGAACGAGTTGGTGCGTGGGATATTGAACGAGTGGCTGGGTGGGTGGGTGAGTGCACGAGTGGGTGGATGGGTGAGTGAACGAGTAGGTGGGTGGGTGAGTGAACACGTGAGTGGGCAGGTGGGTGAGTGAACGAGTGGGTGAGTGAACAAGTGGGTTGGTTGAGTGAATGTATGGGTGGGAGGGTGAGTGAACGAGTGGGTGGGTGGGTGATTTAACGAGTGGGTGGGTGAGAGAACGAGTGGGTGGGTGAACGAGTACGTGGGTGGGTGAGTGAACACGTGAGTGGGCAGATGGCTTAGTGAACGAGTAGGTGGGTGGATGAGTGAACACGTGACTGGGCAAGTGGATGAGTGAACGAGTGGTTGGGTGCGTGAGTGAACGAGTGAGTGAATGATTTACCGAGTGGGTGGGTGGGTGAGAGAACTAGTGGGTGGGTGGGTGAGTGAGTGCACGAGTGGATTGGTGGATGAGTGAACGATTAGGTGGGTGGGTGAGTAAACAGGTGATTGGGCAGGTGGGTGAGTGAACGAGTGGGTGAGTGAACAAGTGGGTGAGTGGGTGGGTGGGTGAGTGAACGAGTAAGTGGGTGGCATATTGAACGAGTGACTGGGTGGGTGGGTGAGTGAACGAGTAGGTGGGTGGATGAGTGAACGAGTGGGTGGGTGGGTGGGTGAGTGAACGAGTGGGTGCGTGGGTTATTGAACGATTGGGTGAGTGAGTGAATGCTTGAGTGGGTGGGTGAGTGAACGAGTTGGTGGGTGGGTGAGTGAAAACGTGAGTGGGCAGGTGATTGAGTGAACGAGTAGGTGGGTGCGTGAGTGAACGAGTGACTGAGTGATTGAACGAGTGGGTGGGTGAGAGAACGAGTGGGTAGGTGAACGAGTAGGTGGGTGGGTTTGTGAAACGTGAGTGGGCAGGTGGATGAGTGGACAAGTGATCAAGTGATTGAATGAGTGGGTGAGTGAGTGAGTGAACGAGTTGATGGGTGGGATATTGAACGAGTGGCTGGGTGGGTCGGTGAATGCACGAGTGGGTGGGTGGGTGAGTGACCCAGTAGGTGGGTGGGTGAGTGAACACGTGAGTGGGCAGGTGGGTGAGTGAACGAGTGGGTGAGTGAACAAGTGGGTTGGTTGAGTGAATGTATGGGTGGGTGGGTGAGTGAACGAGTGGGTGGGTGGATGAGTGAACGAGTGGGTGGTTGGGTGAGTGAACGAGTAGGTGGGTGGGTAAGTGAACGAGCAATTGGGTGGATGAGTAAACAAGTGGGTGGGTGGGTGAGTGATCGAGTTGGTGGGTGAGTGAACGGGTGAGTGAGTGAGGGAACGAGTGGGTGGGTGGGTGAGTGAACGAGTGACTGGGTGGGTGAATGAACGAGTGTGTGGTTGGGTGAGTGAACGCGTAGGTGTGTGTGTGAGTGAACGAGTGAGTGATTGAACGAGTGGGTGGGTGGGTGGGTGAGAGAACGAGTGGGTGGGTGATTGAATGAGTGGGTGGGTGGGTGAACGAGTGGGTGGGTGTGTGAGTGAACACGTGAGTGGGCAGGTGTATGAGTGAACGAGTGAGTGAGTGATTGAATGAGTGGGTGGGTGGGTGAACGAGTGGGTGGGTGGATGAGTGAATACGTGAGTGGACAAGTGGATTATTGAACGAGTGGGTAGGTGCATGAGTGAACGAGTGAGTGAGTGATTGAACGAGTGGGTGGGTGGGTGTGTGGGTGAGAGAACGAGTGGGTGGGTGAACGAGTATGTGGGTGGGTGCGTGAACACGTGAGTGGGCAGGTGGACGAGTGAACGAGTAGGTGGGTGGATGAGTGAACACATGAGTGGGCAAGTGGATGAGTGAACGAGTGGGTGGGTGTGTGAATGAACGAGTGAGTCACTGATTTAACGAGTGGGTGCGTGAGTGAACGAGTGGGTGGGTGCTTGAGTGAACGAGTGAGTGAGTGATTTAACGAGTGGGTGGGTGGGTGAGAGAACGAGTGGGTGGGTGAACGAGTAGGTGGTTGGGTGCGTGAACACGTTGAGTGGGCAGGTGGACGAGTGAACGAGTAGGTGGGTGGATGAGTGAACACGTGAGTGGGCAGGTGGATGGGTGAACTAGTGGGTGGGTGAACTAGTGGGTGGGTCAACGAGTGGGTTGGTTGTGTGAACGTGTGGGTGGGTGATTGAACGAGTGGGTGGGTGGGTGAGAGAACGAGTGGGTGGGTGAACGAGTAGGTGGGTTGGTGAGTGAACACTGAGTGGGCAGATGGCTTAGTGAACGAGTAGGTGGGTGGATGAGTGAACACGTGACTGGGCAAGTGGATGAGTGAACGAGTGGTTGGGTGCGTGAGTGAACGAGTGAGTGAATGATTTACCGAGTGGGTGGGTGGGTGAGAGAACGAGTGGGTGGGTGGATGAGTCAGTGCACGAGTGGGTGGGTGGATGAGTGAACGATTAGGTGGGTCGGTGAGTGAACAGGTGATTGGGCAGGTGTGTGAGTGAACGAGTGGATGAGTGAACAAGTGGGTGAGTGGGTGGGTGGGTGAGTGAACGAGTAAGTGGGTGGCATATTGAACGAGTGACTGGGTGGGTGGGTGAGTGAACGAGTAGGTGGGTGGATGAGTGAACGAGTGGGTGGGTGGGTGAGTGAACGAGTGGGTGCGTGGGTTTGTGAACGATTGGATGAGTGAGTGAATGCTTGGGTGGGTGGGTGAGTGAACGAGTTGGTGGGTGGGTGAGTCAAAACGTGAGTGGGCAGATGGATGAGTGAACGAGTAGGTGTGTGCGTGAGTGAACGAGTGAGTGAGTAAGTGAATGAACGAGTGGGTGGGTGAGAGAACGAGTGGGTGGGTGAACGAGTAGGTGGGTGGGTTTGTGAACACGTGAGTGGGCAGGTGGAAGAGTGATCAAGTGAGTAAGTGATTGAATGAGTGGGTGGGTGGGTGAGTGAACGAGTTGGTGCGTGGGATATTGAACGAGTGGCTGGGTGGGTGGGTGAGTGCACGAGTGGGTGGGTGGGTGAGTGAACGAGTAGGTGGGTGGGTGAGTGAACACGTGAGTGGGCAGGTGGGTGAGTGAACGAGTGGGTGAGTGAACAAGTGGGTTGGTTGAGTGAATGTATGGGTGGGAGGGTGAGTGAACGAGTGGGTGGGTGGGTGTGTGAACGAGCAATTGGGTGGATGAGTAAACGAGTGGGTGGGTGGGTGAGTGATCGAGTTGGTGGGTTAGTGAACGGGTGAGTGAGTGAGGGAACGAGTGGGTGGGTGGGTGGGTGAGTGAACGAGTGACTGGGTGGGTGAATGAACGAGTGTGTGGTTGGGTGAGTGCACGCGTAGGTGTGCTTGTGAGTGAACGAGTGAGTGATTGAACGAGTGGGTGGGTGATAGAACGAGTGGGTGGGTGATTGAATGAGTGGGTGGGTGAACGAGTGGGTGGGTGTGTTGAGTGAACACGTGAGTGGGCAGGTGTATGAGTGAACGAGTGAGTGAGTGATTGAATGAGTGGGTGGGTGGGTGAACGAGTGGGTGGGTGGATGAGTGAATACGTGAGTGGGCAAGTGGATGAGTGAACGAGTGGGTAGGTGCTTGAGTGAACGAGTGAGTGAGTAATTGAACGAGTGGGTGGGTGGGTGAACGAGTGGGTGCGTGGGTGAGTGAACGAGTTGGTGGGTGGATGAGTAGGTGGGTGGGTGCGTGAACACGTGAGTGGGCAGGTGGACGAGTAAACGTGTAGGTGGGTGGATGAGTGAAGACATGAGTGGGCAAGTGGATGAGTGAACGAGTGGGTGGGTGGGTGAGAGAACGAGTGGGTGGGTGGGTGAGTGAGTGCACGAGTGGGTGGGTGGATGAGTGAACGATTAGGAGGGTCGGTGAGTGAACAGCTGATTGGGCAGGTGTGTGAGTGAACGAGTGGATGAGTGAACAAGTGGGTCAGTGGGTGGGTGGGTGAGTGAACGAGTAAGTGGGTGGCATATTGAACGAGTGACTGGGTGGGTGGGTGAGTGAACGAGTAGGTGGGTGGATGAGTGAACGAGTGGGTGGGTGGGTGAGTGAACGAGTGGGTGCGTGGGTTTGTGAACGATTGGCTGAGTGAGTGAATGCTTGGGTGGGTGGGTGAGTGAACGAGTTGGTGGGTGGGTGAGTGAAAACGTGAGTGGGCAGATGGATGAGTGAACGAGTAGGTGGGTGCGTGAGTGAACGAGTGAGTGAGTGAATGAACGAGTGGGTGGGTGAGAGAACGAGTGGGTGGGTGAACGAGTAGGTGGGTGGGTTTGTGAACACGTGAGTGGGCAGGTGGAAGAGTGATCAAGTGAGTAAGTGATTGAATGAGTGGGTGGGTGGGTGAGTGAACGAGTTGGTGCGTGGGATATTGAACGAGTGGCTGGGTGGGTGGGTGAGTGCACGAGTGGGTGGGTGGGTGAGTGAACGAGTAGGTGGGTGGGTGAGTGAACACGTGAGTGGGCAGGTGGGTGAGTGAACGCGTGGGTGAGTGAACAAGTGGTTTGGTTGAGTGAATGTATGGGTGGGAGGGTAAGTGAACGAGTGGGTGGGTGGGTGAGTGAACGAGCAATTGGGAGGATGAGTAAACGAGTGGGTGGGTGGGTGAGTGATCGAGTTGGTGGGTTAGTGAACGGGTGAGTGAGTGAGGGAACGAGTGGGTGGGTGGGTGGGTGAGTGAACGAGTGACTGGGTGGGTGAATGAACGAGTGTGTGGTTGGGTGAGTGCACGCGTAGGTGTGCGTGTGAGTGAACGAGTGAGTGATTGAACGAGTGGGTGGGTGGGTGGGTGAGAGAACGAGTGGGTGGGTGATTGAATGAGTGGGTGGGTGGGTGAACGAGTGGGTGGGTGTGTGAGTGAACACGTAAGTGGGCAGGTGTATGAGTGAACGAGTGAGTGAGTGATTTAATGAGTGGGTGGGTGGGTGAACGAGTGGGTGGGTGGATGAGTGAATACGTGAGTGGGCAAGTGGATGAGTGAACGAGTGGGTAGGTGCTTGAGTGAACGAGTGAGTGAGTAATTGAACGAGTGGGTGGGTGGGTGAACGAGTGGGTGCGTGGGTGAGTGAACGAGTTGGTGGGTGGATGAGTAGGTGGGTGGGTGCGTGAACACGTGAGTGGGCAGGTGGACGAGTAAACGTGTAGGTGGGTGGATGAGTGAACACATGAGTGGGCAAGTGGATGAGTGAACGAGTGGGTGGGTGTGTGAGTGAACGAGTGAGTGAGTGATTGAACGAGTGACTGGGTGGGTGAGTGAACGAGTTGGTGGGTGGGTCAGTGAACACGTGAGTGGGCAGGTGGATGAGTGAACGAGTGGGTGGTTGAAAGAACGAGTGGGTGGGTGGGTGATTGAACGAGTAGGTGGGTGGGTGAGTGAACACGTAAGTGGGCAGGTGGATGGGTGAACTAGTTGGTGGGTGAACGAGTGGGTTGGTTGTGTGAACGTGTGGGTGGGTGATTGAACGAGTGGATGGGTGGGTGAGAGAACGAGTGGGTGGGTGAACGAGTAGGTGGGTGGGTGAGTGATCACGTGAGTGGGCAGGTGGATGAGTGAACGAGTAGGTGGGTGGATGAGTGAACACGTGAGTGGGCAAGTGGATGAGTGAACGCGTGGGTGGGTGCGTGAGTGAACGAGTGAGTGAGTGATTTAACGAGTGGGTGGGTGGGTGAGAGAACGAATGGGTGGGTGCGTGAGTGAACGAGTGAATGAGTGATTGAACGAGTGGGTGGGTGGGTGATTGCACGAGTGGGTGTAGGGTGAGTGAGTGCACGAGTGGGTGGGTGGATGAGTGAACGATTAGGTGGGTGGGTGAGTGAACACGTGAGTGGGCAGGTGGGTGAGTGAACGAGTGGGTGAGTGAACAAGTGGGTGAGTGGGTGGATGGGTGAGTGAACGAGTATGTGGGTGGCATATTGAACGAGTGACTAGGTGGGTGGGTGAGTGAACGAGTAGGTGGCTGGATGAGTGAACGAGTGAGTGACTGATTTAACGAGTGGGTGCGTGAGTGAACGAGTGGGTGGGTGCGTGAGTGAACGAGTGAGTGACTGATTTAACGAGTGGGTGAGTGAGTGAACGAGTGGGTGGGTGCGTGAGTGAACGAGTGAGTGACTGATTTAACGAGTGTGTGCGTGAGTGAACGATTGGGTGGGTGCGTGAGTGAACGAGTGAGTGAGTGATTTAACGAGTGTGTGGGTGGGAGAGAGAACGAGTGGGTTGGTGAACGAGTAGGTGGGTGGAAGAGTGAACACATGAGTGAGCATGTGGATGAGTGAATGATTGGGTGGGTGTGTGAGTGAACGAGTGAGTGACTGATTTAACGAGTGGGTGGGTGAGTGAACGAGTGGGTGGGTGCGTGAGTGAACGAGTGAGTGAGTGATTTAACGAGTTGGTGGGTGGGTGAGAGAACGAGTGGGTGGGTGAACGAGTAGGTGGGTGGATGCGTGAACACGTTGAGTGGGCAGGTGGACAAGTGAACGAGTAAGTGGGTGGATGAGTGACCACATGAGTGGGCAAGAGGATGAGTGAACGAGTGGGTGGGTGTGTGAGTGAACGAGTGAGTGACTGATTTAACGAGTGGGTGGGTGAGAGAACGAGTGGGTGGGTGCGTGAGTGAACGAGTGAGTGAGTGATTTAACGAGTGGGTGGGTGGGTGAGAGAACGAGTGGGTAGGTGAACGAGTAGGTGGGTGGGTGCGTGAACACGTGAGTGGGCAGGTGGACGAGTGAACGAGTAGGTGGGTGGATGTGTGAACACATGAGTGGGCAAGTGGATGAGTGAACGAATGGGTGGGTGTGAGAGTGAACGAGTGAGTGACTGATTTAACGAGTGGGTGGGTGGGTGAGAGAATGAGTGGGTGGGTGCGTGAGTGAACGAGTGAGTGAGTGAGTGATTGAACGAGTGGGTGGGTGGGTGAGTGAACGAGTTGGTGGGTGGGTCAGTGAACACGTGAGTGGGCAGGTGGATGAGTGAACGAGTGGGTGGCTGAGAGAACGAGTGGTTGGATGGGTGATAGAACGAGTGGGTGGGTGTGTGAGTGAACGAATGAGTGAGTGATTGAACGAGTGGGTGGGTGGGTGAACGAGTGGGTGCGTGGGTGAGTGAACGAGTTGGTGGGTGAATGAGTAGGTTGGTGGGTGCGTGAACACGTGAGTGGGTAGGTGGACGAGTAAACGTGTAGGTGGGTGGATGAGTGAACACATGAGTGGGCAAGTGGATGAGTGAACGAGTGGGTGGATGTATGAGTGAACGAGTGAGTGAGTGATTGAACGAGTGGCTGGGTGGGTGAGTAAACGAGTTGGTGGGTGGGTCAGTGAACACGTGAGTGGGCCGGTGGATGAGTGAACGAGTGGGTGGTTGAAAGAACGAGTGGGAGGGTGGGTGAACGAACGAGTAGGTGGGTGGGTGAGTGAACACGTGAGTGGGCAGGTGGATGGGTGAACTAGTGGGTGGGTGAACGAGTGGGTGGGTGAGAGAACGAGTGGGTAGGTGAACGAGTAGGTGGGTGGGTGAGTGATCACGTGAGTGGGCAGGTGGATGAGTGAACAATTGAGTAAGTGATTGAATGAGTGGGTGGGTGGGTGAGTGAACGAGTTGGTGGGTGGGATATTGAACGAGTGGCTGGGTGGGTGGGTGAGTGCACGAGTGGGTGGGTGGGTGAGAGAACGAGTGGGTGGGTGATTGAATGAGTGGGTGGGTGGGTGAACGAGTGGGTGGGTGTGTGAGTGAACACGTGAGTGGGCAGGTGTATGAGTGAACGAGTGAGTGAGTGATTGATTGAGTGGGTGGGTGGGTGAACGAGTGGGTGGGTGGATGAGTGAATACGTGAGTGGGCAAGTGGATGAGTGAACGAGTGGGTAGGTGCGTGAGTGACTGAGTGAGTGAGTGATTGAACGAGTGGGTGGATGAGAGAACGAGTGGGTGGGTGTACGAGTATGTGGGTGGGTGCGTGAACACGTGAGTGGGCAGGTGGACGAGTGAACGAGAAGGTGGGTGGATGAGTGAACACATGAGTGGGCAAGTGGATGAGTGAACGAGTGGGTGGGTGTGTGAGTGAACGAGTGAGTGACTGATTTAACGAGTGGGTACGTGAGTGAACGAGTGGGTGGGTGCGTGAGTGAACGAGTGAGTGAGTGATTTAACGAGTGGGTGGGTGGGTGAGAGAACGAGTGGGTGGGTGGGTGCGTGAACACGTTGAGTGGGCAGGTGGACGAGTGAACGAGTAGGTGGGTGGATGAGTGAACACATGATTGGGCAAGTGGATGAGTGAACGAATGGGTGGGTGTGAGAGTGAACGAGTGAGTGACTGATTTAACGAGTGGGTGGGTGGGTGGGTGAGAGAATGAGTGGGTGGGTGCGTGAGTGAACGAGTGAGTGAGTGAGTGATTGAACGAGTGGGTGGGTGGGTGAGTGAACGAGTTGGTGGGTGGGTCAGTGAACACGTGAGTGGGCAGGTGGATGGGTGAACTAGTGGGTGGGTGAACGAGTGGGTGGGTGAGAGAACGAGTGGGTAGGTGAACGAGTAGGTGGGTGGGTGAGTGATCACGTGAGTGGGCAGGTGGATGAGTGAACAAGTGAGTAAGTGATTGAATGAGTGGGTGGATGGGTGAGTGAACGATTTGGTGGGTGGGATATTGAACGAGTGGCTGGGTGGGTGGGTGAGTGCACGAGTGGGTGGGTGGGTGAGAGAACGAGTGGGTGGGTGATTGAATGAGTGGGTGGGTGGGTGAACGAGTGGGTGGGTGTGTGAGTGAACACGTGAGTGGGCAGGTGTATGAGTGAACGAGTGAGTGAGTGATTGAATGAGTGGGTTGGTGGGTGAACGAGTGGGTGGGTGGATGAGTGAATACGTGAGTGGGCAAGTGGATGAGTGAACGAGTGGGTAGGTGCGTGAGTGACTGAGTGAGTGAGTGATTGAACGAGTGGGTGGGTGAGAGAACGAGTGGGTGGGTGTACGAGTATGTGGGTGGGTGCGTGAACACGTGAGTGGGCAGGTGGATGAGTGAACGAGAAGGTGGGTGGATGAGTGAACACATGAGTGGGCAAGTGGACGAGTGAACGAGAAGGTGGGTGGATGAGTGAACACATGAGTGGGCAAGTGGATGAGTGAACGAGTATGCTGACGCGTGATTTCCGTACGTAAACAAATGGGTACGGTATCCTGACGCGTGACTCCCTCACACACACGCTCTATGCGCCCAGGCAATAACAAACCCAACGCCGCTACCTGCCCAGCCCCATACACCAATCACACGCGAGGGAGTTGGGGTCGGGGGTGAGAGGGCAGGGGTGTCTGCCGTCCGCGCGCCGCTTATTGGAGGGAGTCACTCCGCTCCGATTTTAAAGGGCCGTTTAAACAGCCGCGCGTGTACGTGCACACCAGGCGCTTAGCTCTCTGCTTCGCTAGAAACAACCGCGCATGCACGCGACCGCAAGACACTCCCGTAAATAGTCGCCCAGGTATGCGAACGCTAAGCACTCCCGTAAACAGTCGCACAGGTACGCAAGCGCTAAGCACTCCCGTAAACAATCGCCCAGGTACGCGAACGCTAAGCGCTCTCGTAAACAGCCGCACGGGCACGCGAATGCTAAGCACTCCCGTAAACAGTCGCCCAGGTACGCGAACGCTAAGCACTCCCGTAAACAGTCGCCCAGGTACGCGAACGCTAAGCACTCCCGTAAACAGTCGCCCAGGTACGCGAACGTTAAGCACTCCTGTAAACAGTCGCCCAGGTACGCAAACGCTAAGCACTCCAGTAAACAGCCGCACGGGCACGCGAATGCTAAGCACTCCGGTAAACAGCCGCACGGGCACGCGAATGCTAAGCACTCCGCCTTCCTCTTCACACTCACAAAGACCACACGACACAGTTTATCCCCCTACTAGCTATTTTATTCACCGCGAGTAACCCGCTAAACTACTCGTGATTGTGTGGGTCAGCAGACTTTAGCTTATCCCTCGGGGATCCTGGGCTCAACTTATCCTGCCTGCCTCTCCGCTTTCTTCCCTCTGATCAATTAGCCCGCACTCACCTTACTCCCAATCTGATGCTGCAGAAGCTGTGGAACGGTGATGTTCCCACACCCCGTGCCCCCCTGTCCAATCAGAGGTCTGGATTTTCCCGCCCTCAGATCATCGCTCTGGTGACGTCACCCCAGTGGTTTATTGGACGTCTGCTTTCCGTTCTTCCCGCTATCCGCCCACTGACTCGTGTTTGTGTGTGCGTGGTTCCACTCGCAGTGGCTAAACAGCCCCTGCCGTGACCATGCCATTACAATCCCAGGTCACAGCACCGCGGTGCTCTTCAGCCTCGGGGGTAGGTCGCCCAATTTCCCGGCTGCAGGAAACCATGAAGCTTGATCTCATTAGGGGCTTCTGGATAAAAACCTGTTGGCCAGGTGACCTTCCCTCCCGGCTCTACGTGGGGTGTGTGTGCATTCGTGTGATGGGCGCGCCACGTCGGCGCCGTCACTCCCCGGTGGCTGCGTCACGGCGGTGGGCACGGCCCCGATGGAGCGGCTCCGCTGCCGCGGCACCACAACCTCTGGGTCACTGAGCCGCTTCCAAACACCCCCCATGTCAAATACATAAGCAGGAACCTGTATCGTGAGCAGCAGCATTATTTGAATACTCTGCCAAAACAATTTGAATTGTGGAGTGGTGGCACAATTCCGCAATAGCTTTATCATATCTCTGGTGATAGGAAGAATTTCTACAAGACCGAGTTCTAGAGAACCCCTTTACGCGATGTTTTGGTCTACTCTTCTACACTGGGCGGATGTTTCAGTAGAGGAAGGAGTACCCACAATTTAACGCACCGCATCCACGGCCCCTCTCCTAAGTGGGCGTCCCCAGCCCGAATGCTCGCAGGAAGCCCTCCCAGCCTCCCTGCTCGACGAACCAGGCCCCGCACACGTTCACCAACAAGGCGGCCACCACGTCCGTCACGGCCGACTTCTCCGCGTCGCTCAGACGTACGCAGTCCACCAGCCTCTTCGCGAGGGAGGAGCGAGCAGAGCACCACCAGGACCACCACGCGGCCCCAGCTCGCAGAGCCATCGCGGATGACTTCCCAGGCCACGTCCACGAGCAGCCGGCGGTGCCCTCGGTGCTCCACCCACTCCGTGTGAGGAACAGGTCCCCCAGGCAGTTGACCACCTCCTGCACCAGCTGTGCTGGCTAAACCTTCTGCAGCTGCTGGACCTGCAGCTGCTCCTGCACCTGCAGCTACTCCGTCTGTGTCACCAGGTGAGCCATGTAGCCGACGATCAAATCCGCTGTCAAGACGGTCAGCAGCTGCAGCACCTCCTTTTCCTCCCCCTCATCTTCTTCCTCCTCCTCCCCGTGTCTCATTCCTCCTCCCCGTGTCCCACTCCCTCCCCCTGTCTCCCTCCACCTCCCTGTGTCTCCCTCCTACTGTAATGTTTTGCTTTTGCAAAACACGTACTAATTTGTCAGTTACTCCCGAGATGTATGGTATTTTAATTGTTTTAACAATATTATCGATTTCAGCATTGTTGCTTTGCCATCGTGATTTGGCATTCAATGCTCTGTTAATTTGAGCATTATTGTAGCCATTCTGTCGTAGTGCTTCTTTAACATGTTTAATCTCTCTCACGAGACTTTCACCATCTGACACTGCTTTAGCCTGATATATCAGCGTCTTGATAAGAGAGGATGTGTGAGCTGGGTGATGATGTGATTCTGCATTCAGATAGCATCAGTGTGTGCGTTCGCTTTCTGTAAACGCTGTGTGTTATTTTACCATTTAGGCCATTTTCAAGCAAAATATCTAGGAACGGGAGTGTGTTATTCACTTCCATTTCCATGGTGAACTGGATGGCCGGGTTTTGTGCATTGAGATGATTTAGAAAATCATTAAGTGTATCTTTACCATGTGGCCAGGCAACCAAAGTGTCATCCACATATCTAAACCAAAAAGATGGTTTCAATGTGCTCGAGACAAGTGCTCTTGTTTCAGAGTTTTCCATGTGCAGATTTGCTATAGCCGGAGATAAAGGAGAGCCCATTGCTGCTCCTTCCTTTTGTTTAAAGAAATCACCTCCATAAGAAGTAAGTGTTATTTAAACAATGATGAGCCAGTTTCAGAATATATTTTGGTAAACCTGTATTCTTTACTAGTGTATCAAGTAATTTAAGTGACTCGTTCACTGGAACTTTAGTGAATAGAGAAATCACATCAAAACTCACCAGAATATCATTAGGGTAAAGTTTAATATCTTTATTCACATTCACAAGATGTTCTGAATTTCTTATGTATGAAGATGTCCTCCCGATGTAGGGCTGTATTTGTTTAGTTATATGTTTTGCTAATTTATATGTGGCAGAGCGAATTGTACTGACTATGGGTCGTAATGGGATGCCGATTTCATGAATCTTTGGTAACCCATACAGTCTAGATGGTTTTGAGGCCCTTGGCATAATTCGGTATTGCTCATTCTTAGGGATTAATGAATTTGCAATTATTGCAGTAGTCTGACGTTCTAAAGTATTAATAGGATCTCGTTTAATTTTAATGTAGGTACTTTTCTCTAGTAAATCTTTAATTTTATTATCATAATTGGCTCGTGGAATCACCACAGTAGTGCGGCCTTCATCAGCTGCCAGGATTTTAAAATCTTTATTTAAATGAATCTCAAGGCTTTTGCTTCGTTCGAGCTAATATTTAATTTTTGGTACTTTGCTATTTTCAATTATTTTGGCAACCTCGTGTCTAGTCATCTCTGCCTCATTATGTGGAAGGAGTCTTACCGCTGATTCTACCTCAGCAATTATCTCATCCACTGGAATTGTGCGTGGGGTACCGGCAAAGTTAAGGCCTTCAGAAAGGACAGAGATCATGTCACTGGTTAAAACAGTGTTAGTCAAGTTCATTACGGGTTTGTTTTTAAATTGTTCGTTTTTAGTGGGAATTTGTTTATTATGAAGTCTAGATAATTTATTAATTTGGCTAGTTTTTGTTAGATTAAACACATTATCAGCCGATTGTTGTGTTATGGTCTCGATTATATTCCAACAATGCATGGATCTACTTGCTTATATCTAAGTGCAACTGCCTTAGAGATTCTGAAATGTAAGATAATTCACTCCTGTTGTGCTGTATTCTCTCTATTAATAATTATTTGCTAGCTTTGTGTAGTATTTGGTTAGCTTTAGCAGACTTTGTGATGTGTTATTTTAACTGCGTTTGGTATTAACTTCGAATCTCTGCACCTTTTGAGGAACGCCAGTGAAGATATCAATTCCATCCGCTTGATGCGGAGCTTCTCCAACTTTCTGGTTTTAAGAAAAGTATCCTCCCCATAGAGGTTAGTCAGTTTAACACGTAGGCTTTCGCGACCAATATTATTCATAATAAACGTGTTTGGTTTAGATCGCGTTATTAATAAATGTGTTGTAACCCTCCACCACCCGACACGGCCAATCAGTAAAAAAGTGTCATGTTGACAAAAGACAAAATAGTTCACTACTTTAGCCCACTGGTGTGTTGAAGAGTGAATCCACAACATTTACAATTTTTTAGTATGACGTTTCGCTGGTAATTACATCCAGCATCATCGGGCAATTCGCCAGAATGGTGAAGCCCTCACTCACTCCCGGTCTTAAATAGAGCAGCAGGGTGACATCATTTAACTCATTCAGGTGCAGTGGTTTGAGGCGGAGTGGGGGGTATTGTAATTATATAATAGATGAGTAATCAGTCAAATGTTATGATCAGTAATAAGTTGTAGATTAGTAATTAGTTGTAATGTGTATTATTGTAATTATATACTACGTTAGTAATCAGTTAATTAGTATGTTTCCCCACAACGAGGGTATACAGCTGCTCTGACATGGGACGACCCTGTCGTACACCTCTTCTGAAGCTGACAGGGGCAGTGAGCGTACCATTGACTTTGATTAGACACTGGACTTCAGTGTAGAGCAGGCGGTTCAGTCCCAGGAAGCTGGTCCCAAAACCAAACGCCCTCGGTGTTCCCATTAGGTACCCGTGGTCAAACGCCTTCTCTTGGTCGAGGGAGAGAAGCGCGAGTGGGAGCCACCTTTCTCTCGAAGAGGGTGCTGAAGTCTCTGACGAGGAAGACGCCATCATGAATTGTTCTCACTGGAACCGTGTGGGCCTGGTCACTGCCCACCACCTGAGCCAATACAGTATTCATCCTGGAGAATAGCACTTGGGCCAGAATTCTTCTCTCCTGATAAACGTCTATGCCTGCCCAAGATGAAATCTGGAGAGACCTACCGCGCAGTCAGGGCCGCAGTCGCGACAGCAGCTCCCTGCGTCCCGGGAGCCGGTGCGGGTTGCTGGACCACGTCACCGGCGCCGTTCGGAGCGCCGCGGGCGCCGTGTCGGGCGGAGTGGCGCAGCGCGTGCCCGTGGTGCTGTCGCCGGGCATTGCGCGCAAGCAGCATCACGTGCCGTCCAGTCAGGGCGGCATGGGTCGGTGGGTGGGTGCGTGGGTCGGTTTGGGTGGGTGGTTCGGTTTGGGTGGGTGGGTCGGTTTGGGTCAGTGGGTGGATGGGTGGGTCGGTGTGGGTGGGTGGGTCGGTTTGGGTCGGTGGGTGGGTTGGTCGGTGGGTCGGTTGGTTGGTGGGTGGATGGGTGGGTCAGTCGGTGGGTGGGTGGGTCGGTGGGTGGGTTGGTGGTTCAGTTGGTTGGTGGGTGGGTGGTTGGGTGAGTCGGTCGGTCGGTCGGTCGGTCGGTCGGTGGGTGGGTGGGTCGGTCGGTGGGTGGGTCGGTGGGTGGGTGGGTCGGTCGATGGGTGGGTGGCCACTCACATTGATTGTCCACATAGAAGCTGCAACCAATATCGGTGACTCTCATGTGGCCGGCCTGAGAGAGCATCACATTGTCCTGGACGCACACTGGGAGGCAAGGAGAGGTCACGCTCAGAGGCTGCCCTGTGAGCAGTCAGCCAGCAGTGGATCGACCCACGAACAACGACAATGACAAAGGTCACCTCGTGTAGCCGCTAGCAGGCTGTAGGGCCAAGTGCTGTTAGAAGTAGCTAGCAGCAGCACTGCCTATGAAAGCTGACACTGTGGCACACACAGAGGGAGTGGGTGGCCAGTACCACGCCCGGCCACCTTTGTCTCCCCCATTGGGCGATGTTTACTACACACCACCGCTACAACAGGAGCGAGCGCGAGTGCGTCGTGGGGAGTGTGCGCGCCCCCAGAGTGCCCTCCGCTCTCACCGGCTTGGATGACCGCGTGGACGATGCCGCGGGACTTGGTGTGGGCCAGGAAGCGGACGATTCCACTGGTGTATGACCTCAACGCGGCGTCGTTGATGCGCCAGATCACCGCTCGCTTGCTCAAGTCGTAGAGGCAATCCCGGGGGCGGCAGCAGCAGCAACGACGACGATAGCGATGACGGTAATGAAGATGATGATGACGATAATGACGATGATGACAATGACGATGGTTATAATCACGATGACGATGGTGATGATGACGATAGTGATAATGACGATAATGATGACGATAAAAACAATGGTGATGATGCGTACTTCAACAGCTTCAGCACGAGACAGTTGTGTCCGGAAGTGGAACGAGTGCAGGACGCGGATGACGCCGTGCAGCTCAGCACTGCCCTCCCCTGCAGCTCCGTGATCACCTTCAGCTCCATCCGCTGCATCTCCATCTTGGTAGGGCTGCGTGCACACAGCAAGTCTGTGGGTCTCTGGGTCTCTGTGGGTCTCTGTGGGTGTCTACGGGTGTCTATGGATCTCTATGGGTGTTTGGGGATCATAGTAGTTTTACGGAGGTTATTATTATTGTTTACTATTTTACTCATTATTTTGTAACCATGTATTTACTTCCATTATCTATTATTTTATTCATTTATAATAATTACGACTGCGGCCGCTTTGTTAAGACCACCACCCACACCATTTCTAACCACACCAAAACACCACCACCCACCCACACCACCACCACCACCATCCCCATCACCCCTGCAACAACCCACTTGATGGGCAGTGCCAGCATCTTCACAACCACTAGGAATCGCATCTTGTGGTCCACACACCGCAGCACTACTCCCTGCCCTTCCTCGCCAAATTATTCTCTCGCACCTCGAAGTGGTATTGGAGCTGCTCCTGGGGAATATAAAATGGAGCAGATGAGGCAGCAGCGCCGCCACAAGCCAGTCAGTCACAATCACGATGTGAATGTTTAACGCTTAGTGGTAGGAGCAGCAGTGGTAGTAGTGGTTAGTAGTAGCAGTAGTGTCTGTGTGTGTGTGTCTGTATGTGCGAGTCTCACAGAGATATAGTTGTGGGTCTCTGTGGGTGTCTCTGTGTCTGTGCGTCTCACTGGGATGTAGCTGTGGGTCTCTATTGGTGCCTCTTTGAGTCTCAATGGGTATCTGTAGATCTCTATGGGTGTCTGTATGGGTGTCTCTCTGGGTCTCTGTGAGCCTCACAGGGATGTAGTTGTGGGTCGTTATGGGTGTATCTATGGGTGTCTCAATGGGTGTCTCAATGGGTGTGTCTATGAGTGTCTGTCTTTGTGAGCCTCACAGGGATATATTTGTTTTCTTGGTTGTCGTAGCCATCGTTGTTGATGCAACCGCGGGATTTGCCCTCGTCCATAGAGACAAAACAAACTTCACAGACGTCGTCCAGCTCCTCCTCCTGTCGCTCGGTCAGGCGAGGCAGGAAGAGTGCCAGGATCACTGCACACGTGACAACTATGGGTTTTTTTTCTTTACCGACAGAACCAAAGAGTGTTTCTTACACACCAACAAGCCCAGTAAATTGGCACAGTAGGGGGCACAGGTGGTGCATCAGCCACTCGTCTCAGTCGGTCGACCCGTGGCACCTGTTGGGTCTGCCCCGTGACCTCCTGCCAGCGGGCGTTCGACACTTCACTTGGCTTAAAAGTGCACATAGCCTGGCACAAGCGTCGTTATGATGTCACCGCCACTTAGTGGCGAATGGCGGTTGTTGTGTGTGTGTATATTCAATCAGGCCAAGAATGTGTGCACCACAGTGAATCTCCCTGCGGTACAGTGGACAGGCCATGCCGCGCCGCTGCAACTCGAAGACGCAGCGGCGGCACGTGGCAAGGTGGCCGCTGTCGCCGTGAACCAACGTGCAGCTACGCGGCTCACACCGGCACACCACGCACCCACCCACAACACCACCCACACCACAACCACCACCCACAACACCACCACCACCCACAACACCACGCACCCACCCACAAGACCACCACCATCAGCCACACCAACACCACCCACACCACCAACACCACCAACCACACTACCAGCACCACCACCCATGCCACCACCACCTATACCACCACCCACACCAAAACCACCCACACCACCAGCACCACCCACCACAACAACACCACCCACAACACCACCACCACCCACACCACCACCCACACCAACGCCATTCGCACCACCAACACCACCAACCACACTACCAGTACCACCACCCAGGCCACCACCACCCATGCCACCACTACCTACATCACCACCACCCACACCACCACCAACCACACCACCACCACCCACACCACGCACCCACCCACAACACCACCACCCACACCATCACCACCACCCACACCACCACCACCGCTACCAGCTGGATTGTAAGAAGGAGAGGCAGTGGTGGAGGTGGTGTTGACGCTGGCACCTGCTCGCCTGTTGTCGGCCGTCACTATGGGGAATATCTTCATGAGCAGCGCTGCCACTGAGTGTCTGAGATCTCTGAGAATCCCTCCACACCAAACACCTCCCTCAGGGGGTCCCCCGCCACACCTCACCAGGTATTGCCTCTCTTCATCGTAAAGTCGCCTCTGCTTGATCTACTGTTCCACGTAGTGGAACACCTGCTCCACAGTGAATGTGTCGCCCTCGGCACCGACCGACTGCAGCAGTGGAAGCATCCGAGGCACCGGCTTCAGGAGTGTTCCTCCGAGCTTGTCAGAGACATGGACAATTCCATGCACTGTATGTGTTCTGTATTTGTACGTGGATAGTAACGACAGTGGATGCACATTCACTCCGAGTCTTTACTGGGTCGTTAAACAGCATGGGGTACACAATGACGTGAAACTTCACATCTACCCTACCTCCGTGCTCCATGCCGAAAAGCCACTGCAGTGGTAATAAAACTGCAACGTATTTTATTCATCAACCTGCATTTTCTTATTTTTCCCAAATTTTAACCCGGGTTGGGCTGTCGCCATCCTGCCCTGGAACCAATTATTCATTCGTGTCTCTAGCAGACCATTGCAGGCCTTGTGTTAGAGAATGGCTCACTGAAGCTGATATCACAGAGCTACTTCTGAGTACCCTTCAAGTGCCCTCTGGTCCACAGTAAAGAGCAGCACCCTCCCACCTGTCCTTTAAGTAGGAGTAACGTTGGTCGTAACAATCTTCTTATAGATGAAATGTATCCAAATTAGGTGCAGAACCACATTTCAGCCATGTGATGGTTTATTTTGTGCTGTCAATGACGACAAGGCTGAGATCATTAACTCGCTAGACTTGAGAACCCGTTTTGATCACTTGCGGGTGCCTGTATTCAAACCCAAGTACTCCGTGGTGCCAGTTCCGTGCTATGACCTCTTGGCCACTGGGCCGCCTCTAAACACCCCCCATGTCAAATACATAAGCAGCAACCTGTATCTTTCTCATTCCTCTGGTAACAGGAAAAATATCTACAAGATGGAGTTCTAGAGAACCCCTTTACACGATGTTCTGGTCTACTCTTCTACACTGGGAAGATGTTTCAGAAGAGGAAGGAGTACCCACACTTTAACACACCGCATCTGTGGCCCCTCTCCTAGGTGGGTGTTCCCAGCCCGAATGCTCGCAGGAAGCCCTCCCAGCCTCCCTGCTCGACGAGCCAGGCCCCGCACGCGTTCACCAGCAGGGCGGCCACCGCGTCCGTCACGGCCGCCGTCTTCTCCGCATCGCTCAGACGTACGCAGTCCACCAGCCTCTTCGCGAGGGAAGAGCGAGCAGAGCACCACCAGGACCACCACGCGGCCCCGGCTCGCGGAGCCGTCGCAGAGGACCTCCCAGGCCACATCCATGAGCAGCTGGCGGGGCCCTCGGTGCTCCACCCGGTCCTCCGCGTGGCTCACCAGAACGGAGTTTCTAAACCGCGCGAGGAACAGGTCCCCCAGGCGGTTGATCACCTCCTGCACCAGCTGCGCTGGCTGAACCTTCTGCAGCTGCTGGACCTTCTGCAGCTGCTCCTGCACCTGCAGCTACTCCGTCTGTGTCGCCAGGCGAACCATGGAGCCGGCGATCAGATTCGCTGTCAAGACGCTCAACAGCTGCAGCGCCTCCTTCTTTTCCTCCCCCTCACCTTCTTCTTCCTCCTCCTCCACTCATAAAACAAAGAGTGAGGACATAATGTCAATAACCTGGGAATTTTATAGTGGCCTCTTCTCTCCTGATAAAACGTCTATGCCTGCCCAGAATTTCCTAAAGAGCTCGGTGAGAGTACTGTCCTCCAGCAGGGCATTGTTGAAGTGCCAGTAGGTCGCACCACTTAATGTTCCACGCAGCCTAAGGTCCAGCAGGATCAGGCTGTGGTCTGTTAGTGGTGCAGCCCCTGATATCAGCAGTCAGAATGCTCGAGACAAGACTTCTGGAGATATAGAAGCGGTCGATCCTGGACTGGGTAGCTGGTTCATTGCCCCGTGTCCTCGTGAAGGTGAAGCTTCGCCACCTAGGGTGGTGAAGCCGCCACACGTCCACCAGATCGGAGGCGTCCAGAAGGGCTTGGAGCTCTCCCCGGAGCTTGGGGTTGCAGTGCCCCTTCCCTGTACGGTGCAGAGCATCCAGCGTGCAGTTGTAGTCACCTCCCATGACCACAAACTCGTCCTCTGGAATGCCACCGAGGTGGTTCCGCAGAAGTTGCAGGAACCCGGGTCTCTCACTGTCAGTGGTGGGAGCGTACACGTTGACGAGGTGGATGGCGGTGTCGCCGACCTGCACCGTGACGTCCAGGACCCTCCCCTTGATCGCCTCCACCTGGCTGACGGTGTCGGGGGTAAAGTTTGGTGACAGCACAGTTGCTACTCCTGAGGAGGCGTTGCTGAAGTGGCTGATCAAGGGCTTCTATCTCCACTCTGTCCTCCAGGCAACTTCATCGTCCATGGCGAGATGGTTCTCCTGCACGAACAGCACGGAGACCTTATGCTGCTTTGCAAGGGACGCTGCGTAGTATCTTCTCAGCGCCCCTCTGCACCCATTCATGTTCAGGGAGGCAATGCGCAGCGTCATTGCGAGCGAGTGGCCCGACTGTTCCAATCAGTCACCTTGCTGAGGAGGCTCCTTACCCTGGACCTCTCCAGGTCTCTCGATTGTTGTCCTTCCTGCTGGAGCTCCACGAGGATGCGTCTGAGGGAGACCTCTATGACGTCTGGCTCGCCATCCTGACAAGGCCTCCATCACATTGTTTGGTTTCCTGTGGGTGTCTTTGAAGAATCTCCACAGGTCTTCCTGGCAGAAGATGGGTGCCCGCGAAGAGGAC
The DNA here is from genome assembly GCF_048934315.1 of Petromyzon marinus. Lineage (NCBI taxonomy): Eukaryota > Metazoa > Chordata > Hyperoartia > Petromyzontiformes > Petromyzontidae > Petromyzon > Petromyzon marinus. The sequence continues at coordinate 14,232,773 of NC_133689.1, forward strand.
CTCTTTGAGACCTGGCTGGTTTCGCTACCCACATGGAGGTCATCATTCGAGTCCCCTTCTTGCTTCCATGCCATGCATGTGGGGGCCAATAGTCGGGGGCCCATGATTGGCTCCATGTGGCCTCCCCCATGGGATGTGGCGGGTGGGTCGGCGGGTGGGTCGGCGGGTGGGTCGGTGGGTGGGTCGGTCGGTGGGTGGGTCGGTCGGTTTGTCAGTCGGTCGGTCGATAGATAGGTGGGTAGGTGGGTGGGTCGGTCGGTGGGTGGGTGGGTCGGTGGATCTGTCAGTCGGTGGGTTGGTGGGTCAGTGGGTGGGTGGGTGGACAGACACACACACAGACACCCACATACAAACAGACACCCACAACAACAACAACCGCCATTCGCCACTAAGTGGCGGTGACGTCATCACGACGCTTGTGCCAGGCCATGTGCACCTTGAGGCCACGTGAAGTGTCGAACGCCCGCGAGCAGGAGGTCATGGAGCAGAACCAAGTGCCACGGTTCGACTGACTAAAATGACTGAGATGACTGGCTGATGCACCACTTGTGCTCCCTACTGTGCCAACCTGCTGTGCTTTAGCCACCTGGTGCTCCGCTCGTTGTTGTGAGTGTCGCTCCTCCGCCATCCATTGTTGTTTGAGGGCGACTACCTCCAACTGCGCAGTAGCGTCCTTCACGAGCCTCCTCCACAGAGGCCGATCTTGACACCGCTGGTACCAGTCATCGGCAAGTCCACTCAGCTCCACGTCCTCCTGTACCACATCACTCCATCTCTTCTCTAGCCCGTGCTGCACCCGTTTAGCCCCCTCGATCCGGCCGAACAAAAGCTGTTTCGGCATGCGGTGGCTGGGCATGCGGGCTACATGACCCAGCCAATGCAGCCTTGCCTGCCGGAGGAGCTCACCGATGGGACCTTGCCCAGATCTTTCAAAGATTTGTGAGCTCCTCAAAATGCAGCCTGGTTAAACCCAGGATGGATCGTAGGCAGGCTAGCCTAAATGTTTCTAACCGGCGAAGATGTTCCATTAGGGGAGTCCTGTTTCGCAAGCGTAGAGAAGGGAGGGAATGACCGTGGCCGAGAAGACCTGAAGCTTAGTGCGGAGCGACAGACCAGGTAGCTTCCACACAGCATTACGCAACCGATGAAAATATATTGCCGCTCGACTGATTCGGAGTGAGACCTCTGCTGTTAAACTGGAGCCGGTCATAAGCACACTGCCCAGGTATGGGAAATTCTCCACTCTCTCCACAACTGCCCCATCACAGTTTGGGAGTTGTGGGGGTGGAGTGTCCGATGGAGAATAGGCTATCAGGAGATTCAGTGAGAGGGTAGCGGGCTGAGAAGCTAGCGGAGTATACAGTAAGAGGCGAGATGAGAACAGGTTATCAGAGCCAGAGAGAGAGAGCGTCGTGACAGGCTAGCAGAGTGTAAAGTAACAGGCTAGTGGAGCAAGAGAGAGTTAGCTCGGATTAGCAGGCTAGCAGAGCAAGAGAGGGAGATTTCGCGAGAGAAGTACGTGGCATGGAACATGAGGAGCATCCGTGTCGTATGCTTCGAATAAAGTGACACAGGAGAAAAATAAGTTGTCCGCGTGAATAAACACCACTACACTAGTAAAGCACAAGTGTATAGTGAAATGTATAGTAGTGTATCGTGTAGTGTATATTATAGTGTAGTGTATAGTGTAGTGTATCATTAGGTATACTATACTAGTACAGCATACCCATGTGTTGGATAGTAAATTCACAACATTTACAATTTGAGTAAGACGTTTCGCCAGCTGATGATGCCAGTTATTGGTGGTGGGTTTAACGAAACATTTATGTTTACGTAATCTAACCTAAAACAACCCCCCTATTTCGATTTAAAGCTTTCGTGACTGCAGGGATTCATCTTCTTGGTTCTTTCGGTAATGTTATGTAGAAATGAAATAAAATAATAAAAATAAAACATAATAAAATCAAAATTATCACGACGTCTACAAGAAAGCTACCCATACGGATGCTTACTTAAAACCGGATTCCCACTACCATCCATCCCAGAAGCATTCTCTCATCAAGACTCTATACCATAGAGCCCAATGCATTTCCGACCAGGAACACATTGCCAGTGAACTCAAACACGTACACCAGGCTCTCAGAGCTAATGGTTACTCCGACTACACAATCCGCAAAGCCATTACTCCAACCATGAAGAAGGATCCTCTTGAGGAGCCATTCAAAACCATCACCTTACCCTACATTGCGGGGGTCACAAAAAAAGATCTCCAAAATCTTGAATAAACACAAGATCCAGGTCCGATTCAACACAGTACATAAAATCCGTGATCTGTTTCCGTCTGTAAAATATGTGGTTCCAGACATACAGTACCCGGGCGTCTAAAAACTAAGTTGCCTCTGTGGTAGCAGCTACATTGGAGAAACCAAACGACATATCTCGGACCGCATCCGTGAACATAAAGCATACTTGAAACATGGTAGGACGAACACCTCAGCCGTGGCAGATCACTGTTATAATTCAGTGAGCTCACATGACATTGACTTCTCCAAGACGGAGGTTCTCTGCAAGCCATCCGGCTGTCATGAGAGATTCGTTCATGAGGCTATCCACATATACAACACAGAGACAATTTCAAACGAGAAGATGGATTCTGGCTTAGTAACCATTGGAAAGACGTTATAAACCATTTCGGTTCTTGATTGATTGTATTTTACGGTGACTTTCAGACCGCAGTCCATTCGCTGGCACTGCCTCTTAGTACCTTTCACACGACGGTCAATAGTATAGTTTATAGCATTTTGTATAATTGTAGTGGAGTAGGAAGGTGCGTAGTGCAAACAGGGTGATTGCATTAAAACAAAGACAGTACGGGTTATGTTGGGTCAGCCTGTTGCGAAGGCGAAGTCAGTACGGGTCATATTGGGTCAACCAGGTGTGGTGGCTGGGACGAAGAGGTTATGTTAGGACAATTAAGCTGGGGGAGCCACGGCTGTGATTGGTTGGTGTTGTTGTCGAGGCTGGAGTGGCGTCTTGAAGTCTGGCGAGGTAACAGGTGGAGGGGCTCGCGGAGCGTCGTTGGGACGTGGGTTAATTAATTGGGGTGTAATGAGAGCGGGGATAAATTGGGGAGACGTGAGGAGAAAGGGGAGTTGGAGTCGGGGGCTGGACGAGGCAAGATGTGGAGCAGCTGAGGAGACAGAGATTGGAGACGGAGTTTGGAGACGGAGTTTGGAGACAGCGTGGGAACAAGAGAGAGTGTAACGATAGCGGAGCTGAAGAAGAGAAGCAGTTAGCAGTGGAGAGAGCGTAACGGTAGCAGAGCTAAAGAGACGAAGTAGCTAGCAGTGGAGAGAGTATAGCGACCTTGATAGCTGAGAGCAGAGACGAAGTAGTTAGCAGTGGAGAGAGCATAGCGACGGTGATAGCGGAGAGCAGAGACGAAGTAGTTAGCAGTGGAGAGAGCATAGCGACGATGATAGCGGAGAGCGGAGACGAAGAAGTTAGCGGTGGAGTAAGCGCAGTGATAGTGGGGAGTGGAGAGACAAAGGTGGCGAGCGAGTCGAGTGAAGCACGGCGAGCGAGCCGTGGCGACAGGGATACTGTGGAATATTGAGGACATGCGGAGAGTTGTAAATAAAGCAGTGTTCGAAGAAAGACAAAAGTTGTCCGAGTGAAATCGAACACTACGTAATAATAAATAGTATAACAGTGTAATGTTTAACATAATTCATAAGGAAATATATAGTACCGTAATTGTATAGTGAATATACAGCAGTGTGGTATACAGTAGGGTTGGTAGAACAATACATAGTGTAATACTACAAGTCTAATATTTTATAGTATAAAGTATAGGGTAGTGTATAGTAACGCATTGTATACTTCAAGGGTGGGGTTTGTCTATGGCAGTGTATATTACGGTGTATAGTCGTGTAATTTAGAAAAAGTTTAGTTGGAGGCATATCAATATAATGCATAATGTTAGAGCTTACATTGGTTTGTGTATACGATATTATACAATGTAGTTTAGATTGGAAGGTATAATATTGTAATGTATAGTAGTCTAGTTTATAGCATAGTTATAACGCAACACAGGACAGAGCAGAGCACCGTGGCTGTTTCCTACTCTCCCCCCTGCTCCGTTCCGAACATAGATTGACTCGTCCGTCTGAACAAAGCTCGTCGCTCCCCGTAGTGCTAATCCCTCATACTAACATCATGCTAATCCCCCAGTTACATGCTAATTTCTGACTTTAACATCCTGCTAATCCAACACATTAACACAGCTACTGTTGATATGTAAACTCCTTTGTCAAGTCACTCTGTTCCCCCCACACAGCTTAAAAGACGCTGCCAAGCTTGGCAGTGTTCACTCAAGCGCTGTCTTCCCAACAGTCTTGTTTCTTCACCTGAGGAAGGCTACTTGTGTTGTCGCCGAAACGTCGTGATAATTTTATTTTGTTATTATTTTTATTATTTTATTTACATTCTACGTGACTTTACCGAAAGAACCAAGAAGATGAATCCCTGCAGTCACAAAAGCTTTAAATCGAAGATCAACCTGTACCTCTTTCCATTTAAGATTGCAAGTGAAGGTGATGAAGAGATCGGGCCTGCCATATTGACTGATATAGGTCATGGCATCTTGAGTCCTCTCATGCATGTATCTTGGTCCACCTGTGAAGGATAAAGGCAAAATAACTAATCTCCCCACATACTGAGCGTTTGCATCTCTGTCAGCATTGATAGCATCCCTGAGATGAGTATACTGTTCTACACGCAGGTGTTTTTGATCGAGTCGAATGGAAAGAAGGCGCTCACTCTCAGTTTTGGCATACTCATCGACAACATACTGGTGAAAGAGGTTGGAGCACCTTAGTATGTGGTTTCCTCCTCTGTGAATTATCATTAAGGAATATAAGTCTTTAGAGGATACAGTTTTGTGAGGATCAATTAGTCCCGTAGCTTTGATATTTTGAGGTATCTGGACGTGGTAGCCATCTTGTCCTTGCCACAGAATAATGGGATATTGTAGGGCATCTTATGCTTTTCTAGATTTAAAGCTTTCGTGACTGCTAGGATCCATACTCTTTGGTTCTATTGGGTAAAGTCACGTAGGTGAAAATAAAATTACAAAAAATCACGACGTTTCGGCCACAACACAAGCGGCCTTCATCAGGTGAAGGGACGAGACTGGAGGACAGCACTGGAGTGGGAGAAGCCACGCTTAGATCACCACCTTTAAGCTGTGTGAGAAAAAAAACACCAAGCGCCTTGACAAAGGAATTAGCATATAATTTAGCATTGAAATGGCTCATTGAAATAGCTAAGTTAAAGCATACACATCCTTAGAGGTACCCCTTGACAAAGGAATTAGCATAGAATTTAGCATTGAAATAGCTGAGTGATTAGCTTGTAAATGGTCACAGAAATAGCTATGTTAAAGTCAGAGCATATACATTCACCGAGGTACCTAGTACTCATCAAAAAGGAGAATTTAGCTAAACACAACCACGCTCAGAAAGCGGACCTTTAAACTGTGTGCGAGCAAACAAGGTGTTCTGACAAAGAAATTAGCATAAAGATTAGCATTTGATTGGCGGATTTTAGGAAAGAGGTGGTGTACGTGCCGTTTGGCGCGGGGGGGGGGGGGGAAGGGGGGGAGGGGGAGTTTACCTATTGATGGTGTGAAAAGGGAATTTATAAGAGCTGCGAAAGTTTGGGGTACCACTACTTGAAAAATATACTGTACCATTGAAATTAGTTTAATGTTAAGTTCGATTTAGAACATCTATCCAATGGTTGCTTAATTTTAAACCATCCTCTCGGTTGAAATTGTGTCTGTTTGTAGATCTGAATTGCTTCATGAACAAATCTCTGATAAAAGCCCGTGGGTTTGCAAAGAACCTTGGTATCGGAGAAAATTATATCGTAATTTTCTCCGATACCAAGGTTCTTTGCAAACCCACGGGCTTTATCATAGATTTGTTCATGAAGCAATTCAGATCTACAAACACAGACACAATTTCAACCGAGAGGATGGTTTCAAATTAAGCAACCATTGGAAAGATGTTCTTAATCGAACTAAACATTAAACAAATTTCAATGGTACAGTATATTTTTCAAGTAGTGGTACCCCAAACTTTCGCAGCTCTTATAAATTCCCTTTTCACACCATCAATAGGTAAACTCCCCCCCCCCCCCCCCCCCCCCGCGCCAAACGGCACGTACACCACCTCTTTCCTAAAATCCGCCAATCAAATGCTAATCTTTATGCTAATTTCTTTGTCAGAACACCTTGTTTGCTCGCACACAGTTTAAAGGTCCGCTGTCTGAGCGTGGTTGTGTTTCGCTAAATTCTCCTGTTTGATGAGTACTAGGTACCTCGGTGAATGTATATGCTCTGACTTTAACATACCTATTTCTGTGACCAGTTACAAGCTAATCACTCAGCTATTTCAATGCTAAATTCTATGCTAATTCCTTTGTCAAGGGGTACCTCTGCGGATGTGTATACTTTAACTTAGCTATTTCAATGAGCCATTTCAATGATAATTATATGCTAATTCCTTTGTCAAGGCGCTTGGTGTTTTTCTTCTCACACAGCTTAAAGGTGGTGATCTAAGCGTGGCTTCTCCCACTCCAGCGCTGTCCTCCAGACAGTCTCGTCCCTTCACCTGATGAAGGCCGTTTGTGTTGTGGCCGAAACGTCGTGATTTTTTGTTATTTTATCTTCATCTTATGCTTTGTTTGTGTCCGGAATTAGCTTGATGGTGTTTTCTTGGTTTCGAAGCACAATGTCTCTATTACCATGTTCCTCACCCACCGTAATAACAGCAACCTCACCACAAGTTGGGGCATTGAACCTCCGCGCATGCTCCCCAATTGGGACCTTGGATGCACTGATGACAACCTGATAATCATGTGAGGTTACTTGTTGTGCTACATGTTTGAAACTTGAAATCAATAAATTGTCTTGGTTGAGCATCCCTTGGAGTTAGAGGACAATTTCGAGTCTTGCACCAGGAATATTGCTGCAGCGCTGGTCGCCTTGCTGACCGTCATCTCCCATGAAGTATATCTGAAGAAACTTTGGCTTTTCGCCAGTCAGTGGGTGAATGGATCCGATTTGATGATATACTTGTCCCTGAACCTTGAATGTTGGCATTAAACCTGGCTCCACTATCTCCTTAGTCGCACCAAATGAAGTAATTTGAAAGCATGAATTGTACTTCCTGATGTTGGTGAGAAAGTGATTAGACTCAGGGGTATGACCAGATACCAAGGATTTAAGTGGCTCAGGGGGCGTCTGCACAAGGCAAAGTTTTACTTTGCTATCACTGCAGGACATTCCCTTGGACTCTGATTTCCATTTTTTTGCACAACAATCCGTGCAAGTAATTTACATACAGCCTAATATGGCCATCGATTGATAATCGATATCTGGTTGGTAAATCAAAGCTGCTCTGTTCCATTCCGGGTGATTTGCTCTTGTTTTAGATGCAGCAGCATGACGGACTTGTGTTATGCGTGCCATTTGGTGATGTGTTTCGTCAGTTCAGTTTCAGTTTTAGTTCAGTTTTTTTATAGCCCTGTGAGCCATTCGGCTCTTGAATCGGGTGCAACCACAACAATAAATAAACACGAACAAGAAAAACATCTTAAAGTGACTATGTGACTGTGCAAACAGAAAATCCATGAAAAAAACAGCAAAATATTCCTGAAAAAAGCACCGTACACCAACGCTGTGTGCAAAAAAATCCCAGTGGGATGCAAGTAAAACAACAACAACCACCACCACAAGAAAACTTAGATTAAGGCCATCAGTTTAACTCCGTACTACAACAAAACAAACATGTCCAAACCAAAACACTTTTCGAAATCACCAAAAATATGAAGCCAAAATTGCAACGTAACAGTCAGCCTGTGCTGCTGCACTGTTTGTGCGGTCCCTTGTTTGACGAGATGCACGATGTTCAGGGTTTACTTCAAGCCATGCTGCTGCAGCGCTGTGCGGTCCCTGGCTTGTCAAGATGCACGATGTGCATGGTTTTCTTCAATCCTTGTGGCTGCAGTGGCTGTTCGGTCCGTGGCTTGTCGAGATGTACGATATTCAGGAATATTGGCAACCCGTGGTGCTGCAGTGCATGTGCGGTTTCTGGCTTGCCGAGATACACTCTGTTGAGGATTGACGTCTGCTTGGCCAGCAGCAGTAGTTGTGTTGTCAGTAACTTGTTGTAGTGCACGCTGGGCTTCAGGTCCTGGAGGCTGTGCTGCTGAGGTGCCTTCGTAGTTTGTTAGAGAAAGGTGCTGCTCCTGCAATGTTTGTTGAGCGTGGCACAGCACGACTCTCTTTGTGTGTGTGTTTTTTTGTAGGAGAGTGTATTTTTTTTCCCTTTTAGGCATTTTGTGTGCGAATGTGAATGAATGCGAAGCATAGAATATGTATTATGAGCAGATAAGTGACCAGGAACCTAAAACGTGTGTAAGCAAAATATTTAGTCGGGTCCCCGGACGGCGCCACTGCAGCGTTGCTCACCTCGACCACGGCTGCTTGGACAATCTTCATCTGGCTCGTGTCCTCCAGGCGGCTCCTCTGCTGGTCTGCAATTTTGTCGACACACAAAAGACGCGGCCATCACGTTGAGACGTAATTTTAATGCACGCACACTGTGCTGCGTGTGGGCGTGGGGTGTGTATATAGAACGGGTAGTGTAGCGGTTAATGCGGCACACTAATTACCCGGAAACCTGAGTTAGAGACATGATCACGTCCGACAGCGGTGGCGAATCTATAAAGCGTTCTGGGGCCTCCCCCCAAATTTGTAGCTATTGCGGTGTGTAAACATCGGCAATGGAGAGACAAAGGCGGGCGGGCTTGGTGTTGGGCACCACCCCCCTGTGTGCCGTGTGCGTCTTAATAGTTGCTGGCAGCACGGCCCTATGCCTTAGTGTCTCCAGTGGCAGTGTTTACGCAGCACGTAAGGTACTCATGATAGGCTGAGTCGACATAGGGGAGGCTCAGGACAGTTTAACAAAATGTTCTTTGATGTTGTGTGTGAGCAGTAATGTGGTTGGGGTTGCCGGGTGGGTGCTGCAGCGTGCTTTCCATAATGCTATTGACGCACAGACACATCAATTGTCTTAGACACACATCTACTGGCACACATGTACATGGAGTCGCACACACACATCGACTAACAAACACGCAAACTGAGAGTTGCACGTACACATAAAAAATGTTTAAGGAAGCAAACGTATTTATGTAGCATTGGGCGTGACCTGACTGAAAGAGTAAAGGAATAAAATAATGGGAAGGAAGTAGATGAGTCATATTATTTGTTTGAAGAAAGCGGGAAGTGTAAGTGCAAAAATTCTGAAGAAAATAAAGGTAGCATGGTAACATAATGAGATGCGCACATATTAACCCAAATAACATGTTGCTGAGAATCTTAGGTTACTGAGGGTGCAATTGTGAAAAAGGTGCTAATGAAACATGAAGCATTATATAGAAGCTTACAAAAGAGCAGTGTTTAAAAAAGTACAGTTGGAATTGTGAATAAGCGCAATGTAAAAAGAAAGGTAAAGAGATGTGCTTAGTGGGTGGTAAATGTGCTGTAATGCCCTGAAGAAAAGAAAGGCGATTGTCCCTGCAACTTATGTGCAGTGACAATGACAGTGATAGAAAAACGTAATGTAGGTATTAGAAATGTAGAAACTGTGCACAGGAGATATTGCTGGACATACAAAAAGAAGCAACTGGGTGAGAAATGCAAAAACTGAGAAATATTATGGCAATGATGAATGAATATCGAAAACATCAGTGTTGAAGATGTGAGCAACATAGACGCGATGCTCACCTCGTGCACGTCCGCCAGTATGATCGTCTGCCCGCCCACGTGCTCCAGTCGGTCCCTCAGCTGCTCTGCAACAGTGGCGGCACACAGAGCATGCGGCCCTCGCGTCGGGACGTCATTAGCACACACGCACTCGGCGCTGCGTGTGTGTGTGGTGGTTAGCGTGGCGCGCAACGAACGTGCCAAGTTATTTGAGATTGTTGGTCAGGGCCGACAGCGGTGATGGGAATGTAAAGCGATCGTGGGCCTCCCCTAGTGCGACTCAGCGTTAAATGCAATAGCTGTAGCGGTGTGTAACCATCGTCAATGGGGAGTCAATGGCGGGCGGCCGTGGTGTTGGCCACCCACCCCCTGGTGTGCCGTAGCCGTCTTTATAGGTGGTCATTAACAGCACTTTGTGCAACAGTAAATAAAGTGAAAGGGTGGGGGGAGGGGTGTTTTTGTTGTCTGAATATATATGGAGGGAGAGATATATATGGTGTAGCGCGAGCCGTCAGTTATGCAAGTGTGGTCGGAAGGTGTGAAACATACAAAGACGCATATCCCCCATAGTGGCGTAACAGGTTGCTGGGGCAAGGGCAGTTAGCGAGTGTCAGCTATGAAGGGCGGAAAGGCGCACGCGCGTGCGGGCGTCCAGCAGTGGCGATGATTACAAAGGTATGAGGTACTCATGAGAGGGTGAGTGGACGTAGGGGAGGCTGAGGATAGTTTAATAGAATCGGTATCGTTGTTGGCCATGAGGGGGAATGTAACTCTGTTGTGTGGGTGTGTGGTGCAGCGTAAACACATCCGAATTGTAATGGTATGAAAGCTAATGATAATTTGTAATAGTGGACAGTACGTAACGTAAGGCACAGAGGCGAGTAATAAATGAAAGGCAGCCGTTTGCAAGCAATGAAAAAAGGAGAATGTGATGCCGGCATGTGTAGTAAAAATGATGGCGAGTGCAAGATTAGAAGACAATGAAGGTGCGTAGTTAATTAAGTGTATGTGACACCTGCAAGAATGAACAGATGCACAAAAAAAGGTAATCGGAAAAACATGATTCTAGTGATAAATCACCATACAGAGGGGGCTAGTGTGGTAAAGGTGGAGCGGAGCACGATAGAGCTGCGTTGGTAAAAATGGAAAGAGCTGGATTATCCTAAACTGACACATCTAATAAGAAGACGAAAGTGCAGGTGAATGAGGAGATCATGCAAAACTTCATGTAATGCATTGTCCGTGTGGTAATTTTTGTAATTGCGCTGATGGTGATGATAATGAGACAGGCATAAGCATGCAGTGAGACACACATAGGCACGCAAGTAAATATGTATGTAATTCAACGTGAAGAGATGGCACTTGTGTGAAATGTACGTGACGTTAGTGAAAGGTGGGAGGAATAAATGAAAGGCAGGCCCTCGTTAATGAAGTTAAAATGGTGGAGAGTTTGTCCGCCATTTTGTTTTAAGAAACATCGGCGAGGGCAAGTGTGAATGAGTGTAAGTAATATCGAAAGTGAAGCATATGTAACCTGTATAAATGAGATGGCCACCCAGTGAGCGCAACGGACATTAGGTGATTGATTAAACGGCGTACACAGGGGGCGAGTATGTTGGAATAGAGTAATAAATGGCTGTAGGAAAATAATCTAATGTAAATATTGAGAAGTAATGGAAGTGAAAATGTAAATGAGAATTAAAATAAGCATGTATGGATGCAAAGTGAATAATGCTTTAAAGTGAAATGTGTGCGACTTACCTTGTAGAGTGTGCAGGCTATTAAAACAGGATACACACCTCCGGCGATGGGGCGTGTGGGATTAACTGTGCGAGCATTGTGCGCATGCGCAGCTGATGACGTCCCGGGCCGAGGTGCGATGGAAATAAATAGATAACCGCTATTTTAATTATTTTGAAGGTGAGTGACAGGAAAGCGGCAGAGCGCTTGTCCACCGCGGGGCTTACGGCGTGCTGCCTGGCAAATTTGGTTTGACATATACCCCATGGTTTTAGAGCCAAATCCCTTGCGTGCGTGTGCAGACAGACAGATGGACAGACAGATGGACAGACAAAAAATGACATAGGTTAGATGAAATGAGTCGGACGACTGGCTACTTGGAGCCTCTTTATTGAAGACACAGTGACTACACTAGACCCGGACTTGGCTCTTCAAGTCGAAGCTCGTTCCTTCCCTTGACCATCACCCCTCCTCGTGCTATCTCCTTTCACGCTCCTCGAGACCTTCCCCTTCTCTCTCTCTTGAACTTTCCTGTCCTTGTTTTCCCTCAGCTAATCATCATCCTTCTTCTCTAACAGACTCTCGATATTATTTCAAACACTTTTTCCTACAATATCTTTAAAGCCTCCAGACCGATCCTTGTGGAGGCCTCTTTCAGTCAATCAGAGACCTTGCTTATTATCAAATAGGCCGTTAGGCTGCACTGTTGGCATGCGATTATTTTAGGTCTTTATACAAAAAAAATGTATACATATGTAGTGTCTGCAAAAATTACTCACACTGTCACGTAACAAGTCACCTGCTTACACTTTATTCACCTGTTCTTGCACCAGTTGTAGGCACTCCTACAACTATATGTATGGTCACATAAACTTAACTTCTCCCTGCTCTTATCTATTCCGCACCTCACTTATCCTGCACTCAGTAGCGTCTCTCAGCGACTCCGCACACAGCGTCTTCGCACACAGAGATTCCGCACACAGCGACTCCGCACACAGCGTCTTCGCACACAGTGACTCCACACACAGCATCTTCGCACTCAGCGACCCCGCACACAGCATCTTCAGACTCAGGAACTCCGCACACAACATCTTTTCCCACAGTGTCTCCATACCGAGCTACTTCGCACACATCGACTCCACACACATCGACTCCGCACACAGCGTCTTCACACACAGTGTCTCTGCACTCAGCTACTCTGCACACAGCGACTCCGCTCACAGCATCTTCACACACAGCGTTTCCGCACTCAGCTACTCCGCACACAGCGACTCCACATACAGCAACTCCGCACACAGCGTCTCCACACTCAGCTACTTCACACACAGTGGCTTTGGACTCAGCGACTCTACACACAGCAACTTTGCATCTCCACCGCTGACCTCACCAGCGCTCCCTCAGACCCGCTCACCCGTCTGTCCCGGGTAGGGGGATCAGCCATCACCCCCCCCGGCGACGGCGTGAGGGTTGAGGTCCTGTTGACGGCTGGAGCGGCAGCGGCGAGATGTCTTCACACTTGGTTCTCGGCAACAACAACCCCTCTCTGCTCACGCACACACCCTTATATCCCCCTTACAATTCTGAGTCCTCTCATGCATGTCTTTAAGCTCCCGCCAGGCCGGCGCCTGTTGGCCCACCAATAAACCCTTATATCCCGTCTCTTTGACAGCAACCTCCGGTCGCAGCACATCCACCTGCTCAACCTCGGTTGCACCCATTGCTCCCATTAATTACTGGCGGTCCGTCGGTGCAAACCTCATGTCGCAACGTTCGACCTCAGTTGCACCCGCTTAACAGCACGCACTGCGTATTTCTCTCCTCTACACATATATACATATTTCAATAGTTATATATGAATATTATATAATATTAATGGATTTAGATATATTAATATTTAAATATGTATATAATAGCTATTTATATACGAACATATTAATATATAGGTATGCGTATATACATAGATACAATTTGATATTTATGTACTTAAATATGTAAATAATTGTTGCCCATTGCCCGAATATGTATCCAGCGTGTTTACTGAAAGACTGGGTGGATTTTTTATTTATTTCCCAGTCCCTGTCACTGGGTGAAGTTCACACGTGGTGGTGGTTGGTGTTGTGGTGGTTGTGATGGTTGTTGTGGTGGTTGTGGTGATGGTTGTGGTGATGGTTGTTGTGGTGGTTGTTGTGGTGGCGAGTTCCAGGCCACGTGGCGCCTCGTCGTTTTGCCCTCGTGGGGAGTTCCCAGCAGTGTCAGTGGTGATCCACCAACCCCCCCCCCCCCCCCCACAGTGCTGGATCACAGCAGCGAGGCTGCAGGTTGCCCCTCAGTGCCTCTGTTTGTTTTTTTTGTCGCCAAAGCGAGACTCCCCCAGTGGCGGGAATCCAGAATGTCATAATCTGTTTGTAGTGCAGGAGGAATCCGATGAGCTGTAAAGCTCTTTGTCTTCACATATGGTGCAATGGTGAGGGGCAGGCGTGGGGGGAGCACGTGTGGTGATGTCACCACGTCCATGACGCAGCAGACAACTTTAACAGCTCGGACATTGTTGGCGCCTTTTGTGTTTTGCGCCATCTCTTTATTTCTTTATTAATTTGTAGAATTAATTTGCTTGGCAGTGGCGTTGAAGAGGATTTGGTCCTCGTGTTTAATTAATGAACAGCGTTGCGGAATGCAGTGAGCACGAATGACGCTGTACACAACTACATTGTTGTTGTTATTTGTGTTCTGTATTTTTATTGTGGAATCGATGATACAAGCGTTACAATGCAACTTCCATACACGGACATTTATACGTTTAAAAATTAATGTTATTATTGTTGTATCTCTCCCACAATCCATGACACCACTGGTGTATAAACACATCCCAGTTCACCATTGCTAATCACCGCACCCCTACACCACAGTCACACTCCTCTGGCAGGGTGAATTCATCCACGTTGGCTTCTCACACAGAGCGGTACTTATTTTATCATCTCTCCCCCCATGAAGGTTGTGAGGGTTGTTTACGCTCAGACCCCCCCCCCCCCCCCGTTGTGATGGAGAGCGACGCAGCCCCTTGCCACCGACAGTCACCAGACAGCCACGGGCATGGCACTGCGCGTGGCTGACGAAAGTGGCGGACGCCATGCGTCGTGGCATCTGCCGTCTGTGATGTTCACGTTCACCTCTCTCAGGACGCACACTCAGATCCACAATCCTCACTGAGGCACCCCCCCCCCCCCCCACCATCAGCCCAGGGTGCAGGGGTTGAGTGAAGGTTTGGTGAAACGAGTGCAACAGCGCCATGGAATCAGCGCTGTAAAACGACAGCAGCCCCGCGCCCCAGTCCAGATGGACCCCGACTCTCCGTGGAGGCTCCGTCACCGACAGTGAGGTCTGTACCCCGCCATGCAGCACTGAGAAGCTGTCGCGACATTTCCGTAGACACCAGGAGACGTCACTACCTCCCAGGCAGCACTCATCACCACGCCCTCTCCGTGGGATCGTCCCGTACGTGACTCCAACCCGACACAGCCACGCGCTCCCCACGTCCACCTCCCAGTAGTGCTGACCCGACGAGAAGCTCTCAGAGCACAGAGCTTGGTCCGAGCACTAAACCTAAGCACAAACAGGAGCTCATGTTCTACTGCAAGCAAGACGTGAGCCTCGTGTGCACAGTCTGCGTTTTCACTGGAGAACACAGAGGGCATGATGTTGACACGCTGGAGAACGAGCATAAGACACGGAAGGTGAGGCCAACATGCCAACAGTGAGAACCACTGAGGTGCAGAATTAAAAAAAACATGCATTGAGATTATTTGGCAGCTATACATTTTCACATGATAAACCACTTTGATGAGTTATCATTTGTGGCCAGGTCGCTTCTAAAAAAAATAATTAATACCTTGGTGGGTTTTGCCTGGTAGGATGGGGATGGCTTAGTTGTATGTTATTGGGTGATTTGTTTACCTTTCTTGTACTTTGCACTTCTATCATGTTTATTGTATAGTTTGTTGTTGTAACGTTCTTACCCACCCCTACTGGACAGCTGTGAAAAAGAGCTATATAGCACATCGGATCCCTCCAGTATAAATACATATACTGATTCTGATACTTCTACAAGAGCTGATTAAAAAAAAAAACTGTCACCTGGGAATAATAGAAACATCTCATACAACAAACATCACCGTGGGTTGATTCCCTTTTCACAGGTCCCTCGGCTATTAGACTTTTTCAGTCAGTCCAGGCTGACTTCCTCACCACGCTTCTGGTGGACAATTCAGAACTGTCACCGTGGAGGGCTCCAGATGGAGTGGAGTCTCCTCTGATGACTTCGTCTCTTGCAGGGTAGAGTCGGTGAGGAGATGCGAGCAGTGGGGGAGGACAGGAAAAAAGGCGATTATGTCCGTGGGACAGTTGAAGGCCACTCGCAAGGTCGTGCAGGTACTGCGTGTGGCCTCTGTGGCCCTGTGACCTTCAACCTGAGTGGAGTCTGTGATTCTCCCCTTGAGAATAACTCCGTAGATTCAAGTGAACTCTTTTAGGCTTGAGTCAGTGTGTAATAACTGTGCAGGACATTGCATTATTATAGTTATGGGTGATTGAAACGTATTATTTTTTAAATGCAATGTTTTGCACAATTTTTTTTTATCTCCTGTGAGACTTCAAAGCACGTCGCAAGATAACTCGAATGACTTGCAATGGATCAGATAAAATAAAGTAGTATGGAGCAACGATTGTATTGAATTATAAACTCGACATTAAACGAGTGCATGAGTTTGTTCATTCATTCGTTTCTCAATCCACTCGTCCTGGTGAGGGTTGTGGCAGCAGAACGTTGAGTAGGGCGGTCCAGACCTCTCTTTCCCTGGTGACAAACTCTAGCACTTCCTGGGGAATTCCCAGGCATTCCCAGGCCAGCCGAGTGACATAGTCCTGCCAGCATGTCCTGAATCAGCCCCGAGGGAATCTACCGGGGGGAATCCTTACCAGGTGCCCAAACTACCTCAACTAGCTCCTCTCGATCTGGAGGAACAGCGGCCCCACTCTGAGGCTTTCCCACATTGCCGAGCTCCTCACCTGATCACGGAGAGTGACCCTGGCAACCCTGCGGAGAAACTTCATTTTGGTCCCTGGTACTCACGATCTCATCCTTTCAGTCATCACTCAAAGCTAATGACAATAGGTGAAGGTGGGAACGTAGATTGACCTGTAAAGCAAGAGCTTTGTTCGAGAATTCACCTCCCCCTTCACTACCATAGAACGGTACAGTGCATGCAACACTGTGGATGCCGCACCGATCCACCGTACAATCTCCTGCTCCCACTTACCATCACTTGGGATACAAAGCTCGAGTTACTTAAACTTCTTCACAAAGTGAGTTTTTCCCCCCTCACAGGGAGAGAATAATCCAACGTCTCCCGGGAGTGAACCATGACTTCAGATTTGGAAGTGCTGATCCTCATCCCAGCCACTTCATACTCAGCATCAAACTGTTCCAGTGCACGCTGGAGATCACAGACTGACGAGGAAAAGAGGACAACGTCATCTGCAAAAAAACAGCGATGCCACTTCCATGTCCACTTACTGAATACTCTCCATACTTGGACTGTGCCTTGATATTATGTCTATTAAAATCACAAAAAGGAGTAGATACAAGTCACACCCTTTGCAGAGTCCAACACCCACAGTGAATAACCTTGATTTAACACCAAGAATACGGACACAGCTCTCACTCTGGGAATAGAGGGACGGGTTACCACACAAAAGCGGCATCGGTACATCATTCTCCTGCAAAACCTCCCACACAATATTACAGGGAACACGGTCATATGCTTTCGTCAAGCCTACAAAGCAAAGGAAGACTGGAGCAGTATACCCACATGACCCCTCAAATATCTCTGAGAAGGAAAAGAGCTTGTCCATTGTGCCACAACTCTGACGTAATCCGCATTGTTCCTCCTGAATCTGAGGATCAACCAACCGGCAACAAACTCCTCTCCATTACTGTAGCATAGGCTTTACCTGGGACGCTGAAGAGTGTGATCCCTCTGTAGTTGTAGCAGACCCTCTAGTCCCCTTCCTTTAAAATCTGCACCACGACTCCAGTTTCCTAATCCAGAGGTACTGTACCGACCTTCCATGCAACATTGAAAAGCACTCCCACACTGTCCAGCGCTTTAAACAACTCTGGGTGAACCTCATACACTCTAGTAGCTTTGCTGCTATGAAGGCCCTCGACTGCCAGTGTCTTCAGCAGCCGTGATGGCTCCGATCCCCCCCAGCTGTTTCCAGGGCTGCCATCTGAGATTAGGGCATGTCTACTGGGTTGAGGAGCTCCTCAAAGTGTTCCTTCTACCTTTCGACTATCTCCTTCGTTGTGTTCAATGTTACTGAGAACAGATGGGGCCACATCACATAGACCCTTCCTAATGCGTCGGATGGTTTGACAGAAGATCTTTGAGGCTGCTCGGTAGTCTATCTCCATGGTCTCTCCAAGAGCCTCCCTTGCTCGGGCTTTCCCTTCAGTAATTTCTACCACTGCCATGCTCTTTGCAAGCTGGTACCTCTCAATTGAGCCGGAAGATCTTTTTCCAAGCATAGCTAGGAAAAAGTATCCTTATTCAACTTGCTAGAATCCCTCAGCACTGGTGTCCACCAGCGGGACCTAGGTTTGCCACTTTCACAGGCACTAACTGCCTTCTGACAATAGCTTTTGCAGTTGCATCCACATAGAGGTCCTGAACATCGTCCACTCGGACTCAATATCCATGACCTTCTCTAGAGTGCAGGAGAAGTTTTCCCAGAGGTGGAAGTTGAAATATTTCTGCACTGGGTCTTCCGCCAGACGCTTCCAAAAAAGCTGCACTATTCGTTTGGGCCTTCCACATCTATCTGGTCGGTGCCCCAAGCATCAGATGTAACTTACCACCAGGCGGTGATTAGTTGACAGCTCTGCCCATTTCATTACCCGAGTGTCCATAACATATGTCCTTAGGTCTGATAATACAACTATAAAGTCAAACATTGTCTTTCGGCCCAAGGTGCGCTGGTACCAAGTACACATATCAGATTCCTCGTGTTCGACCATGGTGTTTGTTATTGACATTCTGTAACTATCACAGAATTCCAGTTAAATCTCACAGTTCGGATTCGGATCAGGGGGGACATTCCCCCTAATCATACCTCTCCAGGTTTCTCAATATTTTCCCACGTGAGCATTGACATCGCCCATTAAGACTACGGAGTCGGTAGGTGGCACGATCGAGCACTGCACCCACCATCACCAAGAAGGCAGAATACTCTGAACTGCTGTTGGTACATATGCACAGAGAACAGTCAGAGTTGTCCTTTCTGAGACCCGACGTCTCATTGAGGCGACCCTCTCATCCATTGGGACAAACTCCAACTGAACAGCACCCAGCCGGGATTGTGAATATCCCCACACTCACCCGGGACGACTCACCTGGGGTTCCTCCAGAATAGGAGAGACCACCCCCGATCGAGAAGTTAGCATCCATTGACAAATGCTGTGTGTGGAGGTGAGACCAACTATATTTAGTCGGTACCTTTCCACCTCCTCCACCAGTGCTGACTCCTTCTCCCCCCGCCCCCCCCCCCCCCCAATGAAGTGACATTCCATGTGCTAATAATGAGCGCCCATTTCCAAGGTTGAGTCCGTCTGAGACCATCTCACTCCCTGCAATACTGGCATTGCACCCGCCCCTCACTCTTCATCCTGCAGATGGTGGGCCCAGAGGACGGCACCACGTAGTCATTTCAGGCAGGAATCAACGGGGTTACGTGGTCACCTGGCCACCAGGCACTTCTCGGCGAACACCACCCCAGGCCTGGCTCCATGGGGTTGTCCTGGTATACCTTGTCTGTGTCAGGTTCTCTGATTTTAGTATTTTTGTAACCATTTAATAAAGGAATGTTTTGTTGGATCATTATTTGTCTGGAACCTCTGCCCAGATCTGTTAACCAAGGCAGATCCTACCAGGAGAACAAGACTCCAGGCGACATAGCACTGAGGGTCACTGGAACACACAAACCCCACCACCACGAAAATGTTACGAGTATCCAAATGTCATGCAAATCCTGCTATAAAAGAGGGCATCAAGTCAGCTGGTGATAATAATTCACACATCTCCATGTTGTGGAGAATATTAGTTTAGAGTAGTAGTTAGTGATGTCATGCCACGCTCGCCCTCTGGTATGATGACGTCACGGATGGTGACGTTATGCACAGGGGGCGGGACGGTGACGTCATGTCCCCCTTGGGGATTAAAAGCTGGAACCCGTCACGTGTTCAGGGTCGTCTGGAGAGTGCGGGAACGTGAAGGGTGGAAGTCGGGACCCAGGGTAGGGGGAAATTGGCACCAGGCTAGGGTAGCCTGTGGGTGTGCTAGGGAACTCCCCAGTACCCTTCCCCTGGGGGAGCGATGGGACCCCGGGGTAGGGGGAAATTGGTACCAGGCTAGGGTAGCCTGTGGGTGTGCTAGGGACCTCCCCAGTACCCTTCCCCTGGGGGAGCAATGGGACCCCGGGTTTGGGGGAAATTGGCACCAGGCTAGGGTAGCCTGCGGGTGTGCTAGGGAATCTCCAGTACCTTTCCTTTGGGGTGTGGAGTGTAGGCAGTGAGTGTGCAGTACAAGGAGTCGTGTGTGAAGAAAGGTCTTTAATAAAACAACTGGCACAAGCCCCTATATGAAGGTCTGCCTCCGAGTCATCATTTATGCCTCAACAACTTGCGTCAAAAGTGGACTTTTTCAAGGTGATGCTCTTGAAAAAGCGGAACCCACCTGTTACGTCTTCCAATGACACAGAGGCGGTGACCCGGGACCAGACGATCCCGGGCTTCGTGGCCCCGGTTATTGCGGCCACGGCTGGTGTGTCTACAGCACCAGCGGAGGACATCGGGCGCTCTGGGGAGATGGCCGCCATTACAGGTCCTCCAGTGACCACGTGGCAGGCCGCCGCCATCTTGACCATCGCGGCTGAGAAACGGTCGGGAGCGGCCATTTTGGAGGTGTCACGTGGTGCGCAGCCTGCTGCTAATGCAGCTGTGGCGCGGGAAGGAGCCGTGAGGAGAGGACGCCGTCGTAGCTGCGGGGGGCTGGCAGGGGAGGCCTGGAGGGCATGCGGGGGCTGCGGTGGGGCCGCCATTTCGGCGGCTGGCCGGGACGCTGTTCCCGCCAAAACGCCATTCCCGCCATTTTGGCGGGGGCACTGTTCCCGCCAAAATGCCGTTCCCGCCGACGTCAACACCTGTGGAGGCGGAGCTCCACACTTCGAGTGGCGCCCCGACTTCTGCTCGAGCGCGGGTGGCGGCTGCAGTCGCAAGAGGAGTCCATGTTGGCGTGCAAGATTCTTTGGGGCATCCCAGCGCTCCACCCTGCCATCTTCCGCTCATCACAGCTTGTCAGGCGAGGCGTGACGCGATACACACCGGCCCCTGTTTACACCTCATCCATCTTGCGTGCGCCGGGTTGTGAGTTCAGGTTATTTTTTTATTGTTTTCCCGCCGGGGTGCGGGGCGTCCAATTGCTTTTATTAACTTGCGTCTGTCCGTGGCGTTTGTGTGGTGTGTCCGCGTGTTACATTATTGGTTCATTACGGCGTCGGGAGAGTTATCTTAAGGAGCCAGTTAATGATTAAGTCGGCTAGGTGGGGGGTCTCTGGCTCTGTTAAGATCCAGTGGATTGCCGGGTTAATGATTTGTTGACACTTTGTTTGGTTGCTGCTGCGGAGTCGCCATTGTTTTGGGTATACATTATGGAGCTTCGCTTGTGAGTGTTGTCAACGTGTGACTGTGGAAAACTGTTCATCCTTATTAATGTATAGCTGTGCTGTGATTGTTAACAGTGTATAGACTGTATGGAGCCTTGCTCGAGATGGTTGGCTGTATGCAGACTGCATAGACTGCATATACTGTATTACCCAATTTGGCGATTATTGGGCGGTTTGTGCATTTTTTTTTGCTCTTCAAATTGGAATGCCTGAGTCCCATGGTAAATGTTGAGGGGGATTTTGAAATGCAAGGTTCAAATTGTATGTGTTGTGAGGGTGTGAGATCTCAATTGTGCGGGGGATGATTGCCTTGGTTGGTGGCTCTGCCGTCATTGGTACGGAGCATTTAAATTGAGATGGTGACATGCTGCCAGTGTTTGGAATTGGGGTGTTGGCTGTCAAATTTCTTGGGGCGCAGATCCTGACCAGGATGGTCCCAGGGGGTGTTGCGTGCCTGACATGTCAGTTGTGGTCCCGTCATGGTATGGATGACAGCTTGACCTGGCCGCCCGGAGATTGAAACACTCCGTGGTGTGGATAGCCTAGTGGGCTGGGTGCTCACATGGCTTGGAGAGTGTGGTCCCGTCATGGTATGGCTGACGGCTTGACCTGGCGGCCCGGAGGTTGAGACCCTCCGTGGTGCGTCTGGAGCTGTAGGCTCGTCCTGCCAGCCTGGAGATCGAGACACTCCGAGGTGTGTTGCAACAGAAGGCTGGTGATTCGTGTTGTTCGGGTGTTGTTTTCTGGTTGTGTTGAGACTGTTTTTCTCCGTTGTTAGGGTGCATGTTGTGCAGTAAGTGAGCGCTAGGCGGTTCTTCACTCTATCCGTCTAGTGGATGGAATGGTGGCTGGGGGTAGGGGAACCCTGCCACCTGTGTTGTGTGGGTGAAGGTGAATGTACAGTGGTACCCCGGAGATCAAACTTAATTCGTTCCAGAAGGCCATTCCAACACCAATTTGTTCGGGTTCTGGTGCATTTAATCTCCGAGGTTCTACTGTATTTGGGTTCATCGCGGCATTGGTTGTGCATCTAACGCGTC
The DNA here is from genome assembly GCF_048934315.1 of Petromyzon marinus. Taxonomy (NCBI): domain Eukaryota; kingdom Metazoa; phylum Chordata; class Hyperoartia; order Petromyzontiformes; family Petromyzontidae; genus Petromyzon; species Petromyzon marinus. Next base: position 14,255,165 of record NC_133689.1, read on the forward strand.
TGAATTTGTGCAATTTTTTTCTTCTCTTCTGTCGCGCTGGCCGGAATCCCCTCATCTCCACTACTCAGGGGCCGGGTGTCTGTTATGTCCGACGAGCCGGGCCGCACGAGTTGTGATGGCGCGAGCGATGCCATGCATTTGTGTGCACCTGTAGAAGCCCCACCAGTAATTACACCAGTGGCGCCTCACCTGGCGGATTGGCCAGCGGACTGGACACCTGCCAGCACACCGCCGATTCTGAGGCCGACGCGGCACGGAAGAGCGGGACCGGCGTCACGCACACGCTCGCGGGGCGTGCGGATACGATGACGGCCAGTGGGGCCGTTTCTTCGTCCTCTGCCTTCGTCGGACACGTTCCGGTGTCCCGTGTGGGGACCGTCTCCAAGTTGCCCTGTACCATGCTGCCCTAGTGTTGTGTTCTAGCAGCCGGTCCTGTTCTCCTCACACATGTCACTTGCACTCTTTTGATGTGGTTGTCTTCCAATTCGGGTTGCCAGGCTCTGCTCTCGTAATTGTTGCAGCCGAACCTTTTTGATTTTTTTTCACGGGGGGGTGGGGGGTGATGTAGAGTATGTAACGCTCGCCCTCTGGTACGATGACGTCACGAATGGTGACGTCATGCACAGGGGGCGGGACGGTGACTTCATGTCCCCCTGGGGGATTTAATCTGGAACCTGTCACGGGTTCAGGGTCGTCTGGAGAGTCCAGGAACGTGTACTGCACAGTCGGGACCCAGGGTAGGCGGAAATTGGCACAAGGCTAGGGTAGCCTGTGGGTGAGCTAGGGACCTCCCCAGTACCCTTCCCCTGGGGGAGCGATGGGACCCCGGGCTAGGGGGAAATTGGCACCAGGCTAGGGTGGCTTGCGGGTGTGCTAGGGAATCCCCAGTACCTTTCCCCTGGGGTGTGGAGTGTAGGCAGTGAGTGTGCAGTACACGGAGTCGTGTGTGAAGAGAGGTCTTTAATAAAACAACTGGCGCAAGCCCCTACACGAAGATCTGCCTCCGAGTCATCATTTACGCCGCAACATCTATATAGACCGAGTGTTCAAGTGTAATGTGCTGTGGATTTTGCACTGCACTACAACCCCAGTGAAATTAGTTCAAATCCCTTCGATGGCTGACATTCAAAGCAAGTTATATCTTAGTTTTAAATAGTGTACAAATACCTAAACTGGTCCTGAACATCGCCGAGGTCGACTTAACCTTAAAAACGACACCTACTGTGGTGTGTAAGCATGAGTACTGTGAAGACTCAACGCCTCGCAGTGTCCCTCACCGCCCTTCATAGCTCATCTGCTCGCTTACAGCACTTGCCAGGAGATGTTAACTTCCTTCCCTGTTATACAGGAGATCATGGGTTTCATCCTGGCCCTGACTTCTATTGTGTATGTGGAGTCTGAATGTTGCTTCCCCGTGGTTTTTCCCCACATTTAGAATCAACATCACGGGTTTAGAGTATTTGGCTGCTATTAATTTCCTCGTGGTAAGCTACTTAGTTGTGATAGCCAGGTCACTTCTGAACAATAAGCTAATAGGTCAGTGAGCTTTTCCTTTTAAGATACAAAATATAGTTTCGTTTAATTTTTATATTTTTTTAAACCGATTTGTTTATTTTTCCTATACACTGCACTCCTGTCCTGTTTGTGTTTTGTTTTTGTTGTGTAACGTCCTGACCCCCATGCTGCTACTGGGCCATCTGTGACAAAAGAGCTTCATAGCTCATCGGATTCCTCCTACAGTTTGTATACAAAGATTCTGATTTTTGATGAACGGTTCAACTTCTTTAGCACCGTACAGAGCCAACAGTGCTAATCGGAGGTGTGGGGGAAGGAACGTCCCCGTGACCCCTACAGACCAGGAGATGAACGACTTTTGATTGTATTTGTTTAGGGTGATACATCCTGGACTACGGCAATTGTGTGAAGGAGCGACGTCAGCGGGGCGCGAGTTCACGTTGAGACGTCTTCACGTGGGGTCTCCTCGTGATGGGAGCCCCACGGTGTCCGTGTCTCTGACGCTCAGGGCTGCACTGTCACCCGGCGTGGGGAGCGGTGGTGCAGTGGTTAGCGGCGCGCTGCGCTACGAACCTGGGCCGACCAAGTTGGATGCCCGCTCACGGCCGCCAACGCCGGTGACGAATGATCTGAACTGGTCATGGGCCTCCCCTTGGTCGAGTCAGACTTAAATGTTTTCCTGGTGCGGTGTGTAGTAAACATTACCACTAGTGAGATAAAGGCGGCCGGGCATGGTGCTGGCCTCTCACCCCCTCGCGTGCCACAGTGCCGGCCTTCACAGGTGCTGCTACTCGCTTAAAGCACTTTACCCAACAGTCTGCTAAGGTTACACGGGGGATCTTTGTCGCTATCTCTGCTAGTCAGCACTGTGTTGACATCTGGTGATACAAAAGATCGATGTAGTGTTTTCATCGCCTTAAATGTAAACAGCTGATTAATACACAAGCTGGTTGCTATTGATACGCACGCCACAGTTACACTGCATGGGGACGTGCGTGGTGTGTTGGAGAGTAATCCCACCACCACATTGAAAATTTGAGTACAGTGATGTTTCGCTAGTGACTACAACAAGCAGCTACATCAGGCAATTTGGCAGGTATAGCCCACTGAGCTATGCAGCTCTTTTATATCAATACACACAGCCGTGATCCCGCCACACGTATTGATAGCTCAAAGAAGTGGCTTGTTGCGTAGAAATTTATAGTAGCCAAATACTCATAATTCTAAATGTGAAGGTAAAACCGGAGGACCCGGGGAAAAAATCCGCGCGACCACGGGGAGAAAAACACGGAAACTGCAAATATACAGCAGGCGTCAAGGTAGGGATCGAACCCATGACTTCCTGTACACCAGGCGAGGTAGTTAAAATCTCCTAGCGAACGTGGCGCTTTAATGTGGAATGATGCTCTGAGCCTCGTGCCAGTGTCTTGTGCACCATTACATTTTTCATCCTATTGTCACCCTTTGGTTGGCTGTCGGTATCCTGAACATAACAAATATATAAATCGTTTGTTAACTTATGAAGATCATAACATATGAATATGAATAAAAACCACTCCATAACCATAGTGATGGCAGTGGAATGCAAGCACTGAGCACGCTTCACGACCATCTTGATGAACACCGCGCGTTGGAACCCGGCTTGTGACGAAGCCTTTTGAAGGCGAGGGTCACGCTTGTGGCTGCGAGGTGGCCAGATGACGCCACATGGAGCAGGTTCGTGACACCCTCCTTGACGCGCCTCGCCTTCGTCTCCGTGACGCTCCCTGTGGTTGCGACGCTGAGACGACGTCGTGGGCAGCAGGGGGCAGTGCAGCGACATCTGTGGCTGTCCCTGTCCTGTGATAGGCTACCAACGTCTGTCTACACGTCGCATCTTCACAACCCGCGCTTGGCAGCATGGCGAAGTACGGTCAAAGAACTCCCTTAACCTGCATGGCATAGGGTGCACTTAGTCCGTGTACGTATAGGGTCTGGAATGCTATCGCCAATAAACTGCAACTTGGATCACTACCTGTGAGATCTTCACTCAAAACTGCTCTAGAGGAATTGTACACCGTTAGCTGCCATTGCTATTCAGTGGCCTGAAATAAAATGTATCGCTCCGGATGACCACTGCAAAGTATGATCTTGAGTTTTGATTATAGTGCACTGATCTTAAAAGGTGCATTGAAATATTTTCAAACTCCTATTGTTTCTCCTGTTGTTTTCGAGTGACTCATGCTGCCAGCTATGGCTGCAAATTTTGCTCGTACATGTTATGTATATCGTTTATTGTTAAATTTAAATAACAGTTCCTATGATCACTATTACATTGTTTTTAAAGCTTTATTTTGGTGATTTCGAAAACGTATGGTTTAGCCATGTTTGTTTGTTGTAGTACAGAGTTAGCCTGATAACTTTAATCTAAATTGTCTCATGGTTGTCATTGTTTGACTTGCATCTCACTGGGATTTTGCACACAGCGTTGATATACGGTGCTTTTTCTGGAAGACTTTGCTGTTCTTTCCTGAAATTTTCTGTTGCATGTAGTCACTTTAAGATGTTCCTTGTTCATGTTTTTGTTTGTTGCGGTTGCACCCGAGTCAAGAGCCGCATGGCTCACAGGGCTATACATAATAAATGAAACTGAACGTACGTATGTTGAACTTCTTTCGCACTGTACACAGCATTCGTGTTAATCGGAGGTGCAGGAGTCTAGGGGTGTGTTGACAAAAATAATAACAACAACAAAGCTAATTTCAACTTGAAGCACGCCGCATGGTAAGTTGCTCGCTCTCTTACAGCAATGACGACCTCAGAGGCGCCAGGAGGGAGGATCCACAGACAAGGAGCACGATAGGCAGCAGTCAGGCTGTGAGGAACCGGCGCCATCAACGATTGCTCCAAGCTCTGTGCTTCTCCTTTACATAGAAAAGCGACGGGAATTTTTTTATGAGAGGTTAAAATTCTGGGAGCACCCGCATGAAAATTCACGTGTGGGAAGGAGTATTGTTCACGCAGAGCTCCCGGCCTTATCTCTACAAACTTTATTTTCTTCACCAGGGTTTACACCCACCATAATTAACCAATATGAGGTAGTATCGGGTAGAGCCCTAAACGTAACAATCACACTTAATTACACGTCTTCCCACATTTACATTTATACACCCATAAATGATGCAAAAACATTATTTCATGTGTTACAGAGCTATCTTGAAAGTATCCCAAATGACGAGTGTGATTTTGAGAGGAGGACTTTCAATGCACGCTTGATGTACTCAACTGCACTGGCACTGAGCAGTGCAAAAGCGATGTCCTGAACACCTTGCGGGATGTGCTCTGCACGTACAGTCTGGTAGACGTGTGGCGGACACACAATCAAAAGCAGCAAGGTTTCACCTTAACAAGAACCATAGATGACAGAACACTGTCGCAGTAAAGCATTGACAGATTCTACATCTCGACAAACCTTGAAAATAGTGCAGTGTTATCCAGTATTCGGGCTGCACCACTGATACAATGAACTTATTATTCTGAAAATGAAGATACAATGCGTCCCAAAGGGATTGTCACACTGGCATTTTAATTCTACCCTTTTGGAAGACACCACCTTCACTAATCTCTTTGGGGTCATCTGGGTGGAGTAGCAGGAAAAAAAGTTTACGATTGAAAACCAAAGGGGTGCAAGGATTCAGCAAAACTTAAGAACCACTACATAGTGTGTCCTACGCCTTCAAAAGGCTTCCTCACAAGCCAGGTTCCATCGCGCAATGTTCATCAGTGCTTGCACTGTACTGCCAACGCTACGCTTGCGGAGTTTTAACTTTTAATGATCTTATTAAGCTTAACCAGTGACTATTATTATTTTTCCATTTAGGATACAGACAGCCAGCTTGAGGCACACAATACTTTGCGAAGTGTTGTGGTTCACTTGACACAGACACAATGCTTGTGTAGAGGTGATCGCCACTCACCATTCAGTAATCTGCAGTACCACTCGGTGTCAAACATAGGTGAGAGCGGATTCAAATGACAATTTCTGCTAGGGAAATTCCCGGGGTCAGATAGAGGTAAAAGCGGATCCAAACGACGGATCGTGAGGGGATGATGTACACCTCCCAGGGCGAATCAGAATGTTCCAAGAAGGGGCGTGGCTTGGACGGAGCCAGCCACGAACCTGTATAAAAGCCAGAGCCCTGAGAGCTCTGGCTCAGTTCTCTCCACACGAAGACTGAAGCCCGGGCGGAAGAAAGATCGGACCCAAGCTCTACAGTCCTTCTAAGGGCTGGAGCTCAGTGAGGCCAGTGGTCAGGGGGAGCTTAGGTCCTGGATAGACAGGACCGTGGATACAAGCCTTACAGCCCTTCTAAGGGCTGGGGCTCAGTGTAACCAGTGGTCTAGACCCACAGACCGAGTGGTCGGGTCAGTCAGCCTCCCCTAGGTCCCAGCCGGAGGACGTTAGACTAGCGGGTCACCAGTGAGTAGGTCCCGCCGAGTCTGGAGGCCATACCTCCCTAGGTATCTGGTAAGGGGACCGTCATACCCCTTGTGTGTGTTAGGGACCATGTCGCAAAGAAAGACAATAAACATAGTTTGCCTCATAAAGAAGTTTATTCATCAATACTTACAACACTACAACTGGAGTCAGAAGTGGTTTTAAAAAAATGGAAACAAGACGAACAAGCCGCGTGCGAAGTCTTGACAAAGAGAACTCTGACATACCTAGATGCCGGCATGCTGCCGGCTGCCCAACCACCTGCTCGGCAGCCGATTGCTCCTCTTGCCATGGGCAATGGGACCCGATCTGCACACGGCCGTTTCGCCCAACTGCTACATGCTGCAGCCTCCATTCTCGAGGAAATCAACTTGGAGGCTGTGGGCAGATTGGACCAGCCGCCAACGGACGTTCCCACCATCGGACAAGCCGGACATTTTGAAATTCCAGCCGAGGGATAACGTGCTTCCACCAGAAGTGGAAGCCAGATGCATCTCGGGAACGTTGTGGTCCAATGACAACACGCCGTGTCATTGGCGGGCGACTCTTACAGCTTAAGCCACTCAGCAGATGCCGCGTCATCATGGCGGCGACCTGGGACAGTAGACGCCATCGGTCGAGCAATCACCTATTTTCGGATAGAATCCGAGCAACTTTACACAGCACCACTAGCCACTCTTCAACAACACCTGCCCATTCTTCGGGAGTTTGTATCCACAGTAGGCGACTGGGCGGCGTTCCAGCATCTCTTCCTCAGCCCCAAAGATATGGTGGGCTGGTCGGATGTGCAGGCGATATGAGCGCTCCCAGCCACCTTGGACGACGACGCTCTCGCCGCTTTTATCACCATCCCCAAGCGGGACAGGGCGACGCTGCAGTCAGCACTCCGGCGGATGTCCGGCATCTACGGACCACCTTCAGATGTCCGCCACCATTTCTACGAGAGACGGCGCACCTCCAAGGAATCACCACTTGCGTTCTGCACCTCTCTACTCGCCATGGCAAGGGCGGTTTACCCGCAAATGGACGACGAGGTCATCGATGCTCTCGTCCTCCAAATACTGCTGGAGTTGGCGCATGAGCTGCACATCGTCATCCAGGTGGTGGATGACGAAAATATGTGCTCGTTGCGAGCAGCTCGGAGCATCCACGCTCATCTGCTGCTCCACCGGGACTCAACCATCGCCACCTCGGCTTCGACATTGGAGCCTGCCTGCAGGGACGCCGGGCTCTCCCCTGACCGAGCGTTCGCAACGACCCGGCCAACGGGTCGGCAATTGTTCGACCACGCCGGGAGCCACGACGACCAGCAGCGGGGACTGCCCTCTCCCCACAATGACGTCACATGTTTCAACTGCAGCCGACGGGGCCACGTATCTACCGACTGCCGGGCGCCTCGACAACGCTCCTCCGGGCCTCGGGGCCAGGACTACAAGACGTCCACGGCATCGCGGCACAATCACACAAGTCGCGACGCCTCTCACGCTCCGCCCTCATTCACACCATACACATCGCGATGCGCCGTTAATGATGCTCGCGATTCAGCATATGATGTGCGGCGTCTCGGTGATTTTGCATGGCCACTCCAACCTGGGCAGTGGTGGGAGCTGGCCCATATGGTAGTCGCAGTGACTGCGGGTTCCTTGGTGGTTATTGGCTCGATCGAGGGGGTAGAATTTCACGTTCTAGTTGATACCGGTGTGTCGGCTACTATCATTTCTGATTTGATTAATAAAATTCTGCCTGTTCGATGTCGCCCCTTGCAGCGGGTTTCTGTCCCGTGTTTTGCCGCGAATGGGGGTTCACTAGGCATTATCGGTCAAATTCATGTGCAAATTTCAATTGGTGATATCAAATTGGCCAGACCTATTTTGGTCTCCTTCCCTTCCGGTGCCGTGCTTGCTGGACCCGGATTTCCTTGCGAAAATGCCTATTACAATCCTTATAGATCAACGATTCATGGAACTTCCGTCGGGCCGTCGCATGGCATTTTTACCTTCTTCCACGCATCCACGCACAGCCAATGCCTCTGTGCATGCATTGGCTGCCTGCACAGTACGCATTCCGCAGGGGCATAAATGCTCGTGCCCTGGCGATTAAAGAAACCGCTCGCTTCGGACGCCTCAGTAGATGGCGTTTTATTGGGCCCTTCCAACACGGCATATAAGGGCCTATAACTGATAGCTGCACAGACCCTCATAGCGGTGGACAAGGAACCATTTCTGCAGGTCTTGAATTTCGGCTTGTCCACGACCATCGTTCCGCAGAGGACCGTGCTTGCTCACATGACGCCGGCGCCCCATGGGGACTGACACGTGGGACACGTGTATGATTGCCCATGGCTTCAGCCTCCTTCCAAGTCGGATGAAGGATGGTTGGATTCGCTCTACGCCGCCACTCAGGATTTGTCCAGATCACAGCAGGCAAAATTACGTGCTCTTTTGCGGGAATTTTCCGACGTATTCAGTAAATCTAAATTCGACATTGGTTGCACTAAGCTGCTGCGTTACCACATTGATACTGGTGACGCTGCCCCTATCCGACAAAACCCATTTCGGCTCAGCCCAGCGGAGAAGCGGCATGTTAGATCAGCAGTTGAAGACATGCTAGCGGCTGACATCATCTCTCCTTCAACCAGTCCCTGGGGTGCTCCAATAGTGCTGGTCAAAAAGCACGATTGCAGTCTTCGTTTTTGCGTCGATTTTCGGCGCTTGAATAAAATCTCGGTTGCTGACGCCTACTCTCTTCCGCATATGGACGAGTCATTAGACGCCCTGGCAGGGGCACGTTACTTTTCCACGCTGAACCTTCTGTCGGGGTTTTGGCAACTTCCCCTCGATGAAGCGTCCAAACCTAAGACTGCCTTTCAGACACCACAGGGCATTTTCGAATTTAATAGGTTGCCCATGGGTCTCCACTCTGCCCCAACGACGTTCCAGAGTATCATGGAGCTTGTTCTCGCTGGGCTCCAGTGGGACTCATGTCTCAATTACATTGACGATGTGATCGTCTTTAGACACATGTTCAATGAACACCTTGAGCGTCTGTACGCTGTTTTCTTGTAAATGCGTGCCGCTAACTTTAAATTCAAGCTGCAGAAATGTCATCTTCTGCGTGAGTCTGTGTGCTATTTGGGCCACCTAGTCAGCCACTCGGGAATCTCCACTGATCCCAAAAAAAACAAGTGCGTCAGCCAATGGCCGACCCCTACCTCTGCAGGGGATGTTCGCAGTTTTATTGGTTTCGCGTCATATTACCGGCGTTTTGTTTCTGACTTCACGACCATCGCCAAGCCACTTCATGCCCTAACGTCCAAAGGGGTGAAGTTTCATTGGAGGGACGCCGAGCAGGCTGCGTTTGATTCCTTGCGTGACGCCCTCGTGAAAGCGCCGCCCCTGGCCTACCCCGATTTCTCGGAACCATTTATACTGGACACTGACGCTAGCAACACTGGCATTGGCGGGGTGCTGTCCCAGAATATAAGTGGCGTTGAAAGGGTCGTTGCCTATGGTAGCAGGATGTTGTCTCCTATCGAGCAACGCTATTGTGTTACCCGACGCGAGCTGCTGGCCATTGTGTTTTTTTTATTCAACAATAAAGGCCGTACCTTTACGGTCAATATTTTACCGTTCGTTCTGACCATTCGGCGTTGCAGTACGCTCTGCGCGTTGACACCTTGCCGATATTAACTATGTTAACCTATTTGTATATATATATTTTTAATTATATCTTAAAGCTATTTTATATTCGATATTTATTCAATTTTATATACTTCAGCCCCTTGGTGTTAGTTAGACTTTTAACCTTTATTATTATAGGAAAACTTGTTTAAAACTTATTTAAGATTTTAGATTCCTATATGTTGAATGTATGCACCATCCTGCCAAAATAAATTCCATCTCGGTGTGAACTGTCATGGCGAAAAAAACCCTTTCTGATTCTGATTCTGAACCATCCGGCCAGCTTTCCCCATGACTCGAAGTCCTCCAGGACTATAATTTCACTGTCACTTACCGCAAGGGTACACAACACACAAACGCCGATGCCTTGTCTTGCCTACCACCGGTGCAAAAATGCGCTTGTTTCTTGGGGTCTGGCCATTGCAAGTCGCCACTAACTGAGCCGGTCGCACCTCGCGCGACAGTGGCTGCCGCGATTCCCTCCGAATCGGCTCCAATGGCCGACCCTGTAAATCCAACGGCCTGCGATGACTTGCTGGGACTAACATTGGCTGAATGGGGTCGGCACCAGGTGGACGACGCATCCCTGCTGGCTTTGCGCCATCGCGCCAATAATTTGGCACCACGTCAGGGTAGGTTCACTTCCTTCATTATATGTCACGGCTTTCTCAAGCACTGGGACGCTGATTCGTGCCAATACAAACGTATTGTGTCCTTGGCCTTGATGAGCAACGCCATGTGGGTGGCGCACGAACGGTTGTTGCACCTGGGCATTCACAAAACCATTGATTCTTTGCGCCTGCAATTTTTCTGGCCGGGCATGCTATGCAACGTGACCGATATTCTGCTGGGTTGCACCCAATGCGCACGGTGGAAACCGCCAGTGAAACCCGCGTGCCCACCCCTGCAGCCTATTTCGGTATCCCACGTTAACGAGCTAGTGGCTCTTGATATTTTGGGACCCTTTCCTACTATGCCGCGTGGTAACAAGTACCAATTGGTTGGGATGGAGTATCTTACACGTTGGCCCATGGCCTGGGCCCTCCCCAACCAGTCGGCAGCAGCCGTTGTGGACGCCTTTATTCACAGCTATGTCCTAGACAAGGGCGCTCCAGAACGGGTGTTGACCAACCAGGGAAGAAATTTCTTGGGTGCCCTGTTAAACGATGTGTGCCGCCTGTTGGGCACAAAGAAAGTGCGCACTTCGCCCTACCACCCTCAAACCGATGGTATGGTAGAGCACCTGCATAGAACCCTCACTTCTATGCTGTGCCACCAGGTTTAAAAATCCCAACTCGATTGGGACTTACAGGTTCCGGGGATTCTCGCCGCATACCGCATGGCGCCACACGCGGCGACGTGTTTTTCCTCGTTCTTTCTAATGTACGACAGGGATGCCATTCCCCCCGCCGACGTTTTGTTGAATACAGAACAGCCGCTGCAGAAATCTAAACTCACCGACCACCTGCGGTTCAACCTCCGTAAGCTGTCGGAGGCGCGTGAGGCTGCCATGGAAAATTCAGCCTCCCGCCAGTAGGCAAATTCGAGGCTGCATGCCCCTTGGACGTCCACGCATGAGTGGACGCCGGGGGACAAAGCATGGCTTCATTGTCCCCAGGTGCCGTTGTCTACATCAGCAAAACTTCTCAAACCATGGCGGGGTCCAGTCGAGTGGTCAAGGTTGTGTGACCACAATGCATTAAAATCCATTGGGGAAGGCGTCGCTGGTTTGTCCACCCTTCTCGGTTGAAGCCCTATGTCGCACCGCTCGTTCCTGCGTCACAGACATCACGGGGGCCAAGCATGCGACACATCCGACGAGCCAAGTGATGCCCCGTTGGTGCCTAACCCTCAGCGCAGACGTGTCATTCCTCCTGCCTGTGACGCGGGAGAAAGGGGGCCGTGCAGGCCACGGTCGGCCAAGGTGGAGACCGCCTTGTCAAGGGTCTCCACGGAGATGCCTCCTGATCCACCTGATACTCTTGTTGATTCTCCTGTTCCACCTGCGCCGCCGAAGAAGCCACCCATCCCCTACGATGGCCCAGAGAAACACACGCACGCTAAATCTCGTCGGTTCTCATGAGGGCCTCGTTTTTCCCTCATGAGTGATGGGGGTCCTTACTTGTCATGACACGGTCCCGTCCCAAATCGTTTCCTGCATTGCTCGTTGGCTGCTGTTGTCACATCACGCGTGTTCGCTCGGATATTTTGCGATTCACCATGTACATACGTTGTGTTTTTAAGGGGGGTATTTATATTGGGGGTTCTTGTTACGTTTCTCGAGGCACACACATTCTGTTGCATGTTACCATGTTTTTTTTTTCCCATTCTTACAGCCGGGACGGCTGGGGCTTCCGAAGGAGGGGGGGGGGGGGTGACGTAGAGGTGATCGCCACTCACCATTCAGTAACCTGCCGTACCACTGGGTATCAAACAGAGGTGAGAGCGGATCCAAACGATGGATCGTGAGGGGATGATGTCACCTCCCATGGCAAATCAGAAGGTTCCAAGAAAGGGCGTGGCTTGGACAGAGCCAGCCACGAACCTGTATACAGTAAATGCCAGAGTGCTGAGAGCTCTGGCTCAGTTCTCTTCACACAAAGACTGAAGCCCGGGCTGAAGATAGATAGGAGCCTGCACCCAAGCCTTCCAGCCCTTCTAAGGGCTGGGGCTCAGTGTATACCAATCGTCTAGACCCACATACCCAGTGGTTGGGTCAGTCAGCCTCCCCTAGGTCCCAGCCGGAGGACGTTAGACTAGCTGGTCACCAGTGAGTAGGTCCCGCCGAATCTGGAGGCCATAGCTCCCTAGACATCGGGTAAGGGGACTGTCATACCCCTTGTGTGTGTTAAGGACCGTATCGTAAGAAAGACAATAAACATATTGTGCCTCATTAATAAGTTTATTTGTCAATACTAACAACACTACACCTGCATAGCAACTGTTTAAAAGCAGAGCCACATTGCACTCTAAAAATATGAGACAAATCACATGACATGCTTCAGGTTGTTCGCCGACAATGACAAATGTAGATAGATGATGTCACAATTAATTGATACTGTACACAAAAAACTGAGACATCCATTCACATTGCCTGACATTTAACAAAGTCTGCATTTTTTTTAGATGTCTTTGAATCGGCAGACTTGATTTTGTGTACATGATCGTGGTTCTTGCAGTGTTATTACTTTCTGTACTGTCTTATTGCATTCGTTAGAGATATATATGTATAGCCCCATCAAATGCAAATATTTTAAGTTCGGTTTTCTGGGTTGGGCTGCGTGCTGAGTAATGTTCCCTTTTCGAGCGTTCACAAGGCACTGCCGCAGGCATCTTCAGGGGCATGCCACTCGCAGCTCAGCAGGTGAAGCAGCCCTTGGATGATATGTGGCTGTGAGAAAAACAATGTACACGTTAAACACACACATTCGTCTGTGATAATACTGTAAAAATAACAAGAGCATAGATAAAACTGCTGGTTGGGTGAAGTCGGGTCAAGGATGTCATTCTGCTGATAGGTGACAGCCTCCCCCCAGGCCGTGTGGGTCGTGGAGATAATTTGACCATACTTCACCACGCTGGCCATTGTGGGTTTGGTGAATGGCGGCACGATGATCGACGTAGGAGCGTATTGCAGTACAGTACAACAACAGGCGGTTGTGTGAGCAGTCTCCGCTGCCCAACGACGTGGCCCAGCGTAGTGGCCGCAGACCTACCTCTTGCAGACGAAGAGGAGGCGTTCCAGGCGGCTTCACTGACGCCGCCATCTCGACCTGGCCCTCCCGCAAGGACTCAAACCTAGTAGTGGTTGTTGGTGGTGTTGGTTGGTGGTAGTGGTGGTAGTGGAAAGTAAAACAGACAAAAGAGCCTCCTCGCCTTCAAAGCACTGCATTGCGAGCGCTGTGCAGTGCAAGTCAAGCCGACGCTGCTGCTTGTTTTGTAATCTGCGCAAGTGGCTCCACTGCTAGGGCTTATTCTCTAACAAATGCATTTTTAATTCGACTGGCTGAAGTTTTATCTTGTCGCCGCGGTGGCTAGGAAATGTTATCTACCTCGCCCTGTACACATGATGTCGTGGGCTCGATCCCGACTCTGAAGCCTACCATATATTTGGAGTTTGCATCTCTATCATCATCACGATGGCTAGGAAATGTTAACTACCTCGCCCGGTATACAGGACGTCGTGGGCTCGATCCCGAACCTTACCATCTGCTGTATTTGGAGTTTGTATCTCTCTATCGCCGTGGTTGCATGGATTTTTATCTGGGTCTTCTGGATTTTTCCTCCCCAATAGAATCAACGTCACACATTTATTTTATTTAGCTGCTACTAAAAAATGTGTCCACGCGATAAGTCACTTTGTTGAGCTATCATTTATGATGGCCAGGTCGCTTATGAAAAATATCCGTATAGCTCAGTGGGCCTTACCTAATAAATTACAACATCGTTTAGTTTACTTGGATTACTTGAGCATCTGCAGTGCACATTGTTTCAAGCTGAGCCATGTGTTGGACTCAAACTATCAGACAAATCACAATACAAGCTTCAGGGGCTATTCGAGGACAATGCAAAATTCATGCAGTTGGCGTCAAAATTAATCGAGACACTCTAAAAACGCAGACATCCACTCAGATGGCGTGACATTTCACGAAGTCTCTGTGACCTTTTTTAGATGCCAATGAACTGGAAGACCATTTTTTAGTGTACTGGATTGGGCCTCTTTGCTGCGTTTATACTATCTGCGCTGTCTGACTTCGTCCGAGAGAGATATATGCAGTAATATTTAATTATTTTATAGTCAATTATAGCCCCATCACCTGCCAATACTTCAAGTGCGGCTTTCTGGGTCGGGCTGCATGCTAAGCAATGTTCCCCTTTCGAGCATTCGCAAGGCACTGCTGCAGGCATCTTCAGGGGCGCGCCACTCGTAGCTCGACCGGTAAAGCTGCCCTTTGATGACAGGTGACTGAAAGGAGACGAACAATTGGCGCATTAAATATGCACACACATTCGTCTGTCATAATTCTGTAACTAAAAAAATAACAAAAACATAAATTATCAATACGGGCGGTGAAGTTGTGCGAGTGATGAACGATCTTAGACTTGGCCAGACGTTTATCTCAGGTGGCCCGATTGGCAGTGCAATGCGCGAACCACTGCACCACCTCTCCAGCCGGCAGGTTGCCAATTTAAATCCAATAATCTGTATTGGGAATTGCGTAATCTTACGATTGTAAATACGTCGGCGTAAAGGTATTCAAGTAATGGGGTAATATTGTTTAAGTTATACGCAATACAACATCGAGTTGCTAGAGATACATGCACTCGATCGCAGTGAACAAAGCTGTTGCGTTCACCTAAAGGTGTTGAGGACGAGTACACGTGCCTCACCTTTGTCTATAGTACATCAATACACCGAGCACAATTTGTCATCACAGACGGTCTTATGGATAGCACATTCACAAAATGCAATAATAATTTGTGCGGTAATTATCAAAAGCGAAACGCATATTGGGTATCACACGGCAGTCCAGTAACTTCAGAAGGTGAAGGTTTATTCACACAGTGCATCATCTTTGTGCCGTTCACCTGTTGGCGTTGAGGCACGACCCGAAAGAAGGCCGTCTCTTGTGTGTACCAATCACTTTCAAAGACAATGCATCATATTAATTATCAGAGCCATGTTTGTTTGCATGTTCACCACAGGTGCCGTGTGTGGTTAATGCGACCATGATTCCTTGAAGAAGGTTTCCATTTGGTGGTTGGACATTTTAACGCCACTTCTGTTTTATTACTGCCAGAAAGGGTAAAACTTACAAATAATTCAAAATTACTCTTAAAAATCTTACAGCAGTGCGTACTGACTGTGGTGGTACCTGCTACAACTTGCGACTGTATAGTAGTGTAGTGCCTTGGTTTCACTCGGACGACAATCGCCTTTCTTCCACCGTCACTTTTATTTCCATCGTTCCGCACACTATAACTCCTCCTCTCCGTGCTCTGCCAACTCGAATACTCGAATTCCCCTCAGCACCGTCCGCTCATACTCCTTGTCTCCACACACAGTCTCTTCTTCTCTCCTCACACACACAGTGCTTCTATCTCTATCTCCTCACAGACAGTGACTCGTCTATCTCTTCACACACAGTGGCTCTGTCTATCTCTTCACACACAGTGACCTGCCTATCTCTTCACACCCAGTGACTCTGTCTATCTCTTCACACACAGTGACTCGTCTATTTCTTCAAACACAGTGACTTGTCTATCTCATCACACACAGTGACTTGTCTATCTCTTCACACACAGTGACTTGTCTATCGCTAAATCTCCCTGTACCTACCTATACCGTAATCTCCACTCTGCTAATGCTAACTTTCGCTATCGCTATTTATTATCCTCTGGGTTCGGCTCTCAATCAATTTCCCACTAACACTTGCCGGGCTCCCACTCTTCGCATCTCTCTCTACCCGCTGCTGTCTCCACTTCTCGCCAACTCCCCCGCCGTCCAAATCATCTAGCGTTTGTATCCCCTTTCCAATCAGCCTAATTAATTGCCACGTGCCTCGCTGGCATTTTCCCGCCAGCTCCGCACCTGTCCAACGGCCCAGACTCCGTGACGCCACCACTTAACGCTAACAGCCTCTCGACCAATCACAGCCCTCGTCCCTTGACTCCCTTAATTACTTTGGCTTGTTTACGCCACCCGTGACTTCATCACCTGATCGAACTTACATGACCCACACTGTTTGTATGTACTGTATATGGCCAACTTACCCATGTGTATTGTCTACTCCACTACATCACCCTTCCCCGTGATGAAAGAACCTAGCCGTCCCTGGCTACGCTATTGGAGTAGCGGAGTGAAGCGGACGGAACGATGATAACATATATACAGAACACACTCGCAACACATAACCATTTTGTACAACCACCCGACACGCACCACACAACGACACTCACACAACACCTTTATACAGAATCCCCCAACCCCCGAAAGTCAACATAGTGTTCTTCTCCTGGAACGGGTTCCCGCTGCCGGCCCATCTCCCCTGCATGGGACACCCTGCGGTAAGGGAGGGCCTCGCTCATCTCGCCAACGAGGGGCGCTCCTGGGCTCCACCCTGTGCCCATCCCTGTCCCAGCGACACTCTGCTCACGGGACTGTCCATCGTTCCCGGTCGGGACGGACATCGGTCCGGATCTGTGGCCGTTCAGTTGCTGTCCGGTCAGCAACTCTGCCCAAAAGGGGCGATCCTGCAGGTACACGGGGGGCAGATCTCTGGGACACGCGCACTTGTGACCTCCCCACAAGTTCGTCGGACACATCCAATACAGGCCGCTCTCGGATGGGGGATGACACGTCGTATGGTAACACAAATTTCTTCAGGCGCGACGGGTGAACAAACCATGTCCGATGACCGAATTTTATTCGCACACTCTGATCCCGTTAAACCTCCACAACATCAACGGGCCACTGCCACCGGCACCATGGGGCAGTGCAACCAGGCTTTATCTCCAACACTCCACGGCTCTCGTGGCCGCTGCCTGCCGTATAATCTTTCGTTAGCGGCTTGTCGTCGTGCCGTATTTTTCAATGCAGCCTCCCGGGCTTCCTTCAGACGGTCTAAAGCCACCTGCATTGGAGCAGGCACCGTCGTAGATATCTCTCGCTTCCGAATTCCCAATTTAACAATAGCCGGCGCTTCTGGTTCCCGTCCATACATTAGAAAAAATGGCGAGTACCCCATTGAGGCATGCGGAACCAATCTATACGCGGCCAGCGTCGCTGCAACATGCAGCTCCCAATCATCTTGAGCGATGTTAACTTGGTGATAAAGCATGGACGTCAGCGTCCTATGCAGCTGCTTGACCATCCCGTCAGTCTGCGGGTGGTATGAGGACGTCCGGATCTTTTTGGTCCCCAGCGAGTCACACACGTCTGTAATCAATTTCGATGAAAAATTTCTGCCTTGGTCAGTAAGCAATTGTTCCGGGGCCCCCTTATCTAAGACGTACCCTTTAAAGAAAGCCTCAGCAATTGACGTCGCTGACTGGTCTACTAGCGGCCATGCCATCGGCCAACGAGTTAAGCATTCCACCCCAACGAGCAAATATTTGTGCCTTCGGGGGGTGATGGGGAATGGACCCAAAATATCTAGTGCCACAATTTCGTTCACTCTCGAAACTTGAATCGATTGCAATGGGACACGATATGGCCGTGCCGGCGCTTTCCTCCGTGCACATTCCTGGCACGCTTTTACATGCTGTTTCACATCATTAAACATTTCCGGCCAGTAAAATTCATTCCCCACTGTCAACGCGGTCTTCTTCTCTCCCAAATGCATCAATTTCTCATGTATCTCGTTAATGAGTTTCCCCTGCAACACCCTCGGGACAACAATACAAAATTTTCGTGCTTCCACATCTCAGCAAACAAGCAACCCCTCCGTCAACATCAAAAATGGGCGATCCTCCGATCCTCTTGAACGGGAGGCACACAGCCTCATCCTGGTCAGTGAGGAATCCTCTACCTGCAGTTGCTTCCACTGTTTCAATGACAACCCCAACAATCCAATTCTGCTCCATGGATTATCCCTGGCACTCCTGAACCCGCTGCAGTGACCGTTTGCGGAACCTCCTGCAGCGGCGGGCCGCAACGCAGCGAGCCCTCTACGCACCGACACATCTCAGCCGGTCGCGGCAACCTCAACAAAGCATCTGCGTTTACATGGCGCATTCCCAAAAATTTCATACATCTCCCCGACGGTAATTCCAAACAACCTTTTTCCACTGAAATCTTAATCGGCATCTTTCGCAAAAAATCCGTGCCCAACAAACACGGTACCGCCAAGGCCGTTGAAACCAAAACACTTCCCATCACAATCACCTCCCCAATTTGAATTGTCGCAACCACGCAGCCCATAATGTCCAAACTACCCCCGTTTGCCACTCCGCATGGCCCTTCCACCGGCCCCAATGATCCAGGCGACGTCGGCAGCGACCGAAAAGTTTGCAACGAAATGAGAGTCGCCGACGCCCCAGTATCTACAATAACCTGTACCATAACACCTTGAATGCATGCCATCACATCCGACGATCCCGGCGCGGCCCCCAACACACGATGTACCAACGCGCCCCACGTATCCCGGCCATGCGTACTATCCGAACTCGATGAATACGGGTGAGATAACGCTGATGAGTGATGTGGATAGGGCGGCCCTGTATTGAATGCATCTCGACTCACCCGGGATCCTTGGTCTTGGGGGAACTGCCCGCTGTAGTTGTTCAGCACCCTTGGAGGACCACCTCTCCATCTCCAGCAGTCGCGGGCGAGATGACCCCTCCGTCCGCACTCATAGCATGTCCGATGCACGCCGTCTCCATACACCCCGGGATGACGCCGCCGTTCTCCGGACGACACCCCGGCCGCCGCTGCCATCGGCGGCGTCTCGTCCACCACCACCACCACCGTACTCCCGGCTCCGGCAGGGGTTGTCAGCGATGGCTGCGCCACTGCTGCCACTGGTTCGTCTCATATGTCAAGGTTGACTTGTATGTTCCTGGTGATCAGCAACGACGACACATTGTCGTCATCGTCCTTGTCCGGGAGTGACAAGACGACTTTCAGCTCCTTCGCCAGCTGTAGCAGCTTCTCGTGCAGCAGGGAGTCCCAGCCCTCCTCGTCCATCGCCAGGTACGCAACCTGGGCGAGGGCCAGCAAGGCGCTGCGGAATGCCAGGGGGGACTCCGTGGCCTCCCATTTCCTCTGTTGAAATCGACGTTTGGCGACCGACCGCGGCTCGTAGACTTTCCTCATTGCCGCAATTGCACTAACCCATGTTTTTCTGACAGCGGCAGGGAGTCCGTTAAAAGTCGCCAAGGAGTCATTATCCAATGCCGTCGGTAGTGCTCGTAACGCGGCACTCTCCGTCCATTTCAGGGACTCGTAAGCTGCACGGAATCTTCGTATGAACGCCGTCCTATCTCCCACTTTGGCCTCAAATCGTTGTACGTGTAGCCGTCGTGGCGGTCCCGCCAACCGGTCGTCTTCGTCGTCAGAGTCCTCCACCTGCTCCGGCTTAGCAGCAACCTCCGGCGGTAGAACCGGTACTGGTTGTTGAAAGCGGTTCTCTGTCAAAAAGTTCCGGAACTCCTCCCACAACTTCTCCATCCTGGCCTCCCACTGGGTCATGAGGATTCGCCAATCCTCTGGCGATCCTGGGCCCTCAGCACCACCCGAACCGCTGTCCCGGTCAGGAGTACTGCCAGCAATCTGGCCGGGCTGTACATCGTCGTTGTTGCTGTCGCCGCCTGAGTCCACTGGCACATTTGTTTTCTTTGCCGCTTTTTTTGATGTCGTGGTGTGTTCCGTACTTTTTCTGACACCAAACGTAGTGCCTTGGATTCACTCGGATGACAATCGCCTTTCTTCCACCGTCACTTTTATTTCCATTGTTCCGCACACTATAACTTCTCCTCTCCGCGCTCCGCCAACTCGAACACTCGAATTCCCCTCAGCACCGTCCGCTCACACTCCTTGTCCCCACACACAGTCTCTTCTTCTCTCCACGCACACACAATGGTTCTATCTCTATCTCCTCACACACAGTGACTCGTCTATCTCTTCACACACAGTGGCTCTGTCTATCTCTTCACACACAGTGACTTGTCTATCGCTAACTCTCCCTGTACCTACCTATACCGTAATCTCCACTCTGCTAACGCTAACTCTTGCTATCGCTATTTATTGTCCTCTGGGTTCGGCTCTCAATCTATTTCCCACTAACACTTGCCGGGCTCCCACTCTTCGCATCTCTCTCTACCCGCTGCTGTCTCCACTTCTCGCCAACTCCCCCGCCGTCCAAATCGCCTAGCGTTTTCATCCCCTTTCCAATCAGCCTTAATTAATTGCCACGTGCCTCGCTGGCATTTTCCCACCAGCTCCGCACCTGTCCAACGGCCCAGACTCCGTGACCCCGCCACTTAACGCTAACAGCCTCTCGACCAATCACAGCCCTCGCCCCTTGACTCCCTTAATTACTTTGGCTTGTTTACGCCACCCGTGACTTCATCACCTGATCGAACTTACATGACCCACACTGTTTCTATGTACTGTATATGGCCAACTTACCCATGTGTATTGT
Organism: Petromyzon marinus; assembly: GCF_048934315.1. Classification (NCBI taxonomy): domain Eukaryota; kingdom Metazoa; phylum Chordata; class Hyperoartia; order Petromyzontiformes; family Petromyzontidae; genus Petromyzon; species Petromyzon marinus. The sequence goes on from NC_133689.1 coordinate 14,275,981, forward strand.
CTACTCCACTACAGTAGTAATAACTGCACGCATTAGGGTGGGGCACACATCACACAGCGCAGAATTTACCTGAGCGTTTAGTGTATTTTTACATCATTTTTAACGCAAAAGAATATATCCCTCTCACTCCCACTGAAGGCGTGTGTGTTGGTATGGTTGTGCACGCGTCATGAATAAATAATAGTGAAGCGCACAAATCTCACTAAATCGCTAATTAAACTAATTAAAAGTTGATGGATGTGAATAAGGAATAGCACTTGCTCACCGCGGGGCTTACGGCATGGTGCTTGGTTATTTTTTTGTTATGTTTAACCCCACCGTTGGAGAGCCAAGCGCGCGACCACACACAAACCCACACACTAACCCACAAACCCACATTTTTTTATTTTAATATATATAGATAGATACAGATTAGAGACACATAGACTAGAGATACACAGATGCATGTATGGGAGTCTTCAGACGTGATATAGAGGGCTTTATACAAATGGTGAGTGAGAAAGAGAGAGACAGACCATAGGCCTGTGTGTGAGTGAGTGTCTGCTTGGCACCCGAGGTGTTCTGAGCTATCGCCTAAGCGGCTCTCCCGGGACGCTGAGGATTTGTTGGCTGCAAAATCTGCGGACGATCGCGCTGCCTGCCTGGCCTGGAGCCGCTGCGCCTCACTGAGCACTGAGCCGTCGCTGCTGGTGACCTTATAGAAAGAAACTTTAAAACGCAGTGCCGCGTTTGTATCCTTTAGTTAGTAAAGTGAATGAGTCCAGGCCGCGTGTTCAGTGTAATCCAGATCGGGTTTTCCCATGAGTCCGAATTGGGTGGAGACTCCAGGGCATTCGTTATTTGCTGTGAACAACCCGCAGAGCCCAAGAGAGCGTCTCCGGGTTTAAGCAAGCGTTTAGAGTACAGTATTTAGATTATTTGGCTGCTATGCAAATCCAACATGATGAGCCACTTTGTTGAGCTATCATTTGTGATGGGCAGGTCGCTTCTGAAAAATAAGATAATAGTTCAGTGGGGCATTAAACCTGGTAAAATAAAAATAGTTTAGTTATATATATTTTTTGCAATAATGGTGAACGCCAATGGTCATTTGTGTTGCTGCGTGTGCTTGCGTATTGAGTAGCCGTGCGTGTGAATGTGAAACAATAAAGCAGCTGAAGTAAGCGGTGGGTGCGGCTGTGAATGGTCGGCACGGGGATATGCAGTCTCGGACAAGGTGAGAGTGAGAGACGGTGACATCGCCAGCTTTGGGTGATGGAGGCAGGTAGAGTTGGTGATAGATTCACACTGCTAGCAAAAGGCTCAAGATTCCAGGATCTGTCACGGGAGGCTACAGACAAATTCCATCTCAGATGCCACAATGACATTCAAGCAACTTGTCACGTTGGGGTAATTACACGGAGATGGAGTTACAGGACATCATGAGATATCTACAACTATGCCAACTATTTATTTTAATTTTACCAGATAAGACTCACTGAGCTGTGTAGCTATTTTTCAGATACGACCTGGCCACAAATGATGGCTCATCACGTGGAAATGTATTGCAGCCAACTACTCTAAACACGTGATGTTGATTGTAAATGTGGAGGGATAAACCGGAGGACCCGGATAAAAATTCACTCGACCACGGAGAGAGACGCAAACTTTAAATATGAAGCAGACGTCAGAATTGGGATCAAACCCACCACCTCCTGTATACCGGGCGAGGGAGAAAACATCTTGCCACCAACTTGCTGTAGAAGTTCATCTCTCGACACTCATCTCACGAATGAGCCACCGCAGCTGAGCCTCACCGATTTATATTAACAACAGCACTCATTCCTTTAAGTGTCAAGGTGTGTACAGTAGCCGTGTTCACCTTGAGGCTGCTGTTTGCACACCTCGGGGCGCGGGTTCACATTCCAGGCAGTCTCGTGATGTCATTGACGACAATGAAAATTTGTAAGTATTTTACTTCCTTCTTCACCGTCGCTATGAAAGATATGTCCTGGTCCAGCGTCTCCTTGAGCCACACAGCGAGCGACCTAAGCGAAGCCATGGGTCATGGCGAGCGCGACTCCCAGTGAGAGTGTGGATAGTGAGCTGCGCTGCTCCATCTGACTGGGCATGTTCGTCTGCCCCTCCACGCTGAGCTGCGGACACTCGTTCTGCCTGCGGTGCCTGGAGACCACCTGAGAGACGGCGAGCAGCTTCAGCTGCCCGCAGTGCCGAGCGACCTTCCCTGTGCGACCCCAGCTGAGTAGGAACGTGGCCCTCGCCAACCTGGCGGAGCAGCTCAGAGTTGGAGACGAGATGGCCGCGGCCGTTGTGTGTGACAACTGCACTGACGGCCACACTCCTGCAGTGAGGACCTGCGTGAAATGTGAGATGTCTTACTGTGCAAGACACGCGAGGCCTCACTTGGAGAATCCCAGGTTGAGTGGCCACGTCCTGGTGGCTCCCATCGCGAACCTGGAGGAGAGACATTGCCGGCAGCACAGACAGGAGCAGATCAAGTTCTACTGTGAACAGGATGACAGCCTGGTCTGCACAGTCTGCACCATCGCTGGGGAACATAGAGGGCATGAGGTCATTCCACTGGAAAATGCACAACGGACAAAACAGGTGAGATCTAAATCGCTGCTGTAATCCAATATCCCTCAGTGTGACTACAGCATTCTGTGTGTGTTGTTCAGATAGAGGGTCTGTATTTTATCATTTAGATTTGCACATTATTAGGTAACTCCTATTGTGCCAGCATTGTGACGGTCAATCAAATTACTTTGGGCAACGCGGATTGTAAAACTGGCACACACTAGACAGCAGAGACAAGGCACCTGGCAATGTTGTTTTGAATGTTTAGCAAAGCAGGGTATTCCATGGTTTAGTTACAAGACAAAGCACTTTGTGACATGGCTGGCAAAGTTGTAAAATACACTTCACATAATACGATTCGTACTTGTGAGTAGCAATGATGGGTAGAGAGAAATGTGGACTAACGCGAGATACTTCAAACGTGAGACGGCTTTAAAGTGCACTGACCATGAACTTAAAGGAGGCAAATCAGAAGACATTCCAGTGGTAGAGACAGGCCACAAGGCACGCGTTGATTGTCCGTAGGGCAGATTTAGATTTGATTTTGTTGAAAAATGTTTGGTGTCTAAAATGCCACCGTGCCTCTAACATAGACGCCGTGTATTTGCATTCAGTGACAGAACAGTGGATTGTGGTTGAGCACTACCACGGTGAAGCTTGGCCAACCACCAGAGCATTTAGCCTGCCACGCTTTTATTGGCAGGTGAAATGGGGCAACAGAGTGCGGGACTAAGGGTACACGGCCAGCAGGCTGTGTGGGACTTGGCGTGGGCAGTTTCACGTTCACAGCGCTCAATCCTGCCAGTGTCAGGCCCTGCCAGAGGCAATCAAATGGGGACAGCTTAAGTCAAACATCACAATGAAGGATATTCAAGTCAATAATCACCATCATCATGACTATGGATGTGTTTGTTGCTGTCGTTGTTGCTGCTGGTAATATTCCTCTATCGTTAGTGTTAGTATGATAGTGTTAATATTGACATTATTATGTTCGCTGCTACTGACAATGCTACTGTGCATATTCAATTTTGGCTGTTGCCTGATGATGCTGGTTGTAATTAGTAGTGAGGCAAAACGTCATGGTACTCCAATTGTAAATGTTGTGGGTTTACTTTCCTACTCACCGGTGGTGCTGAACTAGTCACTAATTGTAAATGTTGTGGGTTTACTTTCCTACACACTGGTGGTGCTGAACTAGTCACTAATTATAAATGGTGTGAGTTTACTTTCCTACTCACCGGTAGTGCTGAACTAGTCACTAATTGTAAATGTTGTGGGTTTACTTTCCTACGCACCGGTGGTGCTGAACTAGTCACTAATTCATATTCTTAGCTCTTTCGGTAAAGTCACGTTGAAGGGAAACAATAAAATAATAAAATATATATAAAACAATAAAAATTCTCACGACGTTTCGACCATAACACAAACGGTCGTCATCAGGTGTGTTGGTTTGCATAAATTTATTTATTTTTAAAGGTGTATTTATTTATTTAAAAAAACGTCAGCGCCACGCGCAGCGATTTGGCAGTTTATTTTGAAGGACTAGTCCATCTATGTTCTGAAAAGAGGAGGGGGGAGACGAAATATTAAAGTATGCTGTCTGAAAGCCACTGTAAGCGTGAACAATCAATTAAGACCTGAAATGGTTTATCAAATCTTTCCAATGATTGCTAATCCAGAATCCATCTTCTCGGTTGAAATTGTCTCTGTGCTTGTATATGTGGATAGCCTCATGAACGAATCTCTCATGGTAGCCAGATGGCTTACAAAGAACCTCTGTCTTGGAAAAGTCAATGTCATGTAAGCCTACTGAATTAGAACAATGATCTGCCACGGCCGAGGGGTTGGTCCCACCGTGTTTAAGGTCTGCTTTGTGTTCACGAATGCGGTCCGAGACATGGCGTTTGGTTTCTCCAATGTAACTACTACCACAGAGGCAACTTAGTTTGTAGACACTAGCGTAGTGTATGTCCGGAATCACATCTTTTACAGACGGAACCAGATCACGGATTTTATGTAATGTGTTGAAACGGACCTGGATCTTGTGTTTATTCAAGATTTTGGAGATCTTTATTGTGCTCCCCGCAATGTAGGGTAAAGTGATGGTTTTGAAAGGCTCCTCAAGAGGGTCCTTCTTCATGGTTTGAGTGATAGCTTTGCGGATTGTATAGTCGGAGTAACCATTAGATTTAAGAACTTGGTGTACGTGCTTGAGTTCACTGCTTATGTGTTCCTGGTCGGATATGCATTGGGCTCTATGATACAGAGTCTTGATGAAAGAGTTATTCTGTGATGGATGGTGGTGGGAATCCGGTTTCAGATAAGCATCCGTATGGGTAGCTTTCCTGTAGACAGAGTGGCTCATTGAACCATCAGGTCTCTTTTTAATTAGGACATCCAAAAAAGGTAGCTTGCCATCTTTTTCGAATTCCATGGTAAATCTGATGGCTGGGTGTATGGAATTGATGTGGTCGAAGAATTGGTCTAGAGCAGGCCGGCCATGCGGCCAGATGACAAAAGTGTCATCCACGTACCTCTTCCATAAAGTTGGGCGCAGAGTGGCAGTCTGGATGGCGTCAGTCTCAAATTTATCCATGAAAATGTTAGCTATAACCGGAGATAGGGGGGAGCCCATTGCGGTGCCCTCAGTTTGTTTGTAGAAAGTTCCATTCCAAGTGAATTATGTATTGGTTAAACAGTGTCTCACCAGGGGGGGTACCTCAGTGTTTAGTCCTTGATGAACCAAGTCTTCAATGATTGCGATGGTGTCAGGTACAGGAACCTTGGTGAATAAGGAAACTACATCAAAACTGACAAGCAGGTCGTCTGGGGACAGGGTAATACCCTTGATTGTCGATGCCAGGTGAGTAGAATTTTGTACCGCAGAGGTGGTTTTTCCAGTGAAAGGACGCAGGATTTCAGACAAAAAACGAGCCAGTTTGTAGGTGGGGGAGTTGATAATAGAGATGATGGGACGAAGGGGTGTATCTACTTTATGTATTTTTGGTAAGCCGTATAATCTTGGTGGCCTGGCAGCAGAAGGTTTCAACGAAAACTGTTTAGATTGATCAATTAATGCGGTTGAATCAGAAATTATTTTGTTGGTTTGTGTGACGAGGCTGTTGGTGGGATCTCTTTTTATTTTTGTATAACTACCATCGTCGAGTAATTCTTTAATTTTGTTGTTATATTCTATTTTATCCATGATGACAGTGGCATTGCCCTTGTCAGCTGAGAGGACTACAATATCATCCCTCTTTTTTAATTTATATAATTCAAAACGCTCATCTTTGCTGAGGTTGCTAGCTGGCATCTTAGCGTTTTTGAGGGTTGCAGCGATTTCAGATCTTGCTACGTCTGCAGCGATGTGACCCAGGCCCCTGAGAGCAACGTATACTTGGGCAATTATATCATTAACTGGTATGTGTTTAGGTGTGATTGCAAAGGTTAGACCTTTAGCTAAAACAGATTTCAGACTATTGGAAATAGAACTGTTACTGCGATTAATTACGACTTTGTTAACATCTAACTTTTTGGTGTGTGGGTCCGGTATTTTGTTGAAGAGGAGGTTTAATTTGGAAATCAGGTTGTCCTTACATTTGGTCGACATAGTAGCAGCTGAAGAGGCAGTCATATTGTCTACATGTTCCCAATCCGATGTTGACATTGTTGCCGTCAATGATAAGTGTGATTTGTAGAGTGTCTTGTCTAACTGATCTAGTTCGGTATGTATAAGTCTTATTTTTTCTGAGATAAGAGCTAAGCTAGTTTTGAAAAGAATTCGTTTCGCATTAGAAGTTACAGCAGCAGAGGTCAGTGTAAATGCGATTGGTATTACCCCAGAGTCGCGGCATCTCTTCAGAAAGGTCAGAGACTCGATCAGCTGAGCCTTCTTATCCCGGAGTTTGTTGAAGGATCTTAAAGTTAAGTGAAAATCCTCCCCGTAGAGGCGGTTAAATTTTGATTTAAAGCTTTCGTGACTGCAGTAATTCATATTCTTAGCTCTTTCGGTGAAGTCACATTGAAGGGAAACAATAAAATAATATATATAAAACAATAAAAATTCTCACGACGTTTCGACCATAACACAAACGGTCGTCATCAGGTGTGTCGGTTTGCATAAATTTATTTATTTTTAAACGGTGTATTTATTTATTAAAAACCGTCAGCGCCACGCGCAGCGATTTGGCAGTTTATTTTGAAGGACTAGTCCATTTATGTTCTGAAAAGTGGAGGGGGGAGACGAAAAATTAATGTATGTTGTCTGAAAGCCATTGTAAGCGTGAACAATCAATTAAGACCTGAAATGGTTTATCAAATCTTTCCAATGATTGCTAAGCCAGAATCGATCTTCTCGTTGAAATTGTCTCTGTGCTTGTATATGTGGATAGCCTCATGAACGAATCTCTCATGGTAGCCAGATGGCTTACAAAGAACCGCTGTCTTGGAAAAGTCAATGTCATGTGAGCCTACTGAATTATAACAATGATCTGCCACGGCTGAGGTGTTGGTCCTACCATGTTTAAGGTCTGCTTTGTGTTCACGAATGCGGTCCGAGACATGGCGTTTGGTTTCTCCAATGTAACTACTACCACAGAGTCAACTTAGTTTGCAGACACCAGGGTATTGTATGTCCGGAATCATATATTTTACAGACGGAACCAGATCACGGATTTTATGCAATGTGTTGAAACGGACTTGGATCTTGTGTTTGTTCAAGATTTTGGAGATTTTTTTTGTGATCTCCGCAATGTAGGGTAAAGTGATGGTTTTGAAAGGCTCCTCAAGAGGGTCCTTCTTCATGGTTTGAGTGATAGCTTTGCGGATTGTATAATCGGAGTAACCATTAGCCATAAGAGCTTGGTGTACGTGCTTGAGTTCACTGCCTATGTGTTCCTGGTCGGATATGCATTGGGCTCAGATGATGATGACAATGATGGGAGAACCAAACATCATGTATTTGTCTACCCCGTGTATAGGAGGCGTTCAGACTCGAGAAGACGGAGAGAGATAAGAAGAAGACTACGGCAGAATCACGGACACAGCAGCTCAAGCGTGCCTACAAGCGCGTGCAAGTACAAAGAGACACATAGACACGTGCAGTTACAGAGACACACAGACACGTGCAGGTACAGAGAGACACACAGACACGTGCAGGTACAGAGAGAGACACACAGACACGTGCAGCTACAGAGAGAGAGACACAGACACGTGCAGGTACAGAGACACACACAGACACGTGCAGATACAGAGAGACACACAGACACGTGCAGGTACACAGAGACACACGGACACGTGCAGGTACAGAGATACACACAGATACGTGCAGGTACAGAGACACACAGACACGTGCAGGTAGGGAGAGACACACAGACACGTGCAGGTACAGAGAGAGACACAGACACGTGCAGGTACAGAGAGAGACACACAGACACGTGCAGGTACAGAGAGAGAGACACACAGACACGTGCAGGTACAGAGACACACACACAGACACGTGCAGGTACACAGAGACACACAGACACGTGCAGGAACAGAGAAACACACAGACACGTGCAGGTACAGAGAGACACACACAGACACGTGCAGGTACAGAGAGACACACAGAGACGTGCAGGCACAGAGACACACAGACATGTGCAGGTACAGAGACACACACAGACACGTGCAGGTACAGAGAGACACACACAGACACGTGCAGGTACAGAGAGACACACAGACACGTGCAGGTACAGAGACACACAGACACGTGCAGGTACAGAGAGACACACAGACACGTGCAGGTACAGAGAGACACACAGACACGCGCAGGTACAGAGACACACAGACACGTGCAGGTACAGAGACACACACAGACACGTGCAGGTACAGAGAGACACACAGACACGTGCAGGTACAGAGACACACAGACACGTGCAGGTACAGAGAGACACACAGACACGTGAGGTACAGAGAGAGACACAGAGACACGTGCAGGTACAGACACACACAGACACGTGCAGGTACAGAGAGACACACACAGACACGTGCAGGTACAGAGAGACACACACACACGTGCAGGTACAGAGACACACAGACACGTGCAGGTACAGAGAGACACACAGACACGTGCAGGTACAGAGAGACACGTGCAGGTACAGAGAAACACACACAGACATGTGCAGGTACAGAGAGCACACACAGACACGTGCAAGTACAGACAAACACGCAAACTATATGGGTACTTAGCATTTGGCATGAGTGCCCATTAATATCCTCACTAAATCTACTTTTATGCATTTCATTACTCGACGTTTTCAAAAATTAAGTCGCCCGCCTCTTTGTACGGATTTTTGAGACGTGGCCATGTCGAAGTGCTTCATGACGTCACATCGCACTGTGTCGTGTTGCGTTTCAATAGCGCGTCATCGTATCACTGCGTAGGAGTCTCTGCATGGGACCAAGTCGCGGATCAGCCGAGAGTTTGAGCGCCGGAGGGAGCAGCTGACGGAGGAGGAGAGGGATGCGCTGGAGCGCGTGGACGAGGAGGGCCGCTCCGTGCTGTCCCGCATCCAGGCGGACATCGCTCGCTACGAGAGCAGAGCACGTGGCCTGGAGCAGGAGATCAACCAGCTGCTCGCCGCCCTCGCCGTGCAGGACCCGCTCTCCTTCCTGCAGGTGGCACCACCTCCATTCACTCGCCAGGGTGGCTAGGAGATGTTAGCTACCTCTTCTGATATGCAGGAGGTCGTGGGTTCGATACCAACCCTGACGTCTGCTGCTGTATATTCGGAGTTTGCATATCTCTCTCTCCTCGTGCTTGCGTGGATTTTTCCCAGTCCCCAGGTTTTTCCCTCCACATTTAGAATCAACATCACGCGTTTAGAATATTTTGCTGCTATAAATTTCCACACGATAAGCCACTTTTTTTAGTTATAATTTGTGGCAAGGTTACTTCTGAAGCAGAGCTATATAGCTTAGTGGGCATTACCTGGTAAGGTATAAAAAGTAGTTTATATTTTCTACTCACAGCCTTGGTTTATCAGAGGGTTTATCTCCAACCAGCAGAGGTGCACCACCCTGTGAGACGTTCACATTGTTGGCAATCTTATTTTAGTGTTTTACGATCTGGGAGGAATCGGCGGTGTCCATAAATAGACACGCGTTTGCTTCCGTGTGACATTCAGACCTTGACTTGTCCAGTAAATCATCGCCATTTACCTCGCCTGGTATGGAGTAGGTCGTGGGTTTGACCCCGACCCCGACGATGCCTGCTGTAAATTTTGAGTCTACGTCTCTCTCTCTCTCTGTGATCGCGTAGACTTTTTCCAGGTCCTCTGGTTTTTCACTCCATTTAGAAACAACATCACGCATTCAGAGTATTTGGCTGCAATTATAAATGTCCACATAAGCCAGTTCGTTGAGCTATCATTGTGGTAGGCAGCTCGCTACTGAACAAGAGTTAAAAAAACACGAGTTGTTGAACATTACTTAACCATTTGTTTAGTTGCTAGACTAGACCTGCATGGATTGGCTTTGTCATTTGTTGGGGTCCGTATTCAGTGAAAGGAATCCTGTTATTGTTGAAAAGATAATAATAGGTATTCTATGTTTTGAATTAAAGCTTTCGTGACTGCAGGATTAATATCCTATGGTTCTTTCGGTGAAGTCACGTAGACTGAAAATAAAAAAATACATAAATAATAAAACACTAAAAATTAAAAAATATATAAATATCAAAAATATTAAAAATATTTAAAAAAACTCGCGAAATTTCGATTGAAACACAAGCATATGAATCCCTGCAGTCACGAAAGCTTTAAGTCAACATTTTATAAGAATAGGCTTAACAGTACAAAGGCACACAGATAACTCTGTTTTTCACCATTCTCCCGTGTGCAGGTATTTGTTAATTCCTTGATGTCGCACTCCACTCTAAATAGCAGGCGACTGTGTGGAGGTTTGGGCATCTGTTTATGATGTCAATGTTAATGTGAAATGCGGGTTTGTGTTTTTCAGGCTCCCGTAAATGAGAGACTCAGGTCAGTACCAACCCAGACTCAAACTCGAGCTCTGTCTTCCACCTGGTGGACAAATCAGAAAACAGTCGTGATGTGATTCCTAATAAACCCAATTGCAAGTAGTTGTATCCCATGTGGTCAATTATATCCCGTACGGGCAGTCCTCGCGTTACACACGCAATTTGTTCCTGAGACTCGTTCGTAAGTCGAACGGTTCGTAAGTCGGAAAACAATAATGCACCGTACTTAAATGCTGACATGGTTATAAAATGTGTTAGGGTTCAACAAAGAGGGAAGCATTGTTAGACTAATAATAAAGAAGAAATGTTGTACATTTGCATCCAACAATGTAAAAAAATTACTGTATAGTAAATTAAACATAAAATACATTTACATGAATAGAAAACAAACTTTGTTTTCACTTACATTGATGCTCGCCTGTAGTCGGAAGGGGGGCAATGAGTCACCACAACAAACAGGGCATGCATGCACACACAAAGACAAAGACACCACAACGACAACAATCCCCCGTGTAGCCTTCACAGGCTGTTTGGGGCAAGTTCTCTCAGCGAGCAGCGCCTCAGATGGCCGCTACTGTGGCACACGAGGGGGTGGGTGGCCAGCGTCACGGCCCGCTGCTTTTGTCTCCCCGTTGGCGATGTTTACGCACCACACCAGGTACTGGTGTTGGCCGTGAGCAAGAATCGAACTCGGGTCGTCGCTTTCGTAGCGTAGCGCACTCACCGCTAGACTGCCGCTCCCCACACCAATACCAATACCCGCCATTCACCACTAAGTGATGGTGACGTTACCACGGCGCCTGTGCCAGACCAAGTGAACTTTGAGATCACGTGAAATGTCGAAGGCTCGCTGACAGGAGGTCTCGGGACAGACCCAGGTGCCATGGGTTGGCTGACAGACATGACTGGTTGATGCACCAGCTGTACCCCCCACACTTTCACACACACACACACACAATGTTCACACACACACACAATATCCGTACACAAGCAAACACTCCCAGCACGAGGCCGACTCATTAAATATGGCGGAGGATCGCTCCAAAATAGTTACATGGTTCATTTTGCAACTGCGAGTTTGCATTTTAAGTCAAAGTTACTTTTTTACTTCATGGGAGCTGGTTTGTAAGTACGGGCGTTCACTAAGTCGAGGGTTGCCTGTTTTGTCCATTTGTAGAGAGACATGGGCCCTCATTAGACTCTGTGTGTCCTGTGCTGTGAGTGGTCAACCACGGTATGTATGCCGGTGATTTGGTAATTGCTGCTCATTCAGAGGAGAAGTTGGAGACGCTGCTGCTGAAACTGGACCGTGCCACTCAGAGCTGGGGCCCTACCATCAGCTCCCACCAAAACTAAGCACCTGCCTGGGTATTTTGTACCATTGGACACTCTACCTCCATAACTCCCAATCAGTGATGGGGCAGTTGTGAATAGAGTGGAGAGTCTCCCATACCTGGGCAGTGTGCTCATGACCGGCTCCAGTTTAACAGCAGAGGTCTCACTCCGAATCAGTCGAGCAGCAATATATTTTCATCGGTTGTGTAACGATATGTGGAAGCTACCTGGTCTGTCGCTCTGCAGGAAGCTTCAGATCTTCTCGGCCATGGTCATTCCCTCCCTTCTCTACACTTGCGAAACGTGGACCCCCCTAATGGAGCATCTTCGCTGATTAGAAACATTTAGGCTGGCCTGCCGACGATCCATCCTGGGTTTAACCAGGCTGGATTGTGTGAGGAGCTCACAAATCCTTGAAAGATCTGGGCAAAGTCCAATCGGTGAGCTCCTCCGGCAGGCAAGGCTGCGTTGACTGGATCATGTAGCCCGAATGCCCAACCACTGCATGCCTAAACAGCTTTTGTTCGGCCGGATAGAGGGGTCTAAATGAGCGCAGCACGGGCTAGAGAAGAGATGGAGTGATGTGGTACAGGAGACAGTGGAACTGAGTGGACTTGCCGATGACTGGTACCAGCGGTGTCAAGATCGGCCTCTGTGGAGGAGGCTCGTGAAGGACGCTATTGAACAGTTGGAGGCAGTCGCCCTCCAACAACAACGGAGGGCAGAGGAGCGATACTCACAACAACGAGCGGAGCGCCGGGTGGCTAAAGCACAGCAAGGTGGCACAGTAGGGGGCACAGGTGGTGCATCAGCCAGTCATCTCAGTCATCTCAGTCAGTCGACCTGTGGCACCTGGGTCTGCCCTGTGACCTCCTGCCAGCGGGCGTTCGACACTTCACGTGGCCTCAGGGTGCACGTCACCGCCACTTAGAGGCGATTGGCGGTTGTTGTGTAGAGAGACATGGACCCTCATTACACTCGGTGTGTATAATGCTGTGTGTGTAGAGAAACATGGACCCTCATTAGACTGTGTGTATCATGCTGTGTATTTAGAGAGACATGGACCCTCATTAGACTGTCTCATGCTGTGAGTGCAGAGAGACATGGACCCTCATTAGACTCTGTGTGTGTCCTGTGCTGTGAGTGCAGGAGGAGCTCCGTTTCCCAGGAGACTCAGCATGACCCAGCCCCAGTCTCCCATGGTCTGAACCTCGCAAAAGTCATCTCAGTGGGCCGCGTACAAACTAAGCTTCTGCCTTTTCTCGGTACGTCCCTCTGCCACGACGATCTTCGTTATGTTCCATTACAGAAACCAGATTGCCGACAAATTCTATCCATTTTGAGGGACTCCTTTATTTCACCCAGGCTTGAGTGCAATAATGCAGCGTGACCCCTTTGGCAAGGGAGACCTGCGTGCATTCTGGTCATGAAACGGGCACCGAGATGCTGGGTGAAAGATCGCTAACAACACGAAGGGTCTCACTCATCATGAGTTGCAAATAACAACAGCAACGTGACAGTGCGTTTCTTGAGAGCAAAAGGGCGACTTTGTAAGCTACGGACGAAGCAGGTTCCTGTCCCGTCACGCTTATTTAGACGCTAACCATCACGCGTGGGTGCAGTGGGTTCACGGTTGGTTGAGGAAAGTGGCTGCTACATGAGAATTAAGACGAACGAGAGCGAAATGATAAGTAACTTATTGTGCTTAGGGCGCTCACTTCGGGCAAATGGGGATTAAACTGTTCACGTAAAACGAAGTGCAGGATGGAGACAGCAGCTGTTTCATAATCGCGAAGACAGCCTTCACAACCAGGACTTTAAAAAGTACTAAGGAATGTAAATGATTTACTGGGTCTCAGAGTTTCAGTGCAAGGTCCTAATTTTCACCGGGTCCTCCGGTTTTTTTTCCCTCCACGTTTAGAAATCTGCCTTTAGGGTATTTGGCTACTATACATTTCTACGTGAAAAGACACTTTCATGAGCAATCAACACGTGCGGCCAGGTCGCTTCTACGCAGTGCAGTGTGCATATTGCTACATTACCACTCCTCACACTCATTCACCAACTCACTCACCTACGCACACCCCCACTCACTGAGACACAACAATGTCTGTGTATGTAGATGTGAGAGTGTCCGAGGCTGTGACACACAATGTGTGTGTGGGTGTGAGAGTGTTGCGAGGCTGTGACACACAATGTCTGTGTGTGGATGTGAGAGTGTGCGAGGCTGTGACACAATGTATGTGTGTGGGTGTGAGAGTGTGCGAGGCTGTGACACACAATGTCTGTGTGTGTGGGTGTGAGAGTGTGCGAGGCTGTGACACAATGTCTGTGTGTGGATGTGAGAGTGTGCGAGGCTGTGACACACAATGTCTGTGTGTGTGGATGTGAGAGAGTGTGCGAGGCTGTGACACACAATGTCTGTGTGTGGATGTGAGAGAGTGTGCGAGGCTGTGACACACAATGTCTGTGTGTGGATGTGAGAGTGTGCGAGGCTGTGACACACAATGTCTGTGTGTGTGGATGTGAGAGTGTGCGAGGCTGTGACACACAATGTCTGTGTGGATGTGAGAGTGTGCGAGGCTGTGACACACAATGTCTGTGTGTGGATGTGAGAGAGTGTGCGAGGCTGTGACACACAATGTCTGTGTGTGGATGTGAGAGTGGCGTCAACATTGTGGTGCTGGCATTATCACAGCTGCTCACTACCACTGCACACACACCCATGGTCATGTTAGTGTAGCACTTTTATCATTAATTTAATAGTTATTATTTATTATAATTCACTAATTATTCACAAGTGATTAGCAGTGTGTACATTTATAATAACGAATATTAGTTTGTGTACACTAATACTAACACAAATTAGTATATTTACACTAATACTAACTAATATTAGTGTGTGTACACTAATACTAACTGATATTAGTATGTGTACACTAATACTAACTAATATTAGTTTGTGTACACTAATACTAACTAATATTAGTGTGTGTACACTTATAATAACGAATATTAGTTTTCATACACTAATACTAACTAATATCAGTGTGTGTACACTAATACTAACTAATATTAGTTTGTGTACACTAATACTAACTAATATTAGTTTGTGTACACTAATACTAACTAATATTATTATGTGTACACTAATACTAACTAATATTAGTGTGTGTACACTAATACTAACTAATATTAGTATGTGTACACTAATACTAACTAATATTAGTATGTGTACAACAATACTCACCACAGATGGACGCTCACCGACTCTGGACACAAACTCAGCCCACGACCACCTCCAGATTTCCTCGGATCTCAGGACGGTGACGCTGAGCGGTGTCCCCCAGCTTCGCCCCCATCACCCACACCGCTTTGAGTGCTGGGGCCAAGCCCTGTGCTCTGAGAGCTTCTCGTCGGGTCAGCACTACTGGGAGGTGGACGTGGGGAGCGCTTGGTGGTGTCACGTTGGAGTCGCATACGGGACGATCCCACGGAGAGGGTTTGGTGATGAGTGCGGCTTGGGAGGGAGCGACGTCTCCTGGTGTCTACATAAACGTGGCGACAGCTTTTCAGTGCTGCATGGCGGGGTATCGACCTCACTGTCGGTGCCGCAGCCTCCGCGGAGAGTCGGGGTCCACTTGGACTGGGACGCGGGTCTGCTGTCGTTTTACAGCGCCGAATCCATGGCGTCGTTGCACTCGTTTCACCAAACATTCACTCAACCCCTATACCCTGGGCTGGGGGTGGGGTGGGAGGATGGTGACTCAGTGAGGATCGTGGATCTGAGTGCTGCGTCCTGAGAGAGGTGACCGTGAACAGCGCAGAGGGCAGACGCCACGACGCACGGCGCTCGCCACCCTCGTCGGTAAAGTCACAAAGATAAAAAATAACATTTTAACAATAAACATTAAATAAAAATTTTAAATACAAATACCAAATCTCATGACGTTTTCATCTCAAGACAAGCGGTCGTCATCAGTGAAGAAAATTTTTAAGTCAAAACAATATTATTGATTTTAAAAAGTATAAATGTACGCGTACGACAGTGGCATTGTAACGCTTGTATCGCCGATTCTACAATAAAAATACAGAACACAAACAACAACAACAATGTAGTTGTGTACAGCGTCATTCGTGCTCACTGTTCATTAATTAAACACGAGGACCAAATCTTCCACACAGCCACTGCCAAGCAAATTAATCTACAAATTAATAAACAAATAAAGAGACGGCGCCAAACACAAAAGGTGCCAACAATGTCCCAGCTTCTAGATTTGAAGCTTTCGTGACTGCAATGATTCATGCTGTTTGCTTTTTACGGTAAAGTCACGTTGGTAAAATAAAATAAAGAAAAACAACTAAATTAAATCACGACGTTTCGGAGGCAACACGAGCTTCCGTCTTCAGGTGGAACAGTAACAGCAAAATAGCTGTATCAAGTTGATATAGCTAGTTGTTTTCATTTATTTTATTTTACCTACGTGAATTTACCTAAAAAAACAAAGAGTATAATGTCCCAGCTGTTCAAGTCGTCTGCTGCTGCTGCAGTGTAATGGACGTTGTGACGTCAGCACGCTCACTCCCGCAACAACAACAACCACCACGACAACCAACACAACCACCACAACAATAACCACCACAACCACCTCCACAACCAGAACCACAACCACCACAACAACCACGAAAATAACTACAACAACAACCACCACAAGAAACACCACCACAACCACCACCACAACCGCCACCACCACAAAAACCACTACAACCGCCACCACCGTATCAACCACAACAACAACCACCACAACCACTCTAATACCCACTACAACAATCACAACAATAACCACAACAACAACAACCACAACCACCACAACAATCACCATCACAACCACCACAACCACCACAACCACCAGAACAACCACCACCACAACCGCCACAACCACCACCTCAACAACCACCACAAACACCACAACAAACACCACAAGCACCACGACAACAAGAAGAACAACCACGACAACCACAACAACCACCACCACCACAACTACCACCACATCTACCACCACAATAACCACCACAAACACCACCATAACCACCACCACAACCACCACAACAACCACAACAACCATCTCAACCACGATCACATCCACCACCACACCAACCACCACAGCAATCACCAGAACGACCACCACAACAACCACCGAAACAACCACCGCATCCACCTCCACAACCACCACCACAGCAACCACCAACACACTCACAATCACCGCCGCAACCACTACCACAACCACCACCACAACCGACACCACAACAAACACCATCACAACCAGCACCACAACAATCACAACCACCACGACAACCGCCACAAGCACCACAACAACCACCACCACAACCGCCACATCCACCACCTCAAAAAACACCACAACAACCACCACAAACACCACCATAACCACCACCACAACCACAACTACCACCACAACCACAATATCAACAACCACTAAAACCACCACAGCAACCACAAGCACAACAACCACCTCAACCACCACCACATCCACCACCACCACACCAACCACCACAGCAATCACCACAACCACCACCACAACAACCACCGAAACAACCACCGCAACCACCTCCACAACCACCACCACCACAGCAACCACCAACACAATCACAATCACCATCACAACCACGACCACAACCACCACCACAACCGACACCAAAACAACCACCACAAACACCATAAAAATAACCACAACAACCACAACAACCACAACCAACAAAACAATCACCACCACAACCACCATCACAACCAGGACCACAACAATCACAACCACCACGATAACCGCCACGACCACACCAACCACCACAAAAATCACCACCACAACAACCACCACAACCAACACCAGAACAACCACCGCAACCACCTCCACAACCACGACTACAGCAACCACAACCACCATAACGACCACCACAACCACCACCACAATCATCACAACAACCACAACCACCACAACAATCACCACCACCACAACCACCATCACAACCAGCACCACAACAACCACTACGACAACCACAACAACCACGCAACCACCACAAAAACAACAACCACCACAACGACCACCACCACAACCACCACCACGACAACCACCACAACCACCACCTCAACCACCACCACAACCAGCACCACAACAACCACCACCACAATCAGCACCACAACAACCACAACAACCACAACAACCGCGACAACAACCGCAACGGACACAACAACCACCACAACTACAACCATCACAACAATTACAACCGCAACAACCACCACAACCACCACATCAACAACCACCACAACCACCAAAACAACCAAGACAACCACAACAAGAACATCCACCTGCACAAACACCATCACATCCACCACCACCACACCAACGACCACAAAAATCACCCCCACAACTGCCACCACAATAACCACCACAACCACCACCAGAACAACCACCACAACAACCACAACAACCACCACCCTATCAACCACCACAACAATCACCAAAACCACCCAATCAACCACCACAACAACCACAAAAACCACCGCAAAATCCACCACAGCAAAAACCACAATGACCACAACAACCACAACAACAACCACAACCACCAAAACAATCACCCCCACCACAACCACCATCACAACCAGCACCACAACAACCACCACGAAAACCACAACAACCACAACAACCACGCAACCACCACCATTAGAACAACCACCACAACCACCAACAGAACAACCACCACAACAACCACCACAACACCTCCACAACCAACACCACAGCAACCACAACCACCACCACTAACCACAATAACTAATACCCTAACCACCACAATAACCACCACCCTATCAACCACCACAACAACCACCACAACCACCCTAAAACCCACCACAACAACCACCACAATAACAAAAATAACCACCACAACAATCACCACCACCACAACCACCGCCACAAACCGGCACCACAACAACTACAACAACCACAACAACCACCACATCCACCACAACAATCGCAACAATAACCACAACCGTCACAACAACGACCACAACAACTACAACCACCACAACCGCCACAACAACCACCACAACCACGAACACAACAAACACCACAACAATTACCATAACTACCACCACAACAATCAAAACAATCACCACAACAACAACCACCACAACAACCACCGCAAACACCTCCACAATCACCACCACAGCAACCACCATCATCACAACCAACACCATAACCACCACCGCAACCACCACAACAACCAGCACCACCACAACCGCCACCACAACAACCACCACAACAACCACCATCCTATCAAACACCACAACATCCACCACAACCACCCTAAAACCCACCAGAACAACCACCACAATAACCACAACCACCACAACAATCACCACCACCACAAGCACCATCACAACCAGCACCACAACAACCACAACAATCACCACCACCACAACCACCATCACAACCAGCACCACAACAACCATCCACCACCGCCACCACAACCATCACCACACAAACAACAACCACAACAACAACCACCACAACCACCACAACCACCACAACCACCACTACAACCAGCACCACAACAACCGCCACCTAAACCACCACCACAACCACCACTACAACCATGACCACCACTGAAACCACCACAACAACCACAAGCACAACCACAACTACCAACACAACCACCACAACCACAACAACCACCTCAACCACCATATAAACAACCACCTCCACAACCACCACCACATCAACCACCACACCAACCACCACAACCACAACCACCACAATAATCACCACCACAACCACCATTACAAACAGCACCACAAGAACCACAACAACCATAACAACCACCACAACCGACACCACAACCACCACAACAAGAACATTCACAAGAACCACTGCAACCACCTACACAACCACCACCACCACCACAGCAACCACCACTACAACCACAACAACCACCACAACCACCACCACAACCGACACCACAACAACCACCACAACAGACACCACCTTATCAACCACCACAACAACCACCACAACCACACTAAAACCAACCACAACAACCACCACAACAACCATCACAACCACAACCACAACAACAATCACCACCACCACCACAGCCACCACCACAAGCGCCACCACAACCACCAACACAACAACAACCACAACCACCACAACAACCACAACCACCACGACAACCACCACAACAACCTCCACCACAACAACCACCACAACCAGCACCACAACAACCATAACAACCACCATAACCACCGTAATAACCACCACAATCACCACAACAAACACCAACACCGAAACCGCCACAACAATCACCACAACAACCACCGCAACCACCTCCACAACCACCACCACAGCAACCACCACCACAACCACACGACAACCACCAAAATCAAAACCACAACAACCACAACAACAATCACCACCACAACTACCACAAAAACCACCACAATCACCACAACAACAACAACCGCAACCACCTCCACAATCACCACCAGAGCAACCACCAACACAACCACAACCAACACCACAACCACCACCACAACCACCACAACCACCACAACAACCACCACAACCACCACCACAACCACCACCACAAACAACACCACAACCACCATAACAACCACCCTATCAACCACCACAACAACCACCACAACACCATAAAACCCACCACAACAACTACCACAACCACAACAACAATCACCACAACCACAACCGCCACCAAAACCACCACCACAACCACCACAATATCCACCACCACAACCAACACCACAACCACCACCAAAACCACCACCACAACAACCACCACCCTATCAACCACCACATAAACCACCACAACCATCCTGAAACGCAGCACAACAACCACCACAATAACCACAACAACCATAACAAGAACCACCACAACAATAACAACCACCACAGCCACCATCACAACCAGCACCACAACAACAAACACAACAACCACAACAACCACCACATCCGCCACCACAACCACGACCACAACAACAACCACCACAACAACCACCACAACCGCCAAGACAACCACCACAACAACCACCGCAATCGCTACCACCACAACCACCACCACCACCACAACCAGCACTACAACAACCACAATAACCACAACAACCACAACAACCTCCACAACAACTACAATCACAACAACCTCCACAACAAAAACAACCACCACCACAGCAATAACAACAAAAACGACAACCGCCAAAACAACCACCACCACAACCACGACCACAACAACCACAACAACAACCACCGCAACCACCTCCACAACCACCACCACAGCAACCACCACCACAACAACCACAACAACCACCACCACAACCACCACCACAACCAGCACCACACCAACCACAACAACCACCAAAACAACTACAACCACCACAACAATCACAACAACAACCACAACCGCCACATCAACCACCACAACAACCACCACAACAATCACCACAAGAACAACCACCACAACAAACACCACCACAACCACAACAATAACCACCACAACCACCACCACAACAACCAGCACCACAACTGCCACCAAATCCACCACCACAACTACCAGAACAACCACCACCACAACCACCACCACAACCACCACCAAAACCACCACAATTACCACCACAACCACCACAACAATCACCACCCTATCAACCACCACAACAACCACCACAACCACCCTAAAACCCACCACAACAACCACCACAATAACCACAACAACCACAACAACAACCACAACCACCACAACAATCACCACAACAACCACCATCACAACCAGCACCACAACAACCACCACAACTGCCACCACAACCACCACCACAACAACAACCACAACCATCACAACAACCACCACCACAACCTCCACGACAACCACCACAACAACCACCACCACAACTAGCACCACAACAACCATAACAACCACAACAACCACCACAACCACCATAACAACTACCACAATCACCACAGCAACAACCACAACCACCACAACAAACACCACCACCACGATGAAGACCACAACAACCACCGCAACCACCTCCACAACCACCACCACATCAACCACCACCACAACCACAACAACAACCACTACAAGCACCACCACCACAACCACAACAACAGCCACCTCCACAACAACCAAGAACAACAACCGCCATTCGCTACTAAGTGGCGGTGACGTCACCACGACGCTTGTGCCAGGTCATGTGCACCTTGAGGCTGCGTGAAGTGTCGAACGCCCGCTGGCCGGAGGTCACGGGGCAGACCCATGTGCCACGGGTCGACTGACTGAGATGACTGGCTGATGCACCACCTGTGCCCTCTACTTTGCCAACCTGCTGTGCCCTAGTCACCACGCGCTCCGCTCGTTGTTGTGAGCGTCGCTCCTCCGCCCTCCGTTGTTGTTGGAGGGCGACTGCCTCCAACTGCCCAGTAGCATCCTTCACGAGCCTCCTCCACAGAGGCCGATCTTGACACCGCTGGTACCAGTCATCGATAAGTCCACTCAGTTCCACGTCCTCCTGTACCACATCACTCCATCTCTTCCCTAGCCCGTGCCGCGCCTATTTAGCCCCCTCGATCCGGCTGAACAAAAGATTATACGGCTTACCAAAAATACATAAAGTAGATGCACCCCTTCGTCCCATAGTCTCTACTATCGGCTCCCCCACCTACAAACTAGCTCGTTTTTTGTCTGAAATCCTGCGTCCTTTCACTGGAAAGACCACCTCTGCGGTACAAAATTCTACTCACCTGGTATCGACAATCAAGGGTATATCCCTGTCCCCAGACGACCTGCTTGTCAGTTTTGATGTAGTTTCCTTATTCACCAAGGTTCCTGTACCTGACACCATTGCAATCATTGAAGACTTAGTTCTTCAAGGACTAAACACTGAGGTACCCCCCCTGGTGAGACACTGTTTAACCAATACATACTTCACTTGGAATGGAACTTTCTACAAACAAACTGAGGGCACCCCAATGGGCTCCCCCCTTTCTCCAGTTATAGCTAACATTTTCATGGAGAAATTTGAGACTAACGCCATCCAGACTGCCACTCTGCGCCCAACCTTATGGAAGAGGTACGTGGATGACACTTTTGTCATCTGGCCACATGGCCGGCCTGCTCTAGACCAATTCTTCGACCACATCAATTCCATACACCCAGCCATCAGATTTACCATGGAAGTCGAAATAGATGGCAAGATACCTTTTTTGGATGTCCTAATTAAAAAGAGACCTGATGGTTCAATGAGCCACTCTGTCTATAGGAAAGCTACCCATACGGATGCTTATCTGAAACCGGATTCCCACCACCATCCATCACAGAAGAATTATCTCATCAAGACTCTGTATCATAGAGCCCAATGCATATCCGACCAGGAACACATAAACAGTGAACTCAAGCACGTACACCAAGCTCTTAGGGCTAATGGTTACTCCGACTATACAATCCGCAAAGCTATCACTTAAACCATGAAGAAAAACCCTCTTGAGGAGCCTTTCAAAACCATCACTTTACCCTACATTGCTGGGATCACAAAAAAGATCTCCAAAATCTTGAATAAACACAAGATCCAGGTCCGTTTCAACACATTACATAAAATCCGTGATCTGGTTCCGTCTGTAAAAGATGTGATTCCGGACATACAATACCCTGGTGTCTACAAACTAAGTTGCCTCTGTGGTAGTAGTTACATTGGAGAAACCAAACGCCATGTCTCGGACCGCATTCGTGAACACAAAGCAGACCTTAAACACGGTAGGACCAACACCTCGGCCGTAGCAGATCATTGTTCTAATTCAGTAGGCTCACATGCCATTGACTTTTCCAAGACAGAGGTTCTTTGTAAGCCATCTGGCCTCCATGAGAGATTCGTTCATGAGGCTATCCACATATACAAGCACAGAGACAATTTCAACCGAGAAGATGGATTCTATCTTAGCAATCATTGTAAAGATTTGATAAACCATTTCAGGTCTTAATTGATTGTTCACGCTTACAGTGGCTTTCAGACAGCATACATTATAAAAAAAATTCGTCTCCCCCCTCCTCTTTTCAGAATATAGATGGACTAGTCCTGGGTAAACTGCCAAATCGTTGCGCGTGGCGCTAACGTTTTTTATAAATAAATAAATGCGCCGTTTAAAAATAAATTTATGAGAACCAACACACCTGAAGACGACCGTTTGAGTTATGGTCGAAACGTCGTGAGAATTTTTTATTGTTTTATATATATTTTATTATTTTGTTGTTTCTCTTCAACGTGACTTTACCGAAAAAAAACTAAGAATATGAATTACTGCAGTCACGAAAGCTTTAAATCAAAATTTGAACAAAAGCTGTTTCGGCATGCGGTGGCTGGGCATGCGGGCTTCAGGACCCAGCCAATGCGCCTTGCCCAGATCTTTCAAGGATTTGTGAGCTCCTCACACGATCCAGCCTGGTTAAACCCAGGATGGAACGTAGGAAGGCCAGCCTAAATGTTTCTATCTGGCGAAGATGTTCCATTAGGGGGGTCTACGTGTCGCAAGCGTAGAGAAGGGAGGGAATGACCGTGGCTGACAAGGCCTGAAGCTTTGTGCGGAGGGACAGACCAGTTAGCTTCCACACAGCATTATACAACCGATGAAAATATATTGCCGCTCGACTGATTCGGAGTGAGACCTCTGCTGTTAAACTGGAGCCGGTCATGAGCACACTGCCCAGGTATGGGAAACTCTCCACTCTCTCCACATCTGCCCCTTCACCGATTGGAATTGTGAGGGTGGAGTGTTTGACGGTACAAAATACCCAGGCAGGTGCTTAGTTTTGGTTGGGCTGATAGTAAGGCGCCACCTCTTAGTGGCACGCTCCAGTCTCAGCAGCAGCGTCTCCAACTCCTCCTCTGAATGAGCGGGTATTACCAAATCATCGGCATACATAACGTGGTTGACCAATAGGGAGCCATCCCTTGACCGCACCCGGGCATCGATCAGCCTCCCATTATATCTGTACCATATGGAGATTCCCCCGGTACAGCTATTGAAGGCTTCACGAACTACATGGTCAAAATAGATGTTAAATAATGTGGGAGCCAGAGGACATCCCTGTCACACCCCAAGATGTACAGGGAATGGCTCTGACTCCCGGCCACGTAGTTTTACCCAGGCCCGCTCACCATCATGAAGGTCCTTAATGATCGTGAGCAGAGGGTCAGGTACTCCAAAAGCACGAAGAACAACCAAGAGCCCAGGCCTACTGATGGTGTCATTTGCCTTGACCAGGTCAATAAAGCAGAGATGTAGGTCTTTCTGGAATTCCCTACACCTCTGCTGTAGCGGACGGACAGAAAATATGGCATCTGTGCAGGACCGCCCTTTCCTGACACCACATTGGGGCTCCGCAAGCCTCTCCTCAGCGTGCCTGGCAAGGCGATGTTGAGTAATCCTTGCCAGGACCTTTCCCGGCACACTGAGGAGTGAGATGACCCTGTAGTTGTTACAGTCTGTGCGGTCCCCCTTCTTAAAGAGGGGGACCACCAGGGCATCCTTCCAATCCTGCGGAACCCGTCCAGTGGTCTAGACTGTTGTTATGATGTCATATAGGGCAGTCTGTGCACAAACGCCACCCTCCCTCAGCATTTCGCTTGGGAGATCATCTCTGCCCGCTGCCTTTGCTGGTCTCAGACTCCGGATCGCCATCAGTACTTCCTCAACAGATGGCACCTCAGCCAGCCACTCCAAGGGGGTGACTTCTTCCAATATTTGAGGCACCGCAGCCTCACCAGGGTCATCCTCACTCTGTGCCACGATGTTTTCCTGGCTGAGGGATTTTCCCTCCCCCAGGACCTCACAGAAATGCTCAGCAAATCTGCAAACCTGTTCCTGGGGGTGGGAGATTGTATCACCGTTTTTTGCCCTAATTATGGTAATAGGTGTGGCGCTGCAAGTTACTTTTTTGATGGCGTTAAATAGAGATTTGTGATCGCGGGCCACTGAGGCAGACTCCATCTCCACAGCAACCCGCGACCACCACCCAGCCTTGCAGCGCCTCACAGCTCTCCAAACCTCCGAGCGAAGGCTGCGGTAAGCCTCCTAATTCTCTAACGTGGGATTCTGTAACCAATGACAGTGGGCCTGTCGCTTTTTCTCAACCATCCTGAACACCTCCTCTGTCAGCCAGGGTCTCTGGGGAGGTCTAGACCGCGTACCCAAAGCAGCCATTGCAGCTGCATGAGTCACAGTCCTAAATCTCGCCCATTTACCCTCGACATCAGGAGGAGTTGGGGACGATGCCAATCCCAGCCGCAAGCGATGATGAAATTCTCGCTTGCAACTTTCATCAGATAACTGAGACCAGGCCACTTTAGGTTGGAAATGGGGTCCTGGGTGTACACCCACCACCGGAGTGGAAGAATGGCAGGCGCATCTTACAGATGACTAGTCGATGGTCAGAGGGCAGATCAGCTCCACGGTAGGTCCTGGTGTCAAGGACATGGGCTCGCATCCGCTGGTCCGTCACTATGCAGTCCAGCAGATGTTCTTGCTTGGACCCAGCAGGCATCCATGATGTTGTGTGGATGCGCCGATGCCGGAACAGCGTGTTGGTAACTACAAGCCCATGTGCTGCACAAAAATCTAGCAGCCTCCTACCGTTGTTATTGAGCTGATCTGGCCCATGCCCTCCAATCACTCCAGACCAGGTGCCAGCATCATGACCAACTCGGGCATTGAAGTCACCCAACATGATGACTCTATCCCGAGGTGCCACTTTAGCCAGCACCTGTCACAGGAGGTCATAGAAGGCATCTGACTCATCGGTTTTGCCTGCATCCCTCCACGGATGTTCATCTTCGGTGGGGGCATAAGTAACCACGACCACCACTCCTCGCCTCCGGTTGATGGGAACGCGAGACCAAAGTAGCCTGGGGCTTTCAGATTCCCACACCTCACCGCCTCGCTCCCACGCCCCCTTCATTCTTTTATTCAAAAGAAGAGCCACACCCTGTTGTTTGGCAGTCTGCTTCCCCGAGTAGAGGACTGTCCACCCCTCATGGTGGCAGGAGCCAGAACCGGTCCATCGGACCTCCTGAATGCCATAGAGATGCAGGCAGTACCGGCCCAGCTCCCGACAGAAGAGTGGCAGCCTCTCCTCCACAGTGAGTGTTCGAACATTCCACGTGGCCATCCGTAGTGGCTTTTCGTTGTTTCTGGAGCCCCGAGGGTAGAGATTCAATCTCCTGCCTCCGCCAATTGGGGTTTGGCCAGGAGACGTCATAGACGCCTGTCCCCCCGGGGCCTCCGGCACAAGCTTATTAGTTACATATTTCAGTTTAACTCGTGGTTTAGTGGTAATTAATTGAAGGTGGAGGGGTTACCAGCCCCTCGAACCCGTCCAGAGCCCCCGTTTAGCCACTGTGGTGGACACAGACGCCATGCGGGGAGGAGCCAATCGGAATTGGCTCCTCCCCTTAAATATATGTAATAAATATATTACATATATTTATATTAGATATTTATCAAATATATTTTTACTTAAACACATTCATACGTAAATTCTATATATGAATAACCGTGTGTATATATTTAGAAATAAATGTGTCGTAGTGCGATGACAGCGGTGTGTTAGTGGTAGTCGCTAGACGGTACCACGTGATGCACCGTGGTGCTGGTGCCATGAAGTGATGTGGTAGTGGTAGTAGCTGGACGGTGCCACGTGACGCACCGTGGTGTTGTTGCGATGTTTCTGCGTAATCCTCCAATGGCCCCGTTTGGGACTGGGTCCACAAAAAACACAAATGGAGGGGGGTGATGGGGAGCAGTGAGGAAGAATCTTTTGGTGTTGCCGAATTTATGGATGGGGACTTTGTGGCAACTGAGAGCGTTAATAAGCATAGGAGCGTGCACAGTCCACACACAAGATCGGTCAGCAGCCCCTCAGAATGGAGAACTATTCCTTTTGTGTGGGATCGGGTGTCTCCCCTCCCTCCCTCCCTCCCTCCCACCCTCCATCCCCCTTCCCTCCCTCCCTCCACCTTCTTCATATTAGGATCTCCATAAGTTAACAAGCGATTGTTTTTTTCTGTTCAGGATACTGACAGCCAACTAAAGAGTGACAGTAGGATGAGAAGTATCTCAGTTCACAAGACACTGAAACGAGGCTCAGGGCATCATTCCACATCAAAGTGCCACGGTGGCTAGGAGATGATAACTACCTCGCCTGGTGTACAGGAGATCGTGGGTTCGATTCCAACACTGATGCCTGCTGTATATTTGGAGTTTCTGCGTCTCTCTCTCCCTGTGGTTATGTGGATTTTCTCCGGATAATCTGTTTTTTTTTTCCTCCAGATTTATAATTATGAATATTTAGCTGCTGTAAATGTATACGCGATAAACCACTTCATTGAGCTGTCGTCACGTGTGGCGAGGTCGCTTCTGTGTGTGGAACTATAAAAGAGCTGCATAGCTCAGTGGGCCTTGCCTAGTAAATTGCCCGATGCAGCTGCTTGTTGTTGTAGTCACCAGCGAGACGTCACGGAACTCAAATTGTCAACGTTGTAGCGGGTTCACTCTCCAACAGACAGCCGGTCTTGGCTGAAAGCGGCGAATGAGGCAATGTTGAAGACTTACAATCATTGGCGGAGTTTAACTTATATATTTGTCCCTCACATTAGGAATCGCAGTTGCATTTAATTTATTTTTATTTGTAAATCATGAAAATAAATTAATAAAGGCATCCAGTTGTTTTTTTTGGGGTGGGGGCGTTGTCCCCCCGTGCCCCCCCTCCCCACCCAAACTGGGCCCACGCTGAAAGTGAACTTCTCGCACCGTCACCGCTGGCCAAGAGACACCGCATCGACACTCACGGCCACAGACCCCCACCACTACCACCACTACCACAACCACCACTACTACTAACACCACTACCACCACTACCACCACCACTACCACTAACACCACCAACACCACCATCACTACCACTACCACCACTACCACTAACACCACCATCACTACCACTAACACCACTATCACAACCACCACTACCACCACTACCACTACCACCACTAACACCACCACCACAACCACCACTACCACCACTAACAACAACACCACCACAACCACCACTACCACCACCACTACAACCACCACAACTACCACCAACACTATCACCACCAACACCACCACCACCGCTACCACCAACACCACTACCCCCAACACCAACACCACTACCCCCAACACAACCACCATCACTAACACCACTACCACCACCACCACCACGCTCCACGCCCACCAACGGAGTGGAGCTGACGAGTTCTCTGCTCCACTCAGCCCCCTGCCCCACACCGCTACAGCTGCGCATTGTCAGAGTCGTGGTTTAGACTGCAGGAGGGGGAATTCGTTGAGCTTTGAAGCTCTTTAAGTTATCACAGATGTCCACTATGGGCACGGGGTCACGGCAAGTTACAGCAGCAAACAATGTTAATTTAAATACAGTTAGGGTGTAAAATAGGGAGAAAGGTAAAAAAGTCACGTAAAAACAAATACAACTATACAAATACAATTATACAAAATATACAAATAAAACTAAACGATGTTTTATCTTACCAGGTAAAGCCGACTGAGGTATTCGCTTCTCTTTCAAAAGGTACGCAATTCACCAAATATAAGTAAATCAAGATAAATTAAGTTCGATTACTTTATCCACTTGAACATACTACTGAATAATACGTGTTTATTTAATTGTTATCCTTGTACAAATACAAATAATTTGAAGCTTTCGTGACTGCAGGAATCCATACTCATTGCTTCTTTCGGTAAGTCACGTAGAAGGTAGAAATGTGCAGCGATTACATTATCCGCTTGAACATGAAACTGCATAATAAATGTTTATTTTCTCGTTACCCTTGTACAAGTAAGGAACAAAGCGAGTGGCATTCAGTGTGTGGATGTGAGAGGAGTGGCCACTAAACGGCAGCGCTCAGCTGCACACCGCAGACAAAGATCCCCCGCGTAGCCTCCACAGGCGGCGGGGCAAGTGCTGTTAGCGAGCGCCTATTAAGGCCGGAACGGTGTACACGGTAGGGCTGTGTGTGGACAGCACCACGCCCGACCGCCTTTGTCTCCCCGGTGCTGGCGATGTTTACACGCCACGCCAGGTACTCATTTGAGGCTGAGTCGACCTAGGGGGAGGCCAGGGACCGGTTCAGACACAGCACACACGGGGGCATAGACCTCTCTCTCTTACTCACCGCTTGTGCGAAGCCCTCTGTGTCCTGTCTGTATACCACTGTGCACGATTCTTTGTGTCTCTGTGTAGTACTGCACGCTATATATTTATATATGGCTTACATTCATAGCAAGTAATATCTTAGTTTTAAATATTTTAAGAATATCTAAACTGGTCCTGGACATCGCCGAGTTCGACTTCACCTTTTAAATGACACCTACTGTGGTGTGTCAGCTTGAGTACTGTGAAGACTCAACGCCTTGCAGTGTCCCACACCGCCCTTCATAGCTCCTCTGCTCGCTTACAGCACTCGCCCCAGCGCCTCGGTGGCGAGCAGATGTTCACTTCCTCGCCTGCTATACAGGAGACCGTGGGTGTCATCCCGGCCCTGACTTCTATTGTATATGTGGAGTCTGTACGTTGCTTCGCTGTGGTTGCGTGGACTTTTCTCCGGGTCCTCCGGTTTTTCCCCACATTTAGAATCAACATCACGGGTTTAGAGTATTTGGCTGCTATGAATTTCCACGTGGTAAGCCACTTAGTTGTGATAGCCAGGTCACTTCTGAACAATTCGCTATTAGCTCAGTGAGCTTTACCATTTAAGATACAAAATATAGTTTTGTTTTATTTGTATCTTTTTTAATTGATTTGTTTACTTTTCTTATACTTTGCACTCCTGTCGTGTTTGTGTTTTGTGTTTGTTGTGTAACGTTCTGACCCCCATGCCACTACTGAACCATCTGATTCAAGAGCCGGATGGCTCACAGGGCTATACCAACAAGATAAACTGAACTGAACTGAAACTGAACTGAATCTGTGACAAACGAGCATCATAGCTCATCGGATTCCTACTACAGTATATATACAGATTTTGATGCACGATTCAACTTCTTTTGCACCGTACATAGCCAACAGTGCTAAATCGGTGGTGTAGGGGAAGGAAGGTGCCCGTCACCCCTTCAGATAAGGAGGTGAAGGACTTTTGATTCAATTTGTTTAGTGTGATACATCCTGGACTATGGCGACGGTGTGAAGGAGTTCACGTTGAGACGTCTCCACGTGAGGTCTCCTCGTGATGGGAGCCCCACGTGTCCGCGTCTCTGCCGCTCAGGGCTGCGCTGACACCCGGCGTGGGGAGCGGTGGCGCAGCGGTTAGCGGCACGCTGCGCTACGATCCCTATCCAAACGAGTTAAATTCCCACTTATGGGCTGCCAACGCCGGTGAACCTGTCGTGTGCCTCCCTTTGGTCGAGTTAGCATCAAATGTGTACCTGGTGTGGTGTTTAGTAAACATCACCACGACGGAGACAAAGGCGGCCGGGTGTGGTGCTGGCTGTCTGCCCCCTCGTGTGCCACAGTGCCGGCCTTCACAAGTGCTGCTACTCGCTAACAGAACTTGACCCAACAGTCTGCTCAGGCTACACGGGGGATCTTTGTCGCTATCTCTGCTAGTCTGGACTGTGCTGCCATCTGGCGATAAGAAAAGATCGATGTAAGTTGTTTTTAACCGCCTTAAATGCCAGCAGCTGATTAATACAGAGGTTGGTTGCTATGGAAACGCGCGCCACAGTCGCTCTGCATGGGGACGTGCGTGGTGACGTCACAATGCACAACACGTGACAATCAGTGACTACTTCAGCACGAACCGGCTGTGTGTTGGAGAGTGAACCCGCTGCAACGTTGACGATTTGAGTTCCGTGACGTTTCACTGGTGACGACACCAACAGGCAAGGCCCACTGAGCCATGCAGCTCTTTTATAGGTTTACACACAGAAGCGATCTCACCACACGTGATGACAGCTCAATGAAGTGGCTCATCGCATTGAAGTTGAAATCAGCAAAATTCTCACAATTCTAAATGTGGAGGTAAAACTAAAAAATCCACGCGACCATGGGGAGAGAGACACGGAAACTCCAAATATACCGCAGGCATGCGTCAGGGTCGGGATCGAACCCACGACCTCCTGTACACCAGGCGAGGTCGTTAACATCTCCTAGCCGCCGTGGTACTTTGATGTGGAAAGATGCCCTGAGCCTCGAGTCAGTGTCTTGTGCACCATGATACTTCTCGTCAAATTGTCATCCTTTAGTTGGCTGTCGATATCCTGAACAGTAAAAAAATCGCTTGTTAACTTGTGAAGACCATCAAATATGAAGTGGGAGAGGGGAGGAGGAGGGGGAGGAGGGGGCAGGGGAGGTGGGAAAGGGGGGAAGGGGGAGGGGAAGGAGTGTCGGAGGCAGACAGTAGAATGCAAGCACTAAGCACGCTTCACGACTATCTTGAAGAACACCGCGCGATGGAACCCGGCTTGTCACGAAGCATTTTGAAGTCGAGGGTCACGCTAGGAGCTGCGAGATAGCCAGATGGCGCTACATCGAGCAGGGAGGGGAGGGAGGGAGGGGAGACACTCGATCCCACACAGACGGAATAGATCTCCATTCTGAGGAGCTAGTGACCGGTTTTGCGTGGGGAATGTGATCAGAGTAAAATATGTAAATATATGATTATTGTTTACTTATTCAAATTTTGTATCACCTCCAATGTGCACGCTCCATTGCTTATTAACGCTCTCAGTTGCCACGAAGTCCAATTCCGTAAATTTGGCATCACCCAAAGATTCTTCATCACTGCTCCGCCCCCCCTCCCCCCCCCCATTTGTTTTTTTTTTGGACGCAGCCCCAAGCGGTGTCAATGGAGGATCCTGCACAAACATCGCACCAGCACCACGGTGCGTCACGTGGCACCGTCTAACTACTACCACTACCACACCGCTGTCATCGCACCAGCACCACGGTGCGTCACGTGGCACCGTCTAACTACTACCACTACCACACCGCTGTCATCACACCAGCACCACGGTGTGTCACGTGGCACCGTCTAGCTACTACCACTACCACACCGCTGTCACCAGACCAACGCCACAGTGCATCACGTGGCACCGTATAGCTACTACCACTACCACACCGCTGTCATCACACCAGCGCCACGGTGCGTCACGTGGTACCGTCTAGCTACTACCACTACCACACCGCTGTCATCACACAAGCACCACGGTGCGTCACGTGGCACCGTCTAGCTCAGTGGTTCTTAACCTTGTTGGAGGTACCGAACCCCACCAGTTTCATATGCGCATTCACCGAACCCCTCTTTAGTGAAAAATAAAATGTGATTTTTTTCAAATTCAAGACTTAGATATGTTTTTTACTGGTACACAAAATGAGCCGTGCATGAACATTACCTTGTTCAAAGAATAAAAACAACACAATGCATAAACTCACAACAAATTACATACCTGGAAATCAATGTGACTTCTGCTGTTGCCTTTGAGAGATCAGTTCAGATATGCGTGGCTTCACCTTGGCAAGTGCCACTCTCATGTCATTTTCACAGCAAAGTCTGTTCCTTTTCTTCGTTTTTATGTCCAGCATCCTCGAAAAGGATTGCTCACAAAGATATGTTGTAACAAATGGTATAAAAAAATCCAGGGCTTTCTTAGCAATAACTGGATACTTGTTCATTTGTCGACACCAAAACGTTGAGAGCGTTGTTGTTCTGAAGAGTTGCTGTTGAACCTGGCTCTGCTGAATTTCAATGATTTCGTCGAGGAATTCATCATTGACATCTGCTGTTTCAACAGCAAACGTGAACGGCTGTCTCACCCATGCTGGATATGACTCTCTTGTAGGGAAATATCCGTCGAGAGACTTTGCAAGCTCATCTAAGTGCGTGGCAATTGTTTGCTTCAGTTCCGTGGATACAGAAATATCTCCGATTCCAGACACATCTTCGATCTTACTTGCACAGTCGTCCAGAAGCGGGAAGTTTGCGAAGTTATTGTTCTCTGTTCGTCGTTTCCATAACGGTAGCTTTTTTTGAAAAGCCTTCAGGTGTTCTTCCGCTTCCATGATATTGACTCCACCACCCTGCATCTGCTGATTGAGATGATTGAGAGCTGCGAATATATCAGCCATGTACGCTAAAATGAGAATGAACTCAGGATTTTTGAAGCAATCTGCATGGCAGTGTTGGTGCTCTTGCAAAAACAGGGCTAATTCCACACGCATGGCAAAAACACGATTCAGCACCTGTCCCCGGGATAACCACCGAATATTAGAATGGAGCAGAAGTACCTCAAATTCAGAGCCCATTTCTTTACACAGCTCACTGAAGATGCGGTGCCTCAGAGCACTTTTTCGCACATAGTTCACACATTCCACCACAGTTTTTAATACTTCTGCCATTTTTGGAGGTAAGGTTTTTGTTTCCAACGCATGCCTGTGCAGAATACAATGCGTCACAATGATGTGTGGTGCATCGGCCTTTACTAGCGCACCAAAACCAGACTTTCTTCCCAGCATGACTGGAGCTCCGTCCGTACAAACTGCAGAAACCATATCCCATGAAAGATTGTTGTCTCTGAAGAAGTCATCCACAAGCTTCTTCACATCGGCTGCCTTCGTTGTTGTTGTAAGAGGCTTACAAAATAAAAACTCTTCTTTTATCATGTCGTCTTTCACATAGCGTACAAAAACAGCAAGCTGGCTTAGATCAGAAACGTCTGTGGTTTCGTCGAGTTGAAGGCTGAATTTTGCCGGGCTTGAAATCAGATCCGCGACTACTTGAGCCAAGATGTCTTTACTCATGTCTTCTATTCTGTCACTGACGGTGTCATTTGAAAGGGGAATTTGGGATAATTTACCTTCGGCCGCTGTTCCGAGTATCAGATTCGCCATCTTTAATGCAGCTGGTTTCACAAGTGTTTCACCAATGGTGTGTGGCTTGCCCTGCTTTGTGACCAGGTAAGCAACTTCGTACGATGCTGTCAGGATCGGTTTGTTAACAGGTACAAATCCAAGAGCAAGCAGAGTGGCCCTTTCATCGAATCTGGCTCTCTTCACCCTGAATTCAGCAAGTGTTGTGTTCTTGTATTCCCCGTCTCCATGCAGCTTCAAGAAGTGTTCCTTTAGTTTTGCCGGTGCAAGACTAGAGTTGCTCAACTTGGCGTTGCAAATCATGCAGATAGGACGCTCACTCCCATCACGTTCCGTGATACATGAGAATCCATGTTGCGATGGCAGCGGTGTGGTAGTGGTAGTAGCTAGACCAGTGGTTCTTAACCTGGGTTCGATCGAACCCCAGGGGTTCGGTGAGTCGATCTCAGGGGTTCAGCAGAGCCTCCGCCACGGAGGTCCGGACACACTTGAATTATTGTGTAAATTTGTGATGACACACACGGCCCGCTTGGCCATCACTGGCTGCAGATGATCATGCTACACTGCTTGGCCAATCAGCGCTGCGGGGAATTTAGTGCGTACTCAGTAGTCAACGTGTGACTGTTGTTGTCGTACGTCGTGTGATTTCTTTAATATTTTATCCATACTAACTATGTCGGGCAAAAGAAGAAAGTGGTCGGACGAATATGTACAACATGGATTCTCATGTATCACGGAACGTGATGGGAGTGAGCGTCCTATCTGCATGATTTGCAACGCCAAGTTGAGCAACTCTAGTCTTGCACCGGCAAAACTAAAGGAACACTTCTTGAAGCTGCATGGAGACGGGGAATACAAGAACACAACACTTGCTGAATTCAGG
This sequence comes from Petromyzon marinus, assembly GCF_048934315.1. Lineage (NCBI taxonomy): Eukaryota > Metazoa > Chordata > Hyperoartia > Petromyzontiformes > Petromyzontidae > Petromyzon > Petromyzon marinus. The sequence goes on from NC_133689.1 coordinate 14,311,782, forward strand.
GTGAATAGAGCCAGATTCGATGAAAGGGCCACTCTGCCTGCTCTTGGATTTGTACCTGTTAACAAACCGATCCTGACAGCATCGTACGAAGTTGCTTACCTGGTTGCAAAGCAGGGCAAGCCACACACCATTGGTGAAACACTTGTGAAACCAGCTGCATTAAAGATGGCGAATCTGATACTCGGAACAGCGGCCGAAGGTAAATTATCCCAAATTCCCCTTTCAAATGACACTGTCAGTGACAGAATAGAAGACATGAGTAAAGACATCTTGGCTCAAGTAGTCGCGGATTTGATTTCAAGCCCGGCAAAATTCAGCCTTCAACTCGACGAAACCACAGACGTTTCTGATCTAAGCCAGCTTGCTGTTTTTGTACGCTATGTGAAAGACGACATGATAAAAGAAGAGTTTTTATTTTGTAAGCCTCTTACAACAACAACGAAGGCAGCCGATGTGAAGAAGCTTGTGGATGACTTCTTCAGAGACAACAATCTTTCATGGGATATGGTTTCTGCAGTTTGTACGGACGGAGCTCCAGTCATGCTGGGAAGAAAGTCTGGTTTTAGTGCGCTAGTAAAGGCCGATGCACCACACATCATTGTGACGCATTGTATTCGGCACAGGCATGCGTTGGCAACAAAAACCTTACCTCCAAAAATGGCAGAAGTATTAAAAACTGTGGTGGAATGTGTGAACTATGTGCGAAAAAGTGCTCTGAGGCACCGCATCTTCAGTGAGCTGTGTAAAGAAATGGGCTCTGAATTTGAGGTACTTCTGCTCCATTCTAATATTCGGTGGTTATCCCGGGGACAGGTGCTGAATCGTGTTTTTGCCATGCATGTGGAATTAGCCCTGTTTTTGCAAGAGCACCAACACTGCCATGCAGATTGCTTCAAAAATCCTGAGTTCATTCTCATTTTAGCGTACATGGCTGATATATTCGCAGCTCTCAATCATCTCAATCAGCAGATGCAGGGTGGTGGAGTCAATATCATGGAAGCGGAAGAACACCTGAAGGCTTTTCAAAAAAAGCTACCGTTATGGAAACGACGAACAGAGAACAATAACTTCGCAAACTTCCCGCTTCTGGATGACTGTGCAAGTAAGATCGAAGATGTGTCTGGAATCGGAGATATTTCTGTATCCACGGAACTGAAGCAAACAATTGCCACGCACTTAGATGAGCTTGCAAAGTCTCTCGACGGATATTTCCCTACAAAGAGAGTCATATCCAGCATGGGTGAGACAGCCGTTCACGTTTGCTGTTGAAACAGCAGATGTCAATGATGAATTCCTCGACGAAATCATTGAAATTCAGCAGAGCCAGGTTCAACAGCAACTCTTCAGAACAACAACGCTCTCAACGTTTTGGTGTCGACAAATGAACAAGTATCCAGTTATTGCTAAGAAAGCCCTGGATTTTTTTATACCATTTGTTACAACATATCTTTGTGAGCAATCCTTTTCGAGGATGCTGGACATAAAAACGAAGAAAAGGAACAGACTTTGCTGTGAAAATGACATGAGAGTGGCACTTGCCAAGGTGAAGCCACGCATATCTGAACTGATCTCTCAAAGGCAACAGCAGAAGTCACATTGATTTCCAGGTATGTAATTTGTTGTGAGTTTATGCATTGTGTTGGTTTTATTCTTTGAACAAGGTAATGTTCATGCACGGCTCATTTTGTGTACCAGTAAAAAACATATCTACGTCTTGAATTTGAAAAAAATCACATTTTATTTTTCACTAAAGAGGGGTTCGGTGAATGCGCATATGAAACTGGTGGGGTTCGGTACCTCCAACAAGGTTAAGAACCACTGATCTACACTGACAATTTTCCTTTTGACCATTATGAGTGTATGCCAGTCTGTAATCTGTTGCCTGCTTCTTTACCTCACTCAGTGTACTCCCAGCCTTTCATGTCGACTATATTCTGCTTTTTCAGCTGCTGCCTGTATTGGCAGCTTTTTATGTCGACTGTAGCAATGCTTATGTCATTGAGACGGCGTACTGCCAGTCTATAATCTAAACTGTAGCCTGCTTCTCAACTTACCTGTGCATACTGCTGCTCTATAATTTACACTGCTTTCTGCTTATTTCATCAATGCATTTCCATTGTTTCCATTGCTCATGTCACGCTATTTACTCATACGGAGTACTGCGATACTGAGAGCTGTGCCATCATCGGGGATTGCTGTGCACGTCGATCTGTGTGTGTGTGCGAGTCGATGTTTGTGTGTGTTTGAGTCTATATGTGTGCGCGTGTAGGTCCATGCGCGTGTTTAAGTCCATGTCTGTGTCTGTCTTTTACGATTTGACAACGCCCGATGTGTGTGTGTGTACGTCCAAGTGCTTGTGCGTCAGTCCAAGTGTGCGTGTCAGTCCATTTGTGTGTGTATCAGTCGCTGTGGGTGTGTTAGTCCATGTGTGTGTACGTCGATGTGTGTGTGTGTGTCAGTCCATATGTGTGTTTGTTAGTCCACGTGTGTGTAAGTCCATACATGTGTGTGTGTCACTCGATGTGTGTGTCTAAGTCAATGCGTGTGAGTCGATATGTGTGTGTTAATCCATGTGTGTGTATCTAAAGTAGATGTCTGTGTGACACAGTCCATATGTGTATGTGTGTGTAGGGCAATGTGTGTGTCAGTCTATGTATGTGTGTGTAAGTCCATGTGTGTGTGTCTTAGTCGATATGTGTGTGTGTAAGTACATGTGTGTTTACGTCAATCTGTCTGTGAGTCCACGTATATCTGTGTGTGAGTCGGTGTGTGTGTGTGTGTGTCGCTGTATGTGTCTACGTCCATATATGTGTGTGTAACTCCATGTGTGTGTATCTAAAGTGGATGTCTATGCGTGTGTGAGTCCATATGTGTGTGTGTGTGCAAGTCCATGTGTTTGTGTGTGCGAGTCGATATGTCTGTGTGTGTCAGTCCATGGGCGTGTGTGTTAGTCGCTTTGTGTCCGTGGCTCCATGTGAGTCCGTGTAAGTCAATTTCTTTGCGTGTCTGTAGGTCCATGTGTGCGTGTGAGTGAATGTGTGTGCTTTATTGACTTGGTCAAGGCCTATGATACCATCAGTAGGCCTGGCATCTGGGTTGTTCTTCATACTTTCGGAGTCCCTCACCCTTTGCTCACGATCCTTAAGGACCTTCATGATGGTGAGCGACCCCGCGTCAAACTACGTGGCCGTCAGTCAGAGCCATTCCCTCTACACCTTGGGGTGCGACAGGGATGTCCTCGCTCCCACATTATTTAACATATATTTTGACCACGTAGTTCATGAAGACTTCAATGGCTGTACCGGAGGAATTACCATAAGATACATATACAATGGGAGGCTGATCGATGCCCGGGTACGGTCAAGGGATGGCTCCCTATAGATCAACCATGTAATGTATGCCAATGCTCTGGTGAATCCTGCTCACTCATAGGAGGACTTGGAGGCACTGCTGCTGAACCTGGAGCTTGGCACTAAGAGGTAGGGCCTTACCATCAGCCCCACCAAAACTAAGCACCTGCCTGGGTATTTTGTACCATCGGACAATCCACCCTCACAACTCACAATTTCTGATGCGGCAGTTGTGGAGAGATTGGAAAGATTCCCATACCTGGCCAGTGTGCTCATGACCAGCTCCGGTTTAACACCAGAGGTCTCACTCCAAATCAGTTGAGCCCCATTATCTTTTCATCGGCTGCGTTCCGCTGTGTGGAAGCTACCTGGTCTCTCGCTCCGCATGAAGCTCTAGGTCTTCTCGGCCACGGTAATTCCCTACCTTCTGTACGCTTGCGAAACGTGCACCCACTTAATGGAACATCTTCGCCGGTTGGAAACATTTAGGCTGGCCTGCTAACGATCCACCCTGGGTTTAACCATATGTGTGTGTGTGCGTCTAAGTCTATGTGTTTCTATGTGTGTGGGTCGATGTCTGTGTGTAAGTCCATGTGTGTGTACCTTTTTTGCCCGGGCAACGCCGGGTACTTCCCGCTAGTATTTGATAAATATCTAATATAAATATATGTAATATGTATTTATATGTAAACACATGTATTGTATGAATATATACATATTTTTATAATTTGTTATATATTCATATAATTATATATGTTTTATATGAATGTTAATTACATGTAAATATAGTTCATGTAAATTAATATGTATACATAAATATATGCATCTATATAAAATGAAATGTAATTATATGAATATATGACGAAATATCAACATATTCATATGAAACTATACATACATATTTCGCAATATATTTAGAAATAAAGATTTAAATGTAAATATAAGCATCTAAAAAACATAATATATAGTGAATATGTACAAGTATAAATATGTATGAGTGTATAAATATATTAATAATTGTTGCTCTTATCCGGAATTTGTGTGAGTCGTGTTGACACAAAGCCTGTGGACGACTTTTATTGTTAGTTCCCAGTCCCTGTCACTGCGTGAAGTTAACATGTGGTGGTGGTAGTTAAGGTGGTTGTGGTGGTGGTGGTGATGGCTGTGGTGATGGTTGTGGTGGTGGTGGTTTTCGTGATGGTTGTGATGGTTGTGGTTTTGGTTGTAGTAGTGGTGGTAGTTGTGGTGGCTGTTGTGGTGATGTTGTTGTGGTGGTGCTGGTGGTGGTTGTGGTGGTTGTTGTAGTGGTGGTGGTAGTTGTGGTGGCTGTTGTGGTGATGATGTTGTTGTGGTGGTGCTGGTGGTGGTTGTGGTGGTTGTTGTGGTTGTTGCGGTGGTGGTTTTGATTGTGGAATTTGTGGTTGTGGTGGTTGCTGTGTTGGTAGGTGTGGAGGTGGTTGCGGTGGTCATGTGTTTGTAATTGTGGTGTTGGTTGTGGTTGTGGTGGTGGTTGTGGTGATGGTTGCTGTGGTGGTTGTGGAGATGCTTGCGGTGCTTGTTGTGGTGGTTGTGATGCTGGTGGTGGTTGTGGCGGTTGTTGTGGTTGTTGCGGTGGTGGTTTTGGTTGCGGATTTTGTGGTTGTTGTGGTGGTTTTGGTGGTTGTTATGGTGGTTATTGTGGTGGTTGCTATGCTTTGGTTGTGGAGGTTGTTGTGGTTGTAGTTGTGGTGTTGGTTGTGGTGGTTGTTGTGGTGGTTGCTGTGGTGGTTGTTGTGGTGGTGGTTGTGGAGCTGGTTGTGGTGGTGGTTGTGGTTGTTGTGGTTGTTGTGGTGGTTAATAGGGTGGTGGTTGTTGTGGTGGTGGTGGTGGTGGTGGCGGGTGTGGTGGTGGTTGCTGTGTTGGTAGGTGTGGAGGTGGTTGTGGTGGTCGTTGTGGTGGTTGTTGTGATTGTTGTGGTGGTTTTTGTGATTGCTCTGGTGGTTGTGGTGGTAGTTGTGGTTGTTGTTATTGTGGTGGTTGTTGTGATGGTGGTTGTGATGGTGGTTGTGGTGGTTGTTGTTGTGGTTGTGGTGGTGGTTGTCGTGGTGGTTGTGGTGGTTGTCGTGGTGGTTGGTGGTGGTTGTCATGGTGGTTGTAGTGGTTGTTGTGGTGGTTGTGGTGGTGGTTTTGGTTGTGGATTTTATGATTGTTGTGGTGGTTTTGGTGGTTGTTATGGTGATTATTGTGGTGGTTGCTGTGCTTTGGTTGTGGAGGTTGTTGTGGTTGTAGTTGTGGTGTTGGTTGTGGTGGTTGTTGTGGTGGTTGCTGTGGTGGTTGTTGTGGTGGCGGTTGTGGAGCTGGTTGTGGTGGTTGTGGTGGTTGTTGTTGTGGTTGTTGTGGTGGTTAATAGGGTGGTGGTTGTTGTTGTGGTGGTGGTGGCGGGTGTGGTGGTGGTTGCTGTGTTGGTAGGTGTGGAGGTGGTTGCGGTGGTCGTTGTGGTGGTTGTTATGATTGTTGTGGTGGTTTTTGTGATTGTTCTGGTGGTTGTGGTGGTAGTTGTGGTTGTGGTTATTGTGGTGGTTGTTGTGGGGGTGGTTGTTGTGGTGGTGATGGTGGTTGTGGTGGTGGTTGTCGTGGTGGTTGTCGTGGTGGTTGGTGGTGGTTGTTGTGGTTGTTGTGTTAGTTGTGGTGATTGTGGTGGTGGTTTTTGGGGTGTGTGCGTGGTGACGTCACCACGTCCATGACGCAGCAGCAGACAACTTGAACAGCTGGGACTTTGACGCCTTTTGGTGTTTGGCGCCGTCTCTTTATTTGTTTATTAATTTGCAGATTTAATTTGCTTGGCAGTGGCTGTGTAGAGGATTTGGTCCTCGTGTTTTATTAATGAACAGCGTTTCGGGATGCAGTGAGCACGAATGATGCTGTACACCACGACGTTATTGTTGTTGTGTTCTGTATTTTTATTGTAGAATCGACGATACAAGAGTTACAATGTCACTGTCGTACGCGTATATTTCTAACTTTTAAAATCAATAACATTATTGTTGTATCTCTCACACAACCCATGACACCAACAGTGTATAAACACATCCCAGTTCATCAATGCTAATCACTGCACCCCACACTACAGTCACACTCCTTTATCAGGGTGAATACATACACGTTGGCTTCACACACACACAAAGCAGTACTTTTTATCACCCCCCCTCCCCCCATGAAGGTTGTGAGGATTGTTTACGCTCAACTCCCCCCCGTTGTGATGGAGAGCCACGCAGCCCCTAGCCACCGACAGCCACCGACAGCCACGGGCGTGGCGCTGCACGTGACGGTGACGAGGGTGGCGAGCGCCGTGCGTCGCGGGCGTCTGCCCTCTGCGCTGTTCACGTTCACCTGTCTCAGGACGCACCACTCAGATCCAGAATCCTCACTGAGTCACCACTGCACGCCACCCACAGCCCAGGGTGTAGGGGCTGAGTGAATGTTTGGTGAAACGAGTGCAACAGCGCCATGGAGTCGGCACTGTAAAACGACAGCAGCCCCGCGTCCCAGTCCAGGTGAACCCCGACTCTCCGCGGAGGCTGCGGCACCGACAGTGACGTCACTACCTGGCCATGTACCACTGAGAAGCTGTCGTTATCTTTCTGTAGACACCAGGAGACGTCACTCAGTCCTAGGAGGCACTTAGCACCACTCTCTCTCCGTGGGATCGTCCCGTACGCAGCTCCAACCAGACACTGCTTCGCGCTCCCCACGTCCAACTCCCAGTAGTGCTGACCTGACGAGAAGCTCTCAGAGCACAGCACTTGTGACCGGCACTGAAAGCGGTGTGGGTGACGGGGGCGACCCTGGGAGACATCGCTCAGCGTCGCCGTCTTGAGATTCGAGGAAATCTGGAGGTGGTCGCCGGCTGAGTTTGTGTCCAGAGTCGGTGAGCGTCCATCTGTGGTGAGTATTAGTGTACACATACTAATAATAGTTAGTATTAGTGTATACATACTAATATTAGTTAGTATTAGTGTACACATACTAATAATAGTTAGTATTAGTGTACACATACTAACGTTAGTATTAGTGTACACACATTGTAATATTATTTAGGATTAATGTACACATACTAATATTAGTTAGTATTAGTGTACACACACTAATATTAGTTAGTGTTAGTGTACACATACTGATATTAGTTAGTATTAGTGTACATATACTGCTAATCACTTGTGAATAATTAGTTAATTATAATAAATAATAACTATTAATTAATAAGTGCTACACTCACATGACCATGGGTGTGTGTGCAGTGGTAGTGAGCAGCTGTGATAATGCCAGCACCACAATGTGAACGCCACTCTCACATCCACACACAGACATTGTGTGTCACAGCCTCGCACACTCTCTCACATCCACACACAGACATTGTGTGTCACAGCCTCGCACACTCTCACATCCACAAACACAGACATTGTGTGTCACAGCCTCGCACACTCTCACATCCACACACAGACATTGTGTGTCACAGCCTCGCAACACTCTCACACCCACACACACACACATTGTGTGTCACAGCCTCGCACACTCTCACATCCACACACACAGACATTGTGTGTCACAGTCTCGCACACTCTCACACCCACACACAGACATTGTGTGTCACAGCCTCGTACACTCTCACACCCACACACAGACATTGTGTGTCACAGCCTCGCATACTCTCACATCCATACACACATTGTGTGTCACAGCCTCGCACATTCTGACATCCACACACAGACATTGTGTGTCACTCCGCTGCTGGGTGAGCGCCTCCCCGCACCGTGCGCATCCTGGGTGGTTATTTGACCATACTTCACCGCTCTCGTCGGTGCTCGTTGGCGATGATGGGGACCGTGAAGGTGGAAGCGTAGAGGTGCAGTACAACAATGGTTCATGCTGCACTGCCCTCTGCTGCCCACCCCGTCACAACAGTTTAAAGTTTTTTCTTTAATTAAATAATATAGATTCCCAAAGCTCTGCCGGGTCCTCCGGTTTTTCCCTCCTCTTGCATCTACTATTTGGCTGCGTCCATACTTGTCCACACGGTGACGATATCAGCCACTTGGTTGATCTATAAGTTGTGATGGCCAAGTCGTTTCTGAACAAGAGCTACACAGCTCAGTGGGGCCTTATCTGGTCAAATACAATGAGTTCATACTCTGTGTTTTTTTCGGTAAAGTCACGTAGGTAAAAATAAAATAAATAAAAAATGAAAACAACTAAATTAAATCACGACGTTTCGGGCACAATATAAGTGTCCGTCTTCACGTGGGGACAAACAGCGAAAGAACAATCGCTTAAGTATGCCTGGGTCCCCCCCCCCCCCGCAGTTATATAATCCTCGTCACAGCCATCTGAAGACGGACGCATGTGTTGCGCTCAACGTCGTGAATTAATTTAGTTTTGTTTTGTTTTGACCTACGTGACTTTACCGACAAAAACAAAGAGTATGGATCTTTGATATCACGAAAACTTCAAATCTAAAATGAGTTCAGTCTATTGGTCTCTATGTATCTCTATTTGTCCCTATGTATCTCTATGGGTCTCTAGGTATCTCTATGAGTCTATGTATGTCTATGTGTCTACATGGATGTTTATGGGTGTATGAGTACCTCTATGGGTGTTTATGTATCTCTAGGTCTCCATTGGTATCGTTATTGTTTTCTACGTGTGACTATGGGTCTAATATCTGTATGGGTCTCTCAGTATCTATATGGGTCTCTGTGAATATTTGGCAACTGATATAAATGTCAACGGGATGACGATGATGTCAGCCAATCGGTTGAGCTATCATTCGTGACGGCCAGCTCGCTTCTGAACAAGAGCTACTTAGCTCAGTGGGTACCTGCACCTGGTGAAATTAAAATATGCTAAATAGGTAGGTCAAAGAGCCCCGCAGCCTATAGCATCTGCTATGCACGGTGATCACCCATCCCATCACTAGCCAAGCTCAACGCTGCTTATACAGGAATCGACTCCACGTTGTGCAGCGCATCAGCCGCTTTCCCACCACTCCCCCAGTGTGTATACTAACCTTTTAAAATATTAACTTGTGGGTAGTGGGTAAATGAGTGGGGGTTTAGGTAGGTGAATGAGTGGGTGAGTGGGGGTGTGCGTAGATGAGTGAGTGGGTGAATGAGTGGGTGAGTGAGTAGGTAAGTGAGTGGTTGAATGAGTGAGTAGGTGAGTAGGTGAATGAGTGGGTGTGTGGGGGTGTGTGTAGGTGAGTGAGTGGGTGGGTGAATGAGTGGGTGTGAGGAGTGGTAACGTAGCGGTATGCACACTGCACTGTGTGTAGCGACCTGGCCACACGTGCTGATTGCTCATCGAAGTGCCAAATACCCCAAGGGCAGATTTCTAAACGTGGAGGGAAAAAAACCGGAGGACCTGGAGAAAAATGAGGATCTTGCACTGAAACTCTGAGACCCAGTCAATCATTTACATTCCTTCGTACTTTTTAAAGTCCTGGTTGTGAAGGCTGCCTACGCGATTATGAAACAGCTGCAGCCTCCATCCTGCACTTCGTTTTACGTGAACAGTTTAATTCCAATTTGCCCGCAGTGAGCGCCCTAAGTACAATAAGTTACTTATCATTTGGCTCTCGTTCGTCTTAATTCTCACGTAGCAGCCACTTTCCTCAACCAACCGTGAACCCACTGCACCCACGCGTGATGGTCAGCGTCTAAATGAGCGTGACAGGACTGGAACTGCTTCGTCCGTAGCTTACAAAGTCGCCCTTTTTCTCTCAAGAAACGCACTGTCACGTTGCTGTTGTTATTTGCAACTCATGATGAGTGAGACCCTTCGTGTTGTTAGCGATCTTTCACCCAGCATCTCGGTGCCCGTTTCATGACCAGGATGCACGTAGGTCTCCCTTGCCAATGGGTCACGCTGCATTAATGCACTCAAGCCTGGGTGAAATAAAGGAGGCCCTCCAAATGGGTAGGATTTGTCGGCAATCTGGAGTTTGTAATGTAGTCTAAGGAAGATCGTCGTGGCAGAGGGATGTACCGAGAAAAGGCAGAAGTTTAGTTTGGACGCCGCCCACTGAGATGACTTTTGCAAGGTTCAGACCATGGGAGATGGGGGCTGGGTCATCCTGAGTCTCCTGGGAGACGGAGCTCCTCCTGCACTCACAGCACAGGAACACACAGAGTCTAATGAGGGTCCTTGTCTCTCTAAACACGCAGCATGATACACAGTCTAATGAGGGTCCATGTCTCTCTACAAACAACCGCCATTCGCCTCTAAGTGTGTGGCACCTGGGTCTGCCCCGTGACCCCCTGCCAGCGGGCGTTCGACACTTCACGTGGCCTCAAAGTGCACTTGGCCTAGAACAGGCCACCGGGGAGACAAAAGCAGCGGGCCATGACGCTGGGCACCCACCCCCTCGTGTGCCACAGTGGTGGCCATCTTGGGCACTGCTCGCTGAGAGAACTTTCCCCAAACATCCTGTGAAGGCTACATGGGGGGATTGTTGTCGTTGGGGTGTCTTTGTGTGTGCATGCGTGCCCTGTTTGTTGTAGTGACTCATTGCCCCCCTTCCGACCACAAGCTAGCATCAATGTAAGTGAAAATTAATTTGTTTTCTATTTATGTTATTTTATGTTTAATTGACTATACTGCAAAATGTTTACAGTGTTAGATTACAAATGTACAACATTTATTCTTAATTATGAGTTTAACAATGCTTCCCTCTGTTTAACCGTAAGACATTTTACAACCGTGTTGGGATTTAAATATGGTGCAATATTGTTTCCCGACTTACGAACGAGTCTCATGAATAAATTAGGTGTGTAACCCGAGGACTTCCTGTATGGGATACAATAGACCATATGGGATACGACTTCATACAATGGGGTGTATTAGGAATTACATCACGACCGTTAGCTGATTTGTCCACCAGGTGGCAGACTGAGCTCGAGTTTGAGTCTGGGTTGGTACTGACCTGAGACTCTCATGCAGGGGATCCTGAAAAACACAAACCCGCATTTCACATTAACATTGACATCATAAACGGATGCCCCACCTCCACACAGTCACCTGCCGCTTATGGTGGAGTGCGACATCAGGGAATTAGCAAATATCTGCACACTGAGAATGGTGAAAAACAGGGTTAATTTAACTGGACACGGACGGACGTCTAAAAAATACAAAACCACCCTTTACAGGTCTAGTCCATCACCTACACGAGTGGTCTAAAAACAACTCACGTGTTGAACTCTGAATAAACTTAACGTTTTGAAATTGTTAGCAGGTAAATCCCACTGAGCTATGTCGCTCTTTTTCAGAAGCAACCTGGCTATCACAAATGACAGCTCAACGAAGTGGCTTATCACGTGGGAAATTTATAGTAGCTGCCTAATACTCTGAATGAATGATATTGATTATAAATGTGGAAGAAAAAAATCAAAGGACCCGGAGAAAAATCTATGGGACAATAGGGAGAGAGAGAAAAACGCAAAGTCTAAATATACAGCAGGCTTCATCAGTGTCGGGGTCAAACCCACGAGCTCCTGCATAGCAGGCGAGGTAAATGGCGATGTTGTACTGGACAAGTCCAGGTCTGAATGTCACATGGAAGCAAACGCGCGTTTATTCATGGACACCACCGCTTGCTCCCATATCGTAAAACACTGAAATAATATTGCCAACAATGTCAACGTCTCACAGGGTGCTGCGCCTCTGCTGGTTGTAGATTAACCCTCTGATAAACCAAGGCTATGAGTATAAACTATAAACATAGTTTTTATAGCTTACCAGGTAAGGCCCACTGAGCTATATAGCTTTGGTTCAGAAGTAATCTTGCCACAAACGATAACTCAAGAAAGTGGCTTATTGTGTGGAAATTTATAGCAGCAAACTACGCTAAACGCGTGATGTTGATTCTAAATTTGGAGGTGAAAACCGGAGAACCTGTGAAAAATCCACGCATGTGCGAGGAGAGAGAGAGAGATGCAAACTCTGAATATACAGCAGACGTCAGCGTTGTTATCGAACCCACGACCTCCTGCATACCAGGCGAGGTAGTTAACATCTCCTAGCCACCACGGCGAGTGAATGGAGGTGGTGCCACCTGCAGGAAGGAGAGCGGGTCCTGCACGGCGAGGGTGGCGAGCAGCTGCTTGATCTCCTGCTCCAGGCCGCGTGCTCTGCTTTCGTAGCGAGCGATGTCCGCCTGGATGCGGGACAGCACGGAACGGCCCTCCTCGTCCACGCGCTCCAGCGCCTCCCTCTCCTCTTCCGTCAGCTGCTCCCTCCGGCGCACAAACTCTCGACTGATCCGCTCCTTGGTCCCACGCAGAGACTCCTACGCAGTGATACGATGACGCGCTCTTGAAATGCAACACGACACAGTGCGATGTGACGTCATGAAGGACTTCGACACGGCCACGTCTCATAACTCCGTACATTAAGGCGGGTGACTTAATTTTTGAGAACGTCGAGTAATTAAATGCAAGAAAGGAGGAGATTTAGTGAGGATATCCATGGGCACTCAAGCCAAATGCTAAGTACCCGTATAGTTTGCGTGTTTGTCTGTACCTGCACGTGTCTGTGCATCTATCTGTACCTGCACGTGTCTGTGTGTCTCTCTGTACCTGCACGTGTCTGTGTTTCTCTCTGTACCTGCACGTGTCTGTGTGTCTCTCTGTACCTGCACGTGTCTGTGTGTCTCTCTGTACCTGCACGTGTCTGTGCGTCTCTCTGTACCTGCACGTGTCTGTGTGTCTCTCTGTACCTGCACGTGTCTGTGTGTCTCTCTGTACCTGCACGTGTCTGTGCGTCTCTCTGTACCTGCACATGTCTGTGCGTCTCTCTGTACCTGCACGTGTCTGTGTGTCTCTCTGTACCTGCACGTATCTGTGTGTCTCTCTGTACCTGCACGTGTCTGTGTGTCTCTCTGTACCTGCACGTGTCTGTGTGTCTCTCTGTACCTGCACGTGTCTGTGCGTCTCTCTGTACCTGCACATGTCTGTGCGTCTCTCTGTACCTGCACGTGTCTGTGTGTCTCTCTGTACCTGCACGTGTCTGTGTTTCTCTCTGTACCTGCACGTGTCTGTGTGTCTCTCTGTACCTGCACGTGTCTGTGTGTCTCTCTGTACCTGCACGTGTCTGTGCGTCTCTCTGTACCTGCACATGTCTGTGCGTCTCTCTGTACCTGCACGTGTCTGTGTGTCTCTCTGTACCTGCACGTGTCTGTGTGTCTCTCTGTACCTGCACGCGTCTGTGTTTCTCTGCACCTGCACGTGTCTGTGTGTCTCTCTATACCTGCACGTGTCTGTGTGTCTCTCTGCACCTGCACGTGTCTGTGTGTCTCTCTGTACCTGCACGTGTCTGTGTGTCTCTCTGTACCTGCACATGTCTGTGTGTCTCTCTGTACCTGCACGTGTCTGTGTGTCTCTCTGTACCTGCACGTGTCTGTGTGTCTCTCTGTACCTGCACGTGTCTGTGTGTCTCTCTGTACATGCACGTGTCTGTGTGTCTCTCTGTACCTGCACGTGTCTGTGTGTCTCTCTGTACCTGCGCGTGTCTCTGTGTATCTCTGTACCTGCGCGTGTCTGTGTGTATCTCTGTACCTGCACATGTCTGTGTGTCTCTCTCTACCTGCACGTGTCTGTGTGTCTCTCTGTACCTGCACGCGTTTGTAGGCACGCTTGAGCTGCTGTATCTGTGATTCTGCCATAGTTTTATTTTTTTCTCTCCCCGTCTTCTCGAGTCTGAACGCCTCCTATACATGGGGTAGACAAATACGCGATGTTTGGTACTCGAATCATTATCATCATCAAGTGGTCCATGTCTTTAACCCAGATCCTTGCAGGCCAGTTTCCTGGATCGCCCAGCGATAATCATGACCATTTGAATCTTTCAACCTCCCAGGTTGTGAGGTGGTCTTTAGCAGGCAGCGCAACAGCCGTGTCTGAGGTAGGTGGCTGGATCACAGCGCGGTGTATTAAGGAGTCCCCACTCCCACGCTCGTGTTTTCTACAGTTTTTCCCAACAATGGAATCTCGCGGAACCGACAACCATAACCCCCCGAGATATCTACAGCACACCCTTTGCGTGACAGTGCGGTAAACACCTAAACTTAAATACGAAATATTACAGGAAACCAAGCTGAGTGCCAGAGCTGTATTAGGATACAGACAGCTCTGGTGCTGATAGGGCTGCTGCTCGGGCGTATTGGGACAAGTTGGACAGGACTCAGGGGTGGGGAGAGCCATGTGACCAGGTTCGCAGTACGCTAACCACTACACCACCGCTCCCCAAAGCAGGAACAACTGCACACTCATATCACAGTTTAAACATTCCTAGAAATGCAGTGTATGTGATAATAGTAATTTAAGGAATATTGCTACAAGTCAATATATGCAGATCAAGTTTAACAAGTAGGCTTTGGCGACCAATATTCATAAAATGTTTTTTTTGGGTTAGGTCATGTAAATTAAACCTGCCACCACCCGACTCAGTCAATTAGTAAGGTTCGTCACGTAAACACAACGTGCCAATTAGTGACTAGTTCAGCACCACCGGTGTGTTGGAAAGTAAACCCACAATATTTATAATTCGAGGACCATGACGTTTTGCCTCACTTCTAATTACAACCAGCATCATCAGGCGACAGCCAGAATTGAATACGCAGAGTAACATTGTCAGTAGTAGGAAACACAATAATGTCAATATTAACACAATCATATTAACACTCTAACGATAGAAGAATATTAGCAGCAGCAACGACAACAAAAACAACAAATACATCCATAGTCATGATGATGATTATTATTGACTTGAATATCCTTCATTGTGATGTTTGACTTAAGCTGTCCCCATTTGATTGCCTCTGGCAGGGCCTGACACTGGCAGGATTGAGCGCTGTGAACGTGAAGCTCTGCCCACGTCAAGTCCCACGCAGTCTCTTAGCTGTGTGGCCTTAGTCCCACACTCTGTTGCCCCATTTCACCTGCCAATAAAAGCGTGGCAGGCTAAATGCTCTGGTGGTTGGCCAAGCTTCACCGTGGTAGTGCTCAACCACAATCCACTGTTTTGTTGTGGAATGCCAATACACGGCGTCTATGTTAGATGCAGGGTGGAATTTTAGGTACCAAACATTGCAACAGAATCAAATCTAAATCTGGCCTATGGACAATCAAACCGTGCCTGGCGGCCTGTCTCTACCACGGGAATGGCTTCTGATTTGCCTCCTTTAATTTCATGGTCAGTGCACTTTTAAGCCGTCTCACGTTTGAAGTATTTCGTGTTAGTCCACATTTCTCTCCAACCATTATTGCTACTCACAAGTACGAATCTTACCACGTGAAATGTATTTTACAACTTTACCAGCAATGTTACAAAGTGCTTTGTCTTCTAGCTAAACCATGGGATACCCTGCTTTGCTAAACATTCAAACCAACATTGCCGTCTTCCGTGTCTCTGCTGTCTACCGTGTGCCAGTTTTACAATCTGTGTTGCCCAAAGTGATTTGATTGACCGTCACAATGCTGGAACAATAGGAGTTACCTAATAATATGCAAATCTGAATGATAAAATACAGACCCTCTATCTGAACAACACACACACAGAATGCTGTAGTCACATTGAGGGATATTGGGTTACAGCAGAGATTTATATCTCACCTGTTTTGTCCGTTGTGCATTTTCCACTGGAATGAACGCATGCCCTTTATGTCCCCCAGCGATGGTGCAGACAGTGCAGACCAGGCTCTCATCCTGTTCACAGTAGAACTTGATCTGCTCCTGTCTGTGCTGCTGGCACCGTCGCCCATCCAAGTTCGCGATAGGATCCACCACGGCGTGGTCTCTCAACCTAGGATTCTCTACATGAGGTCTCAAGTGCGTTGCACAGAAGGACATCTCGCATCTCAGGCAGGTCTTCACTGCAGGAGTGTGGCCATCACCGCAGATGTCACACACGACGGCCACGGCCATCCCGTCTCCAACTCTGATCTGCTCCACCAGGTTGGCGAGGGCCACGTTCCTCCTCAGCTGGGGTCGCACAGGGGAGGTCGCTCGGCACTGCAGGCAGCTGAAGCTGCTTGCCGACTCCCAAGGCGGCCTCCAGGCACCGCAGGCAGAACGAGTGTCAGCAGGTCAACGTGGAGGGGCAGACGAACATGCCCAGGCAGATGGAGCAGCTCACTATCCACACTCTCACTGGGAGTCGCGCTCGCCATGACTCATGGCTTCGCTGGGATCACTCGCTGTGTGGATCAGAGAGACCCTGGACCAGGACCTCTCTCTTATAGCGACGGTGAAGAAGGAAGTAAAATACTTAAATATTTTCATTGTCGTCACTGACATCACGAGACACTGCTTGGAATGTGAACCCATGTGCAGCGTGTTGAGGCACAGTGTGGTGCGATGCACAGACATCTTGGCAGCTAGACAAAGCCTGATGGCTGCTCTTCAAGGTTTATCAGAAGAACCAGAAGTTAAATTCCTAAGTCGAGCCCATTGAGATAAAACGTAATTTTTAAAGGGGGTTTTAACTGGCAGACATCATCAACGCATTCCACAAGTACACAAAGACAAAGATTTCCTGTATAACCTTATCAGACTGTTGGGGCAAGTACTGTTAGCGAGCACCTATGAAGACCAGCACTTAACACAAGGGGGTGGGTGCCCAGCACCACGCCCGGCCGCCGTTGTCTCTAGTTTTTACGCACCACACCAGGAAATAATTTGAGTCTGAGTTAACCTAGGGGATGCCCAGCACCAGTTCAGATAATCGTCACTGGTGTTGGCCATGAGCGGGAATCGAACCCGGGTATCCAGGTTCATAGGACAGCGCCGGAACGACCACAATTACACACCCACTCACACACACTCTCCCACACACTAATACACCCACTCACTCATCCACCCTCCCACTCACCTACTCTTACACATACTGCAGAATCAGAAGAATCAGAAGTTTACTTCCCTGACGAGAGCCCACTACGACCCTGCAGATGAGACCAAGTTTTGTCTTTGGTGGCTTGGCCCTCCCCAACTCTCTGCCCAGCACGAGAGACCCGGGCAACCAAAATAACAATGTAAAACTAAACAGAACAAGTAGCAGTTCTACAGAAATTAATTTGTCAATTTTGATTATTTAAAAGTGCAAAGCTCTGGTAGCTTACTGACTGAACCGGATCAGTCTTGCACTCAGGTGACAGCGGGTGGGATGCGTTGTGCATGGCTTGTACGATTGGCAGAACCAGCGAGACCTGTATTTCTGTATGGGGGTGTTTTTGTTGCAATCAAGTTGATGGGTTGCATTTTGAAGGCATTTTTTTTCAATCTCCATGATGCTCATTCTAGGTTTTTTTTTGCCATACTTCAATCGGCACCCTGGACACCCTCTCCTGTGTTGTATATCTCGGGTCTTGAAATTTTAATTAAAAAACTAAATGAAAATTGAGAAATTTGTAATTTTCCGAAACTATGTACATTTATGTAATTATGCAAAATGTATGCTATTCATGGAGGTGTAATCATATTAAGTTATGCAAGTGTATGTGAATATGCTAATGCATGTAATTATGCTAATTAGGCTCTGCCTCGTTGTCCAGGGTTGTATTATCAATCGGGATAATACAATGATTCTCGCATTAACTTTTACTGATTATGTCTTAGTGTGTTTTATATCAGGTCTCAAAATTCAGATCTCACCGCAGGATACAGTTCTTATAATTAAGATCATTATGCATGAACTTAGGAAGGCACCACTCAGACTCTTCTGTGTCAAGCAACTTCAATTTCTGAACAAAAACATAACACTCTAATAAGCGAACTCCTACTATATTCTTAGCTCTTTCGGTAAAGTCACGTTGAAGGGAAACAATAAAATAATAAAATATATATGAAACAATTATTTTATTGTTTCCCTTCAACGTGACTTTACCGAAAGAGCTAAGAATATGAATTACTGCAGTCACGAAAGCTTTAAATCAAAATTTAAAGCGAACTCTTATGCTAGGATTGTCAACACAGTACTCCTGGAGATGTCCTCCTCATTGATCCATACATTTAACTCTCAATGATCATGTTTGTTAAACTGGGTAACAGAACAATCGGTTAATTCCTCAGAGTAAAGTGAGCATACACAGCAATAGGAAAAGTCCTTAAAAAATAATGTGACAATATTCATACAAACAGCAACAAAGGAACATGCGCCTAAAGCAAGAGTACCGTATTGTCCTGCATAGAGCCCACGTACGCATATAGCCCGCAGACGCATATAGCCCGCATACGCATATAGCCCGCATACGCATATACCCTGCAAAAATAGCGTTTTGTGAAAAAACAAATGTCAGATAGCCCACACCTCCATACACCCCGCATGCATTAATATCTTTAACGTCGTTACCGCAGCTTAATTCCATCATATTAATACGAAGTTTACATTTGGAATACATTTTACTATCAATTGTTAACATTAAAATCATAACGTGCACAAATAAAAAAACAAACCGGAAACGAGTGAACTTAAAACAGTAATTAAGTAACAAAAGTAAATATCCAATAAATAAGTAGCACGTAACTGCTAGATAAGTACAGTTTTAGCACTGGTAGATTGCGCACTGCACAGACAATAGCGGCACTACGGTAACACCATTGCCTCGCCCCCAACCCCCCACCTCTCCCCCAAGATCTCCCGTCGCCGGTAAACAAAGTGCGCCCACTTCAAACATTGTCGAATCATTGTACAAACAATTCGAATCATTTAAAACTTGATAACATGTGCAATTTTAGTGTGAGTGGTTTATTCAGCAGTGCTTTAGTCAAAGGTAAGTGTTGCATAGTGGATAGTCCTACCATGAAAAAAAAATGAGTTATGACATGTCACACGTGTAAAATATTTTTGGGGTAGCCCGTACCTCCATATATCCCGTAGGGTCTTGTTTTGTTTGTAAAAAGTGGTATACCCCGCGGGTTATATGCGGGAAAATAGGTAGTTATCAATGAATTCATTGTCAAGATTATGCAATTAACGAAAACGAATGACTAAAATACTTCTAAACAATCGTATTCATGTAACTCGACGGGCAGCGATACTTTTCACTATCACCTGCTATTTAACGCACCATCTTAGAATGGCAACCCTTCTTGAAACATAAAGATAACTTTTTGGAACAATCTTATTAGTCCCAATATGCGTGTTATGAGTGTGTCTTCTTTGCCACTTGTTGACTTGACGTCTTTCGCGGTACGGCGTTCCTTGTTACTTGACGTCTTTCGCGGTACGGCGTTCCTTGTGTTGAAAATACCCCAGGTTCCCAGCAGGGCTGCTGGGACGGTGTGTGTGTGTTTAACTGTGTACGTGTGTGTTTGTGTATTGAACACACGGCGCTCTTGCCTGCGCCAACACTCTTCCTCTTGGCGTTGCCAGCTCTCTCTACTGCTGGTTGGTTGAGTTGGCGCGATGCTCGCCGATGGCGAAGCGCGAGATTCTGTCGTCAGATAGCGCTCGCATCGCGTCCGCTGGTCACCGTTCCTCACTCTTGTCTTGGTTCCCAGCTGGTGCTTCTCGGTGTGTGTGTGTGTCGAACCCATGGCGCTCTCACCGGCGCTGACACTCTTCCTCATGGGCGGCTGGTCAGGCTCTTTTCCCAGCTCCGTGCTCTCTCCTTTATCGTGCAGCTGCCAGCTTCACACGGACACCCGCCCTTACTTCAGGGCTGAGCTGGCTCAGGTTATTTCCACTGCTCTGCTCTCTCTGGCGATGCATGATGGCTCTCGTTGCTCGTCCGCAGGTCGCTGGTGCCGACACTCTTGCCCGGTTGCACTGGTTGAGCGCTCTCTTCTGCTCTGTGCTCTCTGGTGGTGCACGATTGTGCTCGCAGCTCGTCTGCTGCTGCTGGTCCCCTGCAATGCTCGCTTGGTCGATGCTTGGCGTGTTCTGCCCTTTCTACAGGTTGATTGCTTGTAGTTGCTCGTCACTCTTTCTCTCACTTTCTCTATTGCTCGCTCCTTGATCGTGCAGCTGCCAGCTTCACGCTGGCATTCAGTGGTGCCTCTCCCACCCTTCTTTCAGGGCTTCACATTGTCGTTGCTAAACTTTCGTGTTCTCCGTCCTTCTTCCAAGAGGGCTCCTGCTGTGAGCTGCTCGTCGCTCGCTGGATCACTCACTCTCAAAACTTGTCAATTCTATTAGCACACCTCTTACACAACTCTGATAGCTGAGTACAATACAATTTATCTCAATGCTTGACTCTGCAAGCGACTCAAAACATCAGGATAAATGTAGAATTAAGCGTTCGGCGCTACTCTGTCGGTCCATGCCGAACTCAGCTCTTCACAATACACTGTCTTTCTCTCTGCAAGACACGACATCCATGGTTGATCTCGAGGCCATGCCCCGGAGCCTGCCCCTTGCAAACTGAGTTGCGTGATCTGTGTCCTTGGTTAAGTGTGAAATTCTCTGTCTCGTTCTCCTCCAGCGGCCGCAACTGCCTGGTTGCCCCCCCCCCCCCCTTTTGACCTTTGACTGGCTGCTTTCGATCACCATGTTTTTGTTTGCATCCCCCCCCTCTGCCTTCGTGGTGTTTGCTATCTCAAGGGGAGGCACCCTCCCTTCATACGTATTTTATTGCTACCATGTGTTGTGTCAAATTGTTGGAACACAAAGGCGGCCGGGAGGCTCTGATTCCATGGAATACATATTATCTGGTCTTGTGTGTTTGACCTATTTTCCTTGTATCTATTTTGAGTTACCCTAGGTCTAATACCTCAGGATTATTATTTGGTTCATGTTTAACCAAGATTTGTAATGTACCGTTAGTTGTTACCTCCGGTATTTCAAGAGGGTTTTTTAACCTTTGCTCCCTGTCTGTATCCAGGGATCCGTGCTTTTTATTCTTGAGTTATATTTTGAAATCCTGAGGTTGGAGATATAACTAAGTTTTCACTTAAGCTTTCTTGACTGCCGGAATTCATATTCCTTGGTTCTTTTGGTAAAGTCACATAGATAGAAAGATACAATAATAAACAATATATGAGGTGAATACGGGTGAAATAAAATAAGTAATAATAAAAGCCACTAATGTAGACTGCAGTTTAGAATGTCGATTTATTATTGTCACTAAGTTTCGAACTTTTACCATTTAAAGAAAACGCCAGTTGTAATGTCCATTTGCCCCTGCTTTGTGTCTGGATATGTTTGTGAAACTGTCCAAAACGTTCGTGAAGGTGTGACTCATGATCCCCCGTACCGTGGAGATTTCCAAGATCGTCGTTAACCTCCCTTTGCCCCGGAGTTTATTATTTAAGGCTCTTTATGGCCTCCTCCCTCGAGTTGCTTTTAATGTGGCAAGGCAGCTGGGTGTGAGGGGTGGGGTGTGCATCACCCTTTCATGGCCCATGCTCACCCCGATTGATAAGTATTTTAAAAATATGTATATATTGGCAAAAATTTTCGTAGTATCAATTTTTGGGAAAAGGCCAACATATACAACACCTGCTAATGAGGTTACACCTCGAGAGACATTTCCCAGGTGAAGTATTTGAATATTGTTACTACACCCACTGCTTTGAGAATGGTGGTCGTACAAAGCGCAGTAAACTTGCATGGGGGCAAAAAACAAGTCGGCTCAGCTTGTACCAAATGAAATTACATCCGTTAAGGAGCACAGAAATACGCGATGGGAGCAAATGTACTTCCAACAAGGAGAACTCGCCCACCACTTGCATCCCAATTTGATTGTTTTTCAAAGGTTTAACTACGTATTATTTATTTGATTTGCGACGTATATATTTCTCACGCTATGTATTAATTGCGTATGGTTGCACTTTATTTTGCCCATTCAGCGATAGCCACTGCGGTCGTAACGGGATTTTTTTTTATTCTTCTTGTTCTATTTTTCCAAATTCCCAAAATTACATTGCAAATTATTTCCCTTTTTTACCCGGTAAGAGCCACTGAGCTATTAAGCTAATTATATGAAGCAACCTGCCTAAGGCTTATAATGTGGAAATTTACAGCAGCCAATTACTCTGAGCATTTTTTTTATTCTAAATATGGAGTGAAAAACCTGCAGAATCCATAGAGAAATACACATGACCAGAGGGAGTGAGAGAACATGCAAACACCAAATATACAGGCGTCAGGGTCGTGATCGAACCCACGACCTCGTGCATACCAGGCAAGGGAGTTAACATCTCACCACCACGGTGAGATTTTATCTCAATTGTGATTGCACACAGCAGCTGCAATCATCGCCTGCTACTGGCAGACTCCTGCACCAGTTTACGCTTGCAGATGATATTCATTCTGGTCTCTCCAGTTCTCGGCAGGTTAAACCTTGAATGCCTATTCACGTACCACCCTGGTGACAATCATAAACACATCAGGGGGGTTACCGAAGCACAGTTGATGAGGAGGGTTCCAACAATATTTTAGCAGGGGACAGGTGAAGTTGCCTGAATAGTTCCAGATATTGTGGGTAAAGAGGCTACGAGAGTAGCCACCATCCTAGATTTACGTAGACACCCACACGTGCACAGACCCATAGAACAGAACGAGTCTCCAAGATCCACTCAGAGGAACCCGTAGACTTGTGGAGACCCGTTGACTAACACTGCAGTGTAGCAGCAGCGCATGCTGGGAGCAAGGAGTTATTGGAGTGGAATGAGCAGGCTGGTGGCAAGGGTGGTTGGCTTCACTCGAATCGCTCGCTGTGTGGCTCAGAGAGACGCTGGACCAGGACCTCTCTCTTATAGCGATGGTAAAGAAGGAAATAAAATACTTAGAATATTTTCATTGTCGTTATTGACATGATGAGACTGCCTGGAATATGAACCTGCATCCTATGTGCAGAAACACAAGGCACACGGCTACTGTACTCACCTGTTGGGATTTAACTTCAATAAACAGAATATAGCAAATGAATCTACTCTTTAAAAAAACGCATGAAAAGAAAAAGAACACTTAAAGAAATAAGTTGTTATTGCTCATATTAACATAAATCAAAGAGGCTCAGCTGCGAAAGCTCATTCGTGAGATGAGTATCAAGAGATAGACTCATCCTTCCACAGCTTAGTGCACAAGTCGGTGTCTATGGTAAGAAAGAGCAATGGATTGTGTGCCACAGTGGGGAGATGTTATCTCCCTCACCTGGTGTACAGGAGGATCTGGGTTTTATCTGATGCTGGCTGCATATTTGGAGTTTGCGTCTCTCTCTCTCTCCGTGTGGTCGCGTGTATTTTTCTCCGGGTCCTCCGTTTTTCCCTTCACATTTAGAATCAACATCACAAGTTCAGAGTACTTGGCTGCAATACATTTACACCTGATAAGCCACTTCATTGCGCAATCATTTGAACCAGGTAATTATCTGAAAAAGAGCTCAGTGGGCTTTATCTGGTAAAATAAATTGTAGTTGTAGATATTACGTGATGTTATGTAATTCCATCTCCGCGTAATTATCCCAATGTAATGAGTTGCTTGAATGTCATTATGGCATCGGAGGTGGAATTTGTCACAGACTCCCGTGACCCATCATGGAATCTTGAGGCTTTGTTTGCAGTGTGAATTTATCACCCATTCTACCTTCATCCAACACCCACTGTTTGCGATGTCACCGTATCTCACCTTGTCCGAGACTGGAGATTCTTGTGCCGACTAATCACCATTCACAGCCTCACCGACTGCTTAGAGCAAGAACGGCATTCGGCGTTCACCATTAAGTGGCACCAATATCACAACGACGCTTGGTGACGTCACCATCGCTATCCATTCCCCCCACACACAGTTTAACCTGTTTGTGCTATTGTCGTCACGTCATGAAATTAGTGAGTCGAGTGTTGATCCCTTGGTAGAGCAGTGTTAGAGAATGGCCCACGGAAGTAGACATCAAAGAGCTACCTCTGTTTTCTTGTTCATGTTTTTGTTTTTTGTTTGTTGCGGTTGCACCCGATTCAAGAGCCGAATGGCTCACAGGGCTATACCAAATAAATGGAACTATGAACTCTGAGAAACCTTCAAAGTGGAGACCTCTGGTCCACGGGCACAGTAGAAGGCAGACGTTTTTCCACCCACTCTGCATATGAGAGTAATGTTCGTTGCACAAAAGTCAGCTGGTGTTGTGTTTTTTTTTACTTCGGGGAGATGGAATGTAGTCAAGTTACGTGGCGAAATCCTACGTGATGGGTATTTTTGTGCAGTTATTGGTGACTGTACATAGCTGGCATCGCGAACACTAAAATCATACAGATGGTAAATATTTCACAAATTAAAAACTAATTTAGTTTAATAACATCCAATAAGTATTCTGTGCTGTACTCACGAGTGCATTCTACTGCACTGCTCCGACAAGGCGGCGACAGCGGCGGGAGACGCGACTGGAGGCGCTGACCGCTGCTGCGCTCCCAGTCCCGGGTCCCAGCGAGGCCCTCGGTCGACATTTCTGTGGCGAGGATTCTTTTAGGTGGAGCCCGAGACTCTGCCCTGGTCTCGTGACGACTTACCAGGCTACGCGCACCGTAATCACATTGGGAGAGAGAACGTCGAAATGATAAAAAAAATCGTTACCACGATTCGTGATGATCGAATCGTGTGGGAGTGGGGGTGGTATCTTATTGATTCAGAGCATACGACGCTCTCATTGGTCTAGCGAATTATGGGGGCGGGTACATTTACTCGTCCAGCTCTGATATGTATTCTCACTGTTAGTGACTTTGTAGATTTGTTGATTTCATTTACGCTTTTATTTAACTCACTCTGTTGTTGTAGTTTTCTCAAATATTGTAACTCAATTTTTACCCATTTCCCAATGTAGTATCGACAGCAAACTCGGTATACTTATGTCATACTGATGGCAATACGATATTATGTCATACAAAATTTTAAAAATATATATTTTAAAACAATATATACACGCTTTTTTATTAACTCCCTCTGTCTGTTGTTGTAGCCTCAAATATTGTAACTCAATTTTAAGCCACTTCCCAATGTCAATTGGTGCTAGACCAAATGACGCTAAAAGGCGCACAGCATCATCTGGTCTAGCACCAATTGAGACTAGGCTCTAAAGGAAGCTGTCTCAGGTGTGGACCAATCAGTTTCAAGGACAAGGTTTCAGTTTTGTTGCCAGAAAAAAGGGGAAAAACGCTATTATTATATTTTGATACTGGCAAAGGAGGTCCAATTATGTAGAATCTTTTCTACATGTTATGTTTCAGCTTGGGTCTAATGTCCACGCTGAACTCACGTTGGCTGTAAATCACCACGGGTCCCTTACGTTGTGGCAAGCTTCGGGGCCACTTCCTGGAGTCGTGGAGTACTGCCATTACTCATACGGTACATTTCATTAAAGCGTGTTTAAAAATAAGTTTTTTCAAATATTACTTATTGTTGTTGTTAAAATGTCCTCTGGTACAAAGAGCGCTACAACGAATCGGCGTTCTACGAGGTCGCGCTCAGCCGGTTCTGTCGGTATCTGCTGTCTCTAAACCAGCTGAAGCCTCCCATGCATCACGCGACTTCTGTGTGGCCACCCCGACTCTGAACCCCTCCCCTCTCATCTGTTGATCTCTAGCTCTCTACCTCAGTGGTTCTTAACATTCACTGCAGCCTTGCACCCTTTTGGTTCTCAATCGTTAACACAATTACATTGTTATCAATAAATAAATAGGGTTTGATGAATAATAAAGTATTAAAGCTTTCGTGACTGCGTAAAATTACTCATTGTTTTTTCGGTAAAGTCACGTATGTATAAATACAATAAAATTATATTAAAACAAAACAATCACGACGTTTCGATCACAATACAAGTGATCTTCATCAGGTGTCAAGAACAAATCATGGAGGTAAATACGACAAAAGAGATGAGAGACGAGAATTTAACAAACCTAAAAAACATTATATGAAGCACAACCAGTCAGGCCAACAACACAGTTAGACACTTCCTGGCGGACCACGAATTTCAGAAGAGTGTTACATTTCGTGTTCAACCTCTGGATTGCACATACCAGCATAGAACAAGTGAAAAAATACGAGGTACAAGGTCAGTAGAAATACATATACAAGTCCACCAAGAGGTAAGGAGGGAGGAAAGACGGACAGGGAGGCAAGGAGAGAGAGGGAGAGGGGGGCTGGGAGGATGAACAGAAGCTTAAATAGGAAATAAGGTTGGGGGGGGAGGGGCCAGAGAGAGGGTGGCAGCTCAAAAAACCACATCTTGCACATAGAAGCAGGGGGGGGGGGGGTGGGAACAGGCTTGGGGTGCACATTTAAGACAGAATTGCAACGGTAACTTCCCCGTAGAAGTGTGTTAATAAAGTATTAAAGCTTTCGTGACTGCATAAAATTACTCGTTGGTTTTTTTCGGTGAAGTCACGTATGTAGAAATTAAATACAATTATATTAAAACAAGACAATCACGACGTTTCGATCACAACATAAGCGATTTTAATCACGTGTCAAGAACAAATCATGGAGGTAAATACGACAAAAGAGTTGAGAGACGAGAACTTAACAAACCGAAAAAAAACATTACGTGAAGCACAACCAGTCAGGCCAACAACACAGACACTTCCTGGCGGACCACGAATTTCAGAACTGTGTTAAATTTCGTGATCAACCTCTGGATTGCACATACCAGCATATAATGAGTGAAAAAATACCAGGTACAAGGTCAGTAGAAATACATATACAAGTCCACCAAGAGGTAAGGAGGGAGGAAAGACAGACAGAGAGGCAAGGAGAGAGAGAGGGGGGCCGGGAGGATGAACAGAAGCTTAAATAGGAAATAAGGTTGGGGGGGAGGCAGAGAGAGAGCGGCAGCTCAAAAAAGCACATCTTGCACATACACAGAACAGGGGGGGGGGGTGGGAGGAGTGGGAACAGGCTTGGGGTGAGGGATATGTGCAATCCAGAGGTTGAACACGAAATTTAACACTCTTCTGAAATTCGTGGTCTGCCAGGAAGTGTCTAACTGTGTTGTTGGCCTTACTGGTTGTGCTTCACGTAATGTTTTTAAGGTTTGTTGAATTCTCGTCTCTCATCTCTTTTGTTGTATTTACCTCCATGATTTGTTCTTGACACCTGATGAAGATCGCTTGTGTTGTGATCGAAACGTCGTGATTGTCTTGTTTTAATATAATTTTATTGTATTTATACATACGTGACTTTACCGAAAAAAACAATGAGTAGTGTTTGGTGAAACAAAGCAGTTGTGCTTAAGTACCTGTGCTTAATTTGTTTTTTTTATTTACCTTAATAAAACCTCGCCACAGGAGGTGCGTGATGTTGTTTTGTTTGCATTTTGACCACATGTTTTGTGGTTAATTTAGACGTGATTCCTCGTAATATGTTTCAGTTGTGTTGCATAAAAAAGGGAAAAAAACACAATTTTATATTTTGGTACTGGCAAAGGAGGTCTAATGATGTAGACACACTGAATGTCAAAGCCAATGCAGAATCTACTCGTATAATTATCAATGCTACTGACATGTGACTCTCCCACAAGGTAATGGGGCCTGGTGAGTTCTGTAATAAATACTGTCGTCGTTTTTGTTTGGAGGGACTGATATATGAAGGCAGTGGTTCTTAACCTTTACTGCAGCTTTGCACCGATTTGGTTATCAATCGTAAAAAAGTACAATATTAATAAATACATAGGGGTTGATGAAACAAAGTAGTTACGTTACTTACGTGTCCATTCTTAATTTGTGTTTCAATTATTTACCTTCTAAAATATCTGGCACGTCTTGCACCCCCAGAAAGGGCATCTCGCATCTCTAGGGGATGTATGAACCCCAGGTTAAAAACTGTAATTGTATTAAGGGGTCGTAGTAACTGCTTATCTGTATTGTTACTTTTAATCTTCCGTGTAATCAAATAAGGCGAGAAATCTGGTGCCGTCTGCAAGCGATGGTTTTTGACGCTAAAGCTCTTAATGAGGCGGCCAATAGGAGATTGGTAGGTCGTGAACAGCACAAGGCCGAGGTCAGAATCGTGAGAGACTCTCCATGGGAGCTCGGTTTCCGCAGACAAAGGCTTCCCGCTTTGACCGAGAAACTCAGGCAGCCTGTGCAGTCGGACGTCATCTACCGTAGGGCTGGACCACTGATAATGAAGTGACACTCCAGGAGGCCAATGAAGGGAGGAGAGTGGCTAACAGTGACCATGGTGAAGAGATGTCAAGGCTAATCTGGTGATGCAAGTTAAATATCTGGCCACGTCTAACAACATTGAAAAGTTGATCACTAAATGGGTCTCGACCCCACTTCACCAACCCGGATTTTATTTCATGCTCTTATTGTTTATATCGCGAGAAAGCAATTTTCGTTCATTTTAACGTTCAAGTGCTCACACCCGCTCATATTCCAAGTGCATTGTCTTCGGTTAGGCTGCACCTGGATAATTCTTGAGAGACGTGACGGTCAACACGTAGCCCAACCCAGACAACCACACGTGGAGTATTTGCATATGATGGGGCTTAGTGCACCTCATTCATCTAGAGGACAATTACAAAAAACATCTGGAAATTCAGGGACATCTGAAAAATGTCATGCAGACTTCAAGAAATATCAGGCAAGAAGCATGGATACTATGTATGTTGAATTTACTATTTATGTGTTTTAGGCAGTCTCGATTGCTTTTGAGACGATAGACTATACCCTCATTTTGTCCCCAAATAGTCTGAAACATGTCACATGATTTGTTTGTTTTTGTTTAAAGCGCACAATGGAATGATAACTTGTGCTTAAACTATTCACATTGTAGTTGTTCCAGAGATAAGGCGCTCACGTTTGGAATGCTGCTGAGCCTTGTGCCAGTGTTCGCTGAATCATTCCACTTCTAGTTGGTCTCCAAATGTCGCAGGTATTTTAAACTTTAAGCGGCCTGTCAGTCCTCAACGTTAAACAAACTTCTTATTTAACTTGTAGATTTAGAATTTGATTATTTGATGACACCGCGTTGGCAGTTGTGCACAAGCAAAGATAACAAACTCTACACAGATTCGTCGACAATAGCACATCCCAAATGTGTTTATGAATAATGGCAATTGCTATAAACGTTGCTTATTGTGTGTATACTGTACATGCATTTACTTGAATGGCGGTGTTATTGATGAATATGTTGAGCTGATTTTGAAATCGATACAGATGATTACAATTCGTAAAGCGCAGTGCATCGTCAGTAGACCACGCGCACAGACTGAAGAGGCTTCACCATCACCTTGATCAGCATCACTCGGAGCCCACCTGAGTAGAAGCCTTTTGAGGGGGTGATTGGTGGAATATTTGTGAAACTGAAAAGTAGCTGAGGCTGCAAAGTAGCCAGATGTTGTACATGAAGTGGGTTCGTTAAACCTTCTGAGTGGCCCTATAAGTGCCTTGCTTCCGTCTCAGTAATTTTCCAGTTGCTAGGCTGGACATTGATGTGGGTAGAACAGGATAGAGCTGAACAATCTAATGTTGTACTGCAACATGTACCTCTGTCTATAGATCCGACGTCTACCACCAACCCGTACTGGCTAGCATGGTGAAGTATGGCCAAACAACCCCCACGATCCGCACGGCCTGTGGACACTATAAATGATTTATTATGAGTAACTGCGTGCGTTGCGATTAGTGGCTCGTAGATGAATAGCTCCGTCCATAGCAGAAAAACCCAACTTTATCGATCTCTCTCGACATCTATACCCCTTTTTACTCCACCAGCTAAAGCCTTCGGTTGCTTTGTTGTCATTCATAAACTTCTCTACAGACTTTCCAACCACCCTCTTCTTGCCCTCCAACAACCTACTGTGCTGTACCTGCATAGCACGGGCTGTGGTGGTTTGCGTGCCTGAAATCCAGCACTGGATTCCATTGAGGAGGGAGGGATCCCTGTAATCCAGGTGGATCACTCCTTTCCCCCTGGGCACTGAGGTCACCATTCCTGGCGTGCCAGCAGATGGCAGTACAGCAAATGGACTCATCTCCACCTGCTCCATCGCGTTAGATGTGTCTGTGTACTCAGGTTCTTCATCAACGTCTTGCTTGTCTATTTTATTCTCCTCCACTCGAGCAGCTGCGCTGTGAGCAACTCAGCAGCATTGCCGCTTACGACCCCCCACGTCCATTCTAATTGACGTGCGCACACTCCTTCACTTTGATGTAGCTCGTGTGCTTACACGCGGAGGATTCTGTCACGCGTGGTTTGTTTGAATTCAAAATAAAATACCTTCTCAACAGCAGTGATTTCCCGCGTACTTTATGTGATGTGCAATTGGTGGGTGGCGTTCGTGCGAGTGAATAAGTTCATCCAAACCGTACCGGGATTGTTCACCCGACGCTGGGGGGAGGAGCCGTCTCGAGCACGCCCTGCCCACAGGACGTCCACAACGCGCCGAGTGTCTCTCAACTCCGTGCTCTGTACAAGACGCAGCTACTCACACTCGCCTGCCCCTAACATCCACCATTTAACAAGGGGGGAACCGGTGCATTTATTATTCTTTAAATGTGCTTGTTGTAAATTTTATTATTAATTTATTATTCATTTTATTTAAATTAGAAAATATTAAAAATATATAATTGTCTAATATGTTTTTAGTTACAATTTTACGCAAATTACATTTATTGTAATATTAAATTATTCATAAATATTTAACTTAATTGAATTTTTTTAATGTGATTTCATTTAAATGCGTAAATTCACCTAAAATGTATTTACAATTAATTTTACTATTCATGTTAATAATTGTATTATTAAATTATTTACTTATTAATTGATTTACTTAATATTAACTTTATTTGCTACTTAATATTCTTCTGATATTCGTTGTGCACAGTTGCAAATTGACCCGCTGAGGTCGTGACGGGATTATTTTGTTCCATTCCTGTTGCTTTGTGCCCCCGGTACCGTTCCCGTGCTGCTGTGATGTGCACCGACGCAGACTGAAGATCGATTGAAGAAGACAATGCAGGTACCTTCATGTCCAGTCAATGTCTCGTTACTTGAACAATTATGTAAAACCTTACCCATAGCTCGAGGAGTATCCTGAAGCTCATTA
The DNA here is from genome assembly GCF_048934315.1 of Petromyzon marinus. NCBI lineage: Eukaryota > Metazoa > Chordata > Hyperoartia > Petromyzontiformes > Petromyzontidae > Petromyzon > Petromyzon marinus. The sequence goes on from NC_133689.1 coordinate 14,343,138, forward strand.
AATAACTTAACAATTATGATTGGAATCTAAGCTCCACCGTAACGAAGAATTGAAAGCTGTCAATGCTCCTCGCATTTCCACTTTCAACTGAAGAAGATTCAAATCTTGACGATACTCCCAGCACGTGGAGGGAACGTCACAGTCATCGCGCTGATCAACAAGGGGCAAAACCTGAAAGCGCATCGTAGAAAGGCACAACGCGTAATCTGCACACCGCACTCTGACGTGCACGCCGCTCACCAAAATAAGCACCACAGTCCAGGCTCAACCTTGCGTAGCTTCCGAGATCTGGAAAAACAAATCGGCGACATTCCGGGTTGATTTGGCCACAGCATCTTTTGAAATCTCACGTGCACTTTCATTAGGGGACATACATTTAGTATGTAAGCATAGACGGGGGAGGGGGGGGGTTAACCCAAACGCGTACGCTTGCATATGGGGAGTCTACTGACAATGTATGTACGCAAGGGAAACGGGGGGGGGGGGGGGATAAAGCCTTGATAATAATAATGCAGCCGGTGGTGGACTATCTGTTTGCTTAACACGTTAACATTATTACTCCATGATCGTTTCTGCGTGGATTAAATATCTGCCGTTCTATAGGATTCAGGAGGGGGGAGTGAGTCAAGCCAACTTACGCAGGTGGGGAGGGGGGTGTTAAAAGTACGCATGGGGGGGGAGGAGTCAAGTTTTGAAAGACTTTTGCTTACCTACTAAATGCATGGCCCCTAACTCAGCCCGCCCCGCGAATCCCTGCGGTGGAGCAGCAGCTCCCTCGCGTGGCGTGCACCAACACCGCTCCAGGCAGCGCCTGGACTCAAACGGCATCTAGGGAATCGGTCGCGATTCGTGACTCGGTCCGCAACTCTGGACCAGTGCTGGCAGTAAAACAATGAACCCCACGTGACCCCCAACATCCCCATCTCCCCCACCCCCTAGGGGTCCCTCCTCTCACGTAACAACCTCCAAGCCCCTCCCACCACCCCGACAACCCCCCCACCTCACGCCCCCTTCCCGAGCACCCTGCACCCCCTACCCCTCCCACTACCCCTACCCCTCTCCCAACCCCTCCCACTACCGATACCCCATCCCTTTATCCCTACCCCTACCCCTCCCCCTACCCCTCTCCCGACCCCTCTCCCGACCCCTTCCCTACCCCTCTCACTGCCCCTACTCCTCCCCCTACCCCTCCCCCCACCCCTCTCCCGACCCCTTCCCTACCCCTCTCACTGCCCCTACTCCTCCCCCTCCCACTATCCCTCCCACTCCCCTTACCCCTCACCCTCCCCCTATCCTCCCACTACCCCTCCCCCTACCCCGCCCTCTAACCCAGGGCACCCCCCCCCCCCTCCTCGCACCCCACTTCATGTGCTGGTCTCTAATTGGTGAGGGCTGGGCTAGGCCTCGTGCTCGTTACTGGGTAGATGGCAGTCAGCTGCTCGCTCAGTGGATCCCTCCGCGCGTTCCATCGCTGCCGCTCAGCCAGGCTGCTCGCTCGCTCAACGCAACGCGTCGTGTTAGAGGCATCCTGGACCACGGCAACGGTGTGAAGGAGCGACGTCAGCGGCGCGAGTTCACGTTGAGACGTCTCCACGTGGGGTCTCCTCGTGATGGGAGCCCCACGGTGTCCACGTCTCTCGCCGCTCAGGGCTGCGCTGACACCCGGCGTGGGGAGCGGTGGCAGAGCGGTTAGCGGCACGCTGCGCTTTGAACCCGGGCAAGCCGAGTTGGATTCCCGCTCACGGCCACCAACGCCGGTGACGAATGTTCTGAACAACCGGTCCTAGGCCTCCCCTAGGTCGACTCGGCCTCAAATGTGTACCTGGTGCGGTGTGTAGTAAACATCGCCACAAGGGAGACAAAGGCGGCCGGGCGTGGTGCTGACCATCCACCCCATCGTGTGCCACTGTGGTGGCCTTCACAGGTGCTGCTACCTGCTAACAGCACTTGCCTCTGTGATGCCGCCGCCACGGAGCGGATCGGCGGGTGGCCCACCTGCGATCTCGCCGCCCCGAGCGGCGAGGCCGACATTGCTCCACCCCACCACCTCCCCACCCCCGCCACCGGAACACACACGCACTCCCCCCACCATTAGAGCGCGTGGGGAGACACCCTGGCCGACAGGTTTTCACCCAGAAGCCCTCGTAAAGGGATAATCTTCACGGTTTCCTGCGGCCAGGGAATTGGACGGTCTCCTCCGACGCTAACACACACCGTGGCGCCATGACTTGAGTAGAAATGACATGTTCACGGCGGGGCTGCCCCGCCACCGCGGTTAGTACGCACCTCACCCACACGGGTCGGCAGGGCAGGCAGGTAGGAGGGCAGAGCCACGAGCGGCGGGAAAGCAGGGTCGCCCTCCGGCTGGAGGGCCGCTGAGCAGGTAAATTTAGATGCGGACGTCGCTGAAAGCAACGGCCCGGGGGATGCTGGGATACAGATGGGCCTACCGATTGGCGGGTGATCCCAGCGAGCTGATTGGCCCGCGAGTCGGCACCAGGTAGCACCTTTGATGTAGAAAGAATAAAGCGGGTCAGGGCGAAGGGAAAATGCTCTCTGGCTACTCGAGTCAACCCCAGGCCCGTCAACTCCCGAGTCCAGCCGCGCGAACGTCCGTGGGACGTATCGACGCGCCGCGAGGACCAGCCGGCAGTGACGACGAACCGTGAGTAAGAGAGAGAGAAAGAGGGAGTTGGGACTTAGCTTAAGAGGAAAACCGGAGAGGGTAAAGGGGAGAAGGACAGGTAGAGTGTAGTGCCGACTATAGAGAGATAGATTGGTCCTGCCCCGCTGATCCCGACTGACTCGGTTAAATAAGGGCTCACCGACGCGGTGGAATAAATCGTCGGCGGTTACATAACGGACTGGTGTGGTTTTTGCGAGGGTGTGGAAAGAGAGTGGAAGCGTGGGTGCGCTTGCTGTTCTCGGCGGTCGCCGCGTGTGTGGAGCGGCACCGCGTGGAGTGTGTGCGCTACCAACCGTCGGCTGCGGACTCCCACGTTGCGAGCGGATACCCATCTCGCACGCCTGCCCATCGCATAGCCCTTTAAACCCGTTTAATCCAATCCCCCCCAATCGTCGGAGTGAGCACGAACGACGTCGCTTACCCTCCGACCTTTAACCCCCCTGTTACCCGCGTGTGATTGGTGCGTGGGACTGCGCGGGCGGGGAGCGTCGCGTTTGGGTGCCGGCGAAGCGCTAGCGGGTCCCAGGGCGGTCGAGGGTGATGCCTCACCGGCAGGAAACCCGGACTCGGGGGGGGGGCAGCACAGGGGGGGGAACAGGAGCGCGACGACCTTTCCCCGCCCGGGGAGGAGTGCGGCGGCGGCAGCTCCCACACTAGTGGAGAGTCTGGGAGCGTCGGTACTTCGCGGACAGGGTCGCAGACAGGAGAGATCCCGGGGGCCGGCGACCCCAACATTATGGTGTCAGAGGTGGTACGATCCCCCGCACGCCCAAGGGAGAGAGGCGCCCCACCCCAGGCTAAGATAAAATGCACGTTCACGGGCAAGGGGATTCCGTCATGGAAATCGTTTGCCCGCAGCATCAGAGGTGCGAAGAATTTTAATGGCTGGACGGACGCGGAGGCGTTGCAGCAGCTGGAGATGCACTTGGATGGGCGGGCAGCCGACTTTGTAGAGGCTTTGCCCGCAAGCGCACAAACCCAGTGGGGGGAATTAATGCGCCGGCTTGAACTACGCTTCGGCACGCATGATGAGGAGGAGGCGCAGGCGGCCTTAGAGGCGCGCCGCCGCCAACCCGGTGAGGATCTGCGAGATGATGCCGAGGACGTGCGCGCACTAACCCGGATCGCGCACCCGGAGTATGAGGCGAAAATAATTGATGACCTTGCCGCCGGGAAGGTACAGCGATATTTGATGCGTACCCCGTGGTGGCAACCAAATGTAGACGGGGCGCGCCTTCCCTTCGACACCCTTGTCGAGTGCGCGCGTAAATGTGAGAAGCTCTCCGGTGAGTGCACGCAGCCGCGAGGGCGGGGACGGGAGTGCGCCGTGGCGAGCTTACTCTCCGACGAGGAGGAGGAGCTCGCCACCGCGACAAGGGGACAGGCAAGGGAGCCCCCGAGACCCCGGGAGGCAATGCCCGGATGGGTAGCCAGGATACAGACCAGCATCGGGGGGATGGAGGACAAAATGGACCGAAGTATGACCAAGCTGCAGTCCTCCGTCGGGACCATCCAGTCCGAGATGGGTGAGATGCGCTCCACGGTGGGGGGGCTAGCTGGGAGGATAGCCCGACTAGAAGCAGAGTCTGGGCAGCGGCGCACTGGGGGGAGAGGGAGCGGGCAGGGTGCCCACTACGGAGCCGCCACCCCCCCCCCCCCCCCCCGGGCGTGTTATATGTGCGGCCGTCAGGGGCATCTCATGAGAGACTGCCCACAGATCGCCCGCGCTAGATATACCGAAGGGTTAAACGCCAACGCCCCCTAGAGAATGGACCACCTAGGGGTGCAATCGACGCGGTCCCGACACATATCCACGACAGTGGGAATAATGGCGAGCGAGTGATCTTCACACAGGTTCCAGCGACAACGCCCGGGGACGCGGTGACTCCTGGCGACTGGCTACGGGAGCTGGTGGCAGGAATCACGGGGGCCACGTCGCTGGTAGAAGGGCAGGTTAAAGGAATGCGTACCCGGATCCTGCTGGATACGGGGGCGGTGGCCTCGCTTTTGAGCGCGGCGCACTGCAGCGTGGTCGGGGTCGACGTGAGCCGCCTGCAGGCCCCGGACCGCGCACTGCACACGGCGAGCGGAGCCGGAATGGGGCTTCTGGGGAGGGCCACCCTGGAGGTCCGCGTAGGCCACCAGGTGTGCACCCAGGAGTTCTACGTCTCGAGTGTGCTGTGCCACGAGTGTATCGCAGGTACCGACCTCCTGGAAAAGCTGGGGCTCAACGTGCAGCCCCGACAGCGGTGCGCCACCGTGGAAGGCAGCGGGGAACGGATTCCATTCCTGGGACGGGAGCCGAATCGCCCCCGCTTCACCCCCGTGGCCGCTACCCTGACGACGGCCGTCACCATCGGGCCGCTCGCCGAGATGCTGGTGCCTGTGGCGACACCCTCCACCGACCCCGCGCACCGACCATCGGGGGAGGTAATGCTAACTCCTCACCCGGAGTTGGCAAAACGATACGGGGTTGTGGGGTCAGCCACGTTGGTAAACGCCGATGGGGGCCGATTGTTTATGCGTGTGTTTAACCCCCACGGCACCCCAGCAATACTACGACGGCGCACCACAGTAGCCACCGTGCACCCCCTACACGCGCGCCACTCCAGCGACTCGGTATTCGCACTCTGGGCGGAGGACCCCGGTCGCCCCGAGGACCAACAAGACCTGGCCTGGCGAGTCGGCCCGACTCCCCACGCCGAGGTCGTCCCCCTTCTTGACACGGTACACGTACCTTGGGCAGATTTACCCAAGGGAGAGGCCGATCAGCTACGCGGGTTACTGCGGGAGTACGCCGACGTGTTCAGCGAACACGATTCAGACGTGGGTCGCACAGATCTCGTTAAGCACCAAATCGACACCGGGGCCGCCTGACCCATAAAACTCCCCGCGTACCGCGTGGGCGCACCCGAACGCGCCCAGATCAAAGAGGCGGTCAGGGACATGCTCCGCGATAACATAATTCAGCCCTCGGCGAGCCCCTGGTCTGCCCCGGTGGTGCTAGTAACAAAAAAGGACGGGTCAACCCGGTTTTGCGTCGATTACCGCAAACTAAACGCAGTCACCCTCGGCGACGCCTTTCCCATACCGCGCATCGACGACACCTTTGACAGCCTCGCCGGAGCGCGGTATTTTTCCACCCTCGATCTCGCGTCCGGGTACTGGCAGGTGGAGATGACGGAGGAGGATCGGCCAAAAACCGCATTCACCACCCCGATGGGACTATTCGAGTTTCAAGTACTCCCGTTCGGGCTCACCAACGCGCCCGCGACGTTCCAGCGGCTGATGGAGTTGGTGATGCGGGGCTTGCAGTGGGAGCAATGCCTGATTTACCTGGATGATGTGATCGTGTTCAGTAGATCTCTGTATGAGCACTGGTCCAGGTTACGGGAGGTGTTCCAGCGACTGCGAGCGGCTCATCTCAAGCTCAAGCCGCGTCAGTGTTACATCGCACAGCGCGAGGTGGGGTACCTCGGACATCGCGTCAGCGAGGCGGGGGTGCGCACCGATCCGGACAAGGTACGCGCCGTAGTGGATTGGCCACAGCCAAGAAACCTGTCGGAGATAAGATCATTTTTGGGGCTCGCCACCTATTATCGTCGATTTGTAAAGGGATTCAGCGAGATTGCACGCCCCCTCACCCAACTCACTTCCCCCAAGAACCCCTATCAGTGGACGGAGGCCTGCCAGACGGCCTTCACCACCCTCAAAGACCACCTCACACACACCCCCACACTGGCTTTCCCCGATTTTACCGCCGACTTTATTTTGGACACCGACGCCTGCAGCAGCGGGCTGGGTGCGGTGTTGTCGCAGGTGCAGGAAGGGGTGGAACGGGTGATTGCGTACACCAGCTGGACCCTGAGCGGGGCCGAGCTGAACTACTGTGTGACCCGTCAGGAATTGTACGCTGTGATCTTCGCGTGTAAACAGTTTCGGCCGTATTTGTACGGCAGGAAATGTCGAGTGCGCACGGACCATTATGCTCTGCAGTTCCTCCTCACCTTCAAGGAACCGCGGGGGCAGATGGCCCGATGGCTGGCGCAGCTGTAGGAGTACAACCTGCAGATCGAATACCGGGCGGGGCGGACGCATGCAAACGCGGACGCATTATCACGGCGACCCGCGGTGTGTGCCGAGACGAGGGCGGAGGAGGCCTGCCCGTGCTTCACGGGGGGACGTTGCCGACAGGCAACGGACCCCCGGGAACCCGCTGAACCTAACCCCCCCCCCGGCGAGAGAGAGTGCGGTATGCGCCACAGAGACCCCCACAGGTGGAGGCGGGGACCCAGTCGGCCGCCCGGTGAGCGCAGGGCCCACGACTCGGGACCCAGCGGACCACCCCGCCCCGATCGGACGGATCCAGGAGGACGTCGGCTGCGCCTTCCCGGGCCTGAGCGACGAGCAGCTGAGGCAGACCCAGCAGCGGGATCCGGATCTGGCGGCGGTGGAAGCGGCCCTGCGGGAGGGGAAAAGCACCCTACCAGGGCCCTGGAGCGGTTTGTATGCCCGGTTGTGTGTGCAGAACGGGGTGGTACGAGAGTTAACCGAGGCCGGCCAGCCGGGGTGCATCTGTGTTCCCGCCCAGGTGCGACCCCAGCTGCTACGGCTGGTACACGACCACCCGCTCGGGGGCCATGACGGGGAACGGCGCACTCGGGAGACTCTGCGTCGCCAGTATCTCTGGCCCAAATTGACGCAAGATGTGGCCGCCTGGGTACAGGGCTGCCGCGCTTGTCAACAGTGCGGACCGAAACCGGCGCGATACCAAGTACCCCTAAGGCCGTTCCGCGTCAGTCGGACTAACCAGCTGGTCGGCATCGATCTCCAGGGGCCGTTCCCACGATCCCACCGGGGCAACCGCTATATCCTCGTAGCGGTGGAATACTTCACCCGCTACCCCGTGGCGGTGGCCATCCCCGATAAAACTGCCCTGGTAGTGGCCCGGGCGTTCGTGGAACACTATGTACTTAAGCACGGGATCCCGGAGCGAGTCCTTACCGACCAGGGTAGCGAGTTCGAGGCCGAGTTGTTTCAGGCGCTGTGCCGGGAGTTTGGAATCCAGAAAGACCGAACCACGGCGTACCACCCCCAGGCGAACGGTATGGTTGAGCGTATGAATCAGACTCTGGCCGGAAAGCTCAAGCGTATGGCGGCCGCAAACCAACGGGATTGGGACAAACACCTCCCCTACGCCCTGTTCGCCTACGCCACCACGGTGCACACATCGACGGGACAAACCCCGTTCCTAATGATGTTTGGTCGTGAGTCTCGTCTACCCGCAGACTTGCTGTTCGGCATTCCTCCACCCCAAACGGAGGAAGGGAGTCGCCCCGTGGAACATCTGATGGAGACCCTACGAGGGGTCCGGGACCGGGCCTACCCGCAAGGGGAGGCCGCGCATCGGCGACAGGAACAGAGCACCCGACCCCGCGTGGAGCCCCCCCCTTTTCTTGACAGGCACCAAGGTGTGGCTACACACCCCTCGCGTCGGGGCCGGACAGGTGGGGAAGCTGACCACCTACTGGCGGGGACCCTGGACCGTGGTACGGCAGATCTCTCCCTGGACGGTATTAATCCAGGGTGGAGAGAGGGGCCGAGAAACGGTGGTTAACGTCCGCCGCTTAAAACCATGGAGGGCAGCCCCGGCGGGGGAGAACCTCGCTGCCCGAGTACCGCAAAATCCCGGTGCCCCTGCGCCACCCGTTCTCGGGGGCCTCGCGCACTACATGGGCCCCACCGGGCCCCCAGCCCCGAGGCGTCCCGGCCCCGCCAGAGGACGGCGGGGACGCCGCCCCTTAAACCCCGCTGCCGCGGAGTTTGTTCCCCAGCCCCCAGGTGCCGAGGGACAGGAGGAGCCACTGGAGTGGAGAAGGAGACCGCTGCAGGAAACCCCGAGGACGGAGCCACCTCCCCCGAGGCCAGCCACGAGATCCGGGCGGATCCCCCGGACCCCGCAGCGCTACCTCGTGGGCGCGGCCCAGGCGAGGTGCTCCAGTCAACCCGGGACGGGGACTGGCACCTCGGGGGACTATGTGATGCCGCCGCCACGGAGCCGATCGGCGGGTGGCCCACCTGCGATCTCGCCGCCGCGAGCGGCGAGGCCGACATTGCTCCACCCCACCACCTCCCCACCCCCCCCACCGGAACACACACGCACGCACTCCCCCCACCATTAGAGCGCGTGGGGAGACACCCTGGCCGACAGGTTTTCACCCAGAAGCCCTCGTAAAGGGATAATCTTCACGGTTTCCTGCGGCCAGGGAATTGGACGGTCTCCTCCAACGCTAACACACACCGTGGTGCCGTGACTTGAGTAGAAATGACATGTTCACGGTGGGGCTGCCCCGCCACCATGGTTAGTACGCACCTCACGCACACGGGTCGGCAGGGCAGGCAGGTAGGAGGGCAGAGCCACGAGCGGCGGGAAAGCAGGGTCGCCCTCCGGCTGGAGGGCCGCTGAGCAGGTAAATTTAGATGCGGACGTCGCTGAAAGCAACGGCCCGGGGGATGCTGGGATACAGATGGGCCTACCGATTGGCGGGTGATCCCAGCGAGCTGATTGGCCCGCGAGTCGGCACCAGGTAGCACCTTTGATGTAGAAAGAATAAAGCGGGTCAGGGCGAAGGGAAAAGGCTCTCTGGCTACTCGAGTCAACCCCAGGCCCGTCAACTCCCGAGTCCAGCCGCGCGAACGTCCGTCGGACGTATCGATGCGCCGAGAGGACCAGCCAGCAGTGACGACGAATCGTGAGTAAGAGAGAGAGAAAGAGGGAGTTGGGCCTTAGCTTAAGAGGAAAACCGGAGAGGGTAAAGGGGAGAAGGACAGGTAGAGTGTAGTGCCGACTATCGAGAGATAGATTGGTCCTGCCCCGCTGATCCCGACTGACTCGGTTAAATAAGGGCTCGCCGACGCGGTGGAATAAATCGTCGGCGGTTACATAACGGACTGGTGTGGTTTTTGCGAGGGTGTGGAAAGAGAGTGGAAGCGTGGGTGCGCTTGCTGTTCTCGGCGGTCGCCGCATGTGTGGAGCGGCGCCGCGTGGAGTGTGTGCGCTACCAACCGTCGGCTGCGGACTCCCACGTTGCGAGCGGATACCCATCTCGCACGCCTGCCCATCGCATAGCCCTTTAAACCCGTTTAATCCAATCCCCCCCAATCGTCGGAGTGAGCACGAACGACGTCGCTTACCCTCCGACCTTTAACCCCCCTGTTACCCGCGTGTGATTGGTGCGTGGGACTGCGCGGGCGGGGAGCGTCGCGTTTGGGTGCCGGCGAAGCGCTAGCGGGTCCCAGGGCGGTCGAGGGTGATGCCTCACCGGCAGGAAACCCGGACTCGGGGGGGGGCAGCACAGGGGGGGGAACAGGAGCGCGACGACCTTTCCCCGCCCGGGGAGGAGTGCGGCGGCGGCAGCTCCCACACTAGTGGAGAGTCTGGGAGCGTCGGTACTTCGCGGACAGGGTCGCAGACAGGAGAGATCCCGGGGGCCGGCGACCCCAACACCTCAACAGTCTGTTAAGGCTACACGGGGGATCTTTGTCGTTGTCTATGCTAGTCTGAGCTGTGCTGCCATCGAGTGATACAAAAAGATCGATGTAAGTTGTTTTTTACCGCCTTCAATACAAACAGCTGATTAATACAGAGGCTGGTTGCTATGGAAACGCGGGCCACAGTCGCTATGCATAGGGACGTGCGTGGTGACGTCACCACGCACAGCACGTGACAATTAGTGACTATCTTCTTTATTATTTCGGTAAAGTCACGTAGAATGTCTAAATCGTAGCGTGAGAGAGCAGACAGACGCCAAGCAATAATTTCAGCACCTGCGTTGACAAGGCTGGGAAAATGTAGATAACGCTCCCCCACCGCAGCTAGGATAAGACACCACACGGGCAAGCCAAGAGGAGGGAACAGAGAGAGATGCCTTGAAATTCTTTGCTAACGAAGGCATCAGCAGACCTCAGCAAACAAAGTAAGTTAAAGAAATTACAAGACAGTCACACCGAACATTGATACTAACACTATTCACCTTAAAATGACGAGGCCTGGATAGCGGGGTGAATCACAACCTGGTCGAACATAAAACTACATGATACTTGAGCGATGTTAAACCGGGGGCCAGGGAAAAAGAGAGTCTCTCGGCTGCCTTTATCTTCCTGCAGCACATGATAAGAATATGCATACGCTCAAGAGAGCACCTTCCCTTGAAATAAAATCAAACACCACGATGGGAAACTAATACAACCGACCTCGAGCCACATACAGAATCATAACTGTAAGACTATGGTGGAATAAAATGTGAACTTAAAAAAAAACCTTAACGAACGTGGACTCACGGGGAAGGTCGCACCGGAGGGAATATCGCCCCTCCCTCCAGGTTGTGCAACACAGACAGAGACGCCTGTGAGACGATTTGTAACACCTGTTGTTATGGTTTGTGGAAAGAGGAGGGCAACAGAACTGTGCCGTAAATGACGCACACAAGGACACACATACGAACGGACGCAGATACGGACACACACTCCAGACCACGACACACAGCTAAATCAATAGAAGCTCCACCTTGTGGGGAAGAGCCAAGAGGAGGGATTTTGGCATAAAAGAGGACACTACAACATTGAAACCTCAGTTCGTCAGGAACTCAGCTGAGTTCGTCCGGAACTCAGCTGAGCTACCATCAGGAGCTCAGCTGAGCTAATCAGCTGAGTTCATCAGCTCATCGGGGCTCAGCATCAGCGGAGCTCAGCTCATCAGCTGAGTTCACCAGCTTGGCTCAGCTCATCAGCAAGGAGCTCATCAGCTCAGCTGAGCTTGCCAGCTTGGCTCATCCCTGTGTGGGATCGGCCTCTGCCAATGCGGAGGAGGTCTCTGCCGCCCGCCGGAGTGGCGAGGGTCGCTGTTTAGCGACGAGGCTACGTGGTGCGAGTCGGCATCATCAAAAGTAGCATTGCAACGAACGTGTATCAACAGCCAGCAACATCACCACACGCTACCAGCAAGCTGCGTGCGCCATCTACCGACAGGTCATCACAACTACAACAACCGGTGTCAACAGCCAGCGACACCACCGCACGCTACCAGTGAGCTGCGTGCGCCATCTACCGACGGTTCATCGCAACAACAACAGCATGTCGGCTCATCAGCTCGGCTCAGCCGAGCCGAGAGAAGAATCGACCGATACGTATGACGCGCACCGCCCCCACCACACAACAGGCCAGGCGTCTTTTTGACGCAAAGAATCAACTCCGAACACTGACTATTCAACACAATTTATATCCCTCACCATACACGAGTCAGGAACCAAAAGCCAATCCCAAAACGTGAACGATCTGTGGCCGTGGAAGCATCGCTACAGATCGGGTGATAACAGTCCGTCGTTTATAAGCATATTCATAATTTTCCTCCTTAAAATTTTGTTTTGGGTTGTACTTCTAATCGCATAAATTACCAACCGATCCATCTATACGAATTAATCCTTGACCCCTTCGCCACGGAGCTACGCTCACGTGGGGGAATAGCGTATCCAACTGGCTTTCTTATCAGGCAAACTGGTCCATAATTAATTAAACGTTGGCCCAAGATAAGGATATCAGGGGAGAGAACGCCCCCCACCGCACACCCTCACTCTAAGCCATTTCGGTAATCATATAATCTGTCCGATGGATCTGTTGATATATTTGTGCCTTTGGGAATAATAACTGTTTTGATCGCCTTTTCGTATGAATATCGTCATATAATCTTTAAGTACCTTTCGTTACTGATCGCCGCACGTACTCGCATACTCTACAGAATACTCTACCGTTCCGTGACCCAATGTGCTAACAACGTGATAAGGGTTGCATATGATGAATAATGAGTGCGGTACTGCGTGAACAATTCAAGTATAATCATTTATTATAAAGTTAAGGTTTTATTTAGATTAGAATATGCATGTTTTAACGACTCTCTCTCACCAACCGAGCTCGCGTTACGCGGCAGAATTAACCATAGGTGCTGTTGTCAAAGTGAAACAACCCAGTCATTGATGAGACTGTGTTGATACTGTGTTGTAATTCCAAGCCGAGAGTTGTATCTTTTAGAGTAAAGGTTTAAATAGAAATAAATTGATTAATGCAGAAGTGGCCGTGTGATTCTTTCCTGAAATCTATGCATAAGAACTGGTTCTCGGTTGAGATATGAACTTGGTGACCTAAAATATAAACATACAAATCCACTCAATAAACGTTAAAGTGAGAATAATTGTATTATACTGATCGATAATACGAAGTTAAACAGCGAAGCCGAGTTGGCTCTGGCATACCGCATCATACTAACATAACTGCATACGATTAATTGTATTGTCCCGATTGATAACCGACCCTCGACAATGAGGCGGGGTCTGATTATCATAAAGGCTGTCATTAACATAACCAAACCCACTCGCATAAATTAATACGATTATGACTCGAATTAGCATAATTTTTATGCATAATTACACAAATTTACATAATTTCGGATAAATTATGCACATTTCAAATTTCATTTATGTTTCTTATTTCATCAAATTTTTATAACCCACACAAATACAACAGCGTCACGTGGCACCGTCTAGCTACTGTCACTACCACACCGCTGTCATCACACCAGCACCACGGTGCGTCACGTGGCACCGTCTAGCTACTGTCACTACCACACCGCTGTCATCACACCAGCACCACGGTGCGTCACGTGGCACCGTCTAGCTACTGTCACTACCGCACCGCTGTCATCACACCAGCACCACGTTGTGTCACGTGGCACCATCTAGCTACTACCACTACCACACCGCTGTCATCACACCAGCACCACGGTGCGTCACGTGGCACCGTCTAGCTACTACCACTACCACACCGCTGTCATCACACCAGCACCACGGTGTGTCACGTGGCACCATCTAGCTACTACCACTACCACACCGCTGTCATCATACCAGCACCACGGTGTGTCACGTGGCACCGTCTAGTTACTACCACTACCACACCGCTGTCATCGCACCATCACCACGGTGCGTCACGTGGCACTGTCTAGTTACCAACACGACCACACCGCTGTGATCGCACCAGCACCATGGTGCGTCACGTGGCACCGTCTAGCTACTAACACTACCACACCGCTTGTCATTACACTAGACCATATTTATTTATAAATATATATTTATATTTTTGATATTATTTTTCTCATATATTTAGTTATGAATTTATATAAATATAAATTAATGTATAAAAATATATATATACGTGAAAAATATATATAAATTGTTATAGGTATATTTATGTATATACATATACACATGTATTTATATTTTATATACATATTTAAACGTGTTCGTTTTTTGTTATATAATCATATCATTATATATGTTTTATATAAATGTTCATTCATATATAAATATATTTCGAAATATATATTTACATATACATTAATTTTCATACCTAAATATAAGCATTAAATGAAAACATAATATACAGTGAATATGCACAGATATAAATATGTATTACATAATTTGTGTGCGGCGTGTTGACAAAAAGCCTGGGGACGACTTTTATTTTTCGTTCCCAGTCCCTGTCACTGTAAAAAGTTCACACGTGGTGGTTGTGGTGGTGGTTATTATGGTGTTTGTTGTGGTGGTTGTTGTGGTGGTTGCGGTGGTGGCTGTTGTGATGGTGGTAGTGGTGGTTGTTGTGGTTGTGGTGGTTGTTGTGGTGGTTGTGGTGGTAGTGGTGTGTGGTGCCACAATAGCGAAGCCGCTCCGTCGAAACCGGGGCCGTCGCTGTGCTGCTGCGACCGAGAAGCCACCCGGCTCCCATCACAGCACTTCCTCCGCCCCCCCCCCCCAACTAAACACACACACTCAAGTAGGGCCTCATGGGGAGGAGAGGGGGGCACCTGCCCTGAGTTTTAACCCGAGAGGCCCCCTCGTGGGGGTGCTCCACGGTTTCTCAGTGTCAGGGAATTGGCACTGCGGCGCCGCGGCTTAATTAGAATTAAATGACCACGGCGAACTCACTGAGAACCGCAGTGAGGAGATGCTCAAGACACACACGGACCAGCAGACAGGTGGGGAGCGGGGCAGCGTGGGATAAGCGTCTCCACCCATGGTGCACCGCGGGCTAGCGTCTCTACCCATGATGCACCGCGGATTAACGGCCCTACCCATGATGCACCGCGGATTAACGGCCCTACCCATGATGCACCGCGGATTAACGGCCTGACCCGTGATGCACCGCGGATGGGCGCTGCGAGGGCTTTGAAAGGAGCATAAAAAGGGACGCTTTGGGGAAGCAAGGGGCCATTATTTTTTGACTGGAGATCAACAGGAGGGAGGGATCGCGGAGCCGTCACCTGACTGTTACTCGCACGTCCGTGAGACGGGGCAGAGAACAGCCAGATGCTGGTTACAGCATCATCTATCCGCGACCTCCATAGCTGCGAGGCCGGACCGTAAGTACGAGGGAGAGAGGTAAGACAAAGGGACGAAATTCGGAGAGAAAATAGAGGGCAGAGAGGTCCATTAAGTATCAGGCAGTAGCGAGATAAGTTAGACCTGTCCTGCTGGTCCGTACTGACACACACAGTCTAGTTCGATACTCGCGGGGAATAAAACCGCTAATAGGATAAAGCTGTGTCGTGGTCACTGTGAATGTGAGGAGGGCGACGGAGTGTTTGGTGTTCGCATACCGGTACGAGTGTGTACAGAGTGTTTTGTGTTCGCGCGCATACGCGGCTGTTTGCAGCGAATAAGGGAGTAGAACATGCTTAGTGTCCGTACCGGTACGATTGTTTACAGTATTGTTCAGCGCGCGCGTACCTACACGAATATCTTCGGTGGTGCCCAGCGCTCGCGTACCTGCGCAATAGCCTACAGTAGCGCTTTGCGCTCGCGCGCCTGTGTGACGGGGTGGTGGGGTGGCGGGCGCGCACTCGCGCGATTGTCTAATAGCGAATACGCAGCTGTGTAAACAGCCCGTTAAATCGGAGCAAAGTAATCGCGGCGTGTTTGTTTTTGCTTAAGCGCGTGGAGCGTGGGTGGGAGGGAATCCCACGGAGGCGCGACGCGCCTGTTTATTCCCGTGCAGGACGGGGTTTTACTTTGCGAGCGCGCTCACCGCGACACGCCGCCGTTGCACAGGGTAGCGCATCGCGAGCGCAAAGCGTACGAGCCGCTAATTAGGCTACGCAAACGCGGTCGACATCCCAGGCAGAGGTACAGGAGGGCGAGGCATTAGGGGTTGGTAGTCTGGACCTGACAGAGCAGCCGGGGGGGTAGCGGTATTAATGGAAAAGGGGGCGTCGGTGGGCAACGGCTCCGACAATTCAGTGATGGCGGCGGACGGTAGCCCCCACAGGTGGTGGTTGTTGTGGTGGTGGTTGTAGTGGTGGTGATGATTGTTGTGGCGGTGATTGTTGTTGTGGTGGTTGTTTTGGTGGATGGGACGGTGGTTGTGGTGGTGATTGTGGTGGTGGTTGTGTTGGTTGTGATCCACCAACCTCCCCGCCCCTTCTACAGTGCAGGGTCACAGCGAGGCTGCAGGTTGCCCCTCAGTGCCTCTGTTTTGTTTTTGTTGTCGCCAACGCGGGACTCCCCCAGTGGCGGGAATCCAGAATGTCATAATCTGTGTTTGTAGTGCAGCAGAAATCCGATGAGCTGTGAAGCTTTTTGTGTTCACAGATGGTGCAGTGGTGAGGGGCGGACGTGGTGGAAGCGCGTGGGGGGGTGGGGGGAGAGGGGGAGGGGTGACGTGATGACGTCACCGCGTTGGGGGAGCGTGTGTGGTGACGTCACCACGTCCATGACGCAGCAGCATACAACTTGAACAGCTCAGACATTTTTCATATTCTTAGCTCTTTAGGTAAAGTCACGTTGAAGGGAAACAATAAAATAATAAAATATATATAAAACAATCAAAATTCTCACGACGTTTCGACCATAACACAAACGGTCGTCATCAGGTGTGTCGGTTTGCATTCATTTATTTTTAAACGGTGTATTTATTTACTTATATAAAAACGTCAGCGCCACGCACAGCGATTTGGCAGTTTATTTAGGACTAGTCCATCTATGTTCTGAAAAGAGGAGGGGGGAGACGAAAAATTTATGTATGCTGTCTGAAAGCCACTGTAAGCGTGAACCATCAATTAAGACCTGAAATGGTTAATCAAATCTTTCCAATGATTGCTAAGCCAGAATCCATCTTCTCGGTTGAAATTGTCTCTGTGCTTGTATCTATATTTGTAGATATAAATAAATAATTCCACCGTTGAAAAATAACTAAATTATTGCAGACCGACACCTGATGACGACCGTTTGTGTTATGGTCGAAACGTCGTGAAAATTTTTATTGTTTTATATATATATATTATTATTTTATTGTTTCCCTTCAACGTGACTTTACCGAAAGAGCTAAGAATATGAATTACTGCAGTCACGAAAGCTTTCAATCAAAGCTCAGACATTGTTGGCGCCTTTTGTGTTTGTCGCCATCTCTTTATTTGTTTATTAATTTGTAGATTTAATTTGCTTGGCATTGGATTTGTATAGGATTTAGTCCTCGTGTTTAATTAATGAACAGCGTTGCGGGATGCAGTGAGCACGAATGACGCTGTACATAACTACATTGTTGTTGTTTGTTCGGTATTTTTATTGTAGAATGGACGATACAATCGTCACAATGCCACTGTCATACGCGGACATTTATACTTTCAAAAATCAATATTATTATTGTTGCATCTCTCCCACAACCCATGACACCACCAGTGTATAAACACATCCCAGTTCACCATTGCTAATCACCGCACCCCTACACTACAGTCACACTCCTCTGGCAGGGTGAATACATCCACGTTGGCTTCACACCCACACACAGAGCGGTACTTATTTTATCACCCCCCTATGAATGTTGTGAGGATTGTTTACGCTCAGCCCCCCTGTTGTGATGGAGAGCCACGCAACCCCTAGACACCGACAGCCACCAGCCAGTCACGGGCGTGCCACTGCGCGTGACGGTGACGAGGGTGGCGAGTGCCACTCATATCCATAATCCTCGCTGAGGCACCATCATCACACCCCACTGCCAGCCCAGGATGTAGGGGCTGAGCGAAGGTTTGGTGAAACGAATACAACGGCGCCATGGAGTCAGCGCTGTAAAACGACAGCAGCCCCGCGTCCCAGTCCAGGTGAACCCCGATTATCCGCAGAGGCTCCGACACCGACAGTGAGGTCGCTACACCGCCATGCAGGACTGAGAAGCTGTTGTCAAGTTTCTGTAGACACCAGGACACGTCACTCCCTCCCAGGCCGCACTCATCACCACTCCCTCTCCGTGGGATTGTCCCGTACGCGACTCCAACCCGACACTGCCCGGCGCTCCCCACGTCCACCTCCCAGTAGTGCTGACCCGACGAGAAGCTCTCAGAGCACAGGGCTTGGTTCCAGACATCAAAGCGGTTTGGGTGATGGGGACGACCCTGGGGGACACCGCTCCACATCACCGCCCTGAGGTTCGAGGAAATCTGGAGGTGGTCGTAGGCTGAGTTTGTGTCCAGAGTCGGTGAGCGTCCATCTGTGGTGAGGACAGCGACGACGATCGCACAACGGTCACGGCAACATTAGCGGCACGAGCAGTGCACGTGGCGTGTACACACACGCAGGTGTTCTGTTGTCTGTTGTGTTGCTGTGGTCATACCGCAGTACGTGGTACGTTGATACGTAATACAGTGATCATCACGCGTATGACAAATGCATAGAGTACTAGTATTCGTTAGTATTAGAGTACACATACTAATATTCATTAGTATTAGTGTACATATACTAATATTCGTTAGTGTTTGTGTACACATTAATATTCGTTTGTATTAGTTTAAACATACTAATATTCGCTAGTATCTGTGTACACATACTGATAATCACTCGTAAATAATAATTAGTGAATAATAATAATAATTTCACAATAATTAATTATAAATAATAACAATAGTATAACACTAATATGACCATGGGTGTGTGTGCAGTGGTAGTTAACAGGGATGCCAGCAACACGATGTTAACGCCACTTTCACACCGTGTCTCTACAAACAAGATGCCTGTACAATAGCCACCGCAGCCTCGCACACTCACATCCATACACAGACATTTTGTCACTCCGCTGCTGGATGAGCGCCTCCCTGCACCGTGTGCGTCCTGCGGGGGGATTATTTTACCATACTTCACCGCTCTCATCAGTGCGCCTTAGAGTTGGTGGGGATCGTGAACGTAGAAGCGTAGCGGTATAGTACAACAATAGTTAACGCTGCGATGCCCTCTGCTGTCCACCCCATCACAACAGTTAAAAGTTTGTTTAATTTAATTAAATAAATGTTGTTGCCCAAAGATCTGCCAAGTCCTCTGCTTTTTCCCTCGACCAGCATCGAGTCTTTGTCTGCTTCTTTAAATGTCCACACAGTGACGATATCAGCCACTTAGTTGAGCTGTTATTTGTGATTGCCAGGTCCCTTCTGAAAAAGAGCTACACAGCTCAGTGGGGCCATATCTGTTCAAATAAAATGAGTTCAGTCTATGGGTCTCTATGTATCTCTATAAGTCCCTTTTGTATCTTTATTGTTCTCTATGTGTGACTATGGATCTAGTATCTATATGGGTCTCTCTGTATCTCTGTGTCCCTATGCATCTCTATGGGTCTCCAGGTATCTCTATGAGTCTCTATGTATGTGGATGTATCCATATGTATATTTATGTGTGTCTGGATATCTCTATGCGTCTCTATGTATCTCGATATGTTCCTTGTTATATTTATTGTTCTCTATGGTGACATTGGGTCTGATATCTATATGGCTCTAGTATCTATATGGGTCTCTGTATATTTGGCTGCTGATATAAATGTCCACGTGATGACGATGATATCAGCCATTTGGTGGAGCTATCATTTGTGACAGCCAGCTCGCTTCTGAACAAGAGCTACATAGCTCAGTGGGACCCTGCACCTGGTTACGTAAAAATACGTTATATAGGTTAGAGAGCCCCACAGCCTATAGTACCTGCTATGCACGGTGGTCACCCATCCCAGCACTTGCCAAGTTCAACGCTGCTTAGCCAGGAATCGACACCACGTTGTGCAGCACGTCAGCCGCTGCCCCACCGCTCCCCCAGTGTGTACACTAACTCCGAAACATATAAACTAGTTGGTAGGCGAGTGAGTGAGTGCCAATTTAGGTAAATAGATGAGTGAGTGGGTGAGTGGGGGTGTGCGTAGGTGAGTGAGTGAGGTAGTAAAAGTGAGTGGGTGTGGGGAGTGGTAATGTAGCGGTAGGCCCACTGCGCTATGTAGCTCTTTTTCAGAAGCGACCTGGCCACACGTACTCTTTTCTCATCGAAGTGGATTTTCACGTGGAAATGCATAGCAGCCAAATACCCTAAATGCACAATTCTAAATGTGGAGGGGAAAAAACTGGAGGTCCCGGAGAAAAATCCACATATACAGGCATCGCGATTGGGATCGAACCCACGACCTTCTGTATACCAGGCAAGGTACAGTAGTTAACATATACTTAGCCACTGTGGTGTATACAACAGGGCTTGTACTGGAGCGTGTATATTACCATCTGTGTGTATGAGTACACTCGGTCTAGTCACGTGTACTCTTGATGTCATAGCTCTACAGTGCTTAACTCCTCACAGCTATGCTGCAGTGTGGCTCTCTGAGCTTTGGGCATCATTTCCATTTAAAATCGCAGTTTCTGGACGCAAAACGTCGAGCGTGCAGCAACAAGCAGTACAATACAATTTGTTGACTTGGGCGAGGTTCGTGTAGGAGCTTGGGAGCAGAGACGAGGAGGGGGGTCTACCAAGTGCAGTGGAGCGAGGGAAGATGCAGAAAGAAGATTGAGGTGACCTGCAGTGTGGTGAGTGGGTAGATGAGTGAGTGGGTAGGTGAATGAGTGAGGTAATAAGTGTGAGAGAGTGAGGTGGGGCAGTAAGATTGTGAGTGGGTGAGTCAGTGGGTGAGTGAGTATGTGAAGTAGCGAGAGTGCGTCAGTGTTTAGTCAGGGAAGTATTTTGACCGCGATTGCATCGTTTGTTGTGATTGCACTCTGAGAATCCAAAAGCTGCCTTAGTCCGGCTCTCTGAACCTCTTGTGAGTGAGAGTGATCTCGTGCTGGAGCAGTGGGTGCAGCAGCAGTTGTTGTCGTTCACTCGTGTTGCTGTGAACCGAACGACCTCAGTTTGATTACCGGCTGTGGCTAACAACGGGGCCGAGCGACATCAGAACTGGTCCTTGTCCTACCAATTCGCAAAAACACAGACACACAGTGGCCACCGTGGTGAAGTATGGTTAAGCAACCTCCATATTCGACACACTATTGGAGGCCTTCATCCAGCGGTAGTTTGACAAAGGGCTGTAAATGAAGATCTTAGACTGAAACTCTGAGACCCAGTAAATTATTTACATTCCGTTGTTCTTTTCAAGTCCGAGTTGTGAAGGCTGCCATCGCGATGATGAAACAGTTGCAGTCTCCATCCTGCACTTCGTTTTATGTTAACGTTCAATCCCAATTTGCCCGCAGTGAGCGCCCTAAGTACAAAAAGTTACTTATCATTTGGCTTACGTTCATCTTAATTCTAACCTAGCAGCCACTTTCGTCAACCAACCGTGAACCCCCTGCAACCACGCGTGATGGTCAGCATCTAAATGAGCGTGCCAGGACTGGAACGTGCTTCGTCCATAGCTTACAAAGTCGCCCTTTTTCTCTCAAGAAGCGCACTATCACGTTGCTATTGTTGTTTGCAGCTCTTGATGAGTGAGACCCTTCGTGTTGTTGACAATCTTTCACCCAGCACATCGGTACCTGTTCCATGACCTGAATGTACGCAGGTCTTCCTTGCGAAGGGGTCACACTGCATTAATGGACTCAAGCCTGGTTAAAATAAAGAACGCCCTCCAAATAGGTAGGATTTGTCGGCAATCTGGAGTTTGTAATGGAGTCTAAGGAAGATCGTCGTGGCAGAGGGATGTACCGAGAAAAGGCAGAAGTTTGGTTTGGACGCCGCCCACTGAGATGACTTTTGCGAGGTTCAGACCATGGGAGACGGGGGCTGGGTCATCCTGAGTCTCCTGGGAGACGGAGCTCCTCCTGCACTCACAGCACAGGACACACACAGAGTCTAATGAGGGTCCATGTCTCTCTACACACACAGCATGAGACACAAAAAGGTCTAATGAGGGTTCATGTCTCTCTACATATGGACAACACAGGCAGCCCTCGACTTGCGAACGCCCGTACTTACATACCAGCTTCGATTACATTTAAAAAAAGAACTTTGACTTAGAGAGCAAACTCGCAGTTACAAACTGATCCGCAGAACTATTTTGTTCAGAGGAGCGATCCTCCGCCAGATGCAATGAGCCGGCCTCGTGGTGGGAGTGTTTGCGTCTGTACGGACATTGCATTTGTGCGAAAATTGTGTGTGAAAGTGTGGGGGGTACAGCTGGTGCATTTACAAGTCATCTCAATCAGCCAACCCATGGCACCTGGGTCTGTCTCGAGACCTATCAGCGAGCCTTCAATATTTCACGTGGTCTCAAAGTGTACTTCGCCTGGCACAGGCGCCGTGGTGATATCACCGTCACTTAGTGGTGAATAGCGGGTATTAGTATTGGTGTGTGGAGCGGTAGTGTAGCGGTAGTGTAGCGGTGAGTGTGCTACAAACGCAGCGACCCGAGTTCGATTCTTGCTATCAGCCAACACCAGTACTTGGTGTGGGGACTAAACATTGCCACCGGGGAGACAAGCAGTGGGCAGTGACGCTGGCTACCCACCCCCTCGTGTGCCACAGTGGCGGCCATCTTGGGCGCTGCTCGCTGAGAGTACTTTCCCAATACATCCTGTGAAAGCTATACATGGATTGTTGTCGTTGGGGTGTGGGTGTCTTTGTGTGTGTGCATGCGCGCATGCCCGGTGTGTGTGTACAATTGTGGTGACTCATTGGCCCCCTTCCGAAAAACAAGCTAACATCAAAGTAAGTGAACCTAGTACTTTTCCACACTTATGTGACTTTATTTTATATTTTATTATAATATACAGTATTTTTTATTATCGTGTTAGATGAAAATGTACAATATTGCTTTATTATGAGTTTGAAAATGTTTCCGTTTTTGTTGAACCGTAACACATTATATTACAGACCGTGTCGGCATTTAAATACGGTGCATTATTGTTTTCCGTCTTACGATCCGTTCCACTTACAAAGGCTTACACATATGGGATACTAGCTTTACTACCCGGCTTCACCCGGGACTTGGATTCACCACGCCCGTCCGCCTTTGTCTCCCCAGTGGCGATGTTCACACACCACACCAGTTACTCGTTTGAGGTTGAGTCGACCTAGGGGACGTCCAGGACCGGTGGGCGTGAGAGGAAATCGAACTCGGATCGCCGGGTTCGTAGCGCAGCGCGCTAACCACTACACTACAACGAGTTACGCTTCCACATGCGCGGGTCACATGACAGATTTGACGTCACAGCTCACTTACCGTGCAAAAAAGTACATGAGATCCCCCCCCCCCCCCAAAAAAAGTGTATTTTTATAATTTTTCCATGGTGTACAGTCTGAAAAGTACCCACATGGCAAATTTCAAGTTTGTTGCATGTCGGGAAGTACGCTAAACATTTTGAACAGACCGAGAATAAAATAATAAATTGATAAAATAAAATAACACAATAATATTCTCACGACGTTTCGGCCACAACACAAGCGGCCTTCATCAGGTGAAGGGAGCGAGACTGTCTGGTAGGACAGCGCTGGAGTGAGAGAGCCACGTTCAGATCACGGCTTTTAAGCTGTGTGAGAGGAACAAAGAGCCTTAGAGTCGCGGCATCTCTTCAGAAAGGTGAGAGACTCGATTAGTTGAGCCTTCTTATCCCGAAGTCTGTTGAATGATCTTAAGGATGTGTGGAATCCCTCCCCGTAGAGGCGGTTAAATTTCCATTTAAAGCTTTCGTGACTGCAATGATTCATCTTCTTTGGTTCTTTCGGTAAAGTCACGTAGAATGAGAATAAAATAATAAATTGATAAAATAAAATAACACAATAATATTCTCACGACGTTTCGGCCACAACACAAGCGGCCTTCATCAGGTGAAGGGAGCGAGACTGTCTGGTAGGACAGCGCTGGAGTGAGAGAGCCACGTTCAGATCACGGCTTTTAAGCTGTGTGAGAGGAACAAAGAGCCTTAGAGTCGCGGCATCTCTTCAGAAAGGTGAGAGACTCGATTAGTTGAGCCTTCTTATCCCGAAGTCTGTTGAATGATCTTAAGGATGTGTGGAATCCCTCCCCGTAGAGGCGGTTAAATTTCGATTTAAAGCTTTCGTGACTGCAATGATTCATCTTCTTTGGTTCTTTCGGTAAAGTCACGTAGAATGAGAATAAAATAATAAATTGATAAAATAAAATAACACAATAATATTCTCACGACGTTTCGGCCACAACACAAGCGGCCTTCATCAGGTGAAGGGAGCGAGACTGTCTGGTAGGACAGCGCTGGAGTGAGAGAGCCACGTTCAGATCACGGCTTTTAAGCTGTGTGAGAGGAACAAAGAGCCTTAGAGTCGCAGCATCTCTTCAGAAAGGTGAGAGACTCGATTAGTTGAGCCTTCTTATCCCGAAGTCTGTTGAATGATCTTAAGGATGTGTGGAATCCCTCCCCGTAGAGGCGGTTAAATTTCGATTTAAAGCTTTCGTGACTGCAATGATTCATCTTCTTTGGTTCTTTCGGTAAAGTCACGTAGAATGAGAATAAAATAATAAATTGATAAAATAAAATAACACAATAATATTCTCACGACGTTTCGGCCACAACACAAGCGGCCTTCATCAGGTGAAGGGAGCGAGACTGTCTGGTAGGACAGCGCTGGAGTGAGAGAGCCACGTTCAGATCACGGCTTTTAAGCTGTGTGAGAGGAACAAAGAGCCTTAGAGTCGCGGCATCTCTTCAGAAAGGTGAGAGACTCGATTAGTTGAGCCTTCTTATCCCGAAGTCTGTTGAATGATCTTAAGGATGTGTGGAATCCCTCCCCGTAGAGGCGGTTAAATTTCGATTTAAAGCTTTCGTGACTGCAATGATTCATCTTCTTTGGTTCTTTCGGTAAAGTCACGTAGAATGAGAATAAAATAATAAATTGATAAAATAAAATAACACAATAATATTCTCACGACGTTTCGGCCACAACACAAGCGGCCTTCATCAGGTGAAGGGAGCGAGACTGTCTGGTAGGACAGCGCTGGAGTGAGAGAGCCACGTTCAGATCACGGCTTTTAAGCTGTGTGAGAGGAACAAAGAGCCTTAGAGTCGCGGCATCTCTTCAGAAAGGTGAGAGACTCGATTAGTTGAGCCTTCTTATCCCGAAGTCTGTTGAATGATCTTAAGGATGTGTGGAATCCCTCCCCGTAGAGGCAGTTAAATTTCGATTTAAAGCTTTCGTGACTGCAATGATTCATCTTCTTTGGTTCTTTCGGTAAAGTCACGTAGAATGAGAATAAAATAATAAATTGATAAAATAAAATAACACAATAATATTCTCACGACGTTTTGGCCACAACACAAGCGGCCTTCATCAGGTGAAGGGAGCGAGACTGTCTGGTAGGACAGCGCTGGAGTGAGAGAGCCACGTTCAGATCACGGCTTTTAAGCTGTGTGAGAGGAACAAAGAGCCTTAGAGTCGCGGCATCTCTTCAGAAAGGTGAGAGACTCGATTCGTTGAGCCTTCTTATCCCGAAGTCTGTTGAATGATCTTAAGGATGTGTGGAATCCCTCCCCGTAGAGGTGGTTAAATTTCGATTTAAAGCTTTCGTGACTGCAATGATTCATCTTCTTTGGTTCTTTCGGTAAAGTCACGTAGAATGAGAATAAAATAATAAATTGATCAAATAAAATAACACAATAATATTCTCACGACGTTTCGGCCACAACACAAGCGGCCTTCATCAGGTGAAGGGAGCGAGACTGTCTGGTAGGACAGCGCTGGAGTGAGAGCCACGTTCAGATCACGGCTTTTAAGCTGTGTGAGAGGAACAAAGAGCCTTAGAGTCGCGGCATCTCTTCAGAAAGGTGAGAGACTCGATTAGTTGAGCCTTCTTATCCCGAAGTCTGTTGAATGATCTTAAGGATGTGTGGAATCCCTCCCCGTAGAGGCGGTTAAATTTCGATTTAAAGCTTTCGTGACTGCAATGATTCATCTTCTTTGGTTCTTTCGGTAAAGTCACGTAGAATGAGAATAAAATAATAAATTGATAAAATAAAATAACACAATAATATTCTCACGACGTTTCGGCCACAACACAAGCGGCCTTCATCAGGTGAAGGGAGCGAGACTGTCTGGTAGGACAGCGCTGGAGTGAGAGAGCCACGTTCAGATCACGGCTTTTAAGCTGTGTGAGAGGAACAAAGAGCCTTAGAGTCGCGGCATCTCTTCAGAAAGGTGAGAGACTCGATTAGTTGAGCCTTCTTATCCCGAAGTCTGTTGAATGATCTTAAGGATGTGTGGAATCCCTCCCCGTAGAGGCGGTTAAATTTCGATTTAAAGCTTTCGTGACTGCAATGATTCATCTTCTTTGGTTCTTTCGGTAAAGTCACGTAGAATGAGAATAAAATAATAAATTGATAAAATAAAATAACACAATAATATTCTCACGACGTTTCGGCCACAACACAAGCGGCCTTCATCAGGTGAAGGGAGCGAGACTGTCTGGTAGGACAGCGCTGGAGTGAGAGAGCCACGTTCAGATCACGGCTTTTAAGCTGTGTGAGAGGAACAAAGAGCCTTAGAGTCGCGGCATCTCTTCAGAAAGGTGAGAGACTCGATTAGTTGAGCCTTCTTATCCCGAAGTCTGTTGAATGATCTTAAGGATGTGTGGAATCCCTCCCCGTAGAGGCGGTTAAATTTCGATTTAAAGCTTTCGTGACTGCAATGATTCACCTTTCTGAAGAGATGCCACGACTCTAAGGCTCTTTGTTCCTCTCACACAGCTTAAAAGCCGTGATCTGAACGTGGCTCTCTCACTCCAGCGCTGTCCTACCAGACAGTCTCGCTCCCTTCACCTGATGAAGGCCGCTTGTGTTGTGGCCGAAACGTCGTGAGAATATTATTGTGTTATTTTATTTTATCAATTTATTATTTTATTCTCATTCTACGTGACTTTACCGAAAGAACCAAAGAAGATGAATCATTGCAGTCACGAAAGCTTTAAATCGAAATTTAACCGCCTCTACGGGGAGGGATTCCACACATCCTTAAGATCATTCAACAGACTTCGGGATAAGAAGGCTCAACTAATCGAGTCTCTCACCTTTCTGAAGAGATGCCGCGACTCTAAGGCTCTTTGTTCCTCTCACACAGCTTAAAAGCCGTGATCTGAACGTGGCTCTCTCACTCCAGCGCTGTCCTACCAGACAGTCTCGCTCCCTTCACCTGATGAAGGCCGCTTGTGTTGTGGCCGAAACGTCGTGAGAATATTATTGTGTTATTTTATTTTATCAATTTATTATTTTATTCTCATTCTACGTGACTTTACCGAAAGAACCAAAGAAGATGAATCATTGCAGTCACGAAAGCTTTAAATCGAAATTTAACCGCCTCTACGGGGAGGGATTCCACACATCCTTAAGATCATTCAACAGACTTCGGGATAAGAAGGCTCAACTAATCGAGTCTCTCACCTTTCTGAAGAGATGCCGCGACTCTAAGGCTCTTTGTTCCTCTCACACAGCTTAAAAGCCATGATCTGAACGTGGCTCTCTCACTCCAGCGCTGTCCTACCAGACAGTCTCGCTCCCTTCACCTGATGAAGGCCGCTTGTGTTGTGGCCGAAACGTCGTGAGAATATTATTGTGTTATTTTATTTTATCAATTTATTATTTTATTCTCATTCTACGTGACTTTACCGAAAGAACCAAAGAAGATGAATCATTGCAGTCACGAAAGCTTTAAATCGAAATTTAACCGCCTCTACGGGGAAGGATTCCACACATCCTTAAGATCATTCAACAGACTTCGGGATAAGAAGGCTCAACTAATCGAGTCTCTCACCTTTCTGAAGAGATGCCGCGACTCTAAGGCTCTTTGTTCCTCTCACACAGCTTAAAAGCCATGATCTGAACGTGGCTCTCTCACTCCAGCGCTGTCCTACCAGACAGTCTCGCTCCCTTCACCTGATGAAGGCCGCTTGTGTTGTGGCCGAAACGTCGTGAGAATATTATTGTGTTATTTTATTTTATCAATTTATTATTTTATTCTCATTCTACGTGACTTTACCGAAAGAACCAAAGAAGATGAATCATTGCAGTCACGAAAGCTTTAAATCGAAATTTAACCGCCTCTACGGGGAGGGATTCCACACATCCTTAAGATCATTCAACAGACTTCGGGATAAGAAGGCTCAACTAATCGAGTCTCTCACCTTTCTGAAGAGATGCCGCGACTCTAAGGCTCTTTGTTCCTCTCACACAGCTTAAAAGCCATGATCTGAACGTGGCTCTCTCACTCCAGCGCTGTCCTACCAGACAGTCTCGCTCCCTTCACCTGATGAAGGCCGCTTGTGTTGTGGCCGAAACGTCGTGAGAATATTATTGTGTTATTTTATTTTATCAATTTATTATTTTATTCTCATTCTACGTGACTTTACCGAAAGAACCAAAGAAGATGAATCATTGCAGTCACGAAAGCTTTAAATCGAAATTTAACCGCCTCTACGGGGAGGGATTCCACACATCCTTAAGATCATTCAACAGACTTCGGGATAAGAAGGCTCAACTAATCGAGTCTCTCACCTTTCTGAAGAGATGCCGCGACTCTAAGGCTCTTTGTTCCTCTCACACAGCTTAAAAGCCATGATCTGAACGTGGCTCTCTCACTCCAGCGCTGTCCTACCAGACAGTCTCGCTCCCTTCACCTGATGAAGGCCGCTTGTGTTGTGGCCGAAACGTCGTGAGAATATTATTGTGTTATTTTATTTTATCAATTTATTATTTTATTCTCATTCTACGTGACTTTACCGAAAGAACCAAAGAAGATGAATCATTGCAGTCACGAAAGCTTTAAATCGAAATTTAACCGCCTCTACGGGGAGGGATTCCACACATCCTTAAGATCATTCAACAGACTTCGGGATAAGAAGGCTCAACTAATCGAGTCTCTCACCTTTCTGAAGAGATGCCGCGACTCTAAGGCTCTTTGTTCCTCTCACACAGCTTAAAAGCCGTGATCTGAACGTGGCTCTCTCACTCCAGCGCTGTCCTACCAGACAGTCTCGCTCCCTTCACCTGATGAAGGCCGCTTGTGTTGTGGCCGAAACGTCGTGAGAATATTATTGTGTTATTTTATTTTATCAATTTATTATTTTATTCTCATTCTACGTGACTTTACCGAAAGAACCAAAGAAGATGAATCATTGCAGTCACGAAAGCTTTAAATCGAAATTTAACCGCCTCTACGGGGAGGGATTCCACACATCCTTAAGATCATTCAACAGACTTCGGGATAAGAAGGCTCAACTAATCGAGTCTCTCACCTTTCTGAAGAGATGCCGCGACTCTAAGGCTCTTTGTTCCTCTCACACAGCTTAAAAGCCGTGATCTGAACGTGGCTCTCTCACTCCAGCGCTGTCCTACCAGACAGTCTCGCTCCCTTCACCTGATGAAGGCCGCTTGTGTTGTGGCCGAAACGTCGTGAGAATATTATTGTGTTATTTTATTTTATCAATTTATTATTTTATTCTCATTCTACGTGACTTTACCGAAAGAACCAAAGAAGATGAATCATTGCAGTCACGAAAGCTTTAAATCGAAATTTAACCGCCTCTACGGGGAGGGATTCCACACATCCTTAAGATCATTCAACAGACTTCGGGATAAGAAGGCTCAACTAATCGAGTCTCTCACCTTTCTGAAGAGATGCCGCGACTCTAAGGCTCTTTGTTCCTCTCACACAGCTTAAAAGCCATGATCTGAACGTGGCTCTCTCACTCCAGCGCTGTCCTACCAGACAGTCTCGCTCCCTTCACCTGATGAAGGCCGCTTGTGTTGTGGCCGAAACGTCGTGAGAATATTATTGTGTTATTTTATTTTATCAATTTATTATTTTATTCTCATTCTACGTGACTTTACCGAAAGAACCAAAGAAGATGAATCATTGCAGTCACGAAAGCTTTAAATCGAAATTTAACCGCCTCTACGGGGAAGGATTCCACACATCCTTAAGATCATTCAACAGACTTCGGGATAAGAAGGCTCAACTAATCGAGTCTCTCACCTTTCTGAAGAGATGCCGCGACTCTAAGGCTCTTTGTTCCTCTCACACAGCTTAAAAGCCATGATCTGAACGTGGCTCTCTCACTCCAGCGCTGTCCTACCAGACAGTCTCGCTCCCTTCACCTGATGAAGGCCGCTTGTGTTGTGGCCGAAACGTCGTGAGAATATTATTGTGTTATTTTATTTTATCAATTTATTATTTTATTCTCATTCTACGTGACTTTACCGAAAGAACCAAAGAAGATGAATCATTGCAGTCACGAAAGCTTTAAATCGAAATTTAACCGCCTCTACGGGGAGGGATTCCACACATCCTTAAGATCATTCAACAGACTTCGGGATAAGAAGGCTCAACTAATCGAGTCTCTCACCTTTCTGAAGAGATGCCGCGACTCTAAGGCTCTTTGTTCCTCTCACACAGCTTAAAAGCCGTGATCTGAACGTGGCTCTCTCACTCCAGCGCTGTCCTACCAGACAGTCTCGCTCCCTTCACCTGATGAAGGCCGCTTGTGTTGTGGCCGAAACGTCGTGAGAATATTATTGTGTTATTTTATTTTATCAATTTATTATTTTATTCTCATTCTACGTGACTTTACCGAAAGAACCAAAGAAGATGAATCATTGCAGTCACGAAAGCTTTAAATCGAAATTTAACCGCCTCTACGGGGAGGGATTCCACACATCCTTAAGATCATTCAACAGACTTCGGGATAAGAAGGCTCAACTAATCGAGTCTCTCACCTTTCTGAAGAGATGCCGCGACTCTAAGGCTCTTTGTTCCTCTCACACAGCTTAAAAGCCGTGATTTGAACGTGGCTCTCTCACTCCAGCGCTGTCCTACCAGACAGTCTCGCTCCCTTCACCTGATGAAGGCCGCTTGTGTTGTGGCCGAAACGTCGTGAGAATATTATTGTGTTATTTTATTTTATCAATTTATTATTTTATTCTCATTCTACGTGACTTTACCGAAAGAACCAAAGAAGATGAATCATTGCAGTCACGAAAGCTTTAAATCGAAATTTAACCGCCTCTACGGGGAGGGATTCCACACATCCTTAAGATCATTCAACAGACTTCGGGATAAGAAGGCTCAACTAATCGAGTCTCTCACCTTTCTGAAGAGATGCCGCGACTCTAAGGCTCTTTGTTCCTCTCACACAGCTTAAAAGCCGTGATCTGAACGTGGCTCTCTCACTCCAGCGCTGTCCTACCAGACAGTCTCGCTCCCTTCACCTGATGAAGGCCGCTTGTGTTGTGGCCGAAACGTCGTGAGAATATTATTGTGTTATTTTATTTTATCAATTTATTATTTTATTCTCATTCTACGTGACTTTACCGAAAGAACCAAAGAAGATGAATCATTGCAGTCACGAAAGCTTTAAATCGAAATTTAACCGCCTCTACGGGGAGGGATTCCACACATCCTTAAGATCATTCAACAGACTTCGGGATAAGAAGGCTCAACTAATCGAGTCTCTCACCTTTCTGAAGAGATGCCGCGACTCTAAGGCTCTTTGTTCCTCTCACACAGCTTAAAAGCCGTGATCTGAACGTGGCTCTCTCACTCCAGCGCTGTCCTACCAGACAGTCTCGCTCCCTTCACCTGATGAAGGCCGCTTGTGTTGTGGCCGAAACGTCGTGAGAATATTATTGTGTTATTTTATTTTATCAATTTATTATTTTATTCTCATTCTACGTGACTTTACCGAAAGAACCAAAGAAGATGAATCATTGCAGTCACGAAAGCTTTAAATCGAAATTTAACCGCCTCTACGGGGAGGGATTCCACACATCCTTAAGATCATTCAACAGACTTCGGGATAAGAAGGCTCAACTAATCGAGTCTCTCACCTTTCTGAAGAGATGCCGCGACTCTAAGGCTCTTTGTTCCTCTCACACAGCTTAAAAGCCGTGATCTGAACGTGGCTCTCTCACTCCAGCGCTGTCCTACCAGACAGTCTCGCTCCCTTCACCTGATGAAGGCCGCTTGTGTTGTGGCCGAAACGTCGTGAGAATATTATTGTGTTATTTTATTTTATCAATTTATTATTTTATTCTCATTCTACGTGACTTTACCGAAAGAACCAAAGAAGATGAATCATTGCAGTCACGAAA
Source organism: Petromyzon marinus (assembly GCF_048934315.1). Classification (NCBI taxonomy): domain Eukaryota; kingdom Metazoa; phylum Chordata; class Hyperoartia; order Petromyzontiformes; family Petromyzontidae; genus Petromyzon; species Petromyzon marinus. Next base: position 14,375,258 of record NC_133689.1, read on the forward strand.
GCTTTAAATCGAAATTTAACCGCCTCTACGGGGAGGGATTCCACACATCCTTAAGATCATTCAACAGACTTCGGGATAAGAAGGCTCAACTAATCGAGTCTCTCACCTTTCTGAAGAGATGCCGCGACTCTAAGGCTCTTTGTTCCTCTCACACAGCTTAAAAGCCGTGATTTGAACGTGGCTCTCTCACTCCAGCGCTGTCCTACCAGACAGTCTCGCTCCCTTCACCTGATGAAGGCCGCTTGTGTTGTGGCCGAAACGTCGTGAGAATATTATTGTGTTATTTTATTTTATCAATTTATTATTTTATTCTCATTCTACGTGACTTTACCGAAAGAACCAAAGAAGATGAATCATTGCAGTCACGAAAGCTTTAAATCGAAATTTAACCGCCTCTACGGGGAGGGATTCCACACATCCTTAAGATCATTCAACAGACTTCGGGATAAGAAGGCTCAACTAATCGAGTCTCTCACCTTTCTGAAGAGATGCCGCGACTCTAAGGCTCTTTGTTCCTCTCACACAGCTTAAAAGCCATGATCTGAACGTGGCTCTCTCACTCCAGCGCTGTCCTACCAGACAGTCTCGCTCCCTTCACCTGATGAAGGCCGCTTGTGTTGTGGCCGAAACGTCGTGAGAATATTATTGTGTTATTTTATTTTATCAATTTATTATTTTATTCTCATTCTACGTGACTTTACCGAAAGAACCAAAGAAGATGAATCATTGCAGTCACGAAAGCTTTAAATCGAAATTTAACCGCCTCTACGGGGAGGGATTCCACACATCCTTAAGATCATTCAACAGACTTCGGGATAAGAAGGCTCAACTAATCGAGTCTCTCACCTTTCTGAAGAGATGCCGCGACTCTAAGGCTCTTTGTTCCTCTCACACAGCTTAAAAGCCGTGATCTGAACGTGGCTCTCTCACTCCAGCGCTGTCCTACCAGACAGTCTCGCTCCCTTCACCTGATGAAGGCCGCTTGTGTTGTGGCCGAAACGTCGTGAGAATATTATTGTGTTATTTTATTTTATCAATTTATTATTTTATTCTCATTCTACGTGACTTTACCGAAAGAACCAAAGAAGATGAATCATTGCAGTCACGAAAGCTTTAAATCGAAATTTTGAACAGACACACAGAATCACAAATTTGCCTTTTATAGATGTAGTGGAGTAGATAATGCGATTAGGAATTGGCCATGTACAGTACATACAGACAGACAAGGAGAACGGGTCACACGAGGACGAACAGGTGGTCGAGTCGCAAGTGCCGTAAACAAACCCAAGTAATTAAGGGAGTCGTGGCACGAGGGCTGTGATTGGTCGAGAGGCTGTTAGCGTTAAGTGGTGGGGTCAGAATGTCTGATGAGGGGGACAAGTGCTGGCTGGCGGGAAACGGCCAGCGAGCCACGTGGCAATTAATTAAGGCTAATGCGAGAGGGGATAAAACGCGAGGTGGTTTGAACGGAGGAGAGTTGCTGTTGGAGAGTTGCTTTTGGAGAGTTGCTGCTGGGAAGTTGTTGCTGGGCAGTTGTTGGCGAGAGGTGAAGAGATACGGAGAAGACAGCTGGAAATGAACATTATGAGACCTCCTTTGCCAGAAACAAGATATAGGAATAGGTTTTACCCTTTTAACTCAAGGCAACTCTGATAATAATAATGTTAATGCTCACCCCGAGCCCTCAATGCTCTGATAGTGCGCTGTTTTTGAGTTGTACGCCTTTTGGCGTCTTCTGGTCCAACACCAATGGAGACTAGGCTCTAAGAAAAGCTGTCTCGGGTGTGGACCAATCAAATTCAAGGACAGTGCATATTATTATCAGAGTTGTCTTTTTTGTTTGCATTTTGACTGCTTGTGTTGTGGTTTTTGAAAACATGATGCCTTGAATAAAGGTGTCAGTTTTTGTGCCAGTTAAAAGGGTAAAACCTATTCCTATATCTTGTTTCTGGCAAATGAGGTCTCATAACGTTAATGCTCACCCCGAGCCCTCAATGCTCTGATAGTGTGCTGTTTTTTAGTTGTACGCCTTTTGGCGTCTTCTGGTCCAACAACAATGGAGACTAGTCTCTAAGAAAAGCTGTCTCGGGTGTGGACTAATCAAATTCAAGGACAGTGCATATTATTATCAGAATTGTCTTTTTTGTTTGCATTTTGACTGCTTGTGTTGTGGTTATTGCAAACATGATGCCTTGAATAATGGTGTCAGTTTTTGTGCCAGTTAAAAGGGTAAAACCTATTCTTATATCTTGTTTCTGGCAAAGGAGGTCTCATAATGTTAATGCTCACCCAGAGCCCTCAATGCTCTGAGAGTGCGCTGTTTTTGAGTTGTACGCCTTTTGGCGTCTTCTGGTCCAACACCAATGGAGACTAGGCTCTAAGAAAAGCTGTCTCGGGTGTGGACCAATCAAATTCAAGGACAGTGCATATTATTATCAGAGTTGTCTTTTTTGTTTGCATTTTGACTGCTTGTGTTGTGGTTATTGCAAACATGATGCCTTGAATAAAGGTGTCAGTTTTTGTGCCAGTTAAAAGGGTAAAACCTATTCCTATAACTTGTTTCTGGCAAAAGGAGGTCTCATAATGTTAATGCTCACCCCGAGCCCTCAATGCTCTGATAGTGCGCTGTTTTTTAGTTGTATGCCTTTTGGCGTCTTCTGGTCCAACACCAATGGAGACTGGGCTCTAAGAAAAGCTGTCTCTAGTGTGGAACAATCAAATTAAAGGACAGGGCATATTATTATCAGAGTTGTCTTTTATGTTTGCATTTTGACTGCTTGTGTTGTGGTTATTGCAAACATGATGCCTTGAATAAAGGTGTCGGTTTTTGTGCCCGTTAAAAGGGTAAAACCTATTCTTATATCTTGTTTCTGGCAAATGAGGTCTCATAATGTTAATGCTCACCCCCCGAGCCCTCAATGCTCTGATAGTGTGCTGTTTTTGAGTTGTACGCCTTTTGGCGTCTTCTGGTCCAACACCAATGGAGACTAGGCTCTAAGAAAAGCTGTCTCGGGTGTGGACCAATCAAATTCAAGGACAGTGCATATTATTATCAAAGTTGTCTTTTTTGTTTGCATTTGACTGCTTGTGTTGTGGTTATTGCAAACATGATGCCTTGAATAAAGGTGTCAGTTTTTGTGCCAGTTAAAAGGGTAAAACCTATTCCTATATCTTGTTTCTGGCAAAGGAGGTCTCATAATGTTAATGCTCACCCCGAGCCCTCAATGCTCTGAGAGTGCGCTGTTTTTGAGTTGTACGCCTTTTGGAGTCTTCTGGTCCAACAACAATGGAGACTAGGCTCTAAGAAAAGCTGTCTCGGGTGTGGACCAATCAAATTCAAGGACTGTGCATATTATTATCAGAGTTGTCTTTTTTGTTTGCATTTTGACTGCTTGTGTTGTGGTTATTGCAAACATGATGCCTTGAATAAAGGTGTCAGTTTTTGTGCCAGTTAAAAGGGTAAAGCCTATTCCTATATCTTGTTTCTGGCAAAGGAGGTCTCATAATGTTAATGCTCACCCCGAGCCCTCAATGCTCTGATAGTGCGCTGTTTTTGAGTTGTACGCCTTTTGGCGTCTTCTGGTCCAACACCAATGGAGACTAGGCTCTAAGAAAAGCTGTCTCGGGTGTGGACCAATCAAATTCAAGGACAGTGCATATTATTATCAGAGTTGTCTTTTTTGTTTGCATTTTGACTGCTTGTGTTGTGGTTATTGCAAACATGATGCCTTGAATAAAGGTGTCAGTTTTTGTGCCAGTTAAAAGGGTAAAACCTATTCCTATATCTTGTTTCTGGCAAAGGAGGTCTCATAAAGATAATGCTCACCCCGAGCCCTCAATGTTCTGATAGTGCGCTGTTTTTGAGTTGTACGCCTTTTGGCGTCTTCTGGTCCAACACCAATGGAGACTAGGCTCTAAGAAAAGCTGTCTCGGGTGTGGACCAATCAAATTCAAGGACAGTGCATATTATTATCAGAATTGTCTTTTTTGTTTGCATTTTGACTGCTTGTGTTGTGGTTATTGCAAACATGATTCCTTGAATAAAGGTGTCAGTTTTTGTGCCAGTTAAAAGGGTAAAACCTATTCTTATATCTTGTTTCTGGCAAAGGAGGTCTCATAATGTTAATGCTCACCCCGAGCCCTCAATGCTCTGAGAGTGCGCTGTTTTTGAGTTGTACGCCTTTTGGAGTCTTCTAGTCCAACAACAATGGAGACTAGGCTCTAAGAAAAGCTGTCTCGGGTGTGGACCAATCAAATTCAAGGACTGTGCATATTAATATCAGCGTTGTCTTTTTTGTTTGCATTTTGACTGCTTGTGTTGTGGTTATTGCAAACATGATGCCTTGAATAAAGGTGTCAGTTTTTGTGCCAGTTAAAAGGGTAAAGCCTATTCCTATATCTTGTTTCTGGCAAAGGAGGTCTCATAATGTTAATGCTCAAGCCGAGCCCTCAATGCTCTGATAGTGCGCTGTTTTAGAGTTGTACGCCTTTTGGCGTCTTCTGGTCCAACACCAATGGAGACTAGGCTCTAAGAAAAGCTGTCTCGGGTGTGGACCAATCAAATTCAAGGACAGTGCATATTATTATCAGAGTTGTCTTTTTTGTTTGCATTTTGACTGCTTGTGTTGTGGTTATTGCAAACATGATGGCTTGAATAAAGGTGTCAGTTTTTGTGCCAATTAAAAGGGTAAAACCTATTCCTATATCTTGTTTCTGGCAAAAGAGGTCTCATAAAGATAATGCTCACCCCGAGCCCTCAATGTTCTGATAGTGCGCTGTTTTTGAGTTGTACGCCTTTTGGCGTCTTCTGGTCCAACAACAATGGAGACTAGGCTCTAAGAAAAGCTGTCTCGGGTGTGGACCAATCAAATTCAAGGACTGTGCATATTATTATCAGAGTTGTCTTTTTTGTTTGCATTTTGACTGCGTGTGTTGTGGTTATTGCAAACATGATGCCTTGAATAAAGGTGTCAGTTTTTGTGCCAGTTAAAAGGGTAAAGCCTATTCCTATATCTTGTTTCTGACAAAGGAGGTCTCATAATGTTAATGCTCACCCCGAGCCCTCAATGCTCTGATAGTGCGCTGTTTTTGAGTTGTACGCCTTTTGGCGTCTTCTGGTCCAACACCAATGGAGACTAGGCTCTAAGAAAAGCTGTCTCGGGTGTGGACCAATCAAATTCAAGGACAGTGCATATTATTATCAGAATTGTCTTTTTTGTTTGCATTTTGACTGCTTGTGTTGTGGTTATTGCAAACATGATTCCTTGAATAAAGGTGTCAGTTTTTGTGCCAGTAAAGAGGGTAAAACCTATTCTTATATCTTGTTTCTGGCAAAGGAGGTCTCATAATGTTAATGCTCACCCCGAGCCCTCAATGCTCTGAGAGTGCGCTGTTTGTGAGTTGTACGCCTTTTGGAGTCTTCTGGTCCAACAACAATGGAGACTAGGCTCTAAGAAAAGCTGTCTCGGGTGTGGACCAATCAAATTCAAGGACTGTGCATATTATTATCAGAGTTGTCTTTTTTGTTTGCATTTGACTGCTTGTGTTGTGGTTATTGCAAACATGATGCCTTGAATAAAGGTGTCAGTTTTTGTGCCAGTTAAAAGGGTAAAACCTATTCCTATATCTTGTTTCTGGCAAAGGAGGTCTCATAATGTTAATGCTCACCCCCCGAGCCCTCAATGCTCTGATAGTGCGCTGTTTTTGAGTTGTACGCCTTTTGGCGTCTTCTGGTCCAACACCAATGGAGACTAGGCTCTAAGAAAAGCTGTCTCGGGTGTGGACCAATCAAATTCAAGGACAGTGCATATTATTATCAGAATTGTCTTTTTTGTTTGCATTTTGACTGCTTGTGTTGTGGTTATTGCAAACATGATTCCTTGAATAAAGGTGTCAGTTTTTTTGCCAGTTAAAAGGGTAAAACCTATTCTTATATGTTCTTTCTGGCAAAGGAGGTCTCATAATGTTAATGCTCACCCGAGCCCTCAATGCTCTGAGAGTTCGCTGTTTTTGAGTTGTTCGCCTTTTGGAGTCTTCTGGTCCAATAACAATGGAGACTAGGCTCTAAGAAAAGCTGTCTCGGGTGTGGACCAATCAAATTCAAGGACTGTGCATATTATTATCAGAGTTGTCTTTTTTGTTTGCATTTTGACTGCTTGTGTTGTGGTTATTGCAAACATGATGCCTTGAATAAAGGTGTCAGTTTTTGTGCCAGTTAAAAGGGTAAAGCCTATTCCTATATCTTGTTTCTGGCAAAGGAGGTCTCATAATGTTAATGCTCACCCCGAGCCCTCAATGCTCTGATAGTGCGCTGTTTTTGAGTTGTACGCCTTTTGGCGTCTTCTGGTCCAACACCAATGGAGACTAGGCTCTAAGAAAAGCTGTCTCGGGTGTGGACCAATCAAATTCAAGGACAGTGCATATTATTATCAGAATTGTCTTTTTTGTTTGCATTTTGACTGCTTGTGTTGTGGTTATTGCAAACATGATTCCTTGAATAAAGGTGTCAGTTTTTGTGCCAGTAAAAAGGGTAAAACCTATTCTTATATCTTGTTTCTGGCAAAGGAGGTATCATAATGTTAATGCTCACCCCGAGCCCTCAATGCTCTGAGAGTGCGCTGTTTTTGAGTTGTACGCCTTTTGGAGTCTTCTGGTCCAACAACAATGGAGACTAGGCTCTAAGAAAAGCTGTCTCGGGTGTGGACCAATCAAATTCAAGGACTGTGCATATTATTATCAGAGTTGTCTTTTTTGTTTGCATTTGACTGCTTGTGTTGTGGTTATTGCAAACATGATGCCTTGAATAAAGGTGTCAGTTTTTGTGCCAGTTAAAAGGGTAAAACCTATTCCTATATCTTGTTTCTGGCAAAGGAGGTCTCATAATGTTAATGCTCACCCCCCGAGCCCTCAATGCTCTGATAGTGCGCTGTTTTTGAGTTGTACGCCTTTTGGCGTCTTCTGGTCCAACACCAATGGAGACTAGGCTCTAAGAAAAGCTGTCTCGGGTGTGGACCAATCAAATTCAAGGACAGTGCATATTATTATCAGAGTTTTCTTTTTTGTTTGCATTTTGACTGCTTGTGTTGTGGTTATTGCAAAAATGATGCCTTGAATAAAGGTGTCAGTTTTTGTGCCAGTTAAAAGGGTAAAGCCTATTCCTATATCTTGTTTCTGGCAAAGGAGGTCTCATAATGTTAATGCTCACCCCGAGCCCTCAATGCTCTGATAGTGCGCTGTTTTTGAGTTGTCTGCCTTTTGGCGTCGTCTGGTCCAACACCAATGGAGACTAGGCTCTAAGAAAAGCTGTCTCGGGTGTGGACCAATCAAATTCAAGGACAGTGCATATTATTTTCAGAGTTGTCTTTTTTGTTTGCATTTTGACTGCTTGTGTTGTGGTAATTGCAAACATGATGCCTTGAATTAAGGTGTCAGTTTTTGTGCCAGTTAAAAGGGTAAAACCTATTCCTATATCTTTTTTCTGGCAAAGGAGGTCTCATAATGTAAATGCTCACCCTGAGCCCTCAATGCTCTGATAGTGCGCTGTTTTTGAGTTGTACGCCTTTTGGCGTCTTCTGGTCCAACACCAATGGAGACTAGGCTCTAAGAAAAGCTTTCTCGGGTGTGGACCAATCAAATTCAAGGACAGTGCATATTATCAGAGTTGTCTTTATTTTTGCATTTTGACTGCTTGTGTTGTGGTTATTGCAAACATAATGCCTTGAATAAAGGTGTCAGTTTTTGTGCCATTTAAAAGGGTACAACCTATTCCTACAGCTGGAAATGTTAGGGAAGAATAGATAGAGAGCCGGACCCCAAAGACAGTAAATAGCGATAGGGAGAGTCAGCGTTAGCGGAGATAGATAGAGTCACTGTGTGTGAATAGATGGAAGTCACTGCGTGTGAAGAGATAGCGGGGATACTGTGTGTGAGGAGATAGACGACGAACCACTGTGTGTGGAAGAGATAGAAGACGAACCACTGTGTGTGGAAGAGATGAAAGACGAACAACTGTGTGTGGAAAAGATAGAAGACAAACCACTGTTCGTGGAAGGGTAGACACTGTGTGTGAAGAGATAGGCAAAGAAACACTGTGTGTGGAAGGGGATGCACGGACTATGCTGAAGTAAATCGGAGTGTCCGAGTTGGCGGAGCACGGAGAGAATTACTGTGTGTACAGAACGATGGAATAAAAGTGACGGCGGAAAAAGAGACGGTTGTCATCCGAGTGAATTCATGGCACTACATTTGGTGTCAGAAAAAGTACGGAACACGCCACGATGTCAAGGAAAGCGGCAAAGAAAAGAAATGTGCCAGTGGACTCGGGCGGCGACAGCGACAATGACGATTTGCAGCCTGGCCAGTTGGCCGGCAGTACTCCGGACGGTGACAGCGGTTCGGGTGGTGGTGAAGGCCCGGGATCGCCGGAGGATTGGCGAGTCTTCATGACCCAGTGGGAGGCAAGAATGGAGAAGTTGTCGGAGGAATTCCAGAACTTCTTGACGGAGAACCGCATTCAACCACCCGTACCGGGTCCACCACTGGAGGTTGCCGCTCAGCCGGAGCGGTTGGAAGAAGATGACGACGAAGACGACCAGTCGGAGGGACCACCACGACGGCTACACATACAACGATTTGAGGCCAAGGTGGGAGATTGGACAGCATTCATACGAAGATTCCGTGCGGCTTACGAGTCCCTGAAGTGGACGGAGAGTGCCGCGTTACGAGCACTGCCGACGGCATTGGATGATGACTCCTTGGCAACTTTTAACGGACTCCCTGCCGCTGTCAGAAAAACATTGGACGGTGCTATTGCGGCAATGAGGAAGGTCTACGAGCCGCGGTCGGTCACCAAACGTCGATTTCAACAGAGGAAACGGGAGGCCATAGAGTCCTCCCTGGCATTTCGCAGCGCCTTGCTCGCCCTCGCCCAGGTTACGTACCCGGCGATGGACGAGGAGGGCTGGGACTCCCTGCTGCAAGAGAAGATGTTACAGCTGGCAAAGGAACTGAAAGTCGTCTTGTCGCTCCCGGACAAGGATGATGACGACGACGTGTCATCGTTGCTGATCGCCAGGAACATACAAGTCAACCTTGATATACGAGACGAACCAGTGGCGGCGGTAGCGCAGCCGTCGCTGACGAACCCTGCCGGGGCTGCGAGCATGGTGGCGGTGGTGGTGGACGAGGCGCCGCCGATGGCAGCGGCGGCCGGAGTGTCAACTGGAGACCGACGGTGTCGTCCCGGGGCATATGGAGACGGCGTGCATCGGACATGCTACGAGTGCGGGCGGAGGGGTCATCTTGCCCGCGACTGCTGGAGACGAAGAGGTGGTCCTCCGTGGACGCCGAACAACTACGGCGGGCGGTTCCCCCAAGACCAAGGATCCCGGGTGAGTCGAGATGCATTCAATACACGGCCGCCCTATCCACATCACTCATCCGCGTCATCTCAACCGTATTCATCGAGTTCGGATAGTACGCATGGCCGGGATACGTGGGGCGCGTTGGTACATCGTGTGTTGGGGGCCGCGCCGGGATCGTCGGATGTGATGGCATGTATTCAAGGTGTTATGGTACAGGTTATTGTAGATACTGGGGCGTCGGCGACTCTCATTTCGTTGCAAACTTTTCGGTCGCTGCCGACGTCGCCTGGATCATTGGGGCCGGTGGAAGGGCCATGCGGAGTGGCAAACGGGGGTAGTTTGGACATTATGGGCTGCGTGGTTGCGACAATTCTAATTGGGGAGGTTATTGTGACAGGAAGTGTTTTGGTTTCAACGGCCTTGGCGGTACCGTGTTTGTTGGGCACGGATTTTTTGCAAAAGATGCCAATTAAGATTTCAGTGGAAAAAGGTTGTTTGGAATTACTGTCGGAAAAATGTATGAAATTTTGGGGACGCCTTCGAAATTTGCGGTAGCGAACGCTGTGGTGCAGGCCGTGGTGAGCCGCACCGTGCGCGTCCCGCCTGCATCGCAAATATTGGTACCGCTACGGTTAAAGAAGGAATTGCCTTGGGATGAGCTACAGGAGGGAGTGCTGTTGACACCCTCAAATGCTGTGTCGAGAATGCCCACCGTGGTAGGAGCTTTGACTATAATACCAACTTATTGTGATCCCTTCATTCAAATTGTAAACGCAGAGCACAAAGAGGTTGTTATTCAAGGGGGCACTACGTTGGCGCACGCAACGGGTGCGCCGGGTCCAGAAACAAAAACATGTTTTGCTACGGGGCAGGATGAAATTTTGTCAAGGGAGGAGGACGATCCGGAATGGTTAAAGGATCTTTACGAACAAAACCCAGAGTTATCGCCTGTGCAACGGTCGAGGTTGCATGCATTTCTAGTGGAATTTAAGGATGTGTTCAGTTCAGGGAAATACGACGTGGGTCGAACGACGTTGTTGCAGCATCGTATTGACACGGGGAACGCACACCCGATCAGGTTAAATTCGTATTGTGTAAGTCCACTTGAGAAAGAATGTATTCGGCGAACCGTTGACCAAATGCTAGAGCAAGATATTATCGCCCCATCGTCCAGCCCGTGGGGAGCTCCTATTGTCCTCGTTAAAAAACGTGACGGAACCATGCGATTTTGTGTTGACTATCGGAATTTAAATAAAGTTTCGGTGGCGGAAGCATACCCGCTTCCACGAATTGATGATTCGCTGGACGCCCTGTCCGGCGCCATAATCTTTTCGACCCTCGATTTGTTGTCGGGCTTTTGGCAATTGCCCCTGGATAAAGAGTCAAGACCTAAAACGGCATTTTGGACACCACAAGGATTGCATCAATTTAATGTGCTCCCGATGGGACTCCACTCAGCGCCGGTGACCTTCCAGCGATTAATGGAACTCGTGTTGTCGGGCCTGCAGTGGGAGTCATGTTTGATGTATTTAGATGATGTGATTGTTTTCAGTAGGAATTTCGTTTCGATGAACATTTGCAACGGCTGCGCGCCGTTTTTGGCAGAGTGCGGTGCACTGGATTGAAATTTAAACCACAGAAGTGCCAATTGGTGAGAACATCAGTGAAGTATTTGGGGCACGTCGTTAGTGCGTCAGGAGTGGCCACTGATCCGGAAAAGCAGGGGAAGTGTGTAGCTTTGTGGGCTTTGCGTCGTATTATCGGCGGTTCGTTAAGGATTTTGCCACGATTGCTCGACCATTGCATAGGCTGACCGGGAAAGGTGTAAAGTTTCAATGGGGGATTGCTGAACAGAAATCGTTTGAAGCGTTGCGGGCCGCACTGGCAGACGCACTGCCGTTGGGATACCCGGATTTTACGAAGCAGTTTATACTTGACACGGATGCCTGTGATACGGGCATAGGCGCGGTTTTGTCACAAATGGTTGATGGTGTCGAGAGAGTGGTGGCATATGGCAGCCGGGTGTTATCGCCGGTGGAGCAAAAATACTGTGTGACGCGTAGGGAATTATTGGCGATTGTCCATTTTGTGCACCAGTACTGACCGTATTTATACGGCAGAGAATTTTTGATCCGCACTGATCACGCGGCGCTACAATACTCGCTGCGCGTGGATCAGCCATCGGGGCAAATGGCTCGCTGGATTGAGACCCTCCAGGAGTATTCTTTCACGATCCAGCATAGGAAAGGGACGCACCACGTAAACGCGGATGCTTTGTCGAGGTTGCAGCGACCGGCTGAGACATGTCGGTGCAAAGAGGGCTCGCTGCGTTGCGGCCCGCCGCTGCAGGAGGTTCCGCAAACGGTCACTGCAGCAGGTTCGGAGGTGCCAGGGATAGTCCTTGGAGCAGAAATTGGACTGTTGGGGTTGTCATTGAAGCAGTGGAAGCAACTGCAGGTGGAAGATTCCTCGCTGACCAGAATGAGGCTGCGTGCCTCTCGTTCAAGGGGATCGGAGGATCGCCCATTTTTGATGTTAACGGAGGGGTTGCTTGTTCGCTGGGATGTGGAAGCACAAAAATTTTGTATTATTGTCCCGACCGTGTTGCGGGGGAAACTGATTAACGAGGTACATGAGAAATTGCTGCATCTGGGGGAGAAGAAGACCGCGTTGACGGTGGGGAGTGAATTTTACTGGCCGGGAATGTTTAACGATGTGAAACAGCATGTAAAAGCGTGCCAGGAATGTGCACGGAGGAAAGCGCTGGCACGGCCATATCGTGTCCCTTTGCAATCGATTCAAGTTTCGAGAGTGAACGAAATTGTGGCACTGGATATTTAGGGTCCGTTTCCCGTCACCCCCCGAGGGCACAGATATTTGCTCGTCGGGGTGGAATACTTAACTCGTTGGCCGATGGCATGGCCGCTAGTAGACCAGTCAGCGACGTCGATCGCTGAGGCTTTCTTGAATGGATACGTACTAGATAAGGGGGCCCCGGAACATTTGCTTACTGACCAAGGAAGAAATTTTTCATCGAAATTAATTAAGGACGTGTGTAACTCGCTGGGGACCAAAAAGATTCGGACGTCCCCGTACCACCCGCAGACTGACGGGATAGTCGAGCGGCTGCATAGGACGCTGACGTCCATGCTTTGTCACCAAGTAAACACCGTTCAAGATGATTGGGATCTGCATGTTGCAGTGACGCTGGCCGCATATAGATTGGCCCCGCATGCCTCAACGGGGTACTCGCCATTTTTTCTGATGTATGGACGGGAACCGGAAGCGCCGGCTATTGTGAAATTGGGAATTCGAAAACGGGAGAAATTTACGACGGTGCCTGCTCCGATGCAGGTGGCTTTGGACCGTCTAAGGGAAGCCCAAGAAGCTGCATTGCAAAATACGGCACGACGACAAGCCGCTAACGAAAGATTGTTCGGCAGGCAGCGGCCGCGAGAGCTGTGGAGTGTTGGAGATAAAGCCTGGTTGCACTGCCCCATGCGGTGGGAATGTCCCAGAAATTTCACCACCCCTGGCAGGGGCCCGTTGATATTGTGGAGGTTTTACGGGATCAGAGTGTGCGAATAAAATTTGGTCGTCGGACATGGTTTGTTCACCCGTCGCGTCTGAAGAAATTTGTGTTACCATATGATGCGTCATTCCCCATCCGAGAGCGGCCTGTATTGGATGTGTCCGACGAACCTGTGGAGAGGTCACAAGTGCGCGTGTCCCAGAGATCTGCCCCCCGTGTGCCTGCAGGATCGCCCTTTTTGGGCAGGGTTACCGACCGGACGCCGATTGAACGGCCACAGATCCGGACCAATGGCCGTCCCGACCATGAACGACGGACAGCCCCACCAGCTGAGTGTCGCGGGGACAGGGATGGGCGCAGGGTTCATTGGCAAGACGAGCAAGGGCCTCCCTTACCGAAGAGATTCCCGTGCAGGGGAGATGGACCGGCAGCGGGAACCCGTTCCAGGAGGAAAACAATACATTGACTTTGGGAGTTGGGAATTCTGTATAAAGGTGTTGTGTGCGCGTCGTTGCGTGATTGTACAAAATGGTTGTATATTGCAAGTGCGTTATGTATATATGTTGTCATCGTTCCGTCCTCTTCACTCCACTACTCTAATTCGAGTATATCGTAGCCGGGGACGGCTAGGTTCTTTCATCACGGGGGGGGGGGGGGGGGGTGATGTAGTGGAGTAAACAATACGCATAGAAATTGGCCATATACAGTACATACAGACAGTCAAGGAGAACGGGTCACATGAGGTCGAACAGGTGGTCGAGTCGCGGGTGGCATAAACAAACCCAAGTAATTAAGGGAGTCGTGGCACGAGGGCTGTGATTGGTCGAGAGGCTGTTAGCGTTAAGTGGTGGCGTCGGAATGTTTGATGAGGGGGACAGGTGCGGGCTGGCGGGAAACGGCCAGCGAGCCACGTGGCAATTAATTAAGGCTAATGCGAGAGGGGATAAAACGCGAGGTGGTTTGAACGGAGGAGAGTTGCTGTTGGAGAGTTGCTGTTGGAGAGTTGCTGCTGGGAAGTTGTTGCTGGGCAGTTGTTGGCGAGAGGTGAAGAGATACCGAGAAGACAGCTGGAAATGTTAGAGAAGAATAGATAGAGAGCCGGACCCCAAAGACAGTAAATAGCGATAGGGAGAGTCAGCGTTAGCGGAGATAGATAGAGTCACTGTGTGTGAATGGATGGAAGTCACTGCGTGTAAAGAGATAGCGGCAATACTGTGTGTGAGGAGATAGGCGACGAACCACTGTGTGTGGAAGAGATAGAAGACGAACCACTGTGTGTGGAAGAGATAGAAGACGAACAACTGTGTGTGGAAGAGATAGAAGACGAACCACTGTGTGTGGAAGAGATAGAAGACGAACCACTGTTCGTGGAAGGGTAGACACTGTGTGTGAAGAGATAGGCGAAGAAACACTGTGTGTGGAAGGGGATGCACGGACGATGCTGAAGTAAATCGGAGTGTCCGAGTTGGCGGAGCACGGAGATAATTACTGTGTGTACGGAACGATGGAATAAAAGTGACGGTGGAAAAAGAGACGGTTGTCGTCCGAGTGAATTCACGGCACTACATATATATGGAGATAACTTATTAGGAACCACATCATGACCGTTTTCTGTTTTGTCCACCAGGTGGCAGACAGAGCTCGAGTTTGAGTCTGGGTTGGTACTGACCTGAGACTCTCAAGCAGGGGATCCTGAAAAACACAAACCCGCATTTCACATTAACATTGACATCCTAAACAGATGCCCCACCTCCACACAGTCGCGTGCTGTTTACAGTGGAGCGTGACATCAGGAAATTAACAAATACCTGCACACCGATAATGGTAAAAAACAGGGTTCGTTTAACTAGACACGGACGGACGTCTAAACATACCAAAACCGCTCTTTACAGGCCTAGTCTAGCACCTACACGAGTGGTTTAAAAACGTCAACAGCTCTTGTTGTTGAGCTCTGAATGAACCAAAGAAAACTGTTTTTAATTTACCAGGTAAGACCACCAGTTACTCGTTTGTCGCTCTTTTTCAGAAATGACATGGCCACAAATTGCAGCTCAACGAATTGGCTTATCACGTGGACATTTATAGGAGCAGCCAAATACTTTAAACGCGTGATATTGATTCTATATACAGTGAGGGAAAAAAGCATTTGATCCCCTGCTGATTTTGTACGTTTGCCCACTGACAAAGAAATGATCAGTCTATAATTTTAATGGTAGGTTTTTATTAACGATGAGAGACAGAATAACAACCACAAAATTCAGAAAAACGTATGTCAAAAATGTTATAAAATGATTTGCATTTTAATGAGGGAAATAAGTATTTGACCCCCTCTCAATCAGAAATTTTTCTGGCTCCCAGGTGTCTTTAATAGAGGTAACGAGCAGAGATTAGGAGCACACTCTTAAAGGGAGTGCTCCTAATCTCAGCTTGTTACCTATATAAAAGACACCTGTCCACAGAAGCAATCAATCAATCAGATTCCAAACTCTCCACCATGGCCAAGACCAAAGAGCTCTCCAAGGATATCAGGGACAAGATTGTAGACCTACACAAGACTGGAATGGGCTACAAGACCATTGCCAAGCAGCTTGGTGAGAAGGTGACAACAGTAGTTGCGATTATTCGCAAATGGAAGAAGCACAAAATAACTGTCAATCTCCCTCGCCTTGGGGCTCCATGCAAGATCTCACCTCGTGGAGTTGCAATGATCATGAGAACGGTGAGGAATCAGCCCAAAACTACACGCGAGGATCTTACCAATGATCTCAAGGCAGCAGGGACTATAGTCACCAAGCAAACAATTGGTAACACACTACGCTGTGAAGGACTGAAATCATGCAGCGCCCGCAAGGTCCCCCTGCTCAAGAAAGCACATATACATGCCCGTCTGACGTTTTCCAATGAACATCTGAATGATTCAGAGGACAACTGGGTGAAAGTGTTGTGGTCATATGAGACCAAAATGGAGCTCTTTGGCATCAACTCAACTCGCCGTATTTGGAGGAGGAGGAATGCTGCCTATGACCCCAAGAACACCATCCCCACCCTCAAACATGGAGGTGGTAACATTATGCTTTGGGGGTGTTTTTCTGCTAATCGGACAGGACAACTTCACCGCATCAAAGGGACGATGGACGGGGCCATGTACTGTCAAATCTTGGGTGAGAACATCCTTCCCTCAGCCAGGGCATTGAAAATGGGTCGTGGATAGGTATTCCATCATGACAATGACCTAAAACACACGGCCAAAGCAACAAAGGAGTAGCTCAAGAAGAAGCATATTAAGGTCCTGGAGTGGCCTAGCCAGTCTCCAGACCTTAATCCCATAGAATATCTGTGGAGGGAGCTGAAGGTTCGAGTTGCCAAACGTCAGCCTCGACACCTTAATGACTTGGAGAAGATCTGCAAAGAGGAGTGGGACAAATCCCTCCTGAGATGTGTGCAATTCTGGTGGCCAACTACAAGAAACATCTGACCTCTGATTGCCAACAAGGGTTTTGCCACCAAGTACTGAGTCATGTTTTGCAGAGGGGTCAAATACTTATTTCTCTCATTAAAACGCAAATCAATTTATAACATTTTTGACATGCGTTTTTCTGGATTTTGTTGTTGTTATTCTGTTTCTCACTGTTCAAATAAACCTACCATTAAAATTATAGACTGATCATTTCTTTGTCAGTGGGCAAAGTACAAAATCAGCAGGGGGATCAGATACATTTTTCCCTCATTGTATGGAGCAAAAAAAACTGGAGGACACAGAGAAAAATCTACGTGACCACGGGGGGGGGGGGGGAGAGAGAGAAACGCAAACTCTAAATTTACAGCAGGCATCATCAAGATCGGGGTCGAACCCACGATCTCCTGCATACCAGGCGAAGTAGTTAATATATCCTGGACACCACGGCGAGTGAATGGAGGTGGTGCCACCTGCAGGAAGGAGAGCGGGTCCTGCACGGTGAGTGCGGCGAGCAGCTGGTTGATCTCCTGCTCCAGGCCGCGTGCTCTGCTCTCGTAGCGAGCGATGTCCGCCTGGATGCGGGACAGCACGGAGCGGCCCTCCTCGTCCACGCGCTCCAGCGCCTCCCTCTCCTCCTCTCTCAGCTGCTCCCTCCGGCGGTCAAACTCTCGGCTGATCCGCGCCTTGGTCCCACGCAGAGACTCCTACGCAGAGATACAATGGTGTGCTATTGAAACGCAACACAATACAGTGCGATGTGACTTCATAAAGGACTTCGACATGGCCACGTCTCATTACTCCGTACAAAAAGGCAGGTGACTTAATTTTTGAGAACGTCGAGTAATGAAATGCATGAAAGGAGGAGATTTAGTGAGGGTATTCATGGGCACTCATGCCAAATGCTAAGTACCCGTATAGTTTGCGTGTTTGTACCTGCATGTGTCTGTGTGTCTCTCTCTACCTGCACGTGTCTGTGTGTCTCTCTGTACCTGCACGTGACTGTGTGTTTCTCTGTATCTGCACGGGTCTGTGTGTCTCTCTGTACCTGCATGTGTCTGTGTGTCTCTCTGTATCTGCACGTGTCTGTGTGTCTCTCTGTACCTGCACGTGTTTGAAGGTACCCTTGAGCTGCTGTGTCCGTGATTCTGCCGTAGTCTTCTTCTCCTCTCTCTCCGTCTTCTCGAGTCTCAATGCCTCCTATACACGAGGTAGACAAATTCGCCATGTTTGGTACTCCCATCATTATCCTCATCATCATTTAACCCGGAGCCTTGCAGGCAGGTTTTGTGGATCGCCCAGCGATAATCATCACCGTTTGCATCTTCCAACCTCCCAGGTTGTGAGGTGGTCTTCAGGAGGCAGCACAACAGTCGTATCTGAGGTAGGTGGCTGGATTACAGCGCAGTGTATTAAGGAGTCCAAACTCCCACACTTGTGTTTTCTCCAGTTTTTCCCAACAATGGAATCTCACGGAACCGATCACCATGACCCCCCAAAATACCTACAGCACACATTGTGCATGACAGTGCGGGAAACACCAAAACTTAAATCCGAAATATTACAGGAAACCAAGCTGAGTGCCAGAGCGGTATTAGGGTACAGACAGCTCTGGTGCTAATATTGCTGCTGCTCGGGTATGTTTGGGACAAGTGAACTCCGGGGAAGGCGAGACATGTGACCAGATTCGCAGCATGCTAACAACTACACCACTACTCCCCAAATCAGGAACAACCGCACACTCATATCACAGTTTAAAAATTTCTAGAAATGCAGCGTATGTGATAATAGTAATTTTAAGAATATTGCTACAAGTAAATCTGTGCAGATTAAGTTTAACAAGTAGGCTTTGGCGACCAATACTATTCATAAAGTGTTAGGTCGTGTACATATAAATGTGTCGTTAAACCCGCCATCACACGACTCAGTCAATTAGTAAGGTTCGTTACGAAAACACAACGTGCCAATTAGTGACTAGTTCAGCACATCGGTGTGTTGGAAAGTAAACCCACAACATTTACAATTCGAGTACCATGACGTTTTGCTTCATTACTAATTACAACCAGCATCATCACGCGACAGCCAGAATTGAATATGCAGAATAACATTGTCAGTAGCAGCAAACAAAATAATGTCAATATTAACACTATCATATTAACACTTTAATGATATAAAGAATATTACCAGCAGCAAAAACGACAACAGAAACAACAAACACATTCATAGTCATGATGGTGATGATTGACTTGAATATCCTTTATTGTGATGTTTGACTTAAGCTGTCCCCATTTGATTGCCTCTGGCAGGGCCAGACACTGGCAGGATTAAGCGCTGTGAACGTGGAACTCTGCCCACGCCAAGTTCGCCCAGTCTGCTGCCTGTGTGCATTTAGTCCCGCACTCTGTTGCCCCATTTCACCTGCTAATAAAAGCGTGACAGGCTAAATGTTCTGGTGGTTGGCCAAGCTTCACCGTGGTAGCGCTCAACCACAATCCACTGTTTTGTTGTGGAATGCCAATACACGGCGTCTATGTTAGATGCAGGGTGGAATTTTAGGTACCAAACATTGCAACAAAATCAAATCTAAATCTGGCCTATGGACCATAAAACCGTGCCTGGCGGCCTGTCTCTACCACTGGGATGGCTTCTGATTTGCCTCTTTTAAGTTCACGGTCAGTGCACTTTTGAACCTTCTCACGTTTGAAGAATCTCGCGTCAGTCTACATTTCTATCCACTCATCATTGCTACTCACAAGTACGAATCTTATAATGCCAAGTATATTTTACAACTTTGCCAGCCATATCACAAACAGCTTTATCTTGTAACTAAACCATGGAACACCCTGCTTTGCTATCAATTCAAATCAACATTGCCATCGTACGTGTCTCTGCTGTTTAACGTGTGCCAGTTTGACAATCCGTCAGTTTAACATGTAGGCTTTCGCGACCAATATTATTCATAATAAAGGTTTTTTAGGGTTAGATCGCGTTTATTTATAAATGTGTCGTAACCCTCCACCACCCGGCACGGCCAATCAGCAAAAAATAAGTGTCACGTTGACAAAAAGACAAATAATTCACTACTTTAGCCTACCGGTGTGTTGAAGAGTGAATCCACATTTACAGTTTGAGTACGACGTTTCGCTGGTAAATACATCCAGCATCATCGGGCAATTCGCCAGAATGGTAAAGCCCTCGCTTGCTCTATATAAAACCGGGAGCAAGCGAGGGCTTTACCATTCTGGCGAATTGCCCGATGATGCTGGATGTATTTACCAGCGAAAAAACTGTAAATGTGGATTCACTCTTCAACACACTGGTGGGCTAAAGTAGTGAATTATTTGTCTTTTTGTCAACGTGACACTTTTTTTTTGCTGATTGGCCGTGTCGGGTGGTGGAGGGTTACGACACATTTATAAATTGACAATCCGTGTTGCCCAAAGTGATTTGATTGACCGTCACAATGCTGACACGATAGGAGTTACCTAATAATATGCAAATCTAAGTGATAAAATACAAACTCTCTATCTAAAGAAGACACGCAGAATGCTGCAGTCACACTGAGGAATTTTGGATTATAGCATTGATTTATATCTCACCTGTTTTGTCCGTTGTGCATTTTCCAATGGAATGACCTCATGCTCTCTATGTTCCCCAGCGATGGTACAGACTGTGCAGACCAGGCTGTCATCCTGTTCACAGTACAGAATGAGCTCCTGTCTGTGCTGCTGGCAGCGTCGCTCCTCCAGGTTCGCGATGGGAGCCACCAGGAGGTGTTCTCTTAACCTGGGATTCTCCAAGTGAGGCCTTGCGTGCGTTGCACAGTAAGACATCTCACATCTCAGGCAGGTCTTCACTGCAGGAATCTGGCCACCACTGCAGATGTCACACACAATGGCCTCGGCCATCCCGACTCCAACTCTGAGCTGCTCCGCCAGGTTGGCGAGGACCACGTTCCTCCTCAGCTGGGGTCGCACAGGGAAGGTCACTTGGCACTGCGGGCAGCTGAAGCTGCTCGCCGTCTCCCAGGCGGCCTCCAGGCACCGGAGGCAGAACGAGTGTCCACAGCTCAGTGTGGAGGGGCAGACGAACGTGTCCAGGCATATGGAGCAGCACAGCTCACTATCCACACTCTTACTGGGAGTCGCGCTCGCCATGACCCATGGCTTCACTGGGATCGCTCACTTTGTGGCTCAGAGAGAAGCTGGACCAGGACCTCTCTCTTATAACAACGGTGGAGAAGGAAGTAAACTGCTAAATATATATTTTAACTGTCATTGACATCTGGAGACACTCCCTAGAATCTGAACTCGTGCCCCTAGGTGCGCAAACAGCAGCCTCTAGGTGACCATGGCTACTGTACGCACGTCCCAAGATCATACAGTTTTCTTGTCAATATAAATCAGAGGAACTCAGCTGCGATAGCTTTATTGTGAGATTAGTAAAGAGAGATAAACTCATTGTTCCACAGCTTAGGGAGTGGTGTCTGTAACGTTAGCGCTGAACTACAAAACCATCAGAGACCCGAGTTCGATTCTCACTCACGTCCATCAACACCACAATTGGTAACGATTATCTGAATCTGTCCTTGGCCTCATCCCTTAGGGTCAACTGAGCCTCAAATTTGTACTTTGTGCGGTGTGTCGTAAACATCGCCACCCTCGAACACATAGGCGGCCGGGCATGGTGCTGGCCACCAAACCCATCGTGAGCCATTCCAGCCTTCATAGGTGCTTGATGAGGCTATTTCGATGATCTTCTTTGGTTCTTTCGGTAAAGTCACGTAGAATGAAAATAAAATAATAAATTGATAAAATAAAATAACACAATAAAATTATCACGACGTTTCGGCCACAACACAAGCGGCCTTCATCAGGTGAAGGGACGAGACTGTCTGGAGGACAGCGCTGGAGCGAACAAAGCCACGCTCAGATCGCGACCTTTAAGCTGTGTGAGAAGAGTAACTGGGTATACACTACACTATATAATGAATACTATATAGTAAACCAATAAAAAATATGTATAAATTACCTCAATGTTATCAATAAACTCTAAATATTCTCCAATCAGCTAAGCTACCAACAATAAGTCGTTATATTTCACAATGCTATATGGCGAAAAAAATGGGTGGATTCTTACCCTCAACTTTAGCACCACGGATAGCTACGAGCCCCGTTCACACGGACGAGTTCATCCGTGGTCGGAAAGGAGGAGGGGGAGAGAGACAGCTGCGAGGCGCTGTTATACTCCATGTTGTAAACCATACCATTAATAGTAGTGTGAGAGGTATTAAGAGTCAATGCCGGCGAAAGAGCTGCGGTCTGAAGGTCATCGTAAAATTCAATTAATTAAGAACGGAAATGGTTTAAAACATCTTTCCAATGGTTACTAAGCCAGAATCCATCTTCTCGGTTGAAATTGTCTCTGTGCTTGTATATGTGAATGGCCTCATGAACGAATCTCTCATGGTAACCGGTTGGTTTCCAAAGAACCTCCGTCTTGGAGAAGTCAATGTCATGTGAGCCCACAGAATTATAACAGTGATCTGCCACGGCAGAGGAGTTCATTATACCGTGTTTCAAGTGTCGGTCATCAGGTTGGAATGCATGGTCTGCTGCTGAGGCAAACAGTTTTAAAGGTTTGAAATGGGTGTACCCCAAGGGTAATAAAAAAGTGGCTTGGGCTAGTGACGTTAATGTGACAAATTTGCATGTAACTCTAAGATAGGAGAGCAGCCTCCTCGACCAGGGCACGGAAGTGGCTATGTTAATGTGAAAGATTAGCATGTTAATGTATAATCGAAGAGTGGTGCAATCCAAAGCGGCCTCCTAGACGAGGGCACGGAAGTGGCTATGTTAATGTGAGAGATTAGCAGGTTAATGAAAAATCGAAGAGTGGTGCAATCCAAAGGCGTGAGTACAACCCAACGGGTGCAATCCAAAGGGCCACGTAGTTTTACCCGGCCTGCTCACCATCATGAACGTCCTTAATCATCGTGAGTAGAGGGTCAGGGACTCCGAAAGAACGAAGAACAACCCAGAGCCCAGGCCTACTGATGGTATAATAGGCCTTGACCAGGTCAATAAAGCAGACATGTAGATCTTGTTGGAATTCCCTACACCTCTACTGTAGCAAACGGACAGAAAATATGGCATCTGTGCAGGACCGCCCTTTCCTGAAACCACATTGGGGCTCCGCAAGCCTCTCCTCAGCGTGCCTGGCACGGTGATGTTGAACAATTCTTGCCAGGACCTTTCCCGGAACGTTGAGGAGTGAGATGCCCCTGTAGTTGTTACAGTCTGTGTGGTCCCCCTTCGTAAAAAGGGGGACCACAAGGGCATCCTTCAAATACTGTGGAACCCTTCCAGTGGTCCAGACTGTTGTTATGATGTCATATAGGGCAGTTTGTGCACAAATGCCACCCTCTCTCAGCATTTTGCTCGGGAGATGATTTCTACCCGATGCGTTTCCTGGTCTCAGAGACTGGATCACCTTTAGTACTTCCTCAACAGATGGCACCTCAGCCAGCCACTCACAATATTTGAGGCACAGCAGCCTCAGCAGGGTCATCCCCACTTTGTCCCATGATGTTTTCCATGTCGACGGATTTCCCCTACCCCAGAACTTCACAGAAATGCTCAGCAAATCTGCAAACCTGTTCCTGGGGGTCGGAGATTGGATCACCATTTTTTCCCCTAATGATGGTAATAGCAGTGGTGCATGGAGGTTACTTTTTTAATGGATTTAAATAGGGATTTGTGATCACTGGCCATTGAGGTGGACTCCATCTCCCCTCCAATCCGTGACCACCACCCATCCTTGGCTCATGGCTCTCCGAACCTCCGAGCGAAAACTGCGGTAAGCCTCTTCATTCTCAGACGTGGGATGCTGTAGACGATTAGAGTGGGCCTGTCGCTTTTTCCCAGCCATCCAGAACACCTTCCCTGTCAGCCAGGGTGTCTGGGGAGGTCTGTACCACGTACCCAAGCAGCCATTGCAGCTTCCTGAGTCACAGTCCTAAATCTCACCCATTTACTCTCGACATCTGGAGGAGTGGGGGACGATACCTACCTCAGCTGCAAGCGATGATGACATTCTTGCTTGCAACTTTCATCAGCTAGCTGAGATCAGGCCACCTTACATTTGAATGGGGTCCTGTGTGTACACCCACCACCGGAGTGGAAGAATGGCAGGCGCATCTTACAGATGACAAATCTATGGTCAGAGGGCAGATCAGCTCCACGGTAGGTCCCGGTGTCAAGGACATGGGCCCGCATCCGCTGTTCCATCATTATGTAGTACAGCAGATGTTCTTGTTTGGACGTGGTATGCATCCATGATGCTGTGTGGATGCGCGGATGCCGGAACAGCGTGTTGGTAATTACAAGCCCATGGGCTGCATACAAATCTAGCAGCCTCCTACCGTTGTTATTGAGCTGATCTGGCCCATGCCTTCCAATCACCCCAGACCAAGTGCCAGCATCATGACCAACTCGGGCATTGAAGTCACCAAACAAGATGAGTCTATCCCGAGGGGCCACTTTAGCTAGCACCTGTGACAGGAGGTCACAGAAGACATCTAACTCATCATCCTTGCCTGCATCCCTCCGCGGATGTTCGTCTTTGGTGGGGGCATAAGTAACCACAAGGTCAGCCATAAAGTAGCATGGAACTTACAGCTTCCCACACCTCACCACCGCGCTCCCATGCTCCCTTCATTAATTTGTTCAGAAGAAGAGCCACTCCCTGGTGTATGGTAGTCTCCTGCCCCGAGAAGAGCACTGTCCACCCCTCATGGTGGCAGGAGCCAGAGCCGGTCCACCGGACCTCCTGAATACGACAGAGATCCAGGTGGTACCGGTCCAACTCCCGACAGAGGAGTGGCAGACTCTCCTCTGAAGTGAGCGTTCGAAAATTCCACGTGGCCATCTATAGTGGCTTTTTGTTGTTTCTGGAGGAGCCCCGAGGGTAAAGATTCAATCTCCTGGCTCCGCCAAATGGGGTTTGGCCAGGAAACGTCATAGACGCCTGTCCCCGGGGGCCTCCGGCACAAGCGTATTTGTGAGGGACCACCACCACATGCACCAACACCACCATATGCACCACATGCACCACAACATGCACCACCACATGCACCACCACCACCATATGCACCACATGCACCACAACATGCACCACCACATGCACCACCACATCACTCTGCAAGCACCCAGTCTCACGGGAACTCGAAAGCCAATCAGGATCGGGCATGTTTCATTCTCGGATGGGAAACTGCCGGGGCACGTAAGTGCTGTGGGCTTCCACTCCGCTGAGGTGTCCAGGAGGTGGCACTGGTGGGAGTTGACCCTTGACCCTGAATGTCACCCGGCCGTGGGGTGGCATGCTGGCTCTTCCACCGGGTTTTTCCGGCTTATTCCCACGAGAAGCTGATCACTTGAGAAGAGCACCACAGTGCCGCAGTGGCGAGGAGATGTTGACTGCCTCGCCTGGTATGCAGGAGGTCGTGGGTTCGATCCAGACCCTGACGCCTGCTAATATTTGGAGTTTGCGTGTCTCTCTCATCATCATCACGGTGGCTAGGAGATGTTAACTCCCTCAACTGGTATTCAGGAAGTTGTGGGTTCGATCCAGACCCTGACACCTGCTGTATATTTGTAGTTTGCGTGTCTCTCTCCCCGTGATCGCGTGTATTTTTCTCCGGTTTTACCCTCCACATTTTGAATAAACACCACGCGTTTAGAGTATTTGGCTGCTGCTATATATTTCCACGTGACAATGATGATAAGCCACTTGGTGGGGATATCATTCGTGATAGCCAGGTAACTTCTGACAAAAAAGCTGCATTGCTCAGTGGGACATACCTAGTAAAAAAGTGCAAATGATAGTTTAGTTTTATTTTAGTTTAGAGGCTCTTGATTCTGGGTAAATAATCGGCATTACAACTCTTGGCGTAGAACGGTTGCGCAGTGGCTAGTGCGGTGCCCTACCCCACCGTCGCTGGCTAATCTTGAGTTCGACTTCCTGGGCC
Source organism: Petromyzon marinus (assembly GCF_048934315.1). NCBI lineage: Eukaryota > Metazoa > Chordata > Hyperoartia > Petromyzontiformes > Petromyzontidae > Petromyzon > Petromyzon marinus. The sequence goes on from NC_133689.1 coordinate 14,400,634, forward strand.
AGTTCTGATTTAAAAGTATGAAGCTCCAGTGGCTTGCTAATATTGAAAGGGAAAAGCTTTCCAGACAGCCGCGGTAGCACATCTGAAAGCGCGGCATGACGCGGTGATCACACTTCTTTGTTCGACACTTTAGCCAGAAGCCTACACCACCACAACCGCCGGATGACCAGACGACTGGAGTGTCGCGTGACGATAGTTTATGTTTATGCTTCTCTCTGACAAGATCGCCAGCGAGGTGAAGCGGTTCGTTCGTGACGGCCGCTTGTCGTCAGTAACGAGCGCGGGCGGAGGGGCGGAGGCAAAGCAGAGCAGACGCGGCTGTCATCCGTGCGATGGCGCTCGTTGATTCCTTCCAGCTGTCGTGCTCTCCTTGCCGTGTCGGGCAATGCGCATGTGGGGGGTGGTGGGGGGGTGGTTGGGGGGGTGGTGGCAAGGGGTTGTGCGTGGGGGGTTTACCAGTCTGCGGGTGGCCGGTGTCACCGCCGTTCGTTTGGAGCAACGCAGGCGTGGGGAGAGCGACGCTGTGACGCTGTGCAAGTAAGCGCAGAAACTGCCGGTACAATCCCCTAAGCACCGCGGCTGCTCTTTGTCTCGGAGCAGGGGACGGTCACCGTTAAAACGGGCTTTGAGCAAACCGCTGGGACCGGCTGACGACGGTGGAGGTGGGAGTGGCAAGCGATGTGTCTGTCGGTGGACAAAAACCGTGGAGCGTTTTCGCCGTGGTGCGAGCTCGTCGGTACGGCGTGCGGGCACTGACCGCTCGCGCGGCGATGATGAGCATCATCTGTGGGGGGGATGTTCCCTCGTGACACTGTGGGTGGTTGCTGCACTTGGTGACCCCTCCCCCCACCTTTCTTCACATAGGTGTGTACCACAACAACAACAAATCAACGCTTTACTCAACAAAAATTACCGCCCTGAACGGAGGCGATTCGGCAGACCGTGGGGGCACGAGAGACGGGGACGTTTACTTGAAGCATCGTTATTGTTGCTGCGATACGAGGAATCCATTCGGACGTCTAAAAGAGCAGCGCGGCTCTTCTGTGTTGCTCAGAAACGCTCCGAGGAAATAGATTTCACAATACTACCTCCAGGATCCCCGTATTTCTTCAAGTGATGTTCCAGTCAACGCAAAGAAGGGCCCACACAAGCGGACACCATGTCGGAGGGATAGACATGCCTCCCTCTCATTCATTCATTCATTCCTTCCTTCCTCTGTACCCCCAATGCTAGACGGAGACATCTCTCACCCCCTTTCGTTAATTCGTTCCCATTGGCCAATCCACTGCTGGATGGATGGACAACCTTTCCATGTGCCGTGTTGATCGCGGAGGGAGTTGTTTGACCATACTTCACCACCCTGGTTAGGATATACGGAGCGTAGGCATACAGCACAGCAATGGAGTTTGCCACACTATCCTCTGCTGCCCAGAATGTGGTCCCTGTACAGACTATAGCACCCAAAAGGCCTCCACCTACCTCATCCTACCTCCTCCTCCCCCTCCTCTCTCGCTCCTCTAACCCCAACCCGAACCCAACCACAACCCCAACCTGAACCCATCGTCAAAGCCTTGATGTCCCACTCGGATTTATTTGTTTGCACTTATCCAGGCTGAAAATCCTGCTTAGCTTCCTGGGATCTGAAGAGAGCCCAGGTGCTTTCTGGGCAATTTTCGCCATGGTGCCCCCTCCCTCGTTTATCCGTCTGTCTGTCGCGGAGTTCTTTCGCGGTCAGCATCGCAATTCGCAGACCGGTTTCCTTCCCGGGCGACATCGGCGGGCAAATTTTTGGTTGCGTGCCCTCCACCACCTGATGCGGGATCCGTGCGACAACTGAGCACACCGCCATCATCACACAACGCAAGGATGAAAGCAGCAGCGTACGCGATATCATCAACTACCACGGTGGCTGGGAGATGTTAACTACCTCGCCTGGTATAAAAGAGGTCGTGGGATCGATCCCGACCCTGACGCCTGTTGTCTATTTGGAGTTTGCGTGTCTCTCACTCTCTACCCATGGTTCCTTATATACTGAACATGCTTCTGTGTGTGACTCCAGTGTGTGTTTATGTGCAGTACCGTACATGCTTCTGTGTGTCTCCAGGCTGTATCTTCGTGTGTAGTACTTTGCATGCTTCTCTATGTCTCTAATACTGCGCCTCACATGAAATAAATCTCAAGTTAGCAGCACAAACAGGTAGATGATATGTTTGCCGAGTAAGGAAGTGATAAGATAAGGTGTACGATATTCAACACAATCGTGTATAAAGTTTGCAACAACAAAGTAAATTAACAGACAACTTTTTGAGACGTCTGTTTTTTTGGCCACATCATTTGAGTTTTTCATATGCAATCTGAAAATAACGTCTTCGATTCAGTCTTCAATTTATTATTCGTAGGTGTACTATTGATATGTATACGTAAGTTGTTCCAGAGCGAAGAGGATCTCATAACGCCCACGGCTCATCCAGCATCTCCACTACCCGGCAAGATTGCTATGTTTGCAAAAATTATATTGATATGTGGCCAATGAAATTATCAAATGTTTGACCAATCATGTTGTTTTCATTCTTCTTTTTAATATTGCATATGGGATGTTGTTTGTCTCTTAAATGTGATTCATAAATATTTAAATATTAGTTTTAATATTCCTTGAGAAACATTTAGTATTTGCAGATGTGCAGTTGCCTGGGTGAAAAGTGGGCTAGGTATTGCCCAATCCTGGCCAGCTGGCTCCACAAAATTAAAAAGCTAACGAACATAGAGACTCATAGAGATGCATAAGATGCATAGAGAGAGAAACATAGAGACTCATATAGATTCATAGATACTAATAGAGGAATATAGAGACTCATAGGGATACACAAAGATAGAAATACATACTCATAGAGAGACATATAAACTCATAGCAAGACATAGAGACTCAGAGACGTTTTGTCCAATACTAGCCAGCTGGCCAAAAAATCTAGTCAGCTAACACCAATATACAACGTGCTTCTCCCAAACTATGTATAACTTCTGCAGCTACAGTTCTTTTGGAAATTGAGTGGCCTGTTTCAGGTGACTGCCGTTTAATTACACCACTGTGACATCATGAACTGCCAGCGAATGGGCATTTTGGTCTAAATCGGTCATTTCCATGGATTTGCAATTCTGGCTCTGACGACTTTTGATATGTTGGTTAAGTATTTCATTTAAATGGACGCCCACTGCAAATTGGTCAGTTGGTGCTTTCTCCTTAATGGTTTTGCTTCGTGTAAATATCAGACTATATTATTATTGTATTGCTACTAATAAGGTTAAAATATATATATACACACATATCTTAGCTGGGTTGGTTTTGTTGATTTGCAAGCGAGTGTGGTTCGTAGTATAGTTTGCATATTTTCTTGTTATTGATAGCGTGGCGCCATGCAGCACTTCGTTCTGCTCTGTCTTTGATGTTGCTTTTACATATTTCTATCTTATCTTAACGCAATTTATTTAGCACCTTAACCAATGTGTTTTATTGAGAGCTAACATTGGTACATAATGAATGTAATGTTGTGGATGAGGTAAATTAAATCAATGGTCAAATCTTTGATGCGAGAATTTAGTGAAAGCCAAATTTATGACAGTAAATTATGATGAATTGATTGAATGAATGGGGGAATGAGTGATAGCCATGTCATGAGAATTTGCAGAGACCCATCACGGCTCTCAGGCCACGCGGTGTTCCCGGCCCACAGCGTGGAGGTGATGGAGGTTCAGCTGCCCACGATTGTTCTTTCTCTAGTGTACAGTACTGTATTCATGTACAGTATTGTAAACGCTATATTCTTTCTTTTTCTTTCACTCTATACATTTACCATACAATATATATTTAATACGAGAAAATATTATTCATAGTTTACATTCAAAATACTTAATGTTTAATGTCTGGGTTTATCTCATGAAAGGAAATGAGAGGGGTATCGTATTACGAACCACGAACCAAACTCGAGTGTTCCCATTGTCGTTCAGTTTGCCTATCGCAGATTTGCCAATGACAGATATTTTTTTTAAAGAACGTAACCTTCGCAATAGGCAAGGATTTGCAGTACGCGATGTCGCCAGCAAGCAATAACTCTGGAGGGACAAAATTCAAAGTCCTCCCTGATCAAACAAAAATGGAAGAGGTTGGTTGAGTTCATTTGGGGTTTTACATCAACAATAAATGACGAACATTTACAGTCTTGTGTAATAGTTAACTTTGCGGTTTTTTCCTTAATCGACAAGAGTACTTCTCTTGTAACCCTCACAAACAGCTCAGCCTAGCTCAGTCCTGTATTTCAGTAGGGTACACGTATTGGACACCCACTGTGAACCAGTTAACTATATACAACATTTAAACTTGTTGGTTGGCATCTATTTAATAATTTTCTCGTCTAGTCATCTTCATTAAGAACATACATGCACTTGCAATACGAGTCTAACATGTGACATTTTTCACGTCAGTTCTATAACCACGTTGAAATAGAAGGAAGATTGAGGCATCATGCCACGATTGAGGCATTTAATGTCTGTAGACTCTTCATAAATTAAATATAAGAGTGTATGCTCTTAGTTTAAATTCATCATCAGACATGCTTAATCTGCTGCTGGATGTAGACCTCTTTAATCTGCGGCCAAATCTCACAACACTTGCATTGTCATAATCTACCGAGCAGCTCTACACGAACTGATTTCATCGCTCCATCTCCTTTGTTGTCTTTCTCTTGGATGCGATTCATTCCGAAGCTGCATCATTGTTATTCATCTTTACAATCAGCCGTCAACATGTGGCATCAAAAATACATCAACTAAACTATTTTATATTACCAGGTAAAGTCCACCGAGCTAAGTAACTCTTTTCTGAACCGGTCCAGGACTTCCTCTTGGTCAACTCAGCCTCAAATGATGACCTGTTGTGGTGTGTAAACATTATCATTGGGGAGACAAAGCCAACGGGCGTGGTTCTGGCCACCCAACCCCTGGTGTGTTGTGCCGGTCATCATAGGTACTCTCTAATAGCACTTGCCCCAACAGTCTGTTAATGCTATGAGGGGACCTTTGTCTTAGTCTTGATTGACTGTAGTGTGGGTTGGTGGGTGGGATGGGTGGCATTGTGCACTAAGATCAGTGGTGATTATCTCTTAAATGAGTGCCTCATGCGATGTGTAAAACATCCACACGAGTGAGATAAACCTGGCCTGGCATTGCGTGTTCCTCATATCCCCCATAGCCTTTTAATGTGCTCGTTCACAACAATAGCCTCACCTGTCGATGAAGATTACATGGGGGATCATTGTCTTTGTAAATCTATGCACTGGTGGATGTGTCCTTGTATGTCTCTTTGTTTGCAAAAGCATGAACGCACACACCCATTCCATGTTGAGTTCGAAATTTGTAGCTCGCCCCGATCTAAATGGTGATATTTGTCCAACTCCATTAATGAGTGATTGTACTTGCGGGAGGCAACCCTTGTACCCAGACAAATTTAACGTGATGTAGCAGGTGAAGATGAATCCTCTTGCTGTACTGCCATCTGCTGACAAGCCAGGGTATGGTGAACTCAGTGACCAGGGGAAGGGAGTGTGCCACCTGGCTTACAGGGGATCCCTCCATCAATGGAATCCATTGCTGGATTTCAGGCACACATCGCCACAGCTCGTGCTATGCAGGTACAGTCCAGTAGATTGTTGGAGGGCAAAAACAGGGTGGTTGGAAAGTCTGTAGAGACGTTTATGAATGACAACAAAATAACCAAAGGCTTTAGCTGGTGGAGTTTAAAGGGTTAAAATGTCGAGAGAGATCAGTAAAGTTGGGTATTTATGCTATGGACGGAGCTATTCATCTACGAGCCACCCATTTCAATGCTCGCAGTTACTCAGAATAAATAATTTAGTGTCCACAGGCCGTGCGGATCATGGGGGTTGTTTGGCCATACTTCACCACTCCGACCAGTGCGGCTTGGTGGTAGACGTGGGATCAATAGACAGAGGTTCATGTTGCAGTAAAACATTGGATTATTCTGCTCTACCGTCTTTAACTAACATCAACGACCAGCCTAGCCAACTGAAACAGAACTGACAGAGGCAAGGCACATATAGGGCAACACAAAAGGTTTAACGAACCTGCTTCATGTGCAACATCTGGCTACTTTGCAGCCTCAGATATTTTTGATTTTCACAAATATTCGTGATCCATCAAACCCCCCACCTCCACTAACATGGCTTCCACTCAGGTGGGCTCCACCGAGTGACGCTGATCAAAATGGTGGTGAAGCATCTTCAGTCTGTGCACGTGAAGATTATTACGAATTGTAAGAACATTACGATTTTTAATAATCTTCATAGTTTTTCAAAACAACTAAACACATTCATAAATAACAGCACCATTAAAGAAAATGCATTCATACACATAAAACGCAACGTTTATAGCAATTGACATTATTTTTATATCCATTTGGTATATGCTCTCAAGAAGAGCCATTGCGTTTTCTATTATCTGGCTGTTTTTGAGCAAATTTTTTAGAGTTTGTCATCTTGTACACAACTCCCAATGTAGTATCATTAAAAAAAATCTAAACCTACAAGTTATACAGGAAGTTTGTTTCACGTTGAGGACTGACAGCCAGCTTAAAGCTTAATGTACCTGCGATCTTTGGAGACCAACTCGAAGTGGAATGATTCAGGAAATACTGTCACAAGGCTCAGCAAAGTTCAGCGTCTTATCTCTTGAATATCTACAGTGAAAATAGTTTAAGCACGAGTTATCATTAAATTTTGCACTCTAAACAGAAACAAATAAATTACTTCTGGGTAACCCTTGTATCGCTGCATGTTTCCAAGAGTCACTGCATTGGAGAGATCTTAATTACCTCGCCTGGTATACAGGAGGCTATGGGTTCGATCGCGACCGTAACGCCTGCTGTATATTTTCAGTTATCGCGTCTCTCTTCCCGTTGTCTCGTAGATTTCTCTCTGGGTCCTCCGTTTTTCCCTCCGCATTTAGAATCAATTTGCATTCAGGTGATTTGGCTGCTGCTACAAATATCCATTTGAAAAGCCACTCCGTTGAGCTGTTATTTGTGATAACCAGGTCACATGTGAAAAATAGCGACTTCTCTCAGTGAGCCTTACCTAGCAAAATAAAAATAGATTTAGTTTGCATCATGCCACAATCTACCACTCTGCTCAACCCCACCTCTCCCCATGGCCTATTGAGCCAGCACTGAATACAATACGTACTTAAAACAATCCTCAAATTTATAGTTAACCTACGTTTCCTATTCAAAACCGCTATTATATGGAAATGAAACAATATTTAGGTGTGCTAATAAATACATCTTCATATCTCATTATATTGAGGCAGATAATACCGTACTAATCACGAATATATAAAACATAAATGCTTCTCCTATCTGAATCAGCCACTGCAGTCATCTCGACCAAGACTCAGAACCAACTCGGCTCGCGACAAACGCTCAACCCGAAGGCAGATATTTTGTTAATATTAACCATTAACATTTAAAAAATTTAATTGACTTCATATTCAACAAGCTACACGAATAACAACCTCTATATTTTATTCCATTCGAAAGGTTGTAACCGCCGTCCGATTGATATATGCACATTATCAACGCCGTTATTTGTAAATAAATAAATAAAACTAAATGGAGTCCCCGACGCCATTTTGTATTTATACTTTTGGCGAATGAGGCAACATTGAAGACTTAAAATCGTTGGCGGAGTTTGACTTCTATATTTGTACCTCACATTAGGAATCACGGGTGCACTTTATTTATTTGTATTGTTAGTCATGAAAATAAATTAATAAAGGTGTCCAGTTGTTTCAGGGGGTGGGGGCGTTGTCTCCCGGTGCCCCCCCCCTCCTCCCCACCCAAACTGGGCCCACGCTGAAAGTGAACTTCTGGCACCGTCACCGCTGGCCAAGAGACACCGCATCGACACTCACGGCCACAGACCACCACCACTACTTCCAACAACAACCGCCAATCACCACTAAGTGGCGGTGACGTCACCACGACGCTTGTGCCAGGCTATGTGCACCCTGAGGCCACATGAAGTGGCCTCAGGGTGCACACTACCACCACCATCACTAACGCCACTACAACCACCACCACGCTCAATGCCGACCAACGGGGTGGAGCTGACGAGTTCTCTGCTGTTGTATCTAGGCCCCTTTTCCATCTTAATGTTAACAGGTAATTTTCCAATACATATAGATACATGTTTCTATTGTTTTTTTTTTATAATAATGAATAAAAACACCAAACCAGGCCTCCGCATGGCATGTGGAGGTTATCTTTATCATGACCCACTAACACGATTTTGACATTAAGAGCCCTCCCAGGGTCAGAGGGAGCAGATAGAGAGCAGAGCACAGCGGATTGCAAGGGGCTGACGTAAACACACCAAGCCCGGGTCACTGGGAGTTTGCGTTAGCCTAGATATAGTTCAGTAAAAAAGCTGATTGGTTCTACATTACTATTAAAGTAACTTAAAGTCGGAATTTAACGACAGGGTAGGCTAAAGTTATTGATCTTCACACCCACTTCAATTGAACCCAGCCAATAGCTACGTCAATGTAACCATCAACCGTCTATTGGTTTAATATTAAATCTATTTTCATATTTTAATAATTTTATACGACTTGACCCAAAGCCTATAACAATCAGGTTTTCCGAAGTCAACATGAATGTTCTAACCCAGACATGAGCGAATAATGAGCAGAGTGGATATAAGGTTGGAGAACAAAGGAAAATAAGCGCATCAAACTGCAAACGTAGGCAAAAAGCCAGGAACAACCAACCAACCTAACAACAGCAAGCCGGGGCTAGACAGGACATCAAATTAGATAAATCCCGGGGTCAGAGGTCACAGACCAAGGGCTGAGAGGCAGACGAAAACCAGAACTGACTCCAGGGTTAACCCGCCCTCACCTACACGGAGTGACGGAAATTAATGAGGCCTTGAATTGGCGGCATCAGCGAAAACAGCGGTCACCACGCGCTAGAGAGAGTGAGGGCCAAAGAGTGTAGAGAGAGTGAAAAGAGAATAAGGGCGGGACCTTAGAGTGTCAACGCATTTCAGCGAAAATACCAGGCTTACTGGTATTAAAATTACTGCAGTCACGAAAGCTTTAAATCAAAATTTAATACCAGGCTAATAAAATTCACAGTGCATTATTTCCTACTTAACATTCGTGTTGGCACCATTCACCGAGGCTTACACAAAACATAAACTGCATAATGACTTGGGCGGTGTTAAACCCAAGGTGGGAAAGAAAGGGATATTCCGGCCGTCTTTGTATCCCCACAGCGCGGGGTAGGAGTGTGTATACGCTCGGGGAGAAAACCTTCCCTTGACATTAAGTACAATACCACAACGGAAGCTAACCCAGACCTTGGGTTACATACAGAGCATAACTGTGAAACTGTGAGGGATAAATGTTAACTTTAAAAACCTTAACCGTTTTTGGTGCGTCGGTGAAAGTCGGAGGGAATATCGCCCCTCCCTCCAGGTTGTGTACCCAGACAGAGAGGCGCCTTCGAGACAATTTATAACATTTGATTGTTTTACTTGTGGGTTTTATGGAAGGAGGGTGACAACGGAATATACTGTAGGTGATGTACACAAGAACACACACTGACACACACTGACACACACACGGACGCAGATACATACGGACAAACCCTGACACAGCAAAAATCGGAAGAAACCCCGCCTTGTGGGCAGGGTCCGAGTGAAGGGATTTTTGGGCATAAAAAGAGGATCCTGAACATTGAAACCTCAGTTCGACCGGGGGGTCGACTCAGGAGCGAGCTGCGACCAGCGGGTCGGCTCGTCTCGTCCGCAGTTCATCGGAACTCAGCTGAGTTCGATCGGCTCACCGGAGCCGGCCATCGGGGGCTCGACTCATCGGAGCAGCTCCCCATCTCATCTGCAGGCGGGCAAGACCCGCTTGACAGCTCAACTCGCCCCTGCGTGGGTCTGCCTCTGCCGACGCGGAGGTCTCTGCTGCCGCCGGGGTGGTGAGGGTCGCTGTTTGGTGACGAGGCTGCGTGCACACCGTGCATCGCTAGCCGAGTGCGCACCCCGGGTCAACACTCAACCACCGTGCACGCTGCGAGCGAGCTGTGGCGCCATCTACCGACCGCGTCCTGACCTGCAGCTGCGTATCGACGACATCCGAATCCGTTCAACACGGTGACCACCGAATCGACTGATACGTATGACGCGCACCGCCCCCTCACCACACGACAAGCAGGTGTCTGTTTGACACAAAGTTCGACTCCGAACACTGACTATTCAAATAATTCATGTCACTCAAACATACACGGGTCCTTAAACCAGAAGCCAACACTCAAGTCTATTGGTCATCAGTGGCTGTGAAGGCGTCACAACGAGACCGAGTGTTCATACATATGTCGTTATAAGCATATCCATAGTTGTCCTCTTTACTATTTAGTGGGCTGTACTCTTCATAATAAAGGTTTTTGGGTTAGATCACGTTTATTTATAAATGTGTCGTAACCCTCCACCACCCGACACGGCCAATCAGCAAAAAAAAAAGTGTCACGTTGACAAAAGACAAATAATTCACTACTTCAGCCCACCGGTGTGTTGAAGAGTTAATCCACATTTACAGTTTGAGTACGACGTTTCGCTGGTAAATACTTCCAGCATCATCGGGCAATTCGCCAGAATGGTAAAGCCCTCGCTTGCTCCCGGTTTTATATAGAGCAGCACGGTGACGTCATCACTTAACTCATCAGGTGCAGTGATTAGAGGCGGAGGGGGGGGTAATGTAATTATATAATCGATTAGTAATCAGTCATTGGTTATGATTAGTAATGAGTTGTAGATTAGTAATTCTTTAAATCAAAATGTAATGTGTATTATTTAATAATACGCTTCCAGGCCGCACTAAGCCGGTAGCTGTCAGAGCGATTAAAGTTATTCTTGTTCCTCTCAATTTCAATGGATTCTCTAATTAGTCTTTGCCAGTAATAATTAGTTTTACACACCACTGCAACATTGTCAAAATCAATTGAGTGTCCTTGTTGACAAGCATGTTCTGCCACTGCCGACAGTTGTGTTTGAGATAATTTAATATTTCTCTGATGTTCTTTTAGTCTTACGCTGATGTTACGTCCCGTCTGCCCAATGTAGCAGCTGCCACATGAACAATTAATCCGATATACACCTTCTGTTGATAGTTTAGGTAATGCGTCTTTAGTGCAAGATACTAGTTTTTGAATTTTGTGTACTGTACCAAATCTTACTGTAATGTTTTGCTTTTGCAAAACGCGGGCTAATTTGTCAGTTACTCCTGAGATATATGGAATTGTTATTGTTTTAACAATCTGGTCGCTTTCAGTAGTATTGCTTTGCGATCGTGATTTGGCATTCAGTGCTCTGTTAATTTGAGCATTATTGTAGCCATTCTGTCGTAGTGCGTCTTTAACGTGTTTAATCTCTCTCACTAGACTCTCACCATCTGACACCGTTTTCGCCCGATGTACGAGCGTCTTGATAAGAGAGGATTTTTGAGCTGGATGATGATGTGATTCTGCATTCAGATAGGCATCAGTGTGCGTTTGCTTTCTGTAAACGCTGTGTGTTATTTTACCGTTTAGGCCATGTCCAAGCAAAATATCTAGGAATGGGAGTGTGTTATTCACCTCCATTTCCATGGTGAACTGGATGGCCGGGTTTTGTGCATTGAGATGATTTAGAAAATCATTAAGTGTATCTTTACCATGTGGCCAGACAACCAAAGTGTCATCCACATACCTAAACCAAAAGGATGGTTTTAATGTGCTCGAGGCAAGTGCTCTTATTTCAAAGTTTTCCATGTACAAATTTGCTATAGCAGGGGATAAAGGAGAACCCATTGCTGCTCCTTCCTTTTGTTTAAAGAAATCCCCTCTCCATAAGAAGTAAGTGTTATTTAAACAATGGCCAGCAAGTTTCGGAATATCTTTTTGTAAACCGGTATTCTTTACTAGTGTATCAAGTAATTTAAGCGATTCGTCCACTGGAACCTTAGTGAATAGAGAAATAACATCAAAACTTACCAGAATATCATCAGGAGTAAGTTTAATATATTTAATCACATTCACAAGATGTTCTGAATTTTTTATGAATGAAGATGTCTTACCGATGTAGGGCTGTATTTGTTTGGTTATATATTTTGCTAATTGATATGTGGCAGAGCCAATTGTACTGACTATGGGTCGTAATGGGATGCCGATTTTATGAATTTTTGGTAGCCCATAGAGTCTAGGTGGTTTTGAGGCCCTTGGCTTAATTAGGTATTGCTCATTTTTAGGGATTAATGAATTTGCAATTATTGCAATGGTCTTACGTTCTAAAGTATTAGTTGGATCTCGTTTAATTTTAATGTAGGTACTTTCCTCTAGTAAATTTCTAATTTTATTATCATAATCGGCTCGTGACATCACTACAGTAGTGCGGCCTTTATCAGCTGCTAGGATTTGGATATCCTTATTTACACGCAGCTCTCTTAAGGCTTTTGCCTCGTTAGAGCTAATATTTACTTTTGGAACTTTGCTATTCTCAATTATTTTAGCAACCTCATGTCTAGTCATCTCTGCCTCATTATGTGGAAGGAGTCTAACTGCTGATTCTACCTCAGCAATTATCTCATCCACTGGAATTGTGCTTGGGGTAACGGCAAAGTTAAGGCCTTTAGAAAGGATAGAGACCATGTCACCGGTTAATACAGTGTTGGTCAAGTTCAGTACAGTTTTGTTTTTACATTTTTTTTGGTTTTCAGTAGGGATTTGTTTATTTTGTAGTCTAGAAAATTTATTAATTTGGTTAGTTTTTGTTAGTTTAAACACATTATCAGCCGATTGTTGTGTTATGTTATCGATTATATTCCAATAATGCATAGATACACTATTGCTTATATCTAAGTGTAACTGCTTTAGCGATTCCGAAATGTAAGATAATTCACTCCTATTGTGCTGTATTCTCTCTATTAATAATAATTCGCTAGCTTTGTGTAGTATTTGGTTAGCTTTAGAAGATTTATGTGATGTGTTATTTTAACTGCGTTTGGTATTACCTTTGAATCTCTGCACCTTTTGAGGAACGCCAGTGAAGATATCAATTTCATCCGCTTAATGCGCTGTACTCTTAATCGCATAAATATTCAACAGATCCATCAATACGAATTTACTTTTGACACCTTCTCCCGTAGAGCCATGCTCTTGTGGGGAAGGGTGTGTCCCACCAGATCCTCATCAGGTGATCTGGTCCACAATTAATAAAAATTTGGTATCAGGTGAGGTCTTCAGGAGAAAGGAGCACCCCATTGCATGCCCTTACTCCAAGCCATTATGTAGTCAGATAATCTGCCGATGTATCTGTTGAGATTTGTGCCTTTAAGAATAATAACTGTTTTAATTGTTTTTCTTATCGTTGTATAATCTTTAAAGTACCTTTCGTTCGTAATCGCCGCACGTACTCGCGTACTCTACAGAATAATCACCTGTTCTGTGACCCAGTGTGCTAACAACGTGATAAGGGTTGCATATGATCGATGATCAATAACGAGTGCGGTACTGCAGGAATAATTCAGTGGCTGCTGTTCATCACACCTGTGCTGGTGAGAAAGGCCTGCTGTTGTGGGGCCTGCTGTTCATCACACCCGTGCTGGTGAGAGAGGCCTGCTGTTCAGTACACCCGTGTTGAGGGGCCTGCTGTTCTGCACACCCTTGCTGGTGAGAGAGGCCTGCTGTTGAGGGGCCTGCTGTTCAGCACACCCGTGCTGGTGAGAGGGGCCTGCTTTTCAGCACACCCGTGCTGGTGAGAGGGGCCTGCTGTTCAGCACACCCGTGCTGGTGAGAGAGGCCTGCTGTTCAGCACACCCGTGTTGAGGGGCCTGCTCTTCAGCACACCCGTGCTGGTGAGAGGGGCCTGCTGTTCATCACATCCGTGTTGGTGAGAGGGGCCTGCTGTTCAGCACACCCGTGCTGGTGAGAGAGGCCTGCTGTTGAGGGGCCTGCCGTTCGGCACACCCGTGCTGGTGAGAGGGGCCTGCTTTTTAGCACACCCGTGCTGGTGAGAGGGGCCTGCTGTTCAGCACACCCGTGCTGGTGAGAGAGGCCTGCTGTTCAGCACACCCGTGTTGAGGGGCCTGCTGTTCAGCACACCCGTGCTGGTGAGAGGGGCCTGCTGTTCATCACATCCGTGTTGGTGAGAGGGGCCTGCTGTTCAACACACCCGTGCTGGTGAGAGAGGCCTGCTGTTCAGCACACCCGTGTTGAGGGGCCTGCTTTTCAGCACACGCGTGTTGGTGAGAGAGGCCTGCTGTTCAGCACACCCGTGCTGGTGAGAGAGGCCTGCTGTTCAGCACACCCGTGTTGAGGGACATGCTGTTCAGCACACCCGTGCTGGTGAGAGGGGCCTGCTGTTGAGGGGCCTACTGTTCAGCACACCCGTGTTGGTGAGAGAGGCCTGCTGTTCAGCACATCCGTGCTGGTGAGAGAGGCCTGCTGTTCAGCACACCCGTGTTGAGGGGCCTACTGTTCAGCACACTCGTGCTGGTGAGAGGGGCCTGCTGTTCAACACACCCGTGCTGGTGAAAGGGGTCTACTGTTCAGCACACCCGTGCTGGTGAGAGGGGCTTGCTGTTCAACACACCCGTGCTGGTGAGAGGAGCCTGCTGTTCAACACACCCGTGCTGGTGAGAGTGGCCTGCTGTTCAACACACCCATGCTGGTGAGAGGGGCCTGCTGTTCATCACACCCGTGCTGGTGAGAGGGGCCTGCTGTTCAGCATACCCGTGCTGGTGAGAGAGGCCTACTATTCATCACACCCGTGCTGGTGAGAGGGGCGTGCTGTTCATCACACCCGTGTTGGTGAGAGGGGCCTGCTGTTCACTCCCATGCTGGTGAGAGAGGCCTACTGTTCATCACACCCGTGTTGGTGAGAGGGGCCTGCTGTTCACCACTCCCATGCTGGTGAGAGGGGCCTACTGTTCAACACACCAGTGCTGGTGAGAGAGTCCTGCTGTTCAGCACACCCGTGCTGGTGCGAAGATGGCGCTGATGATGGTAGCCTCAGCCGGTCGGTGTGCCCTGTTTTGTCTTGTTTTGTCTGTCAATTCAGTGTTTTGCCAAGATTTTCGGAGTTCTCTAACAAGAGACGAACTTTTAAATATCAGGGAAACAACTCCTGTGGATTTAATTCCTACTTTTCTGCTTCCAGCGGCAGAATTAGTAGGCATTCTAGTCAATGCCGCGCTAGGCTTTGCTCAAGCAACGAAACGCCACCCAAGGGGTAAACGGTCGGGGGCTCTAGTACGGCTACGCAGACGCGGGATCCGAACAGTGCTTCCGAGCTTTTTCCTCTCCAACGTACGTTCACTGTACAACAAAATGGATGAACTTCAGCTACTGATGGTAAAAAACAAAGACTTTCTTTCAGCTTCTGCATTGTGCTTCACGGAAACATGGCTGTGTGATTTGATTCCGGACACTTCGCTACAACTAGCAGGATTCCATCTTGTAAGATCGGATCGTGACATAGCACTCTCCGGCAAGACGAAAGGCGGTGGTATTTGTTTTTACATTAACAGTGGCTGGTGTGTAGATGTCACAGTGATTCTGCAACATTGTTCTCCAATCCTTGAATCAATTTTTATAACCTGTAAACCGTTTTACTCGCCTCGCGAGTTCGCGTCGCTCATTTTGGTCGGAGTTTATTTGCCGCCTTGTCCTCAGGTTAAAGAGGCCCAACGCATGCTCGCCGATCAGATTCTGAGTGTGGAGCGAGCAAATCCAGATTCGTTGGTTATCGTACTTGGCGACTTTAACAAAGGTAATCTCAGCCACGAACTCCCCAAATACATACAATTCATTAAATGCCCAACCAGAGAAAGGAACACTCTGGATCACTGCTACACTACAGTCAGTAGAGCCTACCACGCCGTCCCCCGAGCAGCACTAGGACACTCTGACCATGCCATGGTCCACCTGATTCCTGCATACAGGCAGAAACTAAAACTCTGTAAACCTGCTGTGAGGACATCTAAACAGTGGACCAGTGAGGCTGTGGAAGATTTGCGGGCGTGCTTAGACTGTACTGACTGGGATATGTTCACGACTGCTACCAATAGTCTGGATGAACTCACAGAGGCTGTGACGTCCTACATCAGCTTCTGTGAGGACTGCTGTATCCCAACACGTACCAGGGTGAACTTTAACAACAATAAGCCCTGGTTCTCAGCAAAGCTCAGAAGGTTGAGGTTGGAGAAGGAGGAAGCGTTTAGGAGTGGAGATAGAGACAGATTCAAGGAGTCGAAGAACAGGTTTAGCAAAGCGGTGAGAGAGGCTAAACGACTGTACTCAGAGAGATTAAAACACCAGTTCTCTACAAACGACGCTGCTTCTGTCTGGAGAGGGCTCAGGCAGATCACCAACTACAAACCCAGAGCCCCCCACACCACTAACGACTCCCGCCTAGCCAACGACCTGAACGAGTTCTACTGTAGATTTGAAAGACAATTGGACTGTCCTGAACCACCCCTTCCAACCCAAGAGGCCCCATCCCCCACCAATACTACAGAGACGACTATCTCCTTTCAGGAGGGAGAAGTTAATATACTTTTCAAGAGGCAGAATCCACGCAAAGCAGCCGGGCCGGACTCTGTCTCTCCAGCCACCCTCAGGCACTGCGCTGACCAGCTGTCTCCGGTGTTCACCAACATCTTTAACACCTCCCTGGAGACATGCCATGTACCAGCCTGTCTCAAGTCCTCCACCATCATCCCTGTGCCCAAAAAGCTAAGGCCAACAGGACTAAATGATTACAGACCGGTCGCCCTTACATCTGTGGTAATGAAGTCTTTTGAGCGCCTGGTCCTGGCACACCTCAAAGCCATCACAGACCCTCTGCTGGACACCCTTCAGTTTGCCTACAGAGCCAACAGGTCTGTGGACGATGCAGTTAACATGGCCCTCCACTTCACCCTACAGCATCTGGACGCCCCAGCATCCTACGCCAGGATCCTGTTTGTGGACTTCAGCTCTGCCTTCAACACCATCATCCCTGCCCTGCTTCAGGACAAGCTCTTCCAGCTGAACGTGCCATACACCACCTGTAAATGGATCACAGACTTCCTGTCTGACAGGAAGCAGTGCGTTAAGCTGGGAACACAAGTCTCTGACTCCAGGTCCATCAGCACCGGAACTCCTCAGGGCTGCGTCCTTTCCCCTCTGCTCTTCTCCCTGTATACCAACAGCTGCACCTCCAATCATCTGTCCGTCAAACTATTGAAGTTTGCGGATGACACCACCCTCATTGGGCTGATCTCTGGTGGGGATGAGTCTGACTATAGGTGGGAAGCTGACAATCTGGTGACCTGGTGTAGCCAGAACAACTTAGAGCTAAATGCTCTAAAGACAGTTGAGATGGTTGTGGACGTCAGGAAGAATACAGCACCACTCACCCCCATCACCCTGTTAGACTCCCCAGTCAAAATTGTAGAGTCCTTCCGCTTCCTGGGCACTATTCTCTCCCGGGACCTCAAGTGGGAATTGAACATCAGCTCCCTCACCAAGAAAGCTCAACAGAGGATGTACTTTCTACGGCAGCTGAAGAAATTCAACCTGCCAAAGACAATGATGGTGCAATTCTATACAGCGATCATTGAATCCATCCTCACCTCCTCCATAACCGTCTGGTACGCTGCTGCCACTGCCAAGGACAAGAGCAGACTGCAGCGTATCATCCACACTGCTGAGAAGGTAATTGCCTGCAATCTACCAACCCTCGAGGACCTGCACACGACAAGGTCCATGAGGCGAGCGAGGAAGATTATGGCCGATTTCTCCCACCCTGGACACTCTCTGTTTCAGCTACTCCCCTCCGGCAGAAGGCTTCGGTCCATCAGGACCAAAACCTCACGCCATAAAAACAGTTTCTTCCCATCTGCTGCTTGCCTGTTAAACAAGGCCAAGGGCTAACACTGTTTTTAACATTTGCTCTACATAACGACACCTTGCTGATATTAACTATGTTACCCTATTTGTATTTTTTATTTTTAAATTATATCTTAAAGCTATTTAATATGTTCGATATTTATTTAATTTTATATACTTCAGCCCCTTGGTGTTAGACTTTTAACCCTTATTATAGTAAGACTTGTTTAAACCTTATTTAAGATTTTAGATTCCTATATGTTGAATGTATGCACCATCCTGCCAAAGTAAATTCCGTGTCGGTGTGAACTTACATGGCGAATAAATCCCTTTCTGATTATAAGTTACGGTTTTTGTTTAGTGTAGCATTTGCATGTTCTACTAACTCTTTCCTTCTCTAACCACCATCGCTTCATGCGGGGTCCATGTGTTATCAAAGTGAAATCGTACAGTCATTGATGATTCTGTCTTGATGCTGTGTGGATACCGTGTTGAAGTTCCGAGATTGAGAGTTCACATACATATTATAGTTAAGGTTTAATTAAAAACAAATTGATTAATACAGAAGTGGTCGTGTGATTCTTTCCTGGAAGTTTTGCATAAATCTGTATCCTGCGACGAGATATGAACTCGGGAACCTAAACTATAAACACACCAATACACGCTCATTAAACGTTAATTAAAGCTAATGATATGAACTTGGGACCTAAAATATGAACACTCGGGGAGTGTTGAAGCGAGAATCATTGTATTATGCTGATCAATAATACGAAGTTAGACAACGAGGCCGAATGGACACTAGCGTAACTGCACACGATTGATTGCGTTATCCTGATTGATAACCCCACCTCGTCAACGAGGCGGGGCCTGATTATCATGAAGGCTATCATTAACACAACCATACCCACTCGTATAAATTAATACGATTACCTCTCTAATTAGCATAGTTACACGCATAATTACACGAATTAGCATAATTTCGGATTAATTATGCAAATTTCGAATTTCATTTAATTTTAATTATTTTTCATCAATTTTCACACACCCACATATACAACAACACCCACAGACTCACAGACACACCTCACACAGACACACACAGAGACCCACAGACTCACCACACAGATACACATAGAGACCCACAGACTCACCTCACACAGAGACCCACAGACTAACCTCACACAGACACACACAGAGACCCACACACTCACCACACAGATACCCACACACTCACCACACACAGACACAAAAACTCACCACACAGAGACCCACAAACCCACCACACAGAGACCCACAGACTCACCACACAGATACCCAAACACTCACCGCAATGAGACCCACAGACTCACCACACAGAGAACCACAAACTCACCACACAGAGACCCACAAACTCACCACACAGAGACCCACAGACTCATCACACAGAGATCTACAAACTTAACTTCACACAGAGACCCACACACTCACCACACACACACAGAGACCCACAAACTCACCACACACAGAGACCCACAAACTCACCTCACACAGAGACCCCCAAACTCAATTCACACAGAGACCCACACAATCACTACACAGAGATCCACAAACTCACCTCACACAGACACCCAAACTCCCCTCACACAGACACCCGCAGACTCACAGACTCACCTCACACAGAGACACACAGACTCACCACACAGACACACACAGAGACCCACAGACTCACCACACACAGACACGCACACTCACCTCACAGACACCTACATACTCACCACAGACACACAAAGAGACCCACAGACTCACCTCACACAGACACACACAGAGACCCACAGACTCACCTCAGACAGAGACCCACAGACTCACCAGACACAGACACCCACACTCAAACCACACAGACACCCATAGACTCAACACACACACAGACACACACAGATTCACTTCAGACAGACACACACAGAGAACTACAGACTCACCACACAAAGATACACACAAACTCACCTGACACAGACACAGACAGAGACCTACAGACTCACCTCACACAGACACCCACACTCAAACCACACAGACACCCACAGACTCACAGACACACCTCACACAGAGACACACAGAAACCCACAGACTCACCTCACAAAGAGACCCACAGACTCACCACACACAGACACCCACACTCACCACACAGACACCCACAGACTCACCACACAGACACCCACAGACTCACCACACAGACACACACAGAGACCCACAGACTCACCAAACACAGACACCCACACTCACCTCACACAGACACCCACAGACTCACAGACACACCTCACACAGACACACACAGAGACCCACAGACTCACCACACAGATACACATAGAGACCCACAGACTCACCTCACACAGACACACACAAACTCACCTCACACAGACACAGACAGAGACCCACAGACTCACCTCACACAGACACCCACACTCAAACCACACAGACACCCACAGCCTAACAGACACACCTCACACAGAGACACACAGATACCCACAGACTCACCTCACAAAGAGACCCACAGACTCACCACACACAGACACCCACACTCACCACACAGACACCCACAGACTCACCACACAGACACCGACAGATTCACCACACAGACACACACAGAGACCCACAGACTCACCACACACAGACACCCACACTCACCTCACACAGACACCCACAGACTCACAGACACACCTCACACAGACACACACAGAGACCCACAGACTCACCACACAGATACACATAGAGACCCACAGACTCACCTCACACAGAGACCCACAGACTAACCTCACACAGACACACACAGAGACCCACACACGCAATAAACACAGATACCCACACACTCACCACACTGAGACCCACACACTCACCACACACAGACACACAAAGTCACCACACAGACCAACAAACTCACCACACAGAGACCCACAGACTCATCACACAGAGATCTACAAACTTACCTCACACAGAGACCCACAAACTCCCTTCACACAGAGTCCCAAAAACTCACCACACAAAGACCCACAAACTCATCTCACACAGAGACACACAAACTTACCTCACACAGAGACCCACAGACTCACCACACACAGACACCCACAGACTAACCTCATACAGACACAAACAGAGACCCACACACTCACCACACAGAGACCCACAGACTCACCACACAGATACCCACAGACTCACCACACAGATACCCACACACTCACCACACAGATACCCACACACTCACCACACTGAGACCCACACACACACGACACAGAGATCCACAGACTCATCACACAGAGACCCACAAACTCACCACACAGATACCCACACACTCACCACAATGTGACCCACAGACTCACCATACAGAGATCCACAAACTCACCACACAGAGTCCCACAAACTCACCACACAGAGACCCACAGACTCATCACAGAGAGACCCACACACTCACCACACAGAGGCCCACAAACTCACCTTACACAGAGACACACAAACTTACCTCACACAGAGACCCACAGACTCAGCACGCACAGACACACACAGAGAACCACAAAGTCACCACAAAGAGACCCGCCTTCTCACCACACAGAGACCCACACACTCACCATACAGAGACACCCACACTAACCTCACAGACACCCACAGACTCACCACACAGACATACACAGAGACCCACAGACTCACCTCACGCAGACACACACAGAGACCCACAGACTCACCTCATACAGACATTCACAGACCCACCACACACAGACACCCACACAGACACCAACAGACTCACAACACGCAGACACCCACAGACTCACCACACACATACACACACAGAGGCCCACAGACTTACCTCACACAGACACACACAGAGACCCACAGACTCACCTCACACAGAGACCCACAGACTCACCACACACCGACACCCACACTCAAACCACACAGACATCCACAGACTTACCTCACACAGAGACATACAGACTCACCACACAGACACAGACAGAGACCCACAGACTCACCTGACACACAGACCCATAGACTCACCACACACCGACACCCCGCTGAAACCACACAAACACCCACAGACTCACCACACACAGACACACACAGAGACCCACAGGCTAACTACACACAGACACACACAGAGAACCACACACTCACCACACAGATACACATAGAGACCCACAGACTCACCGCACAGATACCAACACAATCACTACACTGAAAACCACATACACACCAAAAACAGACGCACAAACTCACCACACACAGACCCACAGACTCACCACACAGAGAACCACAAACTCACCACACAGAGACCTACAAACTCACCACACAGAGACCCACAGACACATCACACAGAGATCTACCAACTTACCTCACACAGAGACCCAAAAACTCACTTCACACAGAGACCAACACATTCACCACACACAGACACACACAGAGACCCACAAACTCACCTCACACAGAGACCCACAAACTCACCTCACACAGAGAACCACAAACTTAATTCACACAGAGACCCACACAATTACCACACAGAGATCCACAAACTCACCTCACACAGACACCCAAACTCCCCTCACACAGACACCCACAGACTCACAGACTCAACACACAGAGAACCACAAACTCACCACACAGAGACCCACAAACTCACTTCACACAGAGACCCACGCACGGACAACACGCAGAGACCCACACATTCACCACACAGAGATCCACAAACTCACATCACACAGACACCCAAACTCCCCTCACACAGACACCCACAGACTCACAGACTCACCACACAGAGAACCAAAAACTCACCAGACAGAGACCCACAAACCCACCACACAGTGACCCACACAATCACCAAACATAGATCCACAAACTCACCTCACACAGACACCCACACTCTACTGACACAGACACCCACAGACTCACATACTCACCTCACACAGAGACCCACAGACTCAGCACGCACAGACACACACAGAGAACCACAAACTCACCACACAGCGACATACAAACTCACCACACAGAGACCCACAGACACATCACACAGAGATCTACCAACTTACCTCACACAGAGACCCAAAAACTCACTTCACACAGAGACCCACACACTCACCACAACCAGACACACACAGATACCCACAAACTCACCTCACACCTCACACAGAGACCCACAGACTCAGCACGCACAGACACACACAGAGAACCACAAACTCACCACACAGCGACATACAAACTCACCACACAGAGACCCACAGACACATCACACAGAGATCTACCAACTTACCTCACACAGAGACCCAAAAACTCACTTCACACAGAGACCCACACACTCACCACAACCAGACACACACAGATACCCACAAACTCACCTCACACAGAGACCCACAAACTCACCTCACACAGAGACCCACAAACTCAATAAACACAGAGACCCACACAATCACCACAAAGAGATCCACAAACTCACCTCACACAGACACCCAAACTCCCCTCACACAGACACCCACAGACTCACAGACACACCACACAGAGACCCACAAACCCACCACACACAGAGACCCACAAACTCACCTCACACAGAGACCCCCAAACTCAATTCACACAGAAACCCACACAATCACCACACAGAGGTCCACAAACTCACCTCACACAGACACTCAAACTCCCCTCACACAGACACCCACAGACTCACAGACTCACCTCAAACAGAGACACACAGAATCACCACACAGACACACACAGAGACCCACAGACTCACCACAAACAGACACCCACACTCACCTCACAGACACCCACATACTCACCACAGACACACACAGAGACCCACAGACTCAACTCACACAGACACACACAGAGACCCACAGACTCACCTCAGAAAGAGACCCATAGACTCATCATACACAGACACCCACACTCAAACCACACAGACACCCATAGACTCAATACACACAGACACACACAGATTCACCTCAGACAGACACACACAGAGAACCACCGACTCACCACACACAGACACACACATACTCACCTCACACAGACACATACAGAGACCCACAGACTCACCTCACAGACACAAACACAATCACCACACTGAGAACCACACACTCACCACAAACAGACACGCAAACTCACCAAACACAGACCCACAGACTCACCACACAGAGAACCACAAACTCACCACACAGCGACATACAAACTCACCACACAGAGACCCACAGACACATCACACAGAGATCTACCAACTTACCTCACACAGAGACCCAAAAACTCACTTCACACAGAGACCCACACACTCACCACAACCAGACACACACAGATACCCACAAACTCACCTCACACAGAGACCCAAACTCCCCTCACACAGACACCCACAGACTCACAGACACACCACACAGAGACCCACAAACCCACCACACACAGAGACCCACAAACTCACCTCACACAGAGACCCCCAAACTCAATTCACACAGAGACCCACACAATCACCACACAGAGGTCCACAAACTCACCTCACACAGACACCCAAACTCCCCTCACACAGACACCCACAGACTCACAGACTCACCTCACACAGAGACACACAGACTCATCACACAGACACACACAGAGACCCACAGACTCACCACAAACAGACACCCACACTCACCTCACAGACACCCACATACTCACCACAGACACACACAGAGACCCACAGACTCACCTCACACAGACACACACAGAGACCCACAGACTCACCTCAGACAGAGACCCATAGACTGACCACACACAGACACCCACACTCAAACCACACAGACACCCATAGACTCAAAACACACAGACACACACCGACACACACAGATTCACCTCAGACAGACACACACATAGATCCACAGACTCACCACACACAGACACACACATACTCACCTCACACAGACACACCCAGAAACCCACAGACTCACCTCACAGACACCAACACAATCACCACACTGAGAATCACACACTCACCACAAACAGACACACAAACACACAACACACAGACACACAGACTCACCACACAGGGAACCACAAACTCACCACACAGCGACATACACACTCACCACACAGAGACCCACAGACACATCACACAGAGATCTACCAACCTACCTCACACAGAGACCCAAAAACTCACTTCACACAGAGACCCACACACTCACCACAACCAGACACACACAGATAACCACAAACTCACCTCACACAGAGAACCACAAACTCAATTCACACAGAGACCCACACAATCACCACACAGAGATCCACAAACTCACATCACACAGACACCCAAACTCCCATCACACAGACACCCACAGACTCACAGAGTCACCACACAGAGAACCAAAAACTCACCACACAGAGACCCACAAACTCACCACACAGAGACCCACAGACACATCACACAGAGATCTACCAACTTACCTCACACAGAAACCCACAAACTCACTTCACACAGAGACCCACACAATCACCAAACATAGATCCAGAAACTCATCTCACACAGACACCCAAACTAAACTCACACCGACACCCACAGACTCACAGACTCACCTCACACAGACACCCACAGACTCACCACACACAGACACGGACACTCACCTCACAGACACCCACATACTCACCACAAACACACACAGAGACCCACAGACTCACCTCAGACAGACACACATAGAGAACCACAGACTCACCACACACAGACACCCACAAACTGACCTCACATAGACACAGACAGAGACCCACAGACTCACCTCACACAGACACCCACACTCAAACCACACAGACACCCACAGACTCACTGACACACCTCACACAGAGACACACAGAGACCCACAGACTCACCTCACAAAGAGACCCACAGACTCACGAAACACAGACACCCACACTCACCACACAGACACCCACAGACTCACCACACACAGACACACACACAGACCTACAGACTCACCACACACAGACACCCACACTGACCTCACACAGACAGCCACAGACTCACAGACACACCTCACACAGACACACACACTCTCCTGACACAGACACCTACAGACTCACAGACTCACCTCACACAGAGACACACAGACTCACCACACAGACACACACAGAGACCCACAGACTCACCACACACAGACACCCACACTCAAACCACACAGACACCCATAGACTCAACACTTAGAGACCCACACAATCACCACACAAAGATCCACAACTCACCTCACACAGACACCCACACTCTACTGACACAGACACCCACAGACTCACATACTCACCTCACACAGAGACCCACAGACTCAGCACGCACAGACACACACAGAGAACCACAAAGTCACCACACAGAGACCCGCCTTCTCACCACACAGAGACCCACACACTCACCACACAGAGACACCCACACTAACCTCACAGACACCCACAGACTCACCACACAGAAATACACAGAGACCCACAGACTCACCTCACGCAGACACACACAGAGACCCACAGACTCACCTCATACAGACATTCACAGACCCACCACACACAGACACCCACACAGACACCCACAGACTCACAACACGCAGACACCCACAGACTCACCACACACATACACACACAGAGACCCACACACTCACCACAACCAGACACACACAGATAACCACAAACTCACCTCACACAGAGAACCACAAACTCAATTCACACAGAGACCCACACAATCACCACACAGAGATCCACAAACGCACCTCACACAGACACCCAAACTCCCCTCACACAGACACCCACAGACTCACAGAGTCACCACACAGAGAACCAAAAACTCACCACACAGAGACCCACAAACTCACCACACAGAGACCCACAGACACATCACACAGAGATCTACCAACTTACCTCACACAGAGACCCACAATCTCACTTCACACAGAGACCCACACAATCACCAAACATAGATCCAGAAACTCACCTCACACAGACACCCAAACTAAACTCACACCGACACCCACAGACACACAGACTCACCTCACACAGACACCCACAGACTCACCACACACAGACACGGACACTCACCTCACAGACACCCACATACTCACCACAAACACACACAGAGACCCACAGACTCACCTCAGACAGACACACATAGAGAACCACAGACTCACCACACACAAACACCCACAAACTGACCTCACATAGACACAGACTGAGACCCACAGACTCACCTCACACAGACACCCACACTCAAACCACACAGACACCCACAGACTCACTGACACACCTCACACAGAGACACACAGAGACCCACAGACTCACCTCACAAAGAGACCCACAGACTCACCAAACACAGACACCCACACTCACCACACAGACACCCACAGACTCACCACACACAGACACACACACAGACCTACAGACTCACCACACACAGACACCCACACTGACTTCACACAGACACCCACAGACTCACAGACACACCTCACACAGACACACACTCTCCTGACACAGACACCCACAGACTCACAGACTCACCTCACACAGAGACACACAGACTCACCACACAGACACACACAGAGACCCCAAGACACACCACACACAGACACCCCACTCACCTCACAAACACCTACAGACTCACCACAAAGACACAAACAGAGACCCACAGACTCACCACACACAGACACCCACACTCAAACCACACAGACACCCATAGACTCAACACACAGAGACCCACACAATCACCACACAAAGATCCACAACTCACCTCACACAAACGCCCACACTCTACTGACACAGACACCCACAGACTCACATACTCACCTCACACAGAGACCCACAGACTCAGCACGCACAGACACACACAGAGAACCACAAAGTCACCACACAGAGACCCGCCTTCTCACCACACAGAGACCCACACACTCACCACACAGAGACACCCACACTAACCTCACAGACACCCACAGACTCACCACACAGACATACACAGAGACCCACAGACTCACCTCACGCAGACACACACAGAGACCCACAGACTCACCTCATACAGACATTCACAGACCCACCACACACAGACACCCACACAGACACCCACAGACTCACAACACGCAGACACCCACAAACTCACCACACACATACACACACAGAGGCCCACAGACTTACCTCACACAGACACACACAGAGACCCACAGACTCACCTCACACAGAGACCCACAGACTCACCACACACAGACACCCACACTCAAACCACACAGACATCCAAAGACTTACCTCACACAGAGACATACAGACTCACCACACTGACACAGACAGAGACCCACAGACTCACCTGACACAGAGACCCATAGACTCAGCACACACAGACACCCCGCTGAAACCACACAAACACCCACACACTCACCACACAGATACACATAGAGACCCACATACTCACCTCACAGATACCAACACAATCACCACACTGAAAACCACATACACACCAAAAACAGACGCACAAACTCACCACACACAGACCCACAGACTCACCACACAGAGAACCACAAACTCACCACACAGAGACCTACAAACTCACCACACAGAGACCCACAGACACATCACACAGAGATCTACCAACTTACCTCACACAGAGACCCAAAAACTCACTTCACACAGAGACCCACTCTCACCACACACAGACACACACAGAGACCCACAAACTCACCTCACACAGAGACCCACAAACTCACTTCACACAGAGACCCACAAACTTAATTCACACAGAGACCCACACAATTACCACACAGAGATCCACAAACTCACCTCACACTGACACCCAAACTCCCCTCACACAGACACCCACAGACTCACAGACTCACCACACAGAGAACCACAAACTCACCACACAGAGACCCACAAACTCACTTCACACAGAGACCCACGCACGGACAACACGCAGAGACCCACACATTCACCACACAGAGATCCACAAACTCACCTCACACAGACACCCAAACTCCCCTCACACATACACCCACAGACTCACAGACTCACCTCAAACAGAGACACACAGACTCACCACACAGACACACACAGAGACCCACAGACTCACCACAAACAGACACCATCACTCACCTCACAGACACCCACATACTCACCACAGACACACACAGAGACGCACAGACTCAACTCACACAGACACACACAGAGACACACAGACTCACCTCAGAAAGAGACCCATAGACTCATCATACACAGACACCCACACTCAAACCACACAGACACCCATAGACTCAATACACACAGACACACACAGATTCACCTCAGACAGACACACAGAGAACCACAGACTCACCACACACAGACACACACATACTCACCTCACACAGACACACACAGAGACCCACAGACTCACCTCACAGACACCAACACAATCACCACACTGAGAATCACACACTCACCACAAACAGACACACAAACTCACCACACACAGCCACACAGACTCACCACACAGGGAAACACAAACTCACCACACAGCGACATACACACTCACCACACAGAGACCCACAGACACATCACACAGAGATCTACCAACTTACCTCACACAGAGACCCAAAAACTCACTTCACACAGAGACCCACACACTCACCACAACCAGACACACACAGATAACCACAAACTCACCTCACACAGATAACCACAAACTCACCTCACACAGAGAACCACAAACTCAATTCACACAGAGACCCACACAATCACCACACAGAGATCCACAAACGCACCTCACACAGACACCCAAACTCCCCTCACACAGACACCCACAGACTCACAGAGTCACCACACAGAGAACCAAAAACTCACCACACAGAGACCCACAAACTCACCACACAGAGACCCACAGACACATCACACAGAGATCTACCAACTTACCTCACACAGAGACCCACAATCTCACTTCACACAGAGACCCACACAATCACCAAACATAGATCCAGAAACTCACCTCACACAGACACCCAAACTAAACTCACACCGACACCCACAGACACACAGACTCACCTCACACAGACACCCACAGACTCACCACACACAGACACGGACACTCACCTCACAGACACCCACATACTCACCACAAACACACACAGAGACCCACAGACTCACCTCAGACAGACACACATAGAGAACCACAGACTCACCACACACAAACACCCACAAACTGACCTCACATAGACACAGACTGAGACCCACAGACTCACCTCACACAGACACCCACACTCAAACCACACAGACACCCACAGACTCACTGACACACCTCACACAGAGACACACAGAGACCCACAGACTCACCTCACAAAGAGACCCACAGACTCACCAAACACAGACACCCACACTCACCACACAGACACCCACAGACTCACCACACACAGACACACACACAGACCTACAGACTCACCACACACAGACACCCACACTGACTTCACACAGACACCCACAGACTCACAGACACACCTCACACAGACACACACTCTCCTGACACAGACACCCACAGACTCACAGACTCACCTCACACAGAGACACACAGACTCACCACACAGACACACACAGAGACCCCAAGACACACCACACACAGACACCCCACTCACCTCACAAACACCTACAGACTCACCACAAAGACACAAACAGAGACCCACAGACTCACCACACACAGACACCCACACTCAAACCACACAGACACCCATAGACTCAACACACAGAGACCCACACAATCACCACACAAAGATCCACAACTCACCTCACACAGACACCCACACTCTACTGACACAGACACCCACAGACTCACATACTCACCTCACACAGAGACCCACAGACTCAGCACGCACAGACACACACAGAGAACCACAAAGTCACCACACAGAGACCCGCCTTCTCACCACACAGAGACCCACACACTCACCACACAGAGACACCCACACTAACCTCACAGACACCCACAGACTCACCACACAGACATACACAGAGACCCACAGACTCACCTCACGCAGACACACACAGAGACCCACAGACTCACCTCATACAGACATTCACAGACCCACCACACACAGACACCCACACAGACACCCACAGACTCACAACACGCAGACACCCACAAACTCACCACACACATACACACACAGAGGCCCACAGACTTACCTCACACAGACACACACAGAGACCCACAGACTCACCTCACACAGAGACCCACAGACTCACCACACACAGACACCCACACTCAAACCACACAGACATCCAAAGACTTACCTCACACAGAGACATACAGACTCACCACACTGACACAGACAGAGACCCACAGACTCACCTGACACAGAGACCCATAGACTCAGCACACACAGACACCCCGCTGAAACCACACAAACACCCACACACTCACCACACAGATACACATAGAGACCCACATACTCACCTCACAGATACCAACACAATCACCACACTGAAAACCACATACACACCAAAAACAGACGCACAAACTCACCACACACAGACCCACAGACTCACCACACAGAGAACCACAAACTCACCACACAGAGACCTACAAACTCACCACACAGAGACCCACAGACACATCACACAGAGATCTACCAACTTACCTCACACAGAGACCCAAAAACTCACTTCACACAGAGACCCACTCTCACCACACACAGACACACACAGAGACCCACAAACTCACCTCACACAGAGACCCACAAACTCACTTCACACAGAGACCCACAAACTTAATTCACACAGAGACCCACACAATTACCACACAGAGATCCACAAACTCACCTCACACTGACACCCAAACTCCCCTCACACAGACACCCACAGACTCACAGACTCACCACACAGAGAACCACAAACTCACCACACAGAGACCCACAAACTCACTTCACACAGAGACCCACGCACGGACAACACGCAGAGACCCACACATTCACCACACAGAGATCCACAAACTCACCTCACACAGACACCCAAACTCCCCTCACACATACACCCACAGACTCACAGACTCACCTCAAACAGAGACACACAGACTCACCACACAGACACACACAGAGACCCACAGACTCACCACAAACAGACACCCACACTCACCTCACAGACACCCACATACTCACCACAGACACACACAGAGACGCACAGACTCAACTCACACAGACACACACAGAGACACACAGACTCACCTCAGAAAGAGACCCATAGACTCATCATACACAGACACCCACACTCAAACCACACAGACACCCATAGACTCAATACACACAGACACACACAGATTCACCTCAGACAGACACACAGAGAACCACAGACTCACCACACACAGACACACACATACTCACCTCACACAGACACACACAGAGACCCACAGACTCACCTCACAGACACCAACACAATCACCACACTGAGAATCACACACTCACCACAAACAGACACACAAACTCACCACACACAGACACACAAACTCACCACACAGGGAAACACAAACTCACCACACAGCGACATACACACTCACCACACAGAGACCCACAGACACATCACACAGAGATCTACCAACTTACCTCACACAGAGACCCAAAAACTCACTTCACACAGAGACCCACACACTCACCACAACCAGACACACACAGATAACCACAAACTCACCTCACACAGATAACCACAAACTCACCTCACACAGAGAACCACAAACTCAATTCACACAGAGACCCACACAATCACCACACAGAGATCCACAAACTCACCTCACACAGACACCCAAACTCCCCTCACACAGACACCCACAGACTCACAGACTCACCACACAGAGAACCAAAAACTCACCACACAGAGACCCACAAACTCACCACACAGAGACCCACAGACACATCACACAGAGATCTACCAACTTACCTCACACAGAGACCCACAAACTCACTTCACACAGAGACCCACACAATCACCAAACATAGATCCACAAACTCACCTCACACAGACACCCAAACTAAACTCACACCGACACCCACAGACTCACAGACTCACCTCACACAGAGACCCACAGACTCACCACACACAGACACGGACACTCACCTCACAGACACCCACATACTCACCACAAACACACACAGACCCACAGACTCACCTCAGACAGACACACATAGAGAACCACAGACTCACCACACACAGACACCCACAAACTGACCTCACATAGACACAGACAGAGACCCACAGACTCACCTCACACGGACACCCACACTCAAACCACACAGACACCCACAGACTCACTGACACACCTCACACAGAGACACACAGAGACCCACAGACTCACCTCACAAAGAGACCCACAGACACACCAAACACAGACACCCACACTCACCACACAGACACCCACAGACTCACCACACACAGACACACACACAGACCTACAGAATCACCACACAGAGACACCCACACTGACCTCACACAGACACCCACAGACTCACAGACACACCTCACACAGACACACACACTCTCCTGACACAGACACCCACAGACTCACAGACTCACCTCACACAGAGACACACAGACTCACCACACAGACACACACAGAGACCCCAAGACACACCACACACAGACACCCACACTCACCTCACAAACACCCACAGACTCACCACACACAGACACCCACACTCAAACCACACAGACACCCATAGACTCAACACATAGAGACCCACACAATCACCACACAAAGATCCACAACTCACCTCACACAGACTCCCACACTCTACTGACACAGACACCCACAGACTCACATACTCACCTCACACAGAGACACAGAGACTCACCACACAGACACACACAGAGACCCCAAGACACACCACACACAGACACCCACACTCACCTCACAAACACCTACAGACTCACCACAAAGACACAAACAGAGACCCACAGACTCACCACACACAGACACCCAAACTCAAACCACACAGACACCCATAGACTCAACACACACAGACACACACAGATTTAACTCAGACAGACACACACAGAGAACCACAGACTCACCAAAGACAGACACACACAAACTCACCTCGCACAGACACAGACAGAGACACACAGACTCACCTCACACAGACACCCACACTCAAACCACACAGACACCCACAGACTCACAGACACACCTCACACAGAGACACACAGAAACCCACAGACTCACCTCACAAAGAGACCGACAGACTCACCACACACAGACACCCAAACTCACCACACAGACACCCACAGACTCACCACACAGACACCCACAGACTCACCACACAGACACACACAGAGACCCACAGACTCACCACACACAGACACCCACACTCACCTCACACAGACACCCACAGACTCACAGACACACCTCACACAGACACACACAGAGACCCACAGACTCACCACACAGATACACATAGAGACCCACAGACTCACCTCACACAGAGACCCACAGACTAACCTCACACAGACACACACACAGACCCACACACTCAAGTAAACACAGAGACCCACACACTCACCACACTGAGACCCACACACTCACCACACACAGACACACAAAGTCACCACACAGACCCACAAACTCACCACACAGAGACCCACAGACTCATCACACAGAGATCTACAAACTTACCTCACACAGAGACCCACAAACTCACTTCACACAGAGACCCAAAAACTCACCACACAGAGACCCACAGACTCATCTCACACAGAGACACACAAACTTACCTCACACAGAGACCCACAGACTCACCACACACAGACACCCACAGACTAACCTCATACAGACACAAACAGAGACCCACACACTCACCACACAGAGACCCACAGACTCACCACACAGATACCCACAGACTCACCACACAGATACCCACACACTCACCACACAGATACGCACACACTCACCACACTGAGACCCACACACACACGACACAGAGATCCACAGACTCATCACACAGAGACCCACAGACTCACCACACAGATACCCACACACTCACCACACTGAGACCCACAGACTCACAATACAGAGAACTTCAAACTCACCACACAGAGACCCACAAACTCACCACACAGAGACCCACATACTCATCACGGAGAGACCCACACACTCACCACACAGAGGCCCACAAACTCAGCACGCACAGACACACACAGAGAACCACAAAGTCACCACACAGAGACCCGCCTTCTCACCACACAGAGACCCACACACTCACCACACAGAGACACCCACACTAACCTCACAGACACCCACAGACTCACCACACAGACTTACACAGAGACCAACAGACTCACCTCATACAGACATTCACAGACCCACCACACACAGACACCCACACAGACACCCACAGACTCACAACACGCAGACACCCACAGACTGACCACACACAGACACACACAGAGGCCCACAGACTTACCTCACACAGACACCCACAGACTCACCACACAGATACCCACACACTCACCACACAGATACCCACACACTCACCACACTGAAACCCACACACACACGACACAGAGATCCACAGACTCATCACACAGAGACCCACAGACTCACCACACAGATAACCACACACTCACCACACTGAGACCCACAGACTCACCATACAGAGAACCACAAACTCACCACACAGAGACCCACAAACTCACCACACAGAGACCCAAAGACTCATCACAGAGAGACCCACACACTCACCACACAGAGGCCCACAAACTCACCTTACACAGAGAAACACAAACTTACCTCAAACAGAGACTCACAGACTCACCACGCACAGACACACCCAGAGAACCACAAAGTCACCACACAGAGACCCACAATCTCACCACACAGAGACACACACACTCACCACACAGAGACACCCACACTAACCTCACAGACACCCACAGACTCACCACACAGACATACACAGAGATCCACAGACTCACCTCACACAGAAACAAACAGAGACCCACAGACTCACCTCACACAGACATTCACAGACCCACCACACACAGACACCCACACAGACACCCACAGACTCACAACACGCAGACACCCACAGACTCACCACACACAGACACACACAGAGGCCCACAGACTTACCTCACACAGACACACACAGAGACCCACAGACTCACCTCACACAGAAACCCACAGACTCACCACACACAGACACCCACACTCAAACCACACAGACATCCACAGACTCACCTCACACAGAGACATACAGACTCACTACACAGACACACATAGAGACCCACAGACTTACCTCACAGAGAGACCCACAGACTCACCACACACAGACACCCACGCTCACCTCACAGACACCCACAGACTCACCACACACAGAGACCGACAGATTCACCTCACTCAGACACAGACAGAGACCCACATACTCACCTGACACAGAGACCCACAGACTCACCACACACAGACACCCCGCTCAAACCACACAAACACCCACAGACTCACCTCACAGACACCAACACAATCACCACACTGAGAACCACACACTCACCACAAACAGACACGCAAACTCACCAAACACAGACCCACAGACTCACCACACAGAGAACCACAAATTCACCACACAGCGACATACAAACTCACCACACAGAGACCCACAGACACATCACACAGAGATCTACCAACTTACCTCACACAGAGACACAAAAACTCACTTCACACAGAGACCCACACACTCACCACAACCAGACACACACAGATACCCACAAACTCACCTCACACAGAGACCCACAAACTCACCTCACACAGAGACCCACAGACTCATCACGGAGAGACCCACAAACTCACCACACAGAGGCCCACAAACTCAGCACGCACAGACACACACAGAGAACCACAACGGCACCACACAGAGACCCGCCTTCTCACCACACAGAGACCCACACACTCACCACACAGAGACACCCACACTAACCTCACAGACACCCACAGACTCACCACACAGACTTACCCAGAGACCCACAGACTCACCTCACGCAGACGCACACAGAGACCCACAGACTCACCTCATACAGACATTCACAGACCCACCACACACAGACACCCACACAGACACCCACAGACTCACAACACGCAGACACCCACAGACTCACCACACACAGACACACACAGAGGCCCACAGACTTACCTCACACAGACACACAGAGAGACCCACAGACTCACCTCACACATAGACCCACAGACTCACCACACAGATACCCACACACTCACCGCACAGATACCCACACACTCACCACACTGAGACCCACACACACACACGACACAGAGATCCACAGACTCATCACACAGAGACCCACAGACTCACCACACAGATACCCACACACTCACCACACTGAGACCCACAGACTCACCATACAGAGAACCACAAACTCACCACACAGAGACCCACAAACTCACCACACAGAGACCCACAGACTCGTCACAGAGAGACCCACACACTCACCACACAGAGGCCCACAAACTCACCTTACACAGAGAAACACAAACTTACCTCACACAGAGACCCACAGACTCACCACGCACAGACACACCCAGAGAACCACAAAGTCACCACACAGAGACAAACAATCTCACCACACAGAGACCCACACACTCACTACACAGAGACACCCACACTAACCTCACAGACACCCACAGACTCACCACACAGACATACACAGAGATCCACAGACTCACCTCACACAGACACACACAGAGACCCACAGACTCACCTCACACAGACACCCACGCTCACCTCACAGACACCCACAGACTCACCACACACAGAGACCGACAGATTCACCTCACTCAGACACAGACAGAGACTCACAGACTCACCTGACACAGAGACCCACAGACTCACCACACACAGACACCCAAACTCCCCTCACACAGACACCCACAGACTCACAGACTCACCACACAGAGAACTAAAAACTCACCAGACAGAGACCCACAAACCCACCACACAGAGACCCACATACACATCACATAGAGATCTACCAACTTACCTCACACAGAGACCCACAAACTCACTTCACACAGAGACCCACACAATCACCAAACATAGATCCACAAACTCACCTCACACAGACAACCAAACTCCCCTCACACAGACACCCACAGACTCACAGACTCACCTCACACAGAGACACCCAGACTCACCACACAGACACACACAGAGACCCACAGAATCACCACATACAGACACGCACACTCACCTCACAGACACCCACATACTCACCACAAACACACACAGAGACCCACAGACTCACCTCAGACAGACACACACAGAGAACCACAGACTCACCACACACAGACACACACAAACTGACCTCACACAGACACAGACAGAGACCCACAGACTCACCTCACACAGACACCCACACTCAACCCACACAGACACCCACAGACTCACTGACACACCTCACACAGAGACACACAGAGACCCACAGACTCACCTCACAAAGAGACCCACAGACTCACCAAACACAGACACCCACACTCACCACACAGACACCCACAGACTCACCACACACAGACACACACAGAGTCCTACAGACTCACCAGACACAGACACCCACACTGACCTCACACAGATACCCACAGACTCACAGACACACCTCACACAGACACACCTAGAGACCCACAGACTCACCACACAGAGACCCACACGATCATCACACAAAGATCCACAACTCACCTCACACAGATACCCACACTCTCCTGACACAGACACCCACAGACTCACCGACTCACCTCACACAGAGAGACACAGACTCACCACACAGACACACACAGAGACCCCAAGACACACCACACACAGACACCCACACTCACCTCACAAACACCTACAGACTCACCACACAGACACAAACAGAGACCCACAGACTCACCTCACACAGACACACACAGAGACCCACAGACTCACCTCAGACAGAGACCCACAGACTCACCACACACAGACACCCACACTCAAACCACACAGACACCCACAGACTCAACACACAGACACATAGATTCACCTCACAGACACAGACACCCACAGACTCACCACACACAGACACCCACAGACTAACCTCATACAGACACACACAGAGACCCAAACACTTACCACACAGAGACCCAAAGACTCATCACACAGAGACCCACAGACTCACCACACTTACACCCACACACTCACCACACGGAGACAGACAGAATCACCACACAGAGACCCACACACTCACGACACAGATACCCACAGACTCATCACACAGGGATCTACAAACTTACCTCACACAGAGACCCATAAACTCACTTCACACAGAGACCCACACAATCACCACACAGAGACCGACAAACTCACCACACACAGAGAAACACAAACTTATCTCACACAGAGACCCATAGACTCACCACACACAGACACACACAGAGAACCACAAAGTCACCACACAGAGACCCACAAACTCACCACTCAGAGACTCACACACTCACCACACAGAGACACACAGACTCACCACAAAGACAACCACGGAGACCCACAGACGCACCTCACACAGAGACTCACAGACTCACCACACACAGACACCCACACTTACTTCACAGACACCCACAGACTCACCACACAGACACACACAGAGACCCACAGACTCACCTCACACAGACACACACAGAGACCCACAGACTCACCTCACACAGACACCCACAGACTCACCACACACAGACACCCACACTTAAACCACACAGAGACCCACAGACTCACCACACACAGACACCCACAGACTCACCACACACAGACACACACACTCACCACACTGAGACCCACACACTCACCATACACAGACACACAAACTCAGCACACACAGACCCACAGACTCACCACACAGATACCCACACACTCACCACACTGAGACCCACACACTCACCACACAGAGACACACAAACTCACAACAGACAGACCGACAGACTCGCCACACAGAGACCCACAAACTCACCACACAGAGACCCACAGACTTACCTCACACAGACACACACAGAGACCCATAGACTCACCACACGCAGACACCCACACTCAAACCACACAGACACCCACAGACTCACAGACTCACCTCACACAGACACATACAGACTCAGCACACAGACACACATAAAGACCCAAAGACTCACCTCACGCAGAGACCCACAGACTCACCCCACAAAAACACCCACACTCACCTCACAGACACCCACAGACTCACCACACATAGAGACCCACAGAATCACCTCACTCAGATACACACAGAGACCCACAGACTCACCTGAAACAGAGACCCACAGACGCACCACACACAGACACCCACAATCAAACCACACAGACATCCACAGACTCACCACACAGATACCCACACACTCACCACACTGAGACCCACACACTCACCACACACAGACACACAAACTCACCACACACAGACCCACAGACTCACCACCAGAGACCACAAACTCACCACACAGAGACCCACAAACTCACAACACAGAGACCCACAGACTCATCACACGGGCATCTACAAACTTACCTCACACAAAGACCCACAAACTCACTTCACACAGAGACCCACACACTCACCACACAGAGACCCACAAACTCACCTCACACAGAGAAACACGAACTTAGCTCACAGAGACCCACAGACTCACCACAAACAGACATACACAGAGAACCCCAAAGTCACCATACAGAGACCCACACACTCACCACACAGAGACCGACAGACTCACCACACAGAGATCCACAGACGCACCTCACACAGAGACAGACTCACCACACAGACACACACGGAGACTCACCTCACACAGAGACTCACAGACTCACCACACACAGAAACCCACACTTAAACCACACAGACAGCCACAGACTCACCACACACAGACACCCACAGAATCACAACACACAGACACACACAGACACCCACAGACTCACCACACAGACACACACAGAGACCCACAGACTCACCTCACTTAAACCACACAGAGACCCACAGACTCACCACACACAGACACCCACAGACTCACCACACACAGACACACACACTCACCACACTGAGACCCACACACTCACCATACACAGACACACAAACTCAGCACACACAGACCCACAGACTCACCACACAGATACCCACACACTCACCACACTGAGACCCACACACTCACCACACAGAGACACACAAACTCACAACAGACAGACCGACAGACTCGCCACACAGAGACCCACAAACTCACCACACAGAGACCCACAGACTTACCTCACACAGACACACACAGAGACCCATAGACTCACCACACGCAGACACCCACACTCAAACCACACAGACACCCACAGACTCACAGACTCACCTCACACAGACACATACAGACTCAGCACACAGACACACATAAAGACCCAAAGACTCACCTCACGCAGAGACCCACAGACTCACCCCACAAAAACACCCACACTCACCTCACAGACACCCACAGACTCACCACACATAGAGACCCACAGAATCACCTCACTCAGATACACACAGAGACCCACAGACTCACCTGAAACAGAGACCCACAGACGCACCACACACAGACACCCACAATCAAACCACACAGACATCCACAGACTCACCACACAGATACCCACACACTCACCACACTGAGACCCACACACTCACCACACACAGACACACAAACTCACCACACACAGACCCACAGACTCACCACCAGAGACCACAAACTCACCACACAGAGACCCACAAACTCACAACACAGAGACCCACAGACTCATCACACGGGCATCTACACACTCACCACACATAGACCCACAAACTCACCTCACACAGAGAAACACGAACTTAGCTCACAGAGACCCACAGACTCACCACAAACAGACATACACAGAGAACCCCAAAGTCACCATACAGAGACCCACACACTCACCACACAGAGACCGACAGACTCACCACACAGAGATCCACAGACGCACCTCACACAGAGACAGACTCACCACACAGACACACACGGAGACTCACCTCACACAGAGACTCACAGACTCACCACACACAGAAACCCACACTTAAACCACACAGACAGCCACAGACTCACCACACACAGACACCCACAGAATCACAACACACAGACACACACAGACACCCACAGACTCACCACACAGACACACACAGAGACCCACAGACTCACCTCACACAGACACACACAGAGACCCACAGACTCACCTCACACAGACACCCACAGACTCACCACACACAGA
Organism: Petromyzon marinus; assembly: GCF_048934315.1. Taxonomy (NCBI): domain Eukaryota; kingdom Metazoa; phylum Chordata; class Hyperoartia; order Petromyzontiformes; family Petromyzontidae; genus Petromyzon; species Petromyzon marinus. The sequence continues at coordinate 14,442,817 of NC_133689.1, forward strand.
CACCCACACTTAAACCACACAGAGACCCACAGACTCACCACACACAGACACCCACAGACTCACCACACACAGACACACACACTCACCACACTGAGACCCACACACTCACCATACACAGACACACAAACTCAGCACACACAGACCCACAGACTCACCACACAGATACCCACACACTCACCACACTGAGACCCACACACTCACCACACAGAGACACACAAACTCACAAAAGACAGACCGACAGACTCGCCACACAGAGACCCACAAACTCACCACACAGAGACCCACAGACTTACCTCACACAGACACACACAGAGACCCATAGACTCACCACACGCAGACACCCACACTCAAACCACACAGACACCCACAGACTCACAGACTCACCTCACACAGACACATACAGACTCAGCACACAGACACACATAAAGACCCAAAGACTCACCTCACGCAGAGACCCACAGACTCACCCCACAAAAACACCCACACTCACCTCACAGACACCCACAGACTCACCACACATAGAGACCCACAGAATCACCTCACTCAGATACACACAGAGACCCACAGACTCACCTGAAACAGAGACCCACAGACGCACCACACACAGACACCCACAATCAAACCACACAGACATCCACAGACTCACCACACAGATACCCACACACTCACCACACTGAGACCCACACACTCACTACACACAGACACACAAACTCACCACACACAGACCCACAGACTCACCACCAGAGACCACAAACTCACCACACAGAGACCCACAAACTCACAACACAGAGACCCACAGACTCATCACACGGGCATCTACAAACTTACCTCACACAGAGACCCACAAACTCACTTCACACAGAGACCCACACACTCACCACACAGAGACCCACAAACTCACCTCACACAGAGAAACACGAACTTAGCTCACAGAGACCCACAGACTCACCACAAACAGACATACACAGAGAACCACAAAGTCACCATACAGAGACCCACACACTCACCACACAGAGACCGACAGACTCACCACACAGAGATCCACAGACGCACCTCACACAGAGACAGACTCACCACACAGACACACACGGAGACTCACCTCACACAGAGACTCACAGACTCACCACACACAGAAACCCAAACATAAACCACACAGACAGCCACAGACTCACCACACACAGACACCCACAGAATCACAACACACAGACACACACAGAGACCCACAGACTTACCTCACACAGACCCAAACAGAGACCCACAGACTCACCTCACACAGAGTCCGACAGACTCACCACACACAGACGCCCACACTCAAACCACACAGACACCCACAGACTCACAGACTCACCTCACACAGACACATACGGACTCAACACACACAGAGACCCACAGAATCACCTCACTCAGACACACACAGAGACCCACAGACTCACCTGAAACAGAGACCCACAGACTCACCACACACAGACACCCACATTCAAACCACACAGACACCCACAGACTCACCACGCACAGACACACACAGAGAACCACACACTCACCACACAGAGACCCACAGACTCACCACACAGAGACCACAAACTCACCACACAGAGACCCACAACCTCACCACACAGAGACCCACAGACACATCACACAGAGATCTACCAACTTACCTCACACAGAGACGCACAAACTCACTTCACACAGAGACCCACACAATCACCAAACATAGATCCACAAACTCACCTCACACAGACACCAAAACTCCCCTCACACAGACACCCACAGACTCACAGACTCACCTCACACAGAGACACCCAGACTCACCACACAGGTACACACAGAGACCCACAGACTCACCACACACAGACACGCACACTCACCTCACAGACACCCACATACTCACCACAAACACACACAGAGACCCACAGACTCACCTCAGACAGACACACACAGAGAACCACAGACTCACCACACACAGACACACACAAACTCACCTCAAACAGACACAGACAGAGACCCACAGACTCACCTCACACAGACACCCACACTCACCACACAGACACCCACAGACTCACCACACACAGACACACACAGAGACCTACAGACTCACCACACATAGACACCAACACTGACCTCACACAGACACCCACAGACTCACAGACACACCTCACACACACACACAGACCCACAGACTCACCTCACACAGAGACCGACAGACTCACAACACACAGACACCCACACTCAATCCACACAGACACCCACAGACTCACAGACTCACCTCACACAGACACATACGGACTCAACACACACAGAGACCCACAGAATCACCTCACTCAGACACACACAGAGACCGACAGACTCACCTGAAACAGAGACCCACAGACTCACCACACACAGACACCCACATTCAAACCACACAGACACCCACAGACTCACCACGCACAGACACACACAGAGAACCACACACTCACCACACAGAGACCCACAGACTCACCACACAGATACCCACACACTCACCACACTGGGACCCACACACTCACCACACACAGACACACAAACTCACCACACACAGACACACAAACTCACCACACACAGACCCACAGACTCACCACCAGAGACCACAAACTCACCACACAGAGACCCACAAACTCACAACACAGAGACCCACAGACTCATCACACGGGGATCTACAAACTTACCTCACACAGAGACCCACAAACTCACTTCACACAGAGACCCACACACTCACCACACAGAGACCCACAAACTCACCTCACACAGAGAAACACGAAAGTATCTCACACAGAGACCCACAGACTCACCACAAACAGACATACACAGAGAACCACAAAGTCACCATACAGAGACCCACACACTCACCACACAGAGAACGACAGACTCACCACACAGAGATCCACAGACGCACCTCACACAGAGACAGACTCACCACACAGACACATACGGAGACTCACCTCACACAGAGACTCACAGACTCACCACACACAGAAACCCACACTTAAACCACACAGACACCCACAGACTCACCACACACAGACACCCACAGACTCACCACACAGACACACACAGAGACCCACAGATTCACCACACACAGATACACCCACACTCAAACCACACAGACACCCACAGACTCACAGACTCACCTCACACAGACACATACGGACTCAAGACACACAGAGACCCACAGAATCACCTCACTCAGACACACACAGAGACCGACAGACTCACCTGAAACAGAGACCCACAGACTCACCACACACAGACACCCACATTCAAACCACACAGACACCCACAGACTCACCACGCACAGACACACACAGAGAACCGCACACTCACCACACACAGACACACAAACTCACCACACACAGACCCACAGACTCACCACCAGAGACCACAAACTCACCACACAGAGACCCACAAACTCACAACACAGAGACCATCAGACTCATCACACGGGGATCTACAAACTTACCTCACACAGAGACCCACAAACTCACTTCGCACAGAGACCCACACACTCACCACACTGAGACCCACACACTCACCACACACAGACACACAAACTCACCACACACGGACCGACAGACTCACCACACAGAGCCCACAAACTCACCACACAGAAACCCACATCCTCACCACACAGAGACCCACAGACACATCACACAGAGATCTACCAACTTACCTCACACAGAGACCCACAGACTCACCAAACACAGACACCCACACTCACCACACAGACACCCACAGACTCACCACACACAGACACACACAGAGACCTACAGACTCACCACACATAGACACCAACACTGACCGCACACAGACACCACAGACTCACAGACACACCTAACACAGACACACACAAAGACCCACAGACTCACCACACAGAGACCCACACAATCACCACACAGAGATCCACAACTCACCTCACACAGACACCCACACTCTCCTGACACAGACACCCACAGACTCACAGACTCACCTCACACAGAGACACACAGACTCACCACACAGACACACACAGAGACCCCAAGACACACCACACACAGACACCCACACTCACCTCATGAACACCTACAGATTCACCACTCAGACACAAACAGAGACCCACAGACTCACCTCACACAGACACACACAGAGACCCACAGACTCACCTCAGACAGAGACCCACAGACTCACCACACACAGACACCCAAACTCAAACCACACAGACACCCACAGACTAAACACACACAGACACCCACAGACTAACCTTATACAGACACACACAGAGACCCACACACTCACCACACAGAGACCCAAAGACTCATCACACAGAGACCCACAGACTCACCACACTTACACCCACACACTCACCACACGGAGACCCACAGAATCACCACACAGAGACCCACAAAATCACGACACAGAGACCCACAGACTCATCACACAGGGATCTACAAACTTATCTCACACAGAGACCCATAAACTCACTTCACACAGAGACCCACACAATCACCACACAGAGACCCACAAACTCACCTCACACAGAGAAACACAAACTTATTTCACACAGAGACCCATAGACTCACCACACACAGACACACACAGAGAACGACAAAGTCACCACACAGAGACCCACAAACTCACCACACAGAGACTCACACACTCACCACACAGAGATCCACAGACTCACCTCACACAGAGACACACAGACTCACCACACAGATACACACGGAGACCCACAGACTCACCTCACACAGAGACTCACAGACTCACCATACACAGACACCCACAATTACCTCACAGACACCCACAGACTCACCACACAGACACACACAGAGACCCACAGACTCACCTCAAACAAACACACACAGAGACCCACAGACTCACCTCACACAGACACCCACAGACTCACCACAGACAGACACCCACACTTAAACCACACAGAGACCCACAGACTCACCACACACAGACACCCACAGACTCACCACACACAGACACACACACTCACCACACTGAGACCCACACACTCACCACACACAGACACACAAACTCACTACACACAGACCCACAGACTCAACACACAAATACCCACACTCTCACCACACTGAGACCCACACACTCACCACACACAGACACACAAACTCACCACACACAGACCGACAGACTCGCCACACAGAGACCCACAAACTCACCACACAGAGACCCACAGACTTACCTCACACAGACACACACAGAGACCCACAGACTCACCTCACACAGAGACCCACAGACTCACCACACGCAGACACCCACACTCAAACCACACAGACACCCACAGACTCACAGACTCACCTCACACAGACACATACAGACTCACCACACAGACACACATAGAGACCCAAAGACTCACCTCACGCAGAGACCCACAGACTCACCCCACAAAGACACCCACACTCACCTCACAGACACCCACAGACTCACCACACATAGAGACCCACAGAATCACCTCACTCAGATACACACAGAGACCCACAGACTCACCTGAAACAGAGACCCACAGACGCACCACACACAGACACCCACAATCAAACCACAAAGACACCCACAGACTCACCACGCACAGACACACACAGAGACCCACACACTCACCACACAGAGACCGACAGACTCATCACATAGAGACCCACAGACTCACCACACAGATACCCACACACTCACCACACTCAAACCCACACACTCACCACACACAGACACACAAGCTCACCACACACAGACCCACAGACTCACCACCAGAGAAAACAAACTCACCACACAGAGACCCACAGACTCATCACACGGGGATCTACAAACTTACCTCACACATAGACCCACAAACTCACTTCACACAGAGACCCACACACTCACCACACAGAGACCCACAAACTCACCTCACACAGAGAAACACGAACTTACCTCACACAGAGACCCCCAGACTCACCACAAACAGACATACACAGAGAACCACAAAGTCACCATACAGAGACCCACAAACTCACCACACAGAGACCCACACACTCACCACACAGAGATCCACAGACTCACCTCACACAGAGATCCACAGACTCACCTCACACAGAGACAGACTCACCACACAGACACATACGGAGACTCACCTCACACAGAGACTCACAGACTCACCACACAGACACACACGGAGACCCACAGACTCACCTCACAGACACACACAGAGACCCACAGACTCACCTCACACAGACACACACAGAGACCCACAGACTCACCTCACACAGACACCCACAGACTCACCACACAAAGACACCCACACTTAAACCACACAGAGACCCACAGACTCACCACACACAGACACCCACATACTCACCACACACAGACACACACACTCACCACACTGAGACCCACACACTCACCACACACAGACACACAAACTCACCACACACAGACCCACAGACTCACCACACAGATACCCACAAACTCACCACACTGAGACCCACACACTCACCACACACAGACACACAAACTCACCACACACAGACCGACAGACTCGCAACACAGAGACCCACAAACTCACCACACAGAGACCCACAGACACATCACACAGAGATCTACCAACTTACCTCACACAGACACCCACAAAAACACTTCACACAGAGACCCACACACTCACCACACCCAGACACACACAGCGACCCACAAACTCACCTAACACAGAGAACCACAAACTCACCTCATACAGAGACCTACAAACTCACCTCATACAGAGACCCAAAAACTCTATTCACACAGAAACCCACACAATCACCACACAGAGATCCACAAACTCACCTCACACAGACACCCACACTCCCCTCACACTGACAACCACAGACTCATAGACTCACCTCACACAGAGACACACAGAGACCAACAGACTCACCTCACACAGAAACCCACAGACTCATCACACACAGACACCCACACTTGAACCACGCATAAACCCACAGACTCACCTCACACAGAGACCCACAGACTCACCACACGCAGACACCCACACTCAAACCACACAGACACCCACAGACTCACAGACTCACCTCACACAGACACATACAGACTCACCACACAGACACACATAGAGACCCAAAGACTCACTTCACGCAGAGACCCACAGACTCACCCCACAAAGACACCCACACTCACGTCACAGACACCCACAGACTCACCACACATAGAGACCCACAGAATCACCTCACTCAGATACACACAGAGACACACAGACTCACCTGAAACAGAGACCCACAGACGCACCACACACAGACACCCACAATCAAACCACACAGACACCCACAGACTCACCATGCACAGACACACAAACTCACCACACACAGACCCACAGACTCACCACCAGAGACCACAAACTCACCACACAGAGACCCACAAACTCACAACACAGAGACCCACAAACTCATCACACGGGGATCTACAAACTTACTCAACACAGAGACCCACAAACTCACTTCACACAGAGACCCACACACTCACCACACAGAGACCCAAAAACTCACCTCACACAGAGAAACACAAACTTATCTCACACAGAGACCCATAGACTCACCACACACAGACACACACAGAGAACCACAAAGTCACCACACAGAGACTCACACACTCACCACACAGAGATCCATAGACTCACCTCACACAGAGACACACAGACTCACCACACAGATACACACGGAGACCCACATACTCACCTCACACAGAGACTCACAGACTCACCACACACAGACACCCACACTTACCTCACAGACACCCACAGACTCACCACACAGACACACACAGAGACCCACAGACTCACCTCACACAAACACACACAGAGACCCACAGACTCACCTCACACAGACACCCACAGACTCACCACACACAGACACCCACACTTAAACCACACAGAGACCCACAGACTCACCACACACAGACACCCACAGACTCACCACACACAGACACACACTCACCACACTGAGACCCACACACTCACCACACACAGACACACAAACTCACTACACACAGACCCACAGACTTAACACATAAATACCCACACACTCACCACACTGAGACCCACACACTCACCACACACAGACACACAAACTCACCACACACAGACCGACAGACTCGCCACACAGAGACCCACAAACTCACCACACAGAGACCCACAGATTTAACTCACACAGACACACACAGAGACCCACAGACTCACCTCACACAGAGACCCACAGAGTCACCACACGCAGACACCCACACTCAAACCACACAGACACCCACAGACTCACAGACTCACCTCACACAGACACATACAGACTCACCACACAGACACACATAGAGACCCAAAGACTCACCTCACGCAGAGACCCACAGACTCACCCCACAAAGACACCCACACTCACCTCACAGACACCTACAGACTCACCACACATAGAGACCCACAGAATCACCTCACTCAGATACACACAGAGACCCACAGACTCACCTGAAACAGAGACCCACAGACGCACCACACACAGACACCCACAATCAAACCACAAAGACACCCACAGACTCACCACGCACAGACACACACAGAGACCCACACACTCACCACACAGAGACCGACAGACTCATCACACAGAGACCCACAGACTCACCACACAGATACCCACACACTCACCACACTGAGACCCACACACTCACCACACACAGACACACAAGCTCACCACACACAGACCCACAGACTCACCACCATAGACCACAAACTCACCACACAGAGACCCACAAACTCACCACACAGAGACTCACACACTCACCACACAGAGATCCATAGACTCACCTCACACAGAGACACACAGACTCACCACACAGATACACACGGAGACCCACAGACTCACCTCACACAGAGACTCACAGACTCACCACACACAGACACTCACACTTACCTCACAGACACCCACAGACTCACCACACAGACACACACAGAGACCCACAGACTCACCTCACACCAACACACACAGAGACCCACAGACACATCTCACACAGACACCCACAGACTCACCACACACAGACACCCACACTTAAACCACACAGAGACCCACAGACTCACCACACACAGACACCCACAGACTCACCACACACAGACACACACTCACCACACTGAGACCCACACACTCACCACACACAGACACACAAACTCACTACACACAGACCCACAGACTCAACACACAAATACCAACACACTCACCACACTGAGACCCACACACCCACCACACACAGACACACAAACTCACCACACACAGACCGACAGAGTCGCCACACAGAGACCCACAAACTCACCACACAGAGACCCACAGACTAACCTCACACAGACACACACAGAGACCCACAGACTCACCTCACACAGAGACCCACAGACTCACCACACGCAGACACCCACACTCAAACCACACAGACACCCACAGACTCACAGACTCACCTCACACAGACACATACAGACTCACCACACAGACACACATAGAGACCCAAAGACTCACCTCACGCAGAGACCCACAGACTCACCCCACAAAGACACCCACACTCAACTCACAGACACCCACAGACTCACCACACATAGAGACCCACAGAATCACCTCACTCAGATACACACAGAGACCCACAGACTCACCTGAAACAGAGACCCACAGACGCACCACACACAGACACCCACAATCAAACCACAAAGACACCCACAGACTCACCACGCACAGACACACACAGAGACCCACACACTCACCACACAGAGACCGACAGACTCATCACACAGAGACCCACAGACTCACCACACAGATACCCACACACTCACCATACTGAGACCCACACACTCACCACACACAGACACACAAGCTCACCACACACAGACCCACAGACTCACCACCAGAGACCACAAACTCACCACACAGAGACCCACAAACTCACCACACAGAGACTCACACACTCACCACACAGAGATCCATAGACTCACCTCACACAGAGACACACAGACTCACCACACAGATACACACGGAGATCCACAGACTCACCTCACACAGAGACTCACAGACTCACCACACACAGACACCCACACTTACCTCACAGACACCCACAGACTCACCACACAGACACACACAGAGACCCACAGACTCACCTCACACAAACACACACAGAGACCCACAGACTCACCTCACACAGACACCCACAGACTCACCACACACAGACACCCACACTTAAACCACACAGAGACCCACAGACTCATCACACAGACACCCACAGACTCAACACACACAGACACACACACTCACCACACTGAGACCCACACACTCACCACACACAGAAACACAAACTCACTACACACAGACCCAAAGACTCAACACACAAATACCCACACACTCACCACACTGAGACCCACACACTCACCACACACAGACACACAAACTCACCACACACAGACCGACAGACTCGCCACACAGAGACCCACAAACTCACCACACAGAGACCCACAGACTTACCTCACACAGACACACACAGAGACCCACAGACTCACCTCACACAGAGACCCACAGACTCACCACATGCAGACACCCACACTCAAACCACACAGACACCCACAGACTCACAGACTCACCTCACACAGACACATACAGACGCACCACACAGACACACATAGAGACCCAAAGACTCACCTCACGCAGAGACCCACAGACTCACCCCACAAAGACACCCACACTCACCTCACAGACACCCACAGACTCACCACACATAGAGACCCACAGAATCACCTCACTCAGATACACACAGAGACCCACAGACTCACCTGAAACAGAGACCCACAGACGCACCACACACATACACCCACAATCAAACCACAAAGACACCCACAGACTCACCACGCACAGACACACACAGAGACAAACACACAATCGCCACACAGAGACCGACAGACTCATCACACAGAGACCCACAGACTCACCACACAGATACCCACACACTCACCACACTGAGACCCACACACTCACCACACACAGGCACACAAGCTCACCACACACAGACCCACAGACTCACCACCAGAGACCACAAACTCACCACACAGAGACCCACAGACTCATCACACGGGGATCTACAAACTTACCTCACACAGAGACCCACAAACTCACTTCACACAGAGACCCACACACTCACCACACAGAGACCCACAAACTCACCTCACACAGAGAAACACGAACTTATCTCACACAGAGACCCACAGACTCACCACAAACAGACATACACAGAGAACCACAAAGTCACCATACAGAGACCCACAAACTCACCACACAGAGACCCACACACTCACCACACAGAGATCCACAGACTCACCTCACACAGAGACAGACTCACCACACAGACACACATGGAGACTCACCTCACACAGAGACTCACAGACTCACCACACAGACACACACGAAGACCCACAGACTCACCTCACAGACACACACAGAGACCCACAGACTCACCTCACACAGACACACACAGAGACCCACAGACTCACCTCACACAGACACCCACAGACTCACCACACACAGACACCCACACTTAAACCACACAGAGACCCACAGACTCACCACACACAGACACCCACATACTCACCACACACAGACACACACACTCACCACACTGAGACCCACACACTCACCACACACAGACACACAAACTCACCACACACAGACCCACAGACTCACCACACAGATACCCACAAACTCACCACACTGAGACCCACACACTCACCACACACAGACACACAAACTCACCACACACAGACCGACAGACTCGCCACACAGAGACCCACAAACTCACCACACAGAGACCCACAGACACATCACACAGAGATCTACCAACTTACCTCACACAGAGACCCACAAACACACTTCACACAGAGACCCACACACTCACCACACACAGACACACACAGCGACCCACAAACTCACCTAACACAGAGAACCACAAACTCACCTCACACAGAGACCTACAAACTCACCTCATACAGAGACCCAAAAACTCTATTCACACAGAAACCCACACAATCACCACACAGAGATCCACAAACTCACCTCACACAGACACCCACACTCCCCTCACACTGACAACCACAGACTCATAGACTCACCTCACACAGAGACACACAGAGACCCACAGACTCACCTCACACAGAAACCCACAGACTCACCACACACAGACACCCACACTTGAACCACGCAGACACCCACAGACTCACCACACACAGACACCCACAGACTCACCACACACAGACACACACAGAGACCCACAGACTCACCTCACACAGAGACCCACAGACTCACCACACGCAGACACCCACACTCAAACCACACAGACACCCACAGACTCACAGACTCACCTCACACAGACACAAGCAGACTCACAACACAGACACACATAGAGACCCAAAGACTCACCTCACGCAGAGACCCACAGACTCACCCCACAAAGACACCCACACTCACCTCACAGACACCCACAGACTCACCACACATAGAGACCCACAGAATCACCTCACTCAGATACACACAGAGACCCACAGACTCACCTGAAACAGAGACCCACAGACGCACCACACACAGACACCCACAATCAAACCACACAGACACCCACAGACTCACCACGCACAGACACACACAGAGACCCACACACTCACCACACAGAGACCGACAGACTCATCACACAGAGACCCACAGACTCACCACACAGATACCCACACACTCACCACACTGAGCCCCACACACTCACCACACACATACACACAAACTCACCACACACAGACCCACAGACTCACCACCAGAGACCACAAACTCACCACACAGAGACCCACAAACTCACAACACAGAGACCCACAGACTCATCACACGGGGATCTACAAACTCACCTCATACAGAGACCCAAAAACTCTATTCACACAGAAACCCACACAATCACCACACAGAGATCCACAAACTCACCTCACACAGACACCCACACTCCCCTCACACTGACAACCACAGACTCATAGACTCACCTCACACAGAGACACACAGAGACCAACAGACTCACCTCACACAGAAACCCACAGACTCATCACACACAGACACCCACACTTGAACCACGCATAAACCCACAGACTCACCTCACACAGAGACCCACAGACTCACCACACGCAGACACCCACACTCAAACCACACAGACACCCACAGACTCACAGACTCACCTCACACAGACACATACAGACTCACCACACAGACACACATAGAGACCCAAAGACTCACTTCACGCAGAGACCCACAGACTCACCCCACAAAGACACCCACACTCACGTCACAGACACCCACAGACTCACCACACATAGAGACCCACAGAATCACCTCACTCAGATACACACAGAGACACACAGACTCACCTGAAACAGAGACCCACAGACGCACCACACACAGACACCCACAATCAAACCACACAGACACCCACAGACTCACCATGCACAGACACACAAACTCACCACACACAGACCCACAGACTCACCACCAGAGACCACAAACTCACCACACAGAGACCCACAAACTCACAACACAGAGACCCACAAACTCATCACACGGGGATCTACAAACTTACTCAACACAGAGACCCACAAACTCACTTCACACAGAGACCCACACACTCACCACACAGAGACCCAAAAACTCACCTCACACAGAGAAACACAAACTTATCTCACACAGAGACCCATAGACTCACCACACACAGACACACACAGAGAACCACAAAGTCACCACACAGAGACTCACACACTCACCACACAGAGATCCATAGACTCACCTCACACAGAGACACACAGACTCACCACACAGATACACACGGAGACCCACATACTCACCTCACACAGAGACTCACAGACTCACCACACACAGACACCCACACTTACCTCACAGACACCCACAGACTCACCACACAGACACACACAGAGACCCACAGACTCACCTCACACAAACACACACAGAGACCCACAGACTCACCTCACACAGACACCCACAGACTCACCACACACAGACACCCACACTTAAACCACACAGAGACCCACAGACTCACCACACACAGACACCCACAGACTCACCACACACAGACACACACTCACCACACTGAGACCCACACACTCACCACACACAGACACACAAACTCACTACACACAGACCCACAGACTTAACACATAAATACCCACACACTCACCACACTGAGACCCACACACTCACCACACACAGACACACAAACTCACCACACACAGACCGACAGACTCGCCACACAGAGACCCACAAACTCACCACACAGAGACCCACAGATTTAACTCACACAGACACACACAGAGACCCACAGACTCACCTCACACAGAGACCCACAGAGTCACCACACGCAGACACCCACACTCAAACCACACAGACACCCACAGACTCACAGACTCACCTCACACAGACACATACAGACTCACCACACAGACACACATAGAGACCCAAAGACTCACCTCACGCAGAGACCCACAGACTCACCCCACAAAGACACCCACACTCACCTCACAGACACCTACAGACTCACCACACATAGAGACCCACAGAATCACCTCACTCAGATACACACAGAGACCCACAGACTCACCTGAAACAGAGACCCACAGACGCACCACACACAGACACCCACAATCAAACCACAAAGACACCCACAGACTCACCACGCACAGACACACACAGAGACCCACACACTCACCACACAGAGACCGACAGACTCATCACACAGAGACCCACAGACTCACCACACAGATACCCACACACTCACCACACTGAGACCCACACACTCACCACACACAGACACACAAGCTCACCACACACAGACCCACAGACTCACCACCATAGACCACAAACTCACCACACAGAGACCCACAAACTCACCACACAGAGACTCACACACTCACCACACAGAGATCCATAGACTCACCTCACACAGAGACACACAGACTCACCACACAGATACACACGGAGACCCACAGACTCACCTCACACAGAGACTCACAGACTCACCACACACAGACACTCACACTTACCTCACAGACACCCACAGACTCACCACACAGACACACACAGAGACCCACAGACTCACCTCACACCAACACACACAGAGACCCACAGACACATCTCACACAGACACCCACAGACTCACCACACACAGACACCCACACTTAAACCACACAGAGACCCACAGACTCACCACACACAGACACCCACAGACTCACCACACACAGACACACACTCACCACACTGAGACCCACACACTCACCACACACAGACACACAAACTCACTACACACAGACCCACAGACTCAACACACAAATACCAACACACTCACCACACTGAGACCCACACACCCACCACACACAGACACACAAACTCACCACACACAGACCGACAGAGTCGCCACACAGAGACCCACAAACTCACCACACAGAGACCCACAGACTAACCTCACACAGACACACACAGAGACCCACAGACTCACCTCACACAGAGACCCACAGACTCACCACACGCAGACACCCACACTCAAACCACACAGACACCCACAGACTCACAGACTCACCTCACACAGACACATACAGACTCACCACACAGACACACATAGAGACCCAAAGACTCACCTCACGCAGAGACCCACAGACTCACCCCACAAAGACACCCACACTCACCTCACAGACACCTACAGACTCACCACACATAGAGACCCACAGAATCACCTCACTCAGATACACACAGAGACCCACAGACTCACCTGAAACAGAGACCCACAGACGCACCACACACAGACACCCACAATCAAACCACAAAGACACCCACAGACTCACCACGCACAGACACACACAGAGACCCACACACTCACCACACAGAGACCGACAGACTCATCACACAGAGACCCACAGACTCACCACACAGATACCCACACACTCACCACACTGAGACCCACACACTCACCACACACAGACACACAAGCTCACCACACACAGACCCACAGACTCACCACCATAGACCACAAACTCACCACACAGAGACCCACAAACTCACCACACAGAGACTCACACACTCACCACACAGAGATCCATAGACTCACCTCACACAGAGACACACAGACTCACCACACAGATACACACGGAGACCCACAGACTCACCTCACACAGAGACTCACAGACTCACCACACACAGACACTCACACTTACCTCACAGACACCCACAGACTCACCACACAGACACACACAGAGACCCACAGACTCACCTCACACCAACACACACAGAGACCCACAGACACATCTCACACAGACACCCACAGACTCACCACACACAGACACCCACACTTAAACCACACAGAGACCCACAGACTCACCACACACAGACACCCACAGACTCACCACACACAGACACACACTCACCACACTGAGACCCACACACTCACCACACACAGACACACAAACTCACTACACACAGACCCACAGACTCAACACACAAATACCAACACACTCACCACACTGAGACCCACACACCCACCACACACAGACACACAAACTCACCACACACAGACCGACAGAGTCGCCACACAGAGACCCACAAACTCACCACACAGAGACCCACAGACTAACCTCACACAGACACACACAGAGACCCACAGACTCACCTCACACAGAGACCCACAGACTCACCACACGCAGACACCCACACTCAAACCACACAGACACCCACAGACTCACAGACTCACCTCACACAGACACATACAGACTCACCACACAGACACACATAGAGACCCAAAGACTCACCTCACGCAGAGACCCACAGACTCACCCCACAAAGACACCCACACTCAACTCACAGACACCCACAGACTCACCACACATAGAGACCCACAGAATCACCTCACTCAGATACACACAGAGACCCACAGACTCACCTGAAACAGAGACCCACAGACGCACCACACACAGACACCCACAATCAAACCACAAAGACACCCACAGACTCACCACGCACAGACACACACAGAGACCCACACACTCACCACACAGAGACCGACAGACTCATCACACAGAGACCCACAGACTCACCACACAGATACCCACACACTCACCATACTGAGACCCACACACTCACCACACACAGACACACAAGCTCACCACACACAGACCCACAGACTCACCACCAGAGACCACAAACTCACCACACAGAGACCCACAAACTCACCACACAGAGACTCACACACTCACCACACAGAGATCCATAGACTCACCTCACACAGAGACACACAGACTCACCACACAGATACACACGGAGATCCACAGACTCACCTCACACAGAGACTCACAGACTCACCACACACAGACACCCACACTTACCTCACAGACACCCACAGACTCACCACACAGACACACACAGAGACCCACAGACTCACCTCACACCAACACACACAGAGACCCACAGACACATCTCACACAGACACCCACAGACTCACCACACACAGACACCCACACTTAAACCACACAGAGACCCACAGACTCACCACACACAGACACCCACAGACTCACCACACACAGACACACACTCACCACACTGAGACCCACACACTCACCACACACAGACACACAAACTCACTACACACAGACCCACAGACTCAACACACAAATACCAACACACTCACCACACTGAGACCCACACACCCACCACACACAGACACACAAACTCACCACACACAGACCGACAGAGTCGCCACACAGAGACCCACAAACTCACCACACAGAGACCCACAGACTAACCTCACACAGACACACACAGAGACCCACAGACTCACCTCACACAGAGACCCACAGACTCACCACACGCAGACACCCACACTCAAACCACACAGACACCCACAGACTCACAGACTCACCTCACACAGACACATACAGACTCACCACACAGACACACATAGAGACCCAAAGACTCACCTCACGCAGAGACCCACAGACTCACCCCACAAAGACACCCACACTCACCTCACAGACACCTACAGACTCACCACACATAGAGACCCACAGAATCACCTCACTCAGATACACACAGAGACCCACAGACTCACCTGAAACAGAGACCCACAGACGCACCACACACAGACACCCACAATCAAACCACAAAGACACCCACAGACTCACCACGCACAGACACACACAGAGACCCACACACTCACCACACAGAGACCGACAGACTCATCACACAGAGACCCACAGACTCACCACACAGATACCCACACACTCACCACACTGAGACCCACACACTCACCACACACAGACACACAAGCTCACCACACACAGACCCACAGACTCACCACCATAGACCACAAACTCACCACACAGAGACCCACAAACTCACCACACAGAGACTCACACACTCACCACACAGAGATCCATAGACTCACCTCACACAGAGACACACAGACTCACCACACAGATACACACGGAGACCCACAGACTCACCTCACACAGAGACTCACAGACTCACCACACACAGACACTCACACTTACCTCACAGACACCCACAGACTCACCACACAGACACACACAGAGACCCACAGACTCACCTCACACCAACACACACAGAGACCCACAGACACATCTCACACAGACACCCACAGACTCACCACACACAGACACCCACACTTAAACCACACAGAGACCCACAGACTCACCACACACAGACACCCACAGACTCACCACACACAGACACACACTCACCACACTGAGACCCACACACTCACCACACACAGACACACAAACTCACTACACACAGACCCACAGACTCAACACACAAATACCAACACACTCACCACACTGAGACCCACACACCCACCACACACAGACACACAAACTCACCACACACAGACCGACAGAGTCGCCACACAGAGACCCACAAACTCACCACACAGAGACCCACAGACTAACCTCACACAGACACACACAGAGACCCACAGACTCACCTCACACAGAGACCCACAGACTCACCACACGCAGACACCCACACTCAAACCACACAGACACCCACAGACTCACAGACTCACCTCACACAGACACATACAGACTCACCACACAGACACACATAGAGACCCAAAGACTCACCTCACGCAGAGACCCACAGACTCACCCCACAAAGACACCCACACTCAACTCACAGACACCCACAGACTCACCACACATAGAGACCCACAGAATCACCTCACTCAGATACACACAGAGACCCACAGACTCACCTGAAACAGAGACCCACAGACGCACCACACACAGACACCCACAATCAAACCACAAAGACACCCACAGACTCACCACGCACAGACACACACAGAGACCCACACACTCACCACACAGAGACCGACAGACTCATCACACAGAGACCCACAGACTCACCACACAGATACCCACACACTCACCATACTGAGACCCACACACTCACCACACACAGACACACAAGCTCACCACACACAGACCCACAGACTCACCACCAGAGACCACAAACTCACCACACAGAGACCCACAAACTCACCACACAGAGACTCACACACTCACCACACAGAGATCCATAGACTCACCTCACACAGAGACACACAGACTCACCACACAGATACACACGGAGATCCACAGACTCACCTCACACAGAGACTCACAGACTCACCACACACAGACACCCACACTTACCTCACAGACACCCACAGACTCACCACACAGACACACACAGAGACCCACAGACTCACCTCACACAAACACACACAGAGACCCACAGACTCACCTCACACAGACACCCACAGACTCACCACACACAGACACCCACACTTAAACCACACAGAGACCCACAGACTCATCACACAGACACCCACAGACTCAACACACACAGACACACACACTCACCACACTGAGACCCACACACTCACCACACACAGAAACACAAACTCACTACACACAGACCCAAAGACTCAACACACAAATACCCACACACTCACCACACTGAGACCCACACACTCACCACACACAGACACACAAACTCACCACACACAGACCGACAGACTCGCCACACAGAGACCCACAAACTCACCACACAGAGACCCACAGACTTACCTCACACAGACACACACAGAGACCCACAGACTCACCTCACACAGAGACCCACAGACTCACCACATGCAGACACCCACACTCAAACCACACAGACACCCACAGACTCACAGACTCACCTCACACAGACACATACAGACGCACCACACAGACACACATAGAGACCCAAAGACTCACCTCACGCAGAGACCCACAGACTCACCCCACAAAGACACCCACACTCACCTCACAGACACCCACAGACTCACCACACATAGAGACCCACAGAATCACCTCACTCAGATACACACAGAGACCCACAGACTCACCTGAAACAGAGACCCACAGACGCACCACACACATACACCCACAATCAAACCACAAAGACACCCACAGACTCACCACGCACAGACACACACAGAGACAAACACACAATCGCCACACAGAGACCGACAGACTCATCACACAGAGACCCACAGACTCACCACACAGATACCCACACACTCACCACACTGAGACCCACACACTCACCACACACAGGCACACAAGCTCACCACACACAGACCCACAGACTCACCACCAGAGACCACAAACTCACCACACAGAGACCCACAGACTCATCACACGGGGATCTACAAACTTACCTCACACAGAGACCCACAAACTCACTTCACACAGAGACCCACACACTCACCACACAGAGACCCACAAACTCACCTCACACAGAGAAACACGAACTTATCTCACACAGAGACCCACAGACTCACCACAAACAGACATACACAGAGAACCACAAAGTCACCATACAGAGACCCACAAACTCACCACACAGAGACCCACACACTCACCACACAGAGATCCACAGACTCACCTCACACAGAGACAGACTCACCACACAGACACACATGGAGACTCACCTCACACAGAGACTCACAGACTCACCACACAGACACACACGAAGACCCACAGACTCACCTCACAGACACACACAGAGACCCACAGACTCACCTCACACAGACACACACAGAGACCCACAGACTCACCTCACACAGACACCCACAGACTCACCACACACAGACACCCACACTTAAACCACACAGAGACCCACAGACTCACCTCACACAGAGACCCACAGACTCACCACACGCAGACACCCACACTCAAACCACACAGACACCCACAGACTCACAGACTCACCTCACACAGACACATACAGACTCACCACACAGACACACATAGAGACCCAAAGACTCACCTCACGCAGAGACCCACAGACTCACCCCACAAAGACACCCACACTCACCTCACAGACACCTACAGACTCACCACACATAGAGACCCACAGAATCACCTCACTCAGATACACACAGAGACCCACAGACTCACCTGAAACAGAGACCCACAGACGCACCACACACAGACACCCACAATCAAACCACAAAGACACCCACAGACTCACCACGCACAGACACACACAGAGACCCACACACTCACCACACAGAGACCGACAGACTCATCACACAGAGACCCACAGACTCACCACACAGATACCCACACACTCACCACACTGAGACCCACACACTCACCACACACAGACACACAAGCTCACCACACACAGACCCACAGACTCACCACCATAGACCACAAACTCACCACACAGAGACCCACAAACTCACCACACAGAGACTCACACACTCACCACACAGAGATCCATAGACTCACCTCACACAGAGACACACAGACTCACCACACAGATACACACGGAGACCCACAGACTCACCTCACACAGAGACTCACAGACTCACCACACACAGACACTCACACTTACCTCACAGACACCCACAGACTCACCACACAGACACACACAGAGACCCACAGACTCACCTCACACCAACACACACAGAGACCCACAGACACATCTCACACAGACACCCACAGACTCACCACACACAGACACCCACACTTAAACCACACAGAGACCCACAGACTCACCACACACAGACACCCACAGACTCACCACACACAGACACACACTCACCACACTGAGACCCACACACTCACCACACACAGACACACAAACTCACTACACACAGACCCACAGACTCAACACACAAATACCAACACACTCACCACACTGAGACCCACACACCCACCACACACAGACACACAAACTCACCACACACAGACCGACAGAGTCGCCACACAGAGACCCACAAACTCACCACACAGAGACCCACAGACTAACCTCACACAGACACACACAGAGACCCACAGACTCACCTCACACAGAGACCCACAGACTCACCACACGCAGACACCCACACTCAAACCACACAGACACCCACAGACTCACAGACTCACCTCACACAGACACATACAGACTCACCACACAGACACACATAGAGACCCAAAGACTCACCTCACGCAGAGACCCACAGACTCACCCCACAAAGACACCCACACTCAACTCACAGACACCCACAGACTCACCACACATAGAGACCCACAGAATCACCTCACTCAGATACACACAGAGACCCACAGACTCACCTGAAACAGAGACCCACAGACGCACCACACACAGACACCCACAATCAAACCACAAAGACACCCACAGACTCACCACGCACAGACACACACAGAGACCCACACACTCACCACACAGAGACCGACAGACTCATCACACAGAGACCCACAGACTCACCACACAGATACCCACACACTCACCATACTGAGACCCACACACTCACCACACACAGACACACAAGCTCACCACACACAGACCCACAGACTCACCACCAGAGACCACAAACTCACCACACAGAGACCCACAAACTCACCACACAGAGACTCACACACTCACCACACAGAGATCCATAGACTCACCTCACACAGAGACACACAGACTCACCACACAGATACACACGGAGATCCACAGACTCACCTCACACAGAGACTCACAGACTCACCACACACAGACACCCACACTTACCTCACAGACACCCACAGACTCACCACACAGACACACACAGAGACCCACAGACTCACCTCACACAAACACACACAGAGACCCACAGACTCACCTCACACAGACACCCACAGACTCACCACACACAGACACCCACACTTAAACCACACAGAGACCCACAGACTCATCACACAGACACCCACAGACTCAACACACACAGACACACACACTCACCACACTGAGACCCACACACTCACCACACACAGAAACACAAACTCACTACACACAGACCCAAAGACTCAACACACAAATACCCACACACTCACCACACTGAGACCCACACACTCACCACACACAGACACACAAACTCACCACACACAGACCGACAGACTCGCCACACAGAGACCCACAAACTCACCACACAGAGACCCACAGACTTACCTCACACAGACACACACAGAGACCCACAGACTCACCTCACACAGAGACCCACAGACTCACCACATGCAGACACCCACACTCAAACCACACAGACACCCACAGACTCACAGACTCACCTCACACAGACACATACAGACGCACCACACAGACACACATAGAGACCCAAAGACTCACCTCACGCAGAGACCCACAGACTCACCCCACAAAGACACCCACACTCACCTCACAGACACCCACAGACTCACCACACATAGAGACCCACAGAATCACCTCACTCAGATACACACAGAGACCCACAGACTCACCTGAAACAGAGACCCACAGACGCACCACACACATACACCCACAATCAAACCACAAAGACACCCACAGACTCACCACGCACAGACACACACAGAGACAAACACACAATCGCCACACAGAGACCGACAGACTCATCACACAGAGACCCACAGACTCACCACACAGATACCCACACACTCACCACACTGAGACCCACACACTCACCACACACAGGCACACAAGCTCACCACACACAGACCCACAGACTCACCACCAGAGACCACAAACTCACCACACAGAGACCCACAGACTCATCACACGGGGATCTACAAACTTACCTCACACAGAGACCCACAAACTCACTTCACACAGAGACCCACACACTCACCACACAGAGACCCACAAACTCACCTCACACAGAGAAACACGAACTTATCTCACACAGAGACCCACAGACTCACCACAAACAGACATACACAGAGAACCACAAAGTCACCATACAGAGACCCACAAACTCACCACACAGAGACCCACACACTCACCACACAGAGATCCACAGACTCACCTCACACAGAGACAGACTCACCACACAGACACACATGGAGACTCACCTCACACAGAGACTCACAGACTCACCACACAGACACACACGAAGACCCACAGACTCACCTCACAGACACACACAGAGACCCACAGACTCACCTCACACAGACACACACAGAGACCCACAGATTCACCTCACACAGACACCCACAGACTCACCACACACAGACACCCACACTTAAACCACACAGAGACCCACAGACTCACCACACACAGACACCCACATACTCACCACACACAGACACACACACTCACCACACTGAGACCCACACACTCACCACACACAGACACACAAACTCACCACACACAGACCCACAGACTCACCACACAGATACCCACAAACTCACCACACTGAGACCCACACACTCACCACACACAGACACACAAACTCACCACACACAGACCGACAGACTCGCCACACAGAGACCCACAAACTCACCACACAGAGACCCACAGACACATCACACAGAGATCTACCAACTTACCTCACACAGAGACCCACAAACACACTTCACACAGAGACCCACACACTCACCACACACAGACACACACAGCGACCCACAAACTCACCTAACACAGAGAACCACAAACTCACCTCACACAGAGACCTACAAACTCACCTCATACAGAGACCCAAAAACTCTATTCACACAGAAACCCACACAATCACCACACAGAGATCCACAAACTCACCTCACACAGACACCCACACTCCCCTCACACTGACAACCACAGACTCATAGACTCACCTCACACAGAGACACACAGAGACCCACAGACTCACCTCACACAGAAACCCACAGACTCACCACACACAGACACCCACACTTGAACCACGCAGACACCCACAGACTCACCACACACAGACACCCACAGACTCACCACACACAGACACACACAGAGACCCACAGACTCACCTCACACAGAGACCCACAGACTCACCACACGCAGACACCCACACTCAAACCACACAGACACCCACAGACTCACAGACTCACCTCACACAGACACAAGCAGACTCACAACACAGACACACATAGAGACCCAAAGACTCACCTCACGCAGAGACCCACAGACTCACCCCACAAAGACACCCACACTCACCTCACAGACACCCACAGACTCACCACACATAGAGACCCACAGAATCACCTCACTCAGATACACACAGAGACCCACAGACTCACCTGAAACAGAGACCCACAGACGCACCACACACAGACACCCACAATCAAACCACACAGACACCCACAGACTCACCACGCACAGACACACACAGAGACCCACACACTCACCACACAGAGACCGACAGACTCATCACACAGAGACCCACAGACTCACCACACAGATACCCACACACTCACCACACTGAGCCCCACACACTCACCACACACATACACACAAACTCACCACACACAGACCCACAGACTCACCACCAGAGACCACAAACTCACCACACAGAGACCCACAAACTCACAACACAGAGACCCACAGACTCATCACACGGGGATCTACAAACTCACCTCATACAGAGACCCAAAAACTCTATTCACACAGAAACCCACACAATCACCACACAGAGATCCACAAACTCACCTCACACAGACACCCACACTCCCCTCACACTGACAACCACAGACTCATAGACTCACCTCACACAGAGACACACAGAGACCAACAGACTCACCTCACACAGAAACCCACAGACTCATCACACACAGACACCCACACTTGAACCACGCATAAACCCACAGACTCACCTCACACAGAGACCCACAGACTCACCACACGCAGACACCCACACTCAAACCACACAGACACCCACAGACTCACAGACTCACCTCACACAGACACATACAGACTCACCACACAGACACACATAGAGACCCAAAGACTCACTTCACGCAGAGACCCACAGACTCACCCCACAAAGACACCCACACTCACGTCACAGACACCCACAGACTCACCACACATAGAGACCCACAGAATCACCTCACTCAGATACACACAGAGACACACAGACTCACCTGAAACAGAGACCCACAGACGCACCACACACAGACACCCACAATCAAACCACACAGACACCCACAGACTCACCATGCACAGACACACAAACTCACCACACACAGACCCACAGACTCACCACCAGAGACCACAAACTCACCACACAGAGACCCACAAACTCACAACACAGAGACCCACAAACTCATCACACGGGGATCTACAAACTTACTCAACACAGAGACCCACAAACTCACTTCACACAGAGACCCACACACTCACCACACAGAGACCCAAAAACTCACCTCACACAGAGAAACACAAACTTATCTCACACAGAGACCCATAGACTCACCACACACAGACACACACAGAGAACCACAAAGTCACCACACAGAGACTCACACACTCACCACACAGAGATCCATAGACTCACCTCACACAGAGACACACAGACTCACCACACAGATACACACGGAGACCCACATACTCACCTCACACAGAGACTCACAGACTCACCACACACAGACACCCACACTTACCTCACAGACACCCACAGACTCACCACACAGACACACACAGAGACCCACAGACTCACCTCACACAAACACACACAGAGACCCACAGACTCACCTCACACAGACACCCACAGACTCACCACACACAGACACCCACACTTAAACCACACAGAGACCCACAGACTCACCACACACAGACACCCACAGACTCACCACACACAGACACACACTCACCACACTGAGACCCACACACTCACCACACACAGACACACAAACTCACTACACACAGACCCACAGACTTAACACATAAATACCCACACACTCACCACACTGAGACCCACACACTCACCACACACAGACACACAAACTCACCACACACAGACCGACAGACTCGCCACACAGAGACCCACAAACTCACCACACAGAGACCCACAGATTTAACTCACACAGACACACACAGAGACCCACAGACTCACCTCACACAGAGACCCACAGAGTCACCACACGCAGACACCCACACTCAAACCACACAGACACCCACAGACTCACAGACTCACCTCACACAGACACATACAGACTCACCACACAGACACACATAGAGACCCAAAGACTCACCTCACGCAGAGACCCACAGACTCACCCCACAAAGACACCCACACTCACCTCACAGACACCTACAGACTCACCACACATAGAGACCCACAGAATCACCTCACTCAGATACACACAGAGACCCACAGACTCACCTGAAACAGAGACCCACAGACGCACCACACACAGACACCCACAATCAAACCACAAAGACACCCACAGACTCACCACGCACAGACACACACAGAGACCCACACACTCACCACACAGAGACCGACAGACTCATCACACAGAGACCCACAGACTCACCACACAGATACCCACACACTCACCACACTGAGACCCACACACTCACCACACACAGACACACAAGCTCACCACACACAGACCCACAGACTCACCACCATAGACCACAAACTCACCACACAGAGACCCACAAACTCACCACACAGAGACTCACACACTCACCACACAGAGATCCATAGACTCACCTCACACAGAGACACACAGACTCACCACACAGATACACACGGAGACCCACAGACTCACCTCACACAGAGACTCACAGACTCACCACACACAGACACTCACACTTACCTCACAGACACCCACAGACTCACCACACAGACACACACAGAGACCCACAGACTCACCTCACACCAACACACACAGAGACCCACAGACACATCTCACACAGACACCCACAGACTCACCACACACAGACACCCACACTTAAACCACACAGAGACCCACAGACTCACCACACACAGACACCCACAGACTCACCACACACAGACACACACTCACCACACTGAGACCCACACACTCACCACACACAGACACACAAACTCACTACACACAGACCCACAGACTCAACACACAAATACCAACACACTCACCACACTGAGACCCACACACCCACCACACACAGACACACAAACTCACCACACACAGACCGACAGAGTCGCCACACAGAGACCCACAAACTCACCACACAGAGACCCACAGACTAACCTCACACAGACACACACAGAGACCCACAGACTCACCTCACACAGAGACCCACAGACTCACCACACGCAGACACCCACACTCAAACCACACAGACACCCACAGACTCACAGACTCACCTCACACAGACACATACAGACTCACCACACAGACACACATAGAGACCCAAAGACTCACCTCACGCAGAGACCCACAGACTCACCCCACAAAGACACCCACACTCAACTCACAGACACCCACAGACTCACCACACATAGAGACCCACAGAATCACCTCACTCAGATACACACAGAGACCCACAGACTCACCTGAAACAGAGACCCACAGACGCACCACACACAGACACCCACAATCAAACCACAAAGACACCCACAGACTCACCACGCACAGACACACACAGAGACCCACACACTCACCACACAGAGACCGACAGACTCATCACACAGAGACCCACAGACTCACCACACAGATACCCACACACTCACCATACTGAGACCCACACACTCACCACACACAGACACACAAGCTCACCACACACAGACCCACAGACTCACCACCAGAGACCACAAACTCACCACACAGAGACCCACAAACTCACCACACAGAGACTCACACACTCACCACACAGAGATCCATAGACTCACCTCACACAGAGACACACAGACTCACCACACAGATACACACGGAGATCCACAGACTCACCTCACACAGAGACTCACAGACTCACCACACACAGACACCCACACTTACCTCACAGACACCCACAGACTCACCACACAGACACACACAGAGACCCACAGACTCACCTCACACAAACACACACAGAGACCCACAGACTCACCTCACACAGACACCCACAGACTCACCACACACAGACACCCACACTTAAACCACACAGAGACCCACAGACTCATCACACAGACACCCACAGACTCAACACACACAGACACACACACTCACCACACTGAGACCCACACACTCACCACACACAGAAACACAAACTCACTACACACAGACCCAAAGACTCAACACACAAATACCCACACACTCACCACACTGAGACCCACACACTCACCACACACAGACACACAAACTCACCACACACAGACCGACAGACTCGCCACACAGAGACCCACAAACTCACCACACAGAGACCCACAGACTTACCTCACACAGACACACACAGAGACCGACAGACTCACCTCACACAGAGACCCACAGACTCACCACATGCAGACACCCACACTCAAACCACACAGACACCCACAGACTCACAGACTCACCTCACACAGACACATACAGACGCACCACACAGACACACATAGAGACCCAAAGACTCACCTCACGCAGAGACCCACAGACTCACCCCACAAAGACACCCACACTCACCTCACAGACACCCACAGACTCACCACACATAGAGACCCACAGAATCACCTCACTCAGATACACACAGAGACCCACAGACTCACCTGAAACAGAGACCCACAGACGCACCACACACATACACCCACAATCAAACCACAAAGACACCCACAGACTCACCACGCACAGACACACACAGAGACAAACACACAATCGCCACACAGAGACCGACAGACTCATCACACAGAGACCCACAGACTCACCACACAGATACCCACACACTCACCACACTGAGACCCACACACTCACCACACACAGGCACACAAGCTCACCACACACAGACCCACAGACTCACCACCAGAGACCACAAACTCACCACACAGAGACCCACAGACTCATCACACGGGGATCTACAAACTTACCTCACACAGAGACCCACAAACTCACTTCACACAGAGACCCACACACTCACCACACAGAGACCCACAAACTCACCTCACACAGAGAAACACGAACTTATCTCACACAGAGACCCACAGACTCACCACAAACAGACATACACAGAGAACCACAAAGTCACCATACAGAGACCCACAAACTCACCACACAGAGACCCACACACTCACCACACAGAGATCCACAGACTCACCTCACACAGAGACAGACTCACCACACAGACACACATGGAGACTCACCTCACACAGAGACTCACAGACTCACCACACAGACACACACGAAGACCCACAGACTCACCTCACAGACACACACAGAGACCCACAGACTCACCTCACACAGACACACACAGAGACCCACAGACTCACCTCACACAGACACCCACAGACTCACCACACACAGACACCCACACTTAAACCACACAGAGACCCACAGACTCACCACACACAGACACCCACATACTCACCACACACAGACACACACACTCACCACACTGAGACCCACACACTCACCACACACAGACACACAAACTCACCACACACAGACCCACAGACTCACCACACAGATACCCACAAACTCACCACACTGAGACCCACACACTCACCACACACAGACACACAAACTCACCACACACAGACCGACAGACTCGCCACACAGAGACCCACAAACTCACCACACAGAGACCCACAGACACATCACACAGAGATCTACCAACTTACCTCACACAGAGACCCACAAACACACTTCACACAGAGACCCACACACTCACCACACACAGACACACACAGCGACCCACAAACTCACCTAACACAGAGAACCACAAACTCACCTCACACAGAGACCTACAAACTCACCTCATACAGAGACCCAAAAACTCTATTCACACAGAAACCCACACAATCACCACACAGAGATCCACAAACTCACCTCACACAGACACCCACACTCCCCTCACACTGACAACCACAGACTCATAGACTCACCTCACACAGAGACACACAGAGACCCACAGACTCACCTCACACAGAAACCCACAGACTCACCACACACAGACACCCACACTTGAACCACGCAGACACCCACAGACTCACCACACACAGACACCCACAGACTCACCACACACAGACACACACAGAGACCCACAGACTCACCTCACACAGAGACCCACAGACTCACCACACGCAGACACCCACACTCAAACCACACAGACACCCACAGACTCACAGACTCACCTCACACAGACACAAGCAGACTCACAACACAGACACACATAGAGACCCAAAGACTCACCTCACGCAGAGACCCACAGACTCACCCCACAAAGACACCCACACTCACCTCACAGACACCCACAGACTCACCACACATAGAGACCCACAGAATCACCTCACTCAGATACACACAGAGACCCACAGACTCACCTGAAACAGAGACCCACAGACGCACCACACACAGACACCCACAATCAAACCACACAGACACCCACAGACTCACCACGCACAGACACACACAGAGACCCACACACTCACCACACAGAGACCGACAGACTCATCACACAGAGACCCACAGACTCACCACACAGATACCCACACACTCACCACACTGAGCCCCACACACTCACCACACACATACACACAAACTCACCACACACAGACCCACAGACTCACCACCAGAGACCACAAACTCACCACACAGAGACCCACAAACTCACAACACAGAGACCCACAGACTCATCACACGGGGATCTACAAACTTACCTCACACAGAGACCCACAAACTCACTTCACACAGAGACCCACACACTCACCACACAGAGACCCACAAACTCACCTCACACAGAGAAACACGAACTTATCTCACACAGAGACCCACAGACTCACCACAAACAGACATACACAGAGAACCACAAAGTCACCATACAGAGACCCACAAACTCACCACACAGAGACCCACACACTCACCACACAGAGATCCACAGACTCACCTCACACAGAGACACAGACTCACGACACAGACACACACCGAGACCCACAGACTCACCTCACACAGACTCACATACTCACCACACACAGACACCCACACTTACCTCACAGACACACACAGACTCACCCCACAGACACACACAGAGATCCACAGACTCACCTCACACAGACACACACAGAGACCCACAGACTCACCTCACACAGACACCCACAGACTCACCACACACAGACACCCACACTTAAACCACACAGAGACCCACAGACTCACCACACACAGACACCCACAGACTCACCACACACAGACACACACACTCACCACACTGAGACCCACACAATCACCACACACAGACACACAAACTCACCACACACAGACCCACAGACTCACCACACAGATACCCACACACTCACCACACTGAGACCCACACACTCACCACACACAGACCGACAGACTCGCCACACAGAGACCCACAAACTCACCACACAGAGATCCACAGACTTACCTCACACAGACACACACAGAGACCCACAGACTCACGTCACACAGAGACCCACAGACTCAACACACGCAGACACCCACACTCAAACCACACAGACACACACAGACTCACAGACTCACCTCACACAGACACATACAGACTCACCACACAGACACACACCGAGACCCACAGACTCACCTCACAGACACCCACAGACTCACCACACATAGAGACCCACAGAATCACCTCACTCAGATACACACAGAGACCCACAGACGCACCACACACAGACACCCACAATCAAACCACACAGACACCCACAGACTCACCACGCACAGACCCACACAGAGACCCACACACTCACCACACAGAGACCGACAGACTCATCACACAGAGACCCACAGACTCACCACACAGATACCCACACACTCACCACACTGAGACCCACACACTCACCACACACAGACACACAAACTCACCACACACAGACTCACAGACTCACCACCAGAGACCACAAACTCACCACACAGAGACCCACAAACTCACAACACAGAGACACACAGACTCATCACACGGGGATCTACAAACTTAGCTCACACAGAGACCCACAAACTCACTCCACACAGAGACCCACACACTCACCACACAGAGACCCACAAACTCACCTCACACAGAGAAACACGAACTTTTCTCACACAGAGACCCACAGACTCACCACAAACAGACATACACAGAGAACCACAAAGTCACCATACAGAGACCCACAAACTCACCACACAGAGACCCACACACTCACCACACAGAGATCCACAGACTCACCTCACACAGAGACACAGACTCAAAACACACACACACGGAGACTCACCTCACACAGAGACTCACAGACTCACCACACAGACACACACCAAGACCCACAGACTCACCTCACACAGACTCACAGATTCACCACACACAGACACCCACACTTACCTCACAGACACCCACAGACTGACCACACAGACACACACAGAGACCCACAGACTCACCTCACACAGACACACACAGAGACCCACAGACTCACCTCACACAGACACCCACAGACTCACCACACACAGACACACACACTCACCACACTGAGACCCACACACTCACCACACACAGCCACACAAAATCACCACACACAGACCCACAGACTCACCACACAGATACCCACACACTCACCACACTGAGACCCACACACTCACCACACACAGACACACAAACTCACCACACAGAGATCCACAGACTTACCTCACACAGACACACACAGAGACCCACAGACTCACGTCACACAGAGACCCACAGACTCACCACACGCAGACACCCACACTCAAACCACACAGACACACACAGACTCACAGACTCACCTCACACAGACACATACAGACTCACCACACAGACACACACCGAGACCCACAGACTCACCTCACAGACGCCCACAGACTCACCACACATAGAGACCCACAGAATCACCTCACTCAGATACACACAGAGACCCACAGACGCACCACACACAGACACCCACAATCAAACCACACAGACACCCACAGACTCACTACGCACAGACCCACACAGAGACCCACACACTCACCACACAGAGACCGACAGACTCATCACACAGAGACCCACAGACTCACCACACAGATACCCACACACTCACCACACTGAGACCCACACACTCACCACACACAGACACACAAACTCACCACACACAGACTCACAGACTCACCACCAGAGACCACAAACTCACCACACAGAGACCCACAAACTCACAACACAGAGACACACAGACTCATCACACGGGGATCTACAAACTTAGCTCACACAGAGACCCACAAACTCACTCCACACAGAGACCCACACACTCACCACACAGAGACCCACAAACTCACCTCACACAGAGAAACACGAACTTTTCTCACACAGAGACCCACAGACTCACCACAAACAGACATACACAGAGAACCACAAAGTCACCATACAGAGACCCACAAACTCACCACACAGAGACCCACACACTCACCACACAGAGATCCACAGACTCACCTCACACAGAGACACAGACTCAAAACACACACACACGGAGACTCACCTCACACAGAGACTCACAGACTCACCACACAGACACACACCAAGACCCACAGACTCACCTCACACAGACTCACAGACTCACCACACACAGACACCCACACTTACCTCACAGACACCCACAGACTCACCACACAGACACACACAGAGACCCACAGACTCACCTCACACAGACACACACAGAGACCCACAGACTCACCTCACACAGACACCCACAGACTCACCACACACAGACACCCACACTTAAACCACACAGAGACCCACAGACTCACCACACACAGACACCCACAGACTCACCACACACAGACACACACACTCACCACACTGAGACCCACACACTCACCACACAGCCACACAAAATCACCACACACAGACCCACAGACTCACCACACAGATACCCACACACTCACCACACTGAGACCCACACACTCACCACACACAGACACACAAACTCACCACACAGAGACCCACAGACTTACCTCACACAGACACACAGAGAGACCCAAAGACTCACCTCAAACAGAGACCCACAGACTCATTACACGCAGACACCCACACTCAACCACACAGACACCCACAGACTCAGACTCACCTCACACAGACACATACAGACTCAGCACACAGACACACATAGAGACCCAAAGACTCACCTCACGCAGAGACCCACAGACTCACCCCACAAAGACACCCACACTCACCTCACAGACACCCACAGACTCACCACACATAGAGACCCACAGAATCACCTCACTCAGATACACACAGAGACCCACAGACTCACCTGAAACAGAGACCCACAGACGCACCACACACAGACACCGACAATCAAACCACACAGACACCCACAGACTCACCACGCACTCACACACACAGAGACCACAAACTCACCACACAGAGACCCACAAACTCACAACACAGAGACCCACAGACTCATCACACGGGGATCTACAAACTTACCTCACACAGAGACTCACAAACTTACTTCACACAGAGACCCACACACTCACCACACAGAGACCCACAAACTCACCTCACACAGAGAAACACGAACTTATCTCACACAGAGACCCACAGACTCACCACAAACAGACATACACAGAGACCCACAAAGTCACCATACACAGACCCACAAACTCACCACACAGAGACCCACACACTCACCACACAGAGATCCACAGACTCACCTCACAGAGACAGACTCACCACACAGACACACACGGAGACTCACCTCACACAGAGACTCACAGACTCACCACACAGACACACACGGAGATCCACAGACTCACCTCACAGACACACACAGACCCACAGACTCACCTCACACAGACACACACAGAGACCCACAGACTCACCTCACACAGACACCCACAGACTCACCAAACACAGACACCCACACTTAAACCACACAGAGACCCACAGACTCACCACACACAGACACCCACATACTCACCACACACAGACACACACACTCACCACACTGAGACCCACACACTCACCACACACAGACACACAAACTCACCACACACAGACCCACAGACTCACCACACAGATACCCACAAAGTCACCACACTGAGACCCACACACTCACCACACACAGACACACAAACTCACCACACACAGACCGACAGACTCGCCACACAGAGACCCACAAACTCACCACACAGAGACCCACAGACACATCACACAGAGATCTACCAACTTACCTCACACAGAGACCCACAAACACACTTCACACAGAGACCCACACACTCACCACACACAGACACACACAGCGACCCACAAACTCACCTAACACAGAGAACCACAAACTCACCTCACACAGAGACCCACAAACTCACCTCATACAGAGACCCAAAAACTCTATTCACACAGAAACCCACACAATCAAAACACAGAGATCCACAAACTCACCTCACACAGACACCTACACTCCACCTCACACTGACAACCACAGACTCATAGACTCACCTCACACAGAGACACACAGAGACCAACAGACTCACCTCACACAGAAACCCACAGACTCACCACACACAGACACCCACACTTGAACCACGCAGACACCCACAGACTCACCACACACAGACACCCACAGACTCACCACACACAGACACACACAGAGACCCACAGACTCACCTCACACAGAGACCCACAGACTCACCACACGCAGACACCCACACTCAAACCACACAGACACCCACAGACTCACAGACTCACCTCACACAGACACATACAGACTCACCACACAGACACACATAGAGACCCAAAGACTCACCTCACGCAGAGACCCACAGACTCACCCCACAAAGACACCCACACTCACCTCACAGAGACCCACAGACTAACCACACATAGAGACCCACAGAATCACCTCACTCAGATACACACAGAGACCCACAGACTCACCTGAAACAGAGACCCACAGACGCACCACACACATACACCCACAATCAAACCACACAGACACCCACAGACTCACCACGCACAGACACACACAGAGACCCACATACTCACCACTCAGAGACCGACAGACTCATCACACAGAGACCCACAGACTCACCACACAGATACCCACACACTCACCACACACAGACACACAAACTCACCACACACAGACCCACAGACTCACCACCAGAGACCACAAACTCACCACACAGAGACCCACAAACTCACAACACAGAGACCCACAGACTCATCACACGGGGATCTACAAACTTACCTCACACAGAGACCCACAAACTCACTTCACGCAGAGACCCACACACTCACCACACAGAGACCCACAAACTCACCTCACACAGAGAAACACGAACTTATCTCACACAGAGACCCACAGACTCACCACAAACAGACATACACAGAGAACCACAAAGTCACCATACAGAGACCCACAAACTCACCACACAGAGACCCACACACTCACCACACAGAGATCCACAGACTCACCTCACGCAGAGACACAGACTCACGACAGACACACACGGAGACTCACCCCACACAGAGACTCACAGACTCACGACACAGACACACACCGAGACCCACAGACTCACCTCACACAGACTCACAGACTCACCACACACAGACACCCACACTTACCTCACAGACACCCACAGACTCACCCCACAGACACACACAAAGATCCACAGACTCACCTCACACAGACACACACAGAGACCCACAGATTCACCTCACACAGACACCCACAGACTCACCACACACAGACACCCACACTTAAACCACACAGAGACCCACAGACTCACCACACACAGACACCCACAGACTCAACACACACAGACACACACACTCACCACACTGAGACCCACATACTCACCACACACAGAAACACAAACTCACTACACACAGACCCACAGACTCAACACACAAATACCCACACACTCACCACACTGAGACCCACACACTCACCACACACAGACACACAAACTCACCACACACAGACCGACAGACTCGCCACACAGAGACCCACAAACTCACCACACAGAGACCCACAGACTTACCTCACACAGACACAAACAGAGACCCACAGACTCACCTCACACAGAGACCCACAGACTCAACACATGCAGACACCCACACTCAAACCACACAGACACCCACAGACTCACAGACTCACCTCACACAGACACATACAGACTCACCACACAGACACACATAGAGACCCAAAGACTCACCTCACGCAGAGACCCACAGACTCACCCCACAAAGACACCCACACTCACCTCACAGACACCCACAGACTCACCACACATAGAGACCCACAGAATCACCTCACTCAGATACACACAGAGACCCACAGACTCACCTGAAACAGAGACCCACAGACGCACCACACACATACACCCACAATCAAACCACAAAGACACCCACAGACTCACCACGCACAGACACACACAGAGACAAACACACACTCGCCACACAGAGACCGACAGACTCATCATACAGAGACCCACAGACTCACCACACAGATACCCACACACTCACCACACTGAGACCCACACACTCACCACACACAGGCACACAAGCTCACCACACAGAGACCCACAGACTCACCACCAGAGACCACAAACTCACCACACAGAGACCCACAGACTCATCACACGGGGATCTACAAACTTACCTCACACAGAGACCCACAAACTCACTTCACACAGAGACCCACACACTCACCACACAGAGACCCACAAATTCACCTCACACAGAGAAACACGAACTTATCTCACACAGAGACTCACAGACTCACCACAAACAGACATACACAAAGAACCACAAAGTCACCATACAGAGACCCACAAACTCACCACACAGAGACCCACACACTCACCAAACAGAGATCCACAGACTCACCTCACACAGAGACAGACTCACCACACAGACACACACGGAGACTCACCTCACATAGAGACTCACAGACTCACCACACAGACACACACGGAGACCCACAGACTCACCTCACAGACACACACAGAGACCCACAGTCTCACCTCACACAGACACACACAGAGACCCACAGACTCACCTCACACAGACACCCACAGACTCACCACACACAGACACCCACACTTAAACCACACAGAGACCCACAGACTCACCACACACAGACACCCACATACTCACCACACACAGACACACACACTCACCACACTGAGACCCACACACTCACCACACACAGACACACAAACTCACAACACACAGACCCACAGACTCACCACACAGATACCCACAAACTCACCACACTGAGACCCACACACTCACCACACACAGACACACAAACTCACCACACACAGACCGACAGACTCGCCACACAGAGACCCACAAACTCACCACACAGAGACCCACAGACACATCACACAGAGATCTACCAACTTACCTCACACAGAGACCCACAAACACACTTCACACAGAGACCCACACACTCACCACACACAGACACACACAGCGACCCACAAACTCACCTAACACAGAGAACCACAAACTCACCGCACACAGAGACCTACAAACTCACCTCATACAGAGACCCAAAAAATCTATTCACACAGAAACCCACACAATAACCACACAGAGATCCACAAACTCACCTCACACAGACACCCACACTCCCCTCACACTGACAACCACAGACTCATAGACTCACCTCACACAGAGACACACAGAGACCCACAGACTCACCTCACACAGAAACCCACAGACTCACCACACACAGACACCCACACTTGAACCACGCAGACACCCACAGACTCACCACACACAGACACCCACAGACTCACCACACACAGACACACACAGAGACCCACAGACTCACCTCACACAGAGACCCACAGACTCACCACACGGAGACACCCACATTCAAACCACACAGACACCCACAGACTCACAGACTCACCTCACACAGACACATACAGACTCACCACGCAGACACACATAGAGACCCAAAGACTCACCTCACGCAGAGACCCACAGACTCCCCCCACAAAAAGACACCCACACTCACCTCACAGACACCCACAGACTCACCACACATAGAGACCCACAGAATCACCTCACTCAGATACACACAGAGACCCACAGACTCACCTGAAACAGGGACCCACAGACTCACCTGAAACAGAGACCCACAGACGCACCACACACAGACACCCACAATCAAACCACACAGAGACCCACACACTCACCACACAGAGACCGACAGACTCATCACACAGAGACCCACAGACTCACCACACAGATACCCACACACTCACCACACAGAGACCCACAGACTCACCACAAACAGACATACACAGAGAACCACAAAGTCACCATAGAGAGACCTACAAACTCACCACACAGAGACCCACACACTCACCACACAGAGATCCATAGACTCACCTCACACAGAGACACAGACTCACGACACAGACACACACGGAGACTCACCTCACACAGAGACTCACAGACTCACCACACAGACACACACCGAGACCCACAGACTCACCTCACACAGACTCACCACACACAGACACCCACACTTACCTCACAGACACACACAGACTCACCCCACAGACACACACAGAGATCCACAGACTCACCTCACACAGACACACACAGAGACCCACAGACTCACCTCACACAGACACCCACAGACTCACCACACACAGACACCCACAGACTCACCACACACAGACACACAAACTCACCACACTGAGACCCACACACGCACCACAAACAGATACACAAACTCACCACACACAGACCCACAGACTCATCACACAGATACCCATACACTCACCACACTGAGACCCACACACTTACCACACACAGACACACACACTCAACACACACAGACCGACAGACTCGCCACACAGAGACCCACAGACTTACCTCACACAGACACACACAGAGACCCACAGACTCACCTCACACAGAGACCCACAGACTCACCACACGCAGACACCCACACTCAAACCACACAGACACCCACAGACTCACAGACTCACCTCACACAGACACATACAGACTCAGCACACAGACACACACAGAGACCCAAAGACTCACCTCACGCAGAGACCCACAGACTCACCCCACAAAGACACCCACACTCACCTCACAGACACCCACAGACTCACCACACATAGAGACCCACAGAATCATCTCACTCAGCTACACACAGAGACCCACAGACTCACCTGAAACAGAGACCCACAGACGCACCACACACAGACACCCACACTTACCTCACAGACACCCACAGACTCACCCCACAGACACACACAAAGATCCACAGACTCACCTCACACAGACACACACAGAGACCCACAGATTCACCTCACACAGACACCCACAGACTCACCACACACAGACACCCACACTTAAACCACACAGAGACCCACAGACTCACCACACACAGACACCCACAGACTCAACACACACAGACACACACACTCACCACACTGAGACCCACATACTCACCACACACAGAAACACAAACTCACTACACACAGACCCACAGACTCAACACACAAATACCCACACACTCACCACACTGAGACCCACACACTCACCACACACAGACACACAAACTCACCACACACAGACCGACAGACTCGCCACACAGAGACCCACAAACTCACCACACAGAGACCCACAGACTTACCTCACACAGACACAAACAGAGACCCACAGACTCACCTCACACAGAGACCCACAGACTCAACACATGCAGACACCCACACTCAAACCACACAGACACCCACAGACTCACAGACTCACCTCACACAGACACATACAGACTCACCACACAGACACACATAGAGACCCAAAGACTCACCTCACGCAGAGACCCACAGACTCACCCCACAAAGACACCCACACTCACCTCACAGACACCCACAGACTCACCACACATAGAGACCCACAGAATCACCTCACTCAGATACACACAGAGACCCACAGACTCACCTGAAACAGAGACCCACAGACGCACCACACACATACACCCACAATCAAACCACAAAGACACCCACAGACTCACCACGCACAGACACACACAGAGACAAACACACACTCGCCACACAGAGACCGACAGACTCATCATACAGAGACCCACAGACTCACCACACAGATACCCACACACTCACCACACTGAGACCCACACACTCACCACACACAGGCACACAAGCTCACCACACAGAGACCCACAGACTCACCACCAGAGACCACAAACTCACCACACAGAGACCCACAGACTCATCACACGGGGATCTACAAACTTACCTCACACAGAGACCCACAAACTCACTTCACACAGAGACCCACACACTCACCACACAGAGACCCACAAATTCACCTCACACAGAGAAACACGAACTTATCTCACACAGAGACTCACAGACTCACCACAAACAGACATACACAAAGAACCACAAAGTCACCATACAGAGACCCACAAACTCACCACACAGAGACCCACACACTCACCAAACAGAGATCCACAGACTCACCTCACACAGAGACAGACTCACCACACAGACACACACGGAGACTCACCTCACATAGAGACTCACAGACTCACCACACAGACACACACGGAGACCCACAGACTCACCTCACAGACACACACAGAGACCCACAGTCTCACCTCACACAGACACACACAGAGACCCACAGACTCACCTCACACAGACACCCACAGACTCACCACACACAGACACCCACACTTAAACCACACAGAGACCCACAGACTCACCACACACAGACACCCACATACTCACCACACACAGACACACACACTCACCACACTGAGACCCACACACTCACCACACACAGACACACAAACTCACAACACACAGACCCACAGACTCACCACACAGATACCCACAAACTCACCACACTGAGACCCACACACTCACCACACACAGACACACAAACTCACCACACACAGACCGACAGACTCGCCACACAGAGACCCACAAACTCACCACACAGAGACCCACAGACACATCACACAGAGATCTACCAACTTACCTCACACAGAGACCCACAAACACACTTCACACAGAGACCCACACACTCACCACACACAGACACACACAGCGACCCACAAACTCACCTAACACAGAGAACCACAAACTCACCGCACACAGAGACCTACAAACTCACCTCATACAGAGACCCAAAAAATCTATTCACACAGAAACCCACACAATAACCACACAGAGATCCACAAACTCACCTCACACAGACACCCACACTCCCCTCACACTGACAACCACAGACTCATAGACTCACCTCACACAGAGACACACAGAGACCCACAGACTCACCTCACACAGAAACCCACAGACTCACCACACACAGACACCCACACTTGAACCACGCAGACACCCACAGACTCACCACACACAGACACCCACAGACTCACCACACACAGACACACACAGAGACCCACAGACTCACCTCACACAGAGACCCACAGACTCAACACACGGAGACACCCACATTCAAACCACACAGACACCCACAGACTCACAGACTCACCTCACACAGACACATACAGACTCACCACGCAGACACACATAGAGACCCAAAGACTCACCTCACGCAGAGACCCACAGACTCCCCCCACAAAAAGACACCCACACTCACCTCACAGACACCCACAGACTCACCACACATAGAGACCCACAGAATCACCTCACTCAGATACACACAGAGACCCACAGACTCACCTGAAACAGGGACCCACAGACTCACCTGAAACAGAGACCCACAGACGCACCACACACAGACACCCACAATCAAACCACACAGAGACCCACACACTCACCACACAGAGACCGACAGACTCATCACACAGAGACCCACAGACTCACCACACAGATACCCACACACTCACCACACAGAGACCCACAGACTCACCACAAACAGACATACACAGAGAACCACAAAGTCACCATAGAGAGACCCACAAACTCACCACACAGAGACCCACACACTCACCACACAGAGATCCATAGACTCACCTCACACAGAGACACAGACTCACGACACAGACACACACGGAGACTCACCTCACACAGAGACTCACAGACTCACCACACAGACACACACCGAGACCCACAGACTCACCTCACACAGACTCACCACACACAGACACCCACACTTACCTCACAGACACACACAGACTCACCCCACAGACACACACAGAGATCCACAGACTCACCTCACACAGACACACACAGAGACCCACAGACTCACCTCACACA
This sequence comes from Petromyzon marinus, assembly GCF_048934315.1. Taxonomy (NCBI): domain Eukaryota; kingdom Metazoa; phylum Chordata; class Hyperoartia; order Petromyzontiformes; family Petromyzontidae; genus Petromyzon; species Petromyzon marinus. Next base: position 14,487,524 of record NC_133689.1, read on the forward strand.
GACACCCACAGACTCACCACACACAGACACCCACAGACTCACCACACACAGACACACAAACTCACCACACTGAGACCCACACACGCACCACAAACAGATACACAAACTCACCACACACAGACCCACAGACTCATCACACAGATACCCATACACTCACCACACTGAGACCCACACACTTACCACACACAGACACACACACTCAACACACACAGACCGACAGACTCGCCACACAGAGACCCACAGACTTACCTCACACAGACACACACAGAGACCCACAGACTCACCTCACACAGAGACCCACAGACTCACCACACGCAGACACCCACACTCAAACCACACAGACACCCACAGACTCACAGACTCACCTCACACAGACACATACAGACTCAGCACACAGACACACACAGAGACCCAAAGACTCACCTCACGCAGAGACCCACAGACTCACCCCACAAAGACACCCACACTCACCTCACAGACACCCACAGACTCACCACACATAGAGACCCACAGAATCATCTCACTCAGCTACACACAGAGACCCACAGACTCACCTGAAACAGAGACCCACAGACGCACCACACACAGACACCCACAATCAAACCACACAGACACCCACAGACTCACCACACACAGACACACACAGAGACCCACACACTCACAACACAGAGACCGACAGACTCATCACACAGAAACCCACAGACTCACCACACAGCTACCCACACACTCACCACACTGAGACCCACACATTCACCACACACAGACACACAAACTCACCACACAGAGACCCACAAACTCACAACACAGAGACCCGCAGACTCATCACACGGGGATCTACACACTTACCTCACACAGAGACCCACAAACTCACTTCACACAGAGACCCACACACTCACCACACAGAGACCAACAAACTCACCTCACACAGAGAAACACGAACTTATCTCACACAGAGACCCACAGACTCACCACAAACATACATACACAGAGAACCACAAAGTCACCATACAGAGACCCACAAACTCACCACACAGAGACCCACACACTCACCACACAGAGATCCACAGACTCACCTCACACAGAGACACAGATTCACCACGCAGACACACACGGAGACTCACCTCACACAGAGACTCACAGACTCACCACACAGACACACACGGAGACCCACAGACTCACCTCACAGACACACACAGAGACCCACAGACTCACCTCACACAGACACACACAGAGACCCACAGACTCACCTCACACAGACACCCACAGACTGGTCACACACAGACACCCAAACTCACCACACACAGACCGACAGACTCACCACACAGATACCCACACACTCACCACACTGAGACCCACACACTCACCACACACAGACACACAAACTCACCACACACAGACCGACAGGCTCGCCACACAGAGACCCACAAACTCACTACACAGAGACCCACAGACACATCACACAGAGATCTACCAACGTACCTAACACAGAGACCCACAAACTCACCTCATACAGAGACCCAAAAACTCTATTCACACAGAAAACCACACAATCACCACACAGAGATCCACAAACTCACCTCACACAGACACCCACACTCCCCTCACACTGACAACCACAGACTCAGTTTAACACGTAGGCTTTCGCGACCAATATTATTCATAATAAAGGTTTTTGGGTTAGATCGCGTTTATTTATAAATGTGTCGTAACCCTCCACCACCCGACACGGCCAATCAGCAAAGAAAAGTGTCACGTTGACAAAAGACAAATAATTCACTACTTCAGCCCACCGGTGTGTTGAAGAGTTAATCCACATTTACAGTTTGAGTACGACGTTTCGCTGGTAAATACTTCCAGCATCATCGGGCAATTCGCCAGAATGGTAAAGCCCTCGCTTGCTCCCGGTTTTATATAGAGCAGAAGAGTGACGTCATCACTTAACTCATCAGGTGCAGTGATTAGAGGCGGAGGGGGGGGTAATGTAATTATATAATCGATTAGTAATCAGTCATTGGTTATGATTAGTAATGAGTTGTAGATTAGTAATTCTTTAAATCAAAATGTAATGTGTATTATTTAATAATACGCTTCCAGGCCGCACTGAGCCGGTAGCTGTCAGAGCGATTAAAGTTATTCTTGTTCCTCTCAATTTCAATGGATTCTCTAATTAGTCTTTGCCAGTAATAATTAGTTTTACACACCACTGCAACATTGTCAAAATCAATTGAGTGTCCTTGTTGACAAGCATGTTCTGCCACTGCCGACAGTTGTGTTTGAGATAATTTAATATTTATCTGATGTTCTTTTAGTCTTACGCTGATGTTACGTCCCGTCTGCCCAATGTAGCAGCTGCCACATGAACAATTAATCCGATATACACCTTCTGTTGATAGTTTAGGTAATGCGTCTTTAGTGCAAGATACTAGTTTTTGAATTTTGTGTACTGTACCAAATCTTACTGTAATGTTTTGCTTTTGCAAAACGCGGGCTAATTTGTCAGTTACTCCTGAGATATATGGAATTTTTATTGTTTTAACAATCTGGTCGCTTTCAGTAGTATTGCTTTGCGATCGTGATTTGGCATTCAGTGCTCTGTTAATTTGAGCATTATTGTAGCCATTCTGTCGTAGTGCGTCTTTAACGTGTTTAATCTCTCTCACTAGACTCTCACCATCTGACACTGTTTTCGCCCGATGCACGAGCGTCTTAATAAGAGAGGATTTTTGAGCTGGATGATGATGTGATTCTGCATTCAGATAGGCATCAGTGTGCGTTTGCTTTCTGTAAACGCTGTGTGTTATTTTACCGTTTAGGCCATGTCCAAGCAAAATATCTAGGAATGGGAGTGTATTATTCACCTCCATTTCCATGGTGAACTGGATGGCCGGGTTTTGTGCATTGAGATGATTTAGAAAATCATTAAGTGTATCTTTACCATGTGGCCAGACAACCAAAGTGTCATCCACATACCTAAACCAAAAGGATGGTTTTAATGTGCTCGAGGCAAGTGCTCTTATTTCAAAGTTTTCCATGTACAAATTTGCTATAGCAGGGGATAAAGGAGAACCCATTGCTGCTCCTTCCTTTTGTTTAAAGAAATCCCCTCTCCATAAGAAGTAAGTGTTATTTAAGCAATGGCCAGCAAGTTTCGGAATATCTTTTTGTAAACCGGTATTCTTTACTAGTGTATCAAGTAATTTAAGCGATTCGTCCACTGGAACCTTAGTGAATAGAGAAATCACATCAAAGCTTACCAGAATATCATCAGGAGTAAGTTTAATATCTTTAATCACATTCACAAGATGTTCTGAATTTTTTATGAATGAAGATGTCTTACCGATGTAGGGCTGTATTTGTTTGGTTATATATTTTGCCAATTGATATGTGGCAGAGCCAATTGTACTGACTATGGGTCGTAATGGGATGCCGATTTTATGAATCTTTGGTAGCCCATAGAGTCTAGGTGGTTTTGAGGCCCTTGGCTTAATTAGGTATTGCTCATTTTTAGGGATTAATGAATTTGCAATTATTGCAGTGGTCTTACGTTCTAAAGTATTAGTTGGATCTCGTTTAATTTTAATGTAGGTACTTTCCTCTAGTAAATTTCTAATTTTATTATCATAATCGGCTCGTGACATCAGTACAGTAGTGCGGCCTTTATCAGCTGCTAGGATTTGGATATCCTTATTTACACGCAGCTCTCTTAAGGCTTTTGCCTCGTTAGAGCTAATATTTACTTTTGGAACTTTGCTATTCTCAATTATTTTAGCAACCTCATGTCTAGTCATCTCTGCCTCATTATGTGGAAGGAGTCTAACTGCTGATTCTACCTCAGCAATTATCTCATCCACTGGAATTGTGCGTGGGGTAACGGCAAAGTTAAGGCCTTTAGAAAGGATAGAGACCATGTCACCGGTTAATACAGTGTTGGTCAAGTTCAGTACAGTTTTGTTTTTACATTTTTGGTTTTCAGTAGGGATTTGTTTATTATGTAGTCTAGAAAATTTATTAATTTGGTTAGTTTTTGTTAGTTTAAACACATTATCAGCCGATTGTTGTGTTATGTTATCGATTATATTCCAATAATGCATAGATACACTATTGCTTATATCTAAGTGTAACTGCTTTAGCGATTCCGAAATGTAAGATAATTCACTCCTATTGTGCTGTATTCTCTCTATTAATAATAATTCGCTAGCTTTGTGTAGTATTTGGTTAGCTTTAGAAGATTTTATGTGATGTGTTATTTTAACTGCGTTTGGTATTACCTTTGAATCTCTGCACCTTTTGAGGAACGCCAGTGAAGATATCAATTTCATCCGCTTAATGCGAAGCTTCTCCAATTTTCTGGTTTTAAGAAAAGTATCCTCCCCATAGAGGTTAGTCAGTTTAACACGTAGGCTTTCGCGACCAATATTATTCATAATAAAGGTTTTTGGGTTAGATCGCGTTTATTTATAAATGTGTCGTAACCCTCCACCACCCGACACGGCCAATCAGCAAAGAAAAGTGTCACGTTGACAAAAGACAAATAATTCACTACTTCAGCCCACCGGTGTGTTGAAGAGTTAATCCACATTTACAGTTTGAGTACGACGTTTCGCTGGTAAATACTTCCAGCATCATCGGGCAATTCGCCAGAATGGTAAAGCCCTGTACTGAACTTGACCAACACTGTATTAACCGGTGACATGGTCTCTATCCTTTCTAAAGGCCTTAACTTTGCCGTTACCCCACGCACAATTCCAGTGGATGAGATAATTGCTGAGGTAGAATCAGCAGTTAGACTCCTTCCACATAATGAGGCAGAGATGACTAGACATGAGGTTGCTAAAATAATTGAGAATAGCAAAGTTCCAAAAGTAAATATTAGCTCTAACGAGGCAAAAGCCTTAAGAGAGCTGCGTGTAAATAAGGATATCCAAATCCTAGCAGCTGATAAAGGCCGCACTACTGTACTGATGTCACGAGCCGATTATGATAATAAAATTAGAAATTTACTAGAGGAAAGTACCTACATTAAAATTAAACGAGATCCAACTAATACTTTAGAACGTAAGACCACTGCAATAATTGCAAATTCATTAATCCCTAAAAATGAGCAATACCTAATTAAGCCAAGGGCCTCAAAACCACCTAGACTCTATGGGCTACCAAAGATTCATAAAATCGGCATCCCATTACGACCCATAGTCAGTACAATTGGCTCTGCCACATATCAATTGGCAAAATATATAACCAAACAAATACAGCCCTACATCGGTAAGACATCTTCATTCATAAAAAATTCAGAACATCTTGTGAATGTGATTAAAGATATTAAACTTACTCCTGATGATATTCTGGTAAGCTTTGATGTGATTTCTCTATTCACTAAGGTTCCAGTGGACGAATCGCTTAAATTACTTGATACACTAGTAAAGAATACCGGTTTACAAAAAGATATTCCGAAACTTGCTGGCCATTGCTTAAATAATACTTACTTCTTATGGAGAGGGGATTTCTTTAAACAAAAGGAAGGAGCAGCAATGGGTTCTCCTTTATCCCCTGCTATAGCAAATTTGTACATGGAAAACTTTGAAATAAGAGCACTTGCCTCGAGCACATTAAAACCATCCTTTTGGTTTAGGTATGTGGATGACACTTTGGTTGTCTGGCCACATGGTAAAGATACACTTAATGATTTTCTAAATCATCTCAATGCACAAAACCCGGCCATCCAGTTCACCATGGAAATGGAGGTGAATAATACACTCCCATTCCTAGATATTTTGCTTGGACATGGCCTAAACGGTAAAATAACACACAGCGTTTACAGAAAGCAAACGCACACTGATGCCTATCTGAATGCAGAATCACATCATCATCCAGCTCAAAAATCCTCTCTTATTAAGACGCTCGTGCATCGGGCGAAAACAGTGTCAGATGGTGAGAGTCTAGTGAGAGAGATTAAACACGTTAAAGACGCACTACGACAGAATGGCTACAATAATGCTCAAATTAACAGAGCACTGAATGCCAAATCACGATCGCAAAGCAATACTACTGAAAGCGACCAGATTGTTAAAACAATAAAAATTCCATATATCTCAGGAGTAACTGACAAATTAGCCCGCGTTTTGCAAAAGCAAAACATTACAGTAAGATTTGGTACAGTACACAAAATTCAAAAACTAGTATCTTGCACTAAAGACGCATTACCTAAACTATCAACAGAAGGTGTATATCGGATTAATTGTTCATGTGGCAGCTGCTACATTGGGCAGACGGGACGTAACATCAGCGTAAGACTAAAAGAACATCAGAGAAATATTAAATTATCTCAAACACAACTGTCGGCAGTGGCAGAACATGCTTGTCAACAAGGACACTCAATTGATTTTGACAATGTTGCAGTGGTGTGTAAAACTAATTATTACTGGCAAAGACTAATTAGAGAATCCATTGAAATTGAGAGGAACAAGAATAACTTTAATCGCTCTGACAGCTACCGGCTCAGTGCGGCCTGGAAGCGTATTATTAAATAATACACATTACATTTTGATTTAAAGAATTACTAATCTACAACTCATTACTAATCATAACCAATGACTGATTACTAATCGATTATATAATTACATTACCCCCCCCTCCGCCTCTAATCACTGCACCTGATGAGTTAAGTGATGACGTCACTCTTCTGCTCTATATAAAACCGGGAGCAAGCGAGGGCTTTACCATTCTGGCGAATTGCCCGATGATGCTGGAAGTATTTACCAGCGAAACGTCGTACTCAAACTGTAAATGTGGATTAACTCTTCAACACACCGGTGGGCTGAAGTAGTGAATTATTTGTCTTTTGTCAACGTGACACTTTTCTTTGCTGATTGGCCGTGTCGGGTGGTGGAGGGTTACGACACATTTATAAATAAACGCGATCTAACCCAAAAACCTTTATTATGAACCACAGACTCATAGACTCACCTCACACAGAGACACACAGAGACCCACAGACTCACCTCATACAGAAACCCACAGACTCACCACACACAGACACCCACACTTGAACCACGCAGACACCCACAGACTCACCTCACACAGAGTCCCACAGACTCACCACACGCAGACACCCACACTCAAACCACACAGACACCCACAGACTCACAGACTCACCTCACACAGACACATACAGACTCACCACACAGACACACATAGAGACCCAAAGACTCACCTCACGCAGAGACCCACAGACTCACCCCACAAAGACACCCACACTCACCTCACAGACACCCACAGACTCACCACACATAGAGACCCACAGAATCACATCACTCAGATACACACAGAGACCAACAGACTCACCTGAAACAGAGACCCACAGACGCACCACACACAGACACCCACAATCAAACCACACAGTCACCCACAGACTCACCACGCACAGACACACACAGAGACCCACACACTCACCACACAGAGACCGAAAGACTCATCACACAGAGACCCACAGACTCACCACACAAATACCCACACACTCACCACACTGAGACCCACACACTCACCACACACAGACACACAAACTCACCACACAGAGACCCACAGACTCAAAACCAGAGACACAGACTCACCACACAGACACACACGGAGACTCACTTCACACAGAGACTCACAGACTCACCACACACAGAAACCCACACTTAAACCACACAGACACCCACAGACTCACCACACACAGACACCCACAGAATCACCACACACAGACACAAACAGAGACCCACAGACTTACCTCACACAGACACAAACAGAGACCCACAGACTTACCTCACACAGAGACCGACAGACTCACCACACACAGACACCCGCACTCAAACCACACAGACACCCACAGACTCACAGATTCACCTCACACAGACAAATACAGACTCAACACACACAGAGACCCACAGAATCACCTCACTCAGACACACACAGAGACCCACAGACTCACCTGAAACAGAGACCCACAGACTCACCACACACAGACACCCACATTCAAACCACACAGACACCCACAGACTCACCACGCACAGACACACACACAGACCCACAGACTAACCTCACACAGACACACACAGAGAACCACACAATCACTACACAGAGACCCACAGACTCACCACACAGATACCCACACACTCACCACACTGAGACCAACACACTCACCACACACCGACACACAAACTCACCACACACAGACCGACAGACTCACCACACTGAGACCACCAACTCACCACACAGAGATGCACAACCTCACCACATAGAGACCCACAAACTCACTTCACACAGAGATCCACACACTTACCACACACAGACACACACAGCGACCCACAAACTCACCTAACACAGACACCCACAAACTCACCTCACACAGAGACCCACAAACTCACCTCACACAGAGACCCAAAAACTCAAGTCACACAGAAACCCACACAATCACCACAGAGATCCACAAACTCACCTCACACAGACACCCACACTCCCCTCACACAGACACCCACAGACTCATAGACTCACCTCACACAGACACACACAGAGACCCACAGACTCACCTCACACAGACACCCACAGACTCACCACACACAGACACCCAAACTTAAACCACACAAACACCCACAGACTCACCACGCACAGAGACACACAGAGACCCACACACTCACCACACAGAGACCGACAGACTCATCACACAGAGATCCACAGACTCACCTCACACAGAGACCCACAGACTCACCATACGCAGACACCCACACTCAAACCACACAGACACCCACAGACTCACAGACTCACCTCACACAGACACATACAGACTCACCACACAGACACACATAGAGACCCAAAGACTCACCTCACGCAGAGACCCACAGACTCACCCCACAAAGACACCCACACTCACCTCACAGACACCCACAGACTCACCACACATAGAGACCCACGGAATCACCTCACTCAGATTCACACAGAGACCCACAGACTCACCTGAAACAGAGACCCACAGACGCACCACACACAGACACCCACAATCAAACGACACAGACACCCACAGACTCACCACGCACAGACACACACAGAGACCCACACACTCACCACACAGAGACGACAGACTCATCACACAGAGACCCACAGACTCACCACACAGATACCCACACACTCACCACACTGAGACCCACACACTCACCACACACAGACACACAAACTCACCACACACAGACCCACAGACTCACCACCAGAGCCCACAAACACACCACACAGAGACCCACAAACTCACAACACAGAGACCCACAGACTAATCACACGGGGATCTACAAACTTACCTCACACAGAAACCCACAAACTCACTTCACACAGAGACCCACACACTCACCACACAGACCCACAAACTCACCTCACACAGAGAAACACGAACTTACCTCACACAGAGACCGACAGACTCAGCACAAACAGACATACACAGAGAACAACAAAGTCACCATACAGAGACCCACAAACTCACCACACAGAGACCCACACACTCACCACACAGAGATCCACAGACTCACCTCACACAGAGACACAGACTCATCACACAGACACACACGGAGACTCACCTCACACAGAGACTCACAGACTCACCACACACAGACACCCACACTTACCTCACAGACACCCACAGACTCACCACACAGACACACACAGAGACCCACAGACTCACCTCACACAGACACACACAGAGACCCACAGACTCACCTCACACAGACACCCACAGACTCACCACACACAGACACCCACACTTAAAGTACACAGAGACCCACAGACTCACCACAGACAGACACCCACAGACTCACCACACACAGACACACACACTCACCACACTGAGACCCACACACTCAACACACACAGACACACAAACTCACCACACACAGACCCACAGACTCACCACACAGATACCCACACACTCACCACACTGAGACCCACACACTCACCACACACAGACAAACAAACTCACCACACACAGACGGACAGACTCGCCACACAGAGACCCACAAACTCACCACACAGAGACCCACAGACTTACCTCACACAGACACACACAGAGATCCACAGACTCACCTCACAAGGAGACCCACAGACTCACCACACGCAGACACTCACACTCAAACCACACAGACACCCACAGACTCACAGACTCACCTCACACAGACACATACAGACTCAGCACACAGACACACATAGAGACCTAAAGACTCACCTCACGCAGAGACCCACAGACTCACCCCACAAAGACACCCACACTCACCTCACAGACACCCACAGACTCACCACACATAGAGACCCACAAAATCAGCTCACTCAGATACACACAGAGACCCACAGACTCACCTGAAAATGAGACCCACAGACGCACCACACACAGACACCCACAATCAAACCACACAGACACCCACAGACTCACCACGCACAGACACACACAGAGACCCACACACTCACCACACAGAGACCGACAGACTCATCACACAGAGACCCACAGACTCACCACACAGATAACCACACACTCACCACACTGAGACCCACACACTCACCACACACAGACACACAAACTCACCACACACAGACCCACAGACTCACCACCAGAGACCACAAACTCACCACACAGAGACCCACAAACTCACAACACAGAGACCCACAGACTCATAACACGGGGATCTACAAACTTACCTCACACAGAGACCCACAAACTCACTTCACACAGAGACCCACACACTCACCACACAGAGACCCACAAACTCACCTCACACAGAGAAACACGAACGTATCTCACACAGAGACCCACAGACTCACCACAAACAGACAAACACAGAGAACCACAAAGTCACCATACAGAGACCCACAAACTCACCACACAGAGACCCACACACTCACCACACAGAGATCCACAGACTCACCTCACACAAAGACACAGACTCACCACACAGACACACACGGAGACTCACCTCACACAGAGACTCACAGACTCACCACACAGACACACACGGAGACCCACAGACTCACCTCACAGACACACACAGAGACCCACAGACTCACCTCACACAGACACACACAGAGACCCACAGACTCACCTCACACAGACACCCACAGACTCACCACACACAGACACCCACACTTAAACCACACAGAGACCCACAGACTCACCACACACAGACACCCACATACGCACCAAACACAGACACACACACTCACCACACTTAGACCCACACACTCACCACACACAGACACACAAACTCACCACACACAGTCCGACAGACTCACCACACAGATACCCACACACTCACCACACTGAGACCGACACACTCACCAAACACAGACACACAAACTCACCACACACAGACCGACAGATTCGCCACACAGAGACCCACAAACTCACCACACAGAGACCCACAGACACATCACACAGAGATATACCAACTTACCTAACACAGAGACCCACAAACTCACCTCATACAGAGACCCAAAAAACTCTATTCACACAAAAACCAACACAATCACCACACAGAGATCCACAAACTCACCACACGCAGACACCCACACTCAAACCACACAGACACCCACAGACTCACAGACTAACCTCACACATACACATACAGACTCACCACACAGACACACATAGAGACCCAAAGACTCACCTCACGCAGAGACCCACAGACTCACCCCACAAAGACACCCACACTCACCTCACAGACACCCACAGACTCACCACACATAGAGACCCACAGAATCACATCACTCAGATACACACAGAGATCCACAGACTCACCTGAAACAGAGACCACAGACGCACCACACACAGACACCCACAATCAAACCACACAGTCACCCACAGACTCACCACGCACAGACACATACAGAGACCCACACACTCACCACACAGAGACCGAAAGACTCATCACACAGAGACCCACAGACTCACCACACAAATACCCACACACTCACCACACTGAGACGCACACACTCACCACACACAGACACACAAACTCACCACCCACAGACCCACAGACTCAAAACCAGAGACACAGACTCACCACACAGACACACACGGAGACTCACTTCACACAGAGACTCACAGACTCACCACACACAGAAACCCACACTTAAACCACACAGACACCCACAGACTCACCACACACAGACACCCACAGAATCACCACACACAGACACACACAGAGACCCACAGACTTACCTCACACAGACACAAACAGAGACAGACAGACTCACCTCACACAGAGACCGACAGACTCACCACACACAGACACCCGCACTCAAACCACACAGACACCTACAGAATCACAGATTCACCTCACACAGACAAATACAGACTCAACACACACAGAGACCCACAGAATCACCTCACTCAGACACACACAGAGACCCACAGACTCACCTGAAACAGAGACCCACAGACTCACCACACACAGACACCCACATTCAAACCACACAGACACCCACAGACTCACCACGCACAGACACACACACAGACCCACAGACTAACCTCACACAGACACACACAGAGAACCACACACTCACTACACAGAGACCCACAGACTCACCACACAGATACGCACACACTCACCACACTGAGACCAACACACTCACCACACACCGACACACAAACTCACCACACACAGACCGACAGACTCACCACACTGAGACCACCAACTCACCACACAGAGACCCACAACCTCACCACATAGAGACTCACAAACTCACTTCACACAGAGATCCACACACTTACCACACACAGACACACACAGCGACCCACAAACTCACCTAACACAGACACCCACAAACTCACCTCACACAGAGACCCACAAACTCACCTCACACAGAGACCCAAAAACTCAAGTCACACAGAAACCCACACAATCACCACAGAAATCCACAAACTCACCTCACACAGACACCCACACTCCCCTCACACAGACACCCACAGACTCATAGCCTCACCTCACACAGACACACACAGAGACCCACAGACTCACCTCACACAGACACCCACAGACTTACCACACACAGACACCCAAACTTAAACCACACAAACACCCACAGACTCACCACGCACAGAGACACACAGAGACCCACACACTCACCACACAGAGACCGACAGACTCATCACACAGAGATCCACAGACTCACCTCACACAGAGACCGACAGACTCACCACACGCAGACACCCACACTCAAACCACACAGACACCCACAGACTCACAGACTCACCTCACACAGACACATACAGACTCACCACACAGACACACATAGAGACCCAAAGACTCACCTCACAAAGACACCCACACTCACCTCACAGACACCCACAGACTCACCACACATAGAGACCCACAAAATCACCTCACTCAGATACACACAGAGACCCACAGACTCACCTGAAACAGAGACCCACAGACGCACCACACACAGACACCCACAATCAAACAACACAGACACCCACAGACTCACCACGCACAGACACACACAGAGACCCACGCACTCACCACACAGAGACCGACACACTCACCACACACAGACACACAAACTCACCACACACAGACCCACAGACTCACCACCAGAGACCACAAACTCACCACACAGAGACCAACAAACTCACAACACAGAAACCCAAAGACACATCACACGGTGATCTACAAACTTACCTAAACACAGAGACCCACAAACTCACTTCACACAGTGACCCACACACTCACCACACAGAGACCCACACACTCACCACACAGAGATCCACAGACTCACCTCACACAAAGACACAGACTCACCACACAGACACACACGGAGACTCACCTCACACAGAGACTCACAGACTCACCACACAGACACACACGGAGACCCACAGACTCTCCTCACAGACACACACAGAGACCCACAGACTCACCTCACACAGACACACACAGAGACCCACAGACTCACCTCACACAGACACCCATAGACTCACCACACACAGACACCCACACTTAAACCACACAGAGACCCACAGACTCACCACACACAGACACCCACATACGCACCACACACAGACACACACACTCACCACACTTAGACCCACACACTCACCACACACAGACACACAAACTCACCACACACAGACCGACAGACTCACCACACAGATACCCACACACTCACCACACTGAGACCCACACACTCACCAAACACAGACACACAAACTCACCACACACAGACCGACAGATTCGCCACACAGAGACCCACAAACTCACCACACAGAGACCCACAGACACATCACACAGAGATATACCAACTTACCTAACACAGAGACCCACAAACTCACCTCATACAGAGACCGAAAAACTCTATTCACACAAAAACCAACACAATCACCACACAGAGATCCACAAACTCACCACACGCAGACACCCACACTCAAACCACACAGACACCCACAGACTCACAGACTCACCTCACACATACACATACAGACTCACCACACAGACACACATAGAGACCCAAAGACTCACCTCACGCAGAGACCCACAGACTCACCCCACAAAGACACCCACACTCACCTCACAGACACCCACAGACTCACCACACATAGAAACCCACAGAATCACATCACTCAGATACACACAGAGACCCACAGACTCACCTGAAACAGAGACCCACAGACGCACCACACACAGACACCCACAATCAAACCACACAGTCACCCACAGACTCACCACGCACAGACATACACAGAGACCCAAACACTCACCACGCAGAGACCGAAAGACTCATCACACAGAGACCCACAGACTCACCACACAAATACCCACACACTCACCACACTGAGACCCACACACTCACCACACACAGACACACAAACTCACCACAAACAGACCGACAGATTCGCCACACAGAGACCCACAAACTCACCACACAGAGACCCACAGACACATCACACAGAGATATACCAACTTACCTAACACAGAGACCCACAAACTCACCTCATACAGAGACCGAAAAACTCTATTCACACAAAAACCAACACAATCACCACACAGAGATCCACAAACTCACCACACGCAGACACCCACACTCAAACCACACAGACACCCACAGACTCACAGACTCACCTCACACATACACATACAGACTCACCACACAGACACACATAGAGACCCAAAGACTCACCTCACGCAGAGACCCACAGACTCACCCCACAAAGACACCCACACTCACCTCACAGACACCCACAGACTCACCACACATAGAAACCCACAGAATCACATCACTCAGATACACACAGAGACCCACAGACTCACCTGAAACAGAGACCCACAGACGCACCACACACAGACACCCACAATCAAACCACACAGTCACCCACAGACTCACCACGCACAGACATACACAGAGACCCAAACACTCACCACGCAGAGACCGAAAGACTCATCACACAGAGACCCACAGACTCACCACACAAATACCCACACACTCACCACACTGAGACCCACACACTCACCACACACAGACACACAAACTCACCACACACAGACCCACAGACTCAAAACCAGAGACACAGACTCACCACACAGACACACACGGAGACTCACTTCACACAGAGACTCACAGACTCACCACACACAGAAACCCACACTTAAACCACACAGACACCCACAGACTCACCACACACAGACACCCACAGAATAACCACACACAGACACACACAGAGACCCACAGACTTACCTCACACAGACACAAACAGAGACCCACAGACTCACCTCACACAGAGACCGACAGACTCACCACACACAGACACCCGCACTCAAACCACACAGACACCCACAGACTCACAGATTCACCTCACACAGACAAATACAGACTCAACACACACAGAGACCCACAGAATCACCTCACTCAGACACACACAGAGACCCACAGACTCACCTGAAACAGAGACCCACAGACTCACCACACACAGACACCTACATTCAAACCACACAGACACCCACAGACTCACCACGCATAGACACACACACAGACCCACAGACTAACCTCACACAGACACACACAGAGAACCACACACTCACTACACAGAGAACCACAGACTCACCACACAGATACCCACACACTCACCACACTGAGACCAACACACTCACCCCACACCGACACACAAACTCACCCCACACAGACCGACAGACTCACCACACTGAGACCACCAACTCACCACACAGAGACCCACAACCTCACCACATAGAGACCCACAAACTCACTTCACACAGACACCCACAAACTCACCTCACACAGAGACCCACAAACTCACCTCACACAGAGACCCAAAAACTCAAGTCACACAGAAACCCACACAATCACCACAGAGATCCACAAACTCACCTCACACAGACACCCACACTCCCCTCACACAGACACCCACAGACTCATAGACTCACCTCACACAGACACACACAGAGACCCACAGACTCACCTCACACAGACACCCACAGACTCACCACACACAGGCACCCAAACTTAAACCACACAAACACCCACAGACTCACCACGCACAGAGACACACTGAGACCCACACACTCACCACACAGAGACCGACATGCTCATCACACAGAGATCCACAGACTCACCTCACACAGAGACCCACAGACTCACCACACGCAGACACCCACACTCAAACCACACAGACACCCACAGACTCACAGACTCACCTCACACAGACACATACAGACTCACCACACAGACACACATAGAGACCCAAAGACTCACCTCACGCAGAGACCCACAGACTCACCCCACAAAGACACCCACACTCACCTCACAGACACCCACAGACTCACCACACATAGAGACCCACAAAATCACCTCACTCAGATACACACAGAGACCCACAGACTCACTTGAAACAGAGACCCACAGACGCACCACACACAGACACCCACAATCAAACCACACAGACACCCACAGACTCACCACGCACAGACACACACAGAGACCCACACACTCACCACACAGAGACCGACACACTCACCACACACAGACACACAAACTCACCACACACAGACCCACAGACTCACCACCAGAGACCACAAACTCACCACACAGAGACCAACAAACTCACAACACAGAGACCCAAAGACACATCACACGGTGATCTACAAACTTACCTAAACACAGAGACCCACACACTCACTTCACACAGTGACCCACACACTCACCACACAGAGACCCACACACTCACCACACAGAGATCCACAGACTCACCTCACACAGAGACAGACTCACCACACAGACACACACGGAGACTCCCCTCACACAGAGACTCACAGACTCACCACACAGACACACACAGAGACCCACAGACTCACCTCACAGACACACACAGAGACCCACAGACTCACCTCACACAGACACACACAGAGACCCACAGACTCACCTCACACAGACACCCACAGACTCACCACACACAGACACCCACACTTAAACCACACAGAGACCCACAGACTCACCACACACAGACACCCACAGACTCACCACACACAGACCAACACACTCACCACACGCAAACACACAAACTCACCACACACAGACCCACAGACACATCACACAGAGATCTACCAACTTACCTCACACAGAGACCCACAAACTCACTTCACACAGAGACCCACAAACTCACCTCACACAGAGACCCACAAACTCACCTCACACAGAGACCCACAAACTCAATTCACACAGAAACCCACACAATCACCACACAGAGATCCACAAACTCACCTCACACAGACACCTACGGATGGATAGACTCACCTCACACAGAGACACAAAGACTAACCACACAGACACACACAGAGACCCACAGACTCACCACACACAGACACCCACACTCAAACCACACAGACACCCACAGACTCAACACACACAGACACACACAGATTCACCTCACACAGACACAGAGATGCACAGACTCACCACACACAGACACATACATACTCACCTCACACCCACAGACGTACCTCACACAGACACACACAGAGACCCACAGACTCACCACACAAAGACACACACACTCACCTCACAGACACCCACAGACTCACCACACATAGAGACCCACAGAACCACCTCACTCAGACACACACAGAGACCCGCAGACTCACCACACACAGACAACCTCAATCAAACCTCACAGACACCCACAGACTCACCACGCACAGACACACACAGAGACCAACACACTCACCACAAAGAGACCGACAGAATCATCACACAGAGACACACAGACTCACCACACAGATACCCACACACTCACGACGCTGAGACCCACACACTCACCACACACAGACACACAAACTCACCACACACAGACCCACACTCACCACACAGAGACCACAAACTCACCACACAGAGACCCACAAACTCACCACACAGGGAGCTACAAACTTGCCTCACACAGAGACCCACAAACTCACTTCACACAGAGACCCACACACTCACCACACAGAGACCCACAAACTCACCTCACACAGAGAAACACAAACTTATCTCACACAGAGACCCACAGACTCACCACACACAGACACACACAGAAAACCACAAAGTCACCACACAGAGAACCACAAAGTCACCACACAGAGACCCACACACTCACCAAACAGAGATCCACAGACTCACCTCACACAGAGACACACAGACTCACCACACAGACACACACGGAGACCCACAGACTCACCTCACACAGACTCACAGACTCACCACACACAGACACCCAAACGTACCTCACAGACACCCACACTCAAACCACACAGACACCCACAGACTCACAGACTCACCTCACACAGACACATACAGACTCAACACACACAGAGACCCACAGAATCACCTCACTCAGACACACACAGAGACCCACAGACTCACCTGAAACAGAGACCCACAGACTCACCACACACAGACACCCACATTCAAACCACACAGACACCCACAGACTCACCACGCACAGACACACACAGAGAACCACACACTCACCACACAGAGACCCACAGACTCACCACACAGATACCCACACACTCACCACACTGAGACCCACACACTCACCAAACACAGACACACAAACTCACCACACACAGACCGACAGACTCACCACACAGAGACCACAAACTCACCACACAGAGACCCACAAACTCACCACACAGAGACCCACAGACACATCACACAGAGATCTACCGACTTACCTCACATAGAGACCCACAAACTCAATTCACACAGAGAGCCACACACTTACCACACACAGACACACACAGCGACCCACAAACTCACCTAACAAAGAGACCCACAAACTCACCTCACACAGAGACCCACAAACTCACCTCACACAGAGACCTAAAAACTCAATTCACACAGAAACCCACACAATCACCACAGAGATCCACAAACTCACCTCACACAGACACCCACACTCCCCTCACACAGACACCCACAGACTCATAGACTCACCTCACACAGACACACACAGAGACCCACAGACTCACCACACACAGACACCCACACTTAAACCACACAAACACCCACAGACTCACCACGCACAGACACACACAGAGACCCACACACTCACACACAGAGACCGACAGACTCATCACACATAGATCCACAGACTCACCTCACACAGAGACACATAGATTCACCACACACAGACACCCACACTGAAACCATGCAGAGACCCACAGACTCACCACACACAGACACCCACAGACTCACCACACACAGACACACACACTCACCACACTGAGACCCAGACACTCACCACACACAGACACACAAACTCACCACACACAGACCCACAGACTCACCGCACAGAAACCACAAACTCACCACACAGAGACCCACAGACACATCACACAGAGATCTACCAACTTACCTCACACAGAGACCCACAAACTCACTTCACACAGAGACCCACAAACTCACCTCACACAGAGACCCACAAACTCACCTCACACAGAGACCCACAAACTCAATTCACACAGAAACCCACACAATCACCACACAGAGATCCACAAACTCACCTCACACAGACACCTACAGAATCATACACTAACCTCACACAGAGATACAAAGACTCACCACACAGACACACACACTCAAACCACACAGACACCCACAGACTCAACACACACAGACACACACAGATTCACCTCACACAGACACAGAGATGCACAGACTCACCACACACAGACACATACATACTCACCTCACACCCACAGACTTACCTCACACAGACACACACAGAGACCCACAGACTCACCTCACACAGAGACACACAGAGACCCACAGACTGACCACACAAAGACACACACACTCACCTCACAGACACCCACAGACTCACCACACATAGAGACCCACAGAATCACCTCACTCAGACACACACAGAGACCCGCAGACTCACCACACACAGACACCCACAATCAAACCACACAGACACCCACAGACTCACCACGCACAGACACACAGAGACCCACACACTCACCACAAAGAGACCGACAGACTCATCACACAGAGACCCAAAGACCCACCACACAGATACCCACACACTTACGACGCTGAGACCCACACACTCAACACACACAGACACACAAACTCACCACACACAGACCCACACTCACCACACAGAGACCACAAACTCACCACACAGAGACCCACAAACTCACCACACAGAGACCCACAGACTCATCACACAGGGATCTACAAACTTGCCTCACACAGAGACCCACAAACTCACTTCACACAGAGACCCACACACTCACCACACAGAGACCCACTAACTCACCTCACACAGAGAAACACAAACTTATCTCACACAGAGACCCACAGACTCACCACACACAGACACACACAGAGAACCACAAAGTCACCACACAGAGAACCACAAAGTCACCACACAGAGACCCACACACTCACCACACAGAGATCCACAGACTCACCTCACACAGAGACACACACTCACCACACAGACACACACGGAGACCCACAGACTCACCTCACACAGACTCACAGACTCACCACACACAGACACCCAAACGTACCTCACAGACACCCACATAATCACCACACAGACACACACAGAGACCCACAGACTCACCTCACACAGACACACACAGAGACCCACAGACTCACCTCACACAGACACCCACAGACTCACAGACTCACCTCACACAGACACATACAGACTCAGCACACAGACACACATAGAGACCCAAAGACTCACCTCACGCAGAGACCCACAGACTCACCCCACAAAGACACCCACACTCACCTCACAGAAACCCACAGACTCACCACACATAGAGACCCACAGAATCACCTCACTCAGATACACACAGAGACCCACAGACTCACCTGAAACAGAGACCCACAGACGCACCACACACAGACACCCACAATCAAACCACACAGACACCCACAGACTCACCAAGCACAGACACACACAGAGAACCACACACTCACCACACAGAGACCGACAGACTCATCACACAGAGACCCACAGACTCACCACACAAACACCCACACACTCACCACACTGAGACCCACACAAACACCCACACACTCACCACACTGAGACCCACACACTCACCACACACAGACACACAAACTCACCACACACAGACCCACAGACTCACCACCAGAGACGACAAACTCACCACACAGAGACCCACAAACTCACAACACAGAGACCCACAGACTCATCACACTGGGATCTACAAATTTACCTCACACAGAGACCCACAAAATCACTTCACACAGAGACCCACACACTCACCACACAGAGACCCACAAACTCACCTCACACAGAGAAACACGAACTTACCTCACACAGAGACCCACAGACTCACCACAAACAGACATACACAGAGAACCACAAAGTCACCATACAGAGACCCACAAACTCACCACAGAGAGACCCACACACTCACCACACAGACACCCACAGACTAACCACACAGACACACACAGAGACCCACAGACTCCCCTCACACAGACACCCACACACTCACCACACACAGACACACAAACTCAACACACACAGACCCACAGACTCACCACACAGATACCCACACACTCACCACACTGAGACCCACACACTCACCACACACAGACACACAAACTCACCACACACAGACCGACAGACTCGCCACACAGAGACCCACAAACTCACCACACAGAGACCCACAGACTTACCTCACACAGACACACACAGAGACCCACAGACTCACCTCACACAGAGACCCACAGACTCACCACACGCAGAGACCCACACTCAAACCACACAGACACCCACAGACTCACAGACTCACCACACACAGACAAATACAGACTCAGCACACAGACACACATAGAGAACCAAAGACTCACCTCACGCAGAGACCCACAGACTCACCCTACAAAGACACCCACACTCACCTCACAGACACCCACAGACTCACCACACATAGAGACCCACAAAATCACCTCACTCAGATACACACAGAGACCCACAGACTCACGTGAAACAGAGACTCACAGACGCACCACACACAGACACCCACAATCAAACCACACAGACACCCACAGACTCACCACGCACAGACACACACAGAGACCCACACACTCACCACACAGAGACCGACACACTCACCACACACAGACGCACAAACTCACCACACACAGACCCACAGACTCACCACCAGAGACCACAAACTCACCGCACAGAAACCACAACCTCACAACACAGAGACCCACAGACACATCACACAGAGATCTACCAACTTACCTCACACAGAGACCCACAAACTCACTTCACACAGAGACCCACAAACTCACCTCACACAAAGACCCACAAACTCACCTCACACAGAGGCCCACAAACTCAATTCACACAGAAACCCACACACTCACCACACAGAGATCCACAAACTCACCTCACAAAGACACCTACAGAATCATAGACTCACCTCACACAGAGATACAAAGACTCACCACACAGACACACACAGAGACCCACAGACTCAACACACACAGACACACACAGATTCACCTCACACAGACACAGAGATGCACAGACTCACCACACACAGACACATACATACTCACCTCACACCCACAGACTTACCTCACACAGACACACACAGAGACCCACAGACTCACCTCACACAGAGACCGACAGACTCACCACACACAGACACCCACAATCAAACCACACAGACACCCACAGACTCACCAAGCACAGACACACACAGAGAACCACACACTCACCACACAGAGACTGACAGACTCATCACACAGAGACCCACAGACTCACCACACAAATACCCACAAACTCACCACACTGAGACCCACACAAACACCCACACACTCACCACACTGAGACCCACACACTCACCACACACAGACACACAAACTCACCACACACAGACCCACAGACTCACCACCAGAGACGACAAACTCACCACACAGAGACCCACAAACTCACAACACAGAGACCCACAGACTCATAACACTGGGATCTACAAACTTACCTCACACAGAGACCCACAAAATCACTTCACACAGAGACCCACACACTCACCACACAGAGACCCACAAACTCACCTCACACAGAGAAACACGAACTTATCTCACACAGAGACCCACAGACTCACCACAAACAGACATACACAGAGAACCACAAAGTCACCATACAGAGACCCACAAACTCACCACAGAGAGACCCACACACTCACCACACAGACACCCACAGACTATCCACACAGACACACACAGAGACCCACAGACTCACCTCACACAGACACACACAGAGACCCAAAGACTCCCCTCACACAGACACCCACACACTCACCACACACAGACACACAAACTCAACACACACAGACCCACAGACTCACCACACAGATACCCACACACTCACCACACTGAGACCCACACACTCACCACACACAGACACACAAACTCACCACACACAGACCGACAGACTCGCCACACAGAGACCCACAAACTCACCACACAGAGACCCACAGACTTACCTCACACAGACACACACAGAGACCCACAGACTCACCTCACACAGAGACCCACAGACTCACCACACGCAGAGACCCACACTCAAACCACACAGACACCCACAGACTCACAGACTCACCTCACACAGACAAATACAGACTCAGCACACAGACACACATAGAGACCCAAAGACTCACCTCACGCAGAGACCCACAGACTCACCCCACAAAGACACCCACACTCACCTCACAGACACCCACAGACTCACCACACATAGAGACCCCCAAAATCACCTCACTCAGATACACACAGAGACCCACAGACTCACGTGAAACAGAGACCCACAGACGCACCACACACAGACACCCACAATCAAACCACACAGACACCCACAGACTCACCACGCACAGACACACACAGAGACCCACACACTCACCACACAGAGACCGACACACTCACCACACACAGACACACAAACTCACCACACACAGACCCACAGACTCACCACCAGAGACCACAAACTCACCGCACAGAAACCACAAACTCACAACACAGAGACCCACAGACACATCACACAGAGATCTACCAACTTACCTCACACAGAGACCCACAAACTCACTTCACACAGAGACCCACACACTCACCACACACAGACACACAAACTCACCACACACAGACCCACAGACTCACCACCAGAGACCACAAACTCACCACACAGAGACCCACAAACTCACAACACAGAGACCCACAGACTCGTCACACGCGGATCTACAAACTTACCTCACACAGAGACACACAAACTCACTTCACACAGAGACCCACACACTCACCACACAGAGACCCACAAACTCACCTCACACAGAGAAACACGAACTTATCTCACACAGAGACCCACAGACTCACCACAAACATAAATTCACAGAGACCCACACACTCACCACACAGAGATCCACAGACTCACCTCACATAGAGACACAGACTCACCACACAGACACACACAGAGACCCACAGACTCACCTCACAGAGACACCCACAGACTCACCACACACAGACACCCACACTTACCTCACAGACACCCACAGACTCACCACACAGACACACACAGAGACCCACAGACTCACCTCACACAGACACACACAGAGACCCACAGACTCACCACACACAGACACCCACACTTAAACCACACAGCCACCCACAGACTCACCACACACAGACACCCACAGACTCACCATACACAGACACACACAGAGACCCACAGACTCACCTCACATAGAGACCGACAGACTCACCACACACAGACACCCACACTCAAACCACAAGGACACCCACAGACACACAGACTCACCACACAGACACATAAGACTCATCACACAGACACACATAGAGACCCAAAGACTCACTACACGCAGAGACCCACAGACTCACCCCACAAAGACACCCACACTCACCTCACAGACACCCACAGACTCACCATACAAAGACACCCACAGAATCACCTCACTCAGACACACACAGAGACCCCAGACTCACCTGAAAAAGAAACCCACAAACTCACCACACACAGACACCCACATTCAAACCACACAGACACCCACAGACTCACCACGCACAGACACACACAGAGACCCACAGACTCACCACACAGAGACCGACAGACTCATCACACAGAGACCCACAAACTCACCTCACACAGAGCCACACAGACTCATCACAGAGAGACCCACACACTCACCACACAGAGGCCCACAAACTCACCTTACACAGAGACACACAAACTTATCTCACACAGAGACCCACAGACTCACCACGCACAGACACACACAGAGAACCACAAAGTCACCACACAGAGACCCACAATCTCACCACACAGAGACCCACACACTCACCACACAGAGACACCCACACTAACCTCAAAGACACCCACAGACACCCACAGACTCACCACACAGACATACACAGAGACCCACAGACTCAAATCACCCAGACACACACAGAGACGCACAGACTCACCTCACACAGACATTCACAGACCCACCACACACAGACACCCACAAAGACACCCACAGACTCACCACACACAGACACCCACAGACTCAACACACACAGACACACACAGAGACGCACAGACTTACCTCACACAGACACAGAGACCCACAGACTCACCTCACACAGAGACCCACAAACTCACCACACGCAGACACCCACACTCAAACCACACAGACACACACAGACTCACAGACTCACCTCACACAGAGACATACAGACTGACCACACAGACACACATAAAGACCCACAGACTCACCTCACAGAGAGAACCACAGACTCACCACACACAGACACCCACGCTCACCTCACAGACACCCACAGACTCACCACACACAGAGACCGACAGATTCACCTCACTCAGACACACACAGAGACCCACAGACTCACCTGACACAGAGACCCACAGACTCACCACACACAGACACCCCGCTCAAACCACACAAACACCCAGACTCACCACACACAGACACACACAGAGACCCACAGACTAACCTCACACAGACACACACAGAGAACCACACACTCACCACACAGAGAACCACAGACTCATCACACAGAGACCCACAGACTCACCACACAGATACCAACACAATCACCACACTGAAAACAACATACTCACCAAAAACAGACGCACAAACTCACCACCACACAGACCCACAGACTCACCACACAGAGAACCACAAACTCAACACACAGAGACATACAAACTCACCACACAGAGACCCACAGACACATCACACAGAGATCTACCAACTTACCTCACACAGAGACCCAACAACTCACTTCACACAGAGACCCACACACTCACCACACACAGACACACACAGAGACCCACAAACTCACCTCACACAGAGACCCACAAACTCAATTCACACAGAGACCCACACAATTACCACACAGCGATCCACAAACTCACCTCACACAGACACCCAAACTCCCCTCACACAGACACCCACAGACTCACAGACTCACCACACAGAGACCCACAAACTCACTTCACACAGAGACCCACACACTGACCACACACAGAGACCCACACAATCACCACACAGCGATCCACAAACTCACCTCACACAGACACCCAAACTCCCCTCGCACAGACACCCACAGACTCACAGACTCACCTCAAACAGAGACACACAGACTCAAAACACAGACACACACAGAGACCCACAGACTCACCACAAACAGACACTCACACTCACCTCACAGACACCCACATACTCACCACAGACACACAGACAGACCCACAGACTCACCTCATACAGAAACCCATAGACTCACCAGACACAGACACCCACACTCAAACCACACAGACACCCATAAACTCAACACACACAGACACACACAGATTCACCTCAGACAGACACACACAGAGACCCACAGACTCACCTCACAGACACCAACACAATCACCACACTGAGAAGCACACACTCACCACAAACGGACACACAAACTTACCAAACACAGACCCACAGACTTACCACACAGAGAACCACAAACTCACCACATAGCAAAATACAAACTCACCACACAGAGACCCACAGACACATCACACAGATACCCACAAACTCACCTCACACAGAGACCCACAAACTCACCTCACACAGAAACCCACAAACTCAATTCACACAGAGACCCACACAATCACCACACAGAGATCCAAAAAATTCACCTCACACAGAAACCCAAACTCCCCTCACACAGACACCCACAGACTCACAGACTCACCACACAGAGAACCACAAACTCACCACACAAAGACCCACAAACTCACCACACAGAGACCAACAGACACATCACACAGAGATCTACCAACTTACCTCACACAGAGACCCACAAACTCACTTCACACAGAGACCCACACACTCACCACACACAGACACACACAGCGACCCACAAACTCACCTAACACAGAGACCTACAAACTCACCTCACACAGAGACCCACAAACTCACCTCACACAGAGACCCCCAAACTCAATTCACATAGAGACCCACACCATCACCACACAGAGATCCACTAACTCACCTCACACAGACACCCAAACTCCCCTCACACAGACACCCACAGACCCACAGACTCACCTCACACAGAGACACACAGACTCACCACACAGACACACACAGAGACCCACAGACTCACCACAAACAGACACCCACACTCACCTCACAGACACCCACATACTCACCACAGACACACACAGAGACCCACAGACTCACCTCACACAGACACACACAGAGAACCACAGACTCACCTCAGACAGAGACCAATAGACTCACCACACACAGACACCCACACTCAAACCACACAGACACCCATAGACTCAACACACACAGACACACACAGATTCACCTCAGACAGACACACATAGAGAACCACAGACTCACCACACACAGACACACACATACTCACCTCACACAGACACACACAGAGACCCACAGACTCAGCACACAGACACCAACACAATCACCACACTGAGAACCACACACTCACCACAAACAGACACACAAACTCACCACACACAGACCCACAGACTCACCACACAGAGAACCACAAACTCACCACACAGCGACATACAAACTCACCACACAGAGACCCATAGACACATCACACAGAGATCTACCAACTTACCTCACACAGAGACCCAAAAACTCACTTCACACAGAGACCCACACACTCACCACAACCAGACACACACAGATACCCACAAACTCAATTCACACAGAGACCCACAAACTCACCTCACACAGAGACCCAAAAACTCAATTCACACAGAAACCCACACAATCACCACACAGAGATCAACAAACTCACCTCACACAGATACCCACACTCCCCTCACACAGACACCCACAGACTCATAGACTCAACTCACACAGAGACACACATAGACCCACAGACTCACCTCACACAGACACCCACAGACTCACTACACACAGACACCCACACTTAACCCACACAGACACCCACAGACTCACCACGCACAGACACACTCAGAGACCCACAGACTCACCTGAAACGGAGACCCACAGACTCACCACACAGAGACACCCACAAACAAACCACAGAGACACCCACAGACTCACCACGCACAGACACACACAGAGACCCACAGACTAACCTCACACAGAGACCCCCAAACTCAATTCACAGAGACCCACAGACTCACCTCACAGACACCAACACAATCACCACTGAGAACCACACACTCACCACACACAGACACCCACGCTCACCTCACAGACACCCACAGACTCACCACACACAGAGACCGACAGATTCACCTCACTCAGACACACACAGAGACCCACAGACTCACCTGACACAGAGACCCACAGACTCACCACACACAGACACCCCGCTCAAACCACACAAACACCCAGACTCACCACACACAGACACACACAGAGACCCACAGACTAACCTCACACAGACACACACAGAGAACCACACACTCACCACACAGAGAACCACAGACTCATCACACAGAGACCCACAGACTCACCACACAGATACCAACACAATCACCACACTGAAAACCACATACTCACCAAAAACAGACGCACAAACTCACCACCACACAGACCCACAGACTCACCACACAGAGAACCACAAACTCAAAACACAGAGACATACAAACTCACCACACAGAGACCCACAGACACATCACACAGAGATCTACCAACTTACCTCACACAGAGACCCAAAAACTCACTTCACACAGAGACCCACACACTCACCACACACAGACACACACAGAGACCCACAAACTCACCTCACACAGAGACCCACAAACTCAATTCACACAGAGACCCACACAATTACCACACAGCGATCCACAAACTCACCTCACACAGACACCCAAACTCCCCTCACACAGACACCCACAGACTCACAGACTCACCACACAGAGACCCACAAACTCACTTCACACAGAGACCCACACACTGACCACACACAGAGACCCACACAATCACCACACAGCGATCCACAAACTCACCTCACACAGACACCCAAACTCCCCTCGCACAGACACCCACAGACTCACAGACTCACCTCAAACAGAGACACACAGACTCAAAACACAGACACACACAGAGACCCACAGACTCACCACAAACAGACACTCACACTCACCTCACAGACACCCACATACTCACCACAGACACACAGACAGACCCACAGACTCACCTCAGACAGAAACCCATAGACTCACCAGACACAGACACCCACACTCAAACCACACAGACACCCATAAACTCAACACACACAGACACACACAGATTCACCTCAGACAGACACACACAGAGAACCACAGACTCACCACACACAGACACACACATACTCACCTCACACAGACACACACAGAGACCCACAGACTCACCTCACAGACACCAACACAATCACCACACTGAGAAGCACACACTCACCACAAACGGACACACAAACTTACCAAACACAGACCCACAGACTTACCACACAGAGAACCACAAACTCACCACATAGCAAAATACAAACTCACCACACAGAGACCCACAGACACATCACACAGATACCCACAAACTCACCTCACACAGAGACCCACAAACTCACCTCACACAGAAACCCACAAACTCAATTCACACAGAGACCCACACAATCACCACACAGAGATCCAAAAAATTCACCTCACACAGAAACCCAAACTCCCCTCACACAGACACCCACAGACTCACAGACTCACCACACAGAGAACCACAAACTCACCACACAAAGACCCACAAACTCACCACACAGAGACCAACAGACACATCACACAGAGATCTACCAACTTACCTCACACAGAGACCCACAAACTCACTTCACACAGAGACCCACACACTCACCACACACAGACACACACAGCGACCCACAAACTCACCTAACACAGAGACCTACAAACTCACCTCACACAGAGACCCACAAACTCACCTCACACAGAGACCCCCAAACTCAATTCACATAGAGACCCACACCATCACCACACAGAGATCCACTAACTCACCTCACACAGACACCCAAACTCCCCTCACACAGACACCCACAGACCCACAGACTCACCTCACACAGAGACACACAGACTCACCACACAGACACACACAGAGACACACAGACTCACCACAAACAGACACCCACACTCACCTCACAGACACCCACATACTCACCACAGACACACACAGAGACCCACAGACTCACCTCACACAGACACACACAGAGAACCACAGACTCACCTCAGACAGAGACCAATAGACTCACCACACACAGACACCCACACTCAAACCACACAGACACCCATAGACTCAACACACACAGACACACACAGATTCACCTCAGACAGACACACATAGAGAACCACAGACTCACCACACACAGACACACACATACTCACCTCACACAGACACACACAGAGACCCACAGACTCAGCACACAGACACCAACACAATCACCACACTGAGAACCACACACTCACCACAAACAGACACACAAACTCACCACACACAGACCCACAGACTCACCACACAGAGAACCACAAACTCACCACACAGCGACATACAAACTCACCACACAGAGACCCACAGACACATCACACAGAGATCTACCAACTTACCTCACACAGAGACCCAAAAACTCACTTCACACAGAGACCCACACACTCACCACAACCAGACACACACAGATACCCACACACTCAATTCACACAGAGACCCACAAACTCACCTCACACAGAAACCCAAAAACTCAATTCACACAGAAACCCACACAATCACCACACAGAGATCAACAAACTCACCTCACACAGATACCCACACTCCCCTCACACAGACACCCACAGACTCATAGACTCAACTCACACAGAGACACACATAGACCCACAGACTCACCTCACACAGACACCCACAGACTCACTACACACAGACACCCACACTTAACCCACACAGACACCCACAGACTCACCACGCACAGACACACTCAGAGACCCACAGACTCACCTGAAACGGAGACCCACAGACTCACCACACAGAGACACCCACAAACAAACCACAGAGACACCCACAGACTCACCACGCACAGACACACACAGAGACCCACAGACTAACCTCACACAGAGACCCCCAAACTCAATTCACAGAGACCCACAGACTCACCTCACAGACACCAACACAATCACCACTGAGAACCACACACTCACCACACAGCGACATACAAAGTCACCTCACAGAGACCCACAGACACATCACACAGAGATCTACCAACTTACCTCACACAGAGACCCAAAAACTCACTTCACACAGAGACCCACACACTCACCACAACCAGACACACTCAGATACCCACAAACTCACCTCACACAGAGACCCACAAACTCAATTCACACAGAGACCCACACAATCACCACACAGAGATCCACAAACTCACCTCACACAGACACCCAAACTCCCCTCACACAGCTCACCCACAGACTCACAGACTCACCTCACACAGAGACACACAGACTCACCACACAGACACACACAGAGACCCACAGACTCACCACACACAGACACGCACACTCACCTCACAGACACCCAAATACTCACCACAAATACACACAGAGACCCACAAACTCACCTCAGACAGACAGACACAGAGAACCACAGACTCACCACACACAGACACACACAAACTCAACTCACACAGACAGAGACCCACAGACTCACCTCACACAGACACCCACACTCAAACCACACAGACACCCACAGACTCACAGACACACCTCACACAGAGACACACAGAGACCCACAGACTCACCTCACAAAGAGACCCACAGACTCACCAAACACAGACACCCACACTTACCACACAGAGACACACAGACTCACCACACAGACACACACAGAGACCCCAGACACACCACACACAGACACCCACACTCAGCTCACAAACACCTACAGACTCACCACACAGACACA
Source organism: Petromyzon marinus (assembly GCF_048934315.1). Taxonomy (NCBI): domain Eukaryota; kingdom Metazoa; phylum Chordata; class Hyperoartia; order Petromyzontiformes; family Petromyzontidae; genus Petromyzon; species Petromyzon marinus. The sequence goes on from NC_133689.1 coordinate 14,520,562, forward strand.
AACAGAGACCCACAGACTCACGTCACACAGACACACACAGAGACCCACAGACTCACCTCAGACAGAGACCCACAGACTCACCACACACAGACACCCACACTCAAACCACACAGACACCCACAGACTTAACACACACAGACACACAGATTCACCTCACAGACACATACACCCACAGACTCACCACACACAGACACCCACAGACTAACCTCATACAGACACACAGAGACCCACACACTCACCACACAGAGACCCACAGACTCACCTCAGACAGAGACCCACAGATTCACCACACACAGACACCCACACTCAAACCACACAAACACCCACCGACTTAACACACATAGACACACAGATTCACCTCACAGACACAGACACCCACAGACTCACCACACACAGACACCCACAGACTAACCTCATACAGACACACAGAGACCCACACACTCACCACACAGAGACCCAAAGACTCATCACACAGAGACCCACAGACTCACCACACTTACACCCACACACTCACCACACGGATACGCACAGAATCACCACACAGAGACCCACAAACTCACGACACAGAGACCCACAGACTCATCACACAGGGATCTACAAACTTACCTCACACAGAGACCCATAAACTCACTTCACACAGAGACCCACACAATCACCACACAGAGACCCACAAACTCACCTCACACAGAGAAACACAAACTTATCTCACACAGAGACCCATAGACTCACCACACACAGACACACACAGAGCACCACAAAGTCACCACACAGAGACCCACAAACTAACCACACAGAGACTCACACACTCACCACACAGAGATCCACAGACTCACCTCACACAGAGACACACAGACTCACCACACAGACACACACGGAGACCCACAGACTCACCTCACACAGAGACTCACAGACTCACCACACACAGACACCCACACTTACCTCACAGACACCCACAGACTCACCACACAGACACACACAGAGACCCACAGACTCACCTCACACAGACACACACAGAGACCCACAGACTAACCTCACACAGACACCCACAGACTCACCACACACAGGCACCCACACTTAAACCACACAGCCACCCACAGTCTCACCACACACAGACACCCACAGACTCACCATACACAGACACACACAGAGACCCACAGACTCACCTCACATAGAGACCGACAGACTCACCACACACAGACACCCACACTCAAACCACAAGGACACCCACAGACACACAGACTCACCACACAGACACATAAGACTCATCACACAGACACACATAGAGACCCAAAGACTCACTACACGCAGAGACCCACAGACTCACCCCACAAAGACACCCACACTCACCTCACAGACACCCACAGACTCACCATACAAAGACACCCACAGAATCACCTCACTCAGACACACACAGAGACCCCAGACTCACCTGAAAAAGAAACCCACAAACTCACCACACACAGACACCCACATTCAAACCACACAGACACCCACAGACTCACCACGCACAGACACACACAGAGACCCACAGACTCACCACACAGAGACCGACAGACTCATCACACAGAGACCCACAAACTCACCTCACACAGAGCCACACAGACTCATCACAGAGAGACCCACACACTCACCACACAGAGGCCCACAAACTCACCTTACACAGAGACACACAAACTTATCTCACACAGAGACCCACAGACTCACCACGCACAGACACACACAGAGAACCACAAAGTCACCACACAGAGACCCACAATCTCACCACACAGAGACCCACACACTCACCACACAGAGACACCCACACTAACCTCAAAGACACCCACAGACACCCACAGACTCACCACACAGACATACACAGAGACCCACAGACTCAAATCACCCAGACACACACAGAGACGCACAGACTCACCTCACACAGACATTCACAGACCCACCACACACAGACACCCACAAAGACACCCACAGACTCACCACACACAGACACCCACAGACTCACCACACACAGACACACACAGAGACGCACAGACTTACCTCACACAGACACAGAGACCCACAGACTCACCTCACACAGAGACCCACAAACTCACCACACGCAGACACCCACACTCAAACCACACAGACACACACAGACTCACAGACTCACCTCACACAGAGACATACAGACTGACCACACAGACACACATAGAGACCCACAGACTCACCTCACAGAGAGAACCACAGACTCACCACACACAGACACCCACGCTCACCTCACAGACACCCACAGACTCACCACACACAGAGACCGACAGATTCACCTCACTCAGACACACACAGAGACCCACAGACTCACCTGACACAGAGACCCACAGACTCACCACACACAGACACCCCGCTCAAACCACACAAACACCCAGACTCACCACACACAGACACACACAGAGACCCACAGACTAACCTCACACAGACACACACAGAGAACCACACACTCACCACACAGAGAACCACAGACTCATCACACAGAGACCCACAGACTCACCACACAGATACCAACACAATCACCACACTGAAAACCACATACTCACCAAAAACAGACGCACAAACTCACCACCACACAGACCCACAGACTCACCACACAGAGAACCACAAACTCAACACACAGAGACATACAAACTCACCACACAGAGACCCACAGACACATCACACAGAGATCTACCAACTTACCTCACACAGAGACCCAAAAACTCACTTCACACAGAGACCCACACACTCACCACACACAGACACACACAGAGACCCACAAACTCACCTCACACAGAGACCCACAAACTCAATTCACACAGAGACCCACACAATTACCACACAGCGATCCACAAACTCACCTCACACAGACACCCAAACTCCCCTCACACAGACACCCACAGACTCACAGACTCACCACACAGAGACCCACAAACTCACTTCACACAGAGACCCACACACTGACCACACACAGAGACCCACACAATCAACACACAGCGATCCACAAACTCACCTCACACAGACACCCAAACTCCCCTCGCACAGACACCCACAGACTCACAGACTCACCTCAAACAGAGACACACAGACTCAAAACACAGACACACACAGAGACCCACAGACTCACCACAAACAGACACTCACACTCACCTCACAGACACCCACATACTCACCACAGACACACAGACAGACCCACAGACTCACCTCAGACAGAAACCCATAGACTCACCAGACACAGACACCCACACTCAAACCACACAGACACCCATAAACTCAACACACACAGACACACACAGATTCACCTCAGACAGACACACACAGAGAACCACAGACTCAGCACACACAGACACACACATACTCACCTCACACAGACACACACAGAGACCCACAGACTCACCTCACAGACACCAACACAATCACCACACTGAGAAGCACACACTCACCACAAACGGACACACAAACTTACCAAACACAGACCCACAGACTTACCACACAGAGAACCACAAACTCACCACATAGCAAAATACAAACTCACCACACAGAGACCCACAGACACATCACACAGATACCCACAAACTCACCTCACACAGAGACCCACAAACTCACCTCACACAGAAACCCACAAACTCAATTCACACAGAGACCCACACAATTACCACACAGAGATCCAAAAAATTCACCTCACACAGAAACCCAAACTCCCCTCACACAGACACCCACAGACTCACAGACTCACCACACAGAGAACCACAAACTCACCACACAAAGACCCACAAACTCACCACACAGAGACCAACAGACACATCACACAGAGATCTACCAACTTACCTCACACAGAGACCCACAAACTCACTTCACACAGAGACCCACACACTCACCACACACAGACACACACAGCGACCCACAAACTCACCTAACACAGAGACCTACAAACTCACCTCACACAGAGACCCACAAACTCACCTCACACAGAGACCCCCAAACTCAATTCACATAGAGACCCACACCATCACCACACAGAGATCCACTAACTCACCTCACACAGACACCCAAACTCCCCTCACACAGACACCCACAGACCCACAGACTCACCTCACACAGAGACACACAGACTCACCACACAGACACACACAGAGACCCACAGACTCACCACAAACAGACACCCACACTCACCTCACAGACACCCACATACTCACCACAGACACACACAGAGACCCACAGACTCACCTCACACAGACACACACAGAGAACCACAGACTCACCTCAGACAGAGACCAATAGACTCACCACACACAGACACCCACACTCAAACCACACAGACACCCATAGACTCAACACACACAGACACACACAGATTCACCTCAGACAGACACACATAGAGAACCACAGACTCACCACACACAGACACACACATACTCACCTCACACAGACACACACAGAGACCCACAGACTCAGCACACAGACACCAACACAATCACCACACTGAGAACCACACACTCACCACAAACAGACACACAAACTCACCACACACAGACCCACAGACTCACCACACAGAGAACCACAAACTCACACACAGCGACATACAAACTCACCACACAGAGACCCACAGACACATCACACAGAGATCTACCAACTTACCTCACACAGAGACCCAAAAACTCACTTCACACAGAGACCCACACACTCACCACAACCAGACACACACAGATACCCACAAACTCAATTCACACAGAGACCCACAAACTCACCTCACACAGAGACCCAAAAACTCAATTCACACAGAAACCCACACAATCACCACACAGAGATCAACAAACTCACCTCACACAGATACCCACACTCCCCTCACACAGACACCCACAGACTCATAGACTCAACTCACACAGAGACACACATAGACCCACAGACACACCTCACACAGACACCCACAGACTCACTACACACAGACACCCACACTTAACCCACACAGACACCCACAGACTCACCACGCACAGACACACTCAGAGACCCACAGACTCACTTGAAACGGAGACCCACAGACTCACCACACAGAGACACCCACAAACAAACCACAGAGACACCCACAGACTCACCACGCACAGACACACACAGAGACCCACAGACTAACCTCACACAGAGACCCCCAAACTCAATTCACAGAGACCCACAGACTCACCTCACAGACACCAACACAATCACCACTGAGAACCACACACTCACCACACAGCGACATACAAACTCACCTCACAGAGACCCACAGACACATCACACAGAGATCTACCAACTTACCTCACACAGAGACCCAAAAACTCACTTCACACAGAGACCCACACACTCACCACAACCAGACACACTCAGATACCCACAAACTCACCTCACACAGAGACCCACAAACTCAATTCACACAGAGACCCACACAATCACCACACAGAGATCCACAAACTCACCTCACACAGACACCCAAACTCCCCTCACACAGCTCACCCACAGACTCACAGACTCACCTCACACAGAGACACACAGACTCACCACACAGACACACACAGAGACCCACAGACTCACCACACACAGACAGGCACACTCACCTCACAGACACCCAAATACTCACCACAAATACACACAGAGACCCACAAACTCACCTCAGACAGACAGACACAGAGAACCACAGACTCACCACACACAGACACACACAAACTCAACTCACACAGACAGAGACCCACAGACTCACCTCACACAGACACCCACACTCAAACCACACAGACACCCACAGACTCACAGACACACCTCACACAGAGACACACAGAGACCCACAGACTCACCTCACAAAGAGACCCACAGACTCACCAAACACAGACACCCACACTTACCACACAGAGACACACAGACTCACCACACAGACACACACAGAGACCCCAGACACACCACACACAGACACCCACACTCAGCTCACAAACACCTACAGACTCACCACACAGACACAAACAGAGACCCACAGACTCACGTCACACAGACACACACAGAGACCCACAGACTCACCTCAGACAGAGACCCACAGACTCACCACACACAGACACCCACACTCAAACCACACAGACACCCACAGACTTAACACACACAGACACACAGATTCACCTCACAGACACAGACACCCACAGACTCACCACACACAGACACCCACAGACTAACCTCATACAGACACACAGAGACCCACACACTCACCACACAGAGACCCACAGACTCACCTCAGACAGAGACCCACAGATTCACCACACACAGACACCCACACTCAAACCACACAAACACCCACCGACTTAACACACATAGACACACAGATTCACCTCACAGACACAGACACCCACAGACTCACCACACACAGACACCCACAGACTAACCTCATACAGACACACAGAGACCCACACACTCACCACACAGAGACCCAAAGACTCATCACACAGAGACCCACAGACTCACCACACTTACACCCACACACTCACCACACGGATACGCACAGAATCACCACACAGAGACCCACAAACTCACGACACAGAGACCCACAGACTCATCACACAGGGATCTACAAACTTACCTCACACAGAGACCCATAAACTCACTTCACACAGAGACCCACACAATCACCACACAGAGACCCACAAACTCACCTCACACAGAGAAACACAAACTTATCTCACACAGAGACCCATAGACTCACCACACACAGACACACACAGAGCACCACAAAGTCACCACACAGAGACCCACAAACTAACCACACAGAGACTCACACACTCACCACACAGAGATCCACAGACTCACCTCACACAGAGACACACAGACTCACCACACAGACACACACGGAGACCCACAGACTCACCTCACACAGAGACTCACAGACTCACAACACACAGACACCCACACTTACCTCACAGACACCCACAGACTCACCACACAGACACACACAGAGACCCACAGACTCACCTCACACAGACACACACAGAGACCCACAGACTAACCTCACACAGACACCCACAGACTCACCACACACAGGCACCCACACTTAAACCACACAGACACCCACAGACTCACCACACACAGACACCCACAGATTCACCATACACAGACACACACAGAGACCCAGAGACTCACCTCACATAGAGACCGACAGACTCACCACACAAAGACGCCCACACTCAAACCACAAGGACACCCATAGACTCACAGACTCATCTCACACAGACACATACAGACTCACTACAAACAGAGACCCACAGAATCACCTCACTCAGACACACACAGAGACCCCAGACTCACCTGAAACAGAAACCCACAAACTCACCACACACAGACACACACAGATACCTACAGACTCACCACACACAGACACCCACACTGACCTCACACAGACACCCACAGACTCACAGACACACCTCACACAGACACCCACAGACTCACAGATTCACCTCACACAGAGACACACAGACTCACCACACAGACACACACAGAGACCCCAAGACACACCACACACAGACACCCACACTCAGCTCACAAAACCTACAGACTCACCACACAGACACAAACAGAGACCCACAGACTCACCTCACACAGACACACACAGAGACCGACAGACTCACCTCAGACAGAGACCCACAGACTCACCACACACAGACACCCACACTCAAACCACACAGACACCCACAGACTTAACACACACAGACACACAGATTCACCTCACAGACACAGACACCCACAGACTCACCACACACAGATACATACAGACTAACCTCATACAGACACACAGAGACCCACACACTCACCACACAGAGACCCAAAGACTCATCACACAGAGACCCACAGACTCACCACACTTACACCAACACACTCACCACACGGAGACGCACAGAATCACCACACAGAGACCCACAAACTCACGACACAGAGACCCACAGACTCATCACACAGGGATCTACAAACTTACCTCACACAGAGACCCATAAACTCACTTCACACAGAGACCCACACAATCACCACACATAGACCCACAAACTCACCTCACACAGAGAAACAAAAACTTATCTCACACAGAGACCCATAGACTCACCACACACAGACGCACACAGAGAACCACAAAGTCACCACACAGAGACCCACAAACTCACCACACAGAGACTCACACACTCACCACACAGAGATCCACAGACTCACCTCACACAGAGACACACAAACTCACCACACAGCCACACACGGAGACACACAGACTCACCTCACACAGTGACTCACAGACTCACCACACACAGACACCCACACTTACCTCACAGACACCCACAGACTCACCACACAGACACACACAGAGACGCACAGACTCACCTCACACAGACACCCACAGACTCACCACACACAGACACCCACACTTAAACCACACAGACACCCACAGACTCACCACACACAGACACCCACAGACTCACCATACACAGACTCACATAGAGACCCACAGACTCACTACACAGACGCCCACACTCAAACCACAAGGACACCCATAGACTCACAGACTCATCTCACACAGACACATACAGACTCACCACACAGACACACATATAGACCCAAAGACTCACCTCACGCAGAGACCCACAGACTCACCACACAAAGACACCCACACTCACCTCACAGACACCCACAGACTCACCACACATAGAGACCCACAGAATCACCTCACTCAGATACACACAGAGACCCCAGACTCACCTGAAACAGAGACCCACAGACGCACCACACACAGACACCCACATTCAAACCACACAGACACCCACAGACTCACCACGCACAGACACACACAGAGACCCACAGACTAACCTCACACAGACACACACAGAGATCCACACACTCACGACACAGAGACCCACATACTCATCACACAGAGACCCACAGACTCACCACACAGATACCCACACACTCACCACACAGAGACCCACAGACTCACCACACACAGACACCCACAGACTCACCATACACAGACTCACATAGAGACCCACAGACTCACTACACAGACGCCCACACTCAAACCACAAGGACACCCATAGACTCACAGACTCATCTCACACAGACACATACAGACTCACCACACACAGAGACCCACAGAATCACCTCACTCAGACACACACAGAGACCCCAGCCTCACCTGAAACAGAAACCCACAAACTCACCACACACAGACACCCACATTCAAACCACACAGACACCCGCAGACTCACCACGCACAGACACACACAGAGACCCACAGACTAACCTCACACTGACACACACAGCGACCCACAAACTCGCCTAACACAGAGACCCACAAACTCACCTCACACAGAGACGCACAAACTCACCTCATACAGAGACCCAAAAAATCTATTCACACAGAAACCCACACAATCACCACACAGAGATCAACAAACTCACTTCACACAGACACCCACACTCCCCTCACACAGACACCCAAAGACTCATAGACTCAACTCACACAGAGACACACAGAGACCCACAGACTCACCTCACACAGACACCCACAGACTCACCACACACAGACACACACAGAGACCCACAGACTCACCTCACACAGAGACCCACAGACTCACCACACACAGACACCCACACTCAAACCACACAGACACCCACAGACTCACAGACTCACCTCACACAGACACATACAGACTCACCACACAGACACACATATAGACCCAAAGACTCACCTCACGCAGAGACCCACAGACTCACCACACAAAGACACCCACACTCACCTCACAGACACCCACAGACTCACCACACATAGAGACCCACAGAATCACCTCACTCAGATACACACAGAGACCCCAGACTCACCTGAAACAGAGACCCACAGACGCACCACACACAGACACCCACATTCAAACCACACAGACACCCACAGACTCACCACGCACAGACACACACAGAGACCCACAGACTAACCTCACACAGACACACACAGAGATCCACACACTCACGACACAGAGACCCACATACTCATCACACAGAGACCCACAGACTCACCACACAGATACCCACACACTCACCACACTGAGACCCACACACTCACCACACACAGCCACACAAGCTTACCACACACAGACCCACAGACTCACCACACAGAGACCACAAACTCACCACACAGAGACCCACAAACTCACCACACAGAGACCCACAGACTCATCACACAGGGATCTACAAACTTACTTCACACAGAGACCCACACACTCACCACACAGAGACCCACAAACTCACCTCACACAGAGAAACACAAACTTATCTCACACAGAGACCCACAGACTCACCACACACAGACACACCCAGAGAACCACAAAGTCACTACACAGCGACCCACAAACTCACCACACAGAGACCAACACACTCACCACACAGAGATCCACAGACTCACCTCACACAGAGACACACTAGACTCACCACACAGACACACACGGAGACCCACAGACTCACCTCACACAAAGACTCACAGACTCACCACACACAGACACCCTCAGACTCACCACACACAGACACCCACACTTAAACCACACAGAAACCCACAGACTCACCACACACAGACACCCACAGAATCACCACACACAGACACACACAGAGACCCACAGACTCACCTCACACAGAGACCGACATACTCACCACAAACAGACACCCATACTCAAACCACACAGACACCCACAGACTCACAGACTCACCTCACACAGACACATACAGACTCACCACACAGACACACATAGAGACCAAAAGACACCTCACGCAGAGACCCAAAGACTCAGCACAAAAAGACACCCACACTCACCTCACAGACACCCACAGACTCACCACACACAGAGACCCACATACTCATCACACAGAGACCCACAGACTCACCACACAGATACCCACACACTCACCACACTGAGACCCACACACTCACCACACACAGCCACACAAGCTTACCACACACAGACCCACAGACTCACCACACAGAGACCACAAACTCACCACACAGAGACCCACAAACTCACCACACAGAGACCCACAGACTCATCACACAGGGATCTACAAACTTACTTCACACAGAGACCCACACACTCACCACACAGAGACCCACAAACTCACCTCACACAGAGAAACACAAACTTATCTCACACAGAGACCCACAGACTCACCACACACAGACACACACAGAGAACCACAAAGTCACTACACAGCGACCCACAAACTCACCACACAGAGACCAACACACTCACCACACAGAGATCCACAGTCTCACCTCACACAGAGACACACTAGACTCACCACACAGACACACACGGAGACCCACAGACTCACCTCACACAAAGACTCACAGACTCACCACACACAGACACCCTCAGACTCACCACACACAGACACCCACACTTAAACCACACAGAAACCCACAGACTCACCACACACAGACACCCACAGAATCACCACACACAGACACACACAGAGACCCACAGACTCACCTCACACAGAGACCGACATACTCACCACACACAGACACCCACACTCAAACCACACAGACACCCACAGACTCACAGACTCACCTCACACAGACACATACAGACTCACCACACAGACACACATAGAGACCAAAAGACACCTCACGCAGAGACCCAAAGACTCAGCACAAAAAGACACCCACACTCACCTCACAGACACCCACAGACTCACCACACACAGAGACCCACAGAATCACCTCACTCAGACACACACAGAGACCCACAGACTCACCTGAAACAGAAACCCACAGACTCACCACACACAGACACCCACATTCAAAACACACAAACACCCACAGACTCACCACGCACAGACACACACAGAGACCCACAGACTAACCTCACACAGACACACACAGAGACCCACACACTCACCACACAGAGACCGACAGACTCATCACATAGAGACCCACAGACTCACCACACAGATACCCACACACTCACCACACTGAGACCCACACACTTACCACACACAGACACACAAACTCACCACACACAGACCGACAGACTCACCACACAGAGATCCACAAACTCACCACACAGAGACCCACAGACACATCACACAGAGATCTACCAACTTACCTCACACAGAGACCCACAAACACACTTCACACAGAGACCCACACACTCCCAACACACAGACACACACAGCGACCCACAAACTAACCTAACACAGAGAACCACAAACTCAACTCAGACAGAGACCCACAAACTCACCTCATACAGAGACCCAAAAAATATATTCACACAGAAACCCACAAAATCACCACACAGAGATCCACAAACTCACCTCACACAGACACCCACACTCCCCTCACACAGACAACCACAGACTCATAGACTCACCTCACACAGAGACACACAGAGACCCACAGCCTCACCTCACACAGAAACCCACAGACTCACCACACACAGACACCCACACTTGAACCACGCAGACACCCACAGACTCACCACACACAGACACCCACAGACTCACCGCACACAGACACACACAGAGACCCACAGACTTACCTCACACAGACACAGAGACCCACAGACTCACCTCACACAGAGACCCACAGACTCACCACACGCAGACACCCACACTCAAACCACACAGACACCCACAGACTCACAGACTCACCACACAGACACACATAGAGACCCAAAGACTCACCTCACGCAGAGACCCACAGACTCACCACACATAGAGACCCACAGAATCATCTCACTCAGATACACACAGAGACCCACAGACTCACCTGAAACAGAGACCCACAGACGCACCACACACAGACACCCACAATCAAACCACACAGAGACCCACAGACTCACCACGCACAGAGACACACAGAGACCCACACACTCACCACACAGAGACCGACAGACTCATCACACAGAAACCCACAGACTCACCACACAGATACCAACACACTCACCACACTGAGACCCACACACTCACCACACACACACACAAACTCACCACACACAGACCCACAGACTCACCACCAGAGACCACAAACTCACCACACAGAGACCCACAAACTCACAACACAGAGACCCACAGACTCATCACACGGGGATATACAAACTTACCTCACACAGAGACCCACAAACTCACTTCACACAGAGACACACACACTCACCACACAGAGACGCACAAACTCACCTCACACAGAGAAACACAGAGAGCCACACACTCACCACACAGAGACCCACAGACTCACCACACACCCACACACTCACCACACTGAGACCCACACACTCACCACACAGAGACACACAAACTCACCACACACAGACCGACAGACTCACCACAAAGAGACCACAAACTCACCACACAGAGACCCACAGACACATCACACAAGAGATCTACCAACTTACCTCACACAGAGACCCACAAACTCACTTCACACAGAGATCCACACACTTACCACACACAGACACACACAGCGACGCACAAACTGACCTAACACAGAGAACCACAAACTCACCTCACACAGAGACCCACAAACTCACCTCACACAGAGACCCAAATTCTCAATTCACACAGAAACCCACACAATCACCACAGAGATCCACAAACTCACCTCACACAGACAACCACACTCCGCTCATACAGACACCCACAGACTCATAGACTCACCTCACACAGACACTCACAGAGACCCACAGACTCACCTCACACAGACACCCACAGACTCACCACACACAGACACCCACACTTAAACCACACAAACACCCACAGACTCACCATGCACAGACACACACAGATACCAACACACTCACGACACTGAGACCCACACACTCACCACACACAGACACACAAACTCACCACACACAGACCCACAGACTCACCACACAGAGACCACAAACTCACCACAAAGAGACCCACAAACTCAAAACACAGAGACCCACAGACTCATCACACAGGGATCTACAAACTTACCTCACACAGAGACCCACAAAATCACTTCACAGAGAGACCCACACACTCACTTATCTCACACAGAGACCCACAGACTCACCACACACAGACACACACAGAGAACCACAAAGTCACCACACAGAGACCCACAAACTCACCACACAGAGACCCACACACTCACCACACAGAGATCCACAAACTCACCTCACACAGAGACACACAGACTCACCACACAGACACACACGGAGACCCACAGACTCACCTCACACAGACTCACAGACTCATCACACACAGACACCCACACTTGCCTCACAGACACCCACAGACTCACCACACAGACACACACACACACAGACCAACAGACTCACCTCACACAGACACACAGCGATCCACAGACTCACCTCACACAGACACCCACAGACTCACCACACACAGACACCCACACTTAAACCACACAGAGACCCATAGACTCACCACACACAGACACCCACAGACTCACCACACACAGACACACACACTCACCACACTGAGACCCACACACTCCCCACATACAGACACACAAACTCACCACACACAGACCCACAGAATCACCACACAGAAACAACAAAATCACCACACAGAGACCCACAGACACATCACACAGAGATCTACCAACATACCTCACACAGATACCCACAAACTCACTTCACACAGAGACCCACAAACTCACCTCACACAGAGACCCACAAACTCACCTCACACAGAGACCCACAAACTCAATTCACACAGAAACCCACACAATTACCACACAGAGATCCACAAACTCACCTCACTCAGACACACACAGAGACCCACAGACTAACCTTACACAGACACACACAGAGAACCACACACTCACCACACAGAGACCCACAGACTCACCACATTAAGACCCACACACTCGCCACACACAGACACACAAACTCACCACACACAGACCGACAGACTCACCACACAGAGACCACAAACTCACCACACAGAGACCCACAGACACATCACACAGAGATCTACCAACTTACCTCACACAGAGACCCACAAACTCACTTCACACAGAGATCCACACACTTACCACACACAGGCACACATGGCGACCCACAAACTGACCTAACACAGAGACCCACAAACTCACCTCACACAGAGACCCACAAACTCACCTCACACAGAGACCCAAAAACTCAATTCACACAGAAACCCACACAATCACCACAGAGATCCACAAACTCACCTCAAACAGACACCCACACTCCCCTCACACAGACACCAACAGACTCACCACACACAGACACCCACAGATTCACCACACACAGACACACACAGAGACCCACAGACTCACAACACAAAGACACACACACTCACCTCACAGACACCCACAGACTCACCACACATAGAGACCCACAGAATCACCTCACTCAGACACACACAGAGACCCGCAGACTCACCACACACCGACACCCACAATCAAACCACACAGACACCCACAGACTCACCACGCAGAGACACACACACTCACGACACTGAGACCCACACACTCACCACACACAGACACACAAACTCACCACACACAGACTCACACTCACCACACAGAGGCCACAAACTCACCACACATAGAGACCCACAGAATCAACTCACTCAGATACACACAGAGACCCACAGACTCACCTGAAACAGAGACCCACAGACGCACCACACACAGACACCCACAATCAAACCACACAGAGACCCACAGACTCACCACGCACAGAGACACACAGAGACCCACACACTCACCACACAGAGACCGACAGACTCATCACACAGAGACCCACAGACTCACCACACAGATACCAACATACTCACCACACTGAGACCCACACACTCACCACACACACACACAAACTCACCACACACAGACCCACAGACTCACCACCAGAGACCACAAACTCACCACACAGAGACCCACAAACTCACAACACAGAGACCCACAGACTCATCACACGGGGATATACAAACTTACCTCACACAGAGACCCACAAACTCACTTCACACAGAGACACACACACTCACCACACAGAGACGCACAAACTCACCTCACACAGAGAAACACAGAGAGCCACACACTCACCACACAGAGACCCACAGACTCACCACACACCCACGCACTCACCACTCTGAGACCCACACACTCACCACACAGAGTCACACAAACTCACCACACACAGACCGACAGACTTACCACACAGAGACCACAAACTCACCACACAGAGACCCACAACCTCACCACACAGAGACCCACAGACACATCACACAAGAGATCTACCAACTTACCTCACACAGAGACCCACAAACTCACTTCACACAGAGATCCACACACTTACCACACACAGACACACACAGCGACGCACAAACTCACCTAACACAGAGACCCACAAACTCACCTCACACAGAGTCCCACAAACTCACCTCACACAGAGACCCAAATTCTCAATTCACACAGAAACCCACACAATCACCACAGAGATCCACAAACTCACCTCACACAGACAACCACACTCCGATCATACAGACACCCACAGACTCATAGACTCACCTCACACAGACACTATCCACACTGTGTGCAAAAATCCCGGTGGGATGCAAGTCGAATAATAACAATCATACGACAATTTAGATTAAAGTTATCAGGCTAACTCTGTACTACAAAAAACAAACATGGCTAAACCAAAACGTTTTCAAAATCACCAAAATAAAGCTATAAAAACAATGTAACAGTGATCATAGGAACTGTGATTCAAATTTAACAATTAACGATATATACATAACATGTACGACCAAACTTTGCAGCCATAGCTGGCTGTATGAGTCACTCCATAACAGCAGGATTATGAGTCGCAGTATGTAAAAAAATATTCAATACACCTTTAAAGATCAGCACACTATTCAAGTGTACATCTATGGTACAATTTATTGAAAATAAGTTTTGGGAACAGACACTTATTTCTTTTAAACAACAGACAAATATTAACAAGCACTGTTTATTACATTAACTTTGTTTAACTTTTTTGGTCCCAGTTGAGACATTCAGAACTATGACAAAACAAATAATTGTGCTCTGATCTAATGTGCAATCTGTGGCATATGAATTTGTTAAGGTGATGTTGTCCGGTCCTGTACATATCAAGTACAGTGAGGGAAAAAATTATTTGATCCCCTGCTGATTTTGTACATTTGCCCACTGACAAAGAAATGAACAGAATATAATTTTAATGGTAGGTTTATTTGAACAGTGAGAGGCAGAATAACTACAAAAACATCCAGAAAAACATGTCAAAAATGTTATAATTTGATTTCCATTATCCTCCTAGCGAGGCCACGCTAGGAGGATAAAAGGGGACCCCGGGCAAAGGTTTGGGGCTGTTGCTTGGAGTGGAATCTCGTCGGACTGCTGGAGTCATCGTCACCATCTGCATTTTCTCGGCGGTGTCAGACAGGCAGTCTGTTAGCTCTCTTGACTGAAAGTGTAGTGACCCCTTGTACCGTGTGAAGGCTATAATAAATAGAGTACCTCCTGCTCCTCGTGTCTCTGCGTGTATCGCTAGACGTGGATCATAACGACAGTAGATGTACACTCACTCTGAGTTTTTACTCAATGACGTTAAACTTCACATCTACCCTACCTCCATGCTACATGCCGACAACCCACTGCTTTGGTAACCAAACTGCAACGTATTTTATTAGTAAACCTGCATTTTCTAATTTTACCCAAATCTTAACCTCGGTTGGATGTTGCCATCCTGCCGTGGAAACAACGAATCATTCGTGTCTCGAGCAGAAGATTGCAAGCCTTGTGTTAGAGAATGGCCCACTGAAGCTGTAATCACGGAGCTACTTCTGAGTACCTTTCAAGTGCCCTCTCATCCACGTAATAAAGAGCAGGATCCTCCCTCCTGTAACGTTGGTCGTAACAATGTTCTTACTTCTTTGTGCTTTCAAGGACAACCGGGCTCACCTTGGTCTGTCTCACTGTCACACTCACTTCTATTCGTACACTCACTCATCTGGGTCTGTCTCACTGTCATACTCACCTCATCCACACGCACTGACGTAGGTCTGTCTCACTGTCACACTCACATCACTAGTCACACTCACCCACCTGGGTCTGTCTCACTGTTACACTCACCTCTCTACCACACTCACCTGGGTTTGTCTTACTTTAACACCACATTCCACAGACACTTACATTGGTCTGTCTCAATGTCACACTCACCTCTACCCACACACACTCACCAGAGTCTGTTTCACTCTCTCACTCATTTGTCTTCCTACACTCACTCACTTGGGTCTGTCTTACTGTCACACTCACCACTCTACCCACACTAACCTGGGTCTCACTGTCTCACCTCTCTTCAAAAACACTGAATTCCTGCTGAACAACACGCGGTTCAACCCACAAGCACTTGGGAGAGCTACAGGGCTCACATGCCATGTCCTTCACAGTCCTGTAATTCGTTTTATTATTATTGCCATAATTGAGTTTGGCAAAAGCCTGTGCGAGACTTTGAACAATGTACACACAGGACCGTCCATAAGGGTGCTAGGCCAGGGGAAAATCCCAGCATGTGGGCCTCCGACGCGTTCAAATTCCACCGCAAGTATTACATCTGACACCCAGGTGACATTGAAGCGCAGGGCCCCCCCAATGCCCGCGGACCTGGGCGGTCGCTCCGATTCTCCGTATCCAAGGGGCGATTCTATGTGCACAATGCAGACCTTCTTGTAAAAACATGGTTTTACGAGGGCCTCCTCACGCAAATTAAGTAGAGAACCACATTACTGCCATGTGATGGTTTATGTTTCGCAGTCATTGACGACCAGGCTGAGATCATGAACTCGCTAGACTTGACAACCCACTTTGATCACAGGCGGGTGCCTGGATTCAGACCCAGTTACTCCGTGGTCCCACTTCAGTGCTCTGACCTCTCGGTCACTGGGCCGCCTCTAAACACCCCCCATGTTAAATACATAAGTAGCAACCTGTATCGTGAGCAGCAGCATTCTTTGAATACTCTGCCAAAACAATTTGAATTGTGGAGTGTTGACCCAATTTCGCAATTGCTTTATCATACCTCTGGTTGCAGGAATAATTTCTACAAGACCGAGTTCTAGAGAGCCCCTTTACACGATGTTTTGTTCTACTCTTCCACACTGAGCAGATATTTTAGAAGATGGAGTACCCACACTTTAACACACCACATGCACCTTGCTGCTCGATTGTGGCTTACCCATTTCTACTGATTGGTGGACAGAGGCAGGGGTGGTTAAGAAACTCAAACGTTTGTTTCAACTGCTGTTACAGAAGGGGAACAGATAGGCAGTGGAGCAGGGAGGTAGAGGGGCAGTGGAGTAGAAGGGCAGTGGAGCATTGGAGTAGTTGAGCAGTAGGGCAATTGAGCAGATGGGCAGTGGGACAGCGGAGCAGAAGAGCAGTGGGCCAAATGGGTAGTAGGGCAGTGGAGTAGTGGAGCAAAGGGACAGTTGGGCAGAGGGGCAATGGATCAATTGAGCAGTGGGACAGTGGGACAGTGGGGCAGTGGAGCAGTGGATCAGTGGGGCAGTGGAGTAGAGTGGCAGTGTTGTGAAGGAGGCGAATCACCTGAATATCTTTTCCCACCGACATTTGTATGTGCTCTAAAGAAGGACCATCTCTCAAAACGGCGATCATTCTATATTTGTCCTTGTACCTCCACACACAGCTGGAAAACCGCACACCTGAGCCAAGGCACATTTAACCAACTCAGGCAGCACTTGCAAGCAATTCAAATATATTTTTTGTCATCATGGGTTTATTTCAAAGAGTTTATAGTACCAATAAGAACAATGGTATTTAACCGTATTATTTGCAGGGTGGCCCTGGGGCTTGCCATGTGGCAGGTGTCGTCCATTGTCCGATCCAGACCCCTCCAGCTCTCTCACCCTGGCTTTTCTGCCCCTTCCATGTCCTGGAAACCATAGCAAGGTCATCCCATGAGGACTGCCTGGATAAAAACCAGCATGGAAGGGGCCCAGAGTGGGGCCGGCTATGCTTTTGGGCTAGTCCCGTGTGTGTGTGGTGTGCGTGGTGTCTTGGTAGCAATCGTTCTCCACTTCAACAGCTGTGGTCCCAGTGGCAACGTTTCTCTGGGGAACCGTGTGGTAAGTGTGTTTCATGTATCACGGGGTGGGTGGGTGTGGCATGTATCACAGGGTGGGTGGGTAGTATGGTGATAGTGGTCATGGTTGGCACCAATCCACGACCACCACCATCACCCCTACTGAGTGGTTGACATGCTACCACAAAGCAGCACGCGGCGGAGGAGTGAGGTGATCGCTCTTGCAACGCGAGCGAGGCCCCCTCGCTTCCTCTTCTTTCCCTGCATCACCACCTCCACCACCTGCACCTCTTCCATCTCCTGCTCCTTTGTCTCGTCCTCCATTTCATCTTCATCCTCCACCACCATCGTATGCCCCTTCTCTGTTTTCTCAATTCTCTCCTCATCCTCCTCAACCTCCTCGTCCTCGGAGGTGGCAGAAGTGGTGGCAGTGGTGTCGGTGGTGGTGGTGTTGGCTGAGGTGGCAGTGCTGGTGGTGTCAGTGGCGGTGGTGGTGGTGGTGGCGGTAGTGGTGGTGTTGGTTGCGTTGGTAGCGGCAGAGGTGGTGGTTGCCATGGTGGTGGCAGTGGTGGTGGCGTTAGCGGCAGGGTGGTCGGTGGTGATGATGGCGGTGGACGTGGTGGAGTTGGTGGAGGTGGTTGCGGTAGCGTCAAAGGTGTCGGTGGTGGCGGTGGCAGCAGTGGTGGTGGCGCTGGCAGTGGAGTAAGTTGTGGTGGTGGCAGAGGTGGTGGTTGCCGCGGTGGTGGCGGTGACGGTGACGGTGGCGGTGGTGGCAGTCGTGTCAGTGGTGGCAGTGATGGCGGGGGTGGCAGCGGTGGTGGTGGTTGCAGCGTTGCTGGCAGTGGTGGTGATGGCAGCGGTCCTGACGGGGCACTGCTCCTCCTCAAGGTACTTCTCATCCTCCTCCAGACGCTTCTCCTCAAGATGCTTCATCTCACGAAGTCGCTTCTCCTCCGCGAAGCACTGCACTATAACGAGTCGCTTCTTGAGGAGATGGTCTCTGAAGCAATGCTCCTCTGTGCGGCACTTTTCCCTGGCCAGGCGCTGCACCTCAAAGAGGCGCTCCTCTACCAGGAGGCGTTTCAGCGTCCCAAGGTCCTTCTCCTGAAGACGCTTCACCCCGCTGAAGTCTTTTAACTCCCCAATTATCCTCTGTTCAAGCAAAGATCACCACATTAATATTCAGACATGCACATGCAAACAAAAATTAATACCCACATGCATGCAAACATAAACGTGCACATAAACCCAACACAAATGCATACTCACACATCTTTGTACAGATGCAGACATCCACGTTCACTCATTCAAACTCGCTTTTTACACTCGCATGAATATACACAGTCAAGAAAATTTCAAATCAAGATTGAATATATAAAATCACCTGATAACATAACACCTTATCCATCAATACTTTTATCACATTGTACGTGTAGCCCTAACCCTTAATAATCCCAACCCCTACATAATCAAAATACATGTTACATCCTCATATATCCTCACACACCCCATACATGCACTTAAGTCTGTGATCGACTGGGAATATTTCAAAGCAATTGTTGGCAACAATCATCACTGGCAATAGTTTCCACAGAATGTTACATTATAAAGATCTCGTAGCCCATAATCTCGACAAATTTCACGCAGTGCCCATAGTGGGCAACTGGAATGGCTACTTCCAATCAACTGAACTAGCAGACGTAATTAATGTGACTGATTTATATCATTTCGTCCTCAATGGTAATAAATGACCAATGCATGAGTGGGATGGTGGAGAGATTGGCTGATGGTGTCTGGAGCTGGTTTTGATATACAGAGGGGTGAAGCAGAGGAATGTTCCAGAGAGATGGTGTCTTGTGATGTTATAGATTCATGATAAGGCTATATGATGGTCTATTTAATTGGTGGTGGTGTGGTGAGAAAGGTAATGTGGAGAGATGGTGTGCCAGTTTTGTAGATAATGTGTATTTGACCCCCACAGACCCCATACACACCTTTGGGGAGCGATGCTTGTAACCTTGGCCTGGGAAAGGGTCCACTTTATCCATAATGTCACCCCAGGTGGTCGACTGGCGCGACGATTCCCGGCCTGCGAAGAGCAGACAGGTAATTCAAAGGACGAGTAATGAATTAGAGAACGAAGAACATGGAGTTTCACAGAACGAATTTTAAGATCCCTGTAATTAGCTCTTTCCACACAACAGGAGCTGCTATTCAGAAATATTCATCACATGGCAGTAAAACTTTACAAGTCATGTTTTTGTGGGCATGCTGAGACCATTAATTCCATAAGCTTGAGACCCCAGTTTAAACAAAAATGGCTGAAATTCAGATATAAACCCATCGTTTCTGGAACACTCGATCATTACGTCTTCCCATCACAACCAAGCCATGTCTTCTCAAAGTAATTGATAAAGGAGCCTCCTTCTCTGTATATAAGCCACGTGATGCAGGTATCTGGGACTTACCCTCATAGTCATCCACAATCTCAGCCCACTTGATATGGCTATCCATGTTGTTGGGAAAGAGTAGATTCTGCGTGAAGTTGGATGGCCTGTGGAGTTTGGAACAACGCTAAGATTTAGCAACAATTTGAATCACTCATCCTCTAAAATATTACATATTTGGCCACTCACTGTACCAATCCCATCACTTCCATGCCTGTTGCTTTCAAGCCAACGCCCGCACTTGTTTGCCACTCATACGTGCTTCTGATCACTCACTCATCGATCCACACAAACATGTTTATTCCACCAGCCTATTACATTAAACATAATCGCCAAACTTAATGATATTTAATCCACACATGCATGTTAATGTACAGCTCATTTGCATTAATCGAATTATTGATAAACACCCCCCCCCCCCCCCCTATGCCTTGTAGGTCATGAGGGTCATATGACCTTACTTAAATTATTTGTTATAAACCGAGCATGACGTCGTGGGTCACGTGATGTCAGAGACACCACCCATGTGGCTGTGACATCACAGATTAGAGACAACTATGGCAGCAGCTGGGGTCTGAACAAGAAGGCAGACTCCTCCCCAATGTTGAATAACATTCAATACATAAAATGTAGGGCACAATTGTGCCAGCAATCAGAAAACAATAAGTGTAGACATGTTATTCATACTCTGAGATTTAAACAAGTTAGTTATTAATTTTAAAATGCTGACTCGCTTATGTCTAAACAGTGACAGTAAAAGCAACATATCAGGGCATGCCAAGCAACCTATCTAGCAGTCCTAATTTGATTGCAGAAAATAAAAATACCAACATATCAACAATAATGAGGCTTTAATTTGCGGTCAAAATGTAAAATAAAGATAAACAACACTCATAGTCAACAGGGACGCTCACCTCGTTGAGGATTCGCTCTCCAACGTCGTCTGCAGCTGCTCCCTCGTGCGCATTCCTCTCGACTGGCGGTGGAGGCGTGGCTATGACGTACCAGAAATGACGTCACTTCCGCGAGGCTCCGCCCCCACGCGCACAGCTGCCGCACCACGTGGTGCAGTGCGGGTGGTGGCCGTGGGTGGTGATGATGATGGGTGATGATGATGGGTGGTGGTGGTTGATGATGGTGGGTGGTGATGATGGTTATAGATGACGATGGGTGGTGATTATGATGGGTGCTGATGGCTGTTGATGATGATGGTTGATGGGTGATGATGTGTGTTGATGATGGTCGGTGGTGGTGGTGTTGATAGGTGGTTGATGATGATCGGTGGTGATGATTGTGATAGATGGTGATAATGATGGTTGGTGATGATGGTGGGTGTTCATGCTGATAATTGGTGTTAATGATGTAAGGTGGTGATCACGATGGGTGGTGATTATGATGGGTGATGATGCTGATTTGTGGTGAGGATAATGATGGGTGATGGTGATGTTGGGTGGTTGGTGGCAATGATGATGATGGTGGTCCGTGATAATGGGTGGTGGTGATGATTAGTCATGGTGATGATCATGGTTTATGGGTGGTGGTTATGATAGGTAAAAGTGATGATGGGTGGTGCTGATGATTGGTCATGGTGATAATGATGGTTGATTGGTGGTGGTTTTGATAGTTGGAAGTGATGAAGGGTGGTAGTGATGAAGGGTGGTGATCATGATGGGTGGTGATGATGGGTGATGATGATGATTGGTGGTGATTGGTGGTGATTGGAGATTGGTGGTGATTGGAGATTGGTGGTGATTGGAGATTGGTGGTGATTAGTGGTGATTGGTGATTGTTGTGATTGGTGGTGATTGGTGATGATTGGTGATTGGTGGTGATTTGTGATTGGTGGTGATTGGTGATTGGTGGTGAAAGGTGATTGGAGATTGGTGGTTATGGATGGTGTTTGGTGGTGATTGATGGTGATTGGTGATTCATGGTGATTGGTGGTGATTGATGGTGATTGGTGATTCATGATGAGTGGTGGTGATTGGTGATTGTTTTTGATTGGTGATTCGTGGTGAATGTTTGTTATTGGTGTTTGGAGATTGGTGTTGTTTGGTGGTGATTGGTGATTAACAGTGATTGGTGGTGATTGGTGTTTGGCGGTTGGTGGTTATTGGTTGTGATTGGTGATTAACGGTGATTGGTAATTTGTGGTATTTAGCGATTAGTGGTGATTGGTGGTTCTTGGGTGGCGGTTGTGGTTGCTTGGGGGTGGTGGTGGGTGGTGGTGGTTGGAGGGTGGTGGTGGGTGGGTGGTTGTGGGTGAGTGGTTGTGGGTGGTGGTGGTGGTTGGTGGTGGTGGTGGTTGGTGATATTGGGTGATTGATCATGATGGGTGGTGGTGATGATGGGTCTGTGGTGGTGGTGATGATAGGTGATGGGTGGTTGTGATGAAGGATGCTGGTCATGATGGGTGGTGATGTGTGACGATGATGTTGGGTGGCGATGATGATGGATGATGATGATGGATGATGATTATGTGATGATGAGGGGAGGTGGTGGTTGTGGTTGGTGGTGGTTGTAGTTGCTGGTGGTTGTGGTTGGATGAGTTGGTCGTTGGTTGTGGATGGTGGTGGTTGGTGGTGATTGGTTGTGGGTGGTGGGTGGGGGTGGGTGGTGGTGGGGATGGGTGGTGGTGGGTGGTGGTGGGTGGTGGTGGTTGGTGGGTGGGGATGGGTGGTGGGTGGTGGTGGTTGGTGGGTGGTAGTGTTTGGTGGGTGGTGGTGGTTGGTGGTAGGTGGTAGTTGGTGGGTGTTTGTGGGTAGTGGTGGTTATGGTGGTTGGTGGGTGGTGGTTTGTGGGTGGTGGTTTGTGGGTGGTGTTGGTGGATGGTAGTGGTTGGTGGGTGGTGGTGGTGGGTGGTGGTGGTTGGTGGTAGGTGGTAGTTGGTGGGTGTTTGTGGGTAGTGGTGGTTATAGTGGTTGGTGGGTGGTGGTTTGTGGGTGGTGGTTTGTGGGTGGTGGTTGGTGGATGGTAGTGGTTGGTGGGTGGTGGTGGTGGTTGGTGGGTGATGGAGGTGGTTGGAGGGTGGTGGTGGTGGTTTGTGGGTGGTGTATGGTGGATGGTAGTGGTTGGTGGGTGGTTGTGGTGGTTGGTGGGTGGTGGAGGTGGTAGTGGGTGGTGGTGGGTGGTTGGTGGATGTGGGTGGTTGGTGGTTTGGTGGTGGTGGGCGGTGGGTGGTTGGTGGAGATCGGTGGTGGGTGATGGTGGGTGGTGGGTGATGGTGGGTGGTGGGTGGTGATGCGTGGTGGTGGGTGGTGCTGGGTGGTGCGTGGTGCTAGGTGGTGGTGGATGGTGGTGGGTAGTGGTGGGTGGTGGGTAGTCGTGGGTGGTGGGTGGCGGGTGGTGGTGGAGGTGCGTGGTTGGTAGTGGGTTGTCGTGGCTCGTGGTTGGTGGTGGGTGGTGGTGGGTGGTGGCTAGTGGTTGGTGGGTAGTGGGTGGTGGTGGTGGTGGTTGGTGGTGAGTGGTGGATGGTGGAGGTGAGTGGTGGTGGGTGGTGGTGGGTGGTGGTGGGTGGTTGGTGATGATGATTTATAATTGGTGCTGTTGATGATAATGATGATTGGTGCTGGTGATGATGATTGCTGCTGGTGATGATGATGATTGGTGCTGGTGCTGGTCATAACGCTGATTCGTGCTGGTGCTGGTGATAATGATGATGATTGGTGCTGGTGATGACGACTGATGATTGGTGATGACAATGATGATTATTGGTGATGCTGGTGATGATGATTGGTGCTGGTGATGATGATTGGTAATGAAGATGATGATTGTTGCTGGTGATGATGATTGGTGCTGGTGATGAGCATGATGATGAGTGCTGGTGCTGGTTATGATGATGATGATGATTCGTGCTGGTGAAGATGATCATGATTGGTGCTGGTGATGATTATTATTTGTGCTGGTCATGATGATGATGGTTCGTGCTGGTCATGGTGATGATGATGGTTGGTCCTCGTGCTGGGGATGATGATGATGATTGGTGCTGGCCATGATGATGATTATTGGTGCTGGTTATGATGATAATGGTTCGTGCTGGTGCTGGTGATGATTATTGGTGCTGGTGATGATGATTGGTGCTGGTGATGATGATTATTATTATTGGTGCTGGTGATAATGAAAGGTTGGGTTCATAATTGCCCGGTAGAATGAGTATATAATGGCCAGGTAGGGTGGGGTCACTCACCAACTCATCCACACATCTTGTGTGTGGTGATCCACCAACCACCGCCTAGATTTCAGGCGCCTTCCCAAAACCGCAATTCAATCACTCACGCACCCACTCCTTTACTCACCCACCCCCTCATTCACTCACCCACGCACTCATTCACTCGCCCATGCACTCATCAACGTACACACCCACTCATTCACTCACCCATACACTCATCAACTTACAGACCCACTCATTCACTCGCCCACGAACTCATTCACTCACTCACCCACTCATTAACTCACCCACCCACTCAATCACTCACCCACCCACTCACTCATTCACTCACCCATACACTCATCAACTTATCCACCTACTATTTCACTCACCCACTACTCATCCACTCACTCACCAACTCGTTCACTCACCCATTAATCATTAACTCACCCACCCACTCATTCACCCCCCCCCCCCCCACTCATTCGCTCACCCACCCACCCACACATTCACTCACCCAACTATTCATTCACTCACCTACCCACTCATTCACTAACTCAACCACTCACCCACCCACTCATTCACTCACCCACCCACTCACTTATTCACCAACCCATCCACTCATTCACACAACTGCCCTTCTGTTCACTAACCCACCCTATCCACTCATTCACTCACCCACCCATTCACTCACCCACCTTTTCACTCACACACCCATCTACTCATTCACCATCACATCTACTCATTAACTCAACCACCCACCCATTCACTCACCCAACCACTCATCCACTCACTCATTCACCCACCCACTCATTCCTCGACATCAGGAGGAAACAAGGAGGTGGAAAGGTGCTGATGCAGGCCGTTTTAAATGTCTTTGACGACCGCTTTTGTTGCAATCGAAACGTCGTAGTTTTTTGTTATTTTTTGCTACTTTCTCTGAACCTATCTACGTGGTGACTTTACCGAAAGACCCAAGAATACAAATACAACTTATTGGGTAGTCAGAATTCATCAGCACCAACCTGTATGTTGAACCTCTTTCGCACCGTACGTAGCCAACCGTGCAAATCTGTAGGTCTCTCTGGGTGTCTATAATGAGTGACCCATTGTTACTTAAAACAATTTTGGCAATGAAGTGATACGTGATATAATTGAATAGATTTTAAGCACTACAATTTTGAAAAAAAAAATATTGAATAAATTAAAAATAAAGAATAAAAGTAAGTACATGGTAATAAAAGCAACAGTTAAAATGTGTTGGATTTAGTAATAGCATGCCAAATGATGAGTTATTTAGCCTGAAAAATAGTGCAAATACAAATAGATTTTACAAGGAAAAGTGATTTATATTTACTAAATGTCTGAGCAATGGTAATTTAGATTTACTAAATATTTGGAGGAATCTGATTAATATTTATTAATGATCTGGCTGAAATTGATTTACATGTACTAATTGCCTGGGTGAAATTGATATAAGCTTACTAAATATCTGGTTCAATGATTTGGATTTACTAAATAAAATACTTATATTGAATGTCTGTTGCCATAACATTTATATTTCTAATCCACCCAATAGCATGCCTTCATGGTGTCACAATTCACTTACGTTAAGTCAACCGAGCACCATCAAAAAGATAAGAACTATGAAAAGGAACAGCAGATTGACATGTATTTGTGCAATTTTGTCTCAACATGTTTATCCAACATATTACAAGTACAAAAGAAAGAGGGGCTATGAAAAAACAAAGACAGAAACCATGTATCTGTACAATAGGGATACAATACCTGAAGTCTATTAATAATTTGTGGGCATTACAGGCACAGATTCCTTTTTTGGATGTGATTCAAGGTTTTAGTCTTGTTAGTGCATTTAAATTACGACAATTAAAAAAAATATGTAAAGATACTTTCATAATATTTATTTCTTATGTGCGCAAATTGAAATCCTAAGGGCCAATATGTTTATAAAACAGCTAAAAGAGATTAAAACATCACGTGAATTGATCCACAATCCAGGTGGACCTATCTTTTTTAACATGCACAATTACAAGCATGGCTTCCTAACAAGTAAACTAGCACAGCCTTCAGATGTTCCATGCATCTTACATCTATTCCTTTCGAAACGTCGTGAGAATTTTTATTGTTTTATATATATTTATTATTTTATTGTTTCCCTTCAACGTGACTTTACCGAAAGAGCTAAGAATATGAATTACTGCAGTCACGAAAGCTTTAAATGAAAATTTTACCGCCTCTACGGGGAGGGTTTCCACGTCACTTTAAGATCCTTCAACAAACTCCGGGATAAGAAGGCTCAGCTGATCGAGTCTCTCACCTTTCTGAAGAGATGCCGCGACTCTGGGGTAATTCCAATCGCATTTACACTGACCTCTGCTGCTGTAACTTCTTCTAATGCGAAACGAATTCTTTTCAAAACTAGCTTAGCTCTTATCTCAGAGAAAATCAGACTTATACGCACCGAACTAGATCAGTTAGACAAGACACTCTACAAATCACACTTATCATTGACGGCAACAATGTGCAGGTGACCGTCCCTCCCGCCTCTACATGGTGTGTGCGTGCATTCGTGCGAGGGGGGCGCCGCGTCGGCGCCGTCACTCCCAAGTGGCGGCGTCACGGCGGTGGGCACTGCCCCGACGGAGAGGCTCCGCTGCGGCAGCACCACAACTGTGTAGAGGCTAAACAGCGGACGTCTGCGAGAGCACCGGCCTCGGGAGAGTGGCGGGAAATCCGAGGCACCGGTGGCGGCGTCACGGCGGTGGGTATGGCCCCGACGGAGTGGCTCAGCTGTGGCAGCACCACACAGCCCCCCGAGGTGTCAGTCCTCGTCCCGGGTTGACTGGAGCACCTCGCCTGGGTTGCCCCTACAAGGTAGCGCCGCGGGGTCCGCGGGACTCGTCCGGCTCTCGTGGCTGGCCTTGGCGGTGGTGGCTCCACCTCTCGGGGTTCCGGCGGCGGTCTCCTCCACTCCAGTGGTTCTCACCGGTCCTGGGTACGTGCGAGCTGGAAGACAAACTCGGTAGCGGTAGGGTGCAGGGGCCATCGTACCCGTCTCTCCTGGCTCGGGTCGGGACCCCCTGGGGCCCGGGGCTCCGTGGGGCCCATACACTGTGCAAGGCCCCCGGGTATGGGGGGGGGGTGTGGGGACCCCGGGGTATCGGGGTCCTCGAACGGCGGGGTTCTCCCTCGCTGGGGCCGCCCTCCATGGTTTTATTCGCCGGACATTGACCACCATCTCCCGGCCTCTCTCCCCCCCTTGAATCAGTACCGTCCAGGGGGAGATCTGTCGCCCCACGGTCCAGGGTCCCCGCCAGTAGGTGGTTAGCTTCCCCATCTGTCCGGCCCCGACGCGAGGGGTGTGCAGCCACACCTTGGAGCCCGCCGAGTAGAAGGGGGCTCCATCCGGGGTCGGGCGCCCTGCTCCTGCCGCTGGTGTGCGGCCTCGCCTTGCAGGTAGGCCCGGACCCTAGCTCCGCATAGGGTCGAACTCACTACCCTGGTCAGTAATGACTCGTTCGGGGATCCCGTGCTTAAGTACGTAGTGTTCCACGAATGTTCGGGCCACTATGAGGGTTGTCTTATCGGGGATGGCCACCGCTATGGGATAGCGTGTGAAGTACAACACCGCTACAAGAATATATCGGTTGCCCCGGTGGGATCGCGGGAATGGCCCCTGCAGGTCGATCCCAACCAGCTGATTCGTCCGACTGACGCGGAACGGTCTCAGGGGGACCTGGTATCGCGCTGGTTTGGGCCCGCATTACTGACACGCGCGGCAGCCCTGCACCCAGGCGGCCACGTCTTGTGCTAACTTGGGCCAGAGATATTGGCGATGCAGGGTCTCCCCGTCGTGGCCCCCGAGCAGGTGGTCATGCACTAGCCTTAGCAGCTGGGGTCGCACCTGGGCGGGAACACAGATGCACCCAGGCTGGCCGGCTTCGGTGAGCTCCCGTACCACCCCGTTCTGCATGCACAACCGGGCGTACAAACCACGCCAGGGTCCTGGTAGGGTGTCCCTCTTCTCCCGTAGGGCCGCTTCCACCGCCGCCAGATCTGGATCCTCGCAGCTGGGTCCGTCTCAGCTACTCGTCGTCCAGGCCTGGGAAGGCGCAGCCGATGTTCTCCTGGATCCGATTGGGTGGGGTTAAGCGACCCGTTGGGCCCCGGGGCGTGGGCTCCGCGTCCGCCGGGTGGTCCCCCGGTTCCCTGGTTCCCCCTGCCGGGGTTTCTGTGGCACATATTGCACTCTCCCCCGCGAGGGGGGGTTTTAGTTTCGGCGCGCCCTCGGTGGTCCGCTGTTTGCTGGCAGCGTCCCCCCGTGAAGCACGGGCAGACTTCCTCCGCACTTGTCTCGGCGCACACCGCGGGTCGCCTCGACAAGGCGTCCGCGTTTGCATGTGTACGCCCAGCTCTGTACTCGATTTGCAATTTGTACTCATGCAACTCCGCTAACCATCGGGCCATCTGCCCCCGTGGTTCCTTGAACGTAAGGAGGAAATGCAGGGCATGATGGTCGGTGCGCACCCGACATTTCCTGCCATACATATACGGTCGGAACTGTTTACACGCGAAGATCACGGCATACAGTTCTTGACGGGTCACGCAATAATTCAGCTCGGCCCCACTCAGGGTCCGACTGGCATATGCGATGACCCGCTCCGTCCCACCCTGCACCTGCGACAGCACCGCGCTCAGCCCACTGCTGCAGGCATCGGTGTCTAAAATAAAATTAGTGGTGAAATTGGGGAAAGCTAGAGTGGGGGTGTGGGCGAGGTGGTCTTTGAGGGTGGTGAAGGCCGTCTGGCAGGCGTCCATCCACTGATAGGGGTTCTTAGGGGAGGTGAGTTGGGTGAGGGGGCATGCAATCTCGCTGAATCCCTTTACAGATCGACGATAATAGGTGGCGAGCCCCAAGAATGATCTCCGTCAGGTTCCTTGGCCGTGGCCATTCCACTACGGCGCGTACCTTCTCCGGATCGGTGCACACCCCGCCTCGCTGACTCGGTGTCCGAGGTATGCCACCTCGCACTGCGCAATGTAGCACTTACGCGGCTTGAGCTTGAGATGGGCTGCTCGCAATCGCTGGAACACCTCTCGCAGCCTGGACCAGTGTTCCGACAGATCTACTGAACACTGTCACCTCGTCCAGGTAAATCAGGCACTGTTCCCACTGCAAGCCCCGCATCACCAACTCCATCAATCGCTGGAACGTTGCGGGCGCGTTAGTGAGTCCGAACGGAAGCACTCGAAACTCGAACAGTCCAATTGGGGTGGTGAATGCGGTTTTTGGCCGATCCTCCTCTGCCATCTCCACCTGCCAGTACCCAGACCCCAGATCGAGGGTGGAAAAATACTGTGCTATTGCGAGGCTGTCAGAGGTGTCGTCGATGCACGGTATGGGGAAGGCGTCGCCGAGGGTGACTGCGTTCAACTTTCGGTAATCAACACAGAATCGGGTCGACCCATCCTTTTTCGTCACTAGCACTACCGGGGAAGACCAGGGGCTCGCTGAGGGCTGGATTATGTTATCACGTAGCATATCCGCGACTGCCTCTTTGATCTGGGTCCGATCAGGCGCGCCCACTCGGTATGCGGGGAGTTTGATGGGTCGGGCTGCACCTGTGTTAATTTGGTGCTTAACAAGGTCTGTCCGACCCATATCTGAATCGTGCTCACTAAACACGTTGGCGTGCTCCTGCAACAATCCGCACAGTTGATCGGCCTCCCACTTAGGTAAATCTGCCCAAGGCACATGTAACGCATCATGCAAGGGAACGATCTCGGCTCGGGGGGTCGGGCCGACTCGCCAGGCCAGATCCTGGTTGTCCTCGGGGCAGCCAGGGTCTTCCGCCCAGAGTGCAAACACCGAGTCGTTAGAATGGCGCGCGTGCAGGGGGTGTATGGTGGCTACCGTGGTGCGTCGTCGTAGAATTTCCGGGGTACTGTGTGGGTTAAACACCCGCATAAACAGTCGGCCCTCATCTGCGTTTACCAGTGTGGCTGACCCCACAACTCCGTACCGGTCCGCCAGCTCCGGGTGAGGAGTTAGCATTACCTCGCCCGATGGTCGGTGTGTGGGGTCGGCGGAGGGTGTTGCTACGGGCACCAGCATCTCGGCAAGCGGGCCGATGGTGACGGCCGACACCAGGGTGGCGGCCATGGGTGTGAAGTGAGGGCGATTCCGTTCTTGTCCCAGGAGCGGGATCCTCTCCCCGCTGTCCTCCACGGTGGCGCATCGCTGGCCTGGCTAGTCGTTGAGCCCCAGTTTCTCCAGGAGGTCCGTACCCGCAATACACTCATGGCACAACACACTCGAGACATAGAATTCCTGTGTACACACCTGGTGTCCGAGACGGACCTCGAGGGAGATCCTTCCCAGCAACCCCATCCCGGCTCTGCTCGCTGTGTGCCTGCAGGCGGCTCACGTCAACCCCGAGCACGCTGCAGTGTGTGGCGCTCACGAGTGAAGCCACTGCCCCCGTGTCGAGTAGGATCCAGGTGCGCTGCCCGTTCACCTGTCCTACCAGTGATGTGGCCCCCGTGATCGCCGCCACCAGCTCCCATAGCCAGTCACCTGTCCTCACCGCGTCCTTGGGTGTTGTGGTCGGAATCTGTGCGGGGGTCACTCGCTCACCATTATTACTATCGTTGTTTTGTTTTGGGACCTCGTCGATTGCACCCTTAGGTGGTCCACTCTCTAGGGGGCGTTGGCGCTTAACCCTGGCACCTGTCTAGTGCGGGCGATTTGAGGACAGTCTCTCACGAGGTGCCCGCGGCGGTCGCACAGGTAACACGCTCGGGGAAGGGCGGTGGCCCCGTAGGAGCTTCCCCGCACGCTCCCTCTTTCCCCTCCCGTACGCCGCTGCCCAGACTCTGCCTCTAGTCGGGCCACCCTCCCGGCTAGCCCCCCTACCGTGGAGCGCATTTCCCCCATTTCCGACTGAATGGTCTCCACTGTGGACTGTAGTTTGGTGATATGGCCACCAACTTGGGTCACCTGGCCGACTATATCACCCATGCCGGTCTGTAGCCCTGCTACCCATCCCGGGGTTGTCTCGCGGGCTACCGGGGGCTCCCTTTCCCGACCCCTTACCGTCGTGGCGAGCTCCTGTTCCTCCTCTTCCTACTCTA
Source organism: Petromyzon marinus (assembly GCF_048934315.1). Lineage (NCBI taxonomy): Eukaryota > Metazoa > Chordata > Hyperoartia > Petromyzontiformes > Petromyzontidae > Petromyzon > Petromyzon marinus. The sequence continues at coordinate 14,554,404 of NC_133689.1, forward strand.
ACGACAGGCTTGCGATGGTGCGCTCTCTTCCCAGCCCCCGGAGCTACGCGCGTTCGCTGGAAATTCCTTCACATTTACGCGCGCGCTCGACAAGGGCGTTAAAGGGGAGACGTGTATAGCTCATGTCTGGCTGCCACCACGACGTGCGAGTCAAGTATCGCTGGATCTTCTCAGCGGCAAGCTCCTCAATCATCTCTGTCGTGTATCCCAGGTGTGCGATCTTTGTTAGCTCGCGCACATCCTCGGCATAATCACGCAGGTCCTCGCCGGGTTGGCGGTAGCGTGCCTCTAAGGCTGCTTTTGCCTACTCCTCATCACGCGAACCGAAACGCAGATCAAGTCGGCGCATCAGTTCCTCTAGCTGTGTCTGCGCGCTTGTGGGTAGGGCTTCCACAAAATTGGCTGCCCGCCCATCCAGGTTCATAATAAGTTGGCGTAACGCCTGCGCGTCCGTCCACCCATTAATCTCTTTAGCCCCTATGACGTTGCGGGCGAATGCCTTCCACCAAGGAGCCCCCCGGCTGGTAAATATATGCCATATTTTTGCGTGGGGTAACGCGGGGGTTCGTACCGCTTCCGACGCCAAACTGTGGGGGCTGCCGTCCCCCGCCATCACTGAATTGTCGGGGCCGTTGCCCCCTGACTCCCCCATTACATTTGTACTACTACCACCTGGCAGTTCTGTAGGGTTCGGGTTAGCGACCTCCAACTCCTCGCCCCCCGGGGCCCCTGACTTTGTTACCGACCGCGTTGGCATGGCTCAATTAGTGGGCTTGTACGCTTTACTCTTGCGGCGCGCTACGCGGGTTCAGTGGCGGCGTGCTGCGGTGAGCGCGCTCGCGAAGCAAGACTCTGTCCCGTACGTAAAAAAATGGGTACGGCGCACTGATGCGTGACTCACGTACGTAAACAAATGGGTACGGTGCGCCGACGCGTGATTTCAGTACGTAAACAAATGGGTACGGTATGCTGACGCATGACTCCCTCACACACACGCTCTACGCGCCTAGGCAATAACAAACCCAACACCGCTACCTGCCCAGCCCCATACACCAATCACACGCGAGGGAGTTGGGTTCGGGGGTGAGAGGGCAGGGGTGTCTGCCGTGCGCGCGCCGCTTATTGGAGGGAGTCACTCCGCTCTGATTTAAAAGGGCCGTTTAAACAGCCGCGCGTGTACGCGCACACCAGGCGCTTAGCTCTCTGCTTCGCTAGAAACAACCGCGCATGCACGCGACCGCAAGACACTCCCGTAAATAGTCGCCCAGGTATGCGAACGCTAAGCACTCCCGTAAACAGTCGCACAGGTACGCAAGTGCTAAGCACTCCCGTAAACAATCGCCCAGGTACGTGAACGCTAAGCGCTCCCGTAAACAGCCGCACGGGCACGCGAATGCTAAGCACTCCCGTAAACAGTCGCCCAGGTACGCGAACGCTAAGCACTCCCGTAAACAGTCGCCCAGGCACGCGAACGCTATGCACTCCCGTAAACAGTCGCCCAGGTACGCGAACGCTAAGCACTCCGGTAAACAGTCGCCCAGGTACGCAAACGCTAAGCACTCCCGTAAACAGTCGCCCAGGTACGCGAACGCTAAGCACTCCGGTAAACAGCCGCACGGGCACGCGAACGCTAAGCACTCCCGTAAACAGTCGCCCAGGTATGCAAACGCTAAGCACTCCGGTAAACAGCCGCACGGGCACGCGAATGCTAAGCACTCCGCCTTCCTCTTCACACTCACAAAGACCACACGACACAGTTTATCCCCCTACTAGCTATTTTATTCACCGCGAGTAACCCGCTAAACTACTCGTGATTGTGTGGGTCAGCAGACTTTAGCTTATCCCTCGGGGATCCTGGGCTCAACTTATCCTGCCTGCCTCTCCGCTTTCTTCCCTCTGATCAATTAGCCCGCACTCACCTTAGTCCCAATCTGATGCTGCAGAAGCTGTGGAACGGTGATGTTCCCGCACCCCGTGCCCCCCTGTCCAATCAGAGGTCTGGATTTTCCCGCCCTCGGATCACCGCTCTGGTGACATCACCGCAGTGGTTTATTGGACGTCCGCTTTCCGTTCTTCCCTCTATCCGCCCACTGACTCGTGTTTGTGTGTGTGTGGTTCCACTCGCGGTGGCTAAACAGCCCCTGCCATGACCATGCCATTACAATCCCAGGTCACAGCACCGCGGTGCTCTTCAGCCTCGGGGGTAGGTCGCCCAATTTCCCGGCTGCAGGAAACCATGAAGCTTGATCTCATTAGGGGCTTCTGGATAAAAACCTGTTGGCCAGGTGACCTTCCCTCCCGGCTCTACGTGGGGTGTGTGTGCATTCGTGTGATGGGCGCGCCACGTCGGCGCCGTCACTCCCCGGTGGCTGCATCACGGCGGTGGGCACGGCCCCGATGGAGCGGATCCGCTGCCGCGGCACCACAACCTCTGGGTCACTGAGCCGCTTCCAAACACCCCCCATGTCAAATACATAAGCAGGAACCTGTATCGTGAGCAGCAGCATTATTTGAATACTCTGCCAAAACAATTTGAATTGTGGAGTGGTGGCACAATTCCGCAATAGCTTTATCATATCTCTGGTGATAGGAAGAATTTCTACAAGACCGAGTTCTAGAGAACCCCTTTACGCGATGTTTTGGTCTACTCTTCCACACTGGGCGGATGTTTCAGTAGAGGAAGGAGTACCCACAATTTAACGCACCGCATCCACGGCCCCTCTCCTAAGTGGGCGTCCCCAGCCCGAATGCTCGCAGGAAGCCCTCCCAGCCTCCCTGCTCGACGAACCAGGCCCCGCACACGTTCACCAACAAGGCGGCCACCACGTCCGTCACGGCCGACTTCTCCGCATCGCTCAGACGTACGCAGTCCACCAGCCTCTTCGCGAGGGAGGAGCGAGCAGAGCACCACCAGGACCACCACGCGGCCCCAGCTCGCAGAGCCATCGCGGATGACTTCCCAGGCCACGTCCACGAGCAGCCGGCGGTGCCCTCGGTGCTCCACCCACTCCGTGTGAGGAACAGGTCCCCCAGGCAGTTGACCACCTCCTGCACCAGCTGTGCTGGCTAAACCTTCTGCAGTTGCTGGACCTGCAGCTGCTCCTGCACCTGCAGCTACTCCGTCTGTGTCACCAGGTGAGCCATGTAGCCGACGATCAGATCCGCTGTCAAGACGGTCAGCAGCTGCAGCACCTCCTTTTCCTCCCCCTCATCTTCTTCCTCCTCCTGCCCGTGTCTCATTCCTCCTCCCCGTGTCCCACTCCCTCCCCCTGTCTCCCTCCACCTCCCTGTGTCTCCCTCCTACTGTAATGTTTTGCTTTTGCAAAACACGTACTAATTTGTCAGTTACTCCCGAGATATATGGTATTTTAATTGTTTTAACAATCTTATCGATTTCAGCATTGTTGCTTTGCCATCGTGATTTGGCATTCAATGCTCTGTTAATTTGAGCATTATTGTAGCCATTCTGTCGTAGTGCTTCTTTAACGTGTTTAATCTCTCTCACGAGACTTTCACCATCTGACACTGCTTTAGCCTGATATATCAGCGTCTTGATAAGAGAGGATGTCTGAGCTGGGTGATGATGTGATTCTGCATTCAAATAGCATCAGTGTGTGCGTTCGCTTTCTGTAAACGCTGTGTGCTATTTTACCATTTAGGCCATGTCCAAGCAAAATATCTAGGAACGGGAATGTGTTATTCACCTCCATTTCCATGGTGAACTGGATGGCCGGGTTTTGTGCATTGAGATGATTTAGAAAATCATTAAGTGTATCTTTACCATGTGGCCAGGCAACCAAAGTGTCATCCACATATCTAAACCAAAAACATGGTTTCAATGTGCTCGAGACAAGTGCTCTTGTTTCAGAGTTTTCCATGTGCATATTTGCTATAGCCGGAGATAAAGGAGAGCCCATTGCTGCTCCTTCCTTTTGTTTAAAGAAATCACCTCCAAAAGAAGTAAGTGTTATTTAAACAATGATGAGCCAGTTTCAGAATATATTTTGGTAAACCTGTATTCTTTATTAGTGTATCAAGTAATTTAAGTGACTCGTTCACTGGAACCTTAGTGAATAGAGAAATCACATCAAAACTCACCAGAATATCATTAGGGTAAAGTTTAATATCTTTATTCACATTCACAAGATGTTCTGAATTTCTTATGTATGAAGATGTCCTCCCGATGTAGGGATGTAATTGTTTAGTTATATGTTTTGCTAATTTATATGTGGCAGAGCGAATTGTACTGACTATGGGTCGTAATGGGATGCCGATTTCATGAATCTTTGGTAGCCCATACAGTCTAGATGGTTTTGAGGCCCTTGGAATTATTCGGTATTGCTCATTCTTAGGGATCAATGAATTTGCAATTATTGCAGTAGTCTGACGTTCTAAAGTATTAATAGGATCTCGTTTAATTTTAATGTGGGTACTTTTCTCTAGTAAATCTTTAATTTTATTATCATAATTGGCTCGTGGCATCACCACAGTAGTGCGGCCTTCATCAGCTGCCAGGATTTTAAAATCTTTATTTAAATTAATCTCTTAAGGCTTTTGCTTCGTTCGAGCTAATATTTATTTTTGGTACTTTGCTATTTTCAATTATTTTGGCAACCTCGTGTCTAGTCATCTCTGCCTCATTATGTGGAAGGAGTCTAACTGCTGATTCTACCTCAGCAATTATCTCATCCACTGGAATTGTGCGTGGGGTAACGGCAAAGTTAAGGCCTTTAGAAAGGACAGAGATCATGTCACTGGTTAAAACAGTGTTAGTCAAGTTCATTACGGGTTTGTTTTTAAATTGTTCGTTTTTAGTGGGTATTTGTTTATTATGAAGTCTAGATAATTTATTCATTTGGCTAGTTTTGGTTAGATTAAACACATTATCAGCCGATTGTTGTGTTATGGTCTCGATTATATTCCAATAATGCATTGATCTACTTGCTTATATCTAAGTGCAACTGCCTTAGAGATTCTGAAATGTAAGATAATTAACTCCTGTTGTGCTGTATTCTCTCTATTAATAATCATTTGCTAGCTTTGTGTAGTATTTGGTTAGCTTTAGCAGACTTTGTGATGTGTTATTTTAACTGCGTTTGGTATTAACTTCGAATCTCTGCACCTTTTGAGGAACGCCAGTGAAGATATCAATTCCATCCGCTTGATGCGGAGCTTCTCCAACTTTCTGGTTTTAAGAAAAGTATCCTCCCCATAGAGGTTAGTCAGTTTAACACGTAGGCTTTCGCGACCAATATTATTCATAATAAACGTGTTTGGGTTAGATCGCGTTATTAATAAATGTGTCGTAACCCTCCACCACCCGACACGGCCAATCAGTAAAAAAGTGTCATGTTGACAAAAGACAAAATAGTTCACTACTTTAGCCCACTGGTGTGTTGAAGAGTGAATCCACAACATTTACAATTTTTTAGTATGACGTTTCGCTGGTAATTACATCCAGCATCATCGGGCAATTCGCCAGAATGGTGAAGCCCTCACTCACTCGCGGTCTTAAATAGAGCAGCAGGGTGACATCATTTAACTCATTCAGGTGCAGTGGTTTGAGGCGGAGTGGGGGGTATTTTAATTATATAATAGATTAGTAATCAGTCAAATGTTATGATCAGTAATAAGTTGTAGATTAGTAATTAGGTGTAATGTGTATTATTGTAATTATATACTACGTTAGTAATCAGTTAATTAGTATGTTTCCCCACAACGAGGGTATACAGCTGCTCTGACATGGGACGACCCTGTCGTACACCTCTTCTGAAGCTGACAGGGGCAGTGAGCGTACCGTTGACTTTGATTAGACACTGGACTTCAGTGTAGAGCAGGCGGTTCAGTCCCAGGAAGCTGGTCCCAAAACCAAACGCCCTCGGTGGTCCCATTAGGTACCCGTGGTCAAACGCCTTCTCTTGGTCGAGGGAGAGAAGCGCGAGTGGGAGCCCCCTTTCTCTCGAAGAGGGTGCTGAGGTCTCTGACGAGGAAGACGCCATCATGAATTGTTCTCACTGGGACCGTGTGGGCCTGGTCACTGCCCACCACCTGAGCCAATACAGTCTTCATCTTGGAGAATAGCGCTTTGGCCAGAATTCTTCTCTCCTTATAAACGTCTATGCCTGCCCAAGATGAAATCTGGAGAGACCTACCGCGCAGTCAGGGCCGCAGTCGCGACAGCAGCTCCCTGCGTCCCGGGAGCTGGTGCGGGTTGCCGGACCGCGTCACCGGCGCCGTTCGGAGCGCCGCGGGCGCTGTGTCGGGCGGAGTGGCGCAGCGCGTGCCCGTGGTGCCGTCGCCGGGCATTGCGCGCAAGCAGCATCACGTGTCGTGCAGTCAGGGCGGCATGGGTCGGTGGGTGGGTGTGTGGGTCGGTTTGGGTGGGTGGGTCGGTTTGGGTGGGTGGGTCGGTTTGGGTCAGTGGGTGGATGGGTGGGTCGGTGTGGGTGGGTGGGTCGGTTTGGGTCGGTGGGTGGGTTGGTCGGTGGGTCGGTTGGTGGGTGGGTGGATGGGTGGGTCAGTCGGTGGGTGGGTCGGTGGGTGGGTCGGTGGTTCAGTCGGTTGGTGGGTGGGTGTTTGGGTGAGTCGGTCGGTCGGTCGGTCGGTGGGTGGGTCGGTCGGTGTGTGGGTCGGTGGGTGGGTGGGTCGGTCGATGGGTGGGTGGCCACTCACATTGATTGACAAACATAGAAGCTGCAACCAATATCGGTGACTCTCATGTGGCCGGCCTGAGAGAGCATCACGTTGTCCTGGACGCACACGGGGAGGCAAGGGGAGGTCACGCTCAGAGGCTGCCCTGTGAGCGGTCAGCCAGCAGTGGATCGACCCACGAACAACGACAATTACAAAGGTCCCCTCGTGTAGCCGCTAGCAGGCTGTAGGGCCAAGTGCTGTTAGAAGTAGCTAGTAGCAGCACTGCCTATGCAAGCTGACACTGTGGCACACACAGAGGGAGTGGGTGGCCAGTACCACGGCCGGCCGCCTTTGTCTCTCCCATTGGGCGATGTTTACTACACACCACCGCTACAACAGGAGCGAGCGCGAGTGCGTCGTGGGGAGCGTGCGCGCCCCCAGAGTGCCCTCCGCTATCACCGGCTTTGATGACCGCGTGGACGATGCCGCGGGACTTGGTCTGGGCCAGGAAGCGGACGATTCCACTGGTGTATGACCTCAACGCGGCGTCGTTGATGCGCCAGATCACCGCTCGCTTGCTCAAGTCGTAGAGGCAATCCCGGCGGCGGCAGCAGCAGCAACGACGACGATAGCGATGATGACGGTAATGAAGATGATGATGACGATGATGATAATGACGATAATGATGACAATGACGATGGTGATAATCACGATGACGATGGTGATGATGACGATAGTGATAATGACGATAATGATGACGATAATAACAATGGTGATGATGCGTACTTCAACAGCTGCAGCACGAGGCAGTTGTGTCCGCGGAAGTGGAACGAGTGCAGGACGCGGATGACGCCGTGCAGCTCAGCACTGCCCTCCCCTGCAGCTCCGTGATCACCTTCAGCTCCATCCTCTGCATCTCCATCTTGGTAGGGCTGCGTGCACACAGCAAGTCTGTGGGTCTCTGGGTCTCTGTGGGTCTCTGTGGGTTTCTACGTGTGTCTATGGATCTCTATGGGTGTTTGGGGGTCATAGTAGTTTTACGGAGGTTATTATTATTTTTTACTATTTTACTCATTATTTTGTAACCATGTATTTACTTCCATTATCTATTATTTTCTTCATTTATAATTATTACTACTGCGGCCGCTTTGTTAAGACCACCACCACCCACACCATTTCCAACCACACCAAAACACCACCACCCACCCACACCACCATCCCCATCACCCCCGCAACAACCCACTTGATGGGCAGTGCCAGCATCTTCACAGCCACCAGGAATCCCATCTTGTGGTCCACACACCGCAGCACTACTCCCTGCCCTTCCTCGCCAAATTATTCTCTCGCACCTCGAAGTGGTATTGGAGCTGCTCCTGGGGAATATAAAATGGAACAGATGAGGCAGCAGCGCCGCCACAAGCCAGTCAGTCACAATCACGATGTGAATGTTTAACGCTTAGTGGTAGGAGCAGCAGTGGTAGTAGTGGTTAGTAGTAGCAGTAGTGTGTGTGTGTCTGTATGTGCGAGTCTCACAGGGATATAGTTGTGGGTCTCTGTGGGTGTCTCTGTGTCTGTGCGTCTCACTGGGATGTAGCTGTGGGTCTCTATTGGTGCCTCTTTGAGTCTCAATGGGTATCTGTAGATCTCTATGGGTGTCTGTGAGTCTCACAGGGATGTAGTTGTGGGTCGTTATGGGTGTATCTATGGGTGTCTCAATGGGTGTCTCAATGAGTGTGTCTATGAGTGTCTGTCTTTGTGAGCCTCACAGGGATATATTTGTGTTCTTGGTTGTCGTAGCCATCGTTGTTGATGCAACCGCGGGATTTGCCCTCGTCCATAGAGACAAAACAAACTTGACAGACGTCGGCCAGCTCCTCCTGTCGCTCGGTCAGGCGAGGCAGGAAGAGTGCCAGGATCACTGCACACCTGACAACAACTATGGGTTTTTTTTCTTTACCGACAGAACCAGAGTGTTTCTTACACACCAATAAGCCCAGTAAATTGGCACAGTAGGGGGCACAGGTGGTGCATCAGCCACTCGTCTCAGTCGGTCGACCCGTGGCACCTGTTGGGTCTGCCCCGTGACCTCCTGCCAGCGGGAGTTCGACACTTCACTTGGCTTAAAAGTGCACATAGCCTGGCACAAGCGTCGTTATGATGTCACCGCCACTTAGTGGCGAATGGCGGTTGTTGTGTGTGTGTATATTCAATCAGGCCAAGAATGTGTGCACCACAGAGTGAATCTCACTGCGGTACAGTGGACAGGCCATGCCGCGCCGCTGCAACTCGAAGATGCAGCGGCGGCACGTGGCAAGGTGGCCGCCGTCGCCGTGAACCAACGTGCAGCTACGCGGCTCACACTGGCACACCACGCACCCACCCACAACACCACCACTACCCACACCACAACCACCACCCACAACACCACCACAACCCACAACACCACGCACCCACCCACAAGACCACCACCATCAGCCACACCAACACCACCCACACCACCAACACCACCAACCACACTTCCAGCACCACCACCCATGCCACCACCACCTATACCAACACCCGCACCAAAACCACCCACACCACCAGCACCACCCACAACAACACCACCACCCACAACACCACCACCACCCACACCACCACCCACACCAACGCCACCCGCACCACCAACACCACCAACCACACTACCAGCAGCACTACCCAGGCCACAACCACCCATGCCACCACTACCTACATCACCACCACCCACACCACCACCACCAACCACACCACCACCACCACCCACACCACGCACCCACCCACAACACCACCACCCACACCATCACCACCACCCACACCACCACCGCTACCGGCTGGAGTGTAAGAAGGAGAGGCAGTGGTGGAGGTGGTGTTGACGCTGGCACCTGCTCGCCTGTTGTCGGCTGTCACTACGGAGAATATCTTCATGAGCAGCGCTAATACTGAGTGTCTGAGATCTCTGAGTGAGAATCCCTCCACACCAAACACCTCCCCCAGGGGGTCCCCCGCCACACCTCACCAGGTACTGCCTCTCTTCATCGTAAAGTCGCCTCCGCTTGATGTACTGTTCCACGTAGTGGAACACCTGCTCCACAGTGAATGTGTCGCCCTCGGCACCGACCGACTGCAGCAGTGGAAGCATCCGAGGCACCGGCTTCAGGAGTGTTCCTCCGAGCTTGTCAGAGACATGGACAATTCCATGCACTGTATGTGTTCTGTATTTGTACGTGGATAGTAACGACAGTGGATGTACATTCACTCCGAGTCTTTACTGGGTCGTTAAACAGCATGGGGTACACAATGACGTGAAACTTCACATCTACCCTACCTCCGTGCTCCATGCCGAAAAGCCACTGCAGTGGTAATAAAACTGCAACGTATTTTATTCATCAACCTGCATTTTCTTATTTTTCCCAAATTTTAACCCGGGTTGGGCTGTCGCCATCCTGCCCTGGAACCAATTATTCATTCGTGTCTCTAGCAGACCATTGCAAGCCTTGTGTTAGAGAATGGCTCACTGAAGCTGATATCACAGAGCTACTTCTGAGTACCCTTCAAGTGCCCTCTGGTCCACAGTAAAGAGCAGCACCCTCCCACCTGTCCTTTAAGTAGGAGTAACGTTGGTCATAACAATGTTCTTTTCGTTGAAATTTATCCAAATTAAGTGCAGAACCACATTGCAGCAATGTGATGGTTTATTTTGTGCTGTCAATGACGACAAGGCTGAGATCATTTACTCGCTAGACTTGAGAACCCGTTTTAATCACTTGCGGGTGCCTGTATTCAAACCCAAGTACTCCGTGGTGCCAGTTCCGTGCTATGACCTCTTGGCCACTGGGCCGCCTCTAAACACCCCCCATGTCAAATACATAAGCAGCAACCTGTACCGTGAGCAGCAGCATTCTTTGAATACTCTGCCAAAATAATTTTTATCGTGGAGTGCTGACACAATTCCTCTCCTCAGTGGGCGTCCCCAGCCCAAATGCTCGCAGGAAGCGCCCCCAGCCTCCCTGCTCGACGAGCCAGTTCCCGCACGCGTTCACCAGCAGGGCGGCCACCGCGTCCGTCACGGCCGACGTCTCCTCCGCGTTGCTCAGACGTACGCATTCCACCAGCCTCTTCGCGAGGGAGGAGCGAGCAGACCACCACCAGGACCACCACGCGGCCCCAGCTCGCGGAGCCATCGCGGAGGACCTCCCAGGCCACGTCCACGAGCAGCCGGCGGGGCCCTCGGTGCTCCACCCGCTCCTCCGTGTAGCTCACCAAGTCCAGAACGGAGTCTCTGAACCGCGCGAGGGACAGGTCTCCCAGGCAGTTGACCACCTCCTGCACCAGCTGCGTTGGCTGAACCTCCTGCAGCTGCTGAACCTTCTGCACCTTCTGCAGCTGCTCCTGCACCTGCAGCCACTCCGTCTGTGTCGCTAGGTGAGCCATGAAGCCGGCGACCATATTCGCTGGCAAGACGGTCAGCAGCTGCAGCGCCTCCTTCTCTTCCTCCCCCTCGTCTTCCTCCTCCACCTCATCATCTTCCTCCTCCCCCTCCTTAGACTCCTTCTCCTCTGTCTCCCTCTAACTCCCTGTGTGACCCTCCTCCCCCGGTCTCCTTCCTCGTCCCCGTGCGTCCCTCCTCCTTCCCCCGTCTCCCTCTTCCCTGTGTCTCCCTCTTTTTTCTTTTTGCTGATGAAGTTTTTTTTTTATTTCCACAAGGTGTAAACGCCGTATCCCTTATTTTGTAATTGTAATTCTGGGCCAAAGAGGTCCCACAAACGTAAACGTTTTGTATTTAAAATATAACACAACAACAATGAATGGCTTAGTGGGTAAAGTAAGACGCACCCCAAAACCGGTGAGTTAAATAAATCTGATCTTTCCTATTACCGGATTATAGGACGCAAACCAAACTTTGTTGTAACAAGAACATAGAAAAAACTGAGTCTCTTAATCAGGTGAATACGGTAAAGGGGCTGAGTCTGTGGGTGTCAGTGTGGTGAGTCTGTGGGTCTCTGTGTGGTGAGTCTGTGGGTCTCTGTGTGGTGATGGCCATGTCGGGTGGTGGCGGGTTTAACGACACAAAATTAATATATTCACGCGATCTAACCCAAACAAAGCCTGTACTACGGATTCAACAACAATGACATGAGGGTTCTCCGACGCGCGTCTCGGTTGGGGTGAGGGTGCGGTCGCGCCGTCTCCTCCGTACGGATTGTTTCTTCCTTTCCCAACTGCGATGTTCTCGCTCTCTCCTCTCTTTTTGTCTCCACCGTCGCCAACCGTCGGAGCTCGGCATCCGCGGCCCCTCTCCTAGGTGGGCGTCCCCAGCCCGAATTCTCGCAGGAAGCCCTCCCAGCCTCCCTGCTCGACGAACCAGGCCCAGCACGCGTTCACCAGCAGGGCGGCCACCGCGTCCGTCACTGCCGCCGTCTTCTCCGCGTCACTCAGACGTACGCAGTCCACCAGCCTCTTCGCGAGGGAGGAGCGAGCAGAGCACCACCAGGACCACCACGCGGCCCCAGCTCGCGAAGACGTCACGGAGGACCTCCCAGGCCACGTCCACGAGCAGCCGGCGGGGCCCTCGGTGCTCCACGCGCTCCTCCGCGTGGCTCACCAGAACAGAGTCTCTGAACCGCGCGAGGAACAGGTCCCCAGGCAGTTGACCACCTCCTGCACCAGCTGTGCTGGCTGAACCTTCTGCAGCTGCTGGACCTGCAGCTGCTCCTGCACCTGCAGCTACTCTGTCTGTTTCGCTAGGTGAGCCATGAAGCCCGCGATCAGATTCGCTGTCAAGACAGTCAACAGCTGCAGCGCCTCCTTTTTCTTCCTCCCCCTCACCTTCTTCTTCCTCCTCCTCCACTCATAAAACAAAGAGTGAGGACATAATATCAATAACCTGGGAATTTTATAGTGACCTCTTCTCTCCTGATAAAACGTCTATGCCTACCCAGAATTTCCTAAAGAGGTCGGTGAACGTACTGTCCTCCAGCAGGGCGTTGTTGAAGTGCCAGTAGGCCGCAGCACTTGGTGTTCCACGCAGCCTAAGGTCCAGCAGGATCAGGCTGTGGTCTGTTAGTGGTGCAGCCCTGATGTCAGCAGGCAGAATGCTCGAGACAAGACTTCTGGAGATATAGAAGCGGTCGATCCTGGACTGGGTAGCTGGTTCATTGCCCCTTGTCCTCGTGTAGGTGAAGCTTCGCCGCCTCGGGTGGTGAAGCTGCCACACGTCCACCAGATCGGAGGGGTCCAGAAGGGCTTGGAGCTCTCCCCAGAGCTTGGCGTTGCAGTGACCCTTCCCTGTACGGTCGAGAGCATCCAGCGTGCAGTTGTAGTCACCTCCCATGACCACAAACTCGTCCTCTGGAATGCCACCGAGGTGGTTCCGCAGAAGTTGCAGGAACCCGGGTCTCTCACTGTCAGTGGTGGGAGCGTACACGTTGACGAGGTGGATGGCGGTGTTGCCGACCTGCGCCCGGACGTCCAGGACCCTCCCCTTGATCACCTCCACCTGGCTGACGGTGTCAGGAGTGAAGTTTGGTGACAGCACGGTTGCTACTCCTGAGGAGGTGTTGCTGAAGTGGCTGAAAAAAGGCTCCCATTTTCCACTCCGTCCTCCAGGCAACCTCATCGTCCATGGCGAGATGGGTCTCCTGCACGAACAGCACAGAGACATTATGCTGCTTTGCAAGGGACGCTGCGTAGTATCTTCTCAGCGCCTCTTGGCACCCATTCATGTTCAGGGAGGCGATGCGCAGTGTCATTGTGAGCGAGTGGCCCGCCTGTTCCAATCAGTCACCTTGCTGAAAAGGCTCCTTACCCTGGACCTCTCCAGGTCTCTCGATTGTTGTCCTTCCTGCTGGAGCTCCCCTAGGATGCGTCTGAGGGAGACTTCTATGGCGTCTGGCTCGCCATCCTGACAAGGCCTCCATCACCTTGTTTGGTTTCCTGTGGGTCTCTTCGAAGAATCTCCACAGGTCTTCCTGGCAGAAGATGGTGCCCGCGAAGATGACCTCTTTGAGACCTGGCTGGTTTCGCTACCCACACGGAGGTCATAATCCGAGTCCCCCTTCTTGCTTCCATGCCCTGCATGTGGGGGCCAAGAGTCGGGTGCCCATGGTTGGCTCCATGTGGCCTCTGTTGTATATGTGGGTGTGTGAAAATTGATGAAAAATAATTAAAATTAAATGAAATTCGAAATTTGCATAATTAATCCGAAATTATGCTAATTTGTGTACTTATGCATGTAACTATGCTAATTAGAGAGGTAATCGTATTAATTTATACGAGTGGGTGTGGCTGTGTTAATGATAGCCTTTATGATAATCAGGCCCCGCCTCGTTGACGAGGTTGGGTTATCAATCAGGATAACGCAATCAATCGTGTGCCGTTACGCTAGTGTCAATTCGGCCTCGTTGTCTAACTTCGTATTATTGATCAGCATAATACAATGATTCTCGCTTTAACACTCCCCGAGTGTTCATATTTTAGGTCTCATGTTCACATCGTTCGTTTTAGTTTAATGAGTGTGGATTGGTGTGTTTATAGTTTAGGTTCCCGAGTTCATATCTCGTCGCAGGATACAGATCTTATGCAAAAACTTCAGGAAAGAATCACACGACCACTTCTGTATTAATCAATTTATTTTCTAATTAAACCTTAACTATAATATGTATGTGACTCTCAATCTCGGAACTTCAAAACGGTATCCACAAGGTATCAAGACAGTATCATCAACGACTGTACGATTTCACTTTGATAACACATGGACCCCGCATAAAGCGATTGCTGTTAGTGAGAGAGAGAGTCAGAATATGCAAATGCTATGTTACACAAAAGCTTATACATTATTATATGAACGATCATTATGCTTGAAATAGTCAGCACATTATCACAGGCGACTGATTAACATGCAACGGTATTCATATAAAAAAGACAAGCAAACAGTTATTATTTCCAAAGGCATGAATGTAACAACAGATCCACCGGACAGACTATAAGATTATCGAAATGGCTTAGTGTGAGGGTATGCGGCGGAATGTGTTATCTCACGGGAGATTAATTAATTAATTCGTGAATAAGAATGTATGATCAGAAAATCGGTTTAGCACGATTCCTCCCCGGGAGCGTAGCTCCGTGGCGAAGGTGCCAAGGGTTAATTCGTATTGATGGATCGGTTGGTAACTTATGCGATTAGAAGTACAGTCCAAAACAAAATATTAAAGAGGGAAATTATGAATATACTTATAAATGACGGACTGTTATCACACGATCGATGCTTCCACAGCCAGATGGTTCACGGACTTGAGTGTTCGCTTCTGGTTAAGGACCTGTGTATGTTTGAGTGATATGAATTGTTTTGAATAGTCAGTGTTTGGAATTAATTATTTGCGTTGCCATATGCTGAAGTTGGCATCGCTTGTAGGAGAAGTAGCCTCGCTCCCTTTAGAGCGGTGAGGTGTGTGGGAGTGCATCATACGAATCGCCGCCCTCCTCCACGCAGCAGCCAGCCTCTGTCCACGGGGGAGAGTTGCTTGATCGCTCTCAGTTCTGCTCAGTGGACACCTCTCTCCACTGCTGGATGAGCTGCGCGATCACGCTCGTGCTGGTTCGCTGACAGCAGTTTCTCTCCGCTGTTGGATGAGCTGCATCGGCACGCTCCCTCTCTCTGGGTGGAGAACTCGAACGTGCTCGTTGCTGGTTTGCTGAAAGCAGGTTTTTCTCCACTGCTGGATGACTCAAGTCGCACGTGCTCTTGCTCTGGTTTGCAGAAGCTCTTGCTTGGTGCGTCGGTCGCTCTGCAGCTGGACTCAATGTAGAATAATCTTTCAGCAATACTCTGTCTTTCAGCTCTTGGAAATCACACTAGGTGACGCCTCACTACCTTGCGAGTCTTGCCAACGTCAGTGGGTAGCGACGGGGCCACTTTGGCTTCTGCTCGCCGCCTCCTGCTCTGCAGCTCGCCGGCTGGCGACCTGTTGCTCTCGTTCCCGATTGGAACTGCTCCTGAGCCGGCCCACTGGTCGAACTCCCCGCGTTCCGACCTCCTCCGATTCGAACTCCCCGAGTTCCGATCCCCCTGGTAGAACTCCCCGAGTTCCGACCCCTCCGAGTCGAACTGTCTCCCGAGAGTCGACCCCCCCCGGTCGAACTCTGGTGAGCCGACCCCCCCCGGGTCGAACTCTTCCGAGTTGCTCCTCCGAGGCGAACTGTCTCCCGAGAGTCGACCCCCCGGTCGAACTCTGGTGAGCCGACCCCCCCCCCCCCCCCAGTCGAACTGAGGTTTCAATGCTCAGGATCCTCTTTTTATGCCCAAAAATCCTGCCCACAAGGCGATGTTTCTTTCGATTTTTGCTCTGTCAGGGTTTGTCCGTATGTATCTGCGTCCGTGTGTGTGTCCGTACATGTGTCAGTGTGTGTCCTTGTGTGGATCACCCACGGTATATTCCGTTGTCATACTCCTACCATAAAACCCACAATTAAAACAATCAAATGTTATAAATTGTCTCGAAGGCGCCTCTGTCTGGGTGCACAACCTGAGGGAGGGGCGATATTCCCTCCGACTTTCACCGACGCACAAAGAAATGGTTAAAAAGTTTTAAGTTAACATTTCATTTCATCAGAGTTCCATAGTTATGATTCTGTATTAATCCAAGGTCTGAGTCAGCTTCTCGTTGTGGTGTTTGACTCGTGTTTCCCCAAGCGTATACACACTCCTACCCCGCGCTGCAGGGATACAAAGACGGTCGGGATTTGTCTTTCTCTCCGACCCTGGGTTTAACATCACCCTTTGCTTACGTTGCAGTTTTGCTGTGCGCTTGCATTTCTTTTCCTCTCTACTCTTACTTTAACCCTGCATATTATTTGCGTATGGGTGGAGGCTAGAGCATTTATGTTGACTTAGGAAAACCTGATTGTTATAGGCTTCGGGTCAAGTCGTATAGACATTATTAAAATATGGAAATACATTTCATATTAAATTAATAGACGGGTGATGGTTACATTGACGTAGCTTGTGGCAGGGTTCAATTGAAGTGGGTGTGAAGATCAATAACTTTAGCCTACCCTGTCGTTAAATTCCGACTTTAAGTTACTTTAATAGTAATGCAGAACCAATTAGCTTTTTTTGACTTAACTAGATCTAGGCTAACGCAACCTCCCAGTGACCCTGGCTTTGTGTTTACGTCAGCCCTTTGCAATCCACTGCGCTCTGCTCTCTATCTGCTCCCTCTGACCCTGGGAGGGCTCTGAACGTCAAAATCGTGTTAGTGGGTCAAGGTAAATATGACCCCCACATGCCATGCTGAGGCCTGGTTTGGTGTTTTTATTCATTATTAAAATTAAAAGAAACAATAGAAATATGTATCTATATGTATTGAAAAATTACTTGTTAATATTAAGATGGAAAAGGTGCCTAGATACAACATTCCGCCCTTTTAAAAATGATCGGTGGTCAATTGGCCACGGGTCATTTTTAAAACAAAGAATCTATGCACTTTTCCATCATGAATCATCAATATTACTCAAAGTAATTTTTCCTTACAACGCGCGCACGTCACAACTTATGATTACATTTGAAATAAGAAAAGAAATACTTAAAGGAAGGTAAAACAAGGGGAAATTGTTTAACTGGCTACATGCTATAGGAGATGTCGTTATTCCATGTACCCACGTTCAATACTGTCCGCAATCGAAATACATTTTCGGGTTTGACCAGTGGGAAATTCAACAAAAATCCCACCTGTCCGGTCTGGGAGTCCCCATGTATGGGTGTGGCTGTACCCATTTTAAAGTCAATTTGTACCTGTGTTGTACTGATTGTTTCCAGGGATGCTAATGGTATCACATTTTTTTTTAGTGTTGGGGTTACCAGATATGAAGGAAATTGTCCTTGGAGAAGATCACTGATGCTGCCGCTGGTGCAATGCAACAAGTCTTTGGATCAACTATTGAATTTGCTGTCGAGTATTCTCTTCTTCGTACAGATCTCGGATTGCGAAACCCAATTCTTGGATTGTTAAGTTAACCATGGCGGAGTGCAGGTTAACGAGAACCACGGTGTCTCTCTGACTTTCTCATGTTACCTCTCTGCCACCTTGTACCAAGTCATTGAAATCCTGACTGACTCTTTTAGTCACGAGTGTATCATATCTCTCATGGCCAGGTATCTTAGAGTTACCGATGACCCTTCCATGCAACATCATCACATCATCGTCCCGGCTCATCGTCGTGATGGCTTTGGCCTAATGAACATGGCTCACTGGTTCGTATCGGTAATTTATTTTATCACTCCCTTTCCATGTGAGATTGTGTGGCGTGAAGTTATGCTGTGCGTAACCAGGATCAACATACACCACGAGTTTCCGTACTCGACTGTTGGGGTCATTTGTATTCTCCGCAGCCCTGTGCACATCTGTTGCCTCTGGGAGTCGATTTGACTCTGGGCCACGATTCCCTTCTGCGCTACGATTCGATTCCGTGCCACGATTCGATTCTGGGTCACGATTCGATTCCGTGCTTTTGAGTATGCTGTGTTTCAACACAATTCCCGATCCGTCACGGATATTCTTCTCCTCCACTTCAACACTCTGATCTCCATCCCTCCTTAGTGTGCCCGAGCACAATTTAACATCCAAAGGCTGATGTCTGCATTCATCTGCCTCTTCCACAGTACACTCACGCACTTCCGCGACACAAGGGATGGCATTTATATTTACCAGACAATCAGGTTTTCCTTCCCCTCCCTGCGGTTGGTTATCATCTCCTGTAGGATCACACTTTAATGCAGTTATGTTTCCCTGCTCGATAGGTGTGTCAATTACGGGAGCAACACTTGCGCTCTCCACCACATTATCAGAACTGGTGCCCGACGCATTTATTGTTTCCCAATCATTGGGACCCTCCTGGTTTACCTTGTCAACCGCAGCCTGCTTAATTTTTTTAACGGGTCCATAATTTCCCTGCAGCTCCACGGACACCACTCTCACTGAAAGCTCCCTCTCAACCAATGTGATTGATTCATCACGTGCCCGTGTCATTTTTTGTGTCTCTGCCAAGCTCACGCCTGTCTCCCTATTCCTCATGCCTCTGCTCTCTCCTGGTAAAACTGGTGGGGGAATCGATCGGAAGTGGGCCGATTGTGTTTGATCCCTCGTGTGTCGTGGCATTGGGACCCGGCATGATTCTGCTCTTGGTCTACACACACCGCGATTCTCGCAAATATGCGTCCCTGCACACTGCGATCGCTCCCAGCCTGCGGGCCATTGCCTCGCTGGTGGTGCTGTGTTTCTGCTCACGTGATTTTTATTTCCCTCTGAAACGCTGGTTACATCATCCCTCTCTCTGGGTGTCGTAGAACTATTGTCTTTAGCTCTGTACAGCCAAGCTCTGTGCGCCTTATCCTCTATATGGTGTAAGGAGGCTGTTTCTGGATTCAATACCATTCCCACAATTTCTGTAATCTCTGGACTCAAAGACCCGAAAAACATAACTTTGAACCTTTTGTCACCTTCGTGATAGTGATCCACATCACCCGCGTAGTACGCTCTTTTAAACCGTAGGAGGTAATCTCGCGGATCCTCGTCTGCGCACTGGGTCATAGATTTTGCAGCATTAAATCCCTCAGACCATGTTAAATATTCTCCAAACTTCCGGCTCACTGCCAGGCTCAGCTTTTTGAAATCGTTCCGAACCTTGTATGAAAGCGACTTTACCCATGGTATAGACTGCTCGTGCAAGCTTCGTCTCAGTAAACTGGCTTTCTCATTCGTTTTCCTCAAACCCCTGATCACTGCTTCTGCTTCTACCGTTGCGATGTGAGCGTGTATGTCTCTGTTCCTATCGTGTGGATCAAAGTAGGGAATTCTGACGAGAGCCTTGTCCATCAATTTCAGAGTTTTACTACTGAATGAGTATTCGGACAGTTGATCATCGTCAGAGGCGTCTGTTCCTGAGGAGTGCTCACTCGAGCTGTCACCATCACGGTGGCGCTGCTTAACATAACTTTTGTAGTGCCTTTTGCACCTGTAACGTGAGTCAACTTTGCTCGGTGACTCCTGCTTATCCCATGGCTCATGCTTGTGTGATGTGCGTCTTTCTGGAAAGTAATCTCTGCCATAGGTTCCACGTCGGTCGTGCTTGCGTGGAATGTGTCTACCAAATGAGCTGTCTCTGTCATGTCGCTCGTCTTGCCCCAGCTCCGCCCTTTTTTGCTCGATCAGTACAGAATATCCTGCTGACTTAGTGTTAATATTTTTTTCCTCTCTACCCTCGAAGTTGTCAGTCCTATGTTTTCCTATTTTCATCCGTATCTCTCCCTCCCCTCTCTCGAGTCGCGAGGGGGAATCTCTGTCAAAACCACTTTGATTGGTAGCCACACCTCCTGTGTGACCTGTCTCTGGTTTACGTCCGCGTGGCTCGGAGTGTGGTAAACTGTTACTCCCGTATGTGTTATGTGTATCAACATCTGGGGGTTTCGCTGGTGCATTCAGCGCCGACTCTTTTTCTCTCACGAGGGCGTGCAGACGCTCAACCTCCTCTATTAGGGACAGTTTCTCCTTCCTTTCCCTGTCAAATTTTTCCCCAGTCCATAATCTTTCTCTGTATGTCTGTGTGAGGAGATACGAGTCTAACCTTGCTATTTCTGCAATTTTTACGTCACGTTTGGCTTTGCTACATTTCATCACATCCTTAAGTAGTTTCCTCCTATGTGCCTTAACATCTTCTATATGTCTCCCCTCCCATACGTCTCTCTGCTCTGTCTGCTGTCTAGCAGTCCGTCCAGTACGTTTTAACACAAATTCACGATATTGTTTTTCCATAGATTCTATCTCCTCCTCGGAGGTCCATTCTGTATCAGTGTTATGCGTTGGGATGTCACCCTCAGAACGTTGCGGGTCATGTGCCATCTCTATTACGTAGTGTAGTTAATAGACCTAAGAGTGTATCTTAACTCTAGTCTCTTATGTGTGGCGTGAGTTACTCTGGAATTCCACTTCAGAGTACATATAAAAACATTCGTATCACAGGATGTGTTGGTTCAACTCGAGCAAATAATCTTACCCCCACTGTCTTTGTTATCCACTGCTACTCTGGTATTTTCCTTCAGAGTGCGTTTTTTTGTTTGTTTACACCGTTTACAGTCACAGGGCAATGTTAGTTCACAATACCTTGATTAATACAACAGTGATTCGTTCCTTAATTTAAGCATAAACTGTCTGCGAGAGATCCCGGATACGAGCCCCCAATTTGTTGTATATGTGGGTGTGTGAAAATTGATGAAAAATAATTAAAATTAAATGAAATTCGAAATTTGCATAATTAATCCGAAATTATGCTAATTTGTGTACTTATGCGTGTAACTATGCTAATTAGAGAGGTAATCGTATTAATTTATACGAGTGGGTGTGGTTGTGTTAATGATAGCCTTTATGATAATCAGGCCCCGTCTCGTTGACGAGGTGGGGTTATCAATCAGGATAACGCAATCAATCGTGTGCCGTTACGCTAGTGTCAATTCGGCCTCGTTGTCTAACTTCGTATTATTGATCAGCATAATACAATGATTCTCGCTTTAACACTCCCCGAGTGTTCATATTTTAGGTCCCATGTTCACATCGTTCGCATTAGTTTAATGAGTGTGGATTGGTGTGTTTATAGTTTAGGTTCCCGAGTTCATATCTCGTCGCAGGATACAGATCTTATGCAAAAACTTCAGGAAAGAATCACACGACCACTTCTGTATTAATCAATTTATTTTCTAATTAAACCTTAACTATAATATGTATGTGACTCTCAATCTCGGAACTTCAACACGGTATCCACACGGTATCAAGACAGTATCATCAACGACTGTACGATTTCACTTTGATAACACATGGACCCCGCATAAAGCGATTGCTGTTAGTGAGAGAGAGAGTCAGAACATGCAAATGCTATGTTACACAAAAGCTTATACATTATAATATGAACGATCATTATGCTTGAAATGGTCAGCACATTATCACAGGCGACTGATTAACATGCAACGGTATTCATATAAAAAGACAATCAAACAGTTATTATTTCCAAAGGCATAAATGTAACAACAGATCCACCGGACAGACTATAAGATTACCGAAATGGCTTAGTGTAAGGGTATGCGGCGGAACGTGTTATCTCACGGGAGATTAATTAATTAATTCGTGAATAAGAATGTATGATCAGAAAATAGGTTTAGCACGATTCCTCCCCGGGACCGTAGCTCCGTGGCGAAGGTGCCAAGGGTTAATTCGTATTGATAGATCGGTTGGTAACTTATGCGATTAGAAGTACAGTCCAAAACAAAATATTAAAGAGGGAAATTATGAATATACTTATAAATGACGGACTGTTATCACACGATCGATGCTTCCACAGCCAGATGGTTCACGGACTTGAGTGTTCGCTTCTGGTTAAGGACCTGTGTATGTTTGAGTGATATGAATTGTTTTGAATAGTCAGTGTTTGGAATTAATTATTTGCGTTGCCATATGCTGAAGTTGGCATCGCTTGTAGGAGAAGTAGCCTCGCTCCCTTTAGAGCGGTGAGGTGTGTGGGAGTGCATCATACGAATCGCCGCCCTCCTCCACGCAGCAGCCAGCCTCTGTCCACGGGGGAGAGTTGCTTGATCGCTCTCAGTTCTGCTCAGTGGACACCTCTCTCCACTGCTGGATGAGCTGCGCGATCACGCTCGTGCTGGTTCGCTGACAGCAGTTTCTCTCCGCTGTTGGATGAGCTGCATCGGCACGCTCCCTCTCTCTGGGTGGAGAACTCGAACGTGCTCGTTGCTGGTTTGCTGAAAGCAGGTTTTTCTCCACTGCTGGATGACTCAAGTCGCACGTGCTCTTGCTCTGGTTTGCAGAAGCTCTTGCTTGGTGCGTCGGTCGCTCTGCAGCTGGACTCAATGTAGAATAATCTTTCAGCAATACTCTGTCTTTCAGCTCTTGGAAATCACACTAGGTGACGCCTCACTACCTTGCGAGTCTTGCCAACGTCAGTGGGTAGCGACGGGGCCACTTTGGCTTCTGCTCGCCGCCCCCTGCTCTGCAGCTCGCCGGCTGGCGACCTGTTGCTCTCGTTCCCGATTGGAACTGCTCCTGAGCCGGCCCACTGGTCGAACTCCCCGCGTTCCGACCTCCTCCGATTCGAACTCCCCGAGTTCCGACCCCCCTGGTAGAACTCCCCGAGTTCCGACCCCTCCGAGTCGAACTGTCTCCCGAGAGTCGACCCCCCCCGGTCGAACTCTGGTGAGCCGACCCCCCCCGGGTCGAACTCTTCCGAGTTGCTCCTCCGAGTCGAACTGTCTCCCGAGAGTCGACCCCCCGGTCGAACTCTGGTGAGCCGACCCCCCCCCAAGTCGAACTGAGGTTTCAATGCTCAGGATCCTCTTTTTATGCCCAAAAATCCCTTCACTCGGATCCTGCCCACAAGGCGAGGTTTCTTTCGATTTTTGCTGTGTAAGGATTTGTCCGTATGTATCTGCGTCCGTGTGTGTGTGTCCGTACATGTGTCAGTGTGTGTCCTTGTGTAGATCACCCACGGTATATTCCGTTGTCATACTCCTACCATAAAACCCACAAGTAAAACAATCAAATGTTATAAATTGTCTCGAAGGCGCCTCTCTGTCTGGGTGCACAACCTGGAGGGAGGGGTGATATTCCCTCCGACTTTCACCGACGCACAAAGAAATGGTTAAAAAGTTTTAAGTTAACATTTCATTTCATCAGAGTTCCATAGTTATGATTCTGTATTAATCCAAGGTCTGAGACAGCTTCTCGTTGTGGTGTTTGACTCGTGTTTCCCCAAGCGTATACACACTCCTACCCCGCGCTGCAGGGATACAAAGACGGCCGGGATTTCCCTTTCTCTCCGACCCTGGGTTTAACATCGCCCTTTGCTTACGTTGCAGTTTTGCTGTGCGCTTGCATTTCTTTTCCTCTCTACTCTTACTTTAACCCTGCTTATTATTTGCGTATGGGTGGAGGCTAGAGCATTTATGTTGACTTAGGAAAACCTGATTGTTATAGGCTTCGGGTCAAGTCGTATAGACATTATTAAAATATGGAAATACATTTCATATTAAATTAATAGACGGGTGATGGTTACATTGACGTAGCTTGTGGCAGGGTTCAATTGAAGTGGGTGTGAAGATCAATAACTTTAGCCTACCCTGTCGTTAAATTCCGACTTTAAGTTGCTTTAATAGTAATGCAGCACCAATTAGCTTTTTTGACTTAACTAGATCTAGGTTAACGCAACCTCCCAGTGACCCTGGCTTTGTGTTTACGTCAGCCCTTTGCAATCCACTGCGCTCTGCTCTCTATCTGCTCCCTCTGACCCTGGGAGGGCTCTGAACGTCAAAATCGTGTTAGTGGGTCAAGGTAAATATGACCCCCACATGCCATGCTGAGGCCTGGTTTGGTGTTTTTATTCATTATTAAAATTAAAAGAAACAATAGAAATATGTATCTATATGTATTGAAAAATTACTTGTTAATATTAAGATGGAAAAGGGGCCTAGATACAACACCTCCCCCAGGGGCCGTGGCAGGTGGAATGCTACCACACGCCTCTTCCACAGTAGCAGAGCACTCTGCGAGGCTTGCAGTGTCCTTATTCTGTCTTTTAAATTCTGGGCCAAAGAAGTCCCATAAACGTAAACGTGTTGTATTTAAAATATAACACAAACATAACAACAATGATGAATGGCTTAGTGGGTAAAGTAAGACGCACCCCAAAACGGGTGAGCTTAATAAATCCGATCTCTCCTATTACCGGATTATAGGATGCAAACCAAACTTTGTTGTATCAGTGTGGTGAGTCTGTGGGTCTTTGTGTGGTGACGATCTCTCTGGGTCTCTGTGTGATGATGGCCGTGTCGGGTGGTGGCGGGTTTAACAACACAACATTATGAGATTCACGAGATCTAACCCAAACAAGACCTGTACTACGGAGTCAACAACAACGACATGAGGGCTCTCCGACGCGCGTCGCGGTTGGGGTGAGGGTGAGGTCGCGCTGTCTCCTCCGTACGGATTGTTTCTTCTTTTCCCAACTGCGACGTTCTCGCTCTCTCCTCTCTTTTTTGTCTCCACCGTCGCCAATCGTCGGAGCTCGGCATCCGCGGCCGCTCTCCTAGGTGGGCGACCCCAGCCCGAATTCTCGCCTGAAGCCCTCCCAGCCTCCCTGCTCAACGAGCCAGGCCCCGCACGCGTTCACCAGCAGGGCGGCCACCGCGTCCGTCACGGCCACCGTCTTCTCCGCGTCGCTCAGACGTAAGCAGTCCACCAGCCTCTTCGCGAGGGAGGAGCGAGCAGAGCACCACCAGGACCACCACGCGGCCCCAGCTCGCGGAGCCATCGCGGAGGACCTCCCAGGCCACGTCCACGAGCAGCCGGAGGAGCCCTCGGTGCACCATCCGCTCCTCCGTGTGGCTCACCAAGTCCAGAACGGAGTCTCTGAACCGCACGAGGAACAGGTCTGCCAGGCAGTTGACCACCTCCTGCACCAGCTGTGCTGGCTGAACCTCCTGCAGCTGCTGAACCTTCTGCACCTTCTGCAGCTGCTCCTGCAACTGCAGCCACTCCGTCTGTGTCGCTAGGTGAGCCATGAAACCGGCGATCAGATTCGCTGTCAAGAAGGTCAGCAGCTGCAGCACCTCCTTCTCTTCCTCCCCCTCATTTCCCTCCTCCTCCTCCTCCCCCTGTCTCCCTCCACCTCCCTGTGTCTCCCTCCTCCCCCGGTCTCCTTCCTGCTCCCCGTGTTTCCCTCCTTCCCCCGTCTCCCTCCTCCCTGTGTCTCCCTCCTCCTTTTCCTTTTTTGCTGATGAAGTTTTTCTATTTCCACGAGGTGGTAACACCATATCCCTTATTCTGTAATTGTAATTCTGGGCCAAAGAGGTCCCACAAATGTAAACATTTTGTATTTAAAATATAACACAAACATAACAACAATGAATAGCTTAGTGGGTAAAGTAAGACGCACCCCAAAACGGGTGAGTTAAATCAATCCGATCTATCCTACTAACGGATTATAGGACGCAAACCATACTTTGTTGTAACAAGAACATAAAAAAACTGAGTCTCTTAATCAGGTGAATACGGTAAAGGGGCTGAGTCTGTGGTTGACAGTGTGGTGAGTCTGTGGGTCTCTGTGTGGTGACGATGTCTATGGGTCTCTGTGTGGTGATGGCCGTGTCGGGTGGTGGCGAGGTATAACAACACAACATTTATATATTCACGCGATCTAACCCAAACAAAACCTGTACTACGGAGTCAACAACAACGACATGAGGGCTCTCCGACACGCGTCACGGTTGGGGTGAGGTTGCGGTCTGTTGTATATGTAGGTTATGAAAATTTGATGTAAATAATAAAAATTAAATGAAATTTGCATAATTATCCGAAAAAATGTTAATTTGCTGTAATTTATGCGCATAAACTATGCGAATTCGAGAGATAATCGTATTAATTTATGCTAGTGTATGTGTGATTATGCTACTGCGAGCCGTTATGATAATTAGGCCCCGCCTCGTTGACGAGGGTCGGTTTTCAATCGGGATAATGCAATTAATCATATGCAGTTATGCAGGTACTTGAGCATGTCAGATTAAACTCGGCTGTGTTGTTTAACTTTGTACTATCGATCAGTATAATACAATTATTCCCGCTTTAACATTTACTGAGTATGTGGTAGTGTGTTCAGCCAGGTCTCCAAGTTCAGATCTCAGCACAGAATACAGTTCTTATGCATAAATGTCACGAAAGAACACAACACTTCTGTGTTAATCAATTTTAATGACGATAGTGATAATGACGATAATGATGACGATGGTGATAATGATGATAATGATGACAATAATAACAATGGTGATGATGCGTACTTCAACAGCTCCAGCACGAGACAGTTGTGTCCGCGGAAGTGGAACGAGTGCAGGACGCGGATGACGCCGTGCAGCTCAGCACTGCCCTCCCCCTGCAGCTCCGTGATCACCTTCAACTCCATCCTCTGCATCTCCATTTTGGTAGGGCTGTGTGCACACAGCAAGTCTGTGGGTGTCTGTGGGTCTCTAGATCATAGTAGTTTTACGACGGTTAATTTTTTAGTGAGATAGTTTCAGTTTATAGTTAGAGATAGTTTTGCAGAGGCTATTATCATTGTTGTTTACTATTATACTCATTATTTTGTAACCATGTTGTATTTACTTGCATTTATTATCTATTATTGTATTCATTTATAATTATGACCATGGCCGCTGTGTTAAGACCACCAGCACCCACCCACACCACCACCACCACCAACCCCATCACCCCTGCCCCAACCTACTGGATGGGCAGTGCCAGCATCTTGACAGCCACCAGGAATCCCATATTGTGGTCCACGCACCGCAGCACCACTCCCTGCCCTCCCTCGCCAATCTTCTCTCGCACCTCGAAGCGGCATTGGAGCTGCTCCTGGGGTATCTAAGAAGCAGCAGCAGCAGCGCCGCAACGGCCAGTCAGAGTCACAATCACGATGGGAATGTTTTACGCTTAGTGGTAGCAGCAGTGGTAGTACTGAGTAGTAGTTAGTAGCAGTAGTGTCTGTGTGCGCCTGTGTGCCTGTTTGTGTGCGCATCTGCGTGTGTGTGTGTCTGTCTGTGCGAGTTTCACAGGGATATTTCTGCTTGCAAGCTTTGACTTTAACATAGCCATTTCTGTGACCAGACACAAGCTAATCACTCAGCAATTTCAATGCTAAATTATCCTGTTTGATTTGTACTAGGTGCCTCTGTGGATGTGTAGGCTTTGACTTTAACATAGCCATTTCTGTGACCAGTCACAAGCTAATCACTCAGCTCTTTCAATGCTAAATTTTATGCTAATTCGTTTGTCAAGGCGCTCTGTTTCTTCTCACACAGCTTAAAGGTCGCGGTCTGAGCTTGGCTGTGTTCACTCCAGCGCTTTCCTCCAGACAGTCTCGTCCCTTCACCTGATGAAGGCCGCTTGTGTTGTGGCCGAAACGTCGTGAGAATTTTATTGTGTTATTTTATTTGATCAATGTATTATTTTATTCTCATTCTACGCTACTTTACCGAAAGAACCAAAGAAGATGAATCCTTGCAGCCAAGATAGCTTTAAATCGAAATTTAACAGAATGGTATTGAACCTTTTTCTTTACAGGGTGGCCCTGGGGCTTGCCACGTGGCAGGTGTCGTCCATTGTCCATACCAGACCCCTCCAGCTCTCTCACCCTGGGTCAGCTGCCCCTTCCATGTCCTGGAAACCATGGCAAGGTCATCCTATGAGGACTGCCTGGATGAAAACCAGCATGGAAGGGGCCCAGGGTGGGACCGGCTATGCTTTTGGGCTAGTCCCGTTTGTGTGTGGTGTGCGGTGTCTTCGTAGCAATCGTTCTCCACTGTAGTCCTGGCATCTGCTGCTCAGCTTCATTCCACAGCTGTGGTTCCAGTGGCGCGGTCTCTCCGGGGACCCATGTGGTGTGTGTGTGGGTGTGACATGTATCACGGGGTGGGTGGATAGTATCGTGATAGTGGTCATGGTAGGCACCGATCCACGACCTCCATCACCCCTACTGAGTGGTGGACATGCCACCACAAAGCAGCATGCGGCAGAGGAGTAAGGTGACCGCTCTCGCCTCACGAGCGAGGCCCTCTCGCTTCCTCTTCATTCCCTGCATCACCACCTCCATCTCCTCCTTTGTCTCATCCTCCTCCACCTCCTCTTAATCCTCCACCACCATCTTCTCCCCCTCTTCTGTTTTCTCCATTCTCTCTTCATGCTCCTCAACCTCCGAGGTGGCGTCGGTGGCATCGGTGGTGGCAGCGGAGGTGCTGGAGGTGATGGCCGTGGTGGCGGTGGCAATGGTGGTGATGGTGGCAGCGGAGGTGGCGGTGGCGGCAGCGGTAATGGCGGTGGCGCCAGCGGTGGTGGGGCGGAGGTGGCAGCGTTGGTGGTGGTGATGGTAGTAGTCCTGGCGAGGCACCGCTCTTCCTCCATGAGGCGCTTCTCCTCCTCGACGCTCTTCACGTTGGCGAGACACTTCTCCTCCACCAGACGCTTCTCTTCCGTGAAGCACTTCACTTTAACGAGGCGCTTCTTGAGGAAATAATCTCTGAAGCAGTTCTCCTCTGTGCGGCGCTTCACCCTGGCAAGGCGCTGCACCTCAAAGAGGTGCTCCTCTACCATGTGGCGTTTCTCTGTCGCATGGTCCTTCTCCTCCTGGAGATGCTTCACCCCGCTGAGATCCTTCAACTCCCCAATTATCCTCTGTTCAAGCAAAGATAATCACATAAATATACAGACATGCAAGCAGAAATTCATTTAAGTTTTTCAGATTCATTTATTTGGTATAACCCTGTGAGCTATGTTGCTCTTGACTCGGGTGCAACCGCAACAAACAAAAACATGATCAAGGAATATCTTAAAGCGACTACACGCAACAGAAAAATCCAGGAAAAGACAGCAAAGTCTTCCAGAAAAGCACCGTATATCAACACTGTGTGCAAAAATCCCGGTGGGATGCAAGTCGAATAATAACAATCATAAGACAATTTAGATTAAAGTTATCAGGCTAACTCTGTACTACAAAAAACAAACATGGCTAAACCAAAACGTTTTCAAAATCACCAAAATAAAGATATAAAAACAATGTAACAGTGATCATAGGAACTGTGATTCAAATTTAACAATTAACGATATATACATAACATGTACGACCAAACTTTGCAGCCATAGCTGGCTGTATGAGTCACTCCATAACAGCAGGATTATGAGTCGCAGTATGTAAAAAAATATTCAATACACCTTTAAAGATCAGCACACTATTCAAGTGTACATCTATGGTACAATTTATTGAAAATAAGTTTTGGGAACAGAAACTTATTTCTTTTAAACAACAGACAAATATTAACAAGCACTGTTTATTACATTAACTTTGTTTAACTTTTTTGGTCCCAGTTGAGACATTCAGAACTATGACAAAACAAATAATTGTGCTCTGATCTAATGTGCAATCTGTGGCATATGAATTTGTTAAGGTGATGTTGTCCGGTCCTGTACATATCAAGTACAGTGAGGGAAAAAAATATTTGATCCCCTGCTGATTTTGTACATTTGCCCACTGACAAAGAAATGAACAGAATATAATTTTAATGGTAGGTTTATTTGAACAGTGAGAGGCAGAATAACAACAAAAACATCCAGAAAAACATGTCAAAAATGTTATAATTTGATTTCCATTATCCTCCTAGCGAGGCCACGCTAGGAGGATAAAAGGGGACCCCGGGCAAAGGTTTGGGGCTGTTGCTTGGAGTGGAATCTCGTCGGACTGCTGGAGTCATCGTCACCATCTGCATTTTCTCGGCGGTGTCAGACAGGCAGTCTGTTAGCTCTCTTGACTGAAAGTGTAGTGACCCCTTGTACCCTGTGAAGGCTATAATAAATAGAGTACCTCCTGCTCCTCGTGTCTCTGCGTGTATTGCTAGACGTGGATCATAACGACAGTAGATGTACACTCACTCTGAGTTTTTACTCAATGACGTTAAACTTCACATCTACCCTACCTCCATGCTACATGCCGACAACCCACTGCTTTGGTAACCAAACTGCAACGTATTTTATTAGTAAACCTGCATTTTCTAATTTTACCCAAATCTTAACCTCGGTTGGATGTTGCCATCCTGCCGTGGAAACAACGAATCATTCGTGTCTCGAGCAGAAGATTGCAAGCCTTGTGTTAGAGAATGGCCCACTGAAGCTGTAATCACGGAGCTACTTCTGAGTACATTTCAAGTGCCCTCTCATCCACGTAATAAAGAGCAGGATCCTCCCTCCTGTAACGTTGGTCGTAACAATGTTCTTACTTCTTTGTGCTGTCAAGGACAACCGGGCTCACCTTGGTCTGTCTCACTGTCACACTCACCTCTATTCGTACACTCACTCATCTGGGTCTGTCTCACTGTCATACTCACCTCATCCACACGCACTGACGTAGGTCTGTCTCACTGTTACACTCACCTCTCTACCACACTCACCTGGGTTTGTCTTACTTTAACACCACATTCCACAGACACTTACATTGGTCTGTCTCAATGTCACACTCACCTCTACCCACACACACTCACCAGAGTCTGTTTCACTCTCTCACTCATTTGTCTTCCTACACTCACTCACTTGGGTCTGTCTTACTGTCACACTCACCACTCTACCCACACTAACCTGGGTCTCACTGTCTCACCTCTCTTCAAAAACACTGAATTCCTGCTGAACAACACGCGGTTCAACCCACAAGCACTTGGGAGAGCTACAGGGCTCACATGCCATGTCCTTCACAGTCCTGTAATTCGTTTTATTATTATTGCCATAATTGAGTTTGGCAAAAGCCTGTGCGAGACTTTGAACAATGTACACACAGGACCGTCCATAAGGGTGCTAGGCCAGGGGAAAATCCCAGCATGTGGGCCTCCGACGCGTTCAAATTCCACCGCAAGTATTACATCTGACACCCCCGTGACATTGAAGCGCAGGGCCCCCCCAATGCCCGCGGACCTGGGCGGTCGCTCCGATTCTCCGTATCCAAGGGGCGATTCTATGTGCACAATGCAGACCTTCTTGTAAAAACATGGTTTTACGAGGGCCTCCTCACGCAAATTAAGTAGAGAACCACATTACTGCCATGTGATGGTTTATGTTTCGCAGTCATTGACGACCAGGCTGAGATCATGAACTCGCTAGACTTGACAACCCACTTTGATCACAGGCGGGTGCCTGGATTCAGACCCAGTTACTCCGTGGTCCCACTTCAGTGCTCTGACCTCTCGGTCACTGGGCCGCCTCTAAACACCCCCCATGTTAAATACATAAGTAGCAACCTGTATCGTGAGCAGCAGCATTCTTTGAATACTCTGCCAAAACAATTTGAATTGTGGAGTGTTGACCCAATTTCGCAATTGCTTTATCATACCTCTGGTTGCAGGAATAATTTCTACAAGACCGAGTTCTAGAGAGCCCCTTTACACGATGTTTTGTTCTACTCTTCCACACTGAGCAGATATTTTAGAAGATGGAGTACCCACACTTTAACACACCACATGCACCTTGCTGCTCGATTGTGGCTTACCCATTTCTACTGATTGGTGGACAGAGGCAGGGGGGGTTAAGAAACTCAAACGTTTGTTTCAACTGCTGTTACAGAAGGGGAACAGATGGGCAGTGGAGCAGGGAGGTAGAGGGGCAGTGGAGTAGAAGGGCAGTGGAGCATTGGAGTAGTTGAGCAGTAGGGCAATTGAGCAGATGGGCAGTGGGACAGCGGAGCAGAAGAGCAGTGGGCCAAATGGGTAGTAGGGCAGTGGAGTAGTGGAGCAAAGGGACAGTTGGGCAGAGGGGCAATGGATCAATTGAGCAGTGGGACAGTGGGACAGTGGGGCAGTGGAGCAGTGGATCAGTGGGGCAGTGGAGTAGAGTGGCAGTGTTGTGAAGGAGGCGAATCACCTGAATATATTTTCCCACCGACATTTGTATGTGCTCTAAAGAAGGACCATCTCTCAAAACGGCGATCATTCTATATTTGTCCTTGTACCTCCACACACAGCTGGAAAACCGCACACCTGAGCCAAGGCACATTTAACCAACTCAGGCAGCACTTGCAAGCAATTCAAATATATTTTTTGTCATCATGGGTTTATTTCAAAGAGTTTATAGTACCAATAAGAACAATGGTATTTAACCGTATTATTTGCAGGGTGGCCCTGGGGCTTGCCATGTGGCAGGTGTCGTCCATTGTCCGATCCAGACCCCTCCAGCTCTCTCACCCTGGCTTTTCTGCCCCTTCCATGTCCTGGAAACCATAGCAAGGTCATCCCATGAGGACTGCCTGGATAAAAACCAGCATGGAAGGGGCCCAGAGTGGGGCCGGCTATGCTTTTGGGCTAGTCCCGTGTGTGTGTGGTGTGCGTGGTGTCTTGGTAGCAATCGTTCTCCACTTCAACAGCTGTGGTCCCAGTGGCAACGTTTCTCTGGGGAACCGTGTGGTAAGTGTGTTTCATGTATCACGGGGTGGGTGGGTGTGGCATGTATCACAGGGTGGGTGGGTAGTATGGTGATAGTGGTCATGGTTGGCACCAATCCACGACCACCACCATCACCCCTACTGAGTGGTTGACATGCTACCACAAAGCAGCACGCGGCGGAGGAGTGAGGTGATCGCTCTTGCAACGCGAGCGAGGCCCCCTCGCTTCCTCTTCTTTCCCTGCATCACCACCTCCACCACCTGCACCTCTTCCATCTCCTGCTCCTTTGTCTCGTCCTCCATTTCATCTTCATCCTCCACCACCATCGTATCCCCCTTCTCTGTTTTCTCAATTCTCTCCTCATCCTCCTCAACCTCCTCGTCCTCGGAGGTGGCAGAAGTGGTGGCAGTGGTGTCGGTGGTGGTGGTGTTGGCTGAGGTGGCAGTGCTGGTGATGTCAGTGGCGGTGGTGGTGGTGGTGGCGGTAGTGGTGGTGTTGGTTGCGTTGGTAGCGGCAGAGGTGGTGGTTGCCATGGTGGTGGCAGTGGTGGTGGCGTTAGCGGCAGGGCGGTCGGTGGTGATGATGGCGGTGGACGTGGTGGAGTTGGTGGAGGTGGTTGCGGTAGCGTCAAAGGTGTCGGTGGTGGCGGTGGCAGCAGTGGTGGTGGCGCTGGCAGTGGAGTAAGTTGTGGTGGTGGCAGAGGTGGTGGTTGCCGCGGTGGTGGCGGTGACGGTGGCGGTGGTGGCAGTCGTGTCAGTGGTGGCAGTGATGGCGGGGGTGGCAGCGGTGGTGGTGGTTGCAGCGTTGCTGGCAGTTGTGGTGATGGCAGCGGTCCTGACGGGGCACTGCTCCTCCTCAAGGTACTTCTCATCCTCCTCCAGACGCTTCTCCTCAAGATGCTTCATCTCACGAAGTCGCTTCTCCTCCGCGAAGCACTGCACTATAACGAGTCGCTTCTTGAGGAGATGGTCTCTGAAGCAATGCTCCTCTGTGCGGCACTTTTCCCTGGCCAGGCGCTGCACCTCAAAGAGGCGCTCCTCTACCAGGAGGCGTTTCAGCGTCCCAAGGTCCTTCTCCTGAAGACGCTTCACCCCGCTGAAGTCTTTTAACTCCCCAATTATCCTCTGTTCAAGCAAAGATCACCACATTAATATTCAGACATGCACATGCAAACAAAAATTAATACCCACATGCATGCAAACATAAACGTGCACATAAACCCAACACAAATGCATACTCACACATCTTTGTACAGATGCAGACATCCACGTTCACTCATTCAAACTCGCTTTTTACACTCGCATGAATATACACAGTCAAGAAAATTTCAAATCAAGATTGAATATATAAAATCACCTGATAACATAACACCTTATCCATCAATACTTTTATCACATTGTACGTGTAGCCCTAACCCTTAATAATCCCAACCCCTACATAATCAAAATACATGTTACATCCTCATATATCCTCACACACCCCATACATGCACTTAAGTCTGTGATCGACTGGGAATATTTCATAGCAATTGTTGGCAACAATCATCACTGGCAATAGTTTCCACAGAATGTTACATTATAAAGATCTCGTAGCCCATAATCTCGACAAATTTCACGCAGTGCCCATAGTGGGCAACTGGAATGGCTACTTCCAATCAACTGAACTAGCAGACGTAATTAATGTGACTGATTTATATCATTTCGTCCTCAATGGTAATAAATGACCAATGCATGAGTGGGATGGTGGAGAGATTGGCTGATGGTGTCTGGAGCTGGTTTTGATATACAGAGAGGTGAAGCAGAGGAATGTTCCAGAGAGATGGTGTCTTGTGATGTTATAGATTCATGATAAGGCTATATGATGGTCTATTTAATTGGTGGTGGTGTGGTGAGAAAGGTAATGTGGAGAGATGGTGTGCCAGTTTTGTAGATAATGTGTATTTGACCCCCACAGACCCCATACACACCTTTGGGGAGCGATGCTTGTAACCTTGGCCTGGGAAAGGGTCCACTTTATCCATAATGTCACCCCAGGTGGTCGACTGGCGCGACGATTCCCGGCCTGCGAAGAGCAGATGAATTAGAGAACGAAGAACATGGAGTTTCACAGAACGAATTTTAAGATCCCTGTAATTAGCTCTTTCCACACAACAGGAGCTGCTATTGAGAAATATTCATCACATGGCAGTAAAACTTTACAAGTCATGTTTTTGTGGGCATGCTGAGACCATTAATTCCATAAGCTTGAGACCCCAGTTTAAACAAAAATGGCTGAAATTCAGATATAAACCCATCGTTTCTGGAACACTCGATCATTACGTCTTCCCATCACAACCAAGCCATGTCTTCTCAAAGTAATTGATAAAGGAGCCTCCTTCTCTGTATATAAGCCACGTGATGCAGGTATCTGGGACTTACCCTCATAGTCATCCACAATCTCAGCCCACTTGATATGGCTATCCATGTTGTTGGGAAAGAGTAGATTCTGCGTGAAGTTGGATGGCCTGTGGAGTTTGGAACAACGCTAAGATTTAGCAACAATTTGAATCACTCATCCTCTAAAATATTACATATTTGGCCACTCACTGTACCAATCCCATCACTTCCATGCCTGTTGCTTTCAAGCCAACGCCCGCACTTGTTTGCCACTCATACGTGCTTCTGATCACTCACTCATCGATCCACACAAACATGTTTATTCCACCAGCCTATTACATTAAACATAATCGCCAAACTTAATGATATTTAATCCACACATGCATGTTAATGTACAGCCCATTTGCATTAATCGAATTCTTGATAAACACCCCCCCCCCCCTATGCCTTGTAGGTCATGAGGGTCATATGACCTTACTTAAATTATTTGTTATAAACCGAGCATGACGTCGTGGGTCACGTGATGTCAGAGACACCACCCATGTGGCTGTGACATCACAGATTAGAGACAACTATGGCAGCAGCTGGGGTCTGAACAAGAAGGCAGACTCCTCCCCAATGTTGAATAACATTCAATACATAAAATGTAGGGCACAATTGTGCCAGCAATCAGAAAACAATAATTGTAGACATGTTATTCATACTCTGAGATTTAAACAAGTTAGTTATTAATTTTAAAATGCTGACTCGCTTATGTCTAAACAGTGACAGTAAAAGCAACATATCAGGGCATGCCAAGTAACCTATCTAGCAGTCCTAATTTGATTGCAGAAAATAAAAATACCAACATATCAACAATAATGAGGCTTTAATTTGCGGTCAAAATGTAAAATAAAGATAAACAACACTCATAGTCAACAGGGACGCTCACCTCGTTGAGGATTCGCTCTCCAACGTCGTCTGCAGCTGCTCCCTCGTGCGCATTCCTCTCGACTGGCGGTGGAGGCGTGGCTATGACGTACCAGAAATGACGTCACTTCCGCGAGGCTCCGCCCCCACGCGCACAGCTGCCGCACCACGTGGTGCAGTGCGGGTGGTGGCCGTGGGTGGTGATGATGATGGGTGATGATGATGGGTGGTGGTGGTTGATGATGGTGGGTGGTGATGATGGTTATAGATGACGATGGGTGGTGATTATGATGGGTGCTGATGGCTGTTGATGATGATGGTTGATGGGTGATGATGTGTGTTGATGATGGTCGGTGGTGGTGGTGTTGATAGGTGGTTGATGATGATCGGTGGTGATGATTGTGATAGATGGTGATAATGATGGTTGGTGATGATGGTGGGTGTTCATGCTGATAATTGGTGTTAATGATGTAAGGTGGTGATCACGATGGGTGGTGATTATGATGGGTGATGATGCTGATTTGTGGTGAGGATAATGATGGGTGATGGTGATGTTGGGTGGTTGGTGGCAATGATGATGATGGTGGTCCGTGATAATGGGTGGTGGTGATGATTAGTCATGGTGATGATCATGGTTTATGGGTGGTGGTTATGATAGGTAAAAGTGATGATGGGTGGTGCTGATGATTGGTCATGGTGATAATGATGGTTGATTGGTGGTGGTTTTGATAGTTGGAAGTGATGAAGGGTGGTAGTGATGAAGGGTGGTGATCATGATGGGTGGTGATGATGGGTGATGATGATGATTGGTGGTGATTGGTGGTGATTGGAGATTGGTGGTGATTGGAGATTGGTGGTGATTGGAGATTGGTGGTGATTAGTGGTGATTGGTGATTGTTGTGATTGGTGGTGATTGGTGATGATTGGTGATTGGTGGTGATTTGTGATTGGTGGTGATTGGTGATTGGTGGTGAAAGGTGATTGGAGATTGGTGGTTATGGATGGTGTTTGGTGGTGATTGATGGTGATTGGTGATTCATGGTGATTGGTGGTGATTGATGGTGATTGGTGATTCATGATGAGTGGTGGTGATTGGTGATTGTTTTTGATTGGTGATTCGTGGTGAATGTTTGTTATTGGTGTTTGGAGATTGGTGTTGTTTGGTGGTGATTGGTGATTAACAGTGATTGGTGGTGATTGGTGTTTGGCGGTTGGTGGTTATTGGTTGTGATTGGTGATTAACGGTGATTGGTAATTTGTGGTATTTAGCGATTAGTGGTGATTGGTGGTTCTTGGGTGGCGGTTGTGGTTGCTTGGGGGTGGTGGTGGGTGGTGGTGGTTGGAGGGTGGTGGTGGGTGGGTGGTTGTGGGTGAGTGGTTGTGGGTGGTGGTGGTGGTTGGTGGTGGTGGTGGTTGGTGATATTGGGTGATTGATCATGATGGGTGGTGGTGATGATGGGTCTGTGGTGGTGGTGGTGATGATAGGTGATGGGTGGTTGTGATGAAGGATGCTGGTCATGATGGGTGGTGATGTGTGACGATGATGTTGGGTGGCGATGATGATGGATGATGATGATGGATGATGATTATGTGATGATGAGGGGAGGTGGTGGTTGTGGTTGGTGGTGGTTGTAGTTGCTGGTGGTTGTGGTTGGATGAGTTGGTCGTTGGTTGTGGATGGTGGTGGTTGGTGGTGATTGGTTGTGGGTGGTGGGTGGGGGTGGGTGGTGGTGGGGATGGGTGGTGGTGGGTGGTGGTGGGTGGTGGTGGTTGGTGGGTGGGGATGGGTGGTGGTGGGTGGTGGTGGGTGGTGCTGGTTGGTGTGTGGTGGTGGTGGTAGTGTTTGGTGGGTGGTGGTGGTTGGTGGTAGGTGGTAGTTGGTGGGTGTTTGTGGGTAGTGGTGGTTATGGTGGTTGGTGGGTGGTGGTTTGTGGGTGGTGGTTTGTGGGTGGTGTTGGTGGATGGTAGTGGTTGGTGGGTGGTGGTGGTGGGTGGTGGTGGTTGGTGGTAGGTGGTAGTTGGTGGGTGTTTGTGGGTAGTGGTGGTTATGGTGGTTGGTGGGTGGTGGTTTGTGGGTGGTGGTTTGTGGGTGGTGGTTGGTGGATGGTAGTGGTTGGTGGGTGGTGGTGGTGGTTGGTGGGTGATGGAGGTGGTTGGAGGGTGGTGGTGGTGGTTTGTGGGTGGTGGTTGGTGGATGGTAGTGGTTGGTGGGTGGTTGTGGTGGTTGGTGGGTGGTGGAGGTGGTAGTGGGTGGTGGTGGGTGGTTGGTGGATGTGGGTGGTTGGTGGTTTGGTGGTGGTGGGCGGTGGGTGGTTGGTGGAGATCGGTGGTGGGTGATGGTGGGTGATGGTGGGTGGTGGGTGGTGATGCGTGGTGGTGGGTGGTGCTGGGTGGTGCGTGGTGCTAGGTGGTGGTGGATGGTGGTGGGTAGTGGTGGGTGGTGGGTGGTCGTGGGTGGTGGTTAGTGGTGGTGGGTGGTGGGTGGCGGGTGGTGGTGGAGGTGCGTGGTTGGTAGTGGGTTGTCGTGGCTCGTGGTTGGTGGTGGGTGGTGGTGGGTGGTGGCTAGTGGTTGGTGGGTAGTGGGTGGTGGTGGTGGTTGGTGGTGAGTGGTGGATGGTGGAGGTGAGTGGTGGTGGGTGGTGTTGGGTGGTGGTGGGTGGTTGGTGATGATGATTTATAATTGGTGCTGTTGATGATAATGATGATTGGTGCTGGTGATGATGATTGCTGCTGGTGATGATGATGATTGGTGCTGGTGCTGGTCATAACGCTGATTCGTGCTGGTGCTGGTGATAATGATGATGATTGGTGCTGGTGATGACGACTGATGATTGGTGATGACAATGATGATTATTGGTGATGCTGGTGATGATGATTGGTGCTGGTGATGATGATTGGTAATGAAGATGATGATTGTTGCTGGTGATGATGATTGGTGCTGGTGATGAGCATGATGATGAGTGCTGGTGCTGGTTATGATGATGATGATGATTCGTGCTGGTGAAGATGATCATGATTGGTGCTGGTGATGATGATTATTTGTGCTGGTCATGATGATGATGGTTCGTGCTGGTCATGGTGATGATGATGATTGGTCCTGGTGCTAGGGATGATGATGATGATTGGTGCTGGCCATGATGATGATTATTGGTGCTGGTTATGATGATAATGGTTCGTGCTGGTGCTGGTGATGATTATTGGTGCTGGTGATAATGAAAGGTTGGGTTCATAATTGCCCGGTAGAATGAGTATATAATGGCCAGGTAGGGTGGGGTCACTCACCAACTCATCCACTCATCTTGTGTGTGGTGATCCACCAACCCCCGCCTAGATTTCAGGCGCCTTCCCAAAACCGCAATTCAATCACTCACGCACCCACTCCTTTACTCACCCACCCCCTCATTCACTCACCCACGCACTCATTCACTCGCCCATGCACTCATCAACGTACACACCCACTCATTCACTCACCCATACACTCATCAACTTACAGACCCACTCATTCACTCGCCCACGAACTCATTCACTCACTCACCCACTCATTAACTCACCCACCCACTCATTCACTCACCCACCCACTCACTCATTCACTCACCCATACACTCATCAACTTATCCACCTACTATTTCACTCACCCACTACTCATCCACTCACTCACCAACTCGTTCACTCACCCATTAATCATTAACTCACCCACCCACTCATTCACCCCCCCCCCCCCACTCATTCGCTCACCCACCCACCCACACATTCACTCACCCAACTATTCATTCACTCACCTACCCACTCATTCACTAACTCAACCACTCACCCACCCACTCATTCACTCACCCACCCACTCACTTATTCACCAACCCATCCACTCATTCACACAACTGCCCTTCTGTTCACTAACCCACCCTATCCACTCATTCACTCACCCACCCATTCACTCACCCACCCTTTCACTCACACACCCATCTACTCATTCACCATCACATCTACTCATTAACTCAACCACCCACCCATTCACTCACCCAACCACTCATCCACTCACTCATTCACCCACCCACTCATTCCTCGACATCAGGAGGAAACAAGGAGGTGGAAAGGTGCTGATGCAGGCCGTTTTAAAAGTCTTTGACGACCGCTTTTGTTGCAATCGAAACGTCGTAGTTTTTTGTTATTTTTTGCTACTTTCTCTGAACCTATCTACGTGGTGACTTTACCGAAAGACCCAAGAATACAAATACAACTTATTGGGTAGTCAGAATTCATCAGCACCAACCTGTATGTTGAACCTCTTTCGCACCGTACGTAGCCAACCGTGCAAATCTGTAGGTCTCTCTGGGTGTCTATAATGAGTGACCCATTGTTACTTAAAACAATTTTGGCAATGAAGTGATACGTGATATAATTGAATAGATTTTAAGCACTACAATTTTGAAAAAAAAAATATTGAATAAATTAAAAATAAAGAATAAAAGTAAGTACATGGTAATAAAAGCAACAGTTAAAATGTGTTGGATTTAGTAATAGCATGCCAAATGATGAGTTATTTAGCCTGAAAAATAGTGCAAATACAAATAGATTTTACAAGGAAAAGTGATTTATATTTACTAAATGTCTGAGCAATGGTAATTTAGATTTACTAAATATTTGGAGGAATCTGATTAATATTTATTAATGATCTGGCTGAAATTGATTTACATGTACTAATTGCCTGGGTGAAATTGATATAAGCTTACTAAATATCTGGTTCAATGATTTGGATTTACTAAATAAAATACTTATATTGAATGTCTGTTGCCATAACATTTATATTTCTAATCCACCCAATAGCATGCCTTCATGGTGCCACAATTCACTTACGTTAAGTCAACCGAGCACCATCAAAAAGATAAGAACTATGAAAAGGAACAGCAGATTGACATGTATTTGTGCAATTTTGTCTCAACATGTTTATCCAACATATTACAAGTACAAAAGAAAGAGGGGCTATGAAAAAACAAAGACAGAAACCATGTATCTGTACAATAGGGATACAATACCTGAAGTCTATTAATAATTTGTGGGCATTACAGGCACAGATTCCTTTTTTGGATGTGATTCAAGGTTTTAGTCTTGTTAGTGCATTTAAATTACGACAATTAAAAAAAAATATGTAAAGATACTTTCATAATATTTCTTTCTTATGTGCGCAAATTGAAATCCTAAGGGCCAATATGTTTATAAAACAGCTAAAAGAGATTAAAACATCACGTGAATTGATCCACAATCCAGGTGGACCTATCTTTTTTAACATGCACAATTACAAGCATGGCTTCCTAACAAGTAAACTTGCACAGCCTTCAGATGTTCCATGCATCTTACATCTATTCCTTTTGAAACGTCGTGAGAATTTTTATTGTTTTATATATATTTATTATTTTATTGTTTCCCTTCAACGTGACTTTACCGAAAGAGCTAAGAATATGAATTACTGCAGTCACGAAAGCTTTAAATGAAAATTTTACCGCCTCTACGGGGAGGGTTTCCACGTCACTTTAAGATCCTTCAACAAACTCCGGGATAAGAAGGCTCAGCTGATCGAGTCTCTCACCTTTCTGAAGAGATGCTGCGACTCTGGGGTAATTCCAATCGCATTTACACTGACCTCTGCTGCTGTAACTTCTTCTAATGCGAAACGAATTCTTTTCAAAACTAGCTTAGCTCTTATCTCAGAGAAAATCAGACTTATACGCACCGAACTAGATCAGTTAGACAAGACACTCTACAAATCACACTTATCATTGACGGCAACAATGTCCAGGTGACCGTCCCTCCCGCCTCTACATGGTGTGTGCGTGCATTCGTGCGAGGAGGGCGCCGCGTCGGCGCCGTCACTCCCAAGTGGCGGCGTCACGGCGGTGGGCACGGCCCCGACGGAGAGGCTCCGCTGCGGCAGCACCACAACTGTGTAGAGGCTAAACAGCGGACGTCTGCGAGAGCACCGGCCTCGGGAGAGTGGCGGGAAATCCGAGGCACCGGTGGCGGCGTCACGGCGGTGGGTATGGCCCCGACGGAGTGGCTCAGCTGTGGCAGCACCACACAGCCCCCTGAGGTGTCAGTCCTCGTCCCGGGTTGACTGGAGCACCTCGCCTGGGTTGCCCCTACAAGGTAGCGCCGCGGGGTCCGCGGGACTCGTCCGGCTCTCGTGGCTGGCCTTGGCGGTGGTGGCTCCACCTCTCGGGGTTCCGGCGGCGGTCTCCTCCTCCACTCCAGTGGTTCTCACCGGTCCTGGGTACGTGCGAGCTGGAAGACAAACTCGGTAGCGGTAGGGTGCAGGGGCCATCGTACCCGTCTCTCCTGGCTCGGGTCGGGACCCCCTGGGGCCCGGGGCTCCGTGGGGCCCATACACTATGCAAGGCCCCCGGGTATGGGGGGGGGGGGGGTGTGGGGACCCCGGGGTATCGGGGTCCTCGAACGGCGGGGTTC
This sequence comes from Petromyzon marinus, assembly GCF_048934315.1. Taxonomy (NCBI): domain Eukaryota; kingdom Metazoa; phylum Chordata; class Hyperoartia; order Petromyzontiformes; family Petromyzontidae; genus Petromyzon; species Petromyzon marinus. Next base: position 14,596,806 of record NC_133689.1, read on the forward strand.
TCCCTCGCTGGGGCCGCCCTCCATGGTTTTATTCGCAGGACATTGACCACCATCTCCCGGCCTCTCTCCCCCCCTTGAATCAGTACCGTCCAGGGGGAGATCTGTCGCCCCACGGTCCAGGGTCCCCGCCAAAAGGTGGTTAGCTTCCCCATCTGTCCGGCCCCGATGCGAGGGGTGTGCAGCCACACCTTGGAGCCCGCCGAGTAGAAGGGGGCTCCATCCGGGGTCGGGCGCCCTGCTACTGCCGCTGGTGTGCGGCCTCGCCTTGCAGGTAGGCCCGGACCCTAGCTCCGCATAGGGTCGAACTCACTACCCTGGTCAGTAATGACTCGTTCGGGGATCCCGTGCTTAAGTACGTAGTGTTCCACGAATGTTCGGGCCACTATGAGGGTTGTCTTATCGGGGATGGCCACCGCTATGGGATAGCGTGTGAAGTACAACACCGCTACAAGAATATATCGGTTGCCCCGGTGGGATCGCGGGAATGGCCCCTGCAGGTCGATCCCAACCAGCTGATTCGTCCGACTGACGCGGAACGGTCTCAGGGGGACCTGGTATCGCGCTGGTTTGGGCCCGCATTACTGACACGCGCGGCAGCCCTGCACCCAGGCGGCCACGTCTTGTGCTAACTTGGGCCAGAGATATTGGCGATGCAGGGTCTCCCCGTCGTGGCCCCCGAGCAGGTGGTCATGCACTAGTCTTAGCAGCTGGGGTCGCACCTGGGCGGGAACACAGATGCACCCAGGCTGGCCGGCTTCGGTGAGCTCCCGTACCACCCCGTTCTGCATGCACAACCGGGCGTACAAACCACGCCAGGGTCCTGGTAGGGTGTCCCTCTTCTCCCGTAGGGCCGCTTCCACCGCCGCCAGATCTGGATCCTCGCAGCTGGGTCCGTCTCAGCTACTCGTCGTCCAGGCCTGGGAAGGCGCAGCCGATGTTCTCCTGGATCCGATTGGGTGGGGTTAAGCGACCCGTTGGGCCCCGGGGCGTGGGCTCCGCGTCCGCCGGGTGGTCCCCCGGTTCCCTGGTTCCCCCTGCCGGGGTTTCTGTGGCACATATTGCACTCTCCCCCGCGAGGGGGGGTTTTAGTTTCGGCGCGCCCTCGGTGGTCCGCTGTTTGCTGGCAGCGTCCCCCCGTGAAGCACGGGCATACTTCCTCCGCCCTTGTCTCGGCGCACACCGCGGGTCGCCTCGACAAGGCGTCCGCGTTTGCATGTGTACGCCCAGCTCTGTACTCGATTTGCAATTTGTACTCATGCAACTCCGCTAACCATCGGGCCATCTGCCCCCGTGGTTCCTTGAACGTAAGGAGGAAATGCAGGGCATGATGGTCGGTGCGCACCCGACATTTCCTGCCATACATATACGGTCGGAACTGTTTACACGCGAAGATCACGGCATACAGTTCTTGACGGGTCACGCAATAATTCAGCTCGGCCCCACTCAGGGTCCGACTGGCATATGCGATGACCCGCTTTGTCCCACCCTGCACCTGCGACAGCACCGCGCTCAGCCCACTGCTGCAGGCATCGGTGTCTAAAATAAAATTAGTGGTGAAATTGGGGAAAGCTAGAGTGGGGGTGTGGGCGAGGTGGTCTTTGAGGGTGGTGAAGGCCGTCTGGCAGGCCTCCGTCCACTGATAGGGGTTCTTAGGGGAGGTGAGTTGGGTGAGGGGGCATGCAATCTCGCTGAATCCCTTTACAGATCGACGATAATAGGTGGCGAGCCCCAAAAATGATCTCCGTCAGGTTCCTTGGCCGTGGCCATTCCACTACGGCGTGTACCTTCTCCGGATCGGTGCACACCCCGCCTCGCTGACTCGGTGTCCGAGGTATGCCACCTCACACTGCGCAATGTAGCACTTACGCGGCTTGAGCTTGAGATGGGCTGCTCGCAATCGCTGGAACACCTCTCGCAGCCTGGACCAGTGTTCCGACAGATCTACTGAACACTGTCACCTCGTCCAGGTAAATCAGGCACTGTTCCCACTGCAAGCCCCGCATCACCAACTCCATCAATCGCTGGAACGTTGCGGGCGCGTTAGTGAGTCCGAACGGAAGCACTCGAAACTCGAACAGTCCAATTGGGGTGGTGAATGCGGTTTTTGGCCGATCCTCCTCTGCCATCTCCACCTGCCAGTACCCGGACCCCAGATCGAGGGTGGAAAAATACTGTGCTATTGCGAGGCTGTCAGAGGTGTCGTCGATGCACGGTATGGGGAAGGCGTCGCCGAGGGTGACTGCGTTCAACTTTCGGTAATCAACACAGAATCGGGTCGACCCATCCTTTTTCGTCACTAGCACTACCGGGGAAGACCAGGGGCTCGCCGAGGGCTGGATTATGTTATCACGTAGCATATCCGCGACTGCCTCTTTGATCTGGGTCCGATCAGGCGCGCCCACTCGGTATGCGGGGAGTTTGATGGGTCGGGCTGCACCTGTGTTAATTTGGTGCTTAACAAGGTCTGTCCGGCCCATATCTGAATCGTGCTCACTAAACACGTTGGCGTGCTCCTGCAACAATCCGCACAGTTGATCGGCCTCCCCCTTAGGTAAATCTGCCCAAGGCACATGTAACGCATCATGCAAGGGAACGATCTCGGCTCGGGGGGTCGGGCCGACTCGCCAGGCCAGATCCTGGTTGTCCTCGGGGCAGCCAGGGTCTTCCGCCCAGAGTGCAAACACCGGGTCGTTAGAATGGCGCGCGTGCAGGGGGTGTATGGTGGCTACCGTGGTGCGTCGTCGTAGAATTTCCGGGGTACTGTGTGGGTTAAACACCCGCATAAACAGTCGGCCCTCATCTGCGTTTACCAGTGTGGCTGACCCCACAACTCCGTACCAGCCGCCAGCTCCGGGTAAGGAGTTAGCATTACCTCGCCCGATGGTCGGTGTGTGGGGTCGGCGGAGGGTGTTGCTACGGGCACCAGCATCTCGGCAAGCGGGCCGATGGTGACGGCCGACACCAGGGTGGCGGCCATGGGTGTGAAGTGAGGGCGATTCCGTTCTTGTCCCAGGAGCGGGATCCTCTCCCCGCTGTCCTCCACGGTGGCGCATCGCTGGCCTGGCTAGTCGTTGAGCCCCAGTTTCTCCAGGAGGTCCGTACCCGCAATACACTCATGGCACAACACACTCGAGACATAGAATTCCTGTGTACACACCTGGTGTCCGAGACGGACCTCGAGGGAGATCCTTCCCAGCAACCCCATCCCGGCTCTGCTCGCTGTGTGCCTGCAGGCGGCTCACGTCAACCCCGAGCACGCTGCAGTGTGTGGCGCTCACGAGTGAAGCCACTGCCCCCGTGTCGAGTAGGATCCAGGTGCGCTGCCCGTTCACCTGTCCTACCAGTGATGTGGCCCCCGTGATCGCCGCCACCAGCTCCCATAGCCAGTCACCTGTCCTCACCGCGTCCTTGGGTGTTGTGGTCGGAATCTGTGCGGGGGTCACTCGCTCACCATTATTACTATCGTTGTTTTGTTTTGGGACCTCGTCGATTGCACCCTTAGGTGGTCCACTCTCTAGGGGGCGTTGGCGTTTAACCCTGGCGCCTGTCTAGTGCGGGCGATTTGAGGACAGTCTCTCACGAGGTGCCCGCGGCGGTCGCACAGGTAACACGCTCGGGGAAGGGCGGTGGCCCCGTAGGAGCTTCCCCGCACGCTCCCTCTTTCCCCTCCCGTACGCCGCTGCCCAGACTCTGCCTCTAGTCGGGCCACCCTCCCGGCTAGCCCCCCTACCGTGGAGCGCATTTCCTCCATTTCCGACTGAATGGTCTCCACTGTGGACTGTAGTTTGGTGATATGGCCACCAACTTGGGTCACCTGGCCGACTATATCACCCATGCCGGTCTGTAGCCTTGCTACCCATCCCGGGGTTGTCTCGCGGGCTACCGGGGGCTCCCTTTCCCGACCCCTTACCGTCGTGGCGAGCTCCTGTTCCTCCTCTTCCTACTCTAACGACAGGCTTGCGATGGTGCGCTCTCTTCCCAGCCCCCAGAGCTGCGCGCGTTCGCTGGAAATTCCTTCACATTTACGCGCGCGCTCGACAAGGGCGTTAAAGGGGAGACGTGTATAGCTCATGTCTGGCTGCCACCACGACGTGCGAGTCAAGTATCGCTGGATCTTCTCAGCGGCAAGCTCCTCAATCATCTCTGTCGTGTATCCCAGGTGGGCGATCTTTGTTAGCTCGCGCACATCCTCGGCATAATCACGCAGGTCCTCGCCGGGTTGGCGGTAGCGTGCCTCTAAGGCTGCTTTTGCCTACTCCTCATCACGCGTACCGAAACGCAGATCAAGTCGGTGCATCAGTTCCTCTAGCTGTGTCTGCGCGCTTGTGGGTAGGGCTTCCACAAAATTGGCTGCCCGCCCATCCAGGTTCATAATAAGTTGGCGTAACGCCTGCGCGTCCGTCCACCCATTAATCTCTTTAGCCCCTATGACGTTGCGGGCGAATGCCTTCCACCAAGGAGCCCCCCGGCTGGTAAATATATGCCATATTTTTGCGTGGGGTAACGCGGGGGTTCGTACCGCTTCTGACGCCAAACTGTGAGGGCTGCCGTCCCCCGCCATCACTGAATTGTCGGGGCCGTTGCCCCCTGACTCCCCCATTACATTTGTACTACTACCACCTGGCAGTTCTGTAGGGTTCGGGTTAGCGACCTCCAACTCCTCGCCCCCCGGGGCCCCTGACTTTGTTACCGACCGCGTTGGCATGGCTCAATTAGTGGGCTTGTACGCTTTACTCTTGCGGCGCGCTACGCGGGTTCAGTGGCGGCGTGCTGCGGTGAGCGCGCTCGCGAAGCAAGACTCTGTCCCGTACGTAAAAAAATGGGTACGGCGCACTGATGCGTGACTCACGTACGTAAACAAATGGGTACGGTATGCTGACGCATGACTCCCTCACACACACGCTCTACGCGCCTAGGCAATAACAAACCCAACACCGCTACCTGCCCAGCCCCATACACCAATCACACGCGAGGGAGTTGGGTTCGGGGGTGAGAGGGCAGGGGTGTCTGCCGTGCGCGCGCCGCTTATTGGAGGGAGTCACTCCGCTCTGATTTAAAAGGGCCGTTTAAACAGCCGCGCGTGTACGCGCACACCAGGCGCTTAGCTCTCTGCTTCGCTAGAAACAACCGCGCATGCACGCGACCGCAAGACACTCCCGTAAATAGTCGCCCAGGTATGCGAACGCTAATCACTCCCGTAAACAGTCGCACAGGTACGCAAGCGCTAAGCACTCCCGTAAACAATCGCCCAGGTACGTGAACGCTAAGCGCTCCCGTAAACAGCCGCACGGGCACGCGAATGCGAATGCTAAGCACTCCCGTAAACAGTCGCCCAGGTACGCGAACGCTAAGCACTCCCGTAAACAGTCGCCCAGGCACGCGAACGCTAAGCACTCCCGTAAACAGTCGCCCAGGTACGCGAACGCTAAGCACTCCGGTAAACAGTCGCCCAGGTACGCAAACGCTAAGCACTCCCGTAAACAGTCGCCCAGGTACGCGAACGCTAAGCACTCCGGTAAACAGCCGCACGGGCACGCGAACGCTAAGCACTCCCGTAAACAGTCGCCCAGGTACGCAAACGCTAAGCACTCCGGTAAACAGCCGCACGGGCACGCGAATGCTAAGCACTCCACCTTCCTCTTCACACTCACAAAGACCACACGACACAGTTTATCCCCCTACTAGCTATTTTATTCACCGCGAGTAACCCGCTAAACTACTCGTGATTGTGTGGGTCAGCAGACTTTAGCTTATCCCTCGGGGATCCTGGGCTCAACTTATCCTGCCTGCCTCTCCGCTTTCTTCCCTCTGATCAATTAGCCCGCACTCACCTTAGTCCCAATCTGATGCTGCAGAAGCTGTGGAACGGTGATGTTCCCGCACCCCGTGCCCCCCTGTCCAATCAGAGGTCTGGATTTTCCCGCCCTCGGATCACCGCTCTGGTGACGTCACCGCAGTGGTTTATTGGACGTCCGCTTTCCGTTCTTCCCGCTATCCGCCCACTGACTCGTGTTTGTGTGTGTGTGGTTCCACTCGCGGTGGCTAAACAGCCCCTGCCATGACCATGCCATTACAATCCCAGGTCACAGCACCGCGGTGCTCTTCAGCCTCGGGGGTAGGTCGCCCAATTTCCCGGCTGCAGGAAACCATGAAGCTTGATCTCATTAGGGGCTTCTGGATAAAAACCTGTTGGCCAGGTGACCTTCCCTCCCGGCTCTACATGGGGTGTGTGTGCATTCGTGTGATGGGCGCGCCACGTCGGCGCCGTCACTCCCCGGTGGCTGCGTCACGGCGGTGGGCACGGCCCCGATGGAGCGGCTCCGCTGCCGCGGCACCACAACCTCTGGGTCACTGAGCCGCTTCCAAACACCCCCCATGTCAAATACATAAGCAGGAACCTGTATCGTGAGCAGCAGCATTATTTGAATACTCTGCCAAAACAATTTGAATTGTGGAGTGGTGGCACAATTCCGCAATAGCTTTATCATATCTCTGGTGATAGGAAGAATTTCTACAAGACCGAGTTCTAGAGAACCCCTTTACGCGATGTTTTGGTCTACTCTTCCACACTGGGCGGATGTTTCAGTAGAGGAAGGAGTACCCACAATTTAACTCACCGCATCCACGGCCCCTCTCCTAAGTGGGCGTCCCCAGCCCGAATGCTCGCAGGAAGCCCTCCCAGCCTCCCTGCTCGACGAACCAGGCCCCGCACACGTTCACCAACAAGGCGGCCACCACGTCCGTCACGGCCGACTTCTCCGCGTCGCTCAGACGTACGCAGTCCACCAGCCTCTTCGCGAGGGAGGAGCGAGCAGAGCACCACCAAGACCACCACGCGGCCCCAGCTCGCAGAGCCATCGCGGATGACTTCCCAGGCCACGTCCACGAGCAGCCGGCGGTGCCCTCGGTGCTCCACCCACTCCGTGTGAGGAACAGGTCCCCCAGGCAGTTGACCACCTCCTGCACCAGCTGTGCTGGCTAAACCTTCTGCAGCTGCTGGACCTGCAGCTGCTCCTGCACCTGCAGCTACTCCGTCTGTGTCACCAGGTGAGCCATGTAGCCGACGATCAGATCCGCTATCAAGACGGTCAGCAGCTGCAGCACCTCCTTTTCCTCCCCCTCATCTTCTTCCTCCTCCTGCCCGTGTCTCATTCCTCCTCCCCGTGTCCCACTCCCTCCCCCTGTCTCCCTCCACCTCCCTGTGTCTCCCTCCTACTGTAATGTTTTGCTTTTGCAAAACACGTACTAATTTGTCAGTTACTCCCGAGATATATGGTATTTTAATTGTTTTAACAATCTTATCGATTTCAGCATTGTTGCTTTGCCATCGTGATTTGGCATTCAATGCTCTGTTAATTTGAGCATTATTGTAGCCATTCTGTCGTAGTGCTTCTTTAACGTGTTTAATCTCTCTCACGAGACTTTCACCATCTGACACTGCTTTAGCCTGATATATCAGCGTCTTGATAAGAGAGGATGTCTGAGCTGGGTGATGATGTGATTCTGCATTCAAATAGCATCAGTGTGTGCGTTCGCTTTCTGTAAACGCTGTGTGCTATTTTACCATTTAGGCCATGTCCAAGCAAAATATCTAGGAACGGGAATGTGTTATTCACCTCCATTTCCATGGTGAACTGGATGGCCGGGTTTTGTGCATTGAGATGATTTAGAAAATCATTAAGTGTATCTTTACCATGTGGCCAGGCAACCAAAGTGTCATCCACATATCTAAACCAAAAACATGGTTTCAATGTGCTCGAGACAAGTGCTCTTGTTTCAGAGTTTTCCATGTGCATATTTGCTATAGCCGGAGATAAAGGAGAGCCCATTGCTGCTCCTTCCTTTTGTTTAAAGAAATCACCTCCAAAAGAAGTAAGTGTTATTTAAACAATGATGAGCCAGTTTCAGAATATATTTTGGTAAACCTGTATTCTTTACTAGTGTATCAAGTAATTTAAGTGACTCGTTCACTGGAACCTTAGTGAATAGAGAAATCACATCAAAACTCACCAGAATATCATTAGGGTAAAGTTTAATATCTTTATTCACATTCACAAGATGTTCTGAATTTCTTATGTATGAAGATGTCCTCCCGATGTAGGGATGTAATTGTTTAGTTATATGTTTTGCTAATTTATATGTGGCAGAGCGAATTGTACTGACTATGGGTCGTAATGGGATGCCGATTTCATGAATCTTTGGTAGCCTATACAGTCTAGATGGTTTTGAGGCCCTTGGAATTATTCGGTATTGCTCATTCTTAGGGATTAATGAATTTGCAATTATTGCAGTAGTCTGACGTTCTAAAGTATTAATAGGATCTCGTTTAATTTTAATGTGGGTACTTTTCTCTAGTAAATCTTTAATTTTATTATCATAATTGGCTCGTGGCATCACCACAGTAGTGCGGCCTTCATCAGCTGCCAGGATTTTAAAATCTTTATTTAAATGAATCTCTCTTAAGGCTTTTGCTTCGTTCGAGCTAATATTTATTTTTGGTACTTTGCTATTTTCAATTATTTTGGCAACCTCGTGTCTAGTCATCTCTGCCTCATTATGTGGAAGGAGTCTAACTGCTGATTCTACCTCAGCAATTATCTCATCCACTGGAATTGTGCGTGGGGTAACGGCAAAGTTAAGGCCTTTAGAAAGGACAGAGATCATGTCACTGGTTAAAACAGTGTTAGTCAAGTTCATTACGGGTTTGTTTTTAAATTGTTCGTTTTTAGTGGGTATTTGTTTATTATGAAGTCTAGATAATTTATTCATTTGGCTAGTTTTGGTTAGATTAAACACATTATCAGCCGATTGTTGTGTTATGGTCTCGATTATATTCCAATAATGCATTGATCTACTTGCTTATATCTAAGTGCAACTGCCTTAGAGATTCTGAAATGTAAGATAATTCACTCCTGTTGTGCTGTATTCTCTCTATTAATAATCATTTGCTAGCTTTGTGTAGTATTTGGTTAGCTTTAGCAGACTTTGTGATGTGTTATTTTAACTGCGTTTGGTATTGACTTCGAATCTCTGCACCTTTTGAGGAACGCCAGTGAAGATATCAATTCCATCCGCTTGATGCGGAGCTTCTCCAACTTTCTGGTTTTAAGAAAAGTATCCTCCCCATAGAGGTTAGTCAGTTTAACACGTAGGCTTTCGCGACCAATATTATTCATAATAAACGTGTTTGGGTTAGATCGCGTTATTAATAAATGTGTCGTAACCCTCCACCACCCGACACGGCCAATCAGTAAAAAAGTGTCATGTTGACAAAAGACAAAATAGTTCACTACTTTAGCCCACTGGTGTGTTGAAGAGTGAATCCACAACATTTACAATTTTTTAGTATGACGTTTCGCTGGTAATTACATCCAGCATCATCGGGCAATTCGCCAGAATGGTGAAGCCCTCACTCACTCGCGGTCTTAAATAGAGCAGCAGGGTGACATCATTTAACTCATTCAGGTGCAGTGGTTTGAGGCGGAGTGGGGGGTATTTTAATTATATAATAGATTAGTAATCAGTCAAATGTTATGATCAGTAATAAGTTGTAGATTAGTAATTAGGTGTAATGTGTATTATTGTAATTATATACTACGTTAGTAATCAGTTAATTAGTATGTTTCCCCACAACGAGGGTATACAGCTGCTCTGACATGGGACGACCCTGTCGTACACCTCTTCTGAAGCTGACAGGGGCAGTGAGCGTACCGTTGACTTTGATTAGACACTGGACTTCAGTGTAGAGCAGGCGGTTCAGTCCCAGGAAGCTGGTCCCAAAACCAAACGCCCTCGGTGGTCCCATTAGGTACCCGTGGTCAAACGCCTTCTCTTGGTCGAGGGAGAGAAGCGCGAGTGGGAGCCCCCTTTCTCTCGAAGAGGGTGCTGAGGTCTCTGACGAGGAAGACGCCATCATGAATTGTTCTCACTGGGACCGTGTGGGCCTGGTCACTGCCCACCATCTGAGCCAATACAGTCTTCATCTTGGAGAATAGCGCTTTGGCCAGAATTCTTCTCTCCTTATAAACGTCTATGCCTGCCCAAGATGAAATCTGGAGAGACCTACCGCGCAGTCAGGGCCGCAGTCGCGACAGCAGCTCCCTGCGTCCCGGGAGCCGGTGCGGGTTGCCGGACCGCGTCACCGGCGCCGTTCGGAGCGCCGCGGGCGCTGTGTCGGGCGGAGTGGCGCAGCGCGTGCCCGTGGTGCCGTCGCCGGGCATTGCGCGCAAGCAGCATCACGTGTCGTGCAGTCAGGGCGGCATGGGTCGGTGGGTGGGTGTGTGGGTCGGTTTGGGTGGGTGGGTCGGTTTGGGTGGGTGGGTCGGTTTGGGTCAGTGGGTGGATGGGTGGGTCGGTGTGGGTGGGTGGGTCGGTTTGGGTCGGTGGGTGGGTTGGTCGGTGGGTCGGTTGGTGGGTGGGTGGATGGGTGGGTCAGTCGGTGGGTGGGTCGGTGGGTGGGTCGGTGGTTCAGTCGGTTGGTGGGTGGGTGTTTGGGTGAGTCGGTCGGTCGGTGGGTGGGTCGGTCGGTGTGTGGGTCGGTGGGTGGGTCGGTCGATGGGTGGGTGGCCACTCACATTGATTGACAAACATAGAAGCTGCAACCAATATCGGTGACTCTCATGTGGCCGGCCTGAGAGAGCATCACGTTGTCCTGGACGCACACGGGGAGGCAAGGGGAGGTCACGCTCAGAGGCTGCCCTGTGAGCGGTCAGCCAGCAGTGGATCGACCCACGAACAACGACAATTACAAAGGTCCCCTCGTGTAGCCGCTAGCAGGCTGTAGGGCCAAGTGCTGTTAGAAGTAGCTAGTAGCAGCACTGCCTATGCAAGCTGACAATGTGGCACACACAGAGGGAGTGGGTGGCCAGTACCACGGCCGGCCGCCTTTGTCTCCCCCATTGGGCGATGTTTACTACACACCACCGCTACAACAGGAGCGAGCGCGAGTGCGTCGTGGGGAGCGTGCGCGCCCCCAGAGTGCCCTCCGCTATCACCGGCTTTGATGACCGCGTGGACGATGCCGCGGGACTTGGGCCAGGAAGCGGAAGATTCCACTGGTGTATGACCTCAACGCGGCGTCGTTGATGCGCCAGATCACCGCTCGCTTGCTCAAGTCGTAGAGGCAATCCCGGCGGCGGCAGCAGCAGCAACGACGACGATAGCGATGATTACGGTAATGAAGATGATGATGACGATGATGATAATGACGATAATGATGACAATGACGATGGTGATAATCACGATGACGATGGTGATGATGACGATAGTGATAATGACGATAATGATGACGATAATAACAATGGTGATGATGCGTACTTCAACAGCTGCAGCACGAGGCAGTTGTGTCCGCGGAAGTGGAACGAGTGCAGGACGCGGATGACGCCGTGCAGCTCAGCACTGCCCTCCCCTGCAGCTCCGTGATCACCTTCAGCTCCATCCTCTGCATCTCCATCTTGGTAGGGCTGCGTGCACACAGCAAGTCTGTGGGTCTCTGGGTCTCTGTGGGTCTCTGTGGGTTTCTACGTGTGTCTATGGATCTCTATGGGTGTTTGGGGGTCATAGTAGTTTTACGGAGGTTATTATTATTTTTTACTATTTTACTCATTATTTTGTAACCATGTATTTACTTCCATTATCTATTATTTTCTTCATTTATAATTATTACGACTGCGGCCGCTTTGTTAAGACCACCACCACCCACACCATTTCCAACCACACCAAAACACCACCACCCACCCACACCACCATCCCCATCACCCCTGCAACAACCCACTTGATGGGCAGTGCCAGCATCTTCACAGCCACCAGGAATCCCATCTTGTGGTCCACACACCGCAGCACTACTCCCTGCCCTTCCTCGCCAAATTATTCTCTCGTACCTCGAAGTGGTATTCGAGCTGCTCCTGGGGAATATAAAATGGAGCAGATGAGGCAGCAGCGCCGCCACAAGCCAGTCAGTCACAATCACGATGTGAATGTTTAACGCTTAGTGGTAGGAGCAGCAGTGGTAGTAGTGGTTAGTAGTAGCAGTAGTGTGTGTGTGTGTCTGTATGTGCGAGTCTCACAGGGATATAGTTGTGGGTCTCTGTGGGTGTCTCTGTGTCTGTGCGTCTCACTGGGATGTAGCTGTGGGTCTCTATTGGTGCCTCTTTGAGTCTCAATGGGTATCTGTAGATCTCTATGGGTGTCTGTGAGTATCACAGGGATGTAGTTGTGGGTCGTTATGGGTGTATCTATGGGTGTCTCAATGGGTGTCTCAATGAGTGTGTCTATGAGTGTCTGTCTTTGTGAGCCTCACAGGGATATATTTGTGTTCTTGGTTGTCGTAGCCATCGTTGTTGATGCAACCGCGGGATTTGCCCTCGTCCATAGAGACAAAACAAACTTGACAGACGTCTGCCAGCTCCTCCTGTCGCTCGGTCAGGCGAGGCAGGAAGAGTGCCAGGATCACTGCACACCTGACAACAACTATGGGTTTTTTTTCTTTACCGACAGAGCCAGAGTGTTTCTTACACACCAATAAGCCCAGTAAATTGGCACAGTAGGGGGCACAGGTGGTGCATCAGCCACTCGTCTCAGTCGGTCGACCCGTGGCACCTGTTGGGTCTGCCCCGTGACCTCCTGCCAGCGGGAGTTCGACACTTCACTTGGCTTAAAAGTGCACATAGCCTGGCACAAGCGTCGTTATGATGTCACCGCCACTTAGTGGCGAATGGCGGTTGTTGTGTGTGTGTGTATATTCAATCAGGCCAAGAATGTGTGCACCACAGAGTGAATCTCACTGCGGTACAGTGGATAGGCCATGCCGCGCCGCTGCAACTCGAAGATGCAGCGGCGGCACGTGGCAAGGTGGCCGCCGTCGCCGTGAACCAACGTGCAGCTACGCGGCTCACACTGGCACACCACGCACCCACCCACAACACCACCACTACCCACACCACAACCACCACCCACAACACCACCACCACCCACAACACCACGCACCCACCCACAAGACCACCACCATCAGCCACACCAACACCACCCACACCACCAACACCACCAACCACACTTCCAGCACCACCACCCATGCCACCACCACCTATACCAACACCCGCACCAAAACCACCCACACCACCAGCACCACCCACAACAACACCACCACCACCCACAACACCACCACCACCCACACCACCACCCACACCAACGCCACCCGCACCACCAACACCACCAACCACACTACCAGCAGCACTACCCAGGCCACAACCACCCATGCCACCACTACCTACATCACCACCACCCACACCACCACCACCAACCACACCACCACCACCACCCACACCACGCACCCACCCACAACATCACCACCCACACCATCACCACCACCCACACCACCACCGCTACCGGCTGGAGTGTAAGAAGGAGAGGCAGTGGTGGAGGTGGTGTTGACGCTGGCACCTGCTCGCCTGTTGTCGGCTGTCACTACGGAGAATATCTTCATGAGCAGCGCTAATACTGAGTGTCTGAGATCTCTGAGTGAGAATCCCTCCACACCAAACACCTCCCCCAGGGGGTCCCCCGCCACACCTCACCAGGTACTGCCTCTCTTCATCGTAAAGTCGCCTCCGCTTGATGTACTGTTCCACGTAGTGGAACACCTGCTCCACAGTGAATGTGTCGCCCTCGGCACCGACCGACTGCAGCAGTGGAAGCATCCGAGGCACCGGCTTCAGGAGTGTTCCTCCGAGCTTGTCAGAGACATGGACAATTCCATGCACTGTATGTGTTCTGTATTTGTACGTGGATAGTAACGACAGTGGATGTACATTCACTCCGAGTCTTTACTGGGTCGTTAAACAGCATGGGGTACACAATGACGTGAAACTTCACATCTACCCTACCTCCGTGCTCCATGCCGAAAAGCCACTGCAGTGGTAATAAAACTGCAACGTATTTTATTCATCAACCTGCATTTTCTTATTTTTCCCAAATTTTAACCCGGGTTGGGCTGTCGCCATCCTGCCCTGGAACCAATTATTCATTCGTGTCTCTAGCAGACCATTGCAAGCCTTGTGTTAGAGAATGGCTCACTGAAGCTGATATCACAGAGCTACTTCTGAGTACCCTTCAAGTGCCCTCTGGTCCACAGTAAAGAGCAGCACCCTCCCACCTGTCCTTTAAGTAGGAGTAACGTTGGTCATAACAATGTTCTTTTCGTTGAAATTTATCCAAATTAAGTGCAGAACCACATTGCAGCAATGTGATGGTTTATTTTGTGCTGTCAATGACGACAAGGCTGAGATCATTTACTCGCTAGACTTGAGAACCCGTTTTAATCACTTGCGGGTGCCTGTATTCAAACCCAAGTACTCCGTGGTGCCAGTTCCGTGCTATGACCTCTTGGCCACTGGGCCGCCTCTAAACACCCCCCATGTCAAATACATAAGCAGCAACCTGTACCGTGAGCAGCAGCATTCTTTGAATACTCTGCCAAAATAATTTTTATCGTGGAGTGGTGACACAATTTCTCTCCTCAGTGGGCGTCCCCAGCCCAAATACTCGCAGGAAGCGCCCCCAGCCTCCCTGCTCGACGAGCCAGTTCCCGCACGCGTTCACCAGCAGGGCGGCCACCGCGTCCGTCACGGCCGACGTCTCCTCCGCGTTGCTCAGACGTACGCATTCCACCAGCCTCTTCGCGAGGGAGGAGCGAGCAGACCACCACCAGGACCACCACGCGGCCCCAGCTCGCGGAGCCATCGCGGAGGACCTCCCAGGCCACGTCCACGAGCAGCCGGCGGGGCCCTCGGTGCTCCACCCGCTCCTCCGTGTAGCTCACCAAGTCCAGAACGGAGTCTCTGAACCGCGCGAGGGACAGGTCTCCCAGGCAGTTGACCACCTCCTGCACCAGCTGCGTTTGCTGAACCTCCTGCAGCTGCTGAACCTTCTGCACCTTCTGCAGCTGCTCCTGCACCTGCAGCCACTCCGTCTGTGTCGCTAGGTGAGCCATGAAGCCGGCGACCAGATTCGCTGGCAAGACGGTCAGCAGCTGCAGCGCCTCCTTCTCTTCCTCCCCCTCGTCTTCCTCCTCCACCTCAACATCTTCCTCCTCCCCCTCCTTAGACTCCTTCTCCTCTGTCTCCCTCTAACTCCCTGTGTGACCCTCCTCCCCCGGTCTCCTTCCTCGTCCCCGTGCGTCCCTCCTCCTTCCCCCGTCTCCCTCTTCCCTGTGTCTCCCTCTTTTTTCTTTTTGCTGATGAAGTTTTTTTTTTATTTCCACAAGGTGTAAACGCCGTATCCCTTATTTTGTAATTGTAATTCTGGGCCAAAGAGGTCCCACAAACGTAAACGTTTTGTATTTAAAATATAACACAACAACAATGAATGGCTTAGTGGGTAAAGTAAGGCGCACGCCAAAACGGGTGAGTTAAATAAATCCAATCTCTCCTACCGGATTATAGGACGCAAACCAAACTTTGTTGTAACAAGAACATAAAAAAACTGATTCTCTTAATCAGGTGAATACGGTAAAGGGGCTGAGTCTGTGGTTGCCGGTGTGGTGAGTCTGTGGGTCTCTGTGTGGTGACGATGTCTATGGGTCTCTGTGGTGATGGCCGTGTCGGGTGGTGGCGGGTTTAACCACACAACATTTATATATTCACGCGATCTAACCCAAACAAAACCTGTACTACGGAGTCAACAACAACGACGTGAGGGCTCTCCGACGCGCGTCTCGGTTGGGGTGAGGGTGCTTTCTGTTGTATATGTAGGTTATGAAAATTTGATGTAAATAATAAAAATTAAATGAAATTTGCATAATAATCCGACATTATGCTAATTGATGTAAGTTATGCGCATAGACTATGCTAATTCGAGAGATAATCGTATTAATTTATGCTAGTGTATGTGTGATTATGCTACTGCGAGCCGTTATGATAATTAGGCCCCGCCTCGTTGACGAGGGTCGTTTATCAATCGGGATAATGCAATTAATCGTATGCAGTTATGCAGGTACTGTGAGCATGTCACATTAAACTCGGCTGTGTTGTTTAACTTCGTATTATCGATGGGTATAATACAATTATTCTCGCTTTAACATTTACTGAGTATGTGTTAGTGTGTTCAGCCAGGTCTCCAAGTTCAGATCTCAGCACAGAATACAGTTCTTATGCATAAATTTCAGGAAAGAACACACAACACTTCCGTGTTAATCAATTTTAATGACGATAGTGATAATGACGATAATGATGACGATGGTGATAATGATGACGATGGTGATAATGATGACGATAATAACAATGGTGATGATGCGTACTTCAACAGCTCCAGCACGAGACAGTTGTGTCCGCGGAAGTGGAACGAGTGCAGGACGCGGATGACGCCGTGCAGCTCAGCACTGCCCTCCCCCTGCAGCTCCGTGATCACCTTCAGCTCCATCCTCTGCATCTCCATCTTGGTAGGGCTGCGTGCACACAGCAATTCTTTGGGTCAGTTTAACACGTAGGCTTTCGCGACCAATATCATTCATAATAAAGGTTTTTGGGTTAGATCGCGTTTATTTATAAATGTGTCGCAACCCTCCACCACCCGACACGGCCAATCAGCAAAAAAGTGTCACGTTGACAAAAGACAAACAATTCACTACTTCAGCCCACCGGTGTGTTGAAGAGTCAATCCACATTTACAGTTTAAGTACGACGTTTCGCTGGTAAATACATCCAGCATCATCAATTGCTTGATGATGGTAAATACATCCAGCATCATCAATTGCTTGATGATGCTGGATGTATTTACCAGCGAAACGTCGTACTCAAACTGTAAATGTGGATTGACTCTTCAACACACCGGTGGGCTGAAGTAGTGAATTGTTTGTCTTTTGTCAACGTGACACTTTTTTGCTGATTGGCCGTGTCGGGGTGGTGGAGGGTTGCGACACATTTATAAATAAACGCGATCTAACCCAAACACCTTTATTATGAATTATTTGGGTCTCTGTGGGTCTCTATGAGTGTCTAAGGGTGTCTATGGATCTCTATGGTTGTCTCTAGTTTATAGTAGTCTTAAGAGGGTTATTATTTTAGTGAGATAGTTTCAGTTTATATTTAGAGAGTTTTACGGAGGTTATTATCATTGCTGTTTACTATTATACTCATTATTTTGTAACCATGTTGTATTTACTACCATTTATGATCTATTATTATTTTATTCATGTATAATTATTACGACTGCTCCCACTGTGTTAAGACCACCACCACCCACACCATTTCCAACCACGCCACATCACCACTACCCACCCACCCCCCCACCAACCCCATCACCCCTGCCCCAACCCACTTTCCGTGCAGTACCAGCATCTTGACAGCCACCAGGAATCCCATCTTGTGGTCCACGCACTGCAGCACCACACCCTGCCCTCCCTAGCCAATCTTCTCTTGCACCTCGAAGCCCTATTGGTGCTGATCCTGGGGTATCTAAAAAGCAGCCGAAGCAGCAGCAGCGCCGCCACAGCCAGTCAGAGTCACAATCACGATGGGAATATTTAACGCTTAGTGGTAGGAGCAGCAGTGGTCGTAGTGGTTAGTAGTTAGTAGTAGCAGTAGTGCCTGTGTGTCTGTGTGCCTTTGTGTGTGTGCCTGTGTTTGTGTGTCTGTCTGTGCGAGTCTCACAGGGATATAGTTGTGGGTCTCTGTGGGTATCTCTGTGTCTGTGCATCTCACTGATATATAGCTGTGGGTCTCGATTGGTGCCTCTGTGAGTCTCTATGAGTGTCTCTGTGGATCTCTATGGGTGTCTGAATGGGCTCTGTGGGTGTCTCTGTGAGCCTCACAGGGATGTAGTTGTGGGTCGTTATGGGTGTTATCTATGGGTCTCTATAGGTGTCTCAATGGGTGTATCTATGGATGTCTGGGTCTCTGTGAGCCTCACAGGGATGTATTTGTTTTCTTGGTCGTCGTAGCCATCGTTGTAGATGCCACCGCGGGATTTGCCCTCGTCCATAGAGAAAAACCAAACTTGACAGACGTCGGCCAGCTCCTCCTCCTGGCGCTCGGTCAGGCGAGGCTCGAAGAGAGCCAGGATCGCTGCAGACGTGACAACAACAACTTAAATCATTAACTATGTTTTTTTTCTTTACCGAAACAACCAAAGAGTGTTTTTACACACACCAAAAAGCCCAGCAAGTTGGCGGTTGTTGTGTGTCTGTGTGTGTGTCTGTGTGTGTGTTCTGTAGCGGTTAGCGCGCTGCGCTATGAACCTGGCGACCCGGGTTTGATTCCCGCTCACGGCCAACACCAGTGACGATTTTCTGAACCGGTCCCGGGCTTCCCCTAGGTCGACTCAGCCTCAAATGAGTACCTGGTGCGGTGTGTAAACATTGCCACTGGGGAGACAAAGGCGGTCGGGCGTGGTGCTGGCCACCCACCCCCTCGTGTACCGTTCCGGCCTTCATAGGTGCTCGCTAACAGCACTTGCCCCTACAGTCTGTTAAGGCTATATGGGGGATCTTTATCTTTGTGTTCTGTCAGACCAGGAATGTGTGCACCACAGAGTGAATCTCCCTGCGGCACAGGGGACAGGCCATGCCGCGCCGCTGCAACTCGAAGACGCAGTGGCGGCATGTGGCAAGGTTTTCGCTGTCGCCGTGAACCAACGTGCAGCTACGTGGCTCACACCGGCACACCACGCACCCACCCACAACACCACCACCACCCACAACACCACCCACAACACCACCAGCACCACCACCCATGCCACCACTACCTACACCACCACCAACCACACCACCCACACCATCACCATCCACCACCGCTACCGGCTGGAGTGTAAGAAGGAGAGGCAGTGGTGGAGGTGGTGTTGACGCTGGCACCGGCTCGCCTGTTGTCGGCCGTCACTACGGAGAATAACTTAATGAGCAGCGCTGCCACCGAGTGTCTGAGATCTCTGAGTGAGAATCCCTCCAGACAAAACACCTCCTCCAGGGGGTCCCTGCCACACCTCACCAGGTACTGCCTCTCTTCATCGTAAAGTCGCCTCCGCTTGATGTACTGTTCCACGTAGTGGAACACCTGTACCACCGTGAATGTGTCGCCCTAGGCACCGACCGAATGCAGCAGAGGAATCATCCGAGGCACCGGCTTCAGGAGAATGTTCCTGCGAGCTTGTCAGAGACATGGACAATTCCATGCACTGTATGTGTTCTGTATTTGTACGTGGATAGTAACGAGAGTGGATGTGCATTCACTCCGAGTCTTTACTGTGTCGTTAAACAGCATGGGGTACACAATGACGTGAAACTTTACATCTACCCTACCTCTGTGCTCCATGCCGAAAAGCCACTGCAGTGGTAATAAAAGTGCAACGCATTTTATTCATCAACCTGCATTTTCTTATTTTTCCCAAATTTTAACCTGGGTTGGGCTGTCGCCATCCTGCCCTGGAACCAATTATTAATTCGTGTCTCTAGCAGACCATTGCAGGCCTTGTGTTAGAGAATGGCTCACTGAAGCTGATATCACAGAGCTACTTCTAATTACCCTTCAAACGCCCTCTGGTCCACAGTAAAGAGCAGCACCCTCCCACCTGTCCTTTAAGTAGGAGTAACGTTGGTCATAACAACGTTCTTTTCGATGAAATTTATCCAAATTAAGTGCAGAACCACATTGCAGCCATGTAATGGTTTATTTTGTGCTGTCAATGACGACTGGGCTGAGATCATTAGCTCGCTAGAATTGAGAACCTGCTTTGATCACAGGCGGTGTGGATTCAAACCCAAGTACTCCGTGGTGCCTGGTCAGTGCTATGACCTCTGGGTCACTTAGCCACCTCCAAACACCCCCCATGTCAAATACATAAGCAGCAACCTGTATCGTGGGCAGCAGCATTCTTTGAATACTCTGTCAAAAAATGTTTATTGTGGAGTGGTGGCACAATTCCGCAATTGCTTTCTCATACCTCTGGCGACAGGAAGAATTTCTACAAGACGGAGTTCTAGAGAACCCCTTTACTCGATGTTTTGGTCTACTCTGCCACACTGGGCAGATGAAGAGGAAGTAGTACCTACACTTTAACACACCGCATCCGCAGCCCCTCTCCTAAGTGGGCGTCCCCAGCCCGAATGCTCGCAGGAAGCCCTCCTAGCCTCCCTGCTCGACGAGCCAGGCGCCGCACGCGTTCACCAGCAGGGCGTCCACCGCGTCCATCACGGCCGCCGTCTTCTCCGCGTCGCGCAGACGTATGCAGTCGACCAGCCTCTTTGCGAGGGAGGAGCGAGCAGAGCACCACCAGGACCACCACGCGGCTCCGGCTCGCAGAGCCGTCGTGGAGGACTTCCCAGGCCACGTCCACGAGCAGCCGGCGGGGCCCTCGGTGCTCCACCCGCTCCTCCGCGTGGCTCACCAGAACGGAGTTTCTGAACCGCGCGAGGAACAGGTCTCCCAGGCAGTTGACCACCTCCTGCGCCAGCTGTGCTGGCTGAACCTTCTGCAGCTGCTGGAGCTGCAGCTGCTCCTGCACCTGCAGCTACTCCTGCACCTACATCTACTCCGTCTGTGTCGCCATGTGAGCCATGTAGCCGGCGATCAGATTCGCTATCAAGACGCTCAACAGCTGCAGCGCCTCCTTCTTTTCCTCACCTTCCTCCTCCCCCTCGTTTTCCTCCTCCCCCTCCTCCTCCTCCTCCCCCTCCTCCTCCACTTTCAAAACAAAGAGTGAGGACATAATATCAATAACCCGGGAATTTTATAGTGACCTCTTCTTTCCTGATAAAACGTCTATGCCTGCCCAGAATTTCCTAAAGAGCTCGGTGAAAGTACTGTCCTCCAGCAGGGCGTTGTTGAAGTGCCAGTATGCCTCACCACTTGGTGTTGCACGCAGCCTGAGGTCCAGCAGGATCAGGCTGTGGTCTGTTAGTGATGCAGCCCCTGATGTCAGCAGTCAGAATGCTCGAGACAAGACTTCTGGAGATGTAGAAACGGTCGATCCTGGACTGTGTAGCTGGTTCATTGCCCCGTGTCCGCGTGAAGGTGAAGCTTCGCCGCCTAGGGTGGTGAAGCCGCCACACGTCCACCAGATCGGAGGCGTCCAGAAGGGCTTGGAGCTCTCCCCGGAGATTGGCGTTGCAGTGCCCCTTCCCTGTGTGGTCGAGAGCATCCAGCGTGCAGTTGTAGTCACCTCCCGTGACCACAAACTCGTCCCCTGGAATGCCACCGAGGTGGTTCCGCAGAAGTTGCAGGAACCCGGGTCTCTCACTGTCAGTGGTGGGAGCGTACACGTTGACGAGGTGGATGCCGGTGACGCCGACCTGCACCGTGAGGTCCAGGATCCTCCCCTTGATCACCTCCACCTGGCTGACGGTGTCGGGGGAAAAGTTTGGTGACAGCACGGTTGCTACTCCTAAGGAGGTGTTGCTGAAGTGGCTGATGAAGGGCTTCGCTCTCCACTCCGTCCTCCAGGCAACGTCATTGTCCATGGCGAGATGGGTCTCCTGCACGAACAGCACGGAGACCTTATGCTGCTTTGCAAGGTATCCTACGTAGTATATTCTCAGCGCCCCTCTGCACCCATTCATGTTCAGGGAGGCGTTGCGCAGCGTCATTGTGAGTGAGTCGCCCGCCTGTTCCAATGAGTCACCTTGCTGAGGAGGCTCCTTACCCTGGACGTCTCCAGGTCTCTCGATTGTTTTCCTTCCTGCTGGAGCTCTGTGAGGATGCGTCAGAGGGAGACCTCTATGGCGTCTGGCTCGCCATCTTGTCAAGGCCTCCATCACCTTGTTTGGTTTCCTGGGGGTCTCTTTGAAGAATCTCCACAGGTCTTCCTGGCAGAAGATGGGTGCCCGCGAAGATGACCTCTTTGAGACCTGGTTGGTTTCGCTACCCACACGGAGGTCATCATCCGAGTCCCCCTTCTTGCTTCCATGCCCTGCATGTGGGGGCCAAGAGTCGGGGGCCCATGGTTGGCTCCATGTGGCCTCCCCCAGGGGCCGTGGCAGGTGGAATGCTACCGCACGCCTCTTCCACATTAGCAGGGCACTCTGCGAGGCTTGCAGGGTGTCCTTATTCTGTCTTTTTAATTCTGGGCCAAAGAGGTCCCATAAACGTAAACGTGTTGTATTTAAAATATAACACAAACAACAGCAATGAATGGCTTAGTGGGTAAAGCAAGACGCACCCCAAAACCGGTGAGTTAAATAAATCTGATCTTTCCTATTACCGGATTATAGGACGCAAACCAAACTTTGTTGTAACAAGAACATAGAAAAAACTGAGTCTCTTAATCAGGTGAATACGGTAAAGGGGCTGAGTCTGTGGGTGTCAGTGTGGTGAGTCTGTGGGTCTCTGTGTGGTGAGTCTGTGGGTCTCTGTGTGGTGATGGCCATGTCGGGTGGTGGCGGGTTTAACGACACAAAATTAATATATTCACGCGATCTAACCCAAACAAAGCCTGTACTACGGATTCAACAACAATGACATGAGGGTTCTCCGACGCGCGTCTCGGTTGGGGTGAGGGTGCGGTCGCGCAGTCTCCTCCGTACGGATTGTTTCTTCCTTTCCCAACTGCGATGTTCTCGCTCTCTCCTCTCTTTTTGTCTCCACCGTCGCCAACCGTCGGAGCTCGGCATCCGCGGCCCCTCTCCTAGGTGGGCGTCCCCAGCCCGAATTCTCGCAGGAAGCCCTCCCAGCCTCCCTGCTCGACGAACCAGGCCCAGCACGCGTTCACCAGCAGGGCGGCCACCACGTCCGTCACTGCCGCCGTCTTCTCCGCGTCACTCAGACGTACGCAGTCCACCAGCCTATTCGCGAGGGAGGAGCGAGCAGAGCACCACCAGGACCACCACGCGGCCCCAGCTCGCGAAGACGTCACGGAGGACCTCCCAGGCCACGTCCACGAGCAGCCGGCGGGGCCCTCGGTGCTCCACGCGCTCCTCCGCGTGGCTCACCAGAACAGAGTCTCTGAACCGTGCGAGGAACAGGTCCCCCAGGCAGTTGACCACCTCCTGCACCAGCTGTGCTGGCTGAACCTTCTGCAGCTGCTGGACCTGCAGCTGCTCCTGCACCTGCAGCTACTCTGTCTGTTTCGCTAGGTGAGCCATGAAGCTCGCGATCAGATTCGCTGTCAAGACAGTCAACAGCTGCAGCGCCTCCTTTTTATTCCTCCCCCTCACCTTCTTCTTCCTCCTCCTCCACTCATAAAACAAAGAGTGAGGACATAATATCAATAACCTGGGAATTTTATAGTGACCTCTTCTCTCCTGATAAAACGTCTATGCCTGCCCAGAATTTCCTAAAGAGGTCGGTGAACGTACTGTCCTCCAGCAGGGCGTTGTTGAAGTGCCAGTAGGCCGCAGCACTTGGTGTTCCACGCAGCCTAAGGTCCAGCAGGATCAGGCTGTGGTCTGTTAGTGGTGCAGCCCTGATGTCAGCAGGCAGAATGCTCGAGACAAGACTTCTGGAGATATAGAAGCGGTCGATCCTGGACTGGGTAGCTGGTTCATTGCCCCTTGTCCTCGTGTAGGTGAAGCTTCGCCGCCTCGGGTGGTGAAGCTGCCACACGTCCACCAGATCAGAGGGGTCCAGAAGGGCTTGGAGCTCTCCCCAGAGCTTGGCGTTGCAGTGACCCTTCCCTGTACGGTCGAGAGCATCCAGCGTGCAGTTGTAGTCACCTCCCATGACCACAAACTCGTCCTCTGGAATGCCACCGAGGTGGTTCCGCAGAAGTTGCAGGAAACCGGGTCTCTCACTGTCAGTGGTGGGAGCGTACACGTTGACGAGGTGGATGGCGGTGTTGCCGACCTGCGCCCGGACGTCCAGGACCCTCCCCTTGATCACCTCCACCTGGCTGACGGTGTCAGGAGTGAAGTTTGGTGACAGCACGGTTGCTACTCCTGAGGAGGTGTTGCTGAAGTGGCTGAAAAAAGGCTCCCATTTTCCACTCCGTCCTCCAGGCAACCTCATCGTCCATGGCGAGATGGGTCTCCTGCACGAACAGCACAGAGACATTATGCTGCTTTGCAAGGGACGCTGCGTAGTATCTTCTCAGCGCCTCTCGGCACCCATTCTTGTTCAGGGAGGCGATGCGCAGTGTCATTGTGAGCGAGTGGCCCGCCTGTTCCAATCAGTCACCTTGCTGAGAAGGCTCCTTACCCTGGACCTCTCCAGGTCTCTCGATTGTTGTCCTTCCTGCTGGAGCTCCCCTAGGATGCGTCTGAGGGAGACTTCTATGGCGTCTGGCTCGCCATCCTGACAAGGCCTCCATCACCTTGTTTGGTTTCCTGTGGGTCTCTTCGAAGAATCTCCACAGGTCTTCCTGGCAGAAGATGGTGCCCGCGAAGATGACCGCTTTGAGACCTGGCTGGTTTCGCTACCCACACGGAGGTCATAATCCGAGTCCCCCTTCTTGCTTCCATGCCCTGCATGTGGGGGCCAAGAGTCGGGTGCCCATGGTTGGCTCCATGTGGCCTCTGTTGTATATGTGGGTGTGTGAAAATTGATGAAAAATAATTAAAATTAAATGAAATTCGAAATTTGCATAATTAATCCGAAATTATGCTAATTTGTGTACTTATGCGTGTAACTATGCTAATTAGAGAGGTAATCGTATTAATTTATACGAGTGGGTGTGGCTGTGTTAATGATAGCCTTTATGATAATCAGGCCCCGCCTCGTTGACGAGGTGGGGTTATCAATCAGGATAACGCAATCAATCGTGTGCCGTTACGCTAGTGTCAATTCGGCCTCGTTGTCTAACTTCGTATTATTGATCAGCATAATACAATGATTCTCGCTTTAACACTCCCCGAGTGTTCATATTTTAGGTCCCATGTTCACATCGTTCGTTTTAGTTTAATGAGTGTGGATTGGTGTGTTTATAGTTTAGGTTCCCGAGTTCATATCTCGTCGCAGGATACAGATGTTATGCAAAAACTTCAGGAAAGAATCACACGACCACTTCTGTATTAATCAATTTATTTTCTAATTAAACCTTAACTATAATATGTATGTGACTCTCAATCTCGGAACTTCAAAACGGTATCCACAAGGTATCAAGACAGTATCATCAACGACTGTACGATTTCACTTTGATAACACATGGACCCCGCATAAAGCGATTGCTGTTAGTGAGAGAGAGAGTCAGAATATGCAAATGCTATGTTACACAAAAGCTTATACATTATAATATGAACGATCATTATGCTTGAAATAGTCAGCACATTATCACAGGCGACTGATTAACATGCAACGGTATTCATATAAAAAAGACAATCAAACAGTTATTATTTCCAAAGGCATGAATGTAACAACAGATCCACCGGACAGACTATAAGATTATCGAAATGGCTTAGTGTGAGGGTATGCGGCGGAATGTGTTATCTCATGGGAGATTAATTAATTAATTCGTGAATAAGAATGTATGATCAGAAAATCGGTTTAGCACGATTCCTCCCCGGGAGCGTAGCTCCGTGGCGAAGGTGCCAAGGGTTAATTCGTATTGATGGATCGGTTGGTAACTTATGCGATTAGAAGTACAGTCCAAAACAAAATATTAAAGAGGGAAATTATGAATATACTTATAAATGACGGACTGTTATCACACGATCGATGCTTCCACAGCCAGATGGTTCACGGACTTGAGTGTTCGCTTCTGGTTAAGGACCTGTGTATGTTTGAGTGATATGAATTGTTTTGAATAGTCAGTGTTTGGAATTAATTATTTGCGTTGCCATATGCTGAAGTTGGCATCGCTTGTAGGAGAAGTAGCCTCGCTCCCTTTAGAGCGGTGAGGTGTGTGGGAGTGCATCATACGAATCGCCGCCCTCCTCCACGCAGCAGCCAGCCTCTGTCTACGGGGGAGAGTTGCTTGATCGCTCTCAGTTCTGCTCAGTGGACACCTCTCTCCACTGCTGGATGAGCTGCGCGATCACGCTCGTGCTGGTTCGTTGACAGCAGTTTCTCTCCGCTGTTGGATGAGCTGCATCTGCACGCTCCCTCTCTCTGGGTGGAGAACTCGAACGTGCTCGTTGCTGGTTTGCTGAAAGCAGGTTTTTCTCCACTGCTGGATGACTCAAGTCGCACGTGCTCTTGCTCTGGTTTGCAGAAGCTCTTGCTTGGTGCGTCGGTCGCTCTGCAGCTGGACTCAATGTAGAATAATCTTTCAGCAATACTCTGTCTTTCAGCTCTTGGAAATCACACTAGGTGACGCCTCACTACCTTGCGAGTCTTGCCAACGTCAGTGGGTAGCGACGGGGCCACTTTGGCTTCTGCTCGCCGCCCCCTGCTCTGCAGCTCGCCGGCTGGCGACCTGTTGCTCTCGTTCCCAATTGGAACTGCTCCTGAGCCGGCCCACTGGTCGAACTCCCCGCGTTCCGACCTCCTCCAATTCGAACTCCCCGAGTTCCGATCCCCCTGGTAGAACTCCCCGAGTTCCGACCCCTCCGAGTCGAACTGTCTCCCGAGAGTCGACCCCCCCCGGTCGAACTCTGGTGAGCCGACCCCCCCCCGGGTCGAACTCTTCCGAGTTGCTCTTCCGAGTCGAACTGTCTCCCGAGAGTCGACCCCCCGGTCGAACTCTGGTGAGCCGACCCCACCCCCCCCCCCCCCCCAGTCGAACTGAGGTTTCAATGCTCAGGATCCTCTTTTTATGCCCAAAAATCCTGCCCACAAGGCGAGGTTTCTTTCGATTTTTGCTGTGTCAGGGTTTGTCCGTATGTATCTGCGTCCGTGTGTGTGTCAGTACATGTGTCAGTGTGTGTCCTTGTGTGGATCACCCACGGTATATTCCGTTGTCATACTCCTACCATAAAACCCACAAGTAAAACAATCAAATGTTATAAATTGTCTCGAAGGCGCCTCTCTGTCTGGGTGCACAACCTGAGGGAGGGGCGATATTCCCTCCGACTTTCACCGACGCACAAAGAAATGGTTAAAAAGTTTTAAGTTAACATTTCATTTCATCAGAGTTCCATAGTTATGATTCTGTATTAATCCAAGGTCTGAGTCAGCTTCTCGTTGTGGTGTTTGACTCGTGTTTCCCCAAGCGTATACACACTCCTACCCCGCGCTGCAGGGATACAAAGACGGTCGGGATTTGTCTTTCTCTCCGACCCTGGGTTTAACATCACCCTTTGCTTACGTTGCAGTTTTGCTGTGCACTTGCATTTCTTTTCCTCTCTACTCTTACTTTAACCCTGCATATTATTTGCGTATGGGTGGAGGCTAGAGCATTTGTGTTGACTTAGGAAAACCTGATTGTTATAGGCTTCGGGTCAAGTCGTATAGACATTATTAAAATATGGAAATACATTTCATATTAAATTAATAGACGGGTGATGGTTACATTGACGTAGCTTGTGGCAGGGTTCAATTGAAGTGGGTGTGAAGATCAATAACTTTAGCCTACCCTGTCGTTAAATTCCGACTTTAAGTTACTTTAATAGTAATGCAGAACCAATTAGCTTTTTTTGACTTAACTAGATCTAGGCTAACGCAACCTCCCAGTGACCCTGGATTTGTGTTTACGTCAGCCCTTTGCAATCCACTGCGCTCTGCTCTCTATCTGCTCCCTCTGACCCTGGGAGGGCTCTGAACGTCAAAATCGTGTTAGTGGGTCAAGGTAAATATGACCCCAACATGCCATGCTGATGCCTGGTTTGGTGTTTTTATTCATTATTAAAATTAAAAGAAACAATAGAAATATGTATCTATATGTATTGAAAAATTACTTGTTAATATTAAGATGGAAAAGGGGCCTAGATACAACATTCTGCCCTTTTAAAAATGATCGGTGGTCAATTGGCCACGGGTCATTTTTAAAACAAAGAATCTATGCACTTTTCCATCATGAATCATCAATATTACTCAAGTAAGTTTTCCTTACAACGCGCGCACGTCACAACTTATGATTACATTTGAAATAAGAAAAGAAATACTAAAAGGAAGGTAAAACAAGGGGAAATTGTTTAACTGGCTACATGTTATAGGAGATGTCGTTATTCCATGTACCCACGTTCAATACTGTCCGCAATCGAAATACATTTTCGGGTTTGACCAGTGGGAAATTCAACAAAAATCCCACCTGTCCGGTCTGGGAGTCCCCATGTATGGGTGTGGCTGTACCCATTTTAAAGGCAATTTGTACCTGTGTTGTACTGATTGTTTCCAGGGATGCTAATGGTATCACATTTTTTTTTAGTGTTGGAGTTACCAGATATGAAGGAAATTGTCCTTGGAGAAGATCACTGATGCTGCCGCTGGTGCAATGCAACAAGTCTTTGGATCAACTATTGAATTTGCTGTCGAGTATTCTCTTCTTCGTACAGATCTCGGATTGCGAAACCCAATTCTTGGATTGTTAAGTTAACCATGGCGGAGTGCAGGTTAACGAGAACCACGGTGTCTCTCTGACTTTCTCATGTTACCTCTCTGCCACCTTGTACCAAGTCATTGATAACCTGACTGACTCTTTTAGTCACGAGTGTATCATATCTCTCATGGCCAGGTATCTTAGAGTTACCGATGACCCTTCCATGCAACATCATCACATCATCGTCCCGGCTCATCGTCGTGATGGCTTTGGCCTAATGAACATGGCTCACTGGTTCGTATCGGTAATTTATTTTATCACTCCCTTTCCATGTGAGATTGTGTGGCGTGAAGTTATGCTGTGCGTAACCAGGATCAACATACACCACGAGTTTCCGTACTCGACTGTTGGGGTCATTTGTATTCTCCGCAGCCCTGTGCACATCTGCTGCCTCTGGGAGTCGATTTGACTCTGGGCCACGATTCCCTTCTGCGCTACGATTCGATTCCGTGCCACGATTCGATTCTGGGTCACGATTCGATTCCGTGCTTTTGAGTATGCTGTGTTTCAACACAATTCCCGATCCGTCACGGATATTCTTCTCCTCCACTTCAACACTCTGATCTCCATCCCTCCTTAGTGTGCCCGAGCACAATTTAACATCCAAAGGCTGATGTCTGCATTCATCTGCCTCTTCCACAGTACACTCACGCACTTCCGCGACACAAGGGATGGCATTTATATTTACCAGACAATCAGGTTTTCCTTCCCCTCCCTGCGGTTGGTTATCATCTCCTGTAGGATCACACTTTAATGCAGTTATGTTTCCCTGCTCGATAGGTGTGTCAATTACGGGAGTAACACTTGCGCTCTCCACCACATTATCAGAACTGGTGCCCGACGCATTTATTGTTTCCCAATCATTGGGACCCTCCTGGTTTACCTTGTCAACCGCAGCCTGCTTAATTTTTTTAACGGGTCCATACTTTCCCTGCAGCTCCACGGACACCACTCTCACTGAAAGCTCCCTCTCAACCAATGTGATTGATTCATCATGTGCCCGTGTCATTTTTTGTGTCTCAGCCAAGCTCACGCCTGTCTCCCTATTCCTCATGCCTCTGCTCTCTCCTGGTAAAACTGGTGGGGGAATCGATCGGAAGTGGGCCGATTGTGTTTGATCCTTCGTGTGTCGTGGCATTGGGACCCGGCATGATTCTGCTCTTGGTCTACACACACCGCGATTCTCGCAAATATGCGTCCCTGCACACTGCGATCGCTCCCAGCCTGCGGGCCATTGCCTCGCTGGTGGTGCTGTGTTTCTGCTCACGTGATTTTTATTTACCTCTGAAACGCTGGTTACATCATCCCTCTCTCTGGGTGTCGTAGAACTATTGTCTTTAGCTCTGTACAGCCAAGCTCTGTGCGCCTTATCCTCTATATGGTGTAAGGAGGCTGTTTCTGGATTCAATACCATTCCCACAATTTCTGTAATCTCTGGACTCAAAGACCCGAAAAACATAACTTTGAACCTTTTGTCACCTTCGTGATACTGATCCACATCACCCGCGTAGTACGCTCTTTTAAACCGTAGGAGGTAATCTCGCGGATCCTCGTCTGCGCACTGGGTCATAGATTTTGCAGCATTAAATCCCTCAGACCATGTTAAATATTCTCCAAACTTCCGGCTCACTGCCAGGCTCAGCTTTTTGAAATCGTTCCGAACCTTGTATGAAAGCGACTTTACCCATGGTATAGACTGCTCGTGCAAGCTTCGTCTCAGTAAACTGGCTTTCTCATTCGTTTTCCTCAAACCCCTGATCACAGCTTCTGCTTCTACCGTTGCGATGTGAGCGTGTATGTCTCTGTTCCTATCGTGTGGATCAAAGTAGGGAATTCTGACGAGAGCCTTGTCCATCAATTTCAGAGTTTTACTACTGAATGAGTATTCGGACAGTTGATCATCGTCAGAGGCGTCTGTTCCTGAGGAGTGCTCACTCGAGCTGTCACCATCACGGTGGCGCTGCTTAACATAACTTTTGTAGTGCCTTTTGCACCTGTAACGTGAGTCAACTTTGCTCGGTGACTCCTGCTTATCCCATGGCTCATGCTTGTGTGATGTGCGTCTTTCTGGAAAGTAATCTCTGCCATAGGTTCCACGTCGGTCGTGCTTGCGTGGAATGTGTCTACCAAATGAGCTGTCTCTGTCATGTCGCTCGTCTTGCCCCAGCTCCGCCCTTTTTTGCTCGATCAGTACAGAATATCCTGCTGACTTAGTGTTAATATTTTTTTCCTCTCTACCCTCGAAGTTGTCAGTCCTATGTTTTCCTATTTTCATCCGTATCTCTCCCTCCCCTCTCTCGAGTCGCGAGGGGGAATCTCTGTCAAAACCACTTTGATTGGTAGCCACACCTCCTGTGTGACCTGTCTCTGGTTTACGTCCGCGTGGCTCGGAGTGTGGTAAACTGTTACTCCCGTATGTGTTATGTGTATCAACATCTGGGGGTTTCGCTGGTGCATTCAGCGCCGACTCTTTTTCTCTCACGAGGGCGTGCAGACGCTCAACCTCCTCTATTAGGGACAGTTTCTCCTTCCTTTCCCTGTCAAATTTTTCCCCAGTCCATAATCTTTCTCTGTATGTCTGTGTGAGGAGATACGAGTCTAACCTTGCTATTTCTGCAATTTTTACGTCACGTTTG
The DNA here is from genome assembly GCF_048934315.1 of Petromyzon marinus. NCBI lineage: Eukaryota > Metazoa > Chordata > Hyperoartia > Petromyzontiformes > Petromyzontidae > Petromyzon > Petromyzon marinus. The sequence goes on from NC_133689.1 coordinate 14,627,771, forward strand.
GCTTTGCTACATTTCATCACATCCTTAAGTAGTTTCCTCCTATGTGCCTTAACATCTTCTATATGTCTCCCCTCCCATACGTCTCTGTGCTCTGTCTGCTGTCTAGCAGTCCGTCCAGTACGTTTTAACACAAATTCACGATATTGTTTTTCCATAGATTCTATCTCCTCCTCGGAGGTCCTTTCTGTATCAGTGTTATGCGTTGGGATGTCACCCTCAGAACGTTGCGGGTCATGTGCCATCTCTATTACGTAGTGTAGTTAATAGACCTAAGAGTGTATCTTAACTCTAGTCTCTTATGTGTGGCGTGAGTTACTCTGGAATTCCACTTCAGAGTACATATAAAAACATTCGTATCACAGGATGTGTTGGTTCAACTCGAGCAATTAATCTTACCCCCACTGTCTTTGTTATCCACTGCTACTCTGGTATTTTCCTTCAGAGTGCGTTTTTTTGTTTGTTTACACCGTTTACAGTCACAGGGCAATGTTAGTTCACAATACCTTGATTAATACAACAGTGATTCGTTCCTTAATTTAAGCATAAACTGTCTGCGAGAGATCCCGGATACGAGCCCCCAATTTGTTGTATATGTGGGTGTGTGAAAATTGATGAAAAATAATTAAAATTAAATGAAATTCGAAATTTGCATAATTAATCCGAAATTATGCTAATTTGTGTACTTATGCGTGTAACTATGCTAATTAGAGAGGTAATCGTATTAATTTATACGAGTGGGTGTGGTTGTGTTAATGATAGCCTTTATGATAATCAGGCCCCGTCTCGTTGACGAGGTGCGGTTATCAATCAGGATAACGCAATCAATCGTGTGCCGTTACGCTAGTGTCAATTCGGCCTCGTTGTCTAACTTCGTATTATTGATCAGCATAATACAATGATTCTCGCTTTAACACTCCCCGAGTGTTCATATTTTAGGTCCCATGTTCACATCGTTCGCATTAGTTTAATGAGTGTGGATTGGTGTGTTTATAGTTTAGGTTCCCGAGTTCATATCTCGTCGCAGGATACAGATCTTATGCAAAAACTTCAGGAAAGAATCACACGACCACTTCTGTATTAATCAATTTATTTTCTAATTAAACCTTAACTATAATATGTATGTGACTCTCAATCTCGGAACTTCAACACGGTATCCACACGGTATCAAGACAGTATCATCAACGACTGTACGATTTCACTATGATAACACATGGACCCCGCATAAAGCGATTGCTGTTAGTGAGAGAGAGAGAGTCAGAACATGCAAATGCTATGTTACACAAAAGCTTATACATTATAATATGAACGATCATTATGCTTGAAATGGTCAGCACGTTATCACAGGCGACTGATTAACATGCAACGGTATTCATATAAAAAGACAATCAAACAGTTATTATTTCCAAAGGCATAAATGTAACAACAGATCCACCGGACAGACTATAAGATTACCGAAATGGCTTAGTGTGAGGGTATGCGGCGGAACGTGTTATCTCACGGGAGATTAATTAATTAATTCGTGAATAAGAATGTATGATCAGAAAATCGGTTTAGCACGATTCCTCCCCGGGACCGTAGCTCCGTGGCGAAGGTGCCAAGGGTTAATTCGTATTGATAGATCGGTTGGTAACTTATGCGATTAGAAGTACAGTCCAAAACAAAATATTAAAGAGGGAAATTATGAATATACTTATAAATGACGGACTGTTATCACACGATCGATGCTTCCACAGCCAGATGGTTCACGGACTTGAGTGTTCGCTTCTGGTTAAGGACCTGTGTATGTTTGAGTGATATGAATTGTTTTGAATAGTCAGTGTTTGGAATTAATTATTTGCGTTGCCATATGCTGAAGTTGGCATCGCTTGTAGGAGAAGTAGCCTCGCTCCCTTTAGAGCGGTGAGGTGTGTGGGAGTGCATCATACGAATCGCCGCCCTCCTCCACGCAGCAGCCAGCCTCTGTCCACGGGGGAGCGTTGCTTGATCGCTCTCAGTTCTGCTCAGTGGACACCTCTCTCCACTGCTGGATGAGCTGCGCGATCACGCTCGTGCTGGTTCGCTGACAGCAGTTTCTCTCCGCTGTTGGATGAGCTGCATCGGCACGCTCCCTCTCTCTGGGTGGAGAACTCGAACGTGCTCGTTGCTGGTTTGCTGAAAGCAGGTTTTTCTCCACTGCTGGATGACTCAAGTCGCACGTCCTCTTGCTCTGGTTTGCAGAAGCTCTTGCTTGGTGCGTCGGTCGCTCTGCAGCTGGACTCAATGTAGAATAATCTTTCAGCAATACTCTGTCTTTCAGCTCTTGGAAATCACACTAGGTGACGCCTCACTACCTTGCGAGTCTTGCCAACGTCAGTGGGTAGCGACGGGGCCACTTTGGCTTCTGCTCGCCGCCCCCTGCTCTGCAGCTCGCCGGCTGGCGACCTGTTGCTCTCGTTCCCGATTGGAACTGCTCCTGAGCCGGCCCACTGGTCGAACTCCCCGCGTTCCGACCTCCTCCGATTCGAACTCCCCGAGTTCCGACCCCCCTGGTAGAACTCCCCGAGTTCCGACCCCTCCGAGTCGAACTGTCTCCCGAGAGTCGACCCCACCCGGTCAAACTCTGGTGAGACGACCCCCCCCGGGTCGAACTCTTCCGAGTTGCTCCTCCGAGTCGAACTGTCTCCCGAGAGTCGACCCCCCGGTCGAACTCTGGTGAGCCGACCTCCCCCCCCCAAGTCGAACTGAGGTTTCAATGCTCAGGATCCTCTTTTTATGCCCAAAAATCCCTTCACTCGGATCCTGCCCACAAGGCGAGGTTTCTTTCGATTTTTGCTGTGTAAGGATTTGTCCGTATGTATCTGCGTCCGTGTGTGTGTGTCCGTACATGTGTCAGTGTGTGTCCTTGTGTAGATCACCCACGGTATATTCCGTTGTCATACTCCTACCATAAAACCCACACGTAAAACAATCAAATGTTATAAATTGTCTCGAAGGCGCCTCTCTGTCTGGGTGCACAACCTGGAGGGAGGGGTGATATTCCCTCCGACTTTCACCGACGCACAAAGAAATGGTTAAAAAGTTTTAAGTTAACATTTCATTTCATCAGAGTTCCATAGTTATGATTCTGTATTAATCCAAGGTCTGAGTCAGCTTCTCGTTGTGGTGTTTGACTCGTGTTTCCCCAAGCGTATACACACTCCTACCCCGCGCTGCAGGGATACAAAGACGGCCGGGATTTCCCTTTCTCTCCGACCCTGGGTTTAACATCGCCCTTTGCTTACGTTGCAGTTTTGCTGTGCGCTTGCATTTCTTTTCCTCTCTACTCTTACTTTAACCCTGCTTATTATTTGCGTATGGGTGGAGGCTAGAGCATTTATGTTGACTTAGGAAAACCTGATTGTTATAGGCTTCGGGTCAAGTCGTATAGACATTATTAAAATATGGAAATACATTTCATATTAAATTAATAGACGGGTGATGGTTACATTGACGTAGCTTGTGGCAGGGTTCAATTGAAGTGGGTGTGAAGATCAATAACTTTAGCCTACCCTGTCGTTAAATTCCGACTTTAAGTTGCTTTAATAGTAATGCAGCACCAATTAGCTTTTTTGACTTAACTAGATCTAGGCTAACGCAACCTCCCAGTGACCCTGGCTTTGTGTTTACGTCAGCCCTTTGCAATCCACTGCGCTCTGCTCTCTATCTGCTCCCTCTGACCCTGGGAGGGCTCTGAACGTCAAAATCGTGTTAGTGGGTCAAGGTAAATATGACCCCCACATGCCATGCTGAGGCCTGGTTTGGTGTTTTTATTCATTATTAAAATTAAAAGAAACAATAGAAATATGTATCTATATGTATTGAAAAATTACTTGTTAATATTAAGATGAAAAAGGGGCCTAGATACAACACCTCCCCCAGGGGCCGTGGCAGGTGGAATGCTACCACACGCCTCTTCCACAGTAGCAGAGCACTCTGCGAGGCTTGCAGTGTGTCCTTATTCTGTCTTTTTAATTCTGGGCCAAAGAGGTCCCATAAACGTAAACGTGTTGTATTTAAAATATAACACAAACATAACAACAATGATGAATGGCTTAGTGGGTAAAGTAAGACGCACCCCAAAACGGGTGAGCTTAATAAATCCGATCTCTCCTATTACCGGATTATAGGATGCAAACCAAACTTTGTTGTATCAGTGTGGTGAGTCTGTGGGTCTTTGTGTGGTGACGATCTCTCTGGGTCTCTGTGTGATGATGGCCGTGTCGGGTGGTGGCGGGTTTAACAACACAGCATTATGAGATTCACGAGATCTAACCCAAACAAGACCTGTACTACGGAGTCAACAACAACGACATGAGGGCTCTCCGACGCGCGTCGCGGTTGGGGTGAGGGTGAGGTCGCGCCGTCTCCTCCGTACGGATTGTTTCTTCTTTTCCCAACTGCGACGTTCTCGCTCTCTCCTCTCTTTTTGTCTCCACCGTCGCCAATCGTCGGAGCTCGGCATCCGCGGCCGCTCTCCTAGGTGGGCGACCCCAGCCCGAATTCTCGCCTGAAGCCCTCCCAGCCTCCCTGCTCAACGAGCCAGGCCCCGCACGCGTTCACCAGCAGGGCGGCCACCGCGTCCGTTACGGCCACCGTCTTCTCCGCGTCGCTCAGACGTAAGCAGTCCACCAGCCTCTTCGCGAGGGAGGAGCGAGCAGAGCACCACCAGGACCACCACGCGGCCCCAGCTCGCGGAGCCATCGCGGAGGACCTCCCAGGCCACGTCCACGAGCAGCCGGAGGAGCCCTCGGTGCACCACCCGCTCCTCCGTGTGGCTCACCAAGTCCAGAACGGAGTCTCTGAACCGCACGAGGAACAGGTCTGCCAGGCAGTTGACCACCTCCTGCACCAGCTGTGCTGGCTGAACCTCCTGCAGCTGCTGAACCTTCTGCACCTTCTGCAGCTGCTCCTGCAACTGCAGCCACTCCGTCTGTGTCGCTAGGTGAGCCATGAAACCGGCGATCAGATTCGCTGTCAAGAAGGTCAGCAGCTGCAGCACCTCCTTCTCTTCCTCCCCCTCATTTCCCTCCTCCTCCTCCCCCTGTCTCCCTCCACCTCCCTGTGTCTCCCTCCTCCCCCGGTCTCCTTCCTGCTCCCCGTGTTTCCCTCCTTCCCCCGTCTCCCTCCTCCCTGTGTCTCCCTCCTCCTTTTCCTTTTTTGCTGATGAAGTTTTTCTATTTCCACGAGGTGGTAACACCATATCCCTTATTCTGTAATTGTAATTCTGGGCCAAAGAGGTCCCACAAATGTAAACATTTTGTATTTAAAATATAACACAAACATAACAACAATGAATAGCTTAGTGGGTAAAGTAAGACGCACCCCAAAACGGGTGAGTTAAATCAATCCGATCTATCCTACTACCGGATTATAGGACGCAAACCATACTTTGTTGTAACAAGAACATAAAAAACTGAGTCTCTTAATCAGGTGAATACGGTAAAGGGGCTGAGTCTGTGGTTGACAGTGTGGTGAGTCTGTGGGTCTCTGTGTGGTGACGATGTCTATGGGTCTCTGTGTGGTGATGGCCGTGTCGGGTGGTGGCGAGGTATAACAACACAACATTTATATATTCACGCGATCTAACCCAAACAAAACCTGTACTACGGAGTCAACAACAACGACATGAGGGCTCTCCGACACGCGTCACGGTTGGGGTGAGGTTGCGGTCTGTTGTATATGTAGGTTATGAAAATTTGATGAAAATAATAAAAATTAAATCAAATTTGAAATTTGCATAATTATCCGAAAAAATGTTAATTTGCTGTAATTTATGCGCATAAACTATGCGAATGCGAGAGATAATCGTATTAATTTATGCTAGTGTATGTGTGATTATGCTACTGCGAGCCGTTATGATAATTAGGCCCCGCCTCGTTGACGAGGGTCGGTTTTCAATCGGGATAATGCAATTAATCATATGCAGTTATGCAGGTACTTGAGCATGTCAGATTAAACTCGGCTGTGTTGTTTAACTTTGTACTATCGATCAGTATAATACAATTATTCCCGCTTTAACATTTACTGAGTATGTGGTAGTGTGTTCAGCCAGGTCTCCAAGTTCAGATCTCAGCACAGAATACAGTTCTTATGCATAAATGTCACGAAAGAACACAACACTTCTGTGTTAATCAATTTTAATGACGATAGTGATAATGACGATAATGATGACGATGGTGATAATGATGATAATGATGACAATAATAACAATGGTGATGATGCGTACTTCAACAGCTCCAGCACGAGACAGTTGTGTCCGCGGAAGTGGAACGAGTGCAGGACGCGGATGACGCCGTGCAGCTCAGCACTGCCCTCCCCCTGCAGCTCCGTGATCACCTTTAACTCCATCCTCTGCATCTCCATTTTGGTAGGGCTGTGTGCACACAGCAAGTCTGTGGGTCTCTGTGGGTCTCTAGTTCATAGTAGTTTTACGACGGTTAATTTTTTAGTGAGATAGTTTCAGTTTATAGTTAGAGATAGTTTTGCAGAGGTTATTATCATTGTTGTTTACTATTATACTCATTATTTTGTAACCATGTTGTATTTACTTGCATTTATTATCTATTATTGTATTCATTTATAATTATGACCATGGCCGCTGTGTTAAGACCACCAGCACCCACCCACACCACCACCACCACCAACCCCATCACCCCTGCCCCAACCTACTGGATGGGCAGTGCCAGGATCTTGACAGCCACCAGGAATCCCATATTGTGGTCCACGCACCGCAGCACCACTCCCTGCCCTCCCTCGCCAATCTTCTCTCGCACCTCGAAGCGGCATTGGAGCTGCTCCTGGGGTATCTAAGAAGCAGCAGCAGCAGCGCCGCAATGGCCAGTCAGAGTCACAATCACGATGGGAATGTTTTACGCTTAGTGGTAGCAGCAGTGGTAGTACTGAGTAGTAGTTAGTAGCAGTAGTGTCTGTGTGCGCCTGTGTGCCTGTTTGTGTGCGCATCTGCGTGTGTGTGTGTCTGTCTGTGCGAGTTTCACAGGGATATTTCTGCTTGCATGCTTTGACTTTAACATAGCCATTTCTGTGACCAGACACAAGCTAATCACTCAGCAATTTCAATGCTAAATTATCCTGTTTGATTTGTACTAGGTGCCTCTGTGGATGTGTAGGCTTTGACTTTAACATAGCCATTTCTGTGACCAGTCACAAGCTAATCACTCAGCTCTTTCAATGCTAAATTTTATGCTAATTCGTTTGTCAAGGCGCTCTGTTTCTTCTCACACAGCTTAAAGGTCGCGGTCTGAGCTTGGCTGTGTTCACTCCAGCGCTTTCCTCCAGACAGTCTCGTCCCTTCACCTGATGAAGGCCGCTTGTGTTGTGGCCGAAACGTCGTGAGAATTTTATTGTGTTATTTTATTTGATCAATGTATTATTTTATTCTCATTCTACGCTACTTTACCGAAAGAACCAAAGAAGATGAATCCTTGCAGGCAAGATAGCTTTAAATCGAAATTTAACAGAATGGTATTGAACCTTTTTCTTTACAGGGTGGCCCTGGGGCTTGCCACGTGGCAGGTGTCGTCCATTGTCCATACCTGACCCCTCCAGCTCTCTCACCCTGGGTCAGCTGCCCCTTCCATGTCCTGGAAACCATGGCAAGGTCATCCTATGAGGACTGCCTGGATGAAAACCAGCATGGAAGGGGCCCAGGGTGGGACCGGCTATGCTTTTGGGCTAGTCCCGTTTGTGTGTGGTGTGCGGTGTCTTCTTAGCAATCGTTCTCCACTGTAGTCCTGGCATCTGCTGCTCAGCTTCATTCCACAGCTGTGGTTCCAGTGGCGCGGTCTCTCCGGGGACCCATGTGGTGTGTGTGTGGGTGTGGCATGTATCACGGGGTGGGTGGATAGTATCGTGATAGTGGTCATGGTAGGCACCGATCCACGACCTCCATCACCCCTACTGAGTGGTGGACATGCCACCACAAAGCAGCATGCGGCGGAGGAGTGAGGTGACCGCTCTCGCCTCACGAGCGAGGCCCTCTCGCTTCCTCTTCATTCCCTGCATCACCACCTCCATCTCCTCCTTTGTCTCATCCTCCTCCACCTCCTCTTAATCCTCCACCACCATCTTCTCCCCCTCTTCTGTTTTCTCCATTCTCTCTTCATGCTCCTCAACCTCCGAGGTGGCGTCGGTGGCATCGGTGGTGGCAGCGGAGGTGCTGGAGGTGATGGCCGTGGTGGCGGTGGCAATGGTGGTGATGGTGGCAGCGGAGGTGGCGGTGGCGGCAGCGGTAATGGCGGTGGCGCCAGCGGTGGTGGGGCGGAGGTGGCAGCGTTGGTGGTGGTGATGGTAGTAGTCCTGGCGAGGCACCGCTCTTCCTCCATGAGGCGCTTCTCCTCCTCGACGCTCTTCACGTTGGCGAGACACTTCTCCTCCACCAGACGCTTCTCTTCCGTGAAGCACTTCACTTTAACGAGGCGCTTCTTGAGGAAATAGTCTCTGAAGCAGTTCTCCTCTGTGCGGCGCTTCACCCTGGCAAGGCGCTGCACCTCAAAGAGGTGCTCCTCTACCATGTGGCGTTTCTCTGTCGCATGGTCCTTCTCCTCCTGGAGATGCTTCACCCCGCTGAGATCCTTCAACTCCCCAATTATCCTCTGTTCAAGCAAAGATAATCACATGAATATACAGACATGCAAGCAGAAATTCATTTAAGTTTTTCAGATTCATTTATTTGGTATAACCCTGTGAGCTATGTTGCTCTTGACTCGGGTGCAACCGCAACAAACAAAAACATGATCAATGAATATCTTAAAGCGACTACACGCAACAGAAAAATCCAGGAAAAGACAGCAAAGTCTTCCAGAAAAGCACCGTATATCAACACTGTGTGCAAAAATCCCGGTGGGATGCAAGTCGAATAATAACAATCATAAGACAATTTAGATTAAAGTTATCAGGCTAACTCTGTACTACAAAAAACAAACATGGCTAAACCAAAACGTTTTCAAAATCACCAAAATAAAGCTATAAAAACAATGTAACAGTGATCATAGGAACTGTGATTCAAATTTAACAATTAACGATATATACATAACATGTACGACCAAACTTTGCAGCCATAGCTGGCTGTATGAGTCACTCCATAACAGCAGGATTATGAGTCGCAGTATGTAAAAAAATATTCAAATACACCTTTAAAGATCAGCACACTATTCAAGTGTACATCTATGGTACAATTTATTGAAAATAAGTTTTGGGAACAGAAACTTATTTCTTTTAAACAACAGACAAATATTAACAAGCACTGTTTATTACATTAACTTTTTTAAACTTTTTTGGTCCCAGTTGAGACATTCAGAACTATGACAAAACAAATAATTGTGCTCTGATCTAATGTGCAATCTGTGGCATATGAATTTGTTAAGGTGATGTTGTCCGGTCCTGTACATATCAAGTACAGTGAGGGAAAAAAATATTTGATCCACTGCTGATTTTGTACATTTGCCCACTGACAAAGAAATGAACAGAATATAATTTTAATGGTAGGTTTATTTGAACAGTGAGAGGCAGAATAACAACAAAAACATCCAGAAAAACATGTCAAAAATGTTATAATTTGATTTCCATTATCCTCCTAGCGAGGCCACGCTAGGAGGATAAAAGGGGACCCCGGGCAAAGGTTTGGGGCTGTTGCTTGGAGTGGAATCTCGTCGGACTGCTGGAGTCATCGTCACCATCTGCATTTTCTCGGCGGTGTCAGACAGGCAGTCTGTTAGCTCTCTTGACTGAAAGTGTAGTGACCCCTTGTACCCTGTGAAGGCTATAATAAATAGAGTACCTCCTGCTCCTCGTGTCTCTGCGTGTATCGCTAGACGTGGATCATAACGACAGTAGATGTACACTCACTCTGAGTTTTTACTCAATGACGTTAAACTTCACATCTACCCTACCTCCATGCTACATGCCGACAACCCACTGCTTTGGTAACCAAACTGCAACGTATTTTATTAGTAAACCTGCATTTTCTAATTTTACCCAAATCTTAACCTCGGTTGGATGTTGCCATCCTGCCGTGGAAACAACGAATCATTCGTGTCTCGAGCAGAAGATTGCAAGCCTTGTGTTAGAGAATGGCCCACTGAAGCTGTAATCACGGAGCTACTTCTGAGTACATTTCAAGTGCCCTCTCATCCACGTAATAAAGAGCAGGATCCTCCCTCCTGTAACGTTGGTCGTAACAATGTTCTTACTTCTTTGTGCTGTCAAGGACAACCGGGCTCACCTTGGTCTGTCTCACTGTCACACTCACCTCTATTCGTACACTCACTCATCTGGGTCTGTCTCACTGTCATACTCACCTCATCCACACGCACTGACGTAGGTCTGTCTCACTGTCACACTCACATCACTAGTCACACTCACCCACCTGGGTCTGTCTCACTGTTACACTCAACTCTCTACCACACTCACCTGGGTTTGTCTTACTTTAACACCACATTCCACAGACACTTACATTGGTCTGTCTCAATGTCACACTCACCTCTACCCACACACACTCACCAGAGTCTGTTTCACTCTCTCACTCATTTGTCTTCCTACACTCACTCACTTGGGTCTGTCTTACTGTCACACTCACCACTCTACCCACACTAACCTGGGTCTCACTGTCTCACCTCTCTTCAAAAACACTGAATTCCTGCTGAACAACACGCGGTTCAACCCACAAGCACTTGGGAGAGCTACAGGGCTCACATGCCATGTCCTTCACAGTCCTGTAATTCGTTTGATTATTATTGCCATAATTGAGTTTGGCAAAAGCCTGTGCGAGACTTTGAACAATGTACACACAGGACCGTCCATAAGGGTGCTAGGCCAGGGGAAAATCCCAGCATGTGGGCCTCCGACGCGTTCAAATTCCACCGCAAGTATTACATCTGACACCCCCGTGACATTGAAGCGCAGGGCCCCCCCAATGCCCGCGGACCTGGGCGGTCGCTCCGATTCTCCGTATCCAAGGGGCGATTCTATGTGCACAATGCAGACCTTCTTGTAAAAACATGGTTTTACGAGGGCCTCCTCACGCAAATTAAGTAGAGAACCACATTACTGCCATGTGATGGTTTATGTTTCGCAGTCATTGACGACCAGGCTGAGATCATGAACTCGCTAGACTTGACAACCCACTTTGATCACAGGCGGGGGCCTGGATTCAGACCCAGTTACTCCGTGGTCCCACTTCAGTGCTCTGACCTCTCGGTCACTGGGCCGCCTCTAAACACCCCCCATGTTAAATACATAAGTAGCAACCTGTATCGTGAGCAGCAGCATTCTTTGAATACTCTGCCAAAACAATTTGAATTGTGGAGTGTTGACCCAATTTCGCAATTGCTTTATCATACCTCTGGTTGCAGGAATAATTTATACAAGACCGAGTTCTAGAGAGCCCCTTTACACGATGTTTTGTTCTACTCTTCCACACTGAGCAGATATTTTAGAAGATGGAGTACCCACACTTTAACACACCACATGCACCTTGCTGCTCGATTGTGGCTTACCCATTTCTACTGATTGGTGGACAGAGGCAGGGGGGGTTAAGAAACTCAAACGTTTGTTTCAACTGCTGTTACAGAAGGGGAACAGATGGGCAGTGGAGCAGGGAGGTAGAGGGGCAGTGGAGTAGAAGGGCAGTGGAGCATTGGAGTAGTTGAGCAGTAGGGCAATTGAGCAGATGGGCAGTGGGACAGCGGAGCAGAAGAGCAGTGGGCCAAATGGGTAGTAGGGCAGTGGAGTAGTGGAGCAAAGGGACAGTTGGGCAGAGGGGCAATGGATCAATTGAGCAGTGGGACAGTGGGACAGTGGGGCAGTGGAGCAGTGGATCAGTGGGGCAGTGGAGTAGAGTGGCAGTGTTGTGAAGGAGGCGAATCACCTGAATATCTTTTCCCACCGACATTTGTATGTGCTCTAAAGAAGGACCATCTCTCAAAACGGCGATCATTCTATATTTGTCCTTGTACCTCCACACACAGCTGGAAAACCGCACACCTGAGCCAAGGCACATTTAACCAACTCAGGCAGCACTTGCAAGCAATTCAAATATATTTTTTGTCATCATGGGTTTATTTCAAAGAGTTTATAGTACCAATAAGAACAATGGTATTTAACCGTATTATTTGCAGGGTGGCCCTGGGGCTTGCCATGTGGCAGGTGTCGTCCATTGTCCGATCCAGACCCCTCCAGCTCTCTCACCCTGGCTTTTCTGCCCCTTCCATGTCCTGGAAACCATAGCAAGGTCATCCCATGAGGACTGCCTGGATAAAAACCAGCATGGAAGGGGCCCAGAGTGGGGCCGGCTATGCTTTTGGGCTAGTCCCGTGTGTGTGTGGTGTGCGTGGTGTCTTGGTAGCAATCGTTCTCCACTTCAACAGCTGTGGTCCCAGTGGCAACGTTTCTCTGGGGAACCGTGTGGTAAGTGTGTTTCATGTATCACGGGGTGGGTGGGTATGGCATGTATCACAGGGTGGGTGGGTAGTATGGTGATAGTGGTCATGGTTGGCACCAATCCACGACCACCACCATCACCCCTACTGAGTGGTTGACATGCTACCACAAAGCAGCACGCGGCGGAGGAGTGAGGTGATCGCTCTTGCAACGCGAGCGAGGCCCCCTCGCTTCCTCTTCTTTCCCTGCATCACCACCTCCACCACCTGCACCTCTTCCATCTCCTGCTCCTTTGTCTCGTCCTCCATTTCATCTTCATCCTCCACCACCATCGTATCCCCCTTCTCTGTTTTCTCAATTCTCTCCTCATCCTCCTCAACCTCCTCGTCCTCGGAGGTGGCAGAAGTGGTGGCAGTGGTGTCGATGGTGGTGGTGTTGGCTGAGGTGGCAGTGCTGGTGGTGTCAGTGGCGGTGGTGGTGGTGGTGGCGGTAGTGGTGGTGTTGGTTGCGTTGGTAGCGGCAGAGGTGGTGGTTGCCATGGTGGTGGCAGTGGTGGTGGCGTTAGCGGCAGGGCGGTCGGTGGTGATGATGGCGGTGGACGTGGTGGAGTTGGTGGAGGTGGTTGCGGTAGCGTCAAAGGTGTCGGTGGTGGCGGTGGCAGCAGTGGTGGTGGCGCTGGCAGTGGAGTAAGTTGTGGTGGTGGCAGAGGTGGTGGTTGCCGCGGTGGTGGCGGTGACGGTGACGGTGGCGGTGGTGGCAGTCGTGTCAGTGGTGGCAGTGATGGCGGGGGTGGCAGCGGTGGTGGTGGTTGCAGCGTTGCTGGCAGTGGTGGTGATGGCAGCGGTCCTGACGGGGCACTGCTCCTCCTCAAGGTACTTCTCCTCATCCTCCTCCAGACGCTTCTCCTCAAGATGCTTCATCTCACGAAGTCGCTTCTCCTCCGCGAAGCACTGCACTATAACGAGTCGCTTCTTGAGGAGATGGTCTCTGAAGCAATGCTCCTCTGTGCGGCACTTTTCCCTGGCCAGGCGCTGCACCTCAAAGAGGCGCTCCTCTACCAGGAGGCGTTTCAGCGTCCCAAGGTCCTTCTCCTGAAGACGCTTCACCCCGCTGAAGTCTTTTAACTCCCCAATTATCCTCTGTTCAAGCAAAGATCACCACATTAATATTCAGACATGCACATGCAAACAAAAATTAATACCCACATGCATGCAAACATAAACGTGCACATAAACCCAACACAAATGCATACTCACACATCTTTGTACAGATGCAGACATCCACGTTCACTCATTCAAACTCGCTTTTTACACTCGCATGAATATACACAGTCAAGAAAATTTCAAATCAAGATTGAATATATAAAATTACCTGATAACATAACACCTTATCCATCAATACTTTTATCACATTGTACGTGTAGCCCTAACCCTTAATAATCCCAACCCCTACATAATCAAAATACATGTTACATCCTCATATATCCTCACACACCCCATACATGCACTTAAGTCTGTGATCGACTGGGAATATTTCATAGCAATTGTTGGCAACAATCATCACTGGCAATAGTTTCCACAGAATGTTACATTATAAAGATCTCGTAGCCCATAATCTCGACAAATTTCACGCAGTGCCCATAGTGGGCAACTGGAATGGCTACTTCCAATCAACTGAACTAGCAGACGTAATTAATGTGACTGATTTATATCATTTCGTCCTCAATGGTAATAAATGACCAATGCATGAGTGGGATGGTGGAGAGATTGGCTGATGGTGTCTGGAGCTGGTTTTGATATACAGAGAGGTGAAGCAGAGGAATGTTCCAGAGAGATGGTGTCTTGTGATGTTATAGATTCATGATAAGGCTATATGATGGTCTATTTAATTGGTGGTGGTGTGGTGAGAAAGGTAATGTGGAGAGATGGTGTGCCAGTTTTGTAGATAATGTGTATTTGACCCCCACAGACCCCATACACACCTTTGGGGAGCGATGCTTGTAACCTTGGCCTGGGAAAGGGTCCACTTTATCCATAATGTCACCCCAGGTGGTCGACTGGCGCGACGATTCCCGGCCTGCGAAGAGCAGACAGGTAATTCAAAGGACGAGTAATGAATTAGAGAACGAAGAACATGGAGTTTCACAGAACGAATTTTAAGATCCCTGTAATTAGCTCTTTCCACACAACAGGAGCTGCTATTGAGAAATATTCATCACATGGCAGTAAAACTTTACAAGTCATGTTTTTGTGGGCATGCTGAGACCATTAATTCCATAAGCTTGAGACCCCAGTTTAAACAAAAATGGCTGAAATTCAGATATAAACCCATCGTTTCTGGAACACTCGATCATTACGTCTTCCCATCACAACCAAGCCATGTCTTCTCAAAGTAATTGATACAGGAGCCTCCTTCTCTGTATATAAGCCACGTGATGCAGGTATCTGGGACTTACCCTCATAGTCATCCACAATCTCAGCCCACTTGATATGGCTATCCATGTTGTTGGGAAAGAGTAGATTCTGCGTGAAGTTGGATGGCCTGTGGAGTTTGGAACAACGCTAAGATTTAGCAACAATTTGAATCACTCATCCTCTAAAATATTACATATTTGGCCACTCACTGTACCAATCCCATCACTTCCATGCCTGTTGCTTTCAAGCCAACGCCCGCACTTGTTTGCCACTCATACGTGCTTCTGATCACTCACTCATCGATCCACACAAACATGTTTATTCCACCAGCCTATTACATTAAACATAATCGCCAAACTTAATGATATTTAATCCACACAGGCATGTTAATGTACAGCCCATTTGCATTAATCGAATTCTTGATAAACACCCCCCCCCCCTATGCCTTGTAGGTCATGAGGGTCATATGACCTTACTTAAATTATTTGTTATAAACCGAGCATGACGTCGTGGGTCACGTGATGTCAGAGACACCACCCATGTGGCTGTGACATCACAGATTAGAGACAACTATGGCAGCAGCTGGGGTCTGAACAAGAAGGCAGACTCCTCCCCAATGTTGAATAACATTCAATACATAAAATGTAGGGCACAATTGTGCCAGCAATCAGAAAACAATAATTGTAGACATGTTATTCATACTCTGAGATTTAAACAAGTTAGTTATTAATTTTAAAATGCTGACTCGCTTATGTCTAAACAGTGACAGTAAAAGCAACATATCAGGGCATGCCAAGTAACCTATCTAGCAGTCCTAATTTGATTGCAGAAAATAAAAATACCAACATATCAACAATAATGAGGCTTTAATTTGCGGTCAAAATGTAAAATAAAGATAAACAACACTCATAGTCAACAGGGACGCTCACCTCGTTGAGGATTCGCTCTCCAACGTCGTCTGCAGCTGCTCCCTCGTGCGCATTCCTCTCGACTGGCGGTGGAGGCGTGGCTATGACGTACCAGAAATGACGTCACTTCCGCGAGGCTCCGCCCCCACGCGCACAGCTGCCGCACCACGTGGTGCAGTGCGGGTGGTGGCCGTGGGTGGTGATGATGATGGGTGATGATGATGGGTGGTGGTGGTTGATGATGGTGGGTGGTGATGATGGTTATAGATGACGATGGGTGGTGATTATGATGGGTGCTGATGGCTGTTGATGATGATGGTTGATGGGTGATGATGTGTGTTGATGATGGTCGGTGGTGGTGGTGTTGATAGGTGGTTGATGATGATCGGTGGTGATGATTGTGATAGATGGTGATAATGATGGTTGGTGATGATGGTGGGTGTTCATGCTGATAATTGGTGTTAATGATGTAAGGTGGTGATCACGATGGGTGGTGATTATGATGGGTGATGATGCTGATTTGTGGTGAGGATAATGATGGGTGATGGTGATGTTGGGTGGTTGGTGGCAATGATGATGATGGTGGTCCGTGATAATGGGTGGTGGTGATGATTAGTCATGGTGATGATCATGGTTTATGGGTGGTGGTTATGATAGGTAAAAGTGATGATGGGTGGTGCTGATGATTGGTCATGGTGATAATGATGGTTGATTGGTGGTGGTTTTGATAGTTGGAAGTGATGAAGGGTGGTAGTGATGAAGGGTGGTGATCATGATGGGTGGTGATGATGGGTGATGATGATGATTGGTGGTGATTGGTGGTGATTGGAGATTGGTGGTGATTGGAGATTGGTGGTGATTGGAGATTGGTGGTGATTAGTGGTGATTGGTGATTGTTGTGATTGGTGGTGATTGGTGATGATTGGTGATTGGTGGTGATTTGTGATTGGTGGTGATTGGTGATTGGTGGTGAAAGGTGATTGGAGATTGGTGGTTATGGATGGTGTTTGGTGGTGATTGATGGTGATTGGTGATTCATGGTGATTGGTGGTGATTGATGGTGATTGGTGATTCATGATGAGTGGTGGTGATTGGTGATTGTTTTTGATTGGTGATTCGTGGTGAATGTTTGTTATTGGTGTTTGGAGATTGGTGTTGTTTGGTGGTGATTGGTGATTAACAGTGATTGGTGGTGATTGGTGTTTGGCGGTTGGTGGTTATTGGTTGTGATTGGTGATTAACGGTGATTGGTAATTTGTGGTATTTAGCGATTAGTGGTGATTGGTGGTTCTTGGGTGGCGGTTGTGGTTGCTTGGGGGTGGTGGTGGGTGGTGGTGGTTGGAGGGTGGTGGTGGGTGGGTGGTTGTGGGTGAGTGGTTGTGGGTGGTGGTGGTGGTTGGTGGTGGTTGGTGATATTGGGTGATTGATCATGATGGGTGGTGGTGATGATGGGTCTGTGGTGGTGGTGATGATCGGTGAAGGGTGGTTGTGATGAAGGATGCTGGTCATGATGGGTGGTGATGTGTGACGATGATGTTGGGTGGCGATGATGATGGATGATGATGATGGATGATGATTATGTGATGATGAGGGGAGGTGGTGGTTGTGGTTGGTGGTGGTTGTAGTTGCTGGTGGTTGTGGTTGGATGAGTTGGTCGTTGGTTGTGGATGGTGGTGGTTGGTGGTGATTGGTTGTGGGTGGTGGGTGGGGGTGGGTGGTGGTGGGGATGGGTGGTGGTGGGTGGTGGTGGGTGGTGGTGGTTGGTGGGTGGGGATGGGTGGTGGTGGGTGGTGGTGGTTGGTGGGTGGTGGTGGTGGTAGTGTTTGGTGGGTGGTGGTGGTTGGTGGTAGGTGGTAGTTGGTGGGTGTTTGTGGTTAGTGGTTGTTATGGTGGTTGGTGGGTGGTGGTTTGTGGGTGGTGGTTTGTGGGTGGTGTTGGTGGATGGTAGTGGTTGGTGGGTGGTGGTGGTGGGTGGTGGTGGTTGGTGGTAGGTGGTAGTTGGTGGGTGTTTGTGGGTAGTGGTGGTTATGGTGGTTGGTGGGTGGTGGTTTGTGGGTGGTGGTTTGTGGGTGGTGGTTGGTGGATGGTAGTGGTTGGTGGGTGGTGGTGGTGGTTGGTGGGTGATGGAGGTGGTTGGAGGGTGGTGGTGGTGGTTTGTGGGTGGTGGTTGGTGGATGGTAGTGGTTGGTGGGTGGTTGTGGTGGTTGGTGGGTGATGGAGGTGGTTGGAGGGTGGTGGTGGTGGTTTGTGGGTGGTGGTTGGTGGATGGTAGTGGTTGGTGGGTGGTTGTGGTGGTTGGTGGGTGGTGGAGGTGGTAGTGGTTGGTGGTGGGTGGTTGGTGGATGTGGGTGGTTGGTGGTTTGGTGGTGGTGGGCGGTGGGTGGATGGTGGAGATCGGTGGTGGGTGATGGTGGGTGGTGGGTGATGGTGGGTGGTGGGTGGTGATGCGTGGTGGTGGGTGGTGCTGGGTGGTGCGTGGTGCTAGGTGGTGGTGGATGGTGGTGGGTAGTGGTGGGTGGTGGGTGGTCGTGGGTGGTGGTTAGTGGTGGTGGGTGGTGGGTGGCGGGTGGTGGTGGAGGTGCGTGGTTGGTAGTGGGTTGTCGTGGCTCGTGGTTGGTGGTGGGTGGTGGTGGGTGGTGGCTAGTGGTTGGTGGGTAGTGGGTGGTGGTGGTGGTTGGTGGTGAGTGGTGGATGGTGGAGGTGAGTGGTGGTGGGTGGTGTTGGGTGGTGGTGGGTGGTTGGTGATGATTATTTATAATTGGTGCTGTTGATGATAATGATGATTGGTGCTGGTGATGATGATTGCTGCTGGTGATGATGATGATTGGTGCTGGTGCTGGTCATAACGCTGATTCGTGCTGGTGCTGGTGATAATGATGATGATTGGTGCTGGTGATGACGACTGATGATTGGTGATGACAATGATGATTATTGGTGATGCTGGTGATGATGATTGGTGCTGGTGATGATGATTGGTAATGAAGATGATGATTGTTGCTGGTGATGATGATTGGTGCTGGTGATGAGCATGATGATGAGTGCTGGTGCTGGTTATGATGATGATGATGATTCGTGCTGGTGAAGATGATCATGATTGGTGCTGGTGATGATGATTATTTGTGCTGGTCATGATGATGATGGTTCGTGCTGGTCATGGTGATGATGATGATTGGTCCTGGTGCTGGGGATGATGATGATGATTGGTGCTGGCCATGATGATGATTATTGGTGCTGGTTATGATGATAATGGTTCGTGCTGGTGCTGGTGATGATTATTGGTGCTGGTGATAATGAAAGGTTGGGTTCATAATTGCCCGGTAGAATGAGTATATAATGGCCAGGTAGGGTGGGGTCACTCACCAACTCATCCACTCATCTTGTGTGTGGTGATCCACCAACCCCCGCCTAGATTTCAGGCGCCTTCCCAAAACCGCAATTCAATCACTCACGCACCCACTCCTTTACTCACCCACCCCCTCATTCACTCACCCACGCACTCATTCACTCGCCCATGCACTCATCAACGTACACACCCACTCATTCACTCACCCATACACTCATCAACTTACAGACCCACTCATTCACTCGCCCACGAACTCATTCACTCACTCACCCACTCATTAACTCACCCACCCTCTCATTCACTCACCCACCCACTCACTCATTCACTCACCCATACACTCATCAACTTATCCACCTACTATTTCACTCACCCACTACTCATCCACTCACTCACCAACTCGTTCACTCACCCATTAATCATTAACTCACCCACCCACTCATTCACCCCCCCCCCCACTCATTCGCTCACCCACCCACCCACACATTCACTCACCCAACTATTCATTCACTCACCTACCCACTCATTCACTAACTCAACCACTCACCCACCCACTAATTCACTCACCCACCCACTCACTTATTCACCAACCCATCCACTCATTCACACAACTGCCCTTCTGTTCACTAACCCACCCTATCCACTCATTCACTCACCCACCCATTCACTCACCCACCCTTTCACTCACACACCCATCTACTCATTCACCATCACATCTACTCATTAACTCAACCACCCACCCATTCACTCACCCAACCACTCATCCACTCACTCATTCACCCACCCACTCATTCCTCGACATCAGGAGGAAACAAGGAGGTGGAAAGGTGCTGATGCAGGCCGTTTTAAAAGTCTTTGACGACCGCTTTTGTTGCAATCGAAACGTCGTAGTTTTTTGTTATTTTTTGCTACTTTCTCTGAACCTATCTACGTGGTGACTTTACCGAAAGACCCAAGAATACAAATACAACTTATTGGGTAGTCAGAATTCATCAGCACCAACCTGTATGTTGAACCTCTTTCGCACCGTACGTAGCCAACCGTGCAAATCTGTAGGTCTCTCTGGGTGTCTATAATGAGT
Source organism: Petromyzon marinus (assembly GCF_048934315.1). Lineage (NCBI taxonomy): Eukaryota > Metazoa > Chordata > Hyperoartia > Petromyzontiformes > Petromyzontidae > Petromyzon > Petromyzon marinus. Next base: position 14,647,928 of record NC_133689.1, read on the forward strand.
GACCCATTGTTACTTAAAACAATTTTGGCAATGAAGTGATACGTGATATAATTGAATAGATTTTAAGCACTACAATTTTGAAAAAAAAAAAATTGAATAAATTAAAAATAAAGAATAAAAGTAAGTACATGGTAATAAAAGCAACAGTTAAAATGTGTTGGATTTAGTAATAGCATGCCAAATGATGAGTTATTTAGCCTGAAAAATAGTGCAAATACAAATAGATTTTACAAGGAAAAGTGATTTATATTTATTAAATGTCTGAGCAATGGTAATTTAGATTTACTAAATATTTGGAGGAATCTGATTAATATTTATTAATGATCTGGCTGAAATTGATTTACATGTACTAATTGCCTGGGTGAAATTGATATAAGCTTACTAAATATCTGGTTCAATGATTTGGATTTACTAAATAAAATACTTATATTGAATGTCTGTTGCCATAACATTTTTATTTCTAATCCACCCAATAGCATGCCTTCATGGTGCCACAATTCACTTACGTTAAGTCAACCGAGCACCATCAAAAAGATAAGAACTATGAAAAGGAACAGCAGATTGACATGTATTTGTGCAATTTTGTCTCAACATGTTTATCCAACATATTACAAGTACAAAAGAAAGAGGGGCTATGAAAAAACAAAGACAGAAACCATGTATCTGTACAATAGGGATACAATACCTGAACTCTATTAATAATTTGTGGGCATTACAGGCACAGATTCCTTTTTTGGATGTGATTCAAGGTTTTAGTCTTGTTAGTGCATTTAAATTACGACAATAAAAAAAAAAATATGTAAAGATACTTTCATAATATTTCTTTCTTATGTGCGCAAATTGAAATCCTAAGGGCCAATATGTTTATAAAACAGCTAAAAGAGATTAAAACATCACGTGAATTGATCCACAATCCAGGTGGACCTATCTTTTTTAACATGCACAATTACAAGCATGGCTTCCTAACAAGTAAACTAGCACAGCCTTCAGATGTTCCATGCATCTTACATCTATTCCTTTCGAAACGTCGTGAGAATTTTTATTGTTTTATATATATTTATTATTTTATTGTTTCCCTTCAACGTGACTTTACCGAAAGAGCTAAGAATATGAATTACTGCAGTCACGAAAGCTTTAAATGAAAATTTTACCGCCTCTACGGGGAGGGTTTCCACGTCACTTTAAGATCCTTCAACAAACTCCGGGATAAGAAGGCTCAGCTGATCGAGTCTCTCACCTTTCTGAAGAGATGCCGCGACTCTGGGGTAATTCCAATCGCATTTACACTGACCTCTGCTGCTGTAACTTCTTCTAATGCGAAACGAATTCTTTTCAAAACTAGCTTAGCTCTTATCTCAGAGAAAATCAGACTTATACGCACCGAACTAGATCAGTTAGACAAGACACTCTACAAATCACACTTATCATTGACGGCAACAATGTCCAGGTGACCATCCCTCCCGCCTCTACATGGTGTGTGCGTGCATTCGTGCGAGGGGGGCGCCGCGTCGGCGCCGTCACTCCCTAGTGGCGACGTCACGGCGGTGGGCACGGCCCCGACGGAGAGGCTCCGCTGCGGCAGCACCACAACTGTGTAGAGGCTAAACAGCGGACGTCTGCGAGAGCACCGGCCTCGGGAGAGTGGCGGGAAATCCGAGGCACCGGTGGCGGCGTCACGGCGGTGGGTATGGCCCCGACGGAGTGGCTCAGCTGTGGCAGCACCACACAGCCCCCCGAGGTGTCAGTCCTCGTCCCGGGTTGACTGGAGCACCTCGCCTGGGTTGCCCCTACAAGGTAGCGCCGCGGGGTCCGCGGGACTCGTCCGGCTCTCGTGGCTGGCCTTGGCGGTGGTGGCTCCACCTCTCGGGGTTCCGGCGGTGGTCTCCTCCTCCACTCCAGTGGTTCTCACCGGTCCTGGGTACGTGCGAGCTGGAAGACAAACTCGGTAGCGGTAGGGTGCAGGGGCCATCGTACCCGTTTCTCCTGGCTCGGGTCGGGACCCCCTGGGGCCCGGGGCTCCGTGGGGCCCATACACTGTGCAAGGCCCCTGGGTATGGGGGGGGGGGGGGTGTGGGGACCCCGGGGTATCGGGGTCCTCGAACGGCGGGGTTCTCCCTCGCTGGGGCCGCCCTCCATGGTTTTATTCGCCGGACATTGACCACCATCTCCCGGCCTCTCTCCCCCCCTTGAATCAGTACCGTCCAGGGGGAGATCTGTCGCCCCACGGTCCAGGGTCCCCGCCAGTAGGTGGTTAGCTTCCCCATCTGTCCGGCCCCGACGCGAGGGGTGTGCAGCCACACCTTGGAGCCCGCCGAGTAGAAAAGGGCTCCATCCGGGGTCGGGCGCCCTGCTCCTGCCGCTGGTGTGCGGCCTCGCCTTGCAGGTAGGCCCGGACCCTAGCTCCGCATAGGGTCGAACTCACTACCCTGGTCAGTAATGACTCGTTCGGGGATCCCGTGCTTAAGTACGTAGTGTTCCACGAATGTTCGGGCCACTATGAGGGTTGTCTTATCGGGGATGGCCACCGCTATGGGATAGCGTGTGAAGTACAACACCGCTACAAGAATATATCGGTTGCCCCGGTGGGATCGCGGGAATGGCCCCTGCAGGTCGATCCCAACCAGCTGATTCGTCCGACTGACGCGGAACGGTCTCAGGGGGACCTGGTATCGCACTGGTTTGGGCCCGCATTACTGACACGCGCGGCAGCCCTGCACCCAGGCGGCCACGTCTTGTGCTAACTTGGGCCAGAGATATTGGCGATGCAGGGTCTCCCCGTCGTGGCCCCCGAGCAGGTGGTCATGCACTAGTCTTAGCAGCTGGGGTCGCACCTGGGCGGGAACACAGATGCACCCAGGCTGGCCGGCTTCGGTGAGCTCCCGTACCACCCCGTTCTGCATGCACAACCGGGCGTACAAACCACGCCAGGGTCCTGGTAGGGTGTCCCTCTTCTCCCGTAGGGCCGCTTCCACCGCCGCCAGATCTGGATCCTCGCAGCTGGGTCCGTCTCAGCTACTCGTCGTCCAGGCCTGGGAAGGCGCAGCCGATGTTCTCCTGGATCCGATTGGGTGGGGTTAAGCGACCCGTTGGGCCCCGGGGCGTGGGCTCCGCGTCCGCCGGGTGGTCCCCCGGTTCCCTGGTTCCCCCTGCCGGGGTTTCTGTGGCACATATTGCACTCTCCCCCGCGAGGGGGGGTTTTAGTTTCGGCGCGCCCTCGGTGGTCCGCTGTTTGCTGGCAGCGTCCCCCCGTGAAGCACGGGCATACTTCCTCCGCCCTTGTCTCGGCGCACACCGCGGGTCGCCTCGACAAGGCGTCCGCGTTTGCATGTGTACGCCCAGCTCTGTACTCGATTTGCAATTTGTACTCATGCAACTCCGCTAACCATCGGGCCATCTGCCCCCGTGGTTCCTTGAACGTAAGGAGGAAATGCAGGGCATGATGGTCGGTGCGCACCCGACATTTCCTGCCATACATATACGGTCGGAACTGTTTACACGCGAAGATCACGGCATACAGTTCTTGACGGGTCACGCAATAATTCAGCTCGGCCCCACTCAGGGTCCGACTGGCATATGCGATGACCCGCTCCGTCCCACCCTGCACCTGCGACAGCACCGCGCTCAGCCCACTGCTGCAGGCATCGGTGTCTAAAATAAAATTAGTGGTGAAATTGGGGAAAGCTAGAGTGGGGGTGTGGGCAAGGTGGTCTTTGAGGGTGGTGAAGGCCGTCTGGCAGGCCTCCGTCCACTGATAGGGGTTCTTAGGGGAGGTGAGTTGGGTGAGGGGGCATGCAATCTCGCTGAATCCCTTTACAGATCGACGATAATAGGTGGCGAGCCCCAAGAATGATCTCCGTCAGGTTCCTTGGCCGTGGCCATTCCACTACGGCGCGTACCTTCTCCGGATCGGTGCACACCCCGCCTCGCTGACTCGGTGTCCGAGGTATGCCACCTCGCACTGCGCAATGTAGCACTTACGCGGCTTGAGCTTGAGATGGGCTGCTCGCAATCGCTGGAACACCTCTCGCAGCCTGGACCAGTGTTCCGACAGATCTACTGAACACTGTCACCTCGTCCAGGTAAATCAGGCACTGTTCCCACTGCAAGCCCCGCATCACCAACTCCATCAATCGCTGGAACGTTGCGGGCGCGTTAGTGAGTCCAAACGGAAGCACTCGAAACTCGAACAGTCCAATTGGGGTGGTGAATGCGGTTTTTGGCCGATCCGCCTCTGCCATCTCCACCTGCCAGTACCCGGACCCCAGATCGAGGGTGGAAAAATACTGTGCTATGGCGAGGCTGTCAGAGGTGTCGTCGATGCACGGTATGGGGAAGGCGTCGCCGAGGGTGACTGCGTTCAACTTTCGGTAATCAACACAGAATCGGGTCGACCCATCCTTTTTCGTCACTGGCACTACCGGGGAAGACCAGGGGCTCGCCGAGGGCTGGATTATGTTATCACGTAGCATATCCGCGACTGCCTCTTTGATCTGGGTCCGATCAGGCGCGCCCACTCGGTATGCGGGGAGTTTGATGGGTCGGGCTGCACCTGTGTTAATTTGGTGCTTAACAAGGTCTGTCCGGCCCATATCTGAATCGTGCTCACTAAACACGTTGGCGTGCTCCTGCAACAATCCGCACAGTTGATGGGCCTCCCCCTTAGGTACATCTGCCCAAGGCACATGTAACGCATCATGCAAGGGAACGATCTCGGCTCGGGGGGTCGGGCCGACTCGCCAGGCCAGATCCTGGTTGTCCTCGGGGCAGCCAGGGTCTTCCGCCCAGAGTGCAAACACCGAGTCGTTAGAATGGCGCGCGTGCAGGGGGTGTATGGTGGCTACCGTGGTGCGTCGTCGTAGAATTTCCGGGGTACTGTGTGGGTTAAACACCCGCATAAACAGTCGGCCCTCATCTGCGTTTACCAGTGTGGCTGACCCCACAACTTCGTACCGGTCCGCCAGCTCCGGGTGAGGAGTTAGCATTACCTCGCCCGATGGTCGGTGTGTGGGGTCGGCGGAGGGTGTTGCTACGGGCACCAGCATCTCGGCAAGCGGGCCGATGGTGACGGCCGACACCAGGGTGGCGGCCATGGGTGTGAAGTGAGGGCGATTCCGTTCTTGTCACAGGAGCGGGATCCTCTCCCCGCTGTCCTCCACGGTGGCGCATCGCTGGCCTGGCTAGTCGTTGAGCCCCAGTTTCTCCAGGAGGTCCGTACCCGCAATACACTCATGGCACAACACACTCGAGACATAGAATTCCTGTGTACACACCTGGTGTCCGAGACGGACCTCGAGGGAGATCCTTCCCAGCAACCCCATCCCGGCTCTGCTCGCTGTGTGCCTGCAGGCGGCTCACGTCAACCCCGAGCACGCTGCAGTGTGTGGCGCTCACGAGTGAAGCCACTGCCCCCGTGTCGAGTAGGATCCAGGTGCGCTGCCCGTTCACCTGTCCTACCAGTGATGTGGCCCCCGTGATCGCCGCCACCAGCTCCCATAGCCAGTCACCTGTCCTCACCGCGTCCTTGGGTGTTGTGGTCGGAATCTGTGCGGGGGTCACTCGCTCACCATTATTACTATCGTTGTTTTGTTTTGGGACCTCGTCGATTGCACCCTTAGGTGGTCCACTCTCTAGGGGGCGTTGGCGTTTAACCCTGGCGCCTGTCTAGTGCGGGCGATTTGAGGACAGTCTCTCACGAGGTGCCCGCGGCGGTCGCACAGGTAACATGCTCGGGGAAGGGCGGTGGCCCCGTAGGAGCTTCCCCGCACGTTCCCTCTTTCCCCTCCCGTACGCCGCTGCCCAGACTCTGCCTCTAGTCGGGCCACCCTCCCGGCTAGCCCCCCTACCGTGGAGCGCATTTCCCCCATTTCCGACTGAATGGTCTCCACTGTGGACTGTAGTTTGGTGATATGGCCACCAACTTGGGTCACATGGCCGACTATATCACCCATGCCGGTCTGTAGCCCTGCTACCCATCCCGGGGTTGTCTCGCGGGCTACCGGGGGCTCCCTTTCCCGACCCCTTACCGTCGTGGCGAGCTCCTGTTCCTCCTCTTCCTACTCTAACGACAGGCTTGCGATGGTGCGCTCTCTTCCCAGCCCCCGGAGCTGCGCGCGTTCGCTGGAAATTCCTTCACATTTACGCGCGCGCTCGACAAGGGCGTTAAAGGGGAGACGTGTATAGCTCATGTCTGGCTGCCACCACAACGTGCGAGTCAAGTATCGCTGGATCTTCTCAGCGGCAAGCTCCTCAATCATCTCTGTCGTGTATCCCAGGTGTGCGATCTTTGTTAGCTCGCGCACATCCTCGGCATAATCACGCAGGTCCTCGCCGGGTTGGCGGTAGCGTGCCTCTAAGGCTGCTTTTGCCTACTCCTCATCACGCGTACCGAAACGCAGATCAAGTCGGCGCATCAGTTCCTCTAGCTGTGTCTGCGCGCTTGTGGGTAGGGCTTCCACAAAATTGGCTGCCCGCCCATCCAGGTTCATAATAAGTTGGCGTAACGCCTGCGCGTCCGTCCACCCATTAATCTCTTTAGCCCCCATGACGTTGCGGGCGAATGCCTTCCACCAAGGAGCCCCCCGGCTGGTAAATATATGCCATATTTTTGCGTGGGGTAACGCGGGGGTTCGTACCGCTTCTGACGCCAAACTGTGGGGGCTGCCGTCCCCCGCCATCACTGAATTGTCGGGGCCGTTGCCCCCTGACTCCCCCATTACATTTGTACTACTACCACCTGGCAGTTCTGTAGGGTTCGGGTTAGCGACCTCCAACTCCTCGCCCCCCGGGGCCCCTGACTTTGTTACCGACCGCGTTGGCATGGCTCAATTAGTGGGCTTGTACGCTTTACTCTTGCGGCGCGCTACGCGGGTTCAGTGGCGGCGTGCTGCGGTGAGCGCGCTCGCGAAGCAAGACTCTGTCCCGTACGTAAAAAAATGGGTACGGCGCACTGATGCGTGACTCACGTACGTAAACAAATGGGTACGGTGCGCCGACGCGTGATTTCAGTACGTAAACAAATGGGTACGGTATGCTGACACATGACTCCCTCACACACACGCTCTACGCGCCTAGGCAATAACAAACCCAACACCGCTACCTGCCCAGCGCCATACACCAATCACACGCGAGGGAGTTGGGTTCGGGGGTGAGAGGGCAGGGGTGTCTGCCGTGTGCGCGCCGCTTATTGGAGGGAGTCACTCCGCTCTGATTTAAAAGGGCCGTTTAAACAGCCGCGCGTGTACGCGCACACCAGGCGCTTAGCTCTCTGCTTCGCTAGAAACAACCGCGCATGCACGCGACCGCAAGACACTCCCGTAAATAGTCGCCCAGGTATGCGAACGCTAAGCACTCCCGTAAACAGTCGCACAGGTACGCAAGCGCTAAGCACTCCCGTAAACAATCGCCCAGGTACGTGAACGCTAAGCGCTCCCGTAAACAGCCGCACGGGCACGCGAATGCTAAGCACTCCCGTAAACAGTCGCCCAGGTACGCGAACGATAAGCACTCCCGTAAACAGTCGCCCAGGCACGCGAACGCTAAGCACTCCCGTAAACAGTCGCCCAGGTACGCGAACGCTAAGCACTCCGGTAAACAGTCGCCCAGGTATGCAAACGCTAAGCACTCCCGTAAACAGTCGCCCAGGTACGCAAACGCTAAGCACTCCGGTAAACAGCCGCACGGGCACGCGAACGCTAAGCACTCCCGTAAACAGTCGCCCAGGTACGCAAACGCTAAGCACTCCGGTAAACAGCCGCACGGGCACGCGAATGCTAAGCACTCCGCCTTCCTCTTCACACTCACAAAGACCACACGACACAGTTTATCCCCCTACTAGCTATTTTATTCACCGCGAGTAACCCGCTAAACTACTCGTGATTGTGTGGGTCAGCAGACTTTAGCTTATCCCTCGGGGATCCTGGGCTGAACTTATCCTGCCTGCCTCTCCGCTTTCTTCCCTCTGATCAATTAGCCCGCACTCACCTTAGTCCCAATCTGATGCTGCAGAAGCTGTGGAACGGTGATGTTCCCGCACCCCGTGCCCCCCTGTCCAATCAGAGGTCTGGATTTTCCCGCCCTCGGATCACCGCTCTGGTGACGTCACCGCAGTGGTTTATTGGACGTCCGCTTTCCGTTCTTCCCGCTATCCGCCCACTGACTCGTGTTTGTGTGTGTGTGGTTCCACTCGCGGTGGCTAAACAGCCCCTGCCATGACCATGCCATTACAATCCCAGGTCACAGCACCGCGGTGCTCTTCAGCCTCGGGGGTAGGTCGCCCAATTTCCCGGCTGCAGGAAACCATGAAGCTTGATCTCATTAGGGGCTTCTGGATAAAAACCTGTTGGCCAGGTGACCTTCCCTCCCGGCTCTACGTGGGGTGTGTGTGCATTCGTGTGATGGGCGCGCCACGTCGGCGCCATCACTCCCCGGTGGCTGCGTCACGGCGGTGGGCACGGCCCCGATGGAGCGGCTCCGCTGCCGCGGCACCACAACCTCTGGGTCACTGAGCCGCTTCCAAACACCCCCCATGTCAAATATATAAGCAGGAACCTGTATCGTGAGCAGCAGCATTATTTGAATACTCTGCCAAAACAATTTGAATTGTGGAGTGGTGGCACAATTCCGCAATAGCTTTATCATATCTCTGGTGATAGGAAGAATTTCTACAAGACCGAGTTCTAGAGAACCCCTTTACGCGATGTTTTGGTCTACTCTTCCACACTGGGCGGATGTTTCAGTAGAGGAAGGAGTACCCACAATTTAACGCACCGCATCCATGGCCCCTCTCCTAAGTGGGCGTCCCCAGCCCGAATGCTCGCAGGAAGCCCTCCCAGCCTCCCTGCTCGACGAACCAGGCCCCGCACACGTTCACCAACAAGGCGGCCACCACGTCCGTCACGGCCGACTTCTCCGCGTCGCTCAGACGTACGCAGTCCACCAGCCTCTTCGCGAGGGAGGAGCGAGCAGAGCACCACCAGGACCACCACGCGGCCCCAGCTCGCAGAGCCATCGCGGATGACTTCCCAGGCCACATCCATGAGCAGCCGGCGGTGCCCTCGGTGCTCCACCCACTCCGTGTGAGGAACAGGTCCCCCAGGCAGTTGACCACCTCCTGCACCAGCTGTGCTGGCTAAACCCTCTGCAGCTGCTGGACCTGCAGCTGCTCCTGCACCTGCAGCTACTCCGTCTGTGTCACCAGGTGAGCCATGTAGCCGACGATCAGATCCGCTGTCAAGACGGTCAGCAGCTGCAGCACCTCCTTTTCCTCCCCCTCATCTTCTTCCTCCTCCTGCCCGTGTCTCATTCCTCCTCCCCGTGTCCCACTCCCTCCCCCTGTCTCCCTCCACCTCCCTGTGTCTCCCTCCTACTGTAATGTTTTGCTTTTGCAAAACACGTACTAATTTGTCAGTTACTCCCGAGATATATGGTATTTTAATTGTTTTAACAATCTTATCGATTTCAGCATTGTTGCTTTGCCATCGTGATTTGGCATTCAATGCTCTGTTAATTTGAGCATTATTGTAGCCATTCTGTCGTAGTGCTTCTTTAACGTGTTTAATCTCTCTCACGAGACTTTCACCATCTGACACTGCTTTAGCCTGATATATCAGCGTCTTGATAAGAGAGGATGTCTGAGCTGGGTGATGATGTGATTCTGCATTCAAATAGCATCAGTGTGTGCGTTCGCTTTCTGTAAACGCTGTGTGCTATTTTACCATTTAGGCCATGTCCAAGCAAAATATCTAGGAACGGGAATGTGTTATTCACCTCCATTTCCATGGTGAACTGGATGGCCGGGTTTTGTGCATTGAGATGATTTAGAAAATCATTAAGTGTATCTTTACCATGTGGCCAGGCAACCAAAGTGTCATCCACATATCTAAACCAAAAACATGGTTTCAATGTGCTCGAGACAAGTGCTCTTGTTTCAGAGTTTTCCATGTGCATATTTGCTATAGCCGGAGATAAAGGAGAGCCCATTGCTGCTCCTTCCTTTTGTTTAAATAAATCACCTCCAAAAGAAGTAAGTGTTATTTAAACAATGATGAGCCAGTTTCAGAATATATTTTGGTAAACCTGTATTCTTTACTAGTGTATCAAGTAATTTAAGTGACTCGTTCACTGGAACCTTAGTGAATAGAGAAATCACATCAAAACTCACCAGAATATCATTAGGGTAAAGTTTAATATCTTTATTCACATTCACAAGATGTTCTGAATTTATTATGTATGAAGATGTCCTCCCGATGTAGGGATGTAATTGTTTAGTTATATGTTTTGCTAATTTATATGTGGCAGAGCGAATTGTACTGACTATGGGTCGTAATGGGATGCCGATTTCATGAATCTTTGGTAGCCCATACAGTCTAGATGGTTTTGAGGCCCTTGGAATTATTCGGTATTGCTCATTCTTAGGGATTAATGAATTTGCAATTATTGCAGTAGTCTGACGTTCTAAAGTATTAATAGGATCTCGTTTAATTTTAATGTGGGTACTTTTCTCTAGTAAATCTTTAATTTTATTATCATAATTGGCTCGTGGCATCACCACAGTAGTGCGGCCTTCATCAGCTGCCAGGATTTTAAAATCTTTATTTAAATGAATCTCTCTTAAGGCTTTTGCTTCGTTCGAGCTAATATTTATTTTTGGTACTTTGCTATTTTCAATTATTTTGGCAACCTCGTGTCTAGTCATCTCTGCCTCATTATGTGGAAGGAGTCTAACTGCTGATTCTACCTCAGCAATTATCTCATCCACTGGAATTGTGCGTGGGGTAACGGCAAAGTTAAGGCCTTTAGAAAGGATAGAGATCATGTCACTGGTTAAAACAGTGTTAGTCAAGTTCATTACGGGTTTGTTTTTAAATTGTTCGTTTTTAGTGGGTATTTGTTTATTATGAAGTCTAGATAATTTATTCATTTGGCTAGTTTTGGTTAGATTAAACACATTATCAGCCGATTGTTGTGTTATGGTCTCGATTATATTCCAATAATGCATTGATCTACTTGCTTATATCTAAGTGCAACTGCCTTAGAGATTCTGAAATGTAAGATAATTCACTCCTGTTGTGCTGTATTCTCTCTATTAATAATAATTTGCTAGCTTTGTGTAGTATTTGGTTAGCTTTAGCAGACTTTGTGATGTGTTATTTTAACTGCGTTTGGTATTAACTTCGAATCTCTGCACCTTTTGAGGAACGTCAGTGAAGATATCAATTCCATCCGCTTGATGCGGAGCTTCTCCAACTTTCTGGTTTTAAGAAAAGTATCCTCCCCATAGAGGTTAGTCAGTTTAACACGTAGGCTTTCGCGACCAATATTATTCATAATAAACGTGTTTGGGTTAGATCGCGTTATTAATAAATGTGTCGTAACCCTCCACCACCCGACACGGCCAATCAGTAAAAAAGTGTCATGTTGACAAAAGACAAAATAGTTCACTACTTTAGCCCACTGGTGTGTTGAAGAGTGAATCCACAACATTTACAATTTTTTAGTATGACGTTTCGCTGGTAATTACATCCAGCATCATCGGGCAATTCGCCAGAATGGTGAAGCCCTCACTCACTCGCGGTCTTAAATAGAGCAGCAGGGTGACATCATTTAACTCATTCAGGTGCAGTGATTTGAGGCGGAGTGGGGGGTATTTTAATTATATAATAGATTAGTAATCAGTCAAATGTTATGATCAGTAATAAGTTGTAGATTAGTAATTAGGTGTAATGTGTATTATTGTAATTATATACTACGTTAGTAATCAGTTAATTAGTATGTTTCCCCACAACGAGGGTATACAGCTGCTCTGACATGGGACGACCCTGTCGTACACCTCTTCTGAAGCTGACAGGGGCAGTGAGCGTACCGTTGACTTTGATTAGACACTGGACTTCAGTGTAGAGCAGGCGGTTCAGTCCCAGGAAGCTGGTCCCAAAACCAAACGCCCTCGGTGGTCCCATTAGGTACCCGTGGTCAAACGCCTTCTCTTGGTCGAGGGAGAGAAGCGCGAGTGGGAGCCCCCTTTCTCTCGAAGAGGGTGCTGAGGTCTCTGACGAGGAAGACGCCATCATGAATTGTTCTCACTGGGACCGTGTGGGCCTGGTCACTGCCCACCACCTGAGCCAATACAGTCTTCATCTTGGAGAATAGCGCTTTGGCCAGAATTCTTCTCTCCTTATAAACGTCTATGCCTGCCCAAGATGAAATCTGGAGAGACCTACCACGCAGTCAGGGCCGCAGTCGCGACAGCAGCTCCCTGCGTCCCGGGAGCCGGTGCGGGTTGCCGGACCGCGTCACCGGCGCCGTTCGGAGCGCCGCGGGCGCTGTGTCGGGCGGAGTGGCGCAGCGCGTGCCCGTGGTGCCGTCGCCGGGCATTGCGCGCAAGCAGCATCACGTGTCGTGCAGTCAGGGCGGCATGGGTCGGTGGGTGGGTGTGTGGGTCGGTTTGGGTGGGTGGGTCGGTTTGGGTGGGTGGGTCGGTTTGGGTCAGTGGGTGGATGGGTGGGTCGGTGTGGGTGGGTGGGTCGGTTTGGGTCGGTGGGTGGGTTGGTCGGTCGGTGTGTGGGTCGGTGGGTGGGTGGGTCGGTCGATGGGTGGGTGGCCACTCACATTGATTGACAAACATAGAAGCTGCAACCAATATCGGTGACTCTCATGTGGCCGGCCTGAGAGAGCATCACGTTGTCCTGGACGCACACGGGGAGGCAAGGGGAGGTCACGCTCAGAGGCTGCCCTGTGAGCGGTCAGCCAGCAGTGGATCGACCCACGAACAACGACAATTACAAAGGTCCCCTCGTGTAGCCGCTAGCAGGCTGTAGGGCCAAGTGCTGTTAGAAGTAGCTAGTAGCAGCACTGCCTATGCAAGCTGACAATGTGGCACACACAGAGGGAGTGGGTGGCCAGTACCACGGCCGGCCGCCTTTGTCTCCCCCATTGGGCGATGTTTACTACACACCACCGCTACAACAGGAGCGAGCGCGAGTGCGTCGTGGGGAGCGTGCGCGCCCCCAGAGTGCCCTCCGCTATCACCGGCTTTGATGACCGCGTGGACGATGCCGCGGGACTTGGTCTGGGCCAGGAAGCGGACGATTCCACTGGTGTATGACCTCAACGCGGCGTCGTTGATGCGCCAGATCACCGCTCGCTTGCTCAAGTCGTAGAGGCAATCCCGGCGGCGGCAGCAGCAGCAACGACGACGATAGCGATGATGACGGTAATGAAGATGATGATGACGATGATGATAATGACGATAATGATGACAATGACGATGGTGATAATCACGATGACGATGGTGATGATGACGATAGTGATAATGACGATAATGATGACGATAATAACAATGGTGATGATGCATACTTCAACAGCTGCAGCACGAGGCAGTTGTGTCCGCGGAAGTGGAACGAGTGCAGGACGCGGATGACGCCGTGCAGCTCAGCACTGCCCTCCCCTGCAGCTCCGTGATCAGTTCAGCTCCATCCTCTGCATCTCCATCTTGGTAGGGCTGCGTGCACACAGCAAGTCTGTGGGTCTCTGGGTCTCTGTGGGTCTCTGTGGGTTTCTACGTGTGTCTATGGATCTTTATGGGTGTTTGGGGGTCATAGTAGTTTTACGGAGGTTATTATTATTTTTTACTATTTTACTCATTATTTTGTAACCATGTATTTACTTCCATTATCTATTATTTTCTTCATTTATAGTTATTACGACTGCGGCCGCTTTGTTAAGACCACCACCACCCACACCATTTCCAACCACACCAAAACACCACCACCCACCCACACCACCATCCCCATCACCCCTGCAACAACCCACTTGATGGGCAGTGCCAGCATCTTCACAGCCACCAGGAATCCCATCTTGTGGTCCACACACCGCAGCACTACTCCCTGCCCTTCCTCGCCAAATTATTCTCTCGCACCTCGAAGTGGTATTGGAGCTGCTCCTGGGGAATATAAAATGGAGCAGATGAGGCAGCAGCGCCGCCACAAGCCAGTCAGTCACAATCACGATGTGAATGTTTAACGCTTAATGGTAGGAGCAGCAGTGGTAGTAGTGGTTAGTAGTAGCAGTAGTGTGTGTGTGTCTGTATGTGCGAGTCTCACAGGGATATAGTTGTGGGTCTCTGTGGGTGTCTCTGTGTCTGTGCGTCTCACTGGGATGTAGCTGTGGGTCTCTATTGGTGCCTCTTTGAGTCTCAATGGGTATCTGTAGATCTCTATGGGTGTCTGTGAGTCTCACAGGGATGTAGTTGTGGGTCGTTATGGGTGTATCTATGGGTGTCTCAATGGGTGTCTCAATGAGTGTGTCTATGAGTGTCTGTCGTTGTGAGCCTCACAGGGATATATTTGTGTTCTTGGTTGTCGTAGCCATCGTTGTTGATGCAACCGCGGGATTTGCCCTCGTCCATAGAGACAAAACAAACTTGACAGACGTCGGCCAGCTCCTCCTGTCGCTCGGTCAGGCGAGGCAGGAAGAGTGCCAGGATCACTGCACACCTGACAACAACTATGGGTTTTTTTTCTTTACCGACAGAACCAGAGTGTTTCTTACACACCAATAAGCCCAGTAAATTGGCACAGTAGGGGGCACAGGTAGTGCATCAGCCACTCGTCTCAGTCGGTCGACCCGTGGCACCTGTTGGGTCTGCCCCGTGACCTCCTGCCAGCGGGAGTTCGACACTTCACTTGGCTTAAAAGTGCACATAGCCTGGCACAAGCGTCGTTATGATGTCACCGCCACTTAGTGGCGAATGGCGGTTGTTGTGTGTGTGTGTATATTCAATCAGGCCAAGAATGTGTGCACCACAGAGTGAATCTCACTGCGGTACAGTGGACAGGCCATGCCGCGCCGCTGCAACTCGAAGATGCAGCGGCGGCACGTGGCAAGGTGGCCGCCGTCGCCGTGAACCAACGTGCAGCTACGCGGCTCACACTGGCACACCACGCACCCACCCACAACACCACCACTACCCACACCACAACCACCACCCACAACACCACCACCACCCACAACACCACGCACCCACCCACAAGACCACCACCATCAGCCACACCAACACCACCCACACCACCAACACCACCAACCACACTTCCAGCACCACCACCCATGCCACCACCACCTATACCAACACCCGCACCAAAACCACCCACACCACCAGCACCACCCACAACAACACCACCACCCACAACACCACCACCACCCACACCACCACCCACACCAACGCCACCCGCACCACCAACACCACCAAACACACTACCAGCAGCACTACCCAGGCCACAACCACCCATGCCACCACTACCTACATCACCACCACCCACACCACCACCACCAACCACACCACCACCACCACCCACACCACGCACCCACCCACAACACCACCACCCACACCATCACCACCACCCACACCACCACCGCTACCGGCTGGAGTGTAAGAAGGAGAGGCAGTGGTGGAGGTGGTGTTGACGCTGGCACCTGCTCGCCTGTTGTCGGCTGTCACTACGGAGAATATCTTCATGAGCAGCGCTAATACTGAGTGTCTGAGATCTCTGAGTGAGAATCCTTCCACACCAAACACCTCCCCCAGGGGGTCCCCCGCCACACCTCACCAGGTACTGCCTCTCTTCATCGTAAAGTCGCCTCCGCTTGATGTACTGTTCCACGTAGTGGAACACCTGCTCCACAGTGAATGTGTCGCCCTCGGCACCGACCGACTGCAGCAGTGGAAGCATCCGAGGCACCGGCTTCAGGAGTGTTCCTCCGAGCTTGTCAGAGACATGGACAATTCCATGCACTGTATGTGTTCTGTATTTGTACGTGGATAGTAACGACAGTGGATGTACATTCACTCCGAGTCTTTACTGGGTCGTTAAACAGCATGGGGTACACAATGACGTGAAACTTCACATCTACCCTACCTCCGTGCTCCATGCCGAAAAGCCACTGCAGTGGTAATAAAACTGCAACGTATTTTATTCATCAACCTGCATTTTCTTATTTTTCCCAAATTTTAACCCGGGTTGGGCTGTCGCCATCCTGCCCTGGAACCAATTATTTATTCGTGTCTCTAGCAGACCATTGCAAGCCTTGTGTTAGAGAATGGCTCACTGAAGCTGATATCACAGAGCTACTTCTGAGTACCCTTCAAGTGCCCTCTGGTCCACAGTAAAGAGCAGCACCCTCCCACCTGTCCTTTAAGTAGGAGTAACGTTGGTCATAACAATGTTCTTTTCGTTGAAATGTATCCAAATTAAGTGCAGAACCACATTTCAGCAATGTGATGGTTTATTTTGTGCTGTCAATGACGACAAGGCTGAGATCATTTACTCGCTAGACTTGAGAACCCGTTTTAATCACTTGCGGGTGCCTGTATTCAAACCCAAGTACTCCGTGGTGCCAGTTCCGTGCTATGACCTCTTGGCCACTGGGCCGCCTCTAAACACCCCCCATGTCAAATACATAAGCAGCAACCTGTACCGTGAGCAGCAGCATTCTTTGAATACTCTGCCAAAATAATTTTTATCGTGGAGTGCTGACACAATTCCTCTCCTCAGTGGGCGTCCCCAGCCCAAATGCTCGCAGGAAGCGCCCCCAGCCTCCCTGCTCGACGAGCCAGTTCCCGCACGCGTTCACCAGCAGGGCGGCCACCGCGTCCGTCACGGCCGACGTCTCCTCCGCGTTGCTCAGACGTACGCATTCCACCAGCCTCTTCGCGAGGGAGGAGCGAGCAGACCACCACCAGGACCACCACGCGGCCCCAGCTCGCGGAGCCATCGCGGAGGACCTCCCAGGCCACGTCCACGAGCAGCCGGCGGGGCCCTCGGTGCTCCACCCGCTCCTCCGTGTAGCTCACCAAGTCCAGAACGGAGTCTCTGAACCGCGCGAGGGACAGGTCTCCCAGGCAGTTGACCACCTCCTGCACCAGCTGCGTTGGCTGAACCTCCTGCAGCTGCTGAACCTTCTGCACCTTCTGCAGCTGCTCCTGCACCTGCAGCCACTCCGTCTGTGTCGCTAGGTGAGCCATGAAGCCGGCGACCAGATTCGCTGGCAAGACGGTCAGCAGCTGCAGCGCCTCCTTCTCTTCCTCCCCCTCGTCTTCCTCCTCCACCTCATCATCTTCCTCCTCCCCCTCCTTAGACTCCTTCTCCTCTGTCTCCCTCTAACTCCCTGTGTGACCCTCCTCCCCCGGTCTCCTTCCTCGTCCCCGTGCGTCCCTCCTCCTTCCCCCGTCTCCCTCTTCCCTGTGTCTCCCTCTTTTTTCTTTTTGCTGATGAAGTTTTTTTTTTATTTCCACAAGGTGTAAACGCCGTATCCCTTATTTTGTAATTGTAATTCTGGGCCAAAGAGGTCCCACAAACGTAAACGTTTTGTATTTAAAATATAACACAACAACAATGAATGGCTTAGTGGGTAAAGTAAGACGCACGCCAAAACGGGTGAGTTAAATAAATCCAATCTCTCCTACCGGATTATAGGACGCAAACCAAACTTTGTTGTAACAAGAACATAAAAAAACTGATTCTCTTAATCAGGTGAATACGGTAAAGGGGCTGAGTCTGTGGTTGCCGGTGTGGTGAGTCTGTGGGTCTCTGTGTGGTGACGATGTCTATGGGTCTCTGTGGTGATGGCAATGTCGGGGGGTGGCGGGTTTAACCACACAACATTTATATATTCACGCGATCTAACCCAAACAAAACCTGTACTACGGAGTCAACAACAACGACGTGAGGGCTCTCCGACGCGCGTCTCGGTTGGGGTGAGGGTGCTTTCTGTTGTATATGTAGGTTATGAAAATTTGATGTAAATAATAAAAAATTAAATGAAATTTGCATAATAATCCGACATTATGCTAATTGATGTAAGTGCATAGACTATGCTAATTCGAGAGATAATCGTATTAATTTATGCTAGTGTATGTGTGATTATGCTACTGCGAGCCGTTATGATAATTAGGCCCCGCCTCGTTGACGAGGGTCGTTTATAAATCGGGATAATGCAATTAATCGTATGCAGTTATGCAGGTACTGTGAGCATGTCACATTAAACTCGGCTGTGTTGTTTAACTTCGTATTATCGATGGGTATAATACAATTATTCTCGCTTTAACATTTACTGAGTATGTGTTAGTGTGTTCAGCCAGGTCTCCAAGTTCAGATCTCAGCACAGAATACAGTTCTTATGCATAAATTTCAGGAAAGAACACACAACACTTCCGTGTTAATCAATTTTAATGACGATAGTGATAATGACGATAATGATGACGATGGTGATAATGATGATGATGGTGATAATGATGACGATAATAACAATGGTGATGATGCGTACTTCAACAGCTCCAGCACGAGACAGTTGTGTCCGCGGAAGTGGAACGAGTGCAGGACGCGGATGACGCCGTGCAGCTCAGCACTGCCCTCCCCCTGCAGCTCCGTGATCACCTTCAGCTCCATCCTCTGCATCTCCATCTTGGTAGGGCTGCGTGCACACAGCAATTATTTGGGTCAGTTTAACACGTAGGCTTTCGCGACCAATATCATTCATAATAAAGGTTTTTGGGTTAGATCGCGTTTATTTATAAATGTGTCGCAACCCTCCACCACCCGACACGGCCAATCAGCAAAAAAGTGTCACGTTGACAAAAGACAAACAATTCACTACTTCAGCCCACCGGTGTGTTGAAGAGTCAATCCACATTTACAGTTTGAGTACGACGTTTCGCTGGTAAATACATCCAGCATCATCAATTGCTTGATGATGGTAAATACATCCAGCATCATCAATTGCTTGATGATGCTGGATGTATTTACCAGCGAAACGTCGTACTCAAACTGTAAATGTGGATTGACTCTTCAACACACCGGTGGGTTGAAGTAGTGAATTGTTTGTCTTTTGTCAACGTGACACTTTTTTGCTGATTGGCCGTGTCGGGTGGTGGAGGGTTGCGACACATTTATAAATAAACGCGATCTAACCCAAACACCTTTATTATGAATTATTTGGGTCTCTGTGGGTCTCTATGAGTGTCTAAGGGTGTCTATGGATCTCTATGGTTGTCTCTAGTTTATAGTAGTCTTAAGAGGGTTATTATTTTAGTGAGATAGTTTCAGTTTATATTTAGAGAGTTTTACGGAGGTTATTATCATTGCTGTTTACTATTATACTCATTATTTTGTAACCATGTTGTATTTACTACCATTTATGATCTATTATTATTTTATTCATGTATAATTATTACGACTGCTCCCACTGTGTTAAGACCACCACCACCCACACCATTTCCAACCACGCCACATCACCACTACCCACCCACCCCCCCACCAACCCCATCACCCCTGCCCCAACCCACTTTCCGTGCAGTACCAGCATCTTGACAGCCACCAGGAATCCCATCTTGTGGTCCACGCACTGCAGCACCACACCCTGCCCTCTCTAGCCAATCTTCTCTTGCACCTCGAAGCCCTATTGGTGCTGATCCTGGGGTATCTAAAAAGCAGCCGAAGCAGCAGCAGCGCCGCCACAGCCAGTCAGAGTCACAATCACGATGGGAATATTTAACGCTTAGTGGTAGGAGCAGCAGTGGTCGTAGTGGTTAGTAGTTAGTAGTAGCAGTAGTGCCTGTGTGTCTGTGTGCCTTTGTGTGTGTGCCTGTGTTTGTGTGTCTGTCTGTGCGAGTCTCACAGGGATATAGTTGTGGGTCTCTGTGGGTATCTCTGTGTCTGTGCATCTCACTGATATATAGCTGTGGGTCTCGATTGGTGCCTCTGTGAGTCTCTATGAGTGTCTCTGTGGATCTCTATGGGTGTCTGAATGGGCTCTGTGGGTGTCTCTGTGAGCCTCACAGGGATGTAGTTGTGGGTCGTTATGGGTGTTATCTATGGGTCTCTATAGGTGTCTCAATGGGTGTATCTATGGATGTCTGGGTCTCTGTGAGCCTCACAGGGATGTATTTGTTTTCTTGGTCGTCGTAGCCATCGTTGTAGATGCCACCGCGGGATTTGCCCTCGTCCATAGAGAAAAACCAAACTTGACAGACGTCGGCCAGCTCCTCCTGTCGCTCGGTCAGGCGAGGCAGGAAGAGTGCCAGGATCACTGCACACCTGACAACAACTATGGGTTTTTTTTCTTTACCGACAGAACCAGAGTGTTTCTTACACACCAATAAGCCCAGTAAATTGGCACAGTAGGGGGCACAGGTGGTGCATCAGCCACTCGTCTCAGTCGGTCGACCCGTGGCACCTGTTGGGTCTGCCCCGTGACCTCCTGCCAGCGGGAGTTCGACACTTCACTTGGCTTAAAAGTGCACATAGCCTGGCACAAGCGTCGTTATGATGTCACCGCCACTTAGTGGCGAATGGCGGTTGTTGTGTGTGTGTGTATATTCAATCAGGCCAAGAATGTGTGCACCACAGAGTGAATCTCACTGCGGTACAGTGGACAGGCCATGCCGCGCCGCTGCAACTCGAAGATGCAGCGGCGGCACGTGGCAAGGTGGCCGCCGTCGCCGTGAACCAACGTGCAGCTACGCGGCTCACACTGGCACACCACGCACCCACCCACAACACCACCACTACCCACACCACAACCACCACCCACAACACCACCACCACCCACAACACCACGCACCCACCCACAAGACCACCACCATCAGCCACACCAACACCACCCACACCACCAACACCACCAACCACACTTCCAGCACCACCACCCATGCCACCACCACCTATACCAACACCCGCACCAAAACCACCCACACCACCAGCACCACCCACAACAACACCACCACCCACAACACCACCACCACCCACACCACCACCCACACCAACGCCACCCGCACCACCAACACCACCAAACACACTACCAGCAGCACTACCCAGGCCACAACCACCCATGCCACCACTACCTACATCACCACCACCCACACCACCACCACCAACCACACCACCACCACCACCCACACCACGCACCCACCCACAACACCACCACCCACACCATCACCACCACCCACACCACCACCGCTACCGGCTGGAGTGTAAGAAGAAGAGGCAGTGGTGGAGGTGGTGTTGACGCTGGCACCTGCTCGCCTGTTGTCGGCTGTCACTACGGAGAATATCTTCATGAGCAGCGCTAATACTGAGTGTCTGAGATCTCTGAGTGAGAATCCTTCCACACCAAACACCTCCCCCAGGGGGTCCCCCGCCACACCTCACCAGGTACTGCCTCTCTTCATCGTAAAGTCGCCTCCGCTTGATGTACTGTTCCACGTAGTGGAACACCTGCTCCACAGTGAATGTGTCGCCCTCGGCACCGACCGACTGCAGCAGTGGAAGCATCCGAGGCACCGGCTTCAGGAGTGTTCCTCCGAGCTTGTCAGAGACATGGACAATTCCATGCACTGTATGTGTTCTGTATTTGTACGTGGATAGTAACGACAGTGGATGTACATTCACTCCGAGTCTTTACTGGGTCGTTAAACAGCATGGGGTACACAATGACGTGAAACTTCACATCTACCCTACCTCCGTGCTCCATGCCGAAAAGCCACTGCAGTGGTAATAAAACTGCAACGTATTTTATTCATCAACCTGCATTTTCTTATTTTTCCCAAATTTTAACCCGGGTTGGGCTGTCGCCATCCTGCCCTGGAACCAATTATTTATTCGTGTCTCTAGCAGACCATTGCAAGCCTTGTGTTAGAGAATGGCTCACTGAAGCTGATATCACAGAGCTACTTCTGAGTACCCTTCAAGTGCCCTCTGGTCCACAGTAAAGAGCAGCACCCTCCCACCTGTCCTTTAAGTAGGAGTAACGTTGGTCATAACAATGTTCTTTTCGTTGAAATGTATCCAAATTAAGTGCAGAACCACATTGCAGCAATGTGATGGTTTATTTTGTGCTGTCAATGACGACAAGGCTGAGATCATTTACTCGCTAGACTTGAGAACCCGTTTTAATCACTTGCGGGTGCCTGTATTCAAACCCAAGTACTCCGTGGTGCCAGTTCCGTGCTATGACCTCTTGGCCACTGGGCCGCCTCTAAACACCCCCCATGT
Organism: Petromyzon marinus; assembly: GCF_048934315.1. Lineage (NCBI taxonomy): Eukaryota > Metazoa > Chordata > Hyperoartia > Petromyzontiformes > Petromyzontidae > Petromyzon > Petromyzon marinus. The sequence goes on from NC_133689.1 coordinate 14,669,965, forward strand.
CAAATACATAAGCAGCAACCTGTACCGTGAGCAGCAGCATTCTTTGAATACTCTGCCAAAATAATTTTTATCGTGGAGTGCTGACACAATTCCTCTCCTCAGTGGGCGTCCCCAGCCCAAATGCTCGCAGGAAGCGCCCCCAGCCTCCCTGCTCGACGAGCCAGTTCCCGCACGCGTTCACCAGCAGGGCGGCCACCGCGTCCGTCACGGCCGACGTCTCCTCCGCGTTGCTCAGACGTACGCATTCCACCAGCCTCTTCGCGAGGGAGGAGCGAGCAGACCACCACCAGGACCACCACGCGGCCCCAGCTCGCGGAGCCATCGCGGAGGACCTCCCAGGCCACGTCCACGAGCAGCCGGCGGGGCCCTCGGTGCTCCACCCGCTCCTCCGTGTAGCTCACCAAGTCCAGAACGGAGTCTCTGAACCGCGCTAGGGACAGGTCTCCCAGGCAGTTGACCACCTCCTGCACCAGCTGCGTTGGCTGAACCTCCTGCAGCTGCTGAACCTTCTGCACCTTCTGCAGCTGCTCCTGCACCTGCAGCCACTCCGTCTGTGTCGCTAGGTGAGCCATGAAGCCGGCGACCAGATTCGCTGGCAAGACGGTCAGCAGCTGCAGCGCCTCCTTCTCTTCCTCCCCCTCGTCTTCCTCCTCCACCTCATCATCTTCCTCCTCCCCCTCCTTAGACTCCTTCTCCTCTGTCTCCCTCTAACTCCCTGTGTGACCCTCCTCCCCCGGTCTCCTTCCTCGTCCCCGTGCGTCCCTCCTCCTTCCCCCGTCTCCCTCTTCCCTGTGTCTCCCTCTTTTTTCTTTTTGCTGATGAAGTTTTTTTTTTATTTCCACAAGGTGTAAACGCCGTATCCCTTATTTTGTAATTGTAATTCTGGGCCAAAGAGGTCCCACAAACGTAAACGTTTTGTATTTAAAATATAACACAACAACAATGAATGGCTTAGTGGGTAAAGTAAGACGCACGCCAAAACGGGTGAGTTAAATAAATCCAATCTCTCCTACCGGATTATAGGACGCAAACCAAACTTTGTTGTAACAAGAACATAAAAAAACTGATTCTCTTAATCAGGTGAATACGGTAAAGGGGCTGAGTCTGTGGTTGCCGGTGTGGTGAGTCTGTGGGTCTCTGTGTGGTGACGATGTCTATGGGTCTCTGTGGTGATGGCAATGTCGGGGGGTGGCGGGTTTAACCACACAACATTTATATATTCACGCGATCTAACCCAAACAAAACCTGTACTACGGAGTCAACAACAACGACGTGAGGGCTCTCCGACGCGCGTCTCGGTTGGGGTGAGGGTGCTTTCTGTTGTATATGTAGGTTATGAAAATTTGATGTAAATAATAAAAAATTAAATGAAATTTGCATAATAATCCGACATTATGCTAATTGATGTAAGTGCATAGACTATGCTAATTCGAGAGATAATCGTATTAATTTATGCTAGTGTATGTGTGATTATGCTACTGCGAGCCGTTATGATAATTAGGCCCCGCCTCGTTGACGAGGGTCGTTTATAAATCGGGATAATGCAATTAATCGTATGCAGTTATGCAGGTACTGTGAGCATGTCACATTAAACTCGGCTGTGTTGTTTAACTTCGTATTATCGATGGGTATAATACAATTATTCTCGCTTTAACATTTACTGAGTATGTGTTAGTGTGTTCAGCCAGGTCTCCAAGTTCAGATCTCAGCACAGAATACAGTTCTTATGCATAAATTTCAGGAAAGAACACACAACACTTCCGTGTTAATCAATTTTAATGACGATAGTGATAATGACGATAATGATGACGATGGTGATAATGATGATGATGGTGATAATGATGACGATAATAACAATGGTGATGATGCGTACTTCAACAGCTCCAGCACGAGACAGTTGTGTCCGCGGAAGTGGAACGAGTGCAGGACGCGGATGACGCCGTGCAGCTCAGCACTGCCCTCCCCCTGCAGCTCCGTGATCACCTTCAGCTCCATCCTCTGCATCTCCATCTTGGTAGGGCTGCGTGCACACAGCAATTATTTGGGTCAGTTTAACACGTAGGCTTTCGCGACCAATATCATTCATAATAAAGGTTTTTGGGTTAGATCGCGTTTATTTATAAATGTGTCGCAACCCTCCACCACCCGACACGGCCAATCAGCAAAAAAGTGTCACGTTGACAAAAGACAAACAATTCACTACTTCAGCCCACCGGTGTGTTGAAGAGTCAATCCACATTTACAGTTTGAGTACGACGTTTCGCTGGTAAATACATCCAGCATCATCAATTGCTTGATGATGGTAAATACATCCAGCATCATCAATTGCTTGATGATGCTGGATGTATTTACCAGCGAAACGTCGTACTCAAACTGTAAATGTGGATTGACTCTTCAACACACCGGTGGGTTGAAGTAGTGAATTGTTTGTCTTTTGTCAACGTGACACTTTTTTGCTGATTGGCCGTGTCGGGTGGTGGAGGGTTGCGACACATTTATAAATAAACGCGATCTAACCCAAACACCTTTATTATGAATTATTTGGGTCTCTGTGGGTCTCTATGAGTGTCTAAGGGTGTCTATGGATCTCTATGGTTGTCTCTAGTTTATAGTAGTCTTAAGAGGGTTATTATTTTAGTGAGATAGTTTCAGTTTATATTTAGAGAGTTTTACGGAGGTTATTATCATTGCTGTTTACTATTATACTCATTATTTTGTAACCATGTTGTATTTACTACCATTTATGATCTATTATTATTTTATTCATGTATAATTATTACGACTGCTCCCACTGTGTTAAGACCACCACCACCCACACCATTTCCAACCACGCCACATCACCACTACCCACCCACCCCCCCACCAACCCCATCACCCCTGCCCCAACCCACTTTCCGTGCAGTACCAGCATCTTGACAGCCACCAGGAATCCCATCTTGTGGTCCACGCACTGCAGCACCACACCCTGCCCTCTCTAGCCAATCTTCTCTTGCACCTCGAAGCCCTATTGGTGCTGATCCTGGGGTATCTAAAAAGCAGCCGAAGCAGCAGCAGCGCCGCCACAGCCAGTCAGAGTCACAATCACGATGGGAATATTTAACGCTTAGTGGTAGGAGCAGCAGTGGTCGTAGTGGTTAGTAGTTAGTAGTAGCAGTAGTGCCTGTGTGTCTGTGTGCCTTTGTGTGTGTGCCTGTGTTTGTGTGTCTGTCTGTGCGAGTCTCACAGGGATATAGTTGTGGGTCTCTGTGGGTATCTCTGTGTCTGTGCATCTCACTGATATATAGCTGTGGGTCTCGATTGGTGCCTCTGTGAGTCTCTATGAGTGTCTCTGTGGATCTCTATGGGTGTCTGAATGGGCTCTGTGGGTGTCTCTGTGAGCCTCACAGGGATGTAGTTGTGGGTCGTTATGGGTGTTATCTATGGGTCTCTATAGGTGTCTCAATGGGTGTATCTATGGATGTCTGGGTCTCTGTGAGCCTCACAGGGATGTATTTGTTTTCTTGGTCGTCGTAGCCATCGTTGTAGATGCCACCGCGGGATTTGCCCTCGTCCATAGAGAAAAACCAAACTTGACAGACGTCGGCCAGCTCCTCCTCCTGGCGCTCGGTCAGGCGAGGTTCGAAGAGAGCCAGGATCGCTGCAGACGTGACAACAACAACTTAAATCATTAACTATGTTTTTTTTCTTTACCGAAACAACCAAAGAGTGTTTTTACACACACCAAAAAGCCCAGCAAGTTGGCGGTTGTTGTGTGTCTGTGTGTGTGTCTGTTTGTGTGTTCTGTAGCGGTTAGCGCGCTGCGCTATGAACCTGGCGACCCGGGTTTGATTCCCGCTCACGGCCAACACCAGTGACGATTTTCTGAACCGGTCCCGGGCTTCCCCTAGGTCGACTCAGCCTCAAATGAGTACCTGGTGCGGTGTGTAAACATTGCCACTGGGGAGACAAAGGCGGTCGGGCGTGGTGCTGGCCACCCACCCCCTCGTGTACCGTTCCGGCCTTCATAGGTGCTCGCTAACAGCACTTGCCCCTACAGTCTGTTAAGGCTATATGGGGGATCTTTATCTTTGTGTTCTGTCAGACCAGGAATGTGTGCACCACAGAGTGAATCTCCCTGCGGCACAGGGGACAGGCCATGCCGCGCCGCTGCAACTCGAAGACGCAGTGGCGGCATGTGGCAAGGTTTTCGCTGTCGCCGTGAACCAACGTGCAGCTACGTGGCTCACACCGGCACACCACGCACCCACCCACAACACCACCACCACCCACAACACCACCCACAACACCACCAGCACCACCACCCATGCCACCACTACCTACACCACCACCAACCACACCACCCACACCATCACCATCCACCACCGCTACCGGCTGGAGTGTAAGAAGGAGAGGCAGTGGTGGAGGTGGTGTTGACGCTGGCACCGGCTCGCCTGTTGTCGGCCGTCACTACGGAGAATAACTTAATGAGCAGCGCTGCCACCGAGTGTCTGAGATCTCTGAGTGAGAATCCCTCCAGACAAAACACCTCCTCCAGGGGGTCCCTGCCACACCTCACCAGGTACTGCCTCTCTTTATCGTAAAGTCGCCTCTGCTTGATGTACTGTTCCACGTAGTGGAACACCTGTACCACCGTGAATGTGTCGCCCTAGGCACCGACCGAATGCAGCAGAGGAATCATCCGAGGCACCGGCTTCAGGAGAATGTTCCTGCGAGCTTGTCAGAGACATGGACAATTCCATGCACTGTATGTGTTCTGTATTTGTACGTGGATAGTAACGAGAGTGGATGTGCATTCACTCCGAGTCTTTACTGTGTCGTTAAACAGCATGGGGTACACAATGACGTGAAACTTTACATCTACCCTACCTCTGTGCTCCATGCCGAAAAGCCACTGCAGTGGTAATAAAACTGCAACGCATTTTATTCATCAACCTGCATTTTCTTATTTTTCCCAAATTTTAACCTGGGTTGGGCTGTCGCCATCCTGCCCTGGAACCAATTATTAATTCGTGTCTCTAGCAGACCATTGCAGGCCTTGTGTTAGAGAATGGCTCACTGAAGCTGATATCACAGAGCTACTTCTAATTACCCTTCAAACGCCCTCTGGTCCACAGTAAAGAGCAGCACCCTCCCACCTGTCCTTTAAGTAGGAGTAACGTTGGTCATAACAACGTTCTTTTCGATGAAATTTATCCAAATTAAGTGCAGAACCACATTTCAGCCATGTAATGGTTTATTTTGTGCTGTCAATGACGACTGGGCTGAGATCATTAGCTCGCTAGAATTGAGAACCTGCTTTGATCACAGGCGGTGTGGATTCAAACCCAAGTACTCCGTGGTGCCTGGTCAGTGCTATGACCTCTGGGTCACTTAGCCGCCTCCAAACACCCCCCATGTCAAATACATAAGCAGCAACCTGTATCGTGGGCAGCAGCATTCTTTGAATACTCTGTCAAAAATGTTTATTGTGGAGTGGTGGCACAATTCCGCAATTGCTTTCTCATACCTCTGGTGACAGGAAGAATTTCTACAAGACGGAGTTCTAGAGAACCCCTTTACTCGATGTTTTGGTCTACTCTTCCACACTGGGCAGATGAAGAGGAAGTAGTACCTACACTTTAACACACCGCATCCGCAGCCCCTCTCCTAAGTGGGCGTCCCCAGCCCGAATGCTTGCAGGAAGCCCTCCTAGCCTCCCTGCTCGACGAGCCAGGCCCCGCACGCGTTCACCAGCAGGGCGTCCACCGCGTCCATCACGGCCGCCGTCTTCTCCGCGTCGCGCAGACGTATGCAGTCGACCAGCCTCTTTGCGAGGGAGGAGCGAGCAGAGCACCACCAGGACCACCACGCGGCTCCGGCTCGCAGAGCCGTCGTGGAGGACTTCCCAGGCCACGTCCACGAGCAGCCGGCGGGGCCCTCGGTGCTCCACCCGCTCCTCCGCGTGGCTCACCAGAACGGAGTTTCTGAACCGCGCGAGGAACAGGTCTCCCAGGCAGTTGACCACCTCCTGCGCCAGCTGTGCTGGCTGAACCTTCTGCAGCTGCTGGAGCTGCAGCTGCTCCTGCACCTGCAGCTACTCCTGCACCTACATCTACTCCGTCTGTGTCGCCATGTGAGCCATGTAGCCGGCGATCAGATTCGCTATCAAGACGCTCAACAGCTGCAGCGCCTTCTTCTTTTCCTCACCTTCCTCCTCCCCCTCGTTTTCCTCCTCCCCCTCCTCCTCCTCCTCCCCCTCCTCCTCCACTTTCAAAACAAAGAGTGAGGACATAATATCAATAACCCGGGAATTTTATAGTGACCTCTTCTTTCCTGATAAAACGTCTATGCCTGCCCAGAATTTCCTAAAGAGCTCGGTGAAAGTACTGTCCTCCAGCAGGGCGTTGTTGAAGTGCCAGTAGGCCTCACCACTTGGTGTTCCACGCAGCCTGAGGTCCAGCAGGATCAGGCTGTGGTCTGTTAGTGATGCAGCCCCTGATGTCAGCAGTCAGAATGCTCGAGACAAGACTTCTGGAGATGTAGAAACGGTCGATCCTGGACTGTGTAGCTGGTTCATTGCCCCGTGTCCGCGTGAAGGTGAAGCTTCGCCGCCTAGGGTGGTGAAGCCGCCACACGTCCACCAGATCGGAGGCGTCCAGAAGGGCTTGGAGCTCTCCCCGGAGATTGGCGTTGCAGTGCCCCTTCCCTGTGTGGTCGAGAGCATCCAGCGTGCAGTTGTAGTCACCTCCCGTGACCACAAACTCGTCCCCTGGAATGCCACCGAGGTGGTTCCGCAGAAGTTGCAGGAACCCGGGTCTCTCACTGTCAGTGGTGGGAGCGTACACATTGACGAGGTGGATGGCGGTGACGCCGACCTGCACCGTGAGGTCCAGGATCCTCCCCTTGATCACCTCCACCTGGCTGACGGTGTCGGGGGAAAAGTTTGGTGACAGCACGGTTGCTACTCCTGAGGAGGTGTTGCTGAAGTGGCTGATGAAGGGCTTCGCTCTCCACTCCGTCCTCCAGGCAACGTCATTGTCCATGGCGAGATGGGTCTCCTGCACGAACAGCACGGAGACCTTATGCTGCTTTGCAAGGTATCCTACGTAGTATATTCTCAGCGCCCCTCTGCACCCATTCATGTTCAGGGAGGCGTTGCGCAGCGTCATTGTGAGTGAGTCGCCCGCCTGTTCCAATGAGTCACCTTGCTGAGGAGGCTCCTTACCCTGGACGTCTCCAGGTCTCTCGATTGTTTTCCTTCCTGCTGGAGCTCTGTGAGGATGCGTCAGAGGGAGACCTCTATGGCGTCTGGCTCGCCATCTTGTCAAGGCCTCCATCACCTTGCTTGGTTTCCTGGGGGTCTCTTTCAAGAATCTCCACAGGTCTTCCTGGCAGAAGATGGTTGCCCGCGAAGATGACCTCTTTGAGACCTGGTTGGTTTCGCTACCCACACGGAGGTTATCATCCGAGTCCCCCTTCTTGCTTCCATGCCCTGCATGTGGGGGCCAAGAGTCGGGGGCCCATGGTTGGCTCCATGTGGCCTCCCCCAGGGGCCGTGGCAGGTGGAATGCTACCGCACGCCTCTTCCACATTAGCAGGGCAATCTGCGAGGCTTGCAGGGTGTCCTTATTATGTCTTTTTAATTCTGGGCCAAAGAGGTCCCATAAACGTAAACGTGTTGTATTTAAAATATAACACAAACAACAGCAATGAATGGCTTAGTGGGTAAAGTAAGACGCACCCCAAAACCGGTGAGTTAAATAAATCTGATCTTTCCTATTACCGGATTATAGGACGCAAACCAAACTTTGTTGTAACAAGAACATAGAAAAAACTGAGTCTCTTAATCAGGTGAATACGGTAAAGGGGCTGAGTCTGTGGGTGTCAGTGTGGTGAGTCTGTGGGTCTCTGTGTGGTGAGTCTGTGGGTCTCTGTGTAGTGATGGCCATGTCGGGTGGTGGCGGGTTTAATGACACAAAATTAATATATTCACGCGATCTAACCCAAACAAAGCCTGTACTACGGATTCAACAACAATGACATGAGGGTTCTCCGACGCGCGTCTCGGTTGGGGTGAGGGTGCGGTCGCGCCGTCTCCTCCGTACGGATTGTTTCTTCCTTTCCCAACTGCGATGTTCTCGCTCTCTCCTCTCTTTTTGTCTCCACCGTCGCCAACCGTCGGAGCTCGGCATCCGCGGCCCCTCTCCTAGGTGGGCGTCCCCAGCCCGAATTCTCGCAGGAAGCCCTCCCAGCCTCCCTGCTCGACGAACCAGGCCCAGCACGCGTTCACCAGCAGGGCGGCCACCACGTCCGTCACTGCCGCCGTCTTCTCCGCGTCACTCAGACGTACGCAGTCCACCAGCCTCTTCGCGAGGGAGGAGCGAGCAGAGCACCACCAGGACCACCACGCGGCCCCAGCTCGCGAAGACGTCACGGAGGACCTCCCAGGCCACGTCCACGAGCAGCCGGCGGGGCCCTCGGTGCTCCACGTGCTCCTCCGCGTGGCTCACCAGAACAGAGTCTCTGAACCGCGCGAGGAACAGGTCCCCCAGGCAGTTGACCACCTCCTGCACCAGCTGTGCTGGCAGAACCTTCTGCAGCTGCTGGACCTGCAGCTGCTCCTGCACCTGCAGCTACTCTGTCTGTTTCGCTAGGTGAGCCATGAAGCCCGCGATCAGATTCGCTGTCAAGACAGTCAACAGCTGCAGCGCCTCCTTTTTCTTCCTCCCCCTCACCTTCTTCTTCCTCCTCCTCCACTCATAAAACAAAGAGTGAGGACATAATATCAATAACCTGGGAATTTTATAGTGACCTCTTCTCTCCTGATAAAACGTCTATGCCTGCCCAGAATTTCCTAAAGAGGTCGGTGAACGTACTGTCCTCCAGCAGGGCGTTGTTGAAGTGCCAGTAGGCCGCAGCACTTGGTGTTCCACGCAGCCTAAGGTCCAGCAGGATCAGGCTGTGGTCTGTTAGTGGTGCAGCCCTGATGTCAGCAGGCAGAATGCTCGAGACAAGACTTCTGGAGATATAGAAGCGGTCGATCCTGGACTGGGTAGCTGGTTCATTGCCCCTTGTCCTCGTGTAGGTGAAGCTTCGCCGCCTCGGGTGGTGAAGCTGCCACACGTCCACCAGATCGGAGGGGTCCAGAAGGGCTTGGAGCTCTCCCCAGAGCTTGGCGTTGCAGTGACCCTTCCCTGTACGGTCGAGAGCATCCAGCGTGCAGTTGTAGTCACCTCCCATGACCACAAACTCGTCCTCTGGAATGCCACCGAGGTGGTTCCGCAGAAGTTGCAGGAACCCGGGTCTCTCACTGTCAGTGGTGGGAGCGTACACGTTGACGAGGTGGATGGCGGTGTTGCCGACCTGCGCCCGGACGTCCAGGACCCTCCCCTTGATCACCTCCACCTGGCTGACGGTGTCAGGAGTGAAGTTTGGTGACAGCACGGTTGCTACTCCTGAGGAGGTGTTGCTGAAGTGGCTGAAAAAAGGCTCCCATTTTCCACTCCGTCCTCCAGGCAACCTCATCGTCCATGGCGAGATGGGTCTCCTGCACGAACAGCACAGAGACATTATGCTGCTTTGCAAGGGACGCTGCGTAGTATCTTCTCAGCGCCTCTCGGCACCCATTCATGTTCAGGGAGGCGATGCGCAGTGTCATTGTGAGCGAGTGGCCCGCCTGTTCCAATCAGTCACCTTGCTGAGAAGGCTCCTTACCCTGGACCTCTCCAGGTCTCTCGATTGTTGTCCTTCCTGCTGGAGCTCCCCTAGGATGCGTCTGAGGGAGACTTCTATGGCGTCTGGCTCGCCATCCTGACAAGGCCTCCATCACCTTGTTTGGTTTCCTGTGGGTCTCTTCGAAGAATCTCCACAGGTCTTCCTGGCAGAAGATGGTGCCCGCGAAGATGACCTCTTTGAGACCTGGCTGGTTTCGCTACCCACACGGAGGTCATAATCCGAGTCCCCCTTCTTGCTTCCATGCCCTGCATGTGGGGGCCAAGAGTCGGGTGCCCATGGTTGGCTCCATGTGGCCTCTGTTGTATATGTGGGTGTGTGAAAATTGATGAAAAATAATTAAAATTAAATGAAATTCGAAATTTGCATAATTAATCCGAAATTATGCTAATTTGTGTACTTATGCGTGTAACTATGCTAATTAGAGAGGTAATCGTATTAATTTATACGAGTGGGTGTGGCTGTGTTAATGATAGCCTTTATGATAATCAGGCCCCGCCTCGTTGACGAGGTTGGGTTATCAATCAGGATAACGCAATCAATCGTGTGCCGTTACGCTAGTGTCAATTCGGCCTCGTTGTCTAACTTCGTATTATTGATCAGCATAATACAATGATTCTCGCTTTAACACTCCCCGAGTGTTCATATTTTAGGTCCCATGTTCACATCGTTCGTTTTAGTTTAATGAGTGTGGATTGGTGTGTTTATAGTTTAGGTTCCCGAGTTCATATCTCGTCGCAGGATACAGATCTTATGCAAAAACTTCAGGAAAGAATCACACGACCACTTCTGTATTAATCAATTTATTTTCTAATTAAACCTTAACTATAATATGCATGTGACTCTCAATCTCGGAACTTCAAAACGGTATCCACAAGGTATCAAGACAGTATCATCAACGACTGTACGATTTCACTTTGATAACACATGGACCCCGCATAAAGCGATTGCTGTTAGTGAGAGAGAGAGTCAGAATATGCAAATGCTATGTTACACAAAAGCTTATACATTATAATATGAACGATCATTATGCTTGAAATAGTCAGCACATTATCACAGGCGACTGATTAACATGCAACGGTATTCATATAAAAAAGACAATCAAACAGTTATTATTTCCAAAGGCATGAATGTAACAACAGATCCACCGGACAGACTATAAGATTATCGAAATGGCTTAGTGTGAGGGTATGCGGCGGAATGTGTTATCTCACGGGAGATTAATTAATTAATTCGTGAATAAGAATGTATGATCAGAAAATCGGTTTAGCACGATTCCTCCCCGGGAGCGTAGCTCCGTGGCGAAGGTGCCAAGGGTTAATTCGTATTGATGGATCGGTTGGTAACTTATGCGATTAGAAGTACAGTCCAAAACAAAATATTAAAGAGGGAAATTATGAATATACTTATAAATGACGGACTGTTATCACACGATCGATGCTTCCACAGCCAGATGGTTCACGGACTTGAGTGTTCGCTTCTGGTTAAGGACCTGTGTATGTTTGAGTGATATGAATTGTTTTGAATAGTCAGTGTTTGGAATTAATTATTTGCGTTGCCATATGCTGAAGTTGGCATCGCTTGTAGGAGAAGTAGCCTCGCTCCCTTTAGAGCGGTGAGGTGTGTGGGAGTGCATCATACGAATCGCCGCCCTCCTCCACGCAGCAGCCAGCCTCTGTCCACGGGGGAGAGTTGCTTGATCGCTCTCAGTTCTGCTCAGTGGACACCTCTCTCCACTGCTGGATGAGCTGCGCGATCACGCTCGTGCTGGTTCGTTGACAGCAGTTTCTCTCCGCTGTTGGATGAGCTGCATTGGCACGCTCCCTCTCTCTGGGTGGAGAACTCGAACGTGCTCGTTGCTGGTTTGCTGAAAGCAGGTTTTTCTCCACTGCTGGATGACTCAAGTCGCACGTGCTCTTGCTCTGGTTTGCAGAAGCTCTTGCTTGGTGCGTCGGTCGCTCTGCAGCTGGACTCAATGTAGAATAATCTTTCAGCAATACTCTGTCTTTCAGCTCTTGGAAATCACACTAGGTGACGCCTCACTACCTTGCGAGTCTTGCCAACGTCAGTGGGTAGCGACGGGGCCACTTTGGCTTCTGCTCGCCGCCCCCTGCTCTGCAGCTCGCCGGCTGGCGACCTGTTGCTCTCGTTCCCGATTGGAACTGCTCCTGAGCCGGCCCACTGGTCGAACTCCCCGCGTTCCGACCTCCTCCGATTCGAACTCCCCGAGTTCCGATCCCCCTGGTAGAACTCCCCGAGTTCCGACCCCTCCGAGTCGAACTGTCTCCCGAGAGTCGACCCACCCCCGGTCGAACTCTGGTGAGCCGACCCCCCCCCGGGTCGAACTCTTCCGAGTTGCTCCTCCGAGGCGAACTGTCTCCCGAGAGTCGACCCCCCGGTCGAACTCTGGTGAGCCGACCCCCCCCCCCCCCCCCCAGTCGAACTGAGGTTTCAATGCTCAGGATCCTCTTTTTATGCCCAAAAATCCTGCCCACAAGGCGAGGTTTCTTTCGATTTTTGCTGTGTCAGGGTTTGTCCGTATGTATCTGCGTCCGTGTGTGTGTCCGTACATGTGTCAGTGTGTGTCCTTGTGTGGATCACCCACGGTATATTCCGTTGTCATACTCCTACCATAAAACCCACAAGTAAAACAATCAAATGTTATAAATTGTCTCGAAGGCGCCTCTCTGTCTGGGTGCACAACCTGAGGGAGGGGCGATATTCCCTCCGACTTTCACCGACGCACAAAGAAATGGTTAAAAAGTTTTAAGTTAACATTTCATTTCATCAGAGTTCCATAGTTATGATTCTGTATTAATCCAAGGTCTGAGTCAGCTTCTCGTTGTTGTGTTTGACTCGTGTTTCCCCAAGCGTATACACACTCCTACCCCGCGCTGCAGGGATACAAAGACGGTCGGGATTTGTCTTTCTCTCCGACCCTGGGTTTAACATCACCCTTTGCTTACGTTGCAGTTTTGCTGTGCGCTTGCATTTCTTTTCCTCTCTACTCTTACTTTAACCCTGCATATTATTTGCGTATGGGTGGAGGCTAGAGCATTTATGTTGACTTAGGAAAACCTGATTGTTATAGGCTTCGGGTCAAGTCGTATAGACATTATTAAAATATGGAAATACATTTCATATTAAATTAATAGACGGGTGATGGTTACATTGACGTAGCTTGTGGCAGGGTTCAATTGAAGTGGGTGTGAAGATCAATAACTTTAGCCTACCCTGTCGTTAAATTCCGACTTTAAGTTACTTTAATAGTAATGCAGAACCAATTAGCTTTTTTTGACTTAACTAGATCTAGGCTAACGCAACCTCCCAGTGACCCTGGCTTTGTGTTTACGTCAGCCCTTTGCAATCCACTGTGCTCTGCTCTCTATCTGCTCCCTCTGACCCTGGGAGGGCTCTGAACGTCAAAATCGTGTTAGTGGGTCAAGGTAAATATGACCCCCACATGCCATGCTGAGGCCTGGTTTGGTGTTTTTATTCATTATTAAAATTAAAAGAAACAATAGAAATATGTATCTATATGTATTGAAAAATTACTTGTTAATATTAAGATGGAAAAGGGGCCTAGATACAACATTCCGCCCTTTTAAAAATGATCGGTGGTCAATTGGCCACGGGTCATTTTTAAAACAAAGAATCTATGCACTTTTCCATCATGAATCATCAATATTACTCAAGTAATTTTTCCTTACAACGCGCGCACGTCACAACTTATGATTACATTTGAAATAAGAAAAGAAATACTAAAAGGAAGGTAAAACAAGGGGAAATTGTTTAACTGGCTACATGTTATAGGAGATGTCGTTATTCCATGTACCCACGTTCAATACTGTCCGCAATCGAAATACATTTTCGGGTTTGACCAGTGGGAAATTCAACAAAAATCCCACCTGTCCGGTCTGGGAGTCCCCATGTATGGGTGTGGCTGTACCCATTTTAAAGTCAATTTGTACCTGTGTTGTACTGATTGTTTCCAGGGATGCTAATGGTATCACATTTTTTTTTAGTGTTGGAGTTACCAGATATGAAGGTAATTGTCCTTGGAGAAGATCACTGATGCTGCTGCTGGTGCAATGCAACAAGTCTTTGGATCAACTATTGAATTTGCTGTCGAGTATTCTCTTCTTCGTATAGATCTCGGATTGCGAAACCCAATTCTTGGATTGTTAAGTTAACCATGGCGGAGTGCAGGTTAACGAGAACCACGGTGTCTCTCTGACTTTCTCATGTTACCTCTCTGCCACCTTGTACCAAGTCATTGATAACCTGACTGACTCTTTTAGTCACGAGTGTATCATATCTCTCATGGCCAGGTATCTTAGAGTTACCGATGACCCTTCCATGCAACATCATCACATCATCGTCCCGGCTCATCGTCGTGATGGCTTTGGCCTAATGAACATGGCTCACTGGTTCGTATCGGTAATTTATTTTATCACTCCCTTTCCATGTGAGATTGTGTGGCGTGAAGTTATGCTGTGCGTAACCAGGATCAACATACACCACGAGTTTCCGTACTCGACTGTTGGGGTCATTTGTATTCTCCGCAGCCCTGTGCACATCTGCTGCCTCTGGGAGTCGATTTGACTCTGGGCCACGATTCCCTTCTGCGCTACGATTCGATTCCGTGCCACGATTCGATTCTGGGTCACGATTTGATTCCGTGCTTTTGAGTATGCTGTGTTTCAACACAATTCCCGATCCGTCACGGATATTCTTCTCCTCCACTTCAACACTCTGATCTCCATCCCTCCTTAGTGTGCCCGAGCACAATTTAACATCCAAAGGCTGATGTCTGCATTCATCTGCCTCTTCCACAGTACACTCACGCACTTCCGCGACACAAGGGATGGCATTTATATTTACCAGACAATCAGGTTTTCCTTCCCCTCCCTGCGGTTGGTTATCATCTCCTGTAGGATCACACTTTAATGCAGTTATGTTTCCCTGCTCGATAGGTGTGTCAATTACGGGAGCAACACTTGCGCTCTCCACCACATTATCAGAACTGGTGCCCGACGCATTTATTGTTTCCCAATCATTGGGACCCTCCTGGTTTACCTTGTCAACCGCAGCCTGCTTAATTTTTTTAACGGGTCCATAATTTCCCTGCAGCTCCACGGACACCACTCTCACTGAAAGCTCCCTCTCAACCAATGTGATTGATTCATCACGTGCCCGTGTCATTTTTTGTGTCTCAGCCAAGCTCACGCCTGTCTCCCTATTCCTCATGCCTCTGCTCTCTCCTGGTAAAACTGGTGGGGGAATCGATCGGAAGTGGGCCGATTGTGTTTGATCCCTCGTGTGTCGTGGCATTGGGACCCGGCATGATTCTGCTCTTGGTCTACACACACCGCGATTCTCGCAAATATGCGTCTCTGCACACTGCGATCGCTCCCAGCCTGCGGGCCATTGCCTCGCTGGTGGTGCTGTGTTTCTGCTCACGTGATTTTTATTTCCCTCTGAAACGCTGGTTACATCATCCCTCTCTCTGGGTGTCGTAGAACTATTGTCTTTAGCTCTGTACAGCCAAGCTCTGTGCGCCTTATCCTCTATATGGTGTAAGGAGGCTGTTTCTGGATTCAATACCATTCCCACAATTTCTGTAATCTCTGGACTCAAAGACCCGAAAAACATAACTTTGAACCTTTTGTCACCTTCGTGATACTGATCCACATCACCCGCCTAGTACGCTCTTTTAAAC
Organism: Petromyzon marinus; assembly: GCF_048934315.1. Lineage (NCBI taxonomy): Eukaryota > Metazoa > Chordata > Hyperoartia > Petromyzontiformes > Petromyzontidae > Petromyzon > Petromyzon marinus. The sequence continues at coordinate 14,685,398 of NC_133689.1, forward strand.
CGTAGGAGGTAATCTCGCGGATCCTCGTCTGCGCACTGGGTCATAGATTTTGCAGCATTAAATCCCTCAGACCATGTTAAATATTCTCCAAACTTCCGGCTCACTGCCAGGCTCAGCTTTTTGAAATCGTTCCGAACCTTGTATGAAAGCGACTTTACCCATGGTATAGACTGCTCGTGCAAGCTTCGTCTCAGTAAACTGGCTTTCTCATTCGTTTTCCTCAAACCCCTGATCACTGCTTCTGCTTCTACCGTTGCGATGTGAGCGTGTATGTCTCTGTTCCTATCGTGTGGATCAAAGTAGGGAATTCTGACGAGAGCCTTGTCCATCAATTTCAGAGTTTTACTACTGAATGAGTATTCGGACAGTTGATCATCGTCAGAGGCGTCTGTTCCTGAGGAGTGCTCACTCGAGCTGTCACCATCACGGTGGCGCTGCTTAACATAACTTTTGTAGTGCCTTTTGCACCTGTAACGTGAGTCAACTTTGCTCGGTGACTCCTGCTTATCCCATGGCTCATGCTTGTGTGATGTGCGTCTTTCTGGAAAGTAATCTCTGCCATAGGTTCCACGTCGGTCGTGCTTGCGTGGAATGTGTCTACCAAATGAGCTGTCTCTGTCATGTCGCTCGTCTTGCCCCAGCTCCGCCCTTTTTTGCTCGATCAGTACAGAATATCCTGCTGACTTAGTGTTAATATTTTTTTCCTCTCTACCCTCGAAGTTGTCAGTCCTATGTTTTCCTATTTTCATCCGTATCTCTCCCTCCCCTCTCTCGAGTCGCGAGGGGGAATCTCTGTCAAAACCACTTTGATTGGTAGCCACACCTCCTGTGTGACCTGTCTCTGGTTTACGTCCGCGTGGCTCGGAGTGTGGTAAACTGTTACTCCCGTATGTGTTATGTGTATCAACATCTGGGGGTTTCGCTGGTGCATTCAGCGCCGACTCTTTTTCTCTCACGAGGGCGTGCAGACGCTCAACCTCCTCTATTAGGGACAGTTTCTCCTTCCTTTCCCTGTCAAATTTTTCCCCAGTCCATAATCTTTCTCTGTATGTCTGTGTGAGGAGATACGAGTCTAACCTTGCTATTTCTGCAATTTTTACGTCACGTTTGGCTTTGCTACATTTCATCACATCCTTAAGTAGTTTCCTCCTATGTGCATTAACATCTTCTATATGTCTCCCCTCCCATACGTCTCTCTGCTCTGTCTGCTGTCTAGCAGTCCGTCCAGTACGTTTTAACACAAATTCACGATATTGTTTTTCCATAGATTCTATCTCCTCCTCGGAGGTCCATTCTGTATCAGTGTTATGCGTTGGGATGTCACCCTCAGAACGTTGCGGGTCATGTGCCATCTCTATTACGTAGTGTAGTTAATAGACCTAAGAGTGTATCTTAACTCTAGTCTCTTATGTGTGGCGTGAGTTACTCTGGAATTCCACTTCAGAGTACATATAAAAACATTCGTATCACAGGATGTGTTGGTTCAACTCGAGCAAATAATCTTACCCCCACTGTCTTTGTTATCCACTGCTACTCTGGTATTTTCCTTCAGAGTGCGTTTTTTTGTTTGTTTACACCGTTTACAGTCACAGGGCAATGTTAGTTCACAATACCTTGATTAATACAACAGTGATTCGTTCCTTAATTTAAGCATAAACTGTCTGCGAGAGATCCCGGATACGAGCCCCCAATTTGTTGTATATGTGGGTGTGTGAAAATTGATGAAAAAAAAATAAAATTAAATGAAATTCGAAATTTGCATAATTAATCCGAAATTATGCTAATTTGTGTACTTATGCGTGTAACTATGCTAATTAGAGAGGTAATCGTATTAATTTATACGAGTGGGTGTGGTTGTGTTAATGATAGCCTTTATGATAATCAGGCCCCGTCTCGTTGACGAGGTGGGGTTATCAATCAGGATAACGCAATCAATCGTGTGCCGTTACGCTAGTGTCAATTCGGCCTCGTTGTCTAACTTCGTATTATTGATCAGGATAATACAATGATTCTCGCTTTAACACTCCCCGAGTGTTCATATTTTAGGTCCCATGTTCACATCGTTCGCATTAGTTTAATGAGTGTGGATTGGTGTGTTTATAGTTTAGGTTCCCGAGTTCATATCTCGTCGCAGGATACAGATCTTATGCAAAAACTTCAGGAAAGAATCACACGACCACTTCTGTATTAATCAATTTATTTTCTAATTAAACCTTAACTATAATATGTATGTGACTCTCAATCTCGGAACTTCAACACGGTATCCACACGGTATCAAGACAGTATCATCAACGACTGTACGATTTCACTTTGATAACACATGGACCCCGCATAAAGCGATTGCTGTTAGTGAGAGAGAGAGTCAGAACATGCAAATGCTATGTTACACAAAAGCTTATACATTATAATATGAACGATCATTATGCTTGAAATGGTCAGCACATTATCACAGGCGACTGATTAACATGCAACGGTATTCATATAAAAAGACAATCAAACAGTTATTATTTCCAAAAGCATAAATGTAACAACAGATCCACCGGACAGACTATAAGATTACCGAAATGGCTTAGTGTGAGCGTATGCGGCGGAACGTGTTATCTCACGGGAGATTAATTAATTAATTCGTGAATAAGAATGTATGATCAGAAAATCGGTTTAGCACGATTCCTCCCCGGGACCGTAGCTCCGTGGCGAAGGTGCCAAGGGTTAATTCGTATTGATGGATCGGTTGGTAACTTATGCGATTAGAAGTACAGTCCAAAACAAAATATTAAAGAGGGAAATTATGAATATACTTATAAATGACGGACTGTTATCACACAATCGATGCTTCCACAGCCAGATGGTTCACGGACTTGAGTGTTCGCTTCTGGTTAAGGACCTGTGTATGTTTGAGTGATATGAATTGTTTTGAATAGTCAGTGTTTGGAATTAATTATTTGCGTTGCCATATGCTGAAGTTGGCATCGCTTGTAGGAGAAGTAGCCTCGCTCCCTTTAGAGCGGTGAGGTGTGTGGGAGTGCATCATACAAATCGCCGCCCTCCTCCACGCAGCAGCCAGCCTCTGTCCACGGGGGAGAGTTGCTTGATCGCTCTCAGTTCTGCTCAGTGGACACCTCTCTCCACTGCTGGATGAGCTGCGCGATCACGCTCGTGCTGGTTCGCTGACAGCAGTTTCTCTCCGCTGTTGGATGAGCTACATCGGCACGCTCCCTCTCTCTGGGTGGAGAACTCGAACGTGCTCGTTGCTGGTTTGCTGAAAGCAGGTTTTCTCCACTGCTGGATGACTCAAGTCGCACGTGCTCTTGCTCTGGTTTGCAGAAGCTCTTGCTTGGTGCGTCGGTCGCTCTGCAGCTGGACTCAATGTAGAATAATCTTTCAGCAATACTCTGTCTTTCAGCTCTTGGAAATCACACTAGGTGACGCCTCACTACCTTGCGAGTCTTGCCAACGTCAGTGGGTAGCGACGGGGCCACTTTGGCTTCTGCTCGCCGCCCCCTGCTCTGCAGCTCGCCGGCTGGCGACCTGTTGCTCTCGTTCCCGATTGGAACTGCTCCTGAGCCGGCCCACTGGTCGAACTCCCCGCGTTCCGACCTCCTCCGATTCGAACTCCCCGAGTTCCGACCCCCCTGGTAGAACTCCCCGAGTTCCGACCCCTCCGAGTCGAACTGTCTCCCGAGAGTCGACCCCCCCCGGTCGAATTCTGGTGAGCCGACCCCCCCGGGTCGAACTTTTCCGAGTTGCTCCTCCGAGTCGAACTGTCTCCCGAGAGTCGACCCCCCGGTCGAACTCTGGTGAGCCGACCCCCCCCCCCCCCAAGTCGAACTGAGGTTTCAATGCTCAGGATCCTCTTTTTATGCCCAAAAATCCCTTCACTCGGATCCTGCCCACAAGGCGAGGTTTCTTTCGATTTTTGCTGTGTAAGGATTTGTCCGTATGTATCTGCGTCCGTGTGTGTGTGTCCATACATGTGTCAGTGTGTGTCCTTGTGTAGATCACCCACGGTATATTCCGTTGTCATACTCCTACCATAAAACCCACAAGTAAAACAATCAAATGTTATAAATTGTCTCGAAGGCGCCTCTCTGTCTGGGTGCACAACCTGGAGGGAGGGGTGATATTCCCTCCGACTTTCACCGACGCACAAAGAAATGGTAAAAAAGTTTTAAGTTAACATTTCATTTCATCAGAGTTCCATAGTTATGATTCTGTATTAATCCAAGGTCTGAGTCAGCTTCTCGTTGTGGTGTTTGACTCGTGTTTCCCCAAGCGTATACACACTCCTACCCCGCGCTGCAGGGATACAAAGACGGCCGGGATTTCCCTTTCTCTCCGACCCTGGGTTTAACATCGCCCTTTGCTTACGTTGCAGTTTTGCTGTCGGCTTGCATTTCTTTTCCTCTCTACTCTTACTTTAACCCTGCTTATTATTTGCGTATGGGTGGAGGCTAGAGCATTTATGTTGACTTAGGAAAACCTGACTGTTATAGGCTTCGGGTCAAGTCGTATAGACATTATTAAAATATGGAAATACATTTCATATTAAATTAATAGACGGGTGATGGTTACATTGACGTAGCTTGTGGCAGGGTTCAATTGAAGTGGGTGTGAAGATCAATAACTTTAGCCTACCCTGTCGTTAAATTCCGACTTTAAGTTGCTTTAATAGTAATGCAGCACCAATTAGCTTTTTTGACTTAACTAGATCTAGGCTAACGCAACCTCCCAGTGACCCTGGCTTTGTGTTTACGTCAGCCCTTTGCAATCCACTGCGCTCTGCTCTCTATCTGCTCCCTCTGACCCTGGGAGGGCTCTGAACGTCAAAATCGTGTTAGTGGGTCAAGGTAAATATGACCCCCACATGCCATGCTGAGGCCTGGTTTGGTGTTTTTATTCATTATTAAAATTAAAAGAAACAATAGAAATATGTATCTATATGTATTGAAAAATTACTTGTTAATATTAAGATGGAAAAGGGGCCTAGATACAACATTCCGCCCTTTTAAAAATGATCGGTGGTCAATTGGCCACGGGTCATTTTTAAAACAAAGAATCTATGCACTTTTCCATCATGAATCATCAATATTACTCAAGTAATTTTTCCTTACAACGTGCGCACGTCACAACTTATGATTACATTTGAAATAAGAAAAGAAATACTAAAAGGAAGGGAAAACAAGGGTAAATTGTTTAACTGGCTACATGTTATAGGAGATGTCGTTATTCCATGTACCCACGTTCAATACTGTCCGCAATCGAAATACATTTTCGGGTTTTTACCAGTGGGAAATTCAACAAAAATCCCACCTGTCCGGTCTGGGAGTCCCCATGTATGGGTGTGGCTGTACCCATTTTAAAGTCAATTTGTACCTGTGTTGTACTGATTGTTTCCAGGGATGCTAATGGTATCACATTTTTTTTTAGTGTTGGAGTTACCAGATATGAAGGTAATTGTCCTTGGAGAAGATCACTGATGCTGCCGCTGGTGCAATGCAACAAGTCTTTGGATCAACTATTGAATTTGCTGTCGAGTATTCTCTTCTTCGTATAGATCTCGGATTGCGAAACCCAATTCTTGGATTGTTAAGTTAACCATGGCGGAGTGCAGGTTAACGAGAACCACGGTGTCTCTCTGACTTTCTCATGTTACCTCTCTGCCACCTTGTACCAAGTCATTGATAACCTGACTGACTCTTTTAGTCACGAGTGTATCATATCTCTCATGGCCAGGTATCTTAGAGTTACCGATGACCCTTCCATGCAACATCATCACATCATCGTCCCGGCTCATCGTCGTGATGGCTTTGGCCTAATGAACATGGCTCACTGGTTCGTATCGGTAATTTATTTTATCACTCCCTTTCCATGTGAGATTGTGTGGCGTGAAGTTATGCTGTGCGTAACCAGGATCAACATACACCACGAGTTTCCGTACTCGACTGTTGGGGTCATTTGTATTCTCCGCAGCCCTGTGCACATCTGCTGCCTCTGGGAGTCGATTTGACTCTGGGCCACGATTCCCTTCTGCGCTACGATTCGATTCCGTGCCACGATTCGATTCTGGGTCACGATTTGATTCCGTGCTTTTGAGTATGCTGTGTTTCAACACAATTCCCGATCCGTCACGGATATTCTTCTCCTCCACTTCAACACTCTGATCTCCATCCCTCCTTAGTGTGCCCGAGCACAATTTAACATCCAAAGGCTGATGTCTGCATTCATCTGCCTCTTCCACAGTACACTCACGCACTTCCGCGACACAAGGAATGGCATTTATATTTACCAGACAATCAGGTTTTCCTTCCCCTCCCTGCGGTTGGTTATCATCTCCTGTAGGATCACACTTTAATGCAGTTATGTTTCCCTGCTCGATAGGTGTGTCAATTACGGGAGCAACACTTGCGCTCTCCACCACATTATCAGAACTGGTGCCCGACGCATTTATTGTTTCCCAATCATTGGGACCCTCCTGGTTTACCTTGTCAACCGCAGCCTGCTTAATTTTTTTAACGGGTCCATAATTTCCCTGCAGCTCCACGGACACCACTCTCACTGAAAGCTCCCTCTCAACCAATGTGATTGATTCATCACGTGCCCGTGTCATTTTTTGTGTCTCAGCCAAGCTCACGCCTGTCTCCCTATTCCTCATGCCTCTGCTCTCTCCTGGTAAAACTGGTGGGGGAATCGATCGGAAGTGGGCCGATTGTGTTTGATCCCTCGTGTGTCGTGGCATTGGGACCCGGCATGATTCTGCTCTTGGTCTACACACACCGCGATTCTCGCAAATATGCGTCTCTGCACACTGCGATCGCTCCCAGCCTGCGGGCCATTGCCTCGCTGGTGGTGCTGTGTTTCTGCTCACGTGATTTTTATTTCCCTCTGAAACGCTGGTTACATCATCCCTCTCTCTGGGTGTCGTAGAACTATTGTCTTTAGCTCTGTACAGCCAAGCTCTGTGCGCCTTATCCTCTATATGGTGTAAGGAGGCTGTTTCTGGATTCAATACCATTCCCACAATTTCTGTAATCTCTGGACTCAAAGACCCGAAAAACATAACTTTGAACCTTTTGTCACCTTCGTGATACTGATCCACATCACCCGCCTAGTACGCTCTTTTAAACCGTAGGAGGTAATCTCGCGGATCCTCGTCTGCGCACTGGGTCATAGATTTTGCAGCATTAAATCCCTCAGACCATGTTAAATATTCTCCAAACTTCCGGCTCACTGCCAGGCTCAGCTTTTTGAAATCGTTCCGAACCTTGTATGAAAGCGACTTTACCCATGGTATAGACTGCTCGTGCAAGCTTCGTCTCAGTAAACTGGCTTTCTCATTCGTTTTCCTCAAACCCCTGATCACTGCTTCTGCTTCTACCGTTGCGATGTGAGCGTGTATGTCTCTGTTCCTATCGTGTGGATCAAAGTAGGGAATTCTGACGAGAGCCTTGTCCATCAATTTCAGAGTTTTACTACTGAATGAGTATTCGGACAGTTGATCATCGTCAGAGGCGTCTGTTCCTGAGGAGTGCTCACTCGAGCTGTCACCATCACGGTGGCGCTGCTTAACATAACTTTTGTAGTGCCTTTTGCACCTGTAACGTGAGTCAACTTTGCTCGGTGACTCCTGCTTATCCCATGGCTCATGCTTGTGTGATGTGCGTCTTTCTGGAAAGTAATCTCTGCCATAGGTTCCACGTCGGTCGTGCTTGCGTGGAATGTGTCTACCAAATGAGCTGTCTCTGTCATGTCGCTCGTCTTGCCCCAGCTCCGCCCTTTTTTGCTCGATCAGTACAGAATATCCTGCTGACTTAGTGTTAATATTTTTTTCCTCTCTACCCTCGAAGTTGTCAGTCCTATGTTTTCCTATTTTCATCCGTATCTCTCCCTCCCCTCTCTCGAGTCGCGAGGGGGAATCTCTGTCAAAACCACTTTGATTGGTAGCCACACCTCCTGTGTGACCTGTCTCTGGTTTACGTCCGCGTGGCTCGGAGTGTGGTAAACTGTTACTCCCGTATGTGTTATGTGTATCAACATCTGGGGGTTTCGCTGGTGCATTCAGCGCCGACTCTTTTTCTCTCACGAGGGCGTGCAGACGCTCAACCTCCTCTATTAGGGACAGTTTCTCCTTCCTTTCCCTGTCAAATTTTTCCCCAGTCCATAATCTTTCTCTGTATGTCTGTGTGAGGAGATACGAGTCTAACCTTGCTATTTCTGCAATTTTTACGTCACGTTTGGCTTTGCTACATTTCATCACATCCTTAAGTAGTTTCCTCCTATGTGCATTAACATCTTCTATATGTCTCCCCTCCCATACGTCTCTCTGCTCTGTCTGCTGTCTAGCAGTCCGTCCAGTACGTTTTAACACAAATTCACGATATTGTTTTTCCATAGATTCTATCTCCTCCTCGGAGGTCCATTCTGTATCAGTGTTATGCGTTGGGATGTCACCCTCAGAACGTTGCGGGTCATGTGCCATCTCTATTACGTAGTGTAGTTAATAGACCTAAGAGTGTATCTTAACTCTAGTCTCTTATGTGTGGCGTGAGTTACTCTGGAATTCCACTTCAGAGTACATATAAAAACATTCGTATCACAGGATGTGTTGGTTCAACTCGAGCAAATAATCTTACCCCCACTGTCTTTGTTATCCACTGCTACTCTGGTATTTTCCTTCAGAGTGCGTTTTTTTGTTTGTTTACACCGTTTACAGTCACAGGGCAATGTTAGTTCACAATACCTTGATTAATACAACAGTGATTCGTTCCTTAATTTAAGCATAAACTGTCTGCGAGAGATCCCGGATACGAGCCCCCAATTTGTTGTATATGTGGGTGTGTGAAAATTGATGAAAAATAATTAAAATTAAATGAAATTCGAAATTTGCATAATTAATCCGAAATTATGCTAATTTGTGTACTTATGCGTGTAACTATGCTAATTAGAGAGGTAATCGTATTAATTTATACGAGTGGGTGTGGTTGTGTTAATGATAGCCTTTATGATAATCAGGCCCCGTCTCGTTGACGAGGTGGGGTTATCAATCAGGATAACGCAATCAATCGTGTGCCGTTACGCTAGTGTCAATTCGGCCTCGTTGTCTAACTTCGTATTATTGATCAGCATAATACAATGATTCTCGCTTTAACACTCCCCGAGTGTTCATATTTTAGGTCCCATGTTCACATCGTTCGCATTAGTTTAATGAGTGTGGATTGGTGTGTTTATAGTTTAGGTTCCCGAGTTCATATCTCGTCGCAGGATACAGATCTTATGCAAAAACTTCAGGAAAGAATCACACGACCACTTCTGTATTAATCAATTTATTTTCTAATTAAACCTTAACTATAATATGTATGTGACTCTCAATCTCGGAACTTCAACACGGTATCCACACGGTATCAAGACAGTATCATCAACGACTGTACGATTTCACTTTGATAACACATGGACCCCGCATAAAGCGATTGCTGTTAGTGAGAGAGAGAGTCAGAACATGCAAATGCTATGTTACACAAAAGCTTATACATTATAATATGAACGATCATTATGCTTGAAATGGTCAGCACATTATCACAGGCGACTGATTAACATGCAACGGTATTCATATAAAAAGACAATCAAACAGTTATTATTTCCAAAAGCATAAATGTAACAACAGATCCACCGGACAGACTATAAGATTACCGAAATGGCTTAGTGTGAGCGTATGCGGCGGAACGTGTTATCTCACGGGAGATTAATTAATTAATTCGTGAATAAGAATGTATGATCAGAAAATCGGTTTAGCACGATTCCTCCCCGGGACCGTAGCTCCGTGGCGAAGGTGCCAAGGGTTAATTCGTATTGATGGATCGGTTGGTAACTTATGCGATTAGAAGTACAGTCCAAAACAAAATATTAAAGAGGGAAATTATGAATATACTTATAAATGACGGACTGTTATCACACGATCGATGCTTCCACAGCCAGATGGTTCACGGACTTGAGTGTTCGCTTCTGGTTAAGGACCTGTGTATGTTTGAGTGATATGAATTGTTTTGAATAGTCAGTGTTTGGAATTAATTATTTGCGTTGCCATATGCTGAAGTTGGCATCGCTTGTAGGAGAAGTAGCCTCGCTCCCTTTAGAGCGGTGAGGTGTGTGGGAGTGCATCATACGAATCGCCGCCCTCCTCCACGCAGCAGCCAGCCTCTGTCCACGGGGGAGAGTTGCTTGATCGCTCTCAGTTCTGCTCAGTGGACACCTCTCTCCACTGCTGGATGAGCTGCGCGATCACGCTCGTGCTGGTTCGCTGACAGCAGTTTCTCTCCGCTGTTGGATGAGCTACATCGGCACGCTCCCTCTCTCTGGGTGGAGAACTCGAACGTGCTCGTTGCTGGTTTGCTGAAAGCAGGTTTTCTCCACTGCTGGATGACTCAAGTCGCACGTGCTCTTGCTCTGGTTTGCAGAAGCTCTTGCTTGGTGCGTCGGTCGCTCTGCAGCTGGACTCAATGTAGAATAATCTTTCAGCAATACTCTGTCTTTCAGCTCTTGGAAATCACACTAGGTGACGCCTCACTACCTTGCGAGTCTTGCCAACGTCAGTGGGTAGCGACGGGGCCACTTTGGCTTCTGCTCGCCGCCCCCTGCTCTGCAGCTCGCCGGCTGGCGACCTGTTGCTCTCGTTCCCGATTGGAACTGCTCCTGAGCCGGCCCACTGGTCGAACTCCCCGCGTTCCGACCTCCTCCGATTCGAACTCCCCGAGTTCCGACCCCCCTGGTAGAACTCCCCGAGTTCCGACCCCTCCGAGTCGAACTGTCTCCCGAGAGTCGACCCTCCCCGGTCGAATTCTGGTGAGCCGACCCCCCCGGGTCGAACTTTTCCGAGTTGCTCCTCCGAGTCGAACTGTCTCCCGAGAGTCCACCCCCCGGTCGAACTCTGGTGAGCCGACCCCCCCCCCCAAGTCGAACTGAGGTTTCAATGCTCAGGATCCTCTTTTTATGCCCAAAAATCCCTTCACTCGGATCCTGCCCACAAGGCGAGGTTTCTTTCGATTTTTGCTGTGTAAGGATTTGTCCGTATGTATCTGCGTCCGTGTGTGTGTGTCCGTACATGTGTCAGTGTGTGTCCTTGTGTAGATCACCCACGGTATATTCCGTTGTCATACTCCTACCATAAAACCCACAAGTAAAACAATCAAATGTTATAAATTGTCTCGAAGGCGCCTCTCTGTCTGGGTGCACAACCTGGAGGGAGGGGTGATATTCCCTCCGACTTTCACCGACGCACAAAGAAATGGTTAAAAAGTTTTAAGTTAACATTTCATTTCATCAGAGTTCCATAGTTATGATTCTGTATTAATCCAAGGTCTGAGTCAGCTTCTCGTTGTGGTGTTTGACTCGTGTTTCCCCAAGCGTATACACACTCCTACCCCGCGCTGCAGGGATACAAAGACGGCCGGGATTTCCCTTTCTCTCCGACCCTGGGTTTAACATCGCCCTTTGCTTACGTTGCAGTTTTGCTGTCGGCTTGCATTTCTTTTCCTCTCTACTCTTACTTTAACCCTGCTTATTATTTGCGTATGGGTGGAGGCTAGAGCATTTATGTTGACTTAGGAAAACCTGACTGTTATAGGCTTCGGGTCAAGTCGTATAGACATTATTAAAATATGGAAATACATTTCATATTAAATTAATAGACGGGTGATGGTTACATTGACGTAGCTTGTGGCAGGGTTCAATTGAAGTGGGTGTGAAGATCAATAACTTTAGCCTACCCTGTCGTTAAATTCCGACTTTAAGTTGCTTTAATAGTAATGCAGCACCAATTAGCTTTTTTGACTTAACTAGATCTAGGCTAACGCAACCTCCCAGTGACCCTGGCTTTGTGTTTACGTCAGCCCTTTGCAATCCACTGCGCTCTGCTCTCTATCTGCTCCCTCTGACCCTGGGAGGGCTCTGAACGTCAAAATCGTGTTAGTGGGTCAAGGTAAATATGACCCCCACATGCCATGCTGAGGCCTGGTTTGGTGTTTTTATTCATTATTAAAATTAAAAGAAACAATAGAAATATGTATCTATATGTATTGAAAAATTACTTGTTAATATTAAGATGGAAAAGGGGCCTAGATACAACACCTCCCGCAGGGGCCGTGGCAGGTGGAATGCTACCACACGCCTCTTCCACAGTAGCAGAGCACTCTGCGAGGCTTGCAGTGTGTCCTTATTCTGTCTTTTTAATTCTGGGCCAAAGAGGTCCCATAAACGTAAACGTGTTGTATTTAAAATATAACACAAACATAACAACAATGATGAATGGCTTAGTGGGTAAAGTAAGACGCACCCCAAAACGGGTGAGCTTAATAAATCCGATCTCTCCTATTACCGGATTATAGGATGCAAACCAAACTTTGTTGTATCAGTGTGGTGAGTCTGTGGGTCTTTGTGTGGTGACGATCTCTCTGGGTCTCTGTGTGATGATGGCCGTGTCGGGTGGTGGCGGGTTTAACAACACAACATTATGAGATTCACGAGATCTAACCCAAACAAGACCTGTACTACGGAGTCAACAACAACGACATGAGGGCTCTCCGACGCGCGTCGCGGTTGGGGTGAGGGTGAGGTCGCGCCGTCTCCTCCGTACGGATTGTTTCTTCTTTTCCCAACTGCGACGTTCTCGCTCTCTCCTCTCTTTTTGTCTCCACCGTCGCCAATCGTCGGAGCTCGGCATCCGCGGCCGCTCTCCTAGGTGGGCGACCCCAGCCCGAATTCTCGCCTGAAGCCCTCCCAGCCTCCCTGCTCAACGAGCCAGGCCCCGCACGCGTTCACCAGCAGGGCGGCCACCGCGTCCGTCACGGCCACCGTCTTCTCCGCGTCGCTCAGACGTAAGCAGTCCACCAGCCTCTTCGCGAGGGAGGAGCGAGCAGAGCACCACCAGGACCACCACGCGGCCCCAGCTCGCGGAGCCATCGCGGAGGAACTCCCAGGCCACGTCCACGAGCAGCCGGAGGAGCCCTCGGTGCACCACCCGCTCCTCCGTGTGGCTCACCAAGTCCAGAACGGAGTCTCTGAACCGCACGAGGAACAGGTCTGCCAGGCAGTTGACCACCTCCTGCACCAGCTGTGCTGGCTGAACCTCCTGCAGCTGCTGAACCTTCTGCACCTACTGCAGCTGCTCCTGCAACTGCAGCCACTCCGTCTGTGTCGCTAGGTGAGCCATGAAACCGGCGATCAGATTCGCTGTCAAGAAGGTCAGCAGCTGCAGCACCTCCTTCTCTTCCTCCCCCTCATTTCCCTCCTCCTCCTCCTCCCCCTGTCTCCCTCCACCTCCCTGTGTCTCCCTCCTCCCCCGGTCTCCTTCCTGCTCCCCGTGTTTCCCTCCTTCCCCCGTCTCCCTCCTCCCTGTGTCTCCCTCCTCCTTTTCCTTTTTTGCTGATGAAGTTTTTCTATTTCCACGAGGTGGTAACACCATATCCCTTATTCTGTAATTGTAATTCTTGGCCAAAGAGGTCCCACAAATGTAAACATTTTGTATTTAAAATATAACACAAACATAACAACAATGAATAGCTTAGTGGGTAAAGTAAGACGCACCCCAAAACGGGTGAGTTAAATCAATCCGATCTATCCTACTACCGGATTATAGGACGCAAACCATACTTTGTTGTAACAAGAACATAAAAAACTGAGTCTCTTAATCAGGTGAATACGGTAAAGGGGCTGAGTCTGTGGTTGACAGTGTGGTGAGTCTGTGGGTCTCTGTGTGGTGACGATGTCTATGGGTCTCTGTGTGGTGATGGCCGTGTCGGGTGGTGGCGAGGTATAACAACACAACATTTATATATTCACGCGATCTAACCCAAACAAAACCTGTACTACGGAGTCAACAACAACGACATGAGGGCTCTCCGACACGCGTCACGGTTGGGGTGAGGTTGCGGTCTCTTGTATATGTAGGTTATGAAAATTTGATGAAAATAATAAAAATTAAATCAAATTTGAAATTTGCATAATTATCCTAAAAAATGTTAATTTGCTGTAATTTATGCGCATAAACTATGCGAATGCGAGAGATAATCGTATTAATTTATGCTAGTGTATGTGTGATTATGCTACTGCGAGCCGTTATGATAATTAGGCCCCGCCTCGTTGACGAGGGTCGGTTTTCAATCGGGATAATGCAATTAATCATATGCAGTTATGCAGGTACTTGAGCATGTCAGATTAAACTCGGCTGTGTTGTTTAACTTTGTACTATCGATCAGTATAATACAATTATTCCCGCTTTAACATTTACTGAGTATGTGGTAGTGTGTTCAGCCAGGTCTCCAAGTTCAGATCTCAGCACAGAATACAGTTCTTATGCATAAATGTCACGAAAGAACACAACACTTCTGTGTTAATCAATTTTAATGACGATAGTGATAATGACGATAATGATGACGATGGTGATAATGATGATAATGATGACAATAATAACAATGGTGATGATGCGTACTTCAACAGCTCCAGCACGAGACAGTTGTGTCCGCGGAAGTGGAACGAGTGCAGGACGCGGATGACGCCGTGCAGCTCAGCACTGCCCTCCCCCTGCAGCTCCGTGATCACCTTCAACTCCATCCTCTGCATCTCCATTTTGGTAGGGCTGTGTGCACACAGCAAGTCTGTGGGTCTCTGTGGGTCTCTAGTTCATAGTAGTTTTACGACGGTTAATTTTTTAGTGAGATAGTTTCAGTTTATAGTTAGAGATAGTTTTGCAGAGGTTATTATCATTGTTGTTTACTATTATACTCATTATTTTGTAACCATGTTGTATTTACTTGCATTTATTATCTATTATTGTATTCATTTATAATTATGACCATGGCCGCTGTGTTAAGACCACCAGCACCCACCCACACCACCACCACCACCAACCCCATCACCCCTGCCCCAACCTACTGGATGGGCAGTGCCAGCATCTTGACAGCCACCAGGAATCCCATATTGTGGTCCACGCACCACAGCACCACTCCCTGCCCTCCCTCGCCAATCTTCTCTCGCACCTCGAAGCGGCATTGGAGCTGCTCCTGGGGTATCTAAGAAGCAGCAGCAGCAGCGCCGCAACGGCCAGTCAGAGTCACAATCACGATGGGAATGTTTTACGCTTAGTGGTAGCAGCAGTGGTAGTACTGAGTAGTAGTTAGTAGCAGTAGTGTCTGTGTGCGCCTGTGTGCCTGTTTGTGTGCGCATCTGCGTGTGTGTGTGTCTGTCTGTGCGAGTTTCACAGGGATATTTCTGCTTGCAAGCTTTGACTTTAACATAGCCATTTCTGTGACCAGACACAAGCTAATCACTCAGCAATTTCAATGCTAAATTATCCTGTTTGATTTGTACTAGGTGCCTCTGTGGATGTGTAGGCTTTGACTTTAACATAGCCATTTCTGTGACCAGTCACAAGCTAATCACTCAGCTCTTTCAATGCTAAATTTTATGCTAATTCGTTTGTCAAGGCGCTCTGTTTCTTCTCACACAGCTTAAAGGTCGCGGTCTGAGCTTGGCTGTGTTCACTCCAGCGCTTTCCTCCAGACAGTCTCGTCCCTTCACCTGATGAAGGCCGCTTGTGTTGTGGCCGAAACGTCGTGAGAATTTTATTGTGTTATTTTATTTGATCAATGTATTATTTTATTCTCATTCTACGCTACTTTACCGAAAGAACCAAAGAAGATGAATCCTTGCAGCCAAGATAGCTTTAAATCGAAATTTAACAGAATGGTATTGAACCTTTTTCTTTACAGGGTGGCCCTGGGGCTTGCCACGTGGCAGGTGTCGTCCATTGTCCATACCAGACCCCTCCAGCTCTCTCACCCTGGGTCAGCTGCCCCTTCCATGTCCTGGAAACCATGGCAAGGTCATCCTATGAGGACTGCCTGGATGAAAACCAACATGGAAGGGGCCCAGGGTGGGACCGGCTATGCTTTTGGGCTAGTCCCGTTTGTGTGTGGTGTGCGGTGTCTTCGTAGCAATCGTTCTCCACTGTAGTCCTGGCATCTGCTGCTCAGCTTCATTCCACAGCTGTGGTTCCAGTGGCGCGGTCTCTCCGGGGACCCATGTGGTGTGTGTGTGGGTGTGGCATGTATCACGGGGTGGGTGGATAGTATCGTGATAGTGGTCATGGTAGGCACCGATCCACGACCTCCATCACCCCTACTGAGTGGTGGACATGCCACCACAAAGCAGCATGCGGCGGAGGAGTGAGGTGACCGCTCTCGCCTCACGAGCGAGGCCCTCTCGCTTCCTCTTCATTCCCTGCATCACCACCTCCATCTCCTCCTTTGTCTCATCCTCCTCCACCTCCTCTTAATCCTCCACCACCATCTTCTCCCCCTCTTCTGTTTTCTCCATTCTCTCTTCATGCTCCTCAACCTCCGAGGTGGCGTCGGTGGCATCGGTGGTGGCAGCGGAGGTGCTGGAGGTGATGGCCGTGGTGGCGGTGGCAATGGTGGTGATGGTGGCAGCGGAGGTGGCGGTGGCGGCAGCGGTAATGGCGGTGGCGCCAGCGGTGGTGGGGCGGAGGTGGCAGCGTTGGTGGTGGTGATGGTAGTAGTCCTGGCGAGGCACCGCTCTTCCTCCATGAGGCGCTTCTCCTCCTCGACGCTCTTCACGTTGGCGAGACACTTCTCCTCCACCAGACGCTTCTCTTCCGTGAAGCACTTCACTTTAACGAGGCGCTTCTTGAGGAAATAGTCTCTGAAGCAGTTCTCCTCTGTGCGGCGCTTCACCCTGGCAAGGCGCTGCACCTCAAAGAGGTGCTCCTCTACCATGTGGCGTTTCTCTGTCGCATGGTCCTTCTCCTCCTGGAGATGCTTCACCCCGCTGAGATCCTTCAACTCCCCAATTATCCTCTGTTCAAGCAAAGATAATCACATGAATATACAGACATGCAAGCAGAAATTCATTTAAGTTTTTCAGATTCATTTATTTGGTATAACCCTGTGAGCTATGTTGCTCTTGACTCGGGTGCAACCGCAACAAACAAAAACATGATCAAGGAATATCTTAAAGCGACTACACGCAACAGAAAAATCCAGGAAAAGACAGCAAAGTCTTCCAGAAAAGCACCGTATATCAACACTGTGTGCAAAAATCCCGGTGGGATGCAAGTCGAATAATAACAATCATAAGACAATTTAGATTAAAGTTATCAGGCTAACTCTGTACTACAAAAAACAAACATGGCTAAACCAAAACGTTTTCAAAATCACCAAAATAAAGCTATAAAAACAATGTAACAGTGATCATAGGAACTGTGATTCAAATTTAACAATTAACGATATATACATAACATGTACGACCAAACTTTGCAGCCATAGCTGGCTGTATGAGTCACTCCATAACAGCAGGATTATGAGTCGCAGTATGTAAAAAAATATTCAATACACCTTTAAAGATCAGCACACTATTCAAGTGTACATCTATGGTACAATTTATTGAAAATAAGTTTTGGGAACAGAAACTTATTTCTTTTAAACAACAGACAAATATTAACAAGCACTGTTTATTACATTAACTTTGTTTAACTTTTTTGGTCCCAGTTGAGACATTCAGAACTATGACAAAACAAATAATTGTGCTCTGATCTAATGTGCAATCTGTGGCATATGAATTTGTTAAGGTGATGTTGTCCGGTCCTGTACATATCAAGTACAGTGAGGGAAAAAAATATTTGATCCCCTGCTGATTTTGTACATTTGCCCACTGACAAAGAAATGAACAGAATATAATTTTAATGGTAGGTTTATTTGAACAGTGAGAGGCAGAATAACAACAAAAACATCCAGAAAAACATGTCAAAAATTTTATAATTTGATTTCCATTATCCTCCTAGCGAGGCCACGCTAGGAGGATAAAAGGGGACCCCGGGCAAAGGTTTGGGGCTGTTGCTTGGAGTGGAATCTCGTCGGACTGCTGGAGTCATCGTCACCATCTGCATTTTCTCGGCGGTGTCAGACAGGCAGTCTGTTAGCTCTCTTGACTGAAAGTGTAGTGACCCCTTGTACCCTGTGAAGGCTATAATAAATAGAGTACCTCCTGCTCCTCGTGTCTCTGCGTGTATCGCTAGACGTGGATCATAACGACAGTAGATGTACACTCACTCTGAGTTTTTACTCAATGACGTTAAACTTCACATCTACCCTACCTCCATGCTACATGCCGACAACCCACTGCTTTGGTAACCAAACTGCAACGTATTTTATTAGTAAACCTGCATTTTCTAATTTTACCCAAATCTTAACCTCGGTTGGATGTTGCCATCCTGCCGTGGAAACAACGAATCATTCGTGTCTCGAGCAGAAGATTGCAAGCCTTGTGTTAGAGAATGGCCCACTGAAGCTGTAATCACGGAGCTACTTCTGAGTACATTTCAAGTGCCCTCTCATCCACGTAATAAAGAGCAGGATCCTCCCTCCTGTAACGTTGGTCGTAACAATGTTCTTACTTCTTTGTGCTGTCAAGGACAACCGGGCTCACCTTGGTCTGTCTCACTGTCACACTCACCTCTATTCGTACACTCACTCATCTGGGTCTGTCTCACTGTCATACTCACCTCATCCACACGCACTGACGTAGGTCTGTCTCACTGTCACACTCACATCACTAGTCACACTCACCCACCTGGGTCTGTCTCACTGTTACACTCACCTCTCTACCACACTCACCTGGGTTTGTCTTACTTTAACACCACATTCCACAGACACTTACATTGGTCTGTCTCAATGTCACACTCACCTCTACCCACACACACTCACCAGAGTCTGTTTCACTCTCTCACTCATTTGTCTTCCTACACTCACTCACTTGGGTCTGTCTTACTGTCACACTCACCACTCTACCCACACTAACCTGGGTCTCACTGTCTCACCTCTCTTCAAAAACACTGAATTCCTGCTGAACAACACGCGGTTCAACCCACAAGCACTTGGGAGAGCTACAGGGCTCACATGCCATGTCCTTCACAGTCCTGTAATTCGTTTTATTATTATTGCCATAATTGAGTTTGGCAAAAGCCTGTGCGAGACTTTGAACAATGTACACACAGGACCGTCCATAAGGGTGCTAGGCCAGGGGAAAATCCCAGCATGTGGGCCTCCGACGCGTTCAAATTCCACCGCAAGTATTACATTTGACACCCCCGTGACATTGAAGCGCAGGGCCCCCCCAATGCCCGCGGACCTGGGCGGTCGCTCCGATTCTCCGTATCCAAGGGGCGATTCTATGTGCACAATGCAGACCTTCTTGTAAAAACATGGTTTTACGAGGGCCTCCTCACGCAAATTAAGTAGAGAACCACATTACTGCCATGTGATGGTTTATGTTTCGCAGTCATTGACGACCAGGCTGAGATCATGAACTCGCTAGACTTGACAACCCACTTTGATCACAGGCGGGTGCCTGGATTCAGACCCAGTTACTCCGTGGTCCCACTTCAGTGCTCTGACCTCTCGGTCACTGGGCCGCCTCTAAACACCCCCCATGTTAAATACATAAGTAGCAACCTGTATCGTGAGCAGCAGCATTCTTTGAATACTCTGCCAAAACAATTTGAATTGTGGAGTGTTGACCCAATTTCGCAATTGCTTTATCATACCTCTGGTTGCAGGAATAATTATACAAGACCGAGTTCTAGAGAGCCCCTTTACACGATGTTTTGTTCTACTCTTCCACACTGAGCAGATATTTTAGAAGATGGAGTACCCACACTTTAACACACCACATGCACCTTGCTGCTCGATTGTGGCTTACCCATTTCTACTGATTGGTGGACAGAGGCAGGGGGGGTTAAGAAACTCAAACGTTTGTTTCAACTGCTGTTACAGAAGGGGAACAGATGGGCAGTGGAGCAGGGAGGTAGAGGGGCAGTGGAGTAGAAGGGCAGTGGAGCATTGGAGTAGTTGAGCAGTAGGGCAATTGAGCAGATGGGCAGTGGGACAGCGGAGCAGAAGAGCAGTGGGCCAAATGGGTAGTAGGGCAGTGGAGTAGTGGAGCAAAGGGACAGTTGGGCAGAGGGGCAATGGATCAATTGAGCAGTGGGACAGTGGGACAGTGGGGCAGTGGAGCAGTGGATCAGTGGGGCAGTGGAGTAGAGTGGCAGTGTTGTGAAGGAGGCGAATCACCTGAATATCTTTTCCCACCGACATTTGTATGTGCTCTAAAGAAGGACCATCTCTCAAAACGGCGATCATTCTATATTTGTCCTTGTACCTCCACACACAGCTGGAAAACCGCACACCTGAGCCAAGGCACATTTAACCAACTCAGGCAGCACTTGCAAGCAATTCAAATATATTTTTTGTCATCATGGGTTTATTTCAAAGAGTTTATAGTACCAATAAGAACAATGGTATTTAACCGTATTATTTGCAGGGTGGCCCTGGGGCTTGCCATGTGGCAGGTGTCATCCATTGTCCGATCCAGACCCCTCCAGCTCTCTCACCCTGGCTTTTCTGCCCCTTCCATGTCCTGGAAACCATAGCAAGGTCATCCCATGAGGACTGCCTGGATAAAAACCAGCATGGAAGGCGCCCAGAGTGGGGCCGGCTATGCTTTTGGGCTAGTCCCGTGTGTGTGTGGTGTGCGTGGTGTCTTGGTAGCAATCGTTCTCCACTTCAACAGCTGTGGTCCCAGTGGCAACGTTTCTCTGGGGAACCGTGTGGTAAGTGTGTTTCATGTATCACGGGGTGGGTGGGTGTGGCATGTATCACAGGGTGGGTGGGTAGTATGGTGATAGTGGTCATGGTTGGCACCAATCCACGACCACCACCATCACCCCTACTGAGTGGTTGACATGCTACCACAAAGCAGCACGCGGCGGAGGAGTGAGGTGATCGCTCTTGCAACGCGAGCGAGGCCCCCTCGCTTCCTCTTCTTTCCCTGCATCACCACCTCCACCACCTGCACCTCTTCCATCTCCTGCTCCTTTGTCTCGTCCTCCATTTCATCTTCATCCTCCACCACCATCGTATCCCCCTTCTCTGTTTTCTCAATTCTCTCCTCATCCTCCTCAACCTCCTCGTCCTCGGAGGTGGCAGAAGTGGTGGCAGTGGTGTCGGTGGTGGTGGTGTTGGCTGAGGTGGCAGTGCTGGTGGTGTCAGTGGCGGTGGTGGTGGTGGTGGCGGTAGTGGTGGTGTTGGTTGCGTTGGTAGCGGCAGAGGTGGTGGTTGCCATGGTGGTGGCAGTGGTGGTGGCGTTAGCGGCAGGGCGGTCGGTGGTGATGATGGCGGTGGACGTGGTGGAGTTGGTGGAGGTGGTTGCGGTAGCGTCAAAGGTGTCGGTGGTGGCGGTGGCAGCAGTGGTGGTGGCGCTGGCAGTGGAGTAAGTTGTGGTGGGGGCAGAGGTGGTGGTTGCCGCGGTGGTGGCGGTGACGGTGACGGTGGCGGTGGTGGCAGTCGTGTCAGTGGTGGCAGTGATGGCGGGGGTGGCAGCGGTGGTGGTGGTTGCAGCGTTGCTGGCAGTGGTGGTGATGGCAGCGGTCCTGACGGGGCACTGCTCCTCCTCAAGGTACTTCTCCTCATCCTCCTCCAGACGCTTCTCCTCAAGATGCTTCATCTCACGAAGTCGCTTCTCCTCCGCGAAGCACTGCACTATAACGAGTCGCTTCTTGAGGAGATGGTCTCTGAAGCAATGCTGCTCTGTGCGGCACTTTTCCCTGGCCAGGCGCTGCACCTCAAAGAGGCGCTCCTCTACCAGGAGGCGTTTCAGCGTCCCAAGGTCCTTCTCCTGAAGACGCTTCACCCCGCTGAAGTCTTTTAACTCCCCAATTATCCTCTGTTCAAGCAAAGATCACCACATTAATATTCAGACATGCACATGCAAACAAAAATTAATACCCACATGCATGCAAACATAAACGTGCACATAAACCCAACACAAATGCATACTCACACATCTTTGTACAGATGCAGACATCCACGTTCACTCATTCAAACTCGCTTTTTACACTCGCATGAATATACACAGTCAAGAAAATTTCAAATCAAGATTGAATATATAAAATTACCTGATAACATAACACCTTATCCATCAATACTTTTATCACATTGTACGTGTAGCCCTAACCCTTAATAATCCCAACCCCTACATAATCAAAATACATGTTACATCCTCATATATCCTCACACACCCCATACATGCACTTAAGTCTGTGATCGACTGGGAATATTTCATAGCAATTGTTGGCAACAATCATCACTGGCAATAGTTTCCACAGAATGTTACATTATAAAGATCTCGTAGCCCATAATCTCGACAAATTTCACGCAGTGCCCATAGTGGGCAACTGGAATGGCTACTTCCAATCAACTGAACTAGCAGACGTAATTAATGTGACTGATTTATATCATTTCGTCCTCAATGGTAATAAATGACCAATGCATGAGTGGGATGGTGGAGAGATTGGCTGATGGTGTCTGGAGCTGGTTTTGATATACAGAGAGGTGAAGCAGAGGAATGTTCCAGAGAGATGGTGTCTTGTGATGTTATAGATTCATGATAAGGCTATATGATGGTCTATTTAATTGGTGGTGGTGTGGTGAGAAAGGTAATGTGGAGAGATGGTGTGCCAGTTTTGTAGATAATGTGTATTTGACCTCCACAGACCCCATACACACCTTTGGGGAGCGATGCTTGTAACCTTGGCCTGGGAAAGGGTCCACTTTATCCATAATGTCACCCCAGGTGGTCGACTGGCGCGACGATTCCCGGCCTGCGAAGAGCAGACAGGTAATTCAAAGGACGAGTAATGAATTAGAGAACGAAGAACATGGAGTTTCACAGAACGAATTTTAAGATCCCTGTAATTAGCTCTTTCCACACAACAGGAGCTGCTATTGAGAAATATTCATCACATGGCAGTAAAACTTTACAAGTCATGTTTTTGTGGGCATGCTGAGACCATTAATTCCATAAGCTTGAGACCCCAGTTTAAACAAAAATGGCTGAAATTCAGATATAAACCCATCGTTTCTGGAACACTCGATCATTACGTCTTCCCATCACAACCAAGCCATGTCTTCTCAAAGTAATTGATAAAGGAGCCTCCTTCTCTGTATATAAGCCACGTGATGCAGGTATCTGGGACTTACCCTCATAGTCATCCACAATCTCAGCCCACTTGATATGGCTATCCATGTTGTTGGGAAAGAGTAGATTCTGCGTGAAGTTGGATGGCCTGTGGAGTTTGGAACAACGCTAAGATTTAGCAACAATTTGAATCACTCATCCTCTAAAATATTACATATTTGGCCACTCACTGTACCAATCCCATCACTTCCATGCCTGTTGCTTTCAAGCCAACGCCCGCACTTGTTTGCCACTCATACGTGCTTCTGATCACTCACTCATCGATCCACACAAACATGTTTATTCCACCAGCCTATTACATTAAACATAATCGCCAAACTTAATGATATTTAATCCACACATGCATGTTAATGTACAGCCCATTTGCATTAATCGAATTCTTGATAAACACCCCCCCCCCCTATGCCTTGTAGGTCATGAGGGTCATATGACCTTACTTAAATTATTTGTTATAAACCGAGCATGACGTCGTGGGTCACGTGATGTCAGAGACACCACCCATGTGGCTGTGACATCACAGATTAGAGACAACTATGGCAGCAGCTGGGGTCTGAACAAGAAGGCAGACTCCTCCCCAATGTTGAATAACATTCAATACATAAAATGTAGGGCACAATTGTGCCAGCAATCAGAAAACAATAATTGTAGACATGTTATTCATACTCTGAGATTTAAACAAGTTAGTTATTAATTTTAAAATGCTGACTCGCTTATGTCTAAACAGTGACAGTAAAAGCAACATATCAGGGCATGCCAAGTAACCTATCTAGCAGTCCTAATTTTATTGCAGAAAATAAAAATACCAACATATCAACAATAATGAGGCTTTAATTTGCGGTCAAAATGTAAAATAAAGATAAACAACACTCATAGTCAACAGGGACGCTCACCTCGTTGAGGATTCGCTCTCCAACGTCGTCTGCAGCTGCTCCCTCGTGCGCATTCCTCTCGACTGGCGGTGGAGGCGTGGCTATGACGTACCAGAAATGACGTCACTTCCGCGAGGCTCCGCCCCCACGCGCACAGCTGCCGCACCACGTGGTGCAGTGCGGGTGGTGGCCGTGGGTGGTGATGATGATGGGTGATGATGATGGGTGGTGGTGGTTGATGATGGTGGGTGGTGATGATGGTTATAGATGACGATGGGTGGTGATTATGATGGGTGCTGATGGCTGTTGATGATGATGGTTGATGGGTGATGATGTGTGTTGATGATGGTCGGTGGTGGTGGTGTTGATAGGTGGTTGATGATGATCGGTGGTGATGATTGTGATAGATGGTGATAATGATGGTTGGTGATGATGGTGGGTGTTCATGCTGATAATTGGTGTTAATGATGTAAGGTGGTGATCACGATGGGTGGTGATTATGATGGGTGATGATGCTGATTTGTGGTGAGGATAATGATGGGTGATGGTGATGTTGGGTGGTTGGTGGCAATGATGATGATGGTGGTCCGTGATAATGGGTGGTGGTGATGATTAGTCATGGTGATGATCATGGTTTATGGGTGGTGGTTATGATAGGTAAAAGTGATGATGGGTGGTGCTGATGATTGGTCATGGTGATAATGATGGTTGATTGGTGGTGGTTTTGATAGTTGGAAGTGATGAAGGGTGGTAGTGATGAAGGGTGGTGATCATGATGGGTGGTGATGATGGGTGATGATGATGATTGGTGGTGATTGGTGGTGATTGGAGATTGGTGGTGATTGGAGATTGGTGGTGATTGGAGATTGGTGGTGATTAGTGGTGATTGGTGATTGTTGTGATTGGTGGTGATTGGTGATGATTGGTGATTGGTGGTGATTTGTGATTGGTGGTGATTGGTGATTGGTGGTGAAAGGTGATTGGAGATTGGTGGTTATGGATGGTGTTTGGTGGTGATTGATGGTGATTGGTGATTCATGGTGATTGGTGGTGATTGATGGTGATTGGTGATTCATGATGAGTGGTGGTGATTGGTGATTGTTTTTGATTGGTGATTCGTGGTGAATGTTTGTTATTGGTGTTTGGAGATTGGTGTTGTTTGGTGGTGATTGGTGATTAACAGTGATTGGTGGTGATTGGTGTTTGGCGGTTGGTGGTTATTGGTTGTGATTGGTGATTAACGGTGATTGGTAATTTGTGGTATTTAGCGATTAGTGGTGATTGGTGGTTCTTGGGTGGCGGTTGTGGTTGCTTGGGGGTGGTGGTGGGTGGTGGTGGTTGGAGGGTGGTGGTGGGTGGGTGGTTGTGGGTGAGTGGTTGTGGGTGGTGGTGGTGGTTGGTGGTGGTGGTTGGTGATATTGGGTGATTGATCATGATGGGTGGTGGTGATGATGGGTCTGTGGTGGTGGTGATGATAGGTGATGGGTGGTTGTGATGAAGGATGCTGGTCATGATGGGTGGTGATGTGTGACGATGATGTTGGGTGGCGATGATGATGGATGATGATGATGGATGATGATTATGTGATGATGAGGGGAGGTGGTGGTTGTGGTTGGTGGTGGTTGTAGTTGCTGGTGGTTGTGGTTGGATGAGTTGGTCGTTGGTTGTGGATGGTGGTGGTTGGTGGTGATTGGTTGTGGGTGGTGGGTGGGGGTGGGTGGTGGTGGGGATGGGTGGTGGTGGGTGGTGGTGGGTGGTGGTGGTTGGTGGGTGGGGATGGGTGGTGGTGGGTGGTGGTGGTTGGTGGGTGGTGGTGGTGGTAGTGTTTGGTGGGTGGTGGTGGTTGGTGGTAGGTGGTAGTTGGTGGGTGTTTGTGGGTAGTGGTGGTTATGGTGGTTGGTGGGTGGTGGTTTGTGGGTGGTGGTTTGTGGGTGGTGTTGGTGGATGGTAGTGGTTGGTGGGTGGTGGTGGTGGGTGGTGGTGGTTGGTGGTAGGTGGTAGTTGGTGGGTGTTTGTGGGTAGTGGTGGTTATGGTGGTTGGTGGGTGGTGGTTTGTGGGTGGTGGTTTGTGGGTGGTGGTTGGTGGATGGTAGTGGTTGGTGGGTGGTGGTGGTTGGTGGGTGATGGAGGTGGTTGGAGGGTGGTGGTGGTGGTGGTGGTGGTTTGTGGGTGGTGGTTGGTGGATGGTAGTGGTTGTTGGGTGGTTGTGGTGGTTGGTGGGTGGTGGAGGTGGTAGTGGGTGGTGGTGGGTGGTTGGTGGATGTGGGTGGTTGGTGGTTTGGTGGTGGTGGGCGGTGAGTGGTTGGTGGAGATCGGTGGTGGGTGATGGTGGGTGGTGGGTGATGGTGGGTGGTGGGTGGTGATGCGTGGTGGTGGGTGGTGCTGGGTGGTGCGTGGTGCTAGGTGGTGGTGGATGGTGGTGGGTAGTGGTGGGTGGTGGGTGGTCGTGGGTGGTGGTTAGTGGTGGTGGGTGGTGGGTGGCGGGTGGTGGTGGAGGTGCGTGGTTGGTAGTGGGTTGTCGTGGCTCGTAGTTGGTGGTGGGTGGTGGTGGGTGGTGGCTAGTGGTTGGTGGGTAGTGGGTGGTGGTGGTGGTTGGTGGTGAGTGGTGGATGGTGGAGGTGAGTGGTGGTGGGTGGTGTTGGGTGGTGGTGGGTGGTTGGTGATGATGATTTATAATTGGTGCTGTTGATGATAATGATGATTGGTGCTGGTGATGATGATTGCTGCTGGTGATGATGATGATTGGTGCTGGTGCCGGTCATAACGCTGATTCGTGCTGGTGCTGGTGATAATGATGATGATTGGTGCTGGTGATGACGACTGATGATTGGTGATGACAATGATGATTATTGGTGATGCTGGTGATGATGATTGGTGCTGGTGATGATGATTGGTAATGAAGATGATGATTGTTGCTGGTGATGATGATTGGTGCTGGTGATGAGCATGATGATGAGTGCTGGTGCTGGTTATGATGATGATGATCATTCGTGCTGGTGAAGATGATCATGATTGGTGCTGGTGATGATGATTATTTGTGCTGGTCATGATGATGATGGTTCGTGCTGGTCATGGTGATGATGATGATTGGTCCTGGTGCTGGGGATGATGATGATGATGATTGGTGCTGGCCATGATGATGATTATTGGTGCTGGTTATGATGATAATGGTTCGTGCTGGTGCTGGTGATGATTATTGGTGCTGGTGATGATGATTGGTGCTGGTGATGATGATGATTATTATTATTGGTGCTGGTGATAATGAAAGGTTGGGTTCATAATTGCCCGGTAGAATGAGTATATAATGGCCAGGTAGGGTGGGGTCACTCACCAACTCATCCACTCATCTTGTGTGTGGTGATCCACCAACCCCCGCCTAGATTTCAGGCGCCTTCCCAAAACCGCAATTCAATCACTCACGCACCCACTCCTTTACTCACCCACCCCCTCATTCACTCACCCACGCACTCATTCACTCGCCCATGCACTCATCAACGTACACACCCACTCATTCACTCACCCATACACTCATCAACTTACAGACCCACTCATTCACTCGCCCACGAACTCATTCACTCACTCACCCACTCATTAACTCACCCACCCACTCATTCACTCACCCACCCACTCACTCATTCACTCACCCATACACTCATCAACTTATCCACCTACTATTTCACTCACCCACTACTCATCCACTCACTCACCAACTCGTTCACTCACCCATTAATCATTAACTCACCCACCCACTCATTCACCCCCCCCCCCACTCATTCGCTCACCCACCCACCCACACATTCACTCACCCAACTATTCATTCACTCACCTACCCACTCATTCACTAACTCAACCACTCACCCACCCACTCATTCACTCACCCACCCACTCACTTATTCACCAACCCATCCACTCATTCACACAACTGCCCTTCTGTTCACCTACCCACCCTATCCACTCATTCACTCACCCACCCATTCACTCACCCACCCTTTCACTCACACACCCATCTACTCATTCACCATCACATCTACTCATTAACTCAACCACCCACCCATTCACTCACCCAACCACTCATCCACTCACTCATTCACCCACCCACTCATTCCTCGACATCAGGAGGAAACAAGGAGGTGGAAAGGTGCTGATGCAGGCCGTTTTAAAAGTCTTTGACGACCGCTTTTGTTGCAATCGAAACGTCGTAGTTTTTTGTTATTTTTTGCTACTTTCTCTGAACCTATCTACGTGGTGACTTTACCGAAAGACCCAAGAATACAAATACAACTTATTGGGTAGTCAGAATTCATCAGCACCAACCTGTATGTTGAACCTCTTTCGCACCGTACGTAGCCAACCGTGCAAATCTGTAGGTCTCTCTGGGTGTCTATAATGAGTGACCCATTGTTACTTAAAACAATTTTGGCAATGAAGTGATACGTGATATAATTGAATAGATTTTAAGCACTACAATTTTGAAAAAAAAAATTGAATAAATTAAAAATAAAGAATAAAAGTAAGTACATGGTAATAAAAGCAACAGTTAAAATGTGTTGGATTTAGTAATAGCATGCCAAATGATGAGTTATTTAGCCTGAAAAATAGTGCAAATACAAATAGATTTTACAAGGAAAAGTGATTTATATTTACTAAATGTCTGAGCAATGGTAATTTAGATTTACTAAATATTTGGAGGAATCTGATTAATATTTATTAATGATCTGGCTGAAATTGATTTACATGTACTAATAGCCTGGGTGAAATTGATATAAGCTTACTAAATATCTGGTTCAATGATTTGGATTTACTAAATAAAATACTTATATTGAATGTCTGTTGCCATAACATTTATATTTCTAATCCACCCAATAGCATGCCTTCATGGTGCCACAATTCACTTACGTTAAGTCAACCGAGCACCATCAAAAAGATAAGAACTATGAAAAGGAACAGCAGATTGACATGTATTTGTGCAATTTTGTCTCAACATGTTTATCCAACATATTACAAGTACAAAAGAAAGAGGGGCTATGAAAAAACAAAGACAGAAACCATGTATCTGTACAATAGGGATACAATACCTGAAGTTTATTAATAATTTGTGGGCATTACAGGCACAGATTCCTTTTTTGGATGTGATTCAAGGTTTTAGTCTTGTTAGTGCATTTAAATTACGACAATTAAAAAAAATATGTAAAGATACTTTCATAATATTTCTTTCTTATGTGCGCAAATTGAAATCCTAAGGGCCAATATGTTTATAAAACAGCTAAAAGAGATTAAAACATCACGTGAATTGATCCACAATCCAGGTGGACCTATCTTTTTTAACATGCACAATTACAAGCATGGCTTCCTAACAAGTAAACTAGCACAGCCTTCAGATGTTCCATGCATCTTACATCTATTCCTTTCGAAACGTCGTGAGAATTTTTATTGTTTTATATATATTTATTATTTTATTGTTTCCCTTCAACGTGACTTTACCGAAAGAGCTAAGAATATGAATTACTGCAGTCACGAAAGCTTTAAATGAAAATTTTACCGCCTCTACGGGGAGGGTTTCCACGTCACTTTAAGATCCTTCAACAAACTCCGGGATAAGAAGGCTCAGCTGATCGAGTCTCTCACCTTTCTGAAGAGATGCCGCGACTCTGGGGTAATTCCAATCGCATTTACACTGACCTCTGCTGCTGTTACTTCTTCTAATGCGAAACGAATTCTTTTCAAAACTAGCTTAGCTCTTATCTCAGAGAAAATCAGACTTATACGCACCGAACTAGATCAGTTAGACAAGACACTCTACAAATCACACTTATCATTGACGGCAACAATGTCCAGGTGACCGTCCCTCCCGCCTCTACATGGTGTGTGCGTGCATTCGTGCGAGGGGGGCGCCGCGTCGGCGCCGTCACTCCCAAGTGGCGGCGTCACGGCGGTGGGCACGGCCCCGACGGAGAGGCTCCGCTGCGGCAGCACCACAACTGTGTAGAGGCTAAACAGCGGACGTCTGCGAGAGCACCGGCCTCGGGAGAGTGGCGGGAAAT
The DNA here is from genome assembly GCF_048934315.1 of Petromyzon marinus. NCBI lineage: Eukaryota > Metazoa > Chordata > Hyperoartia > Petromyzontiformes > Petromyzontidae > Petromyzon > Petromyzon marinus. The sequence continues at coordinate 14,715,405 of NC_133689.1, forward strand.
CCGAGGCACCGGTGGCGGCGTCACGGCGGTGGGTATGGCCCCGACGGAGTGGCTCAGCTGTGGCAGCACCACACCTCGCCTGGGTTGCCCCTACAAGGTAGCGCCGCGGGGTCCGCGGGACTCGTCCGGCTCTCGTGGCTGGCCTTGGCGGTGGTGGCTCCACCTCTCGGGGTTCCGGCGGCGGTCTCCTCCTCCACTCCAGTGGTTCTCACCGGTCCTGGGTACGTGCGAGCTGGAAGACAAACTCGGTAGCGGTAGGGTGCAGGGGCCATCGTACCCGTCTCTCCTGGCTCGGGTCGGGACCCCCTGGGGCCCGGGGCTCCGTGGGGCCCATACACTGTGCAAGGCCCCCGGGTATGGGGGGGGGGGGTGTGGGGACCCCGGGGTATTGGGGTCCTCGAACGGCGGGGTTCTCCCTCGCTGGGGCCGCCCTCCATGGTTTTATTCGCCGGACATTGACCACCATCTCCCGGCCTCTCTCCCCCCCTTGAATCAGTACCGTCCAGGGGGAGATCTGTCGCCCCACGGTCCAGGGTCCCCACCAGTAGGTGGTTAGCTTCCCCATCTGTCCGGCCCCGACGCGAGGGGTGTGCAGCCACACCTTGGAGCCCGCCGAGTAGAAGGGGGCTCCATCCGGGGTCGGGCGCCCTGCTCCTGCCGCTGGTGTGCGGCCTCGCCTTGCAGGTAGGCCCGGACCCTAGCTCCGCATAGGGTCGAACTCACTACCCTGGTCAGTAATGACTCGTTCGGGGATCCCGTGCTTAAGTACGTAGTGTTCCACGAATGTTCGGGCCACTATGAGGGTTGTCTTATCGGGGATGGCCACCGCTATGGGATAGCGTGTGAAGTACAACACCGCTACAAGAATATATCGGTTGCCCCGGTGGGATCGCGGGAATGGCCCCTGCAGGTCGATCCCAACCAGCTGATTCGTCCGACTGACGCGGAACGGTCTCAGGGGGACCTGGTATCGCGCTGGTTTGGGCCCGCATTACTGACACGCGCGGCAGCCCTGCACCCAGGCGGCCACGTCTTGTGCTAACTTGGGCCAGAGATATTGGCGATGCAGGGTCTCCCCGTCGTGGCCCCCGAGCAGGTGGTCATGCACTAGTCTTAGCAGCTGGGGTCGCACCTGGGCGGGAACACAGATGCACCCAGGCTGGCCGGCTTCGGTGAGCTCCCGTACCACCCCGTTCTGCATGCACAACCGGGCGTACAAACCACGCCAGGGTCCTGGTAGGGTGTCCCTCTTCTCCCGTAGGGCCGCTTCCACCGCCGCCAGATCTGGATCCTCGCAGCTGGGTCCGTCTCAGCTACTCGTCGTCCAGGCCTGGGAAGGCGCAGCCGATGTTCTCCTGGATCCGATTGAGTGGGGTTAAGCGACCCGTTGGGCCCCGGGGCGTGGGCTCCGCGTCCGCCGGGTGGTCCCCCGGTTCCCTGGTTCCCCCTGCCGGGGTTTCTGTGGCACATATTGCACTCTCCCCCGCGAGGGGGGGTTTTAGTTTCGGCGCGCCCTCGGTGGTCCGCTGTTTGCTGGCAGCGTCCCCCCGTGAAGCACGGGCAGACTTCCTCCGCCCTTGTCTCGGCGCACACCGCGGGTCGCCTCGACAAGGCGTCCGCGTTTGCATGTGTACGCCCAGCTCTGTACTCGATTTGCAATTTGTACTCATGCAACTCCGCTAACCATCGGGCCATCTGCCCCCGTGGTTCCTTGAACGTAAGGAGGAAATGCAGGGCATGATGGTCGGTGCGCACCCGACATTTCCTGCCATACATATACGGTCGGAACTGTTTACACGCGAAGATCACGGCATACAGTTCTTGACGGGTCACGCAATAATTCAGCTCGGCCCCACTCAGGGTCCGACTGGCATATGCGATGACCCGCTCCGTCCCACCCTGCACCTGCGACAGCACCGCGCTCAGCCCACTGCTGCAGGCATCGGTGTCTAAAATAAAATTAGTGGTGAAATTGGGGAAAGCTAGAGTGGGGGTGTGGGCGAGGTGGTCTTTGAGGGTGGTGAAGGCCGTCTGGCAGGCCTCCGTCCACTGATAGGGTTTCTTAGGGGAGGTGAGTTGGGTGAGGGGGCATGCAATCTCGCTGAATCCCTTTACAGATCGACGATAATAGGTGGCGAGCCCCAAGAATGATCTCCGTCAGGTTCCTTGGCCGTGGCCATTCCACTACGGCGCGTACCTTCTCCGGATCGGTGCACACCCCGCCTTGCTGACTCGGTGTCCGAGGTATGCCACCTCGCACTGCGCAATGTAGCACTTACGCGGCTTGAGCTTGAGATGGGCTGCTCGCAATCGCTGGAACACCTCTCGCAGCCTGGACCAGTGTTCCGACAGATCTACTGAACACTGTCACCTCGTCCAGGTAAATCAGGCACTGTTCCCACTGCAAGCCCCGCATCACCAACTCCATCAATCGCTGGAACGTTGCGGGCGCGTTAGTGAGTCCGAACGGAAGCACTCGAAACTCGAACAGTCCAATTGGGGTGGTGAATGCGGTTTTTGGCCGATCCTCCTCTGCCATCTCCACCTGCCAGTACCTGGACCCCAGATCGAGGGTGGAAAAATTCTGTGCTATTGCGAGGCTGTCAGAGGTGTCGTCGATGCACGGTATGGGGAAGGCGTCGCCGAGGGTGACTGCGTTCAACTTTCGGTAATCAACACAGAATCGGGTCGACCCATCCTTTTTCGTCACTAGCACTACCGGGGAAGACCAGGGGCTCGCCGAGGGCTGGATTATGTTATCACGTAGCATATCCGCGACTGCCTCTTTGATCTGGGTCCGATCAGGCGCGCCCACTCGGTATGCGGGGAGTTTGATGGGTCGGGCTGCACCTGTGTTAATTTGGTGCTTAACAAGGTCTGTCCGGCCCATATCTGAATCGTGCTCACTAAACACGTTGGCGTGCTCCTGCAACAATCCGCACAGTTGATCGGCCTCCCCCTTAGGTAAATCTGCCCAAGGCACATGTAACGCATCATGCAAGGGAACGATCTCGGCTCGGGGGGTCGGGCTGACTCGCCAGGCCAGATCCTGGTTGTCCTCGGGGCAGCCAGGGTCTTCCGCCCAGAGTGCAAACACCGAGTCGTTAGAATGGCGCGCGTGCAGGGGGTGTATGGTGGCTACCGTGGTGCGTCGTCGTAGAATTTCCGGGGTACTGTGTGGGTTAAACACCCGCATAAACAGTCGGCCCTCATCTGCGTTTACCAGTGTGGCTGACCCCACAACTCCGTACCGGTCCGCCAGCTCCGGGTGAGGAGTTAGCATTACCTCGCCCGATGGTCGGTGTGTGGGGTCGGCGGAGGGTGTTGCTACGGGCACCAGCATCTCGGCAAGCGGGCCGATGGTGACGGCCGACACCAGGGTGGCGGCCATGGGTGTGAAGTGAGGGCGATTCCGTTCTTGTCCCAGGAGCGGGATCCTCTCCCCGCTGTCCTCCACGGTGGCGCATCGCTGGCCTGGCTAGTCGTTGAGCCCCAGTTTCTCCAGGAGGTCCGTACCCGCAATACACTCATGGCACAACACACTCGAGACATAGAATTCCTGTGTACACACCTGGTGTCCGAGACGGACCTCGAGGGAGATCCTTCCCAGCAACCCCATCCCGGCTCTGCTCGCTGTGTGCCTGCAGGCGGCTCACGTCAACCCCGAGCACGCTGCAGTGTGTGGCGCTCACGAGTGAAGCCACTGCCCCCGTGTCGAGTAGGATCCAGGTGCGCTGCCCGTTCACCTGTCCTACCAGTGATGTGGCCCCCGTGATCGCCGCCACCAGCTCCCATAGCCAGTCACCTGTCCTCACCGCGTCCTTGGGTGTTGTGGTCGGAATCTGTGCGGGGGTCACTCGCTCACCATTATTACTATCGTTGTTTTGTTTTGGGACCTCGTCGATTGCACCCTTAGGTGGTCCACTCTCCAGGGGGCGTTGGCGTTTAACCCTGGCGCCTGTCTAGTGCGGGCGATTTGAGGACAGTCTCTCACGAGGTGCCCGCGGCGGTCGCACAGGTAACACGCTCGGGGAAGGGCGGTGGCCCCGTAGGAGCTTCCCCGCACGTTCCCTCTTTCCCCTCCCGTACGCCGCTGCCCAGACTCTGCCTCTAGTAGGGCCACCCTCCCGGCTAGCCCCCCTACCGTGGAGCGCATTTCCCCCATTTCCGACTGAATGGTCTCCACTGTGGACTGTAGTTTGGTGATATGGCCACCAACTTGGGTCACCTGGCCGACTATATCACCCATGCCGGTCTGTAGCCCTGCTACCCATCCCGGGGTTGTCTCGCGGGCTACCGGGGGCTCCCTTTCCCGACCCCTTACCGTCGTGGCGAGCTCCTGTTCCTCCTCTTCCTACTCTACCGACAGGCTTGCGATGGTGCGCTCTCTTCCCAGCCCCCGGAGCTGCGCGCGTTCGCTGGAAATTCCTTCACATTTACGCGCGCGCTCGACAAGGGCGTTAAAGGGGAGACGTGTATAGCTCATGTCTGGCTGCCACCACGACGTGCGAGTCAAGTATCGCTGGATCTTCTCAGCGGCAATCTCCTCAATCATCTCTGTCGTGTATCCCAGGTGTGCGATCTTTGTTAGCTCGCGCACATCCTCGGCATAATCACGCAGGTCCTCGCCGGGTTGGCGGTAGCGTGCCTCTAAGGCTGCTTTTGCCTACTCCTCATCACGCGTACCGAAACGCAGATCAAGTCGGCGCATCAGTTCCTCTAGCTGTGTCTGCGCGCTTGTGGGTAGGGCTTCCACAAAATTGGCTGCCCGCCCATCCAGGTTCATAATAAGTTGGCGTAACGCCTGCGCGTCCGTCCACCCATTAATCTCTTTAGCCCCTATGACGTTGCGGGCGAATGCCTTCCACCAAGGAGCCCCCCGGCTGGTAAATATATGCCATATTTTTGCGTGGGGTAACGCGGGGGTTCGTACCGCTTCTGACGCCAAACTGTGGGGGCTGCCGTCCCCCGCCATCACTGAATTGTCGGGGCCGTTGCCCCCTGACTCCCCCATTACATTTGTACTACTACCACCTGGCAGTTCTGTAGGGTTCGGGTTAGCGACCTCCAACTCCTCGCCCCCCGGGGCCCCTGACTTTGTTACCGACCGCGTTGGCATGGCTCAATTAGTGGGCTTGTACGCTTTACTCTTGCGGCGCGCTACGCGGGTTCAGTGGCGGCGTGCTGCGGTGAGCGCGCTCGCGAAGCAAGACTCTGTCCCGTACGTAAAAAAATGGGTACGGCGCACTGATGCGTGACTCACGTACGTAAACAAATGGGTACGGTGCGCCGACGCGTGATTTCAGTACGTAAACAAATGGGTACGGTATGCTGACGCATGACTCCCTCACACACACGCTCTACGCGCCTAGGCAATAACAAACCCAACACCGCTACCTGCCCTGCCCCATACACCAATCACACGCGAGGGAGTTGGGTTCGGGGGTGAGAGGGCAGGGGTGTCTGCCGTGCGCGCGCCGCTTATTGGAGGGAGTCACTCCGCTCTGATTTAAAAGGGCCGTTTAAACAGCCGCGCGTGTACGCGCACACCAGGCGCTTAGCTCTCTGCTTTGCTAGAAACAACCGCGCATGCACGCGACCGCAAGACACTCCCGTAAATAGTCGCCCAGGTATGCGAACGCTAAGCACTCCCGTAAACAGTCGCACAGGTACGCAAGCGCTAAGCACTCCCGTAAACAATCGCCCAGGTACGTGAACGCTAAGCGCTCCCGTAAACAGCCGCACGGGCACGCGAATGCTAAGCACTCCCGTAAACAGTCGCCCAGGTACGCGAACGCTAAGCACTCCCGTAAACAGTCGCCCAGGCACGCGAACGCTAAGCACTCCGGTAAACAGTCGCCCAGGTACGCAAACGCTAAGCACTCCCATAAACAGTCGCCCAGGTACGCAAACGCTAAGCACTCCGGTAAACAGCCGCACGGGCACGCGAACGCTAAGCACTCCCGTAAACAGTCGCCCAGGTACGCAAACGCTAAGCACTCCGGTAAACAGCCGCACGGGCACGCGAATGCTAAGCACTCCGCCTTCCTCTTCACACTCACAAAGACCACACGACACAGTTTATCCCCCTACTAGCTATTTTATTCACCGCGAGTAACCCGCTAAACTACTCGTGATTGTGTGGGTCAGCAGACTTTAGCTTATCCCTCGGGGATCCTGGGCTGAACTTATCCTGCCTGCCTCTCCGCTTTCTTCCCTCTGATCAATTAGCCCGCACTCACCTTAGTCCCAATCTGATGCTGCAGAAGCTGTGGAACGGTGATGTTCCCGCACCCCGTGCCCCCCTGTCCAATCAGAGGTCTGGATTTTCCCGCCCTCGGATCACCGCTCTGGTGACGTCACCGCAGTGGTTTATTGGACGTCCGCTTTCCGTTCTTCCAGCTATCCGCCCACTGACTCGTGTTTGTGTGTGTGTGGTTCCACTCGCGGTGGCTAAACAGCCCCTGCCATGACCATGCCATTACAATCCCAGGTCACAGCACCGCGGTGCTCTTCAGCCTCGGGGGTAGGTCGCCCAATTTCCCGGCTGCAGGAAACCATGAAGCTTGATCTCATTAGGGGCTTCTGGATAAAAACCTGTTGGCCAGGTGACCTTCCCTCCCGGCTCTACGTGGGGTGTGTGTGCATTCGTGTGATGGGCGCGCCACGTCGGCGCCGTCACTCCCCGGTGGCTGCGTCACGGCGGTGGGCACGGCCCCGATGGAGCGGCTCCGCTGCCGCGGCACCACAACCTCTGGGTCACTGAGCCGCTTCCAAACACCCCCCATGTCAAATACATAAGCAGGAACCTGTATCGTGAGCAGCAGCATTATTTGAATACTCTGCCAAAACAATTTGAATTGTGGAGTGGTGGCACAATTCCGCAATAGCTTTATCATATCTCTGGTGATAGGAAGAATTTCTACAAGACCGAGTTCTAGAGAACCCCTTTACGCGATGTTTTGGTCTACTCTTCCACACTGGGCGGATGTTTCAGTAGAGGAAGGAGTACCCACAATTTAACGCACCGCATCCACGGCCCCTCTCCTAAGTGGGCGTCCCCAGCCCGAATGCTCGCAGGAAGCCCTCCCAGCCTCCCTGCTCGACGAACCAGGCCCCGCACACGTTCACCAACAAGGCGGCCACCACGTCCGTCACGGCCGACTTCTCCGCGTCGCTCAGACGTACGCAGTCCACCAGCCTCTTCGCGAGGGAGGAGCGAGCAGAGCACCACCAGGACCACCACGCGGCCCCAGCTCGCAGAGCCATCGCGGATGACTTCCCAGGCCACGTCCATGAGCAGCCGGCGGTGCCCTCGGTGCTCCACCCACTCCGTGTGAGGAACAGGTCCCCCAGGCAGTTGACCACCTCCTGCACCAGCTGTGCTGGCTAAACCTTCTGCAGCTGCTGGACCTGCAGCTGCTCCTGCACCTGCAGCTACTCCGTCTGTGTCACCAGGTGAGCCATGTAGCCGACGATCAGATCCGCTGTCAAGACGGTCAGCAGCTGCAGCACCTCCTTTTCCTCCCCCTCATCTTCTTCCTCCTCCTGCCCGTGTCTCATTCCTCCTCCCCGTGTCCCACTCCCTCCCCCTGTCTCCCTCCACCTCCCTGTGTCTCCCTCCTACTGTAATGTTTTGCTTTTGCAAAACACGTACTAATTTGTCAGTTACTCCCGAGATATATGGTATTTTAATTGTTTTAACAATCTTATCGATTTCAGCATTGTTGCTTTGCCATCGTGATTTGGCATTCAATGCTCTGTTAATTTGAGCATTATTGTAGCCATTCTGTCGTAGTGCTTCTTTAACGTGTTTAATCTCTCTCACGAGACTTTCACCATCTGACACTGCTTTAGCCTGATATATCAGCGTCTTGATAAGAGAGGATGTCTGAGCTGGGTGATGATGTGATTCTGCATTCAAATAGCATCAGTGTGTGCGTTCGCTTTCTGTAAACGCTGTGTGCTATTTTACCATTTAGGCCATGTCCAAGCAAAATATCTAGGAACGGGAATGTGTTATTCACCTCCATTTCCATGGTGAACTGGATGGCCGGGTTTTGTGCATTGAGATGATTTAGAAAATCATTAAGTGTATCTTTACCATGTGGCCAGGCAACCAAAGTGTCATCCACATATCTAAACCAAAAACATGGTTTCAATGTGCTCGAGACAAGTGCTCTTGTTTCAGAGTTTTCCATGTGCATATTTGCTATAGCCGGAGATAAAGGAGAGCCCATTGCTGCTCCTTCCTTTTGTTTAAATAAATCACCTCCAAAAGAAGTAAGTGTTATTTAAACAATGATGAGCCAGTTTCAGAATATATTTTGGTAAACCTGTATTCTTTACTAGTGTATCAAGTAATTTAAGTGACTCGTTCACTGGAACCTTAGTGAATAGAGAAATCACATCAAAACTCACCAGAATATCATTAGGGTAAAGTTTAATATCTTTATTCACATTCACAAGATGTTCTGAATTTCTTATGTATGAAGATGTCCTCCCGATGTAGGGATGTAATTGTTTAGTTATATGTTTTGCTAATTTATATGTGGCAGAGCGAATTGTACTGACTATGGGTCGTAATGGGATGCCGATTTCATGAATCTTTGGTAGCCCATACAGTCTAGATGGTTTTGAGGCCCTTGGAATTATTCGGTATTGCTCATTCTTAGGGATTAATGAATTTGCAATTATTGCAGTAGTCTGACGTTCTAAAGTATTAATAGGATCTCGTTTAATTTTAATGTGGGTACTTTTCTCTAGTAAATCTTTAATTTTATTATCATAATTGGCTCGTGGCATCACCACAGTAGTGCGGCCTTCATCAGCTGCCAGGATTTTAAAATCTTTATTTAAATAAATCTCTCTTAAGGCTTTTGCTTCGTTCGAGCTAATATTTATTTTTGGTACTTTGCTATTTTCAATTATTTTGGCAACCTCGTGTCTAGTCATCTCTGCCTCATTATGTGGAAGGAGTCTAACTGCTGATTCTACCTCAGCAATTATCTCATCCACTGGAATTGTGCGTGGGGTAACGGCAAAGTTAAGGCCTTTAGAAAGGACAGAGATCATGTCACTGGTTAAAACAGTGTTAGTCAAGTTCATTACGGGTTTGTTTTTAAATTGTTCGTTTTTAGTGGGTATTTGTTTATTATGAAGTCTAGATAATTTATTCATTTGGCTAGTTTTGGTTAGATTAAACACATTATCAGCCGATTGTTGTGTTATGGTCTCGATTATATTCCAATAATGCATTGATCTACTTGCTTATATCTAAGTGCAACTGCCTTAGAGATTCTGAAATGTAAGATAATTCACTCCTGTTGTGCTGTATTCTCTCTATTAATAATCATTTGCTAGCTTTGTGTAGTATTTGGTTAGCTTTAGCAGACTTTGTGATGTGTTATTTTAACTGCGTTTGGTATTAACTTCGAATCTCTGCACCTTTTGAGGAACGTCAGTGAAGATATCAATTCCATCCGCTTGATGCGGAGCTTCTCCAACTTTCTGGTTTTAAGAAAAGTATCCTCCCCATAGAGGTTAGTCAGTTTAACACGTAGGCTTTCGCGACCAATATTATTCATAATAAACGTGTTTGGGTTAGATCGCGTTATTAATAAATGTGTCGTAACCCTCCACCACCCGACACGGCCAATCAGTAAAAAAGTGTCATGTTGACAAAAGACAAAATAGTTCACTACTTTAGCCCACTGGTGTGTTGAAGAGTGAATCCACAACATTTACATTTTTTTAGTATGACGTTTCGCTGGTAATTACATCCAGCATCATCGGGCAATTCGCCAGAATGGTGAAGCCCTCACTCACTCGCGGTCTTAAATAGAGCAGCAGGGTGACATCATTTAACTCATTCAGGTGCAGTGATTTGAGGCGGAGTGGGGGGTATTTTAATTATATAATAGATTAGTAATCAGTCAAATGTTATGATCAGTAATAAGTTGTAGATTAGTAATTAGGTGTAATGTGTATTATTGTAATTATATACTACGTTAGTAATCAGTTAATTAGTATGTTTCCCCACAACGAGGGTATACAGCTGCTCTGACATGGGACGACCCTGTCGTACACCTCTTCTGAAGCTGACAGGGGCAGTGAGCGTACCGTTGACTTTGATTAGACACTGGACTTCAGTGTAGAGCAGGCGGTTCAGTCCCAGGAAGCTGGTCCCAAAACCAAACGCCCTCGGTGGTCCCATTAGGTACCCGTGGTCAAACGCCTTCTCTTGGTCGAGGGAGAGAAGCGCGAGTGGGAGCCCCCTTTCTCTCGAAGAGGGTGCTGAGGTCTCTGACGAGGAAGACGCCATCATGAATTGTTCTCACTGGGACCGTGTGGGCCTGGTCACTGCCCACCACCTGAGCCAATACAGTCTTCATCTTGGAGAATAGCGCTTTGGCCAGAATTCTTCTCTCCTTATAAACGTCTATGCCTGCCCAAGATGAAATCTGGAGAGACCTACCGCGCAGTCAGGGCCGCAGTCGCGACAGCAGCTCCCTGCGTCCCGGGAGCCGGTGCGGGTTGCCGGACCGCGTCACCGGCGCCGTTCGGAGCGCCACGGGCGCTGTGTCGGGCGGAGTGGCGCAGCGCGTGCCCGTGGTGCCGTCGCCGGGCATTGCGCGCAAGCAGCATCACGTGTCGTGCAGTCAGGGCGGCATGGGTCGGTGGGTGGGTGTGTGGGTCGGTTTGGGTGGGTGGGTCGGTTTGGGTGGGTGGGTCGGTTTGGGTCAGTGGGTGGATGGGTGGGTCGGTGTGGGTGGGTGGGTCGGTTTGGGTCGGTGGGTGGGTTGGTCGGTCGGTGTGTGGGTCGGTGGGTGGGTGGGTCGGTCGATGGGTGGGTGGCCACTCACATTGATTGACAAACATAGAAGCTGCAACCAATATCGGTGACTCTCATGTGGCCGGCCTGAGAGAGCATCACGTTGTCCTGGACGCACACGGGGAGGCAAGGGGAGGTCACGCTCAGAGGCTGCCCTGTGAGCGGTCAGCCAGCAGTGGATCGACCCACGAACAACGACAATTACAAAGGTCCCCTCGTGTAGCCGCTAGCAGGCTGTAGGGCCAAGTGCTGTTAGAAGTAGCTAGTAGCAGCACTGCCTATGCAAGCTGACAATGTGGCACACACAGAGGGAGTGGGTGGCCAGTACCACGGCCGGCCGCCTTTGTCTCCCCCATTGGGCGATGTTTACTACACACCACCGCTACAACAGGAGCGAGCGCGAGTGCGTCGTGGGGAGCGTGCGCGCCCCCAGAGTGCCCTCCGCTATCACCGGCTTTGATGACCGCGTGGACGATGCCGCGGGACTTGGTCTGGGCCAGGAAGCGGACGATTCCACTGGTGTATGACCTCAACGCGGCGTCGTTGATGCGCCAGATCACCGCTCGCTTGCTCAAGTCGTAGAGGCAATCCCGGCGGCGGCAGCAGCAGCAACGACGACGATAGCGATGATGACGGTAATGAAGATGATGATGACGATGATGATAATGACGATAATGATGACAATGACGATGGTGATAATCACGATGACGATGGTGATGATGACGATAGTGATAATGACGATAATGATGACGATAATAACAATGGTGATGATGCGTACTTCAACAGCTGCAGCACGAGGCAGTTGTGTCCGCGGAAGTGGAACGAGTGCAGGACGCGGATGACGCCGTGCAGCTCAGCACTGCCCTCCCCTGCAGCTCCGTGATCAGCTTCAGCTCCATCCTCTGCATCTCCATCTTGGTAGGGCTGCGTGCACACAGCAAGTCTGTGGGTCTCTGGGTCTCTGTGGGTCTCTGTGGGTTTCTACGTGTGTCTATGGATCTCTATGGGTGTTTGGGGGTCATAGTAGTTTTACGGAGGTTATTATTATTTTTTACTATTTTACTCATTATTTTGTAACCATGTATTTACTTCCATTATCTATTATTTTCTTCATTTATAATTATTACGACTGCGGCCGCTTTGTTAAGACCACCACCACCCACACCATTTCCAACCACACCAAAACACCACCACCCACTCACACCACCATCCCCATCACCCCTGCAACAACCCACTTGATGGGCAGTGCCAGCATCTTCACAGCCACCAGGAATCCCATCTTGTGGTCCACACACCGCAGCACTACTTCCTGCCCTTCCTTGCCAAATTATTCTCTCGCACCTCGAAGTGGTATTGGAGCTGCTCCTGGGGAATATAAAATGGAGCAGATGAGGCAGCAGCGCTGCCACAAGCCAGTCAGTCACAATCACGATGTGAATGTTTAACGCTTAGTGGTAGGAGCAGCAGTGGTAGTAGTGGTTAGTAGTAGCAGTAGTGTGTGTGTGTCTGTATGTGCGAGTCTCACAGGGATATAGTTGTGGGTCTCTGTGGGTGTCTCTGTGTCTGTGCGTCTCACTGGGATGTAGCTGTGGGTCTCTATTGGTGCCTCTTTGAGTCTCAATGGGTATCTGTAGATCTCTATAGGTGTCTGTGAGTCTCACAGGGATGTAGTTGTGGGTCGTTATGGGTGTATCTATGGGTGTCTCAATGGGTGTCTCAATGAGTGTGTCTATGAGTGTCTGTCTTTGTGAGCCTCACAGGGATATATTTGTGTTCTTGGTTGTCGTAGCCATCGTTGTTGATGCAACCGCGGGATTTGCCCTCGTCCACAGAGACAAAACAAACTTGACAGACGTCGGCCAGCTCCTCCTGTCGCTCGGTCAGGCGAGGCAGGAAGAGTGCCAGGATCACTGCACACCTGACAACAACTATGGGTTTTTTTTCTTTACCGACAGAACCAGAGTGTTTCTTACACACCAATAAGCCCAGTAAATTGGCACAGTAGGGGGCACAGGTGGTGCATCAGCCACTCGTCTCAGTCGGTCGACCCGTGGCACCTGTTGGGTCTGCCCCGTGACCTCCTGCCAGCGGGAGTTCGACACTTCACTTGGCTTAAAAGTGCACATAGCCTGGCACAAGCGTCGTTATGATGTCACCGCCACTTAGTGGCGAATGGCGGTTGTTGTGTGTGTGTGTATATTCAATCAGGCCAAGAATGTGTGCACCACAGAGTGAATCTCACTGCGGTACAGTGGACAGGCCATGCCGCGCCGCTGCAACTCGAAGATGCAGCGGCGGCACGTGGCAAGGTGGCCGCCGTCGCCGTGAACCAACGTGCAGCTACGCGGCTCACACTGGCACACCACGCACCCACCCACAACACCACCACTACCCACACCACAACCACCACCCACAACACCACCACCACCCACAACACCACGCACCCACCCACAAGACCACCACCATCAGCCACACCAACACCACCCACACCACCAACACCACCAACCACACTTCCAGCACCACCACCCATGCCACCACCACCTATACCAACACCCGCACCAAAACCACCCACACCACCAGCACCACCCACAACAACACCACCACCCACAACACCACCACCACCCACACCACCACCCACACCAACGCCACCCGCACCACAAACACCACCAACCACACTACCAGCAGCACTACCCAGGCCACAACCACCCATGCCACCACTACCTACATCACCACCACCCACACCACCACCACCACCAACCACACCACCACCACCACCCACACCACGCACCCACCCACAACACCACCACCCACACCATCACCACCACCCACACCACCACCGCTACCGGCTGGAGTGTAAGAAGGAGAGGCAGTGGTGGAGGTGGTGTTGACGCTGGCACCTGCTCGCCTGTTGTCGGCTGTCACTACGGAGAATATCTTCATGAGCAGCGCTAATACTGAGTGTCTGAGATCTCTGAGTGAGAATCCCTCCACACCAAACACCTCCCCCAGGGGGTCCCCCGCCACACCTCACCAGGTACTGCCTCTCTTCATCGTAAAGTCGCCTCCGCTTGATGTACTGTTCCACGTAGTGGAACACCTGCTCCACAGTGAATGTGTCGCCCTCGGCACCGACCGACTGCAGCAGTGGAAGCATCCGAGGCACCGGCTTCAGGAGTGTTCCTCCGAGCTTGTCAGAGACATGGACAATTCCATGCACTGTATGTGTTCTGTATTTGTACGTGGATAGTAACGACAGTGGATGTACATTCACTCCGAGTCTTTACTGGGTCGTTAAACAGCATGGGGTACACAATGACGTGAAACTTCACATCTACCCTACCTCCGTGCTCCATGCCGAAAAGCCACTGCAGTGGTAATAAAACTGCAACGTATTTTATTCATCAACCTGCATTTTCTTATTTTTCCCAAATTTTAACCCGGGTTGGGCTGTCGCCATCCTGCCCTGGAACCAATTATTCATTCGTGTCTCTAGCAGACCATTGCAAGCCTTGTGTTAGAGAATGGCTCACTGAAGCTGATATCACAGAGCTACTTCTGAGTACCCTTCAAGTGCCCTCTGGTCCACAGTAAAGAGCAGCACCCTCCCACCTGTCCTTTAAGTAGGAGTAACGTTGGTCATAACAATGTTCTTTTCGTTGAAATGTATCCAAATTAAGTGCAGAACCACATTTCAGCAATGTGATGGTTTATTTTGTGCTGTCAATGACGACAAGGCTGAGATCATTTACTCGCTAGACTTGAGAACCCGTTTTAATCACTTGCGGGTGCCTGTATTCAAACCCAAGTACTCCGTGGTGCCAGTTCCGTGCTATGACCTCTTGGCCACTGGGCCGCCTCTAAACACCCCCCATGTCAAATACATAAGCAGCAACCTGTACCGTGAGCAGCAGCATTCTTTGAATACTCTGCCAAAATAATTTTTATCGTGGAGTGCTGACACAATTCCTCTCCTCAGTGGGCGTCCCCAGCCCAAATGCTCGCAGGAAGCGCCCCCAGCCTCCCTGCTCGACGAGCCAGTTCCCGCACGCGTTCACCAGCAGGGCGGCCACCGCGTCCGTCACGGCCGACGTCTCCTCCGCGTTGCTCAGACGTACGCATTCCACCAGCCTCTTCGCGAGGGAGGAGCGAGCAGACCACCACCAGGACCACCACGCGGCCCCAGCTCGCGGAGCCATCGCGGAGGACCTCCCAGGCCACGTCCACGAGCAGCCGGCGGGGCCCTCGGTGCTCCACCCGCTCCTCCGTGTAGCTCACCAAGTCCAGAACGGAGTCTCTGAACCGCGCGAGGGACAGGTCTCCCAGGCAGTTGACCACCTCCTGCACCAGCTGCGTTGGCTGAACCTCCTGCAGCTGCTGAACCTTCTGCACCTTCTGCAGCTGCTCCTGCACCTGCAGCCACTCCGTCTGTGTCGCTAGGTGAGCCATGAAGCCGGCGACCAGATTCGCTGGCAAGACGGTCAGCAGCTGCAGCGCCTCCTTCTCTTCCTCCCCCTCGTCTTCCTCCTCCACCTCATCATCTTCCTCCTCCCCCTCTTTAGACTCCTTCTCCTCTGTCTCCCTCTAACTCCCTGTGTGACCCTCCTCCCCCGGTCTCCTTCCTCGTCCCCGTGCGTCCCTCCTCCTTCCCCCGTCTCCCTCTTCCCTGTGTCTCCCTCTTTTTTCTTTTTGCTGATGAAGTTTTTTTTATTTCCACAAGGTGTAAACGCCGTATCCCTTATTTTGTAATTGTAATTCTGGGCCAAAGAGGTCCCACAAACGTAAACGTTTTGTATTTAAAATATAACACAACAACAATGAATGGCTTAGTGGGTAAAGTAAGACGCACGCCAAAACGGGTGAGTTAAATAAATCCAATCTCTCCTACCGGATTATAGGACGCAAACCAAACTTTGTTGTAACAAGAACATAAAAAAACTGATTCTCTTAATCAGGTGAATACGGTAAAGGGGCTGAGTCTGTGGTTGCCGGTGTGGTGAGTCTGTGGGTCTCTGTGTGGTGACGATGTCTATGGGTCTCTGTGGTGATGGCAATGTCGGGTGGTGGCGGGTTTAACCACACAACATTTATATATTCACGCGATCTAACCCAAACAAAACCTGTACTACGGAGTCAAAAACAACGACGTGAGGGCTCTCCGACGCGCGTCTCGGTTGGGGTGAGGGTGCTTTCTGTTGTATATGTAGGTTATGAAAATTTGATGTAAATAATAAAAATTAAATGAAATTTGCATAATAATCCGACATTATGCTAATTGATGTAAGTGCATAGACTATGCTAATTCGAGAGATAATCGTATTAATTTATGCTAGTGTATGTGTGATTATGCTACTGCGAGCCGTTATGATAATTAGGCCCCGCCTCGTTGACGAGGGTCGTTTATCAATCGGGATAATGCAATTAATCGTATGCAGTTATGCAGGTACTGTGAGCATGTCACATTAAACTCGGCTGTGTTGTTTAACTTCGTATTATCGATGGGTATAATACAATTATTCTCGCTTTAACATTTACTGAGTATGTGTTAGTGTGTTCAGCCAGGTCTCCAAGTTCAGATCTCAGCACAGAATACAGTTCTTATGCATAAATTTCAGGAAAGAACACACAACACTTCCGTGTTAATCAATTTTAATGACGATAGTGATAATGACGATAATGATGACGATGGTGATAATGATGACGATGGTGATAATGATGACGATAATAACAATGGTGATGATGCGTACTTCAACAGCTCCAGCACGAGACAGTTGTGTCCGCGGAAGTGGAACGAGTGCAGGACGCGGATGACGCCGTGCAGCTCAGCACTGCCCTCCCCCTGCAGCTCCGTGATCACCTTCAGCTCCATCCTCTGCATCTCCATCTTGGTAGGGCTGCGTGCACACAGCAATTCTTTGGGTCAGTTTAACACGTAGGCTTTCGCGACCAATATCATTCATAATAAAGGTTTTTGGGTTATATCGCGTTTATTTATAAATGTGTCGCAACCCTCCACCACCCGACACGGCCAATCAGCAAAAAAGTGTCACGTTGACAAAAGACAAACAATTCACTACTTCAGCCCACCGGTGTGTTGAAGAGTCAATCCACATTTACAGTTTGAGTACGACGTTTCGCTGGTAAATACATCCAGCATCATCAATTGCTTGATGATGGTAAATACATCCAGCATCATCAATTGCTTGATGATGCTGGATGTATTTACCAGCGAAACGTCGTACTCAAACTGTAAATGTGGATTGACTCTTCAACACACCGGTGGGCTGAAGTAGTGAATTGTTTGTCTTTTGTCAACGTGACACTTTTTTGCTGATTGGCCGTGTCGGGTGGTGGAGGGTTGCGACACATTTATAAATAAACGCGATCTAACCCAAACACCTTTATTATGAATTATTTGGGTCTCTGTGGGTCTCTATGAGTGTCTAAGGGTGTCTATGGATCTCTATGGTTGTCTCTAGTTTATAGTAGTCTTAAGAGGGTTATTATTTTAGTGAGATAGTTTCAGTTTATATTTAGAGAGTTTTACGGAGGTTATTATCATTGCTGTTTACTATTATACTCATTATTTTGTAACCATGTTGTATTTACTACCATTTATGATCTATTATTATTTTATTCATGTATAATTATTACGACTGCTCCCACTGTGTTAAGACCACCACCACCCACACCATTTCCAACCACGCCACATCACCACTACCCACCCACCCCCCCACCAACCCCATCACCCCTGCCCCAACCCACTTTCCGTGCAGTACCAGCATCTTGACAGCCACCAGGAATCCCATCTTGTGGTCCACGCACTGCAGCACCACACCCTGCCCTCTCTAGCCAATCTTCTCTTGCACCTCGAAGCCCTATTGGTGCTGATCCTGGGGTATCTAAAAAGCAGCCGAAGCAGCAGCAGCGCCGCCACAGCCAGTCAGAGTCACAATCACGATGGGAATATTTAACGCTTAGTGGTAGGAGCAGCAGTGGTCGTAGTGGTTAGTAGTTAGTAGTAGCAGTAGTGCCTGTGTGTCTGTGTGCCTTTGTGTGTGTGCCTGTGTTTGTGTGTCTGTCTGTGCGAGTCTCACAGGGATATAGTTGTGGGTCTCTGTGGGTATCTCTGTGTCTGTGCATCTCACTGATATATAGCTGTGGGTCTCGATTGATGCCTCTGTGAGTCTCTATGAGTGTCTCTGTGGATCTCTATGGGTGTCTGAATGGGCTCTGTGGGTGTCTCTGTGAGCCTCACAGGGATGTAGTTGTGGGTCGTTATGGGTGTTATCTATGGGTCTCTATAGGTGTCTCAATGGGTGTATCTATGGATGTCTGGGTCTCTGTGAGCCTCACAGGGATGTATTTGTTTTCTTGGTCGTCGTAGCCATCGTTGTAGATGCCACCGCGGGATTTGCCCTCGTCCATAGAGAAAAACCAAACTTGACAGACGTCGGCCAGCTCCTCCTCCTGGCGCTCGGTCAGGCGAGGCTCGAAGAGAGCCAGGATCGCTGCAGACGTGACAACAACAACTTAAATCATTAACTATGTTTTTTTCTTTACCGAAACAACCAAAGAGTGTTTTTACACACACCAAAAAGCCCAGCAAGTTGGCGGTTGTTGTGTGTCTGTGTGTGTGTCTGTGTGTGTGTGTTCTGTAGCGGTTAGCGCGCTGCGCTATGAACCTGGCGACCCGGGTTTGATTCCCGCTCACGGCCAACACCAGTGACGATTTTCTGAACCGGTCCCGGGCTTCCCCTAGGTCGACTCAGCCTCAAATGAGTACCTGGTGCGGTGTGTAAACATTGCCACTGGGGAGACAAAGGCGGTCGGGCGTGGTGCTGGCCACCCACCCCCTCGTGTACCGTTCCGGCCTTCATAGGTGCTCGCTAACAGCACTTGCCCCTACAGTCTGTTAAGGCTATATGGGGGATCTTTATCTTTGTGTTCTGTCAGACCAGGAATGTGTGCACCACAGAGTGAATCTCCCTGCGGCACAGGGGACAGGCCATGCCGCGCCGCTGCAACTCGAAGACGCAGTGGCGGCATGTGGCAAGGTTTTCGCTGTCGCCGTGAACCAACGTGCAGCTACGTGGCTCACACCGGCACACCACGCACCCACCCACAACACCACCACCACCCACAACACCACCCACAACACCACCAGCACCACCACCCATGCCACCACTACCTACACCACCACCAACCACACCACCCACACCATCACCATCCACCACCGCTACCGGCTGGAGTGTAAGAAGGAGAGGCAGTGGGGGAGGTGGTGTTGACGCTGGCACCGGCTCGCCTGTTGTCGGCCGTCACTACGGAGAATAACTTAATGAGCAGCGCTGCCACCGAGTGTCTGAGATCTCTGAGTGAGAATCCCTCCAGACAAAACACCTCCTCCAGGGGGTCCCTGCCACACCTCACCAGGTACTGCCTCTCTTCATCGTAAAGTCGCCTCCGCTTGATGTACTGTTCCACGTAGTGGAACACCTGTACCACCGTGAATGTGTCGCCCTAGGCACCGACCGAATGCAGCAGAGGAATCATCCGAGGCACCGGCTTCAGGAGAATGTTCCTGCGAGCTTGTCAGAGACATGGACAATTCCATGCACTGTATGTGTTCTGTATTTGTACGTGGATAGTAACGAGAGTGGATGTGCATTCACTCCGAGTCTTTACTGTGTCGTTAAACAGCATGGGGTACACAATGACGTGAAACTTTACATCTACCCTACCTCTGTGCTCCATGCCGAAAAGCCACTGCAGTGGTAATAAAACTGCAACGCATTTTATTCATCAACCTGCATTTTCTTATTTTTCCCAAATTTTAACCTGGGTTGGGCTGTCGCCATCCTGCCCTGGAACCAATTATTAATTCGTGTCTCTAGCAGACCATTGCAGGCCTTGTGTTAGAGAATGG
Source organism: Petromyzon marinus (assembly GCF_048934315.1). Taxonomy (NCBI): domain Eukaryota; kingdom Metazoa; phylum Chordata; class Hyperoartia; order Petromyzontiformes; family Petromyzontidae; genus Petromyzon; species Petromyzon marinus. The sequence goes on from NC_133689.1 coordinate 14,735,162, forward strand.
CTCACTGAAGCTGATATCACAGAGCTACTTCTAATTACCCTTCAAACGCCCTCTGGTCCACAGTAAAGAGCAGCACCCTCCCACCTGTCCTTTAAGTAGGAGTAACGTTGGTCATAACAACGTTCTTTTCGATGAAATTTATCCAAATTAAGTGCAGAACCACATTGCAGCCATGTAATGGTTTATTTTGTGCTGTCAATGACGACTGGGCTGAGATCATTAGCTCGCTAGAATTGAGAACCTGCTTTGATCACAGGCGGTGTGGATTCAAACCCAAGTACTCCGTGGTGCCTGGTCAGTGCTATGACCTCTGGGTCACTTAGCCGCCTCCAAACACCCCCATGTCAAATACATAAGCAGCAACCTGTATCGTGGGCAGCAGCATTCTTTGAATACTCTGTCAAAAAATCTTCTTTGGTTCTTTCGGTAAAGTCACGTAGAATGAGAATAAAATAATAAATTGATAAAATAAAATAACACAATAATATTCTCACGACGTTTCGGCCACAACACAAGCGGCCTTCATCAGGTGAAGGGAGCGAGACTGTCTGGTAGGACAGCGCTGGAGTGAGAGAGCCACGTTCAGATCACGGCTTTTAAGCTCTGTGAGAGGAACAAAGAGCCTTGACGAAGGAATTAGCATAAAATTTAGCATTGAAAAGGCTGAATGATTAGCTTGTGACTGGTCACAGAAATAGCTATGTTAAAAGTTAAAGCATACACATCCGCAGAGGCACCCATTATTAAAAGGAATTAGCATAGAATTTAGCATTGAAATAGCTAAATTAAGGCATTCGCTTGTAACTGCTACAGAAATAGTTACGTTGAAGTCAGAGCATACACATTCACCGAGGCACTTAGTACAAATCAAAACAGGAGAATTTAGCATTGAAATAACTAGGCGAATTTAGCATTGAAATAACTGAGTGATTTGCTAGTGACTGGTCACAGAAATGACTACAAATCTGAGCTATTCACAGTACTATATAGTGAGCCAATAAAAACTAAAATATAAATTACCTTCATGTTATCAATAAACTCTATATTCTCCAATCAGCTAAGCTACCAACCATAAGTCGTTATATATCACAATGCTATATGGCGAAAAAATGGGTGGATTCTTACCCTCAAATTTCCGTACCACGGATAGCTACGGGCCCCGTTCAGACGGACGAGTTCGTCCATGGTCGGAACAGAGGAGGGGGAGAGAGACAGCTGCGAAGCCCTAGTATACTCCATGTTGTAAACCATACCATTAACCGTGGTGTGAGAGGTATTAAGAGGCAATGCTGGCGAAAGAGCTGCGGTCTGAAGGTCATCGTAAAATTACAATTAATTAAGAACAGAAATGATTTAACACATCTTTCCAGTGGTTACTGAGCCTGAATCCATCTTCTCGGTTGAAATTGTCTCTGTGCTTGTATATGTGAATGGCCTCATGAACGAATCTCTCATGGTAGCCAGTTGGTTTGCAAAGAACCTCCGTCTTGGAGAAGTCAATGTCATGTGAGCCCACTGAATTGTAACAGTGATCTGCCACGGCAGAGGAGTTCGTCTTACCGTGTTTCAAGTCTGCTTTATGTTCGCGGATGCGATCCGAGATATGTCTTTTGGTTTCTCCAATGTAGCTACTACCACAGAGGCACTTTAGTTTGTAAACGCCCGGGTACTGTATGTCTGGAAGAGCATCTTTTACAGATGGAACTAAATCACGGATTTTGTGTACTGTGTTGAATCGGACCTGGATCTTGTGTTTATTCAGGATTTTGGAGATCTTTTTAGTGACCCCTGCAATGTAGGGTAAGGTGATGGTTTTGAGTGGCTCCACAAGAGGATCCTTCTTCATGACTGGAGTGATGGCTTTGCGGATTGTGTAGTCGGAGTAGCCATTAGCCCTGAGAGCCTGGTGTACGTGTTTGAGTTCACTGGTAATGTGTACCTGGTCGGAAATGCATTGGGCTCTATGGTATAGAGTCTTGATGAGGCAGTTCTTCTGGGATGGATGGTGGTGGGAATCCGGTTTCAAGTAAGCATCTGTATGGGTAGCTTTCCTGTAGACAGAGTGGCTCATTGAACCATCATGTCTCCTTTTAATTAAGACATCCAGAAAGGGTAGTTTGCCATCTTTTTCGACCTCCATGGTAAATCTGATGGCTGGGTGTATGGAATTGATGTGGTCGCGGAATTGGTCTAGAGCAGGCTGGCCATGTGGCCATATGACAAAGGTGTCATCAACGTACCTCTTCCATGAGGTCGGGCGTAGAGTGGCAGTCTGGATGGCGTCAGTTTCAAATTTTTCCATGACTACGTTGGCTACAACCGGAGATAGGGGGGAGCCCATTGGGGTGCCCTCAGTTTGTTTGTAGAAAGTTCCATTCCAGGTGAAGTATGTGTTGGTTAAGCAATGTCTCACCAGGGGGGGTACATCAGTATGCAGTCCTTGATGAACCAGGTCTTCAATGATAGCGATGGTGTCAGGTACCGGGACTTTGGTGAACAAGGACACCACATCAAAACTGACAAGCAGGTCGTTTGGAGAAAGGGAAATGTCTTTGATTGTCGATACCAGGTGAGTAGAATTTAGTACCGCAGAGGTGGTTTTTCCAGTGAAAGGTCGCAGTATATCAGCCAGAAAACGTGCCAGTTTGTAGGTGGGGGAGCTGATAGTAGAGACGATGGGACGAAGGGGTGTATCTTCTTTGTGTATCTTTGGAAGGCCATATAATCTTGGTGGTCTGGCAGCAGAGGGTTTCAACAAGAACTGTTTGTTCTGATCAATTAATGCTGTTGAATCAGAGATAATTTTGTTCGTTTTGGTGACCAGGCTGTTGGTGGGATCTCTTTTTATTTTTGTATAGCTGCCATCGTTGAGTAGTTCTTGAATTTTGTTGTTATATTCTGTTTTGTCCATGATGACAGTGGCATTGCCTTTGTCGGCTGAGAGAACGACAATATCATCCCTCTTTTTTAATTGAGATAATTCAAAACGTTCGTCTTTGCTGATGTTGCCACGTGGCAACTTAGCGTTTTTGAGGGTTGCAGCGATTTCAGATCTTGCTACGTCTGCAGAGATGTGACTCAAGCCCTTGAGTGCAACGTCGACATGGGCAATGATATCATTAACCGGTAAGTGTCTCGGTGTGACAGCAAAGTTTAGACCTTTAGCTAAAACGGATTTCAGACCATCAGAAATGGAACTGTTACTGCGATTAATTACGACTTTGTTGACGTCTATCTTTTCGGTGTGTGGATCCGATTTTTTTCTGGAGAGGTGATTGAATTTGGAAATCAAATTGTCCCTACATTTGTTCGACATAGTGGCAGCCGAAGAGGTAGTCATATTGTCTACATGTTCCCAATCCGATGTAGACATTGTTGCTGTCAATTTTAAGTGTGATTTGTAGAGTGTCTTGTCTAACTGATCGAGTTCGGTGCGTGTAAGTCTGATTTTTTCGAGATAAGAGCGAAGCTAGTTCTATCTAGAATTCGTTTTGCATTGAGAGAAGTTGCAACAGCAGAGGTTAGTCTAAGGTAATACCAACCGCATTTACACTAACCTCTGCTGTTGCAACTTCTCTCAATGCAAAACGAATTCTAGCTAGAACTAGCTTCGCTCTTATCTCGGAAAAAATCAGACTTACACGCACCGAACTCGATCAGTTAGACAAGACACTCTACAAATCACACTTAAAATTGACAGCAACAATGTCTACATCGGATTGGGAACATGTAGACAATATGACTACCTCTTCGGCTGCCACTATGTCGAACAAATGTAGGGACAATTTGATTTCCAAATTCAATCACCTCTCCAGCAAAAAATCGGATCCACACACCGAAAAGATAGACGTCAACAAAGTCGTAATTAATCGCAGTAACAGTTCCATTTCTGATGGTCTGAAATCCGTTTTAGCTAAAGGTCTAAACTTTGCTGTCACACCGAGACACTTACCGGTTAATGATATCATTGCCAATGTCGACGTTGCACTCAAGGGCTTGAGTCACATCTCTGCAGACGTAGCAAGATCTGAAATCGCTGCAACCCTCAAAAACGCTAAGTTGCCACCTAGCAACATCAGCAAAGACGAACGTTTTGAATTATCTCAATTAAAAAAGAGGGATGATATAGTCGTTCTCTCAGCCGACAAAGGCAATGCCACTGTCATCATGGACAAAACAGAATATAACAACAAAATTCAAGAACTACTCAACGATGGCAGCTATTCAAAAATAAAAAGAGATCCCACCAACAGCCTGGTCACCAAAACGAACAAAATTATCTCTGATTCAACAGCATTAATTGATCAGAACAAACAGTTCTTGTTGAAACCCTCTGCTGCCAGACCACCAAGATTATATGGCCTTCCAAAGATACACAAAGAAGATACACCCCTTCGTCCCATCGTCTCTACTATCAGCTCCCCCACCTACAAACTGGCACGTTTTCTGGCTGATATACTGCGACCTTTCACTGGAAAAACCACCTCTGCGGTACTAAATTCTACTCACCTGGTATCGACAATCAAAGACATTTCCCTGTCCCCAAACGACCTGCTTGTCAGTTTTGATGTGGTGTCCTTGTTCACCAAAGTCCCGGTACCTGACACCATCGCTATCATTGAAGACCTGGTTCATCAAGGACTGCATACTGATGTACCCCCCCTGGTGAGACATTGCTTAACCAACACATACTTCACCTGGAATGGAACTTTCTACAAACAAACTGAGGGCACCCCAATGGGCTCCCCCCTATCTCCGGTTGTAGCCAACGTATTCATGGAAAAATTTGAAACTGACGCCATCCAGACTGCCACTCTACGCCCGACCTCATGGAAGAGGTATGTTGATGACACCTTTGTCATATGGCCACATGGCCAGCCTGCTCTAGACCAATTCCGCGACCACATCAATTCCATACACCCAGCCATCAGATTTACCATGGAGGTCGAAAAAGATGGCAAACTACCCTTTCTGGATGTCTTAATTAAAAGGAGACATGATGGTTCAATGAGCCACTCTGTCTACAGGAAAGCTACCCATACAGATGCTTACTTGAAACCGGATTCCCACCACCATCCATCCCAGAAGAACTGCCTCATCAAGACTCTATACCATAGAGCCCAATGCATTTCCGACCAGGAACACATTACCAGTGAACTCAAACACGTACACCAGGCTCTCAGGGCTAATGGCTACTCCGACTACACAATCCGCAAAGCCATCACTCCAGTCATGAAGAAGGATCCTCTTGTGGAGCCACTCAAACCCATCACCTTACCCTACATTGCAGGGGTCACTAAAAAGATCTCCAAAATCCTGAATAAACACAAGATCCAGGTCCGATTCAACACAGTACACAAAATCCGTGATTTAGTTCCATCTGTAAAAGATGCTCTTCCAGACATACAGTACCCGGGCGTTTACAAACTAAAGTGCCTCTGTGGTAGTAGCTACATTGGAGAAACCAAAAGACATATCTCGGATCGCATCCGCGAACATAAAGCAGACTTGAAACACGGTAAGACGAACTCCTCTGCCGTGGCAGATCACTGTTACAATTCAGTGGGCTCACATGACATTGACTTCTCCAAGACGGAGGTTCTTTGCAAACCAACTGGCTACCATGAGAGATTCGTTCATGAGGCCATTCACATATACAAGCACAGAGACAATTTCAACCGAGAAGATGGATTCAGGCTCAGTAACCACTGGAAAGATGTGTTAAATCATTTCTATTCTTAATTAATTGTAATTTTACGATGACCTTCAGACCGCAGCTCTTTCGCCAGCATTGCCTCTTAATACCTCTCACACCACGGTTAATGGTATGGTTTACAACATGGAGTATACTAGGGCTTCGCAGCTGTCTCTCTCCCCCTCCTCTGTTCCGACCATGGACGAACTCGTCCGTCTGAACGGGGCCCGTAGCTATCCGTGGTACGGAAATTTGAGGGTAAGAATCCACCCATTTTTTCGCCATATAGCATTGTGATATATAACGACTTATGGTTGGTAGCTTAGCTGATTGGAGAATATAGAGTTTATTGATAACATGAAGGTAATTTATATTTTAGTTTTTATTGGTTCACTATATAGTATTGTGAATAGCTCAGATTTGTAGTCATTTCTGTGACCAGTCACTAGCAAATCACTCAGTTATTTCAATGCTAAATTCGCCTAGTTATTTCAATGCTAAATGCTCCTGTTTTGATTTGTACTAAGTGCCTCGGTGAATGTGTATGCTCTGACTTCAACGTAACTATTTCTGTAGCAGTTACAAGCGAATGCCTTAATTTAGCTATTTCAATGCTAAATTCTATGCTAATTCCTTTTAACAATGGGTGCCTCTGCGGATGTGTATGCTTTAACTTTTAACATAGCTATTTCTGTGACCAGTCACAAGCTAATCATTCAGCCTTTTCAATGCTAAATTTTATGCTAATTCCTTCGTCAAGGCTCTTTGTTCCTCTCACAGAGCTTAAAAGCCGTGATCTGAACGTGGCTCTCTCACTCCAGCGCTGTCCTACCAGAAAGTCTCGCTCCCTTCACCTGATGAAGGCCGCTTGTGTTGTGGCCGAAACGTCGTGAGAATATTATTGTGTTATTTTATTTTATCAATTTATTATTTTATTCTCATTCTACGTGACTTTACCGAAAGAACCAAAGAAGATGAATCATTGCAGTCACGAAAGCTTTAAATCGAAAATTAAAATCTGTCAAAAAATGTTTATTGTGGAGTGGTGGCACAATTCCGCAATTGCTTTCTCATACCTCTGGTGACAGGAAGAATTTCTACAAGACGGAGTTCTAGAGAACCCCTTTACTCGATGTTTTGGTCTACTCTTCCACACTGGGCAGATGAAGAGGAAGTAGTACCTACACTTTAACACACCGCATCCGCAGCCCCTCTCCTAAGTGGGCGTCCCCAGCCCGAATGCTCGCAGGAAGCCCTCCTAGCCTCCCTGCTCGACGAGCCAGGCCCCGCACGCGTTCACCAGCAGGGCGTCCACCGCGTCCATCACGGCCGCCGTCTTCTCCGCGTCGCGCAGACGTATGCAGTCGACCAGCCTCTTTGCGAGGGAGGAGCGAGCAGAGCACCACCAGGACCACCACGCGGCTCCGGCTCGCAGAGCCGTCGTGGAGGACTTCCCAGGCCACGTCCACGAGCAGCCGGCGGGGCCCTCGGTGCTCCACCCGCTCCTCCGCGTGGCTCACCAGAACGGAGTTTCTGAACCGCGCGAGGAACAGGTCTCCCAGGCAGTTGACCACCTCCTGCGCCAGCTGTGCTGGCTGAACCTTCTGCAGCTGCTGGAGCTGCAGCTGCTCCTGCACCTGCAGCTACTCCTGCACCTACATCTACTCCGTCTGTGTCGCCATGTGAGCCATGTAGCCGGCGATCAGATTCGCTATCAAGACGCTCAACAGCTGCAGCGCCTCCTTCTTTTCCTCACCTTCCTCCTCCCCCTCGTTTTCCTCCTCCCCCTCCTCCTCCTCCTCCCCCTCCTCCTCCACTTTCAAAACAAAGAGTGAGGACATAATATCAATAACCCGGGAATTTTATAGTGACCTCTTCTTTCCTGATAAAACGTCTATGCCTGCCCAGAATTTCCTAAAGAGCTCGGTGAAAGTACTGTCCTCCAGCAGGGCGTTGTTGAAGTGCCAGTAGGCCTCACCACTTGGTGTTCCACGCAGCCTGAGGTCCAGCAGGATCAGGCTGTGGTCTGTTAGTGATGCAGCCCCTGATGTCAGCAGTCAGAATGCTCGAGACAAGACTTCTGGAGATGTAGAAACGGTCGATCCTGGACTGTGTAGCTGGTTCATTGCCCCGTGTCCGCGTGAAGGTGAAGCTTCGCCGCCTAGGGTGGTGCAGCCGCCACACGTCCACCAGATCGGAGGCGTCCAGAAGGGCTTGGAGCTCTCCCCGGAGATTGGCGTTGCAGTGCCCCTTCCCTGTGTGGTCGAGAGCATCCAGCGTGCAGTTGTAGTCACCTCCCGTGACCACAAACTCGTCCCCTGGAATGCCACCGAGGTGGTTCCGCAGAAGTTGCAGGAACCCGGGTCTCTCACTGTCAGTGGTGGGAGCGTACACGTTGACGAGGTGGATGGCGGTGACGCCGACCTGCACCGTGAGGTCCAGGATCCTCCCCTTGATCACCTCCACCTGGCTGACGGTGTCGGGGGAAAAGTTTGGTGACAGCACGGTTGCTACTCCTGAGGAGGTGTTGCTGAAGTGGCTGATGAAGGGCTTCGCTCTCCACTCCGTCCTCCAGGCAACGTCATTGTCCATGGCGAGATGGGTCTCCTGCACGAACAGCACGGAGACCTTATGCTGCTTTGCAAGGTATCCTACGTAGTATATTCTCAGCGCCCCTCTGCACCCATTCATGTTCAGGGAGGCGTTGTGCAACGTCATTGTGAGTGAGTCGCCCGCCTGTTCCAATGAGTCACCTTGCTGAGGAGGCTCCTTACCCTGGACGTCTCCAGGTCTCTCGATTGTTTTCCTTCCTGCTGGAGCTCTGTGAGGATGCGTCAGAGGGAGACCTCTATGGCGTCTGGCTCGCCATCTTGTCAAGGCCTCCATCACCTTGTTTGGTTTCCTGGGGGTCTCTTTGAAGAATCTCCACAGGTCTTCCTGGCAGAAGATGGGTGCCCGCGAAGATGACCTCTTTGAGACCTGGTTGGTTTCGCTACCCACACGGAGGTCATCATCCGAGTCCCCCTTCTTGCTTCCATGCCCTGCATGTGGGGGCCAAGAGTCGGGGGCCCATGGTTGGCTCCATGTGGCCTCCCCCAGGGGCCGTGGCAGGTGGAATGCTACTGCACGCCTCTTCCACATTAGCAGGGCACTCTGCGAGGCTTGCAGGGTGTCCTTATTCTGTCTTTTTAATTCTGGGCCAAAGAGGTCCCATAAACGTAAACGTGTTGTATTTAAAATATAACACAAACAACAGCAATGAATGGCTTAGTGGGTAAAGTAAGACTCACCCCAAAACCGGTGAGTTAAATAAATCTGATCTTTCCTATTACCGGATTATAGGACGCAAACCAAACTTTGTTGTAACAAGAACATAGAAAAAACTGAGTCTCTTAATCAGGTGAATACGGTAAAGGGGCTGAGTCTGTGGGTGTCAGTGTGGTGAGTCTGTGGGTCTCTGTGTGGTGAGTCTGTGGGTCTCTGTGTGGTGATGGCCATGTCGGGTGGTGGCGGGTTTAACGACACAAAATTAATATATTCACGCGATCTAACCCAAACAAAGCCTGTACTACGGATTCAACAACAATGACATGAGGGTTCTCCGACGCGCGTCTCGGTTGGGGTGAGGGTGCGGTCGCGCCGTCTCCTCCGTACGGATTGTTTCTTCCTTTCCCAACTGCGATGTTCTCGCTCTCTCCTCTCTTTTTGTCTCCACCGTCGCCAACCGTCGGAGCTCGGCATCCGCGGCCCCTCTCCTAGGTGGGCGTCCCCAGCCCGAATTCTCGCAGGAAGCCCTCCCAGCCTCCCTGCTCGACGAACCAGGCCCAGCACACGTTCACCAGCAGGGCGGCCACCACGTCCGTCACTGCCGCCGTCTTCTCCGCGTCACTCAGACGTACGCAGTCCACCAGCCTCTTCGCGAGGGAGGAGCGAGCAGAGCACCACCAGGACCACCACGCGGCCCCAGCTCGCGAAGACGTCACGGAGGACCTCCCAGGCCACGTCCACGAGCAGCCGGCGGGGCCCTCGGTGCTCCACGCGCTCCTCCGCGTGGCTCACCAGAACAGAGTCTCTGAACCGCGCGAGGAACAGGTCCCCAGGCAGTTGACCACCTCCTGCACCAGCTGTGCTGGCTGAACCTTCTGCAGCTGCTGGACCTGCAGCTGCTCCTACACCTGCAGCTACTCTGTCTGTTTCGCTAGGTGAGCCATGAAGCCTGCGATCAGATTCGCTGTCAAGACAGTCAACAGCTGCAGCGCCTCCTTTTTCTTCCTCCCCCTCACCTTCTTCTTCCTCCTCCTCCACTCATAAAACAAAGAGTGAGGACATAATATCAATAACCTGGGAATTTTATAGTGACCTCTTCTCTCCTGATAAAACGTCTATGCCTGCCCAGAATTTCCTAAAGAGGTCGGTAAACGTACTGTCCTCCAGCAGGGCGTTGTTGAAGTGCCAGTAGGCCGCAGCACTTGGTGTTCCACGCAGCCTAAGGTCCAGCAGGATCAGGCTGTGGTCTGTTAGTGGTGCAGCCCTGATGTCAGCAGGCAGAATGCTCGAGACAAGACTTCTGGAGATATAGAAGCGGTCGATCCTGGACTGGGTAGCTGGTTCATTGCCCCTTGTCCTCGTGTAGGTGAAGCTTCGCCGCCTCGGGTGGTGAAGCTGCCACACGTCCACCAGATCGGAGGGGTCCAGAAGGGCTTGGAGCTCTCCCCAGAGCTTGGCGTTGCAGTGACCCTTCCCTGTACGGTCGAGAGCATCCAGCGTGCAGTTGTAGTCACCTCCCATGACCACAAACTCGTCCTCTGGAATGCCACCGAGGTGGTTCCGCAGAAGTTGCAGGAACCCGAGTCTCTCACTGTCAGTGGTGGGAGCGTACACGTTGACGAGGTGGATGGCGGTGTTGCCGACCTGCGCCCGGACGTCCAGGACCCTCCCCTTGATCACCTCCACCTGGCTGACGGTGTCAGGAGTGAAGTTTGGTGACAGCACGGTTGCTACTCCTGAGGAGGTGTTGCTGAAGTGGCTGAAAAAAGGCTCCCATTTTCCACTCCGTCCTCCAGGCAACCTCATCGTCCATGGCGAGATGGGTCTCCTGCACGAACAGCACAGAGACATTATGCTGCTTTGCAAGGGACGCTGCGTAGTATCTTCTCAGCGCCTCTCGGCACCCATTCATGTTCAGAGAGGCGATGCGCAGTGTCATTGTGAGCGAGTGGCCCGCCTGTTCCAATCAGTCACCTTGCTGAGAAGGCTCCTTACCCTGGACCTCTCCAGGTCTCTCGATTGTTGTCCTTCCTGCTGGAGCTCCCCTAGGATGCGTCTGAGGGAGACTTCTATGGCGTCTGGCTCGCCATCCTGACAAGGCCTCCATCACCTTGTTTGGTTTCCTGTGGGTCTCTTCGAAGAATCTCCACAGGTCTTCCTGGCAGAAGATGGTGCCCGCGAAGATGACCTCTTTGAGACCTGGCTGGTTTCGCTACCCACACGGAGGTCATAATCCGAGTCCCCCTTCTTGCTTCCATGCCCTGCATGTGGGGGCCAAGAGTCGGGTGCCCATGGTTGGCTCCATGTGGCCTCTGTTGTATATGTGGGTGTGTGAAAATTGATGAAAAATAATTAAAATTAAATGAAATTCGAAATTTGCATAATTAATCCGAAATTATGCTAATTTGTGTACTTATGCGTGTAACTATGCTAATTAGAGAGGTAATCGTATTAATTTATACGAGTGGGTGTGGCTGTGTTAATGATAGCCTTTATGATAATCAGGCCCCGCCTTGTTGACGAGGTTGGGTTATCAATCAGGATAACGCAATCAATCGTGTGCCGTTACGCTAGTGTCAATTCGGCCTCGTTGTCTAACTTCGTATTATTGATCAGCATAATACAATGATTCTCGCTTTAACACTCCCCGAGTGTTCATATTTTAGGTCCCATGTTCACATCGTTCGTTTTAGTTTAATGAGTGTGGATTGGTGTGTTTATAGTTTAGGTTCCCGAGTTCATATCTCGTCGCAGGATACAGATCTTATGCAAAAACTTCAGGAAAGAATCACACGACCACTTCTGTATTAATCAATTTATTTTCTAATTAAACCTTAACTATAATATGTATGTGACTCTCAATCTCGGAACTTCAAAACGGTATCCACAAGGTATCAAGACAGTATCATCAACGACTGTACGATTTCACTTTGATAACACATGGACCCCGCATAAAGCGATTGCTGTTAGTGAGAGAGAGAGTCAGAATATGCAAATGCTATGTTACACAAAAGCTTATACATTATAATATGAACGATCATTATGCTTGAAATGGTCAGCACATTATCACAGGCGACTGATTAACATGCAACGGTATTCATATAAAAAAGACAATCAAACAGTTATTATTTCCAAAGGCATGAATGTAACAACAGATCCACCGGACAGACTATAAGATTATCGAAATGGCTTAGTGTGAGGGTATGCGGCGGAATGTGTTATCTCACGGGAGATTAATTAATTAATTCGTGAATAAGAATGTATGATCAGAAAATCGGTTTAGCACGATTCCTCCCCGGGAGCGTAGCTCCGTGGCGAAGGTGCCAAGGGTTAATTCGTATTGATGGATCGGTTGGTAACTTATGCGATTAGAAGTACAGTCCAAAACAAAATATTAAAGAGGGAAATTATGAATATACTTATAAATGACGGACTGTTATCACACGATCGATGCTTCCACAGCCAGATGGTTCACGGACTTGAGTGTTCGCTTCTGGTTAAGGACCTGTGTATGTTTGAGTGATATGAATTGTTTTGAATAGTCAGTGTTTGGAATTAATTATTTGCGTTGCCATATGCTGAAGTTGGCATCGCTTGTAGGAGAAGTAGCCTCGCTCCCTTTAGAGCGGTGAGGTGTGTGGGAGTGCATCATACGAATCGCCGCCCTCCTCCACGCAGCAGCCAGCCTCTGTCCACGGGGGAGAGTTGCTTGATCGCTCTCAGTTCTGCTCAGTGGACACCTCTCTCCACTGCTGGATGAGCTGCGCGATCACGCTCGTGCTGGTTCGCTGACAGCAGTTTCTCTCCGCTGTTGGATGAGCTGCATCGGCACGCTCCCTCTCTCTGGGTGGAGAACTCGAACGTGCTCGTTGCTGGTTTGCTGAAAGCAGGTTTTTCTCCACTGCTGGATGACTCAAGTCGCACGTGCTCTTGCTCTGGTTTGCAGAAGCTCTTGCTTGGTGCGTCGGTCGCTCTGCAGCTGGACTCAATGTAGAATAATCTTTCAGCAATACTCTGTCTTTCAGCTCTTGGAAATCACACTAGGTGACGCCTCACTACCTTGCGAGTCTTGCCAACGTCAGTGGGTAGCGACGGGGCCACTTTGGCTTCTGCTCGCCGCCTCCTGCTCTGCAGCTCGCCGGCTGGCGACCTGTTGCTCTCGTTCCCGATTGGAACTGCTCCTGAGCCGGCCCACTGGTCGAACTCCCCGCGTTCCGACCTCCTCCGATTCGAACTCCCCGAGTTCCGATCCCCCTGGTAGAACTCCCCGAGTTCCGACCCCTCCGAGTCGAACTGTCTCCCGAGAGTCGACCCCCCCCGGTCGAACTCTGGTGAGCCGACCCCCCCCGGGTCGAACTCTTCCGAGTTGCTCCTCCGAGGCGAACTGTCTCCCGAGAGTCGACCCCCCGGTCGAACTCTGGTGAGCCGACCCCCCCCCCCCAAGTCGAACTGAGGTTTCAATGCTCAGGATCCTCTTTTTATGCCCAAAAATCCCTTCACTCGGATCCTGCCCACAAGGCGAGGTTTCTTTCGATTTTTGCTGTGTAAGGATTTGTCCGTATGTATCTGCGTCCGTGTGTGTGTGTCCGTACATGTGTCAGTGTGTGTCCTTGTGTAGATCACCCACGGTATATTCCGTTGTCATACTCCTACCATAAAACCCACAAGTAAAACAATCAAATGTTATAAATTGTCTCGAAGGCGCCTCTCTGTCTGGGTGCACAACCTGGAGGGAGGGGTGATATTCCCTCCGACTTTCACCGACGCACAAAGAAATGGTTAAAAAGTTTTAAGTTAACATTTCATTTCATCAGAGTTCCATAGTTATGATTCTGTATTAATCCAAGGTCTGAGTCAGCTTCTCGTTGTGGTGTTTGACTCGTGTTTCCCCAAGCGTATACACACTCCTACCCCGCGCTGCAGGGATACAAAGACGGCCGGGATTTCCCTTTCTCTCCGACCCTGGGTTTAACATCGCCCTTTGCTTACGTTGCAGTTTTGCTGTGCGCTTGCATTTCTTTTCCTCTCTACTCTTACTTTAACCCTGCTTATTATTTGCGTATGGGTGGAGGCTAGAGCATTTATGTTGACTTAGGAAAACCTGATTGTTATAGGCTTCGGGTCAAGTCGTATAGACATTATTAAAATATGGAAATACATTTCATATTAAATTAATAGACGGGTGATGGTTACATTGACGTAGCTTGTGGCAGGGTTCAATTGAAGTGGGTGTGAAGATCAATAACTTTAGCCTACCCTGTCGTTAAATTCCGACTTTAAGTTACTTTAATAGTAATGCAGAACCAATTAGCTTTTTTTGACTTAACTAGATCTAGGCTAACGCAACCTCCCAGTGACCCTGGCTTTGTGTTTACGTCAGCCCTTTGCAATCCACTGCGCTCTGCTCTCTATCTGCTCCCTCTGACCCTGGGAGGGCTCTGAACGTCAAAATCGTGTTAGTGGGTCAAGGTAAATATGACCCCCACATGCCATGCTGAGGCCTGGTTTGGTGTTTTTATTCATTATTAAAATTAAAAGAAACAATAGAAATATGTATCTATATGTATTGAAAAATTACTTGTTAATATTAAGATGGAAAAGGGGCCTAGATACAACACCTCCCCCAGGGGCCGTGGCAGGTGGAATGCTACCACACGCCTCTTCCACAGTAGCAGAGCACTCTGCGAGGCTTGCAGTGTGTCCTTATTCTGTCTTTTTAATTCTGGGCCAAAGAGGTCCCATAAACGTAAACGTGTTGTATTTAAAATATAACACAAACATAACAACAATGATGAATGGCTTAGTGGGTAAAGTAAGACGCACCCCAAAACGGGTGAGCTTAATAAATCCGATCTCTCCTATTACCGGATTATAGGATGCAAACCAAACGTTGTTGTATCAGTGTGGTGAGTCTGTGGGTCTTTGTGTGGTGACGATCTCTCTGGGTCTCTGTGTGATGATGGCCGTGTCGGGTGGTGGCGGGTTTAACAACACAACATTATGAGATTCACGAGATCTAACCCAAACAAGACCTGTACTACGGAGTCAACAACAACGACATGAGGGCTCTCCGACGCGCGTCGCGGTTGGGGTGAGGGTGAGGTCGCGCCGTCTCCTCCGTACGGATTGTTTCTTCTTTTCCCAACTGCGACGTTCTCGCTCTCTCCTCTCTTTTTGTCTCCACCGTCGCCAATCGTCGGAGCTCGGCATCCGCGGCCGCTCTCCTAGGTGGGCGACCCCAGCCCGAATTCTCGCCTGAAGCCCTCCCAGCCTCCCTGCTCAACGAGCCAGGCCCCGCACGCGTTCACCAGCAGGGCGGCCACCGCGTCCGTCACGGCCACCGTCTTCTCCGCGTCGCTCAGACGTAAGCAGTCCACCAGCCTCTTCGCGAGGGAGGAGCGAGCAGAGCACCACCAGGACCACCACGCGGCCCCAGCTCGCGGAGCCATCGCGGAGGACCTCCCAGGCCACGTCCACGAGCAGCCGGAGGAGCCCTCGGTGCACCACCCGCTCCTCCGTGTGGCTCACCAAGTCCAGAACGGAGTCTCTGAACCGCACGAGGAACAGGTCTGCCAGGCAGTTGACCACCTCCTGCACCAGCTGTGCTGGCTGAACCTCCTGCAGCTGCTGAACCTTCTGCACCTTCTGCAGCTGCTCCTGCAACTGCAGCCACTCCGTCTGTGTCGCTAGGTGAGCCATGAAACCGGCGATCAGATTCGCTGTCAAGAAGGTCAGCAGCTGCAGCACCTCCTTCTCTTCCTCCCCCTCATTTCCCTCCTCCTCCTCCTCCCCCTGTCTCCCTCCACCTCCCTGTGTCTCCCTCCTCCCCCGGTCTCCTTCCTGCTCCCCGTGTTTCCATCCTTCCCCCGTCTCCCTCCTCCCTGTGTCTCCCTCCTCCTTTTCCTTTTTTGCTGATGAAGTTTTTCTATTTCCACGAGGTGGTAACACCATATCCCTTATTCTGTAATTGTAATTCTGGGCCAAAGAGGTCCCACAAATGTAAACATTTTGTATTTAAAATATAACACAAACATAACAACAATGAATAGCTTAGTGGGTAAAGTAAGACGCACCCCAAAACGGGTGAGTTAAATCAATCCGATCTATCCTACTACCGGATTATAGGACGCAAACCATACTTTGTTGTAACAAGAACATAAAAAAACTGAGTCTCTTAATCAGGTGAATACGGTAAAGGGGCTGAGTCTGTGGTTGACAGTGTGGTGAGTCTGTGGGTCTCTGTGTGGTGACGATGTCTATGGGTCTCTGTGTGGTGATGGCCGTGTCGGGTGGTGGCGAGGTATAACAACACAACATTTATATATTCACGCGATCTAACCCAAACAAAACCTGTACTACGGAGTCAACAACAACGACATGAGGGCTCTCCGACACGCGTCACGGTTGGGGTGAGGTTGCGGTCTGTTGTATATGTAGGTTATGAAAATTTGATGAAAATAATAAAAATTTAATCAAATTTGAAATTTGCATAATTATCCGAAAAAATGTTAATTTGCTGTAATTTATGCGCATAAACTATGCGAATGCGAGAGATAATCGTATTAATTTATGCTAGTGTATGTGTGATTATGCTACTGCGAGCCGTTATGATAATTAGGCCCCGCCTCGTTGACGAGGGTCGGTTTTCAATCGGGATAATGCAATTAATCATATGCAGTTATGCAGGTACTTGAGCATGTCAGATTAAACTCGGCTGTGTTGTTTAACTTTGTACTATCGATCAGTATAATACAATTATTCCCGCTTTAACATTTACTGAGTATGTGGTAGTGTGTTCAGCCAGGTCTCCAAGTTCAGATCTCAGCACAGAATACAGTTCTTATGCATAAATGTCACGAAAGAACACAACACTTCTGTGTTAATCAATTTTAATGACGATAGTGATAATGACGATAATGATGACGATGGTGATAATGATGATAATGATGACAATAATAACAATGGTGATGATGCGTACTTCAACAGCTCCAGCACGAGACAGTTGTGTCCGCGGAAGTGGAACGAGTGCAGGACGCGGATGACGCCGTGCAGCTCAGCACTGCCCTCCCCCTGCAGCTCCGTGATCACCTTCAACTCCATCCTCTGCATCTCCATTTTGGTAGGGCTGTGTGCACACAGCAAGTCTGTGGGTCTCTGTGGGTCTCTAGTTCATAGTAGTTTTACGACGGTTAATTTTTTAGTGAGATAGTTTCAGTTTATAGTTAGAGATAGTTTTGCAGAGGTTATTATCATTGTTGTTTACTATTATACTCATTATTTTGTAACCATGTTGTATTTACTTGCATTTATTATCTATTATTGTATTCATTTATAATTATGACCATGGCCGCTGTGTTAAGACCACCAGCACCCACCCACACCACCACCACCACCAACCCCATCACCCCTGCCCCAACCTACTGGATGGGCAGTGCCAGCATCTTGACAGCCACCAGGAATCCCATATTGTGGTCCACGCACCGCAGCACCACTCCCTGCCCTCCCTCGCCAATCTTCTCTCGCACCTCGAAGCGGCATTGGAGCTGCTCCTGGGGTATCTAAGAAGCAGCAGCAGCAGCGCCGCAACGGCCAGTCAGAGTCACAATCACGATGGGAATGTTTTACGCTTAGTGGTAGCAGCAGTGGTAGTACTGAGTAGTAGTTAGTAGCAGTAGTGTCTGTGTGCGCCTGTGTGCCTGTTTGTGTGCGCATCTGCGTGTGTGTGTGTCTGTCTGTGCGAGTTTCACAGGGATATTTCTGCTTGCAAGCTTTGACTTTAACATAGCCATTTCTGTGACCAGACACAAGCTAATCACTCAGCAATTTCAATGCTAAATTATCCTGTTTGATTTGTACTAGGTGCCTCTGTGGATGTGTAGGCTTTGACTTTAACATAGCCATTTCTGTGACCAGTCACAAGCTAATCACTCAGCTCTTTCAATGCTAAATTTTATGCTAATTCGTTTGTCAAGGCGCTCTGTTTCTTCTCACACAGCTTAAAGGTCGCGGTCTGAGCTTGGCTGTGTTCACTCCAGCGCTTTCCTCCAGACAGTCTCGTCCCTTCACCTGATGAAGGCCGCTTGTGTTGTGGCCGAAACGTCGTGAGAATTTTATTGTGTTATTTTATTTGATCAATGTATTATTTTATTCTCATTCTACGCTACTTTACCGAAAGAACCAAAGAAGATGAATCCTTGCAGCCAAGATAGCTTTAAATCGAAATTTAACAGAATGGTATTGAACCTTTTTCTTTACAGGGTGGCCCTGGGGCTTGCCACGTGGCAGGTGTCGTCCATTGTCCATACCAGACCCCTCCAGCTCTCTCACCCTGGGTCAGCTGCCCCTTCCATGTCCTGGAAACCATGGCAAGGTCATCCTATGAGGACTGCCTGGATGAAAACCAGCATGGAAGGGGCCCAGGGTGGGACCGGCTATGCTTTTGGGCTAGTCCCGTTTGTGTGTGGTGTGCGGTGTCTTCGTAGCAATCGTTCTCCACTGTAGTCCTGGCATCTGCTGCTCAGCTTCATTCCACAGCTGTGGTTCCAGTGGCGCGGTCTCTCCGGGGACCCATGTGGTGTGTGTGTGGCATGTATCACGGGGTGGGTGGATAGTATCGTGATAGTGGTCATGGTAGGCACCGATCCACGACCTCCATCACCCCTACTGAGTGGTGGACATGCCACCACAAAGCAGCATGCGGCGGAGGAGTGAGGTGACCGCTCTCGCCTCACGAGCGAGGCCCTCTCGCTTCCTCTTCATTCCCTGCATCACCACCTCCATCTCCTCCTTTGTCTCATCCTCCTCCACCTCCTCTTAATCCTCCACCACCATCTTCTCCCCCTCTTCTGTTTTCTCCATTCTCTCTTCATGCTCCTCAACCTCCGAGGTGGCGTCGGTGGCATCGGTGGTGGCAGCGGAGGTGCTGGAGGTGATGGCCGTGGTGGCGGTGGCAATGGTGGTGATGGTGGCAGCGGAGGTGGCGGCAGCGGTAATGGCGGTGGCGCCAGCGGTGGTGGGGCGGAGGTGGCAGCGTTGGTGGTGGTGATGGTAGTAGTCCTGGCGAGGCACCGCTCTTCCTCCATGAGGCGCTTCTCCTCCTCGACGCTCTTCACTTTGGCGAGACACTTCTCCTCCACCAGACGCTTCTCTTCCGTGAAGCACTTCACTTTAACGAGGCGCTTCTTGAGGAAATAGTCTCTGAAGAAGTTCTCCTCTGTGCGGCGCTTCACCCTGGCAAGGTGCTGCACCTCAAAGAGGTGCTCCTCTACCATGTGGCGTTTCTCTGTCGCATGGTCCTTCTCCTCCTGGAGATGCTTCACCCCGCTGAGATCCTTCAACTCCCCAATTATCCTCTGTTCAAGCAAAGATAATCACATGAATATACAGACATGCAAGCAGAAATTCATTTAAGTTTTTCAGATTCATTTATTTGGTATAACCCTGTGAGCTATGTTGCTCTTGACTCGGGTGCAACCGCAACAAACAAAAATATGATCAAGGAATATCTTAAAGCGACTACACGCAACAGAAAAATCCAGGAAAAGACAGCAAAGTCTTCCAGAAAAGCACCGTATATCAACACTGTGTGCAAAAATCCCGGTGGGATGCAAGTCGAATAATAACAATCATAAGACAATTTAGATTAAAGTTATCAGGCTAACTCTGTACTACAAAAAACAAACATGGCTAAACCAAAACGTTTTCAAAATCACCAAAATAAAGCTATAAAAACAATGTAACAGTGATCATAGGAACTGTAATTCAAATTTAACAATTAACGATATATACATAACATGTACGACCAAACTTTGCAGCCATAGCTGGCTGTATGAGTCACTCCATAACAGCAGGATTATGAGTCGCAGTATGTAAAAAAATATTCAATACACCTTTAAAGATCAGCACACTATTCAAGTGTACATCTATGGTACAATTTATTGAAAATAAGTTTTGGGAACAGAAACTTATTTCTTTTAAACAACAGACAAATATTAACAAGCACTGTTTATTACATTAACTTTGTTTAACTTTTTTGGTCCCAGTTGAGACATTCAGAACTATGACAAAACAAATAATTGTGCTCTGATCTAATGTGCAATCTGTGGCATATGAATTTGTTAAGGTGATGTTGTCCGGTCCTGTACATATCAAGTAGAGTGAGGGAAAAAATTATTTGATCCCCTGCTGATTTTGTACATTTGCCCACTGACAAAGAAATGAACAGAATATAATTTTAATGGTAGGTTTATTTGAACAGTGAGAGGCAGAATAACAACAAAAACATCCAGAAAAACATGTCAAAAATGTTATAATTTGATTTCCATTATCCTCCTAGCGAGGCCACGCTAGGAGGATAAAAGGGGACCCCGGGCAAAGGTTTGGGGCTGTTGCTTGGAGTGGAATCTCGTCGGACTGCTGGAGTCATCGTCACCATCTGCATTTTCTCGGCGGTGTCAGACAGGCAGTCTGTTAGCTCTCTTGACTGAAAGTGTAGTGACCCCTTGTACCCTGTGAAGGCTATAATAAATAGAGTACCTCCTGCTCCTCGTGTCTCTGCGTGTATCGCTAGACGTGGATCATAACGACAGTAGATGTACACTCACTCTGAGTTTTTACTCAATGACGTTAAACTTCACATCTACCCTACCTCCATGCTACATGCCGACAACCCACTGCTTTGGTAACCAAACTGCAACGTATTTTATTAGTAAACCTGCATTTTCTAATTTTACCCAAATCTTAACCTCGGTTGGATGTTGCCATCCTGCCGTGGAAACAACGAATCATTCGTGTCTCGAGCAGAAGATTGCAAGCCTTGTGTTAGAGAATGGCCCACTGAAGCTGTAATCACGGAGCTACTTCTGAGTACCTTTCAAGTGCCCTCTCATCCACGTAATAAAGAGCAGGATCCTCCCTCCTGTAACGTTGGTCGTAACAATGTTTTTACTTCTTTGTGCTGTCAAGGACAACCGGGCTCACCTTGGTCTGTCTCACTGTCACACTCACCTCTATTCGTACACTCACTCATCTGGGTCTGTCTCACTGTCATACTCACCTCATCCACACGCACTGACGTAGGTCTGTCTCACTGTCACACTCACATCACTAGTCACACTCACCCACCTGGGTCTGTCTCACTGTTACACTCACCTCTCTACCACACTCACCTGGGTTTGTCTTACTTTAACACCACATTCCACAGACACTTACATTGGTCTGTCTCAATGTCACACTCACCTCTACCCACACACACTCACCAGAGTCTGTTTCACTCTCTCACTCATTTGTCTTCCTACACTCACTCACTTGGGTCTGTCTTACTGTCACACTCACCACTCTACCCACACTAACCTGGGTCTCACTGTCTCACCTCTCTTCAAAAACACTGAATTCCTGCTGAACAACACGCGGTTCAACCCACAAGCACTTGGGAGAGCTACAGGGCTCACATGCCATGTCCTTCACAGTCCTGTAATTCGTTTTATTATTATTGCCATAATTGAGTTTGGCAAAAGCCTGTGCGAGACTTTGAACAATGTACACACAGGACCGTCCATAAGGGTGCTAGGCCAGGGGAAAATCCCAGCATGTGGGCCTCCGACGCGTTCAAATTCCACCGCAAGTATTACATCTGACACCCCCGTGACATTGAAGCGCAGGGCCCCCCCAATGCCCGCGGACCTGGGCGGTCGCTCCGATTCTCCGTATCCAAGGGGCGATTCTATGTGCACAATGCAGACCTCCTTGTAAAAACATGGTTTTACGATGGCCTCCTCACGCAAATTAAGTAGAGAACCACATTACTGCCATGTGATGGTTTATGTTTCGCAGTCATTGACGACCAGGCTGAGATCATGAACTCGCTAGACTTGACAACCCACTTTGATCACAGGCGGGTGCCTGGATTCAGACCCAGTTACTCCGTGGTCCCACTTCAGTGCTCTGACCTCTCGGTCACTGGGCCGCCTCTAAACACCCCCCATGTTAAATACATAAGTAGCAACCTGTATCGTGAGCAGCAGCATTCTTTGAATACTCTGCCAAAACAATTTGAATTGTGGAGTGTTGACCCAATTTCGCAATTGCTTTATCATACCTCTGGTTGCAGGAATAATTTCTACAAGACCGAGTTCTAGAGAGCCCCTTTACACGATGTTTTGTTCTACTCTTCCACACTGAGCAGATATTTTAGAAGATGGAGTACCCACACTTTAACACACCACATGCACCTTGCTGCTCGATTGTGGCTTACCCATTTCTACTGATTGGTGGACAGAGGCAGGGGGGGTTAAGAAACTCAAACGTTTGTTTCAACTGCTGTTACAGAAGGGGAACAGATGGGCAGTGGAGCAGGGAGGTAGAGGGGCAGTGGAGTAGAAGGGCAGTGGAGCATTGGAGTAGTTGAGCAGTAGGGCAATTGAGCAGATGGGCAGTGGGACAGCGGAGCAGAAGAGCAGTGGGCCAAATGGGTAGTAGGGCAGTGGAGTAGTGGAGCAAAGGGACAGTTGGGCAGAGGGGCAATGGATCAATTGAGCAGTGGGACAGTGGGACAGTGGGGCAGTGGAGCAGTGGATCAGTGGGGCAGTGGAGTAGAGTGGCAGTGTTGTGAAGGAGGCGAATCACCTGAATATCTTTTCCCACCGACATTTGTATGTGCTCTAAAGAAGGACCATCTCTCAAAACGGCGATCATTCTATATTTGTCCTTGTACCTCCACACACGGCTGGAAAACCGCACACCTGAGCCAAGGCACATTTAACCAACTCAGGCAGCACTTGCAAGCAATTCAAATATATTTTTTGTCATCATGGGTTTATTTCAAAGAGTTTATAGTACCAATAAGAACAATGGTATTTAACCGTATTATTTGCAGGGTGGCCCTGGGGCTTGCCATGTGGCAGGTGTCGTCCATTGTCCGATCCAGACCCCTCCAGCTCTCTCACCCTGGCTTTTCTGCCCCTTCCATGTCCTGGAAACCATAGCAAGGTCATCCCATGAGGACTGCCTGGATAAAAACCAGCATGGAAGGGGCCCAGAGTGGGGCCGGCTATGCTTTTGGGCTAGTCCCGTGTGTGTGTGGTGTGCGTGGTGTCTTGGTAGCAATCGTTCTCCACTTCAACAGCTGTGGTCCCAGTGGCAACGTTTCTCTGGGGAACCGTGTGGTAAGTGTGTTTCATGTATCACGGGGTGGGTGGGTGTGGCATGTATCACAGGGTGGGTGGGTAGTATGGTGATAGTGGTCATGGTTGGCACCAATCCACGACCACCACCATCACCCCTACTGAGTGGTTGACATGCTACCACAAAGCAGCACGCGGCGGAGGAGTGAGGTGATCGCTCTTGCAACGCGAGCGAGGCCCCCTCGCTTCCTCTTCTTTCCCTGCATCACCACCTCCACCACCTGCACCTCTTCCATCTCCTGCTCCTTTGTCTCGTCCTCCATTTCATCTTCATCCTCCACCACCATCGTATCCCCCTTCTCTGTTTTCTCAATTCTCTCCTCATCCTCCTCAACCTCCTCGTCCTCGGAGGTGGCAGAAGTGGTGGCAGTGGTGTCGGTGGTGGTGGTGTTGGCTGAGGTGGCAGTGCTGGTGGTGTCAGTGGCGGTGGTGGTGGTGGTGGCGGTAGTGGTGGTGTTGGTTGCGTTGGTAGCGGCAGAGGTGGTGGTTGCCATGGTGGTGGCAGTGGTGGTGGCGTTAGCGGCAGGGCGGTCGGTGGTGATGATGGCGGTGGAGGTGGTGGAGTTGGTGGAGGTGGTTGCGGTAGCGTCAAAGGTGTCGGTGGTGGCGGTGGCAGCAGTGGTGGTGGCGCTGGCAGTGGAGTAAGTTGTGGTGGTGGCAGAGGTGGTGGTTGCCGCGATGGTGGCGGTGACGGTGACGGTGGCGGTGGTGGCAGTCGTGTCAGTGGTGGCAGTGATGGCGGGGGTGGCAGCGGTGGTGGTGGTGGCAGCGTTGCTGGCAGTGGTGGTGATGGCAGCGGTCCTGACGGGGCACTGCTCCTCCTCAAGGTACTTCTCCTCATCCTCCTCCAGACGCTTCTCCTCAAGATGCTTCATCTCACGAAGTCGCTTCTCCTCCGCGAAGCACTGCACTATAACGAGTCGCTTCTTGAGGAGATGGTCTCTGAAGCAATGCTCCTCTGTGCGGCACTTTTCCCTGGCCAGGCGCTGCACCTCAAAGAGGCGCTCCTCTACCAGGAGGCGTTTCACCGTCCCAAGGTCCTTCTCCTGAAGACGCTTCACCCCGCTGAAGTCTTTTAACTCCCCAATTATCCTCTGTTCAAGCAAAGATCACCACATTAACATTCAGACATGCCATTCAAACAAAAATTAATACCCACATGCATGCAAACATAAACGTGCACATAAACCCAACACAAATGCATACTCACACATCTTTGTACAGATGCAGACATCCACGTTCACTCATTCAAACTCGCTTTTTACACTCGCATGAATATACACAGTCAAGAAAATTTCAAATCAAGATTGAATATATAAAATCACCTGATAACATAACACCTTATCCATCAATACTTTTATCACATTGTACGTGTAGCCCTAACCCTTAATAATCCCAACCCCTACATAATCAAAATACATGTTACATCCTCATATATCCTCACACACCCCATACATGCACTTAAGTCTGTGATCGACTGGGAATATTTCATAGCAATTGTTGGTAACAATCATCACTGGCAATAGTTTCCACAGAATGTTACATTATAAAGATCTCGTAGCCCATAATCTCGACAAATTTCACGCAGTGCCCATAGTGGGCATCTGGAATGGCTACTTCCAATCAACTGAACTAGCAGACGTAATTAATGTGACTGATTTATATCATTTCGTCCTCAATGGTAATAAATGACCAATGCATGAGTGGGATGGTGGAGAGATTGGCTGATGGTGTCTGGAGCTGGTTTTGATATACAGAGAGGTGAAGCAGAGGAATGTTCCAGAGAGATGGTGTCTTGTGATGTTATAGATTCATGATAAGGCTATATGATGGTCTATTTAATTGGTGGTGGTGTGGTGAGAAAGGTAATGTGGAGAGATGGTGTGCCAGTTTTGTAGATAATGTGTATTTGACCCCCACAGACCCCATACACACCTTTGGGGAGCGATGCTTGTAACCTTGGCCTGGGAAAGGGTCCACTTTATCCATAATGTCACCCCAGGTGGTCGACTGGCGCGACGATTCCCGGCCTGCGAAGAGCAGACAGGTAATTCAAAGGACGAGTAATGAATTAGAGAACGAAGAACATGGAGTTTCACAGAACGAATTTTAAGATCCCTGTAATTAGCTCTTTCCACACAACAGGAGCTGCTATTGAGAAATATTCATCACATGGCAGTAAAACTTTACAAGTCATGTTTTTGTGGGCATGCTGAGACCATTAATTCCATAAGCTTGAGACCCCAGTTTAAACAAAAATGGCTGAAATTCAGATATAAACCCATCGTTTCTGGAACACTCGATCATTACGTCTTCCCATCACAACCAAGCCATGTCTTCTCAAAGTAATTGATAAAGGAGCCTCCTTCTCTGTATATAAGCCACGTGATGCAGGTATCTGGGACTTACCCTCATAGTCATCCACAATCTCAGCCCACTTGATATGGCTATCCATGTTGTTGGGAAAGAGTAGATTCTGCGTGAAGTTGGATGGCCTGTGGAGTTTGGAACAACGCTAAGATTTAGCAACAATTTGAATCACTCATCCTCTAAAATATTACATATTTGGCCACTCACTGTACCAATCCCATCACTTCCATGCCTGTTGCTTTCAAGCCAACGCCCGCACTTGTTTGCCACTCATACGTGCTTCTGATCACTCACTCATCGATCCACACAAACATGTTTATTCCACCAGCCTATTACATTAAACATAATCGCCAAACTTAATGATATTTAATCCACACATGCATGTTAATGTACAGCCCATTTGCATTAATCGAATTCTTGATAAACACCCCCCCCCCCCCTACGCCTTGTAGGTCATGAGGGTCATATGACCTTACTTAAATTATTTGTTATAAACCGAGCATGACGTCGTGGGTCACGTGATGTCAGAGACACCACCCATGTGGCTGTGACATCACAGATTAGAGACAACTATGGCAGCAGCTGGGGTCTGAACAAGAAGGCAGACTCCTCCCCAATGTTGAATAACATTCAATACATAAAATGTAGGGCACAATTGTGCCAGCAATCAGAAAACAATAATTGTAGACATGTTATTCATACTATGAGATTTAAACAAGTTAGTTATTAATTTTAAAATGCTGACTCGCTTATGTCTAAACAGTGACAGTAAAAGCAACATATCAGGGCATGCCAAGTAACCTATCTAGCAGTCCTAATTTGATTGCAGAAAATAAAAATACCAACATATCAACAATAATGAGGCTTTAATTTGCGGTCAAAATGTAAAATAAAGATAAACAACACTCATAGTCAACAGGGACGCTCACCTCGTTGAGGATTCGCTCTCCAACGTCGTCTGCAGCTGCTCCCTCGTGCGCATTCCTCTCGACTGGCGGTGGAGGCGTGGCTATGACGTACCAGAAATGACGTCACTTCCGCGAGGCTCCGCCCCCACGCGCACAGCTGCCGCACCACGTGGTGCAGTGCGGGTGGTGGCCGTGAGTGGTGATGATGATGGGTGATGATGATGGGTGGTGGTGGTTGATGATGGTGGGTGGTGATGATGGTTATAGATGACGATGGGTGGTGATTATGATGGGTGCTGATGGCTGTTGATGATGATGGTTGATGGGTGATGATGTGTGTTGATGATGGTCGGTGGTGGTGGTGTTGATAGGTGGTTGATGATGATCGGTGGTGATGATTGTGATAGATGGTGATAATGATGGTTGGTGATGATGGTGGGTGTTCATGCTGATAATTGGTGTTAATGATGTAAGGTGGTGATCACGATGGGTGGTGATTATGATGGGTGATGATGCTGATTTGTGGTGAGGATAATGATGGGTGATGGTGATGTTGGGTGGTTGGTGGCAATGATGATGATGGTGGTCCGTGATAATGGGTGGTGGTGATGATTAGTCATGGTGATGATCATGGTTTATGGGTGGTGGTTATGATAGGTAAAAGTGATGATGGGTGGTGCTGATGATTGGTCATGGTGATAATGATGGTTGATTGGTGGTGGTTTTGATAGTTGGAAGTGATGAAGGGTGGTAGTGATGAAGGGTGGTGATCATGATGGGTAGTGATGATGGGTGATGATGATGATTGGTGGTGATTGGTGGTGATTGGAGATTGGTGGTGATTGGAGATTGGTGGTGATTAGAGATTGGTGGTGATTAGTGGTGATTGGTGATTGTTGTGATTGGTGGTGATTGGTGATGATTGGTGATTGGTGGTGATTTGTGATTGGTGGTGATTGGTGATTGGTGGTGAAAGGTGATTGGAGATTGGTGGTTATGGATGGTGTTTGGTGGTGATTGATGGTGATTGGTGATTCATGGTGATTGGTGGTGATTGATGGTGATTGGTGATTCATGATGAGTGGTGGTGATTGGTGATTGTTTTTGATTGGTGATTCGTGGTGAATGTTTGTTATTGGTGTTTGGAGATTGGTGTTGTTTGGTGGTGATTGGTGATTAACAGTGATTGGTGGTGATTGGTGTTTGGCGGTTGGTGGTTATTGGTTGTGATTGGTGATTAACGGTGATTGGTAATTTGTGGTATTTAGCGATTAGTGGTGATTGGTGGTTCTTGGGTGGCGGTTGTGGTTGCTTGGGGGTGGTGGTGGGTGGTGGTGGTTGGAGGGTGGTGGTGGGTGGGTGGTTGTGGGTGAGTGGTTGTGGGTGGTGGTGGTGGTGGTTGGTGGTGGTGGTTGGTGATATTGGGTGATTGATCATGATGGGTGGTGGCGATGATGGGTCTGTGGTGGTGGCGATGATAGGTGATGGGTGGTTGTGATGAAGGATGCTGGTCATGATGGGTGGTGATGTGTGACGATGATGTTGGGTGGCGATGATGATGGATGATGATGGATGATGATTATGTGATGATGAGGGGAGGTGGTGGTTGTGGTTGGTGGTGGTTGTAGTTGCTGGTGGTTGTGGTTGGATGAGTTGGTCGTTGGTTGTGGATGGTGGTGGTTGGTGGTGATTGGTTGTGGGTGGTGGGTGGGGTTGGGTGGTGGTGGGGATGGGTGGTGGTGGGTGGTGGTGGGTGGTGGTGGTTGGTGGGTGGGGATGGGTGGTGGTGGGTGGTGGTGGTTGGTGGGTGGTGGTGGTAGTGTTTGGTGGGTGGTGGTGGTTGGTGGTAGGTGGTAGTTGGTGGGTGTTTGTGGGTAGTGGTGGTTATGGTGGTTGGTGGGTGGTGGTTGTGGGTGGTGGTTTGTGGGTGGTGTTGGTGGATGGTAGTGGTTGGTGGGTGGTGGTGGTGGGTGGTGGTGGTTGGTGGTAGGTGGTAGTTGGTGGGTGTTTGTGGGTAGTGGTGGTTATGGTGGTTGGTGGGTGGTGGTTTGTAGGTGGTGGTTTGTGGTGGTGGTTGGTGGATGGTAGTGGTTGGTGGGTGGTGGTGGTGGTTGGTGGGTGATGGAGGTGGTTGGAGGGTGGTGGTGGTGGTGGTGGTTTGTGGGTGGTGGTTGGTGGATGGTAGTGGTTGGTGGGTGGTTGTGGTGGTTGGTGGGTGGTGGAGGTGGTAGTGGGTGGTGGTGGGTGGTTGGTGGATGTGGGTGGTTGGTGGTTTGGTGGTGGTGGGCGGTGGGTGGTTGGTGGAGATCGGTGGTGGGTGATGGTGGGTGGTGGGTGATGGTGGGTGGTGGGTGGTGGGTGGTGATGCGTGGTGGTGGGTGGTGCTGGGTGGTGCGTGGTGCTAGTGGATGGTGGTGGGTAGTGGTGGGTGGTGGGTGGTCGTGGGTGGTGGTTAGTGGTGGTGGGTGGTGGGTGGCGGGTGGTGGTGGAGGTGCGTGGTTGGTAGTGGGTTGTCGTGGCTCGTGGTTGGTGGTGGGTGGTGGTGGGTGGTGGCTAGTGGTTGGTGGGTAGTGGGTGGTGGTGGTGGTTGGTGGTGAGTGGTGGATGGTGGAGGTGAGTGGTGGTGGGTGGTGTTGGGTGGTGGTGGGTGGTTGGTGATGATGATTTATAATTGGTGCTGTTGATGATAATGATGATTGGTGCTGGTGATGATGATTGCTGCTGGTGATGATGATGATTGGTGCTGGTGCTGGTCATAACGCTGATTCGTGCTGGTGCTGGTGATAATGATGATGATTGGTGCTGGTGATGACGACTGATGATTGGTGATGACAATGATGATTATTGGTGATGCTGGTGATGATGATTGGTGCTGGTGATGATGATTGGTAATGAAGATGATGATTGTTGCTGGTGATGATGATTGGTGCTGGTGATGAGCATGATGATGAGTGCTGGTGCTGGTTATGATGATGATGATGATTCGTGCTGGTGAAGATGATCATGATTGGTGCTGGTGATGATGATTATTTGTGCTGGTCATGATGATGATGGTTCGTGCTGGTCATGGTGATGATGATGATTGGTCCTGGTGCTGGGGATGATGATGATGATTGGTGCTGGCCATGATGATGATTATTGGTGCTGGTTATGATGATAATGGTTCGTGCTGGCGCTGGTGATGATTATTGGTGCTGGTGATAATGAAAGGTTGGGTTCATAATTGCCCGGTAGAATGAGTATATAATGGCCAGGTAGGGTGGGGTCACTCACCAACTCATCCACTCATCTTGTGTGTGGTGATCCACCAACCCCCGCCTAGATTTCAGGCGCCTTCCCAAAACCGCAATTCAATCACTCACGCACCCACTCCTTTACTCACCCACCCCCTCATTCACTCACCCACGCACTCATTCACTCGCCCATGCACTCATCAACGTACACACCCACTCATTCACTCACCCATACACTCATCAACTTACAGACCCACTCATTCACTCGCCCACGAACTCATTCACTCACTCACCCACTCATTAACTCACCCACCCACTCATTCACTCACCCACCCACTCACTCATTCACTCACCCATACACTCATCAACTTATCCACCTACTATTTCACTCACCCACTACTCATCCACTCACTCACCAACTCGTTCACTCACCCATTAATCATTAACTCACCCACCCACTCATTCACCCGCCCCCCCCCCCCCACTCATTCGCTCACCCACCCACCCACACATTCACTCACCCAACTATTCATTCACTCACCTACCCACTCATTCACTAACTCAACCACTCACCCACCCACTCATTCACTCACCCACCCACTCACTTATTCACCAACCCATCCACTCATTCACACAACTGCCCTTCTGTTCACTAACCCACCCTATCCACTCATTCACTCACCCACCCATTCACTCACCCACCCTTTCACTCACACACCCATCTACTCATTCACCATCACATCTACTCATTAACTCAACCACCCACCCATTCACTCACCCAACCACTCATCCACTCACTCATTCACCCACCCACTCATTCCTCGACATCAGGAGGAAACAAGGAGGTGGAAAGGTGCTGATGCAGGCCGTTTTAAAAGTCTTTGACGACCGCTTTTGTTGCAATCGAAACGTCGTAGTTTTTTGTTATTTTTTGCTACTTTCTCTGAACCTATCTACGTGGTGACTTTACCGAAAGACCCAAGAATACAAATACAACTTATTGGGTAGTCAGAATTCATCAGCACCAACCTGTATGTTGAACCTCTTTCGCACCGTACGTAGCCAACCGTGCAAATCTGTAGGTCTCTCTGGGTGTCTATAATGAGTGACCCATTGTTACTTAAAACAATTTTGGCAATGAAGTGATACGTGATATAATTGAATAGATTTTAAGCACTACAATTTTGAAAAAAAAAATTGAATAAATTAAAAATAAAGAATAAAAGTAAGTACATGGTAATAAAAGCAACAGTTAAAATGTGTTGGATTTAGTAATAGCATGCCAAATGATGAGTTATTTAGCCTGAAAAATAGTGCAAATACAAATAGATTTTACAAGGAAAAGTGATTTATATTTACTAAATGTCTGAGCAATGGTAATTTAGATTTACTAAATATTTGGAGGAATCTGATTAATATTTATTAATGATCTGGCTGAAATTGATTTACATGTACTAATTGCCTGGGTGAAATTGATATAAGCTTACTAAATATCTGGTTCAATGATTTGGATTTACTAAATAAAATACTTATATTGAATGTCTGTTGCCATAACATTTATATTTCTAATCCACCCAATAGCATGCCTTCATGGTGCCACAATTCACTTACGTTAAGTCAACCGAGCACCATCAAAAAGATAAGAACTATGAAAAGGAACAGCAGATTGACATGTATTTGTGCAAATTTGTCTCAACATGTTTATCCAACATATTACAAGTACAAAAGAAAGAGGGGCTATGAAAAAACAAAGACAGAAACCATGTATCTGTACAATAGGGATACAATACCTGAAGTCTATTAATAATTTGTGGGCATTACAGGCACAGATTCCTTTTTTGGATGTGATTCAAGGTTTTAGTCTTGTTAGTGCATTTAAATTACGACAATTTAAAAAAAATATGTAAAGATACTTTCATAATATTTCTTTCTTATGTGCGCAAATTGAAATCCTAAGGGCCAATATGTTTATAAAACAGCTAAAAGAGATTAAAACATCACGTGAATTGATCCACAATCCAGGTGGACCTATCTTTTTTAACATGCACAATTACAAGCATGGCTTCCTAACAAGTAAACTAGCACAGCCTTCAGATGTTCCATGCATCTTACATCTATTCCTTTCGAAACGTCGTGAGAATTTTTATTGTTTTATATATATTTATTATTTTATTGTTTCCCTTCAACGTGACTTTACCGAAAGAGCTAAGAATATGAATTACTGCAGTCACGAAAGCTTTAAATGAAAATTTTACCGCCTCTACGGGAAGGGTTTCCACGTCACTTTAAGATCCTTCAACAAACTCCGGGATAAGAAGGCTCAGCTGATCGAGTCTCTCACCTTTCTGAAGAGATGCCGCGACTCTGGGGTAATTCCAATCGCATTTACACTGACCTCTGCTGCTGTAACTTCTTCTAATGCGAAACGAATTCTTTTCAAAACTAGCTTAGCTCTGATCTCAGAGAAAATCAGACTTATACGCACCGAACTAGATCAGTTAGACAAGACACTCTACAAATCACACTTATCATTGACGGCAACAATGTCCAGGTGACCGTCCCTCCCGCCTCTACATGGTGTGTGCGTGCATTCGTGCGAGGGGGGCGCCGCGTCGGCGCAGTCACTCCCAATTGGCGGCGTCACGGCGGTGGGCACGGCCCCGACGGAGAGGCTCCGCTGCGGCAGCACCACAACTGTGTAGAGGCTAAACAGCGGACGTCTGCGAGAGCACCGGCCTCGGGAGAGTGGCGGGAAATCCGAGGCACCGGTGGCGGCGTCACGGCGGTGGGTATGGCCCCGACGGAGTGGCTCAGCTGTGGCAGCACCACACAGCCCCCCGAGGTGTCAGTCCTCGTCCCGGGTTGACTGGAGCACCTCGCCTGGGTTGCCCCTACAAGGTAGCGCCGCGGGGTCCGCGGGACTCGTCCGGCTCTCGTGGCTGGCCTTGGCGGTGGTGGCTCCACCTCTCGGGGTTCCGGCGGCGGTCTCCTCCTCCACTCCAGTGGTTCTCACCGGTCCTGGGTACGTGCGAGCTGGAAGACAAACTCGGTAGCGGTAGGGTGCAGGGGCCATCGTACCCGTCTCTCCTGGCTCGGGTCGGGACCCCCTGGGGCCCGGGGCTCCGTGGGGCCCATACACTGTGCAAGGCCCCCGGGTATGGGGGGGGGGGGGTGTGGGGACCCCGGGGTATCGGGGTCATAGAACGGCGGGGTTCTCCATCGCTGGGGCCGCCCTCCATGGTTTTATTCGCCGGACATTGACCACCATCTCCCGGCCTCTCTCCCCCCCTTGAATCAGTACCGTCCAGGGGGAGATCTGTCGCCCCACGGTCCAGGGTCCCCGCCAGTAGGTGGTTAGCTTCCCCATCTGTCCGGCCCCGACGCGAGGGGTGTGCAGCCACACCTTGGAGCCCGCCGAGTAGAAGGGGGCTCCATCCGGGGTCGGGCGCCCTGCTCCTGCCGCTGGTGTGCGGCCTCACCTTGCAGGTAGGCCCGGACCCTAGCTCCGCATAGGGTCGAACTCACTACCCTGGTCAGTAATGACTCGTTCGGGGATCCCGTGCTTAAGTACGTAGTGTTCCACGAATGTTCGGGCCACTATGAGGGTTGTCTTATCGGGGATGGCCACCGCTATGGGATAGCGTGTGAAGTACAACACCGCTACAAGAATATATCGGTTGCCCCGGTGGGATCGCGGGAATGGCCCCTGCAGGTCGATCCCAACCAGCTGATTCGTCCGACTGACGCGGAACGGTCTCAGGGGGACCTGGTATCGCGCTGGTTTGGGCCCGCATTACTGACACGCGCGGCAGCCCTGCACCCAGGCGGCCACGTCTTGTGCTAACTTGGGCCAGAGATATTGGCGATGCAGGGTCTCCCCGTCGTGGCCCCCGAGCAGGTGGTCATGCACTAGTCTTAGCAGCTGGGGTCGCACCTGGGCGGGAACACAGATGCACCCAGGCTGGCCGGCTTCGGTGAGCTCCCGTACCACCCCGTTCTGCATGCACAACCGGGCGTACAAACCACGCCAGGGTCCTGGTAGGGTGTCCCTCTTCTCCCGTAGGGCCGCTTCCACCGCCGCCAGATCTGGATCCTCGCAGCTGGGTCCGTCTCAGCTACTCGTCGTCCAGGCCTGGGAAGGCGCAGCCGATGTTCTCCTGGATCCGATTGGGTGGGGTTAAGCGACCCGTTGGGCCCCGGGGCGTGGGCTCCGCGTCCGCCGGGTGGTCCCCCGGTTCCCTGGTTCCCCCTGCCGGGGTTTCTGTGGCACATATTGCACTCTCCCCCGCGAGGGGGGGTTTTAGTTTCGGCGCGCCCTCGGTGGTCCGCTGTTTGCTGGCAGCGTCCCCCCGTGAAGCACGGGCAGACTTCCTCCGCCCTTGTCTCGGCGCACACCGCGGGTCGCCTCGACAAGGCGTCCGCGTTTGCATGTGTACGCCCAGCTCTGTACTCGATTTGCAATTTGTACTCATGCAACTCCGCTAACCATCGGGCCATCTGCCCCCGTGGTTCCTTGAACGTAAGGAGGAAATGCAGGGCATGATGGTCGGTGCGCACCCGACATTTCCTGCCATACATATACGGTCGGAACTGTTTACACGCGAAGATCACGGCATACAGTTCTTGACGGGTCACGCAATAATTCAGCTCGGCCCCACTCAGGGTCCGACTGGCATATGCGATGACCCGCTCCGTCCCACCCTGCACCTGCGACAGCACCGCGCTCAGCCCACTGCTGCAGGCATCGGTGTCTAAAATAAAATTAGTGGTGAAATTGGGGAAAGCTAGAGTGGGGGTGTGGGCGAGGTGGTCTTTGAGGGTGGTGAAGGCCGTCTGGCAGGCCTCCGTCCACTGATAGGGGTTCTTAGGGGAGGTGAGTTGGGTGAGGGGGCATGCAATCTCGCTGAATCCCTTTACAGATCGACGATAATAGGTGGCGAGCCCCAAGAATGATCTCCGTCAGGTTCCTTGGCCGTGGCCATTCCACTACGGCGCGTACCTTCTCCGGATCGGTGCACACCCCGCCTCGCTGACTCGGTGTCCGAGGTATGCCACCTCGCACTGCGCAATGTAGCACTTACGCGGCTTGAGCTTGAGATGGGCTGCTCGCAATCGCTGGAACACCTCTCGCAGCCTGGACCAGTGTTCCGACAGATCTACTGAACACTGTCACCTCGTCCAGGTAAATCAGGCACTGTTCCCACTGCAAGCCCCGCATCACCAACTCCATCAATCGCTGGAACGTTGCGGGCGCGTTAGTGAGTCCGAACGGAAGCACTCGAAACTCGAACAGTCCAATTGGGGTGGTGAATGCGGTTTTTGGCCGATCCTCCTCTGCCATCTCCACCTGCCAGTACCCGGACCCCAGATCGAGGGTGGAAAAATACTGTGCTATTGCGAGGCTGTCAGAGGTGTCGTCGATGCACGGTATGGGGAAGGCGTCGCCGAGGGTGACTGCGTTCAACTTTCGGTAATCAACACAGAATCGGGTCGACCCATCCTTTTTCGTCACTAGCACTACCGGGGAAGACCAGGGGCTCGCCGAGGGCTGGATTATGTTATCACGTAGCATATCCGCGACTGCCTCTTTGATCTGGGTCCGATCAGGCGCGCCCACTCGGTATGCGGGGAGTTTGATGGGTCGGGCTGCACCTGTGTTAATTTGGTGCTTAACAAGGTCTGTCCGGCCCATATCTGAATCGTGCTCACTAAACACGTTGGCGTGCTCCTGCAACAATCCGCACAGTTGATCGGCCTCCCCCTTAGGTAAATCTGCCCAAGGCACATGTAACGCATCATGCAAGGGAACGATCTCGGCTCGGGGGGTCGGGCCGACTCGCCAGGCCAGATCCTGGTTGTCCTCGGGGCAGCCAGGGTCTTCCGCCCAGAGTGCAAACACCGAGTCGTTAGAATGGCGCGCGTGCAGGGGGTGTATGGTGGCTACCGTGGTGCGTCGTCGTAGAATTTCCGGGGTACTGTGTGGGTTAAACACCCGCATAAACAGTCGGCCCTCATCTGCGTTTACCAGTGTGGCTGACCCCACAACTCCGTACCGGTCCGCCAGCTCCGGGTAAGGAGTTAGCATTACCTCGCCCGATGGTCGGTGTGTGGGGTCGGCGGAGGGTGTTGCTACGGGCACCAGCATCTCGGCAAGCGGGCCGATGGTGACGGCCGACACCAGGGTGGCGGCCATGGGTGTGAAGTGAGGGCGATTCCGTTCTTGTCCCAGGAGCGGGATCCTCTCCCCGCTGTCCTCCACGGTGGCGCATCGCTGGCCTGGCTAGTCGTTGAGCCCCAGTTTCTCCAGGAGGTCCGTACCCGCAATACACTCATGGCACAACACACTCGAGACATAGAATTCCTGTGTACACACCTGGTGTCCGAGACGGACCTCGAGGGAGATCCTTCCCAGCAACCCCATCCCGGCTCTGCTCGCTGTGTGCCTGCAGGCGGCTCACGTCAACCCCGAGCACGCTGCAGTGTGTGGCGCTCACGAGTGAAGCCACTGCCCCCGTGTCGAGTAGGATCCAGGTGCGCTGCCCGTTCACCTGTCCTACCAGTGATGTGGCCCCCGTGATCGCCGCCACCAGCTCCCATAGCCAGTCACCTGTCCTCACCGCGTCCTTGGGTGTTGTGGTCGGAATCTGTGCGGGGGTCACTCGCTCACCATTATTACTATCGTTGTTTTGTTTTGGGACCTCGTCAATTGCACCCTTAGGTGGTCCACTCTCTAGGGGGCGTTGGCGTTTAACCCTGGCGCCTGTCTAGTGCGGGCGATTTGAGGACAGTCTCTCACGAGGTGCCCGCGGCGGTCGCACAGGTAACACGCTCGGGGAAGGGCGGTGGCCCCGTAGGAGCTTCCCCGCACGCTCCCTCTGTCCCCTCCCGTACGCCGCTGCCCAGACTCTGCCTCTAGTCGGGCCACCCTCCCGGCTAGCCCCCCTACCGTGGAGCGCATTTCCCCCATTTCCGACTGAATGGTCTCCACTGTGGACTGTAGTTTGGTGATATGGCCACCAACTTGGGTCACCTGGCCGACTATATCACCCATGCCGGTCTGTAGCCCTGCTACCCATCCCGGGGTTGTCTCGCGGGCTACCGGGGGCTCCCTTTCCCGACCCCTTACCGTCGTGGCGAGCTCCTGTTCCTCCTCTTCCTACTCTAACGACAGGCTTGCGATGGTGCGCTCTCTTCCCAGTCCCCGGAGCTGCGCGTGTTCGCTGGAAATTCCTTCACATTTACGCGCGCGCTCGACAAGGGCGTTAAAGGGGAGACGTGTATAGCTCATGTCTGGCTGCCACCACGACGTGCGAGTCAAGTATCGCTGGATCTTCTCAGCGGCAAGCTCCTCAATCATCTCTGTCGTGTATCCCAGGTGTGCGATCTTTGTTAGCTCGCGCACATCCTCGGCATAATCACGCAGGTCCTCGCCGGGTTGGCGGTAGCGTGCCTCTAAGGCTGCTTTTGCCTACTCCTCATCACGCGTACCGAAACGCAGATCAAGTCGGCGCATCAGTTCCTCTAGCTGTGTCTGCGCGCTTGTGGGTAGGGCTTCCACAAAATTGGCTGCCCGCCCATCCAGGTTCATAATAAGATGGCGTAACGCCTGCGCGTCCGTCCACCCATTAATCTCTTTAGCCCCTATGACGTTGCGGGCGAATGCCTTCCACCAAGGAGCCCCCCGGCTGGTAAATATATGCCATATTTTTGCGTGGGGTAACGCGGGGGTTCGTACCGCTTCTGACGCCAAACTGTGGGGGCTGCCGTCCCCCGCCATCACTGAATTGTCGGGGCCGTTGCCCCCTGACTCCCCCATTACATTTGTACTACTACCACCTGGCAGTTCTGTAGGGTTCGGGTTAGCGACCTCCAACTCCTCGCCCCCCGGGTCCCCTGACTTTGTTACCGACCGCGTTGGCATGGCTCAATTAGTGGGCTTGTACGCTTTACTCTTGCGGCGCGCTACGCGGGTTCAGTGGCGGCGTGCTGCGGTGAGCGCGCTCGCGAAGCAAGACTCTGTCCCGTACGTAAAAAAATGGGTACGGCGCACTGATGCGTGACTCACGTACGTAAACAAATGGGTACGGTGCGCCGACGCGTGATTTCAGTACGTAAACAAATGGGTACGGTATGCTGACACATGACTCCCTCACACACACGCTCTACGCGCCTAGGCAATAACAAACCCAACACCGCTACCTGCCCAGCCCCATACACCAATCACACGCGAGGGAGTTGGGTTCGGGGGTGAGAGGGCAGGGGTGTCTGCCGTGCGCGCGCCGCTTATTGGAGGGAGTCACTCCGCTCTGATTTAAAAGGGCCGTTTAAACAGCCGCGCGTGTACGCGCACACCAGGCGCTTAGCTCTCTGCTTCGCTAGAAACAACCGCGCATGCACGCGATCGCAAGACACTCCCGTAAATAGTCGCCCAGGTATGCGAACGCTAAGCACTCCCGTAAACAGTCGCACAGGTACGCAAGCGCTAAGCACTCCCGTAAACAATCGCCCAGGTACGTGAACGCTAAGCGCTCCCGTAAACAGCCGCACGGGCACGTGAATGCTAAGCACTCCCGTAAACAGTCGCCCAGGTACGCGAACGATAAGCACTCCCGTAAACAGTCGCCCAGGCACGCGAACGCTA
The DNA here is from genome assembly GCF_048934315.1 of Petromyzon marinus. Classification (NCBI taxonomy): domain Eukaryota; kingdom Metazoa; phylum Chordata; class Hyperoartia; order Petromyzontiformes; family Petromyzontidae; genus Petromyzon; species Petromyzon marinus. The sequence goes on from NC_133689.1 coordinate 14,773,456, forward strand.
AGCACTCCCGTAAACAGTCGCCCAGGTACGCGAACGCTAAGCACTCCGGTAAACAGTTGCCCAGGTACGCAAACGCTAAGCACTCCCGTAAACAGTCGCCCAGGTACGCAAACGCTAAGCACTCCGGTAAACAGCCGCACGGGCACGCGAACGCTAAGCACTCCCGTAAACAGTCGCCCAGGTACGCAAACGCTAAGCACTCCGGTAAACAGCCGCACGGGCACGCGAATGCTAAGCACTCCGCCTTCCTCTTCACACTCACAAAGACCACACGACACAGTTTATCCCCCTACTAGCTATTTTATTCACCGCGAGTAACCCGCTAAACTACTCGTGATTGTGTGGGTCAGCAGACTTTAGCTTATCCCTCGGGGATCCTGGGCTGAACTTATCCTGCCTGCCTCTCCGCTTTCTTCCCTCTGATCAATTAGCCCGCACTCACCTTAGTCCCAATCTGATGCTGCAGAAGCTGTGGAACGGTGATGTTCCCGCACCCCGTGCGCCCCTATCCAATCAGAGGTCTGGATTTTCCCGCCCTCGGATCACCGCTCTGGTGACGTCACCGCAGTGGTTTATTGGACGTCCGCTTTCCGTTCTTCCCGCTATCCGCCCACTGACTCGTGTTTGTGTGTGTGTGGTTCCACTCGCGGTGGCTAAACAGCCCCTGCCATGACCATGCCATTACAATCCCAGGTCACAGCACCGCGGTGCTCTTCAGCCTCGGGGGTAGGTCGCCCAATTTCCCGGCTGCAGGAAACCATGAAGCTTGATCTCATTAGGGGCTTCTGGATAAAAACCTGTTGGCCAGGTGACCTTCCCTCCCGGCTCTACGTGGGGTGTGTGTGCATTCGTGTGATGGGCGCGCCACGTCGGCGCCGTCACTCCCCGGTGGCTGCGTCACGGCGGTGGGCACGGCCCCGATGGAGCGGCTCCGCTGCCGCGGCACCACAACCTCTGGGTCACTGAGCCGCTTCCAAACACCCCCCATGTCAAATACATAAGCAGGAACCTGTATCGTGAGCAGCAGCATTATTTGAATACTCTGCCAAAACAATTTGAATTGTGGAGTGGTGGCACAATTCCGCAATAGCTTTATCATATGTCTGGTGATAGGAAGAATTTCTACAAGACCGAGTTCTAGAGAACCCCTTTACGCGATGTTTTGGTCTACTCTTCCACACTGGGCGGATGTTTCAGTAGAGGAAGGAGTACCCACAATTTAACGCACCGCATCCACGGCCCCTCTCCTAAGTGGGCGTCCCCAGCCCGAATGCTCGCAGGAAGCCCTCCCAGCCTCCCTGCTCGACGAACCAGGCCCCGCACACGTTCACCAACAAGGCGGCCACCACGTCCGTCACGGCCGACTTCTCCGCGTCGCTCAGACGTACGCAGTCCACCAGCCTCTTCGCGAGGGAGGAGCGAGCAGAGCACCACCAGGACCACCACGCGGCCCCAGCTCGCAGAGCCATCGCGGATGACTTCCCAGGCCACGTCCATGAGCAGCCGGCGGTGCCCTCGGTGCTCCACCCACTCCGTGTGAGGAACAGGTCCCCCAGGCAGTTGACCACCTCCTGCACCAGCTGTGCTGGCTAAACCTTCTGCAGCTGCTGGACCTGCAGCTGCTCCTGCACCTGCAGCTACTCCGTCTGTGTCACCAGGTGAGCCATGTAGCCGACGATCAGATCCGCTGTCAAGACGGTCAGCAGCTGCAGCACCTCCTTTTCCTCCCCCTCATCTTCTTCCTCCTCCTGCCCGTGTTTCATTCCTCCTCCCCGTGTCCCACTCCCTCCCCCTGTCTCCCTCCACCTCCCTGTGTCTCCCTCCTACTGTAATGTTTTGCTTTTGCAAAACACGTACTAATTTGTCAGTTACTCCCGAGATATATGGTATTTTAATTGTTTTAACAATCTTATCGATTTCAGCATTGTTGCTTTGCCATCGTGATTTGGCATTCAATGCTCTGTTAATTTGAGCATTATTGTAGCCATTCTGTCGTAGTGCTTCTTTAACGTGTTTAATCTCTCTCACGAGACTTTCACCATCTGACACTGCTTTAGCCTGATATATCAGCGTCTTGATAAGAGAGGATGTCTGAGCTGGGTGATGATGTGATTCTGCATTCAAATAGCATCAGTGTGTGCGTTCGCTTTCTGTAAACGCTGTGTGCTATTTTACCATTTAGGCCATGTCCAAGCAAAATATCTAGGAACGGGAATGTGTTATTCACCTCCATTTCCATGGTGAACTGGATGGCCGGGTTTTGTGCATTGAGATGATTTAGAAAATCATTAAGTGTATCTTTACCATGTGGCCAGGCAACCAAAGTGTCATCCACATATCTAAACCAAAAACATGGTTTCAATGTGCTCGAGACAAGTGCTCTTGTTTCAGAGTTTTCCATGTGCATATTTGCTATAGCCGGAGATAAAGGAGAGCCCATTGCTGCTCCTTCCTTTTGTTTAAATAAATCACCTCCAAAAGAAGTAAGTGTTATTTAAACAATGATGAGCCAGTTTCAGAATATATTTTGGTAAACCTGTATTCTTTACTAGTGTATCAAGTAATTTAAGTGACTCGTTCACTGGAACCTTAGTGAATAGAGAAATCACATCAAAACTCACCAGAATATCATTAGGGTAAAGTTTAATATCTTTATTCACATTCACAAGATGTTCTGAATTTCTTATGTATGAAGATGTCCTCCCGATGTAGGGATGTAATTGTTTAGTTATATGTTTTGCTAATTTATATGTGGCAGAGCGAATTGTACTGACTATGGGTCGTAATGGGATGCCGATTTCATGAATCTTTGGTAGCCCATACAGTCTAGATGGTTTTGAGGCCCTTGGAATTATTCGGTATTGCTCATTCTTAGGGATTAATGAATTTGCAATTATTGCAGTAGTCTGACGTTCTAAAGTATTAATAGGATCTCGTTTAATTTTAATGTGGGTACTTTTCTCTAGTAAATCTTTAATTTTATTATCATAATTGGCTCGTGGCATCACCACAGTAGTGCGGCCTTCATCAGCTGCCAGGATTTTAAAATCTTTATTTAAATGAATCTCTCTTAAGGCTTTTGCTTCGTTCGAGCTAATATTTATTTTTGGTACTTTGCTATTTTCAACTATTTTGCCAACCTCGTGTCTAGTCATCTCTGCCTCATTATGTGGAAGGAGTCTAACTGCTGATTCTACCTCAGCAATTATCTCATCCACTGGAATTGTGCGTGGGGTAACGGCAAAGTTAAGGCCTTTAGAAAGGACAGAGATCATGTCACTGGTTAAAACAGTGTTAGTCAAGTTCATTACGGGTTTGTTTTTAAATTGTTCGTTTTTAGTGGGTATTTGTTTATTATGAAGTCTAGATAATTTATTCATTTGGCTAGTTTTGGTTAGATTAAACACATTATCAGCCGATTGTTGTGTTATGGTCTCGATTATATTCCAATAATGCATTGATCTACTTGCTTATATCTAAGTGCAACTGCCTTAGAGATTCTGAAATGTAAGATAATTCACTCCTGTTGTGCTGTATTCTCTCTATTAATAATCATTTGCTAGCTTTGTGTAGTATTTGGTTAGCTTTAGCAGACATTGTGATGTGTTATTTTAACTGCGTTTGGTATTAACTTCGAATCTCTGCACCTTTTGAGGAACGTCAGTGAAGATATCAATTCCATCCGCTTGATGCGGAGCTTCTCCAACTTTCTGGTTTTAAGAAAAGTATCCTCCCCATAGAGGTTAGTCAGTTTAACACGTAGGCTTTCGCGACCAATATTATTCATAATAAACGTGTTTGGGTTAGATCGCGTTATTAATAAATGTGTCGTAACCCTCCACCACCCGACACGGCCAATCAGTAAAAAAGTGTCATGTTGACAAAAGACAAAATAGTTCACTACTTTAGCCCACTGGTGTGTTGAAGAGTGAATCCACAACATTTACAATTTTTTAGTATGACGTTTCGCTGGTAATTACATCCAGCATCATCGGGCAATTCGCCAGAATGGTGAAGCCCTCACTCACTCGCGGTCTTAAATAGAGCAGCAGGGTGACATCATTTAACTCATTCAGGTGCAGTGATTTGAGGCGGAGTGGGGGGTATTTTAATTATATAATAGATTAGTAATCAGTCAAATGTTATGATCAGTAATAAGTTGTAGATTAGTAATTAGGTGTAATGTGTATTATTGTAATTATATACTACGTTAGTAATCAGTTAATTAGTATGTTTCCCCACAACGAGGGTATACAGCTGCTCTGACATGGGACGACCCTGTCGTACACCTCTTCTGAAGCTGACAGGGGCAGTGAGCGTACCGTTGACTTTGATTAGACACTGGACTTCAGTGTAGAGCAGGCGGTTCAGTCCCAGGAAGCTGGTCCCAAAACCAAACGCCCTCGGTGGTCCCATTAGGTACCCGTGGTCAAACGCCTTCTCTTGGTCGAGGGAGAGAAGCGCGAGTGGGAGCCCCCTTTCTCTCGAAGAGGGTGCTGAGGTCTCTGACGAGGAAGACGCCATCATGAATTGTTCTCACTGGGACCGTGTGGGCCTGGTCACTGCCCACCACCTGAGCCAATACAGTCTTCATCTTGGAGAATAGCGCTTTGGCCAGAATTCTTCTCTCCTTATAAACGTCTATGCCTGCCCAAGATGAAATCTGGAGAGACCTACCGCGCAGTCAGGGCCGCAGTCGCGACAGCAGCTCCCTGCGTCCCGGGAGCCGGTGCGGGTTGCCGGACCGCGTCACCGGCGCCGTTCGGAGCGCCGCGGGCGCTGTGTCGGGCGAAGTGGCGCAGCGCGTGCCCGTGGTGCCGTCGCCGGGCATTGCGCGCAAGCAGCATCACGTGTCGTGCAGTCAGGGCGGCATGGGTCGGTGGGTGGGTGTGTGGGTCGGTTTGGGTGGGTGGGTCGGTTTGGGTGGGTGGGTCGGTTTGGGTCAGTGGGTGGATGGGTGGGTCGGTGTGGGTGGGTGGGTCGGTTTGGGTCGGTGGGTGGGTTGGTCGGTCGGTGTGTGGGTCGGTGGGTGGGTGGGTCGGTCGATGGGTGGGTGGCCACTCACATTGATTGACAAACATAGAAGCTGCAACCAATATCGGTGACTCTCATGTGGCCGGCCTGAGAGAGCATCACGTTGTCCTGGACGCACTCGGGGAGGCAAGGGGAGGTCACGCTCAGAGGCTGCCCTGTGAGCGGTCAGCCAGCAGTGGATCGACCCACGAACAACGACAATTACAAAGGTCCCCTCGTGTAGCCGCTAGCAGGCTGTAGGGCCAAGTGCTGTTAGAAGTAGCTAGTAGCAGCACTGCCTATGCAAGCTGACAATGTGGCACACACAGAGGGAGTGGGTGGCCAGTACCACGGCCGGCCGCCTTTGTCTCCCCCATTGGGCGATGTTTACTACACACCACCGCTACAACAGGAGCGAGCGCGAGTGCGTCGTGGGGAGCGTGCGCGCCCCCAGAGTGCCCTCCGCTATCACCGGCTTTGATGACCGCGTGGACGATGCCGCGGGACTTGGTCTGGGCCAGGAAGCGGACGATTCCACTGGTGTATGACCTCAACGCGGCGTCGTTGATGCGCCAGATCACCGCTCGCTTGCTCAAGTCGTAGAGGCAATCCTGGCGGCGGCAGCAGCAGCAACGACGACGATAGAGATGATGACGGTAATGAAGATGATGATGACGATGATGATAATGACGATAATGATGACAATGACGATGGTGATAATCACGATGACGATGGTGATGATGACGATAGTGATAATGACGATAATGATGACGATAATAACAATGGTGATGATGCGTACTTCAACAGCTGCAGCACGAGGCAGTTGTGTCCGCGGAAGTGGAACGAGTGCAGGACGCGGATGACGCCGTGCAGCTCAGCACTGCCCTCCCCTGCAGCTCCGTGATCACCTTCAGCTCCATCCTCTGCATCTCCATCTTGGTAGGGCTGCGTGCACACAGCAAGTCTGTGGGTCTCTGGGTCTCTGTGGGTCTCTGTGGGTTTCTACGTGTGTCTATGGATCTCTATGGGTGTTTGGGGGTCATAGTAGTTTTACGGAGGTTATTATTATTTTTTACTATTTTACTCATTATTTTGTAACCATGTATTTACTTCCATTATCTATTATTTTCTTCATTTATAATTATTACGACTGCGGCCGCTTTGTTAAGACCACCACCACCCACACCATTTCCAACCACACCAAAACACCACCACCCACCCACACCACCATCCCCATCACCCCCGCAACAACCCACTTGATGGGCAGTGCCAGCATCTTCACAGCCACCAGGAATCCCATCTTGTGGTCCACACACCGCAGCACTACTCCCTGCCCTTCCTCGCCAAATTATTCTCTCGCACCTCGAAGTGGTATTGGAGCTGCTCCTGGGGAATATAAAATGGAGCAGATGAGGCAGCAGCGCCGCCACAAGCCAGTCAGTCACAATCACGATGTGAATGTTTAACGCTTAGTGGTAGGAGCAGCAGTGGTAGTAGTGGTTAGTAGTAGCAGTAGTGTGTGTGTGTCTGTATGTGCGAGTCTCACAGGGATATAGTTGTGGGTCTCTGTGGGTGTCTCTGTGTCTGTGCGTCTCACTGGGATGTAGCTGTGGGTCTCTATTGGTGCCTCTTTGAGTCTCAACGGGTATCTGTAGATCTCTATGGGTGTCTGTGAGTCTCACAGGGATGTAGTTGTGGGTCGTTATGGGTGTATCTATGGGTGTCTCAATGGGTGTCTCAATGAGTGTGTCTATGAGTGTCTGTCTACGTGAGCCTCACAGGGATATATTTGTGTTCTTGGTTTTCGTAGCCATCGTTGTTGATGCAACCGCGGGATTTGCCCTCGTCCATAGAGACAAAACAAACTTGACAGACGTCGGCCAGCTCCTCCTGTCGCTCGGTCAGGCGAGGCAGGAAGAGTGCCAGGATCACTGCACACCTGACAACAACTATGGGTTTTTTTTCTTTACCGACAGAACCAGAGTGTTTCTTACACACCAATAAGCCCAGTAAATTGGCACAGTAGGGCTGCACAGGTGGTGCATCAGCCACTCGTCTCAGTCGGTCGACCCGTGGCACCTGTTGGGTCTGCCCCGTGACCTCCTGCCAGCGGGAGTTCGACACTTCACTTGGCTTAAAAGTGCACATAGCCTGGCACAAGCGTCGTTATGATGTCACCGCCACTTAGTGGCGAATGGCGGTTGTTGTGTGTGTATATTCAATCAGGCCAAGAATGTGTGCACCACAGAGTGAATCTCACTGCGGTACAGTGGACAGGCCATGCCGCGCCGCTGCAACTCGAAGATGCAGCGGCGGCACGTGGCAAGGTGGCCGCCGTCGCCGTGAACCAACGTGCAGCTACGCGGCTCACACTGGCACACCACGCACCCACAACACCACCACTACCCACACCACAACCACCACCCACAACACCACCACCACCCACAACACCACGCACCCACCCACAAGACCACCACCATCAGCCACACCAACACCACCCACACCACCAACACCACCAACCACACTTCCAGCACCACCACCCATGCCACCACCACCTATACCAACACCACCACCAAAACCACCCACACCACCAGCACCACCCACAACAACACCACCACCCACAACACCACCACCACCCACACCACCACCCACACCAACGCCACCCGCACCACCAACACCACCAACCACACTACCAGCAGCACTACCCAGGCCACAACCACCCATGCCACCACTACCTACATCACCACCACCCACACCACCACCACCCACACCACGCACCCACCCACAACACCACCACCCACACCATCACCACCACCCACACCACCACCGCTACCGGCTGGAGTGTAAGAAGGAGAGGCAGTGGTGGAGGTGGTGTTGACGCTGGCACCTGCTCGCCTGTTGTCGGCTGTCACTACGGAGAATATCTTCATGAGCAGCGCTAATACTGAGTGTCTGAGATCTCTGAGTGAGAATCCCTCCACACCAAACACCTCCCCCAGGGGGTCCCCCGCCACACCTCACCAGGTACTGCCTCTCTTCATCGTAAAGTCGCCTCCGCTTGATGTACTGTTCCACGTAGTGGAACACCTGCTCCACAGTGAATGTGTCGCCCTCGGCACCGACCGACTGCAGCAGTGGAAGCATCCGAGGCACCGGCTTCAGGAGTGTTCCTCCGAGCTTGTCAGAGACATGGACAATTCCATGCACTGTATGTGTTCTGTATTTGTACGTGGATAGTAACGACAGTGGATGTACATTCACTCCGAGTCTTTACTGGGTCGTTAAACAGCATGGGGTACACAATGACGTGAAACTTCACATCTACCCTACCTCCGTGCTCCATGCCGAAAAGCCACTGCAGTGGTAATAAAACTGCAACGTATTTTATTCATCAACCTGCATTTTCTTATTTTTCCCAAATTTTAACCCGGGTTGGGCTGTCGCCATCCTGCCCTGGAACCAATTATTCATTCGTGTCTCTAGCAGACCATTGCAAGCCTTGTGTTAGAGAATGGCTCACTGAAGCTGATATCACAGAGCTACTTCTGAGTACCCTTCAAGTGCCCTCTGGTCCACAGTAAAGAGCAGCACCCTCCCACCTGTCCTTTAAGTAGGAGTAACGTTGGTCATAACAATGTTCTTTTCGTTGAAATTTATCCAAATTAAGTGCAGAACCACATTGCAGCAATGTGATGGTTTATTTTGTGCTGTCAATGACGACAAGGCTGAGATCATTTACTCGCTAGACTTGAGAACACGTTTTAATCACTTGCGGGTGCCTGTATTCAAAGCCAAGTACTCCGTGGTGCCAGTTCCGTGCTATGACCTCTTGGCCACTGGGCCGCCTCTAAACACCCCCCATGTCAAATACATAAGCAGCAACCTGTACCGTGAGCAGCAGCATTCTTTGAATACTCTGCCAAAATAATTTTTATCGTGGAGTGCTGACACAATTCCTCTCCTCAGTGGGCGTCCCCAGCCCAAATGCTCGCAGGAAGCGCCCCCAGCCTCCCTGCTCGACGAGCCAGTTCCCGCACGCGTTCACCAGCAGGGCGGCCACCGCGTCCGTCACGGCCGACGTCTCCTCCGCGTTGCTCAGACGTACGCATTCCACCAGCCTCTTCGCGAGGGAGGAGCGAGCAGACCACCACCAGGACCACCACGCGGCCCCAGCTCGCGGAGCCATCGCGGAGGACCTCCCAGGCCACGTCCACGAGCAGCCGGCGGGGCCCTCGGTGCTCCACCCGCTCCTCCGTGTAGCTCACCAAGTCCAGAACGGAGTCTCTGAACCGCGCGAGGGACAGGTCTCCCAGGCAGTTGACCACCTCCTGCACCAGCTGCGTTGGCTGAACCTCCTGCAGCTGCTGAACCTTCTGCACCTTCTGCAGCTGCTCCTGCACCTGCAGCCACTCCGTCTGTGTCGCTAGGTGAGCCATGAAGCCGGCGACCAGATTCGCTGGCAAGACGGTCAGCAGCTGCAGCGCCTCCTTCTCTTCCTCCCCCTCGTCTTCCTCCTCCACCTCATCATCTTCCTCCTCCCCCTCCTTAGACTCCTTCTCCTCTGTCTCCCTCTAACTCCCTGTGTGACCCTCCTCCCCCGGTCTCCTTCCTCGTCCCCGTGCGTCCCTCCTCCTTCCCCCGTCTCCCTCTTCCCTGTGTCTCCCTCTATTTTCTTTTTGCTGATGAAGTTTTTTTTTTATTTCCACAAGGTGTAAACGCCGTATCCCTTATTTTGTAATTGTAATTCTGGGCCAAAGAGGTCCCACAAACGTAAACGTTTTGTATTTAAAATATAACACAACAACAATGAATGGCTTAGTGGGTAAAGTAAGACGCACGCCAAAACGGGTGAGTTAAATAAATCCAATCTCTCCTACCGGATTATAGGACGCAAACCAAACTTTGTTGTAACAAGAACATAAAAAAAACTGATTCTCTTAATCAGGTGAATACGGTAAAGGGGCTGAGTCTGTGGTTGCCGGTGTGGTGAGTCTGTGGGTCTCTGTGTGGTGACGATGTCTATGGGTCTCTGTGGTGATGGCAATGTCGGGTGGTGGCGGGTTTAACCACACAACATTTATATATTCACGCGATCTAACCCAAACAAAACCTGTACTACGGAGTCAACAACAACGACGTGAGGGCTCTCCGACGCGCGTCTCGGTTGGGGTGAGGGTGCTTTCTGTTGTATATGTAGGTTATGAAAATTTGATGTAAATAATAAAAATTAAATGAAATTTGCATAATAATCCGACATTATGCTAATTGATGTAAGTGCATAGACTATGCTAATTCGAGAGATAATCGTATTAATTTATGCTAGTGTATGTGTGATTATGGTACTGCGAGCCGTTATGATAATTAGGCCCCGCCTCGTTGACGAGGGTCGTTTATCAATCGGGATAATGCAATTAATCGTATGCAGTTATGCAGGTACTGTGAGCATGTCACATTAAACTCGGCTGTGTTGTTTAACTTCGTATTATCGATGGGTATAATACAATTATTCTCGCTTTAACATTTACTGAGTATGTGTTAGTGTGTTCAGCCAGGTCTCCAAGTTCAGATCTCAGCACAGAATACAGTTCTTATGCATAAATTTCAGGAAAGAACACACAACACTTCCATGTTAATCAATTTTAATGACGATAGTGATAATGACGATAATGATGACGATGGTGATAATGATGACGATGGTGATAATGATGACGATAATAACAATGGTGATGATGCGTACTTCAACAGCTCCAGCACGAGACAGTTGTGTCCGCGGAAGTGGAACGAGTGCAGGACGCGGATGACGCCGTGCAGCTCAGCACTGCCCTCCCCCTGCAGCTCCGTGATCACCTTCAGCTCCATCCTCTGCATCTCCATCTTGGTAGGGCTGCGTGCACACAGCAATTCTTTGGGTCAGTTTAACACGTAGGCTTTCGCGACCAATATCATTCATAATAAAGGTTTTTGGGTTAGATCGCGTTTATTTATAAATGTGTCGCAACCCTCCACCACCCGACACGGCCAATCAGCAAAAAAGTGTCACGTTGACAAAAGACAAACAATTCACTACTTCAGCCCACCGGTGTGTTGAAGAGTCAATCCACATTTACAGTTTGAGTACGACGTTTCGCTGGTAAATACATCCAGCATCATCAATTGCTTGATGATGGTAAATACATCCAGCATCATCAATTGCTTGATGATGCTGGATGTATTTACCAGCGAAACGTCGTACTCAAACTGTAAATGTGGATTGACTCTTCAACACACCGGTGGGGTGAAGTAGTGAATTGTTTGTCTTTTGTCAACGTGACACTTTTTTGCTGATTGGCCGTGTCGGGTGGTGGAGGGTTGCGACACATTTATAAATAAACGCGATCTAACCCAAACACCTTTATTATGAATTATTTGGGTCTCTGTGGGTCTCTATGAGTGTCTAAGGGTGTCTATGGATCTCTATGGTTGTCTCTAGTTTATAGTAGTCTTAAGAGGGTTATTATTTTAGTGAGATAGTTTCAGTTTATATTTAGAGAGTTTTACGGAGGTTATTATCATTGATGTTTACTATTATACTCATTATTTTGTAACCATGTTGTATTTACTACCATTTATGATCTATTATTATTTTATTCATGTATAATTATTACGACTGCTCCCACTGTGTTAAGACCACCACCACCCACACCATTTCCAACCACGCCACATCACCACTACCCACCCACCCCCCCACCAACCCCATCACCCCTGCCCCAACCCACTTTCCGTGCAGTACCAGCATCTTGACAGCCACCAGGAATCCCATCTTGTGGTCCACGCACTGCAGCACCACACCCTGCCCTCTCTAGCCAATCTTCTCTTGCACCTCGAAGCCCTATTGGTGCTGATCCTGGGGTATCTAAAAAGCAGCCTAAGCAGCAGCAGCGCCGCCACAGCCAGTCAGAGTCACAATCACGATGGGAATATTTAACGCTTAGTGGTAGGAGCAGCAGTGGTCGTAGTGGTTAGTAGTTAGTAGTAGCAGTAGTGCCTGTGTGTCTGTGTGCCTTTGTGTGTGTGCCTGTGTTTGTGTGTCTGTCTGTGCGAGTCTCACAGGGATATAGTTGTGGGTCTCTGTGGGTATCTCTGTGTCTGTGCATCTCACTGATATATAGCTGTGGGTCTCGATTGGTGCCTCTGTGAGTCTCTATGAGTGTCTCTGTGGATCTCTATGGGTGTCTGAATGGGCTCTGTGGGTGTCTCTGTGAGCCTCACAGGGATGTAGTTGTGGGTCGTTATGGGTGTTATCTATGGGTCTCTATAGGTGTCTCAATGGGTGTATCTATGGATGTCTGGGTCTCTGTGAGCCTCACAGGGATGTATTTGTTTTCTTGGTCGTCGTAGCCATCGTTGTAGATGCCACCGCGGGATTTGCCCTCGTCCATAGAGAAAAACCAAACTTGACAGACGTCGGCCAGCTCCTCCTCCTGGCGCTCGGTCAGGCGAGGCTCGAAGAGAGCCAGGATCGCTGCAGACGTGACAACAACAACTTAAATCATTAACTATGTTTTTTTTCTTTACCGAAACAACCAAAGAGTGTTTTTACACACACCAAAAAGCCCAGCAAGTTGGCGGTTGTTGTGTGTCTGTGTGTGTGTCTGTGTGTGTTCTGTAGCGGTTAGCGCGCTGCGCTATGAACCTGGCGACCCGGGTTTGATTCCCGCTCACGGCCAACACCAGTGACGATTTTCTGAACCGGTCCCGGGCTTCCCCTAGGTCGACTCAGCCTCAAATGAGTACCTGGTGCGGTGTGTAAACATTGCCACTGGGGAGATAAAGGCGGTCGGGCGTGGTGCTGGCCACCCACCCCCTCGTGTACCGTTCCGGCCTTCATAGGTGCTCGCTAACAGCACTTGCCCCTACAGTCTGTTAAGGCTATATGGGGGATCTTTATCTTTGTGTTCTGTCAGACCAGGAATGTGTGCACCACAGAGTGAATCTCCCTGCGGCACAGGGGACAGGCCATGCCGCGCCGCTGCAACTCGAAGACGCAGTGGCGGCATGTGGCAAGGTTTTCGCTGTCGCCGTGAACCAACGTGCAGCTACGTGGCTCACACCGGCACACCACGCACCCACCCACAACACCACCACCACCCACAACACCACCCACAACACCACCAGCACCACCACCCATGCCACCACTACCTACACCACCACCAACCACACCACCCACACCATCACCATCCACCACCGCTACCGGCTGGAGTGTAAGAAGGAGAGGCAGTGGTGGAGGTGGTGTTGACGCTGGCACCGGCTCGCCTGTTGTCGGCCGTCACTACGGAGAATAACTTAATGAGCAGCGCTGCCACCGAGTGTCTGAGATCTCTGAGTGAGAATCCCTCCAGACAAAACACCTCCTCCAGGGGGTCCCTGCCACACCTCACCAGGTACTGCCTCTCTTCATCGTAAAGTCGCCTCCGCTTGATGTACTGTTCCACGTAGTGGAACACCTGTACCACCGTGAATGTGTCGCCCTAGGCACCGACCGAATGCAGCAGAGGAATCATCCGAGGCACCGGCTTCAGGAGAATGTTCCTGCGAGCTTGTCAGAGACATGGACAATTCCATGCACTGTATGTGTTCTGTATTTGTACGTGGATAGTAACGAGAGTGGATGTGCATTCACTCCGAGTCTTTACTGTGTCGTTAAACAGCATGGGTTACACAATAACGTGAAACTTTACATCTACCCTACCTCTGTGCTCCATGCCGAAAAGCCACTGCAGTGGTAATAAAACTGCAACGCATTTTATTCATCAACCTGCATTTTCTTATTTTTCCCAAATTTTAACCTGGGTTGGGCTGTCGCCATCCTGCCCTGGAACCAATTATTAATTCGTGTCTCTAGCAGACCATTGCAGGCCTTGTGTTAGAGAATGGCTCACTGAAGCTGATATCACAGAGCTACTTCTAATTACCCTTCAAACGCCCTCTGGTCCACAGTAAAGAGCAGCACCCTCCCACCTGTCCTTTAAGTAGGAGTAACGTTGGTCATAACAACGTTCTTTTCGATGAAATTTATCCAAATTAAGTGCAGAACCACATTTCAGCCATGTAATGGTTTATTTTGTGCTGTCAATGACGACTGGGCTGAGATCATTAGCTCGCTAGAATTGAGAACCTGCTTTGATCACAGGCGGTGTGGATTCAAACCCAAGTACTCCGTGGTGCCTGGTCAGTGCTATGACCTCTGGGTCACTTAGCCGCCTCCAAACACCCCCCATGTCAAATACATAAGCAGCAACCTGTATCGTGGGCAGCAGCATTCTTTGAATACTCTGTCAAAAAATGTTTATTGTGGAGTGGTGGCACAATTCCGCAATTGCTTTCTCATACCTCTGGTGACAGGAATAATTTCTACAAGACGGAGTTCTAGAGAACCCCTTTACTCGATGTTTTGGTCTACTCTTCCACACTGGGCAGATGAAGAGGAAGTAGTACCTACACTTTAACACACCGCATCCGCAGCCCCTCTCCTAAGTGGGCGTCCCCAGCCCGAATGCTCGCAGGAAGCCCTCCTAGCCTCCCTGCTCGACGAGCCAGGCCCCGCACGCGTTCACCAGCAGGGCGTCCACCGCGTCCATCACGGCCGCCGTCTTCTCCACGTCGCGCAGACGTATGCAGTCGACCAGCCTCTTTGCGAGGGAGGAGCGAGCAGAGCACCACCAGGACCACCACGCGGCTCCGGCTCGCAGAGCCGTCGTGGAGGACTTCCCAGGCCACGTCCACGAGCAGCCGGCGGGGCCCTCGGTGCTCCACCCGCTCCTCCGCGTGGCTCACCAGAACGGAGTTTCTGAACCGCGCGAGGAACAGGTCTCCCAGGCAGTTGACCACCTCCTGCGCCAGCTGTGCTGGCTGAACCTTCTGCAGCTGCTGGAGCTGCAGCTGCTCCTGCACCTGCAGCTACTCCTGCACCTACATCTACTCCGTCTGTGTCGCCATGTGAGCCATGTAGCCGGCGATCAGATTCGCTATCAAGACGCTCAACAGCTGCAGCGCCTCCTTCTTTTCCTCACCTTCCTCCTCCCCCTCGTTTTCCTCCTCCCCCTCCTCCTCCTCCTCCCCCTCCTCCTCCACTTTCAAAACAAAGAGTGAGGACATAATATCAATAACCCGGGAATTTTATAGTGACCTCTTCTTTCCTGATAAAACGTCTATGCCTGCCCAGAATTTCCTAAAGAGCTCGGTGAAAGTACTGTCCTCCAGCAGGGCGTTGTTGAAGTGCCAGTAGGCCTCACCACTTGGTGTTCCACGCAGCCTGAGGTCCAGCAGGATCAGGCTGTGGTCTGTTAGTGATGCAGCCCCTGATGTCAGCAGTCAGAATGCTCGAGACAAGACTTCTGGAGATGTAGAAACGGTCGATCCTGGACTGTGTAGCTGGTTCATTGCCCCGTGTCCGCGTGAAGGTGAAGCTTCGCCGCCTAGGGTGGTGCAGCCGCCACACGTCCACCAGATCGGAGGCGTCCAGAAGGGCTTGGAGCTCTCCCCGGAGATTGGCGTTGCAGTGCCCCTTCCCTGTGTGGTCGAGAGCATCCAGCGTGCAGTTGTAGTCACCTCCCGTGACCACAAACTCGTCCCCTGGAATGCCACCGAGGTGGTTCCGCAGAAGTTGCAGGAACCCGGGTCTCTCACTGTCAGTGGTGGGAGCGTACACGTTGACGAGGTGGATGGCGGTGACGCCGACCTGCACCGTGAGGTCCAGGATCCTCCCCTTGATCACCTCCACCTGGCTGACGGTGTCGGGGGAAAAGTTTGGTGACAGCACGGTTGCTACTCCTGAGGAGGTGTTGCTGAAGTGGCTGATGAAGGGCTTCGCTCTCCACTCCGTCCTCCAGGCAACGTCATTGTCCATGGCGAGATGGGTCTCCTGCACGAACAGCACGGAGACGTTATGCTGCTTTGCAAGGTATCCTACGTAGTATATTCTCAGCGCCCCTCTGCACCCATTCATGTTCAGGGAGGCGTTGCGCAACGTCATTGTGAGTGAGTCGCCCGCCTGTTCCAATGAGTCACCTTGCTGAGGAGGCTCCTTACCCTGGACGTCTCCAGGTCTCTCGATTGTTTTCCTTCCTGCTGGAGCTCTGTGAGGATGCGTCAGAGGGAGACCTCTATGGCGTCTGGCTCGCCATCTTGTCAAGGCCTCCATCACCTTGTTTGGTTTCCTGGGGGTCTCTTTGAAGAATCTCCACAGGTCTTCCTGGCAGAAGATGGGTGCCCGCGAAGATGACCTCTTTGAGACCTGGTTGGTTTCGCTACCCACACGGAGGTCATCATCCGAGTCCCCCTTCTTGCTTCCATGCCCTGCATGTGGGGGCCAAGAGTCGGGGGCCCATGGTTGGCTCCATGTGGCCTCCCCCAGGGGCCGTGGCAGGTGGAATGCTACCGCACGCCTCTTCCACATTAGCAGGGCACTCTGCGAGGCTTGCAGGGTGTCCTTATTCTGTCTTTTTAATTCTGGGCCAAAGAGGTCCCATAAACGTAAACGTGTTGTATTTAAAATATAACACAAACAACAGCAATGAATGGCTTAGTGGGTAAAGTAATACGCACCCCAAAACCGGTGAGTTAAATAAATCTGATCTTTCCTATTACCGGATTATAGGACGCAAACCAAACTTTGTTGTAACAAGAACATAGAAAAAACTGAGTCTCTTAATCAGGTGAATACGGTAAAGGGGCTGAGTCTGTGGGTGTCAGTGTGGTGAGTCTGTGGGTCTCTGTGTGGTGAGTCTGTGGGTCTCTGTGTGGTGATGGCCATGTCGGGTGGTGGCGGGTTTAACGACACAAAATTAATATATTCACGCGATCTAACCCAAACAAAGCCTGTACTACGGATTCAACAACAATGACATGAGGGTTCTCCGACGCGCGTCTCGGTTGGGGTGAGGGTGCGGTCGCGCCGTCTCCTCCGTACGGATTGTTTCTTCCTTTCCCAACTGCGATGTTCTCGCTCTCTCCTCTCTTTTTGTCTCCACCGTCGCCAACCGTCGGAGCTCGGCATCCGCGGCCCCTCTCCTAGGTGGGCGTCCCCAGCCCGAATTCTCGCAGGAAGCCCTCCCAGCCTCCCTGCTCGACGAACCAGGCCCAGCACGCGTTCACCAGCAGGGCGGCCACCACGTCCGTCACTGCCGCCGTCTTCTCCGCGTCACTCAGACGTACGCAGTCCACCAGCCTCTTCGCGACGGAGGAGCGAGCAGAGCACCACCAGGACCACCACGCGGCCCCAGCTCGCGAAGACGTCACGGAGGACCTCCCAGGCCACGACCACGAGCAGCCGGCGGGGCCCTCGGTGCTCCACGCGCTCCTCCGCGTGGCTCACCAGAACAGAGTCTCTGAACCGCGCGAGGAACAGGTCCCCAGGCAGTTGACCACCTCCTGCACCAGCTGTGCTGGCTGAACCTTCTGCAGCTGCTGGACCTGCAGCTGCTCCTGCACCTGCAGCTACTCTGTCTGTTTCGCTAGGTGAGCCATGAAGCCCGCGATCAGATTCGCTGTCAAGACAGTCAACAGCTGCAGCGCCTCCTTTTTCTTCCTCCCCCTCACCTTCTTCTTCCTCCTCCTCCACTCATAAAACAAAGAGTGAGGACATAATATCAATAACCTGGGAATTTTATAGTGACCTCTTCTCTCCTGATAAAACGTCTATGCCTGCCCAGAATTTCCTAAAGAGGTCGGTGAACGTACTGTCCTCCAGCAGGGCGTTGTTGAAGTGCCAGTAGGCCGCAGCACTTGGTGTTCCACGCAGCCTAAGGTCCAGCAGGATCAGGCTGTGGTCTGTTAGTGGTGCAGCCCTGATGTCAGCAGGCAGAATGCTCGAGACAAGACTTCTGGAGATATAGAAGCGGTCGATCCTGGACTGGGTAGCTGGTTCATTGCCCCTTGTCCTCGTGTAGGTGAAGCTTCGCCGCCTCGGGTGGTGAAGCTGCCACACGTCCACCAGATCGGAGGGGTCCAGAAGGGCTTGGAGCTCTCCCCAGAGCTTGGCGTTGCAGTGACCCTTCCCTGTACGGTCGAGAGCATCCAGCGTGCAGTTGTAGTCACCTCCCATGACCACAAACTCGTCCTCTGGAATGCCACCGAGGTGGTTCCGCAGAAGTTGCAGGAACCCGGGTCTCTCACTGTCAGTGGTGGGAGCGTACACGTTGACGAGGTGGATGGCGGTGTTGCCGACCTGCGCCCGGACGTCCAGGACCCTCCCCTTGATCACCTCCACCTGGCTGACGGTGTCAGGAGTGAAGTTTGGTGACAGCACGGTTGCTACTCCTGAGGAGGTGTTGCTGAAGTGGCTGAAAAAAGGCTCCCATTTTCCACTCCGTCCTCCAGGCAACCTCATCGTCCATGTCGAGATGGGTCTCCTGCACGAACAGCACAGAGACATTATGCTGCTTTGCAAGGGACGCTGCGTAGTATCTTCTCAGCGCCTCTCGGCACCCATTCATGTTCAGGGAGGCGATGCGCAGTGTCATTGTGAGCGAGTGGCCCGCCTGTTCCAATCAGTCACCTTGCTGAGACGGCTCCTTACCCTGGACCTCTCCAGGTCTCTCGATTGTTGTCCTTCCTGCTGGAGCTCCCCTAGGATGCGTCTGAGGGAGACTTCTATGGCGTCTGGCTCGCCATCCTGACAAGGCCTCCATCACTTTGTTTGGTTTCCTGTGGGTCTCTTCGAAGAATCTCCACAGGTCTTCCTGGCAGAAGATGGTGCCCGCGAAGATGACCTCTTTGAGACCTGGCTGGTTTCGCTACCCACACGGAGGTCATAATCCGAGTCCCCCTTCTTGCTTCCATGCCCTGCATGTGGGGGCCAAGAGTCGGGTGCCCATGGTTGGCTCCATGTGGCCTCTGTTGTATATGTGGGTGTGTGAAAATTGATGAAAAATAATTAAAATTAAATGAAATTCGAAATTTGCATAATTAATCCGAAATTATGCTAATTTGTGTACTTATGCGTGTAACTATGCTAATTAGAGAGGTAATCGTATTAATTTATACGAGTGGGTGTGGCTGTGTTAATGATAGCTTTATGATAATCAGGCCCCGCCTCGTTGACGAGGTTGGGTTATCAATCAGGATAACGCAATCAATCGTGTGCCGTTACGCTAGTGTCAATTCGGCCTCGTTGTCTAACTTCGTATTATTGATCAGCATAATACAATGATTCTCGCTTTAACACTCCCCGAGTGTTCATATTTTAGGTCCCATGTTCACATCGTTCGTTTTAGTTTAATGAGTGTGGATTGGTGTGTTTATAGTTTAGGTTCCCGAGTTCATATCTCGTCGCAGGATACAGATCTTATGCAAAAACTTCAGGAAAGAATCACACGACCACTTCTGTATTAATCAATTTATTTTCTAATTAAACCTTAACTATAATATGTATGTGACTCTCAATCTCGGAACTTCAAAACGGTATCCACAAGGTATCAAGACAGTATCATCAACGACTGTACGATTTCACTTTGATAACACATGGACCCCGCATAAAGCGATTGCTGTTAGTGAGAGAGAGAGTCAGAATATGCAAATGCTATGTTACACAAAAGCTTATACATTATAATATGAACGATCATTATGCTTGAAATAGTCAGCACATTATCACAGGCGACTGATTAACATGCAACGGTATTCATATAAAAAAGACAATCAAACAGTTATTATTTCCAAAGGCATGAATGTAACAACAGATCCACCGGACAGACTATAAGATTATCGAAATGGCTTAGTGTGAGGGTATGCGGCGGAATGTGTTATCTCACGGGAGATTAATTAATTAATTCGTGAATAAGAATGTATGATCAGAAAATCGGTTTAGCACGATTCCTCCCCGGGAGCGTAGCTCCGTGGCGAAGGTGCCAAGGGTTAATTCGTATTGATGGATCGGTTGGTAACTTATGCGATTAGAAGTACAGTCCAAAACAAAATATTAAAGAGGGAAATTATGAATATACTTATAAATGACGGACTGTTATCACACGATCGATGCTTCCACAGCCAGATGGTTCACGGACTTGAGTGTTCGCTTCTGGTTAAGGACCTGTGTATGTTTGAGTGATATGAATTGTTTTGAATAGTCAGTGTTTGGAATTAATTATTTGCGTTGCCATATGCTGAAGTTGGCATCGCTTGTAGGAGAAGTAGCCTCGCTCCCTTTAGAGCGGTGAGGTGTGTGGGAGTGCATCATACGAATCGCCGCCCTCCTCCATGCAGCAGCCAGCCTCTGTCCACGGGGGAGAGTTGCTTGATCGCTCTCAGTTCTGCTCAGTGGACACCTCTCTCCACTGCTGGATGAGCTGCGTGATCACGCTCGTGCTGGTTCGCTGACAGCAGTTTCTCTCCGCTGTTGGATGAGCTGCATCGGCACGCTCCCTCTCTCTGGGTGGAGAACTCGAACGTGCTCGTTGCTGGTTTGCTGAAAGCAGGTTTTTCTCCACTGCTGGATGACTCAAGTCGCACGTGCTCTTGCTCTGGTTTGCAGAAGCTCTTGCTTGGTGCGTCGGTCGCTCTGCAGCTGGACTCAATGTAGAATAATCTTTCAGCAATACTCTGTCTTTCAGCTCTTGGAAATCACACTAGGTGACGCCTCACTACCTTGCGAGTCTTGCCAACGTCAGTGGGTAGCGACGGGGCCACTTTGGCTTCTGCTCGCCGCCTCCTGCTCTGCAGCTCGCCGGCTGGCGACCTGTTGCTCTCGTTCCCGATTGGAACTGCTCCTGAGCCGGCCCACTGGTCGAACTCCCCGCGTTCCGACCTCCTCCGATTCGAACTCCCTGAGTTCCGATCCCCCTGGTAGAACTCCCCGAGTTCCGACCCCTCCGAGTCGAACTGTCTCCCGAGAGTCGACCCCCCCCGGTCGAACTCTGGTGAGCCGACCCCCCCCGGGTCGAACTCTTCCGAGTTGCTCCTCCGAGGCGAACTGTCTCCCGAGAGTCGACCCCCCGGTCGAACTCTGGTGAGCCGACCACCCCCCCCCCCCCCAGTCGAACTGAGATTTCAATGCTCAGGATCCTCTTTTTATGCCCAAAAATCCTGCCCACAAGGCGAGGTTTCTTTCGATTTTTGCTGTGTCAGGGTTTGTCCGTATGTATCTGCGTCCGTGTGTGTGTCCGTACATGTGTCAGTGTGTGTCCTTGTGTGGATCACCCACGGTATATTCCGTTGTCATACTCCTACCATAAAACCCACAATTAAAACAATCAAATGTTATAAATTGTCTCGAAGGCGCCTCTCTGTCTGGGTGCACAACCTGAGGGAGGGGCGATATTCCCTCCGACTTTCACCGACGCACAAAGAAATGGTTAAAAAGTTTTAAGTTAACATTTCATTTCATCAGAGTTCCATAGTTATGATTCTGTATTAATCCAAGGTCTGAGTCAGCTTCTCGTTGTGGTGTTTGACTCGTGTTTCCCCAAGCGTATACACACTCCTACCCCGCGCTGCAGGGATACAAAGACGGTCGGGATTTGTCTTTCTCTCCGACCCTGGGTTAAACATCACCCTTTGCTTACGTTGCAGTTTTGCTGTGCGCTTGCATTTCTTTTCCTCTCTACTCTTACTTTAACCCTGCATATTATTTGCGTATGGGTGGAGGCTAGAGCATTTATGTTGACTTAGGAAAACCTGATTGTTATAGGCTTCGGGTCAAGTCGTATAGACATTATTAAAATATGGAAATACATTTCATATTAAATTAATAGACGGGTGATGGTTACATTGACGTAGCTTGTGGCAGGGTTCAATTGAAGTGGGTGTGAAGATCAATAACTTTAGCCTACCCTGTCGTTAAATTCCGACTTTAAGTTACTTTAATAGTAATGCAGAACCAATTAGCTTTTTTTGACTTAACTAGATCTAGGCTAACGCAACCTCCCAGTGACCCTGGCTTTGTGTTTACGTCAGCCCTTTGCAATCCACTGCGCTCTGCTCTCTATCTGCTCCCTCTGACCCTGGGAGGGCTCTGAACGTCAAAATCGTGTTAGTGGGTCAAGGTAAATATGACCCCCACATGCCATGCTGAGGCCTGGTTTGGTGTTTTTATTCATTATTAAAATTAAAAGAAACAATAGAAATATGTATCTATATGTATTGAAAAATTACTTGTTAATATTAAGATGGAAAAGGTGCCTAGATACAACATTCCGCCCTTTTAAAAATGATCGGTGGTCAATTGGCCACGGGTCATTTTTAAAACAAAGAATCTATGTACTTTTCCATCATGAATCATCAATATTACTCAAGTATTTTTTCCTTACAACGCGCGCACGTCACAACTTATGATTACATTTGAAATAAGAAAAGAAATACTAAAAGGAAGGTAAAACAAGGGGAAATTGTTTAACTGGCTACATGTTATAGGAGATGTCGTTATTCCATGTACCCACGTTCAATACTGTCCGCAATCGAAATACATTTTCGGGTTTGACCAGTGGGAAATTTAACAAAAATCCCACCTGTCCGGTCTGGGAGTCCCCATGTATGGGTGTGGCTGTACCCATTTTAAAGTCAATTTGTACCTGTGTTGTACTGATTGTTTCCAGGGATGCTAATGGTATCACATTTTTTTTTAGTGTTGGAGTTACCAGATATGAAGGAAATTGTCCCTGGAGAAGATCACTGATGCTGCCGCTGGTGCAATGCAACAAGTCTTTGGATCAACTATTGAATTTGCTGTCGAGTATTCTCTTCTTCGTACAGATCTCGGATTGCGAAACCCAATTCTTGGATTGTTAAGTTAACCATGGCGGAGTGCAGGTTAACGAGAACCACGGTGTCTCTCTGACTTTCTCATGTTACCTCTCTGCCACCTTGTACCAAGTCATTGATAACCTGACTGACTCTTTTAGTCACGAGTGTATCATATCTCTCATGGCCAGGTATCTTAGAGTTACCGATGACCCTTCCATGCAACATCATCACATCATCGTCCTGGCTCATCGTCGTGATGGCTTTGGCCTAATGAACATGGCTCACTGGTTCGTATCGGTAATTTATTTTATCACTCCCTTTCCATGTGAGATTGTGTGGCGTGAAGTTATGCTGTGCGTAACCAGGATCAACATACACCACGAGTTTCCGTACTCGACTGTTGGGGTCATTTGTATTCTCCGCAGCCCTGTGCACATCTGCTGCCTCTGGGAGTCGATTTGACTCTGGGCCACGATTCCCTTCTGCGCTACGATTCGATTCCGTGCCACGATTCGATTCTGGGTCACGATTCGATTCCGTGCTTTTGAGTATGCTGTGTTTCAACACAATTCCCGATCCGTCACGGACATTCTTCTCCTCCACTTCAACACTCTGATCTCCATCCCTCCTTAGTGTGCCCGAGCACAATTTAACATCCAAAGGCTGATGTCTGCATTCATCTGCCTCTTCCACAGTACACTCACGCACTTCCGCGACACAAGGGATGGCATTTATATTTACCAGACAATCAGGTTTTCCTTCCCCTCCCTGCGGTTGGTTATCATCTCCTGTAGGATCACACTTTAATGCAGTTATGTTTCCCTGCTCGATAGGTGTGTCAATTACGGGAGCAACACTTGCGCTCTCCACCACATTATCAGAACTGGTGCCCGACGCATTTATTGTTTCCCAATCATTGGGACCCTCCTGGTTTACCTTGTCAACCGCAGCCTGCTTAATTTTTTTAACGAGTCCATAATTTCCCTGCAGCTCCACGGACACCACTCTCACTGAAAGCTCCCTCTCAACCAATGTGATTGATTCATCACGTGCCCGTGTCATTTTTTGTGTCTCAGCCAAGCTCACGCCTGTCTCCCTATTCCTCATGCCTCTGCTCTCTCCTGGTAAAACTGGTGGGGGAATCGATCGGAAGTGGGCCGATTGTGTTTGATCCCTCGTGTGTCGTGGCATTGGGACCCGGCATGATTCTGCTCTTGGTCTACACACACCGCGATTCTCGCAAATATGCGTCCCTGCACACTGCGATCGCTCCCAGCCTGCGGGCCATTGCCTCGCTGGTGGTGCTGTGTTTCTGCTCACGTGATTTTTATTTCCCTCTGAAACGCTGGTTACATCATCCCTCTCTCTGGGTGTCGTAGAACTATTGTCTTTAGCTCTGTACAGCCAAGCTCTGTGCGCCTTATCCTCTATATGGTGTAAGGAGGCTGTTTCTGGATTCAATACCATTCCCACAATTTCTGTAATCTCTGGACTCAAAGACCCGAAAAACATAACTTTGAACCTTTTGTCACCTTCGTGATACTGATCCACATCACCCGCGTAGTACGCTCTTTTAAACCGTAGGAGGTAATCTCGCGGATCCTCGTCTGCGCACTGGGTCATAGATTTTGCAGCATTAAATCCCTCAGACCATGTTAAATATTCTCCAAACTTCCGGCTCACTGCCAGGCTCAGCTTTTTGAAATCGTTCCGAACCTTGTATGAAAGCGACTTTACCCATGGTATAGACTGCTCGTGCAAGCTTCGTCTCAGTAAACTGGCTTTCTCATTCGTTTTCCTCAAACCCCTGATCACTGCTTCTGCTTCTACCGTTGCGATGTGAGCGTGTATGTCTCTGTTCCTATCGTGTGGATCAAAGTAGGGAATTCTGACGAGAGCCTTGTCCATCAATTTCAGAGTTTTACTACTGAATGAGTATTCGGACAGTTGATCATCGTCAGAGGCGTCTGTTCCTGAGGAGTGCTCACTCGAGCTGTCACCATCACGGTGGCGCTGCTTAACATAACTTTTGTAGTGCCTTTTGCACCTGTAACGTGAGTCAACTTTGCTCGGTGACTCCTGCTTATCCCATGGCTCATGCTTGTGTGATGTGCGTCTTTCTGGAAAGTAATCTCTGCCATAGGTTCCACGTCGGTCGTGCTTGCGTGGAATGTGTCTACCAAATGAGCTGTCTCTGTCATGTCGCTCGTCTTGCCCCAGCTCCGCCCTTTTTTGCTCGATCAGTACAGAATATCCTGCTGACTTAGTGTTAATATTTTTTTCCTCTCTACCCTCGAAGTTGTCAGTCCTATGTTTTCCTATTTTCATCCGTATCTCTCCCTCCCCTCTCTCGAGTCGCGAGGGGGAATCTCTGTCAAAACCACTTTGATTGGTAGCCACACCTCCTGTGTGACCTGTCTCTGGTTTACGTCCGCGTGGCTCGGAGTGTGGTAAACTGTTACTCCCGTATGTGTTATGTGTATCAACATCTGGGGGTTTCGCTGGTGCATTCAGCGCCGACTCTTTTTCTCTCACGAGGGCGTGCAGACGCTCAACCTCCTCTATTAGGGACAGTTTCTCCTTCCTTTCCCTGTCAAATTTTTCCCCAGTCCATAATCTTTCTCTGTATGTCTGTGTGAGGAGATACGAGTCTAACCTTGCTATTTCTGCAATTTTTACGTCACGTTTGGCTTTGCTACATTTCATCACATCCTTAAGTAGTTTCCTCCTATGTGCCTTAACATCTTCTATATGTCTCCCCTCCCATACGTCTCTCTGCTCTGTCTGCTGTCTAGCAGTCCGTCCAGTACGTTTTAACACAAATTCACGATATTGTTTTTCCATAGATTCTATCTCCTCTTCGGAGGTCCATTCTGTATCAGTGTTATGCGTTGGGATGTCACCCTCAGAACGTTGCGGGTCATGTGCCATCTCTATTACGTAGTGTAGTTAATAGACCTAAGAGTGTATCTTAACTCTAGTCTCTTATGTGTGGCGTGAGTTACTCTGGAATTCCACTTCAGAGTACATATAAAAACATTCGTATCACAGGATGTGTTGGTTCAACTCGAGCAAATAATCTTACCCCCACTGTCTTTGTTATCCACTGCTACTCTGGTATTTTCCTTCAGAGTGCGTTTTTTTGTTTGTTTACACCGTTTACAGTCACAGGGCAATGTTAGTTCACAATACCTTGATTAATACAACAGTGATTCGTTCCTTAATTTAAGCATAAACTGTCTGCGAGAGATCCCGGATACGAGCCCCCAATTTGTTGTATATGTGGGTGTGTGAAAATTGATGAAAAATAATTAAAATTAAATGAAATTCGAAATTTGCATAATTAATCCGAAATTATGCTAATTTGTGTACTTATGCGTGTAACTATGCTAATTAGAGAGGTAATCGTATTAATTTATACGAGTGGGTGTGGTTGTGTTAATGATAGCCTTTATGATAATCAGGCCCCGTCTCGTTGACGAGGTGGGGTTATCAATCAGGATAACGCAATCAATCGTGTGCCGTTACGCTAGTGTCAATTCGGCCTCGTTGTCTAACTTCGTATTATTGATCAGCATAATACAATGATTCTCGCTTTAACACTCCCCGAGTGTTCATATTTTAGGTCCCATGTTCACATCGTTCGCATTAGTTTAATGAGTGTGGATTGGTGTGTTTATAGTTTAGGTTCCCGAGTTCATATCTCGTCGCAGGATACAGATCTTATGCAAAAACTTCAGGAAAGAATCACACGACCACTTCTGTATTAATCAATTTATTTTCTAGTTAAACCTTAACTATAATATGTATGTGACTCTCAATCTCGGAACTTCAACACGGTATCCACACGGTATCAAGACAGTATCATCAACGACTGTACGATTTCACTTTGATAACACATGGACCCCGCATAAAGCGATTGCTGTTAGTGAGAGAGAGAGTCAGAACATGCAAATGCTATGTTACACAAAAGCTTATACATTATAATATGAACGATCATTATGCTTGAAATGGTCAGCACATTATCACAGGCGACTGATTAACATGCAACGGTATTCATATAAAAAGACAATCAAACAGTTATTATTTCCAAAGGCATAAATGTAACAACAGATCCACCGGACAGACTATAAGATTACCGAAATGGCTTAGTGTGAGGGTATGCGGCGGAACGTGTTATCTCACGGGAGATTAATTAATTAATTAATTCGTGAATAAGAATGTATGATCAGAAAATCGGTTTAGCACGATTCCTCCCCGGGACCGTAGCTCCGTGGCGAAGGTGCCAAGGGTTAATTCGTATTGATAGATCGCTTGGTAACTTATGCGATTAGAAGTACAGTCCAAAACAAAATATTAAAGAGGGAAATTATGAATATACTTATAAATGACGGACTGTTATCACACGATCGATGCTTCCACAGCCAGATGGTTCACGGACTTGAGTGTTCGCTTCTGGTTAAGGACCTGTGTATGTTTGAGTGATATGAATTGTTTTGAATAGTCAGTGTTTGGAATTAATTATTTGCGTTGCCATATGCTGAAGTTGGCATCGCTTGTAGGAGAAGTAGCCTCGCTCCCTTTAGAGCGGTGAGGTGTGTGGGAGTGCATCATACGAATCGCCGCCCTCCTCCACGCAGCAGCCAGCCTCTGTCCACGGGGGAGAGTTGCTTGATCGCTCTCAGTTCTGCTCAGTGGACACCTCTCTCCACTGCTGGATGAGCTGCGCGATCACGCTCGTGCTGGTTCGCTGACAGCAGTTTCTCTCCGCTGTTGGATGAGCTGCATCGGCACGCTCCCTCTCTCTGGGTGGAGAACTCGAACGTGCTCGTTGCTGGTTTGCTGAAAGCAGGTTTTTCTCCACTGCTGGATGACTCAAGTCGCACGTGCTCTTGCTCTGGTTTGCAGAAGCTCTTGCTTGGTGCGTCGGTCGCTCTGCAGCTGGACTCAATGTAGAATAATCTTTCAGCAATACTCTGTCTTTCAGCTCTTGGAAATCACACTAGGTGACGCCTCACTACCTTGCGAGTCTTGCCAACGTCAGTGGGTAGCGACGGGGCCACTTTGGCTTCTGCTCGCCGCCCCCTGCTCTGCAGCTCGCCGGCTGGCGACCTGTTGCTCTCGTTCCCGATTGGAACTGCTCCTGAGCCGGCCCACTGGTCGAACTCCCCGCGTTCCGACCTCCTCCGATTCGAACTCCCCGAGTTCCGACCCCCCTGGTAGAACTCCCCGAGTTCCGACCCTTCCGAGTCGAACTGTCTCCCGAGAGTCGACCCCCCCCGGTCGAACTCTGGTGAGCCGACCCCCCCCGGGTCGAACTCTTCCGAGTTGCTCCTCCGAGTCGAACTGTCTCCCGAGAGTCGACCCCCCGGTCGAACTCTGGTGAGCCGACCCCCCCCCCCAAGTCGAACTGAGGTTTCAATGCTCAGGATCCTCTTTTTATGCCCAAAAATCCCTTCACTCGGATCCTGCCCACAAGGCGAGGTTTCTTTCGATTTTTGCTGTGTAAGGATTTGTCCGTATGTATCTGCGTCCGTGTGTGTGTGTCCGTACATGTGTCAGTGTGTGTCCTTGTGTAGATCACCCACGGTATATTCCGTTGTCATACTCCTACCATAAAACCCACAAGTAAAACAATCAAATGTTATAAATTGTCTCGAAGGCGCCTCTCTGTCTGGGTGCACAACCTGGAGGGAGGGGTGATATTCCCTCCGACTTTCACCGACGCACAAAGAAATGGTTAAAAAGTTTTAAGTTAACATTTCATTTCATCAGAGTTCCATAGTTATGATTCTGTATTAATCCAAGGTCTGAGTCAGCTTCTCGTTGTGGTGTTTGACTCGTGTTTCCCCAAGCGTATACACACTCCTACCCCGCGCTGCAGGGATACAAAGACGGCCGGGATTTCCCTTTCTCTCCGACCCTGGGTTTAACATCGCCCTTTGCTTACGTTGCAGTTTTGCTGTGCGCTTGCATTTCTTTTCCTCTCTACTCTTACTTTAACCCTGCTTATTATTTGCGTATGGGTGGAGGCTAGAGCATTTATGTTGACTTAGGAAAACCTGATTGTTATAGGCTTCGGGTCAAGTCGTATAGACATTATTAAAATATGGAAATAGATTTCATATTAAATTAATAGACGGGTGATGGTTACATTGACATAGCTTGTGGCAGGGTTCAATTGAAGTGGGTGTGAAGATCAATAACTTTAGCCTACCCTGTCGTTAAATTCCGACTTTAAGTTGCTTTAATAGTAATGCAGCACCAATTAGCTTTTTTGACTTAACTAGATCTAGGCTAACGCAACCTCCCAGTGACCCTGGCTTTGTGTTTACGTCAGCCCTTTGCAATCCACTGCGCTCTGCTCTCTATCTGCTCCCTCTGACCCTGGGAGGGCTCTGAACGTCAAAATCGTGTTAGTGGGTCAAGGTAAATATGACCCCCACATGCCATGCTGAGGCCTGGTTTGGTGTTTTTATTCATTATTAAAATTAAAAGAAACAATAGAAATATGTATCTATATGTATTGAAAAATTACTTGTTAATATTAAGATGGAAAAGGGGCCTAGATACAACACCTCCCCCAGGGGCCGTGGCAGGTGGAATGCTACCACACGCCTCTTCCACAGTAGCAGAGCACTCTGCGAGGCTTGCAGTATGTCCTTATTCTGTCTTTTTAATTCTGGGCCAAAGAGGTCCCATAAACGTAAACGTGTTGTATTTAAAATATAACACAAACATAACAACAATGATGAATGGCTTAGTGGGTAAAGTAAGACGCACCCCAAAACGGGTGAGCTTAATAAATCCGATCTCTCCTATTACCGGATTATAGGATGCAAACCAAACTTTGTTGTATCAGTGTGGTGAGTCTGTGGGTCTTTGTGTGGTGACGATCTCTCTGGGTCTCTGTGTGATGATGGCCGTGTCGGGTGGTGGCGGGTTTAACAACACAACATTATGAGATTCACGAGATCTAACCCAAACAAGACCTGTACTACGGAGTCAACAACAACGACATGAGGGCTCTCCGACGCGCGTCGCGGTTGGGGTGAGGGTGAGGTCGCGCCGTCTCCTCCGTACGGATTGTTTCTTCTTTTCCCAACTGCGACGTTCTCGCTCTCTCCTCTCTTTTTGTCTCCACCGTCGCCAATCGTCGGAGCTCGGCATCCGCGGCCGCTCTCCTAGGTGGGCGACCCCAGCCCGAATTCTCGCCTGAAGCCCTCCCAGCCTCCCTGCTCAACGAGCCAGGCCCCGCACGCGTTCACCAGCAGGGCGGCCACCGCGTCCGTCACGGCCACCGTCTTCTCCGCGTCGCTCAGACGTAAGCAGTCCACCAGCCTCTTCGCGAGGGAGGAGCGAGCAGAGCACCACCAGGACCACCACGCGGCCCCAGCTCGCGGAGCCATCGCGGAGGACCTCCCAGGCCACGTCCACGAGCAGCCGGAGGAGCCCTCGGTGCACCACCCGCTCCTCCGTGTGGCTCACCAAGTCCAGAACGGAGTCTCTGAACCGCACGAGGAACAGGTCTGCCAGGCAGTTGACCACCTCCTGCACCAGCTGTGCTGGCTGAACCTCCTGCAGATGCTGAACCTTCTGCACCTTTCTGCAGCTGCTCCTGCAACTGCAGCCACTCCGTCTGTGTCGCTAGGTGAGCCATGAAACCGGCGATCAGATTCGCTGTCAAGAAGGTCAGCAGCTGCAGCACCTCCTTCTCTTCCTCCCCCTCATTTCCCTCCTCCTCCTCCTCCCCCTGTCTCCTTCCACCTCCCTGTGTCTCCCTCCTCCCCCGGTCTCCTTCCTGCTCCCCGTGTTTCCCTCCTTCCCCCGTCTCCCTCCTCCCTGTGTCTCCCTCCTCCTTTTCCTTTTTTGCTGATGAAGTTTTTCTATTTCCACGAGGTGGTAACACCATATCCCTTATTCTGTAATTGTAATTCTGGGCCAAAGAGGTCCCACAAATGTAAACATTTTGTATTTAAAATATAACACAACAACAATGAATGGCTTAGTGGGTAAAGTAAGACGCACGCCAAAACGGGTGAGTTAAATAAATCCAATCTCTCCTACCGGATTATAGGACGCAAACCATACTTTGTTGTAACAAGAACATAAAAAAACTGAGTCTCTTAATCAGGTGAATACGGTAAAGGGGCTGAGTCTGTGGTTGACAGTGTGGTGAGTCTGTGGGTCTCTGTGTGGTGACGATGTCTATGGGTCTCTGTGTGGTGATGGCCGTGTCGGGTGGTGGCGAGGTATAACAACACAACATTTATATATTCACGCGATCTAACCCAAACAAAACCTGTACTACGGAGTCAACAACAACGACATGAGGGCTCTCCGACACGCGTCACGGTTGGGGTGAGGTTGCGGTCTGTTGTATATGTAGGTTATGAAAATTTGATGAAAATAATAAAAATTTAATCAAATTTGAAATTTGCATAATTATCCGAAAAAATGTTAATTTGCTGTAATTTATGCGCATAAACTATGCGAATGCGAGAGAGAATCGTATTAATTTATGCTAGTGTATGTGTGATTATGCTACTGCGAGCCGTTATGATAATTAGGCCCCGCCTCGTTGACGAGGGTCGGTTTTCAATCGGGATAATGCAATTAATCATATGCAGTTATGCAGGTACTTGAGCATGTCAGATTAAACTCGGCTGTGTTGTTTAACTTTGTACTATCGATCAGTATAATACAATTATTCCCGCTTTAACATTTACTGAGTATGTGGTAGTGTGTTCCGCCAGGTCTCCAAGTTCAGATCTCAGCACAGAATACAGTTCTTATGCATAAATGTCACGAAAGAACACAACACTTCTGTGTTAATCAATTTTAATGACGATAGTGATAATGACGATAATGATGACGATGGTGATAATGATGATAATGATGACAATAATAACAATGGTGATGATGCGTACTTCAACAGCTCCAGCACGAGACAGTTGTGTCCGCGGAAGTGGAACGAGTGCAGGACGCGGATGACGCCGTGCAGCTCAGCACTGCCCTCCCCCTGCAGCTCCGTGATCACCTTCAACTCCATCCTCTGCATCTCTATTTTGGTAGGGCTGTGTGCACACAGCAAGTCTGTGGGTCTCTGTGGGTCTCTAGTTCATAGTAGTTTTACGACGGTTAATTTTTTAGTGAGATAGTTTCAGTTTATAGTTAGAGATAGTTTTGCAGAGGTTATTATCATTGTTGTTTACTATTATACTCATTATTTTGTAACCATGTTGTATTTACTTGCATTTATTATCTATTATTGTATTCATTTATAATTATGACCATGGCCGCTGTGTTAAGACCACCAGCACCCACCCACACCACCACCACCACCAACCCCATCACCCCTGCCCCAACCTACTGGATGGGCAGTGCCAGCATCTTGACAGCCACCAGGAATCCCATATTGTGGTCCACGCACCGCAGCACCACTCCCTGCCCTCCCTCGCCAATCTTCTCTCGCACCTCGAAGCGGCATTGGAGCTGCTCCTGGGGTATCTAAGAAGCAGCAGCAGCAGCGCCGCAACGGCCAGTCAGAGTCACAATCACGATGGGAATGTTTTACGCTTAGTGGTAGCAGCAGTGGTAGTACTGAGTAGTAGTTAGTAGCAGTAGTGTCTGTGTGCGCCTGTGTGCCTGTTTGTGTGCGCATCTGCGTGTGTGTGTGTCTGTCTGTGCGAGTTTCACAGGGATATTTCTGCTTGCAAGCTTTGACTTTAACATAGCCATTTCTGTGACCAGACACAAGCTAATCACTCAGCAATTTCAATGCTAAATTATCCTGTTTGATTTGTACTAGGTGCCTCT
The DNA here is from genome assembly GCF_048934315.1 of Petromyzon marinus. Taxonomy (NCBI): domain Eukaryota; kingdom Metazoa; phylum Chordata; class Hyperoartia; order Petromyzontiformes; family Petromyzontidae; genus Petromyzon; species Petromyzon marinus. Next base: position 14,806,000 of record NC_133689.1, read on the forward strand.
GTGGATGTGTAGGCTTTGACTTTAACATAGCCATTTCTGTGACCAGTCACAAGCTAATCACTCAGCTCTTTCAATGCTAAATTTTATGCTAATTCGTTTGTCAAGGCGCTCTGTTTCTTCTCACACAGCTTAAAGGTCGCGGTCTGAGCTTGGCTGTGTTCACTCCAGCGCTTTCCTCCAGACAGTCTCGTCCCTTCACCTGATGAAGGCCGCTTGTGTTGTGGCCGAAACGTCGTGAGAATTTTATTGTGTTATTTTATTTGATCAATGTATTATTTTATTCTCATTCTACGCTACTTTACCGAAAGAACCAAAGAAGATGAATCCTTGCAGCCAAGATAGCTTTAAATCGAAATTTAACAGAATGGTATTGAACCTTTTTCTTTACAGGGTGGCCCTGGGGCTTGCCACGTGGCAGGTGTCGTCCATTGTCCATACCAGACCCCTCCAGCTCTCTCACCCTGGGTCAGCTGCCCCTTCCATGTCCTGGAAACCATGGCAAGGTCATCCTATGAGGACTGCCTGGATGAAAACCAGCATGGAAGGGGCCCAGGGTGGGACCGGCTATGCTTTTGGGCTAGTCCCGTTTGTGTGTGGTGTGCGGTGTCTTCGTAGCAATCGTTCTCCACTGTAGTCCTGGCATCTGCTGCTCAGCTTCATTCCACAGCTGTGGTTCCAGTGGCGCGGTCTCTCCGGGGACCCATGTGGTGTGTGTGTGGGTGTGACATGTATCACGGGGTGGGTGGATAGTATCGTGATAGTGGTCATGGTAGGCACCGATCCACGACCTCCATCACCCCTACTGAGTGGTGGACATGCCACCACAAAGCAGCATGCGGCGGAGGAGTGAGGTGACCGCTCTCGCCTCACGAGCGAGGCCCTCTCGCTTCCTCTTCATTCCCTGCATCACCACCTCCATCTCCTCCTTTGTCTCATCCTCCTCCACCTCCTCTTAATCCTCCACCACCATCTTCTCCCCCTCTTCTGTTTTCTCCATTCTCTCTTCATGCTCCTCAACCTCCGAGGTGGCGTCGGTGGCATCGGTGGTGGCAGCGGAGGTGCTGGAGGTGATGGCCGTGGTGGCGGTGGCAATGGTGGTGATGGTGGCAGCGGAGGTGGCGGTGGCGGCAGCGGTAATGGCGGTGGCGCCAGCGGTGGTGGGGCGGAGGTGGCAGCGTTGGTGGTGGTGATGGTAGTAGTCCTGGCGAGGCACCGCTCTTCCTCCATGAGGCGCTTCTCCTCCTCGACGCTCTTCACGTTGGCGAGACACTTCTCCTCCACCAGACGCTTCTCTTCCGTGAAGCACTTCACTTTAACGAGGCGCTTCTTGAGGAAATAGTCTCTGAAGCAGTTCTCCTCTGTGCGGCGCTTCACCCTGGCAAGGCGCTGCACCTCAAAGAGGTGCTCCTCTACCATGTGGCGTTTCTCTGTCGCATGGTCCTTCTCCTCCTGGAGATGCTTCACCCCGCTGAGATCCTTCAACTCCCCAATTATCCTCTGTTCAAGCAAAGATAATCACATGAATATACAGACATGCAAGCAGAAATTCATTTAAGTTTTTCAGATTCATTTATTTGGTATAACCCTGTGAGCTATGTTGCTCTTGACTCGGGTGCAACCGCAACAAACAAAAACATGATCAAGGAATATCTTAAAGCGACTACACGCAACAGAAAAATCCAGGAAAAGACAGCAAAGTCTTCCAGAAAAGCACCGTATATCAACACTGTGTGCAAAAATCCCGGTGGGATGCAAGTCGAATAATAACAATCATAAGACAATTTAGATTAAAGTTATCAGGCTAACTCTGTACTACAAAAAACAAACATGGCTAAACCAAAACGTTTTCAAAATCACCAAAATAAAGCTATAAAAACAATGTAACAGTGATCATAGGAACTGTGCTTCAAATTTAACAATTAACGATATATACATAACATGTACGACCAAACTTTGCAGCCATAGCTGGCTGTATGAGTCACTCCATAACAGCAGGATTATGAGTCGCAGTATGTAAAAAAATATTCAATACACCTTTAAAGATCAGCACACTATTCAAGTGTACATCTATGGTACAATTTATTGAAAATAAGTTTTGGGAACAGAAACTTATTTCTTTTAAACAACAGACAAATATTAACAAGCACTGTTTATTACATTAACTTTGTTTAACTTTTTTGGTCCCAGTTGAGACATTCAGAACTATGACAAAACAAATAATTGTGCTCTGATCTAATGTGCAATCTGTGGCATATGAATTTGTTAAGGTGATGTTGTCCGGTCCTGTACATATCAAGTACAGTGAGGGAAAAACTTATTTGATCCCCTGCTGATTTTGTACATTTGCCCACTGACAAAGAAATGAACAGAATATAATTTTAATGGTAGGTTTATTTGAACAGTGAGAGGCAGAATAACAACAAAAACATCCAGAAAAACATGTCAAAAATGTTATAATTTGATTTCCATTATCCTCCTAGCGAGGCCACGCTAGGAGGATAAAAGGGGACCCCGGGCAAAGGTTTGGGGCTGTTGCTTGGAGTGGAATCTCGTCGGACTGCTGGAGTCATCGTCACCATCTGCATTTTCTCGGCGGTGTCAGACAGGCAGTCTGTTAGCTCTCTTGACTGAAAGTGTAGTGACCCCTTGTACCCTGTGAAGGCTATAATAAATAGAGTACCTCCTGCTCCTCGTGTCTCTGCGTGTATCGCTAGACGTGGATCATAACGACAGTAGATGTACACTCACTCTGAGTTTTTACTCAATGACGTTAAACTTCACATCTACCCTACCTCCATGCTACATGCCGACAACCCACTGCTTTGGTAACCAAACTGCAACGTATTTTATTAGTAAACCTGCATTTTCTAATTTTACCCAAATCTTAACATCGGTTGGATGTTGCCATCCTGCCGTGGAAACAACGAATCATTCGTGTCTCGAGCAGAAGATTGCAAGCCTTGTGTTAGAGAATGGCCCAGTGAAGCTGTAATCACGGAGCTACTTCTGAGTACATTTCAAGTGCCCTCTCATCCACGTAATAAAGAGCAGGATCCTCCCTCCTGTAACGTTGGTCGTAACAATGTTCTTACTTCTTTGTGCTGTCAAGGACAACCGGGCTCACCTTGGTCTGTCTCACTGTCACACTCACCTCTATTCGTACACTCACTCATCTGGGTCTGTCTCACTGTCATACTCACCTCATCCACACGCACTGACGTAGGTCTGTCTCACTGTCACACTCACATCACTAGTCACACTCACCCACCTGGGTCTGTCTCACTGTTACACTCACCTCTCTACCACACTCACCTGGGTTTGTCTTACTTTAACACCACATTCCACAGACACTTACATTGGTCTGTCTCAATGTCACACTCACCTCTACCCACACACACTCACCAGAGTCTGTTTCACTCTCTCACTCATTTGTCTTCCTACACTCACTCACTTGGGTCTGTCTTACTGTCACACTCACCACTCTACCCACACTAACCTGGGTCTCACTGTCTCACCTCTCTTCAAAAACACTGAATTCCTGCTGAACAACACGCGGTTCAACCCACAAGCACTTGGGAGAGCTACAGGGCTCACATGCCATGTCCTTCACAGTCCTGTAATTCGTTTTATTATTATTGCCATAATTGAGTTTGGCAAAAGCCTGTGCGAGACTTTGAACAATGTACACACAGGACCGTCCATAAGGGTGCTAGGCCAGGGGAAAATCCCAGCATGTGGGCCTCCGACGCGTTCAAATTCCACCGCAAGTATTACATTTGACACCCCCGTGACATTGAAGCGCAGGGCCCCCCCAATGCCCGCGGACCTGGGCGGTCGCTCCGATTCTCCGTATCCAAGGGGCGATTCTATGTGCACAATGCAGACCTTCTTGTAAAAACATGGTTTTACGAGGGCCTCCTCACGCAAATTAAGTAGAGAACCACATTACTGCCATGTGATGGTTTATGTTTCGCAGTCATTGACGACCAGGCTGAGATCATGAACTCGCTAGACTTGACAACCCACTTTGATCACAGGCGGGTGCCTGGATTCAGACCCAGTTACTCCGTGGTCCCACTTCAGTGCTCTGACCTCTCGGTCACTGGGCCGCCTCTAAACACCCCCCATGTTAAATACATAAGTAGCAAACCTGTATCGTGAGCAGCAGCATTCTTTGAATACTCTGCCAAAACAATTTGAATTGTGGAGTGTTGACCCAATTTCGCAATTGCTTTATCATACCTCTGGTTGCAGGAATAATTTCTACAAGACCGAGTTCTAGAGAGCCCCTTTACACGATGTTTTGTTCTACTCTTCCACACTGAGCAGATATTTTAGAAGATGGAGTACCCACACTTTAACACACCACATGCACCTTGCTGCTCGATTGTGGCTTACCCATTTCTACTGATTGGTGGACAGAGGCAGGGGGGGTTAAGAAACTCAAACGTTTGTTTCAACTGCTGTTACAGAAGGGGAACAGATGGGCAGTGGAGCAGGGAGGTAGAGGGGCAGTGGAGTAGAAGGGCAGTGGAGCATTGGAGTAGTTGAGCAGTAGGGCAATTGAGCAGATGGGCAGTGGGACAGCGGAGCAGAAGAGCAGTGGGCCAAATGGGTAGTAGGGCAGTGGAGTAGTGGAGCAAAGGGACAGTTGGGCAGAGGGGCAATGGATCAATTGAGCAGTGGTACAGTGGGACAGTGGGGCAGTGGAGCAGTGGATCAGTGGGGCAGTGGAGTAGAGTGGCAGTGTTGTGAAGGAGGCGAATCACCTGAATATCTTTTCCCACCGACATTTGTATGTGCTCTAAAGAAGGACCATCTCTCAAAACGGCGATCATTCTATATTTGTCCTTGTACCTCCACACACAGCTGGAAAACCGCACACCTGAGCCAAGGCACATTTAACCAACTCAGGCAGCACTTGCAAGCAATTCAAATATATTTTTTGTCATCATGGGTTTATTTCAAAGAGTTTATAGTACCAATAAGAACAATGGTATTTAACCGTATTATTTGCAGGGTGGCCCTGGGGCTTGCCATGTGGCAGGTGTCGTCCATTGGCCGATCCAGACCCCTCCAGCTCTCTCACCCTGGCTTTTCTGCCCCTTCCATGTCCTGGAAACCATAGCAAGGTCATCCCATGAGGACTGCCTGGATAAAAACCAGCATGGAAGGGGCCCAGAGTGGGGCCGGCTATGCTTTTGGGCTAGTCCCGTGTGTGTGTGGTGTGCGTGGTGTCTTGGTAGCAATCGTTCTCCACTTCAACAGCTGTGGTCCCACTGGCAACGTTTCTCTGGGGAACCGTGTGGTAAGTGTGTTTCATGTATCACGGGGTGGGTGGGTGTGGCATGTATCACAGGGTGGGTGGGTAGTATGGTGATAGTGGTCATGGTTGGCACCAATCCACGACCACCACCATCACCCCTACTGAGTGGTTGACATGCTACCACAAAGCAGCACGCGGCGGAGGAGTGAGGTGATCGCTCTTGCAACGCGAGCGAGGCCCCCTCGCTTCCTCTTCTTTCCCTGCATCACCACCTCCACCACCTGCACCTCTTCCATCTCCTGCTCCTTTGTCTCGTCCTCCATTTCATCTTCATCCTCCACCACCATCGTATCCCCCTTCTCTGTTTTCTCAATTCTCTCCTCATCCTCCTCAACCTCCTCGTCCTCGGAGGTGGCAGAAGTGGTGGCAGTGGTGTCGGTGGTGGTGGTGTTGGCTGAGGTGGCAGTGCTGGTGATGTCAGTGGCGGTGGTGGTGGTGGTGGCGGTAGTGGTAGTGTTGGTTGCGTTGGTAGCGGCAGAGGTGGTGGTTGCCATGGTGGTGGCAGTGGTGGTGGCGTTAGCGGCAGGGCGGTCGGTGGTGATGATGGCGGTGGACGTGGTGGAGTTGGTGGAGGTGGTTGCGGTAGCGTCAAAGGTGTCGGTGGTGGCGGTGGCAGCAGTGGTGGTGGCGCTGGCAGTGGAGTAAGTTGTGGTGGTGGCAGAGGTGGTGGTTGCCGCGGTGGTGGCGGTGACGGTGACGGTGGCGGTGGTGGCAGTCGTGTCAGTGGTGGCAGTGATGGCGGGGGTGGCAGCGGTGGTGGTGGTTGCAGCGTTGCTGGCAGTGGTGGTGATGGCAGCGGTCCTGACGGGGCACTGCTCCTCCTCAAGGTACTTCTCATCCTCCTCCAGACGCTTCTCCTCAAGATGCTTCATCTCACGAAGTCGCTTCTCCTCCGCGAAGCACTGCACTATAACGAGTCGCTTCTTGAGGAGATGGTCTCTGAAGCAATGCTCCACTGTGCGGCACTTTTCCCTGGCCAGGCGCTGCACCTCAAAGAGGCGCTCCTCTACCAGGAGGCGTTTCAGCGTCCCAAGGTCCTTCTCCTGAAGACGCTTCACCCCGCTGAAGTCTTTTAACTCCCCAATTATCCTCTGTTCAAGCAAAGATCACCACATTAATATTCAGACATGCACATGCAAACAAAAATTAATACCCACATGCATGCAAACATAAACGTGCACATAAACCCAACACAAATGCATACTCACACATCTTTGTACAGATGCAGACATCCACGTTCACTCATTCAAACTCGCTTTTTACACTCGCATGAATATACACAGTCAAGAAAATTTCAAATCAAGATTGAATATATAAAATCACCTGATAACATAACACCTTATCCATCAATACTTTTATCACATTGTACGTGTAGCCCTAACCCTTAATAATCCCAACCCCTACATAATCAAAATACATGTTACATCCTCATATATCCTCACACACCCCATACATGCACTTAAGTCTGTGATCGACTGGGAATATTTCATAGCAATTGTTGGCAACAATCATCACTGGCAATAGTTTCCACAGAATGTTACATTATAAAGATCTCGTAGCCCATAATCTCGACAAATTTCACGCAGTGCCCATAGTGGGCAACTGGAATGGCTACTTCCAATCAACTGAACTAGCAGACGTAATTAATGTGACTGATTTATATCATTTCGTCCTCAATGGTAATAAATGACCAATGCATGAGTGGGATGGTGGAGAGATTGGCTGATGGTGTCTGGAGCTGGTTTTTTATATACAGAGAGGTGAAGCAGAGGAATGTTCCAGAGAGATGGTGTCTTGTGATGTTATAGATTCATGATAAGGCTATATGATGGTCTATTTAATTGGTGGTGGTGTGGTGAGAAAGGTAATGTGGAGAGATGGTGTGCCAGTTTTGTAGATAATGTGTATTTGACCCCCACAGACCCCATACACACCTTTGGGGATCGATGCTTGTAACCTTGGCCTGGGAAAGGGTCCACTTTATCCATAATGTCACCCCAGGTGGTCGACTGGCGCGACGATTCCCGGCCTGCGAAGAGCAGACAGGTAATTCAAAGGACGAGTAATGAATTAGAGAACGAAGAACATGGAGTTTCACAGAACGAATTTTAAGATCCCTGTAATTAGCTCTTTCCACACAACAGGAGCTGCTATTGAGAAATATTCATCACATGGCAGTAAAACTTTACAAGCCATGTTTTTGTGGGCATTCTGAGACCATTAATTCCATAAGCTTGAGACCCCAGTTTAAACAAAAATGGCTGAAATTCAGATATAAACCCATCGTTTCTGGAACACTCGATCATTACGTCTTCCCATCACAACCAAGCCATGTCTTCTCAAAGTAATTGATAAAGGAGCCTCCTTCTCTGTATATAAGCCACGTGATGCAGGTATCTGGGACTTACCCTCATAGTCATCCACAATCTCATCCCACTTGATATGGCTATCCATGTTGTTGGGAAAGAGTAGATTCTGCGTGAAGTTGGATGGCCTGTGGAGTTTGGAACAACGCTAAGATTTAGCAACAATTTGAATCACTCATCCTCTAAAATATTACATATTTGGCCACTCACTGTACCAATCCCATCACTTCCATGCCTGTTGCTTTCAAGCCAACGCCCGCACTTGTTTGCCACTCATACGTGCTTCTGATCACTCACTCATCGATCCACACAAACATGTTTATTCCACCAGCCTATTACATTAAACATAATCGCCAAACTTAATTATATTTAATCCACACATGCATGTTAATGTACAGCCCATTTGCATTAATCGAATTCTTGATAAACACCCCCCCCCCCCCTATGCCTTGTAGGTCATGAGGGTCATATGACCTTACTTAAATTATTTGTTATAAACCGAGCATGACGTCGTGGGTCACGTGATGTCAGAGACACCACCCATGTGGCTGTGACATCACAGATTAGAGACAACTATGGCAGCAGCTGGGGTCTGAACAAGAAGGCAGACTCCTCCCCAATGTTGAATAACATTCAATACATAAAATGTAGGGCACAATTGAGCCAGCAATCAGAAAACAATAATTGTAGACATGTTATTCATACTCTGAGATTTAAACAAGTTAGTTATTAATTTTAAAATGCTGACTCGCTTATGTCTAAACAGTGACAGTAAAAGCAACATATCAGGGCATGCCAAGTAACCTATCTAGCAGTCCTAATTTGATTGCAGAAAATAAAAATACCAACATATCAACAATAATGAGGCTTTAATTTGCGGTCAAAATGTAAAATAAAGATAAACAACACTCATAGTCAACAGGGACGCTCACCTCGTTGAGGATTCGCTCTCCAACGTCGTCTGCAGCTGCTCCCTCGTGCGCATTCCTCTCGACTGGCGGTGGAGGCGTGGCTATGACGTACCAGAAATGACGTCACTTCCGCGAGGCTCCGCCCCCACGCGCACAGCTGCCGCACCACGTGGTGCAGTGCGGGTGGTGGCCGTGGGTGGTGATGATGATGGGTGATGATGATGGGTGGTGGTGGTTGATGATGGTGGGTGGTGATGATGGTTATAGATGACGATGGGTGGTGATTATGATGGGTGCTGATGGCTGTTGATGATGATGGTTGATGGGTGATGATGTGTGTTGATGATGGTCGGTGGTGGTGGTGTTGATAGGTGGTTGATGATGATCGGTGGTGATGATTGTGATAGATGGTGATAATGATGGTTGGTGATGATGGTGGGTGTTCATGCTGATAATTGGTGTTAATGATGTAAGGTGGTGATCACGATGGGTGGTGATTATGATGGGTGATGATGCTGATTTGTGGTGAGGATAATGATGGGTGATGGTGATGTTGGGTGGTTGGTGGCAATGATGATGATGGTGGTCCGTGATAATGGGTGGTGGTGATGATTAGTCATGGTGATGATCATGGTTTATGGGTGGTGGTTATGATAGGTAAAAGTGATGATGGGTGGTGCTGATGATTGGTCATGGTGATAATGATGGTTGATTGGTGGTGGTTTTGATAGTTGGAAGTGATGAAGGGTGGTAGTGATGAAGGGTGGTGATCATGATGGGTGGTGATGATGGGTGATGATGATGATTGGTGGTGATTGGTGGTGATTGGAGATTGGTGGTGATTGGAGATTGGTGGTGATTGGAGATTGGTGGTGATTAGTGGTGATTGGTGATTGTTGTGATTGGTGGTGATTGGTGATGATTGGTGATTGGTGGTGATTTGTGATTGGTGGTGATTGGTGATTGGTGGTGAAAGGTGATTGGAGATTGGTGGTTATGGATGGTGTTTGGTGGTGATTGATGGTGATTGGTGATTCATGGTGATTGGTGGTGATTGATGGTGATTGGTGATTCATGATGAGTGGTGGTGATTGGTGATTGTTTTTGATTGGTGATTCGTGGTGAATGTTTGTTATTGGTGTTTGGAGATTGGTGTTGTTTGGTGGTGATTGGTGATTAACAGTGATTGGTGGTGATTGGTGTTTGGCGGTTGGTGGTTATTGGTTGTGATTGGTGATTAACGGTGATTGGTAATTTGTGGTATTTAGCGATTAGTGGTGATTGGTGGTTCTTGGGTGGCGGTTGTGGTTGCTTGGGGGTGGTGGTGGGTGGTGGTGGTTGGAGGGTGGTGGTGGGTGGGTGGTTGTGGGTGAGTGGTTGTGGGTGGTGGTGGTGGTTGGTGGTGGTGGTTGGTGATATTGGGTGATTGATCATGATGGGTGGTGGTGATGATGGGTCTGTGGTGGTGGTGATGATAGGTGATGGGTGGTTGTGATGAAGGATGCTGGTCATGATGGGTGGTGATGTGTGACGATGATGTTGGGTGGCGATGATGATGGATGATGATGATGGATGATGATTATGTGATGATGAGGGGAGGTGGTGGTTGTGGTTGGTGGTGGTTGTAGTTGCTGGTGGTTGTGGTTGGATGAGTTGGTCGTTGGTTGTGGATGGTGGTGGTTGGTGGTGATTGGTTGTGGGTGGTGGGTGGGGGTGGGTGGTGGTGGGGATGGGTGGTGGTGGGTGGTGGTGGGTGGTGGTGGTTGGTGGGTGGGGATGGGTGGTGGTGGGTGGTGGTGGTTGGTGGGTGGTGGTGGTGGTAGTGTTTGGTGGATGGTGGTGGTTGGTGGTAGGTGGTAGTTGGTGGGTGTTTGTGGGTAGTGGTGGTTATGGTGGTTGGTGGGTGGTGGTTTGTGGGTGGTGGTTTGTGGGTGGTGTTGGTGGATGGTAGTGGTTGGTGGGTGGTGGTGGTGGGTGGTGGTGGTTGGTGGTAGGTGGTAGTTGGTGGGTGTTTGTGGGTAGTGGTGGTTATGGTGGTTGGTGGGTGGTGGTTTGTGGGTGGTGGTTTGTGGGTGGTGGTTGGTGGATGGTAGTGGTTGGTGGGTGGTGGTGGTGGTGGTTGGTGGGTGAGGGAGGTGGTTGGAGGGTGGTGGTGGTGGTTTGTGGGTGGTGGTTGGTGGATGGTAGTGGTTGGTGGGTGGTTGTGGTGGTTGGTGGGTGGTGGAGGTGGTAGTGGGTGGTGGTGGGTGGTTGGTGGATGTGGGTGGTTGGTGGTTTGGTGGTGGTGGGCGGTGGGTGGTTGGTGGAGATCGGTGGTGGGTGATGGTGGGTGATGGTGGGTGGTGGGTGGTGATGCGTGGTGGTGGGTGGTGCTGGGTGGTGCGTGGTGCTAGGTGGTGGTGGATGGTGGTGGGTAGTGGTGGGAGGTGGGTGGTCGTGGGTGGTGGTTAGTGGTGGTGGGTGGTGGGTGGCGGGTGGTGGTGGAGGTGCGTGGTTGGTAGTGGGTTGTCGTGGCTCGTGGTTGGTGGTGGGTGGTGGTGGGTGGTGGCTAGTGGTTGGTGGGTAGTGGGTGGTGGTGGTGGTTGGTGGTGAGTGGTGGATGGTGGAGGTGAGTGGTGGTGGGTGGTGTTGGGTGGTGGTGGGTGGTTGGTGATGATGATTTATAATTGGTGCTGTTGATGATAATGATGATTGGTGCTGGTGATGATGATTGCTGCTGGTGATGATGATGATTATTGCTGGTGCTGGTCATAACGCTGATTCGTGCTGGTGATAATGATGATGATTGGTGCTGGTGATGACGACTGATGATTGGTGATGACAATGATGATTATTGGTGATGCTGGTGATGATGATTGGTGCTGGTGATGATGATTGGTAATGAAGATGATGATTGTTGCTGGTGATGATGATTGGTGCTGGTGATGAGCATGATGATGAGTGCTGGTGCTGGTTATGATGATGATGATGATTCGTGCTGGTGAAGATGATCATGATTGGTGCTGGTGATGATGATTATTTGTGCTGGTCATGATGATGATGGTTCGTGCTGGTCATGGTGATGATGATGATTGGTCCTGGTGCTGGGGATGATGATGATGATTGGTGCTGGCCATGATGATGATTATTGGTGCTGGTTATGATGATAATGGTTCGTGCTGGTGCTGGTGATGATTATTGGTGCTGGTGATAATGAAAGGTTGGGTTCATAATTGCCCGGTAGAATGAGTATATAATGGCCAGGTAGGGTGGGGTCACTCACCAACTCATCCATTCATCTTGTGTGTGGTGATCCACCAACCCCCGCCTAGATTTCAGGCGCCTTCCCAAAACTGCAATTCAATCACTCACGCACCCACTCCTTTACTCACCCACCCCCTCATTCACTCACCCACGCACTCATTCACTCGCCCATGCACTCATCAACGTACACACCCACTCATTCACTCACCCATACACTCATCAACTTACAGACCCACTCATTCACTCGCCCACGAACTCATTCACTCACTCACCCACTCATTAACTCACCCACCCACTCATTCACTCACCCACCCACTCACTCATTCACTCACCCATACACTCATCAACTTATCCACCTACTATTTCACTCACCCACTACTCATCCACTCACTCACCAACTCGTTCACTCACCCATTAATCATTAACTCACCCACCCACTCATTCACCCCCCCCCCACTCATTCGCTCACCCACCCACCCACACATTCACTCACCCAACTATTCATTCACTCACCTACCCACTCATTCACTAACTCAACCACTCACCCACCCACTCATTCACTCACCCACCCACTCACTTATTCACCAACCCATCCACTCATTCACACAACTGCCCTTCTGTTCACTAACCCACCCTATCCACTCATTCACTCACCCACCCGTTCACTCACCCACCCTTTCACTCACACACCCATCTACTCATTCACCATCACATCTACTCATTAACTCAACCACCCACCCATTCACTCACCCAACCACTCATCCACTCACTCATTCACCCACCCACTCATTCCTCGACATCAGGAGGAAACAAGGAGGTGGAAAGGTGCTGATGCAGGCCGTTTTAAAAGTCTTTGATGACCGCTTTTGTTGCAATCGAAACGTCGTAGTTTTTTGTTATTTTTTGCTACTTTCTCTGAACCTATCTACGTGGTGACTTTACCGAAAGACCCAAGAATACAAATACAACTTATTGGGTAGTCAGAATTCATCAGCACCAACCTGTATGTTGAACCTCTTTCGCACCGTACGTAGCCAACCGTGCAAATCTGTAGGTCTCTCTGGGTGTCTATAATGAGTGACCCATTGTTACTTAAAACTATTTTGGCAATGAAGTGATACGTGATATAATTGAATAGATTTTAAGCACTACAATTTTGAAAAAAAAATATTGAATAAATTAAAAATAAAGAATAAAAGTAAGTACATGGTAATAAAAGCAACAGTTAAAATGTGTTGGATTTAGTAATAGCATGCCAAATGATGAGTTATTTAGCCTGAAAAATAGTGCAAATACAAATAGATTTTACAAGGAAAAGTGATTTATATTTACTAAATGTCTGAGCAATGGTAATTTAGATTTACTAAATATTTGGAGGAATCTGATTAATATTTATTAATGATCTGGCTGAAATTGATTTACATGTACTAATTGCCTGGGTGAAATTGATATAAGCTTACTAAATATCTGGTTCAATGATTTGGATTTACTAAATAAAATACTTATATTGAATGTCTGTTGCCATAACATTTATATTTCTAATCCACCCAATAGCATGCCTTCATGGTGCCACAATTCACTTACGTTAAGTCAACCGAGCACCATCAAAAAGATAAGAACTATGAAAAGGAACAGCAGATTGACATGTATTTGTGCAATTTTGTCTCAACATGTTTATCCAACATATTACAAGTACAAAAGAAAGAGGGGCTATGAAAAAACAAAGACAGAAACCATGTATCTGTACAATAGGGATACAATACCTGAAGTCTATTAATAATTTGTGGGCATTACAGGCACAGATTCCTTTTTTGGATGTGATTCAAGGTTTTAGTCTTGTTAGTGCATTTAAATTACGACAATTAAAAAAAATATGTAAAGATACTTTCATAATATTTCTTTCTTATGTGCGCAAATTGAAATCCTAAGGGCCAATATGTTTATAAAACAGCTAAAAGAGATTAAAACATCACATGAATTGATCCACAATCCAGGTGGACCTATCTTTTTTAACATGCACAATTACAAGCATGGCTTCCTAACAAGTAAACTAGCACAACCTTCAGATGTTCCATGCATCTTACATCTATTCCTTTCGAAACGTCGTGAGAATTTTTATTGATTTATATATATTTATTATTTTATTGTTTCCCTTCAACGTGACTTTACCGAAAGAGCTAAGAATATGAATTACTGCAGTCACGAAAGCTTTAAATGAAAATTTTACCGCCTCTACGGGAGGGTTTCCACGTCACTTTAAGATCCTTCAACAAACTCCGGGATAAGAAGGCTCAGCTGATCGAGTCTCTCACCTTTCTGAAGAGATGCCGCGACTCTGGGGTAATTCCAATCGCATTTACACTGACCTCTGCTGCTGTAACTTCTTCTAATGCGAAACGAATTCTTTTCAAAACTAGCTTAGCTCTTATCTCAGAGAAAATCAGACTTATACGCACCGAACTAGATCAGTTAGACAAGACACTCTACAAATCACACTTATCATTGACGGCAACAATGTCCAGGTGACCGTCCCTCCCGCCTCTACATGGTGTGTGCGTGCATTCGTGCGAGGGGGGCGCCGCGTCGGCGCCGTCACTCCCAAGTGGCGGCGTCACGGCGGTGGGCACGGCCCCGACGGAGAGGCTCCGCTGCGGCAGCACCACAACTGTGTAGAGGCTAAACAGCGGACGTCTGCGAGAGCACCGGCCTCGGGAGAGTGGCGGGAAATCCGAGGCACCGGTGGCGGCGTCACGGCGGTGGGTATGGCCCCGACGGAGTGGCTCAGCTGTGGCAGCACCACACAGCCCCCCGAGGTGTCAGTCCTCGTCCCGGGTTGACTGGAGCACCTCGCCTGGGTTGCCCCTACAAGGTAGCGCCGCGGGGTCCGCGGGACTCGTCCGGCTCTCGTGGCTGGCCTTGGCGGTGGTGGCTCCACCTCTCGGGGTTCCGGCGGCGGTCTCCTCCTCCACTCCAGTGGTTCTCACCGGTCCTGGGTACGTGCGAGCTGGAAGACAAACTCGGTAGCGGTAGGGTGCAGGGGCCATCGTACCCGTCTCTCCTGGCTCGGGTCGGGACCCCCTGGGGCCCGGGGCTCCGTGGGGCCCATACACTGTGCAAGGCCCCCGGGTATGGGGGGGGGGGGGGGTGTGGGGACCCCGGGGTATCGGGGTCCTCGAACGGCGGGGTTCTCCCTCGCTGGGGCCGCCCTCCATGGTTTTATTCGCCGGACATTGACCACCATCTCCCGGCCTCTCTCCCCCCCTTGAATCAGTACCGTCCAGGGGGAGATCTGTCGCCCCACGGTCCAGGGTCCCCGCCAGTAGGTGGTTAGCTTCCCCATCTGTCCGGCCCCGACGCGAGGGGTGTGCAGCCACACCTTGGAGCCCGCCGAGTAGAAGGGGGCTCCATCCGGGGTCGGGCGCCCTGCTCCTGCCGCTGGTGTGCGGCCTCGCCTTGCAGGTAGGCCCGGACCCTAGCTCCGCATAGGGTCGAACTCACTACCCTGGTCAGTAATGACTCGTTCGGGGATCCCGTGCTTAAGTACGTAGTGTTCCACGAATGTTCGGGCCACTATGAGGGTTGTCTTATCGGGGATGGCCACCGCTATGGGATAGCGTGTGAAGTACAACACCGCTACAAGAATATATCGGTTGCCCCGGTGGGATCGCGGGAATGGCCCCTGCAGGTCGATCCCAACCAGCTGATTCGTCCGACTGACGCGGAACGGTCTCAGGGGGACCTGGTATCGCGCTGGTTTGGGCCCGCATTACTGACACGCGCGGCAGCCCTGCACCCAGGCGGCCACGTCTTGTGCTAACTTGGGCCAGAGATATTGGCGATGCAGGGTCTCCCCGTCGTGGCCCCCGAGCAGGTGGTCATGCACTAGTCTTAGCAGCTGGGGTCGCACCTGGGCGGGAACACAGATGCACCCAGGCTGGCCGGCTTCGGTGAGCTCCCGTACCACCCCGTTCTGCATGCACAACCGGGCGTACAAACCACGCCAGGGTCCTGGTAGGGTGTCCCTCTTCTCCCGTAGGGCCGCTTCCACCGCCGCCAGATCTGGATCCTCGCAGCTGGGTCCGTCTCAGCTACTCGTCGTCCAGGCCTGGGAAGGCGCAGCCGATGTTCTCCTGGATCCGATTGGGTGGGATTAAGCGACCCGTTGGGCCCCGGGGCGTGGGCTCCGCGTCCGCCGGGTGGTCCCCCGGTTCCCTGGTTCCCCCTGCCGGGGTTTCTGTGGCACATATTGCACTCTCCCCCGCGAGGGGGGGTTTTAGTTTCGGCGCGCCCTCGGTGGTCCGCTGTTTGCTGGCAGCGTCCCCCCGTGAAGCACGGGCAGACTTCCTCCGCCCTTGTCTCGGCGCACACCGCGGGTCGCCTCGACAAGGCGTCCGCGTTTGCATGTGTACGCCCAGCTCTGTACTCGATTTGCAATTTGTACTCATGCAACTCCGCTAACCATCGGGCCATCTGCCCCCGTGGTTCCTTGAACGTAAGGAGGAAATGCAGGGCATGATGGTCGGTGCGCACCCGACATTTCCTGCCATACATATACGGTCGGAACTGTTTACACGCGAAGATCACGGCATACAGTTCTTGACGGGTCACGCAATAATTCAGCTCGGCCCCACTCAGGGTCCGACTGGCATATGCGATGACCCGCTCCGTCCCACCCTGCACTTGCGACAGCACCGCGCTCAGCCCACTGCTGCAGGCATCGGTGTCTAAAATAAAATTAGTGGTGAAATTGGGGAAAGCTAGAGTGGGGGTGTGGGCGAGGTGGTCTTTGAGGGTGGTGAAGGCCGTCTGGCAGGCCTCCGTCCACTGATAGGGGTTCTTAGGGGAGGTGAGTTGGGTGAGGGGGCATGCAATCTCGCTGAATCCCTTTACAGATCGACGATAATAGGTGGCGAGCCCCAAGAATGATCTCTGTCAGGTTCCTTGGCCGTGGCCATTCCACTACGGCGCGTACCTTCTCCGGATCGGTGCACACCCCGCCTCGCTGACTCGGTGTCCGAGGTATGCCACCTCGCACTGCGCAATGTAGCACTTACGCGGCTTGAGCTTGAGATGGGCTGCTCGCAATCGCTGGAACACCTCTCGCAGCCTGGACCAGTGTTCCGACAGATCTACTGAACACTGTCACCTCGTCCAGGTAAATCAGGCACTGTTCCCACTGCAAGCCCCGCATCACCAACTCCATCAATCGCTGGAACGTTGCGGGCGCGTTAGTGAGTCCGAACGGAAGCACTCGAAACTCGAACAGTCCAATTGGGGTGGTGAATGCGGTTTTTGGCCGATCCTCCTCTGCCATCTCCACCTGCCAGTACCCGGACCCCAGATCGAGGGTGGAAAAATACTGTGCTATTGCGAGGCTGTCAGAGGTGTCGTCGATGCACGGTATGGGGAAGGCGTCGCCGAGGGTGACTGCGTTCAACTTTCGGTAATCAACACAGAATCGGGTCGACCCATCCTTTTTCGTCACTAGCACTACCTGGGAAGACCAGGGGCTCGCCGAGGGCTGGATTATGTTATCACGTAGCATATCCGCGACTGCCTCTTTGATCTGGGTCCGATCAGGCGCGCCCACTCGGTATGCGGGGAGTTTGATGGGTCGGGCTGCACCTGTGTTAATTTGGTGCTTAACAAGGTCTGTCCGGCCCATATCTGAATCGTGCTCACTAAACACGTTGGCGTGCTCCTGCAACAATCCGCACAGTTGATCGGCCTCCCCCTTAGGTAAATCTGCCCAAGGCACATGTAACGCATCATGCAAGGGAACGATCTCGGCTCGGGGGGTCGGGCCGACTCGCCAGGCCAGATCCTGGTTGTCCTCGGGGCAGCCAGGGTCTTCCGCCCAGAGTGCAAACACCGAGTCGTTAGAATGGCGCGCGTGCAGGGGGTGTATGGTGGCTACCGTGGTGCGTCGTCGTAGAATTTCCGGGGTACTGTGTGGGTTAAACACCCGCATAAACAGTCGGCCCTCATCTGCGTTTACCAGTGTGGCTGACCCCACAACTCCGTACCGGTCCGCCAGCTCCGGGTGAGGAGTTAGCATTACCTCGCCCGATGGTCGGTGTGTGGGGTCGGCGGAGGGTGTTGCTACGGGCACCAGCATCTCGGCAAGCGGGCCGATGGTGACGGCCGACACCAGGGTGGCGGCCATGGGTGTGAAGTGAGGGCGATTCCGTTCTTGTCCCAGGAGCGGGATCCTCTCCCCGCTGTCCTCCACGGTGGCGCATCGCTGGCCTGGCTAGTCGTTGAGCCCCAGTTTCTCCAGGAGGTCCGTACCCGCAATACACTCATGGCACAACACACTCGAGACATAGAATTCCTGTGTACACACCTGGTGTCCGAGACGGACCTCGAGGGAGATCCTTCCCAGCAACCCCATCCCAGCTCTGCTCGCTGTGTGCCTGCAGGCGGCTCACGTCAACCCCGAGCACGCTGCAGTGTGTGGCGCTCACGAGTGAAGCCACTGCCCCCGTGTCGAGTAGGATCCAGGTGCGCTGCCCGTTCACCTGTCCTACCAGTGATGTGGCCCCCGTGATCGCCGCCACCAGCTCCCATAGCCAGTCACCTGTCCTCACCGCGTCCTTGGGTGTTGTGGTCGGAATCTGTGCGGGGGTCACTCGCTCACCATTATTACTATCGTTGTTTTGTTTTGGGACCTCGTCGATTGCACCCTTAGGTGGTCCACTCTCTAGGGGGCGTTGGCGTTTAACCCTGGCGCCTGTCTAGTGCGGGCGATTTGAGGACAGTCTCTCACGAGGTTCCCGCGGCGGTCGCACAGGTAACACGCTCGGGGAAGGGCGGTGGCCCCGTAGGAGCTTCCCCGCACGCTCCCTCTTTCCCCTCCCGTACGCCGCTGCCCAGACTCTGCCTCTAGTCGGGCCACCCTCCCGGCTAGCCCCCCTACCGTGGAGCGCATTTCCCCCATTTCCGACTGAATGGTCTCCACTGTGGACTGTAGTTTGGTGATATGGCCACCAACTTGGGTCACCTGGCCGACTATATCACCCATGCCGGTCTGTAGCCCTGCTACCCATCCCGGGGTTGTCTCGCGGGCTACCGGGGGCTCCCTTTCCCGACCCCTTACCGTCGTGGCGAGCTCCTGTTCCTCCTCTTCCTACTCTAACGACAGGCTTGCGATGGTGCGCTCTCTTCCCAGCCCCCGGAGCTGCGCGCGTTCGCTGGAAATTCCTTCACATTTGCGCGCGCACTCGACAAGGGCGTTAAAGGGGAGACGTGTATAGCTCATGTCTGGCTGCCACCACGACGTGCGAGTCAAGTATCGCTGGATCTTCTCAGCGGCAAGCTCCTCAATCATCTCTGTCGTGTATCCCAGGTGTGCGATCTTTGTTAGCTCGCGCACATCCTCGGCATAATCACGCAGGTCCTCGCCGGGTTGGCGGTAGCGTGCCTCTAAGGCTGCTTTTGCCTACTCCTCATCACGCGTACCGAAACGCAGATCAAGTCGGCGCATCAGTTCCTCTAGCTGTGTCTGCGCGCTTGTGGGTAGGGCTTCCACAAAATTGGCTGCCCGCCCATCCAGGTTCATAATAAGTTGGCGTAACGCCTGCGCGTCCGTCCACCCATTAATCTCTTTAGCCCCTATGACGTTGCGGGCGAATGCCTTCCACCAAGGAGCCCCCCGGCTGGTAAATATATGCCATATTTTTGCGTGGGGTAACGCGGGGGGTTCGTACCGCTTCTGACGCCAAACTGTGGGGGCTGCCGTCCCCCGCCATCACTGAATTGTCGGGGCCGTTGCCCCCTGACTCCCCCATTACATTTGTACTACTACCACCTGGCAGTTCTGTAGGGTTCGGGTTAGCGACCTCCAACTCCTCGCCCCCCGGGGCCCCTGACTTTGTTACCGACCGCGTTGGCATGGCTCAATTAGTGGGCTTGTACGCTTTACTCTTGCGGCGCGCTACGCGGGTTCAGTGGCGGCGTGCTGCGGTGAGCGCGCTCGCGAAGCAAGACTCTGTCCCGTACGTAAAAAAATGGGTACGGCGCACTGATGCGTGACTCACGTACGTAAACAAATGGGTACGGTGCGCCGACGCGTGATTTCAGTACGTAAACAAATGGGTACGGTATGCTGACACATGACTCCCTCACACACACGTTCTACGCGCCTAGGCAATAACAAACCCAACACCGATACCTGCCCAGCCCCATACACCAATCACACGCGAGGGAGTTGGGTTCGGGGGTGAGAGGGCAGGGGTGTCTGCCGTGCGCGCGCCGCTTATTGGAGGGAGTCACTCCGCTCTGATTTAAAAGGGCCGTTTAAACAGCCGCGCGTGTACGCGCACACCAGGCGCTTAGCTCTCTGCTTCGCTAGAAACAACCGCGCATGCACGCGACCGCAAGACACTCCCGTAAATAGTCGCCCAGGTATGCGAACGCTAAGCACTCCCGTAAACAGTCGCACAGGTACGCAAGCGCTAAGCACTCCCGTAAACAATCGCCCAGGTACGTGAACGCTAAGCGCTCCCGTAAACAGCCGCACGGGCACGCGAATGCTAAGCACTCCCGTAAACAGTCGCCCAGGTACGCGAACGATAAGCACTCCCGTAAACAGTCGCCCAGGCACGCGAACGCTAAGCACTCCCGTAAACAGTCGCCCAGGTACGCGAACGCTAAGCACTCCGGTAAACAGTCGCCCAGATACGCAAACGCTAAGCACTCCCGTAAACAGTCGCCCAGGTACGCAAACGCTAAGCACTCCGGTAAACAGCCGCACGGGCACGCGAACGCTAAGCACTCCCGTAAACAGTCGCCCAGGTACGCAAACGCTAAGCACTCCGGTAAACAGCCGCACGGGCACGCGAATGCTAAGCACTCCGCCTTCCTCTTCACACTCACAAAGACCACACGACACAGTTTATCCCCCTACTAGCTATTTTATTCACCGCGAGTAACCCGCTAAACTACTCGTGATTGTGTGGGTCAGCAGACTTTAGCTTATCCCTCGGGGATCCTGGGCTGAACTTATCCTGCCTGCCTCTCCGCTTTCTTCCCTCTGATCAATTAGCCCGCACTCACCTTAGTCCCAATCTGATGCTGCAGAAGCTGTGGAACGGTGATGTTCCCGCACCCCGTGCCCCCCTGTCCAATCAGAGGTCTGGATTTTCCCGCCCTCGGATCACCGCTCTGGTGACGTCACCGCAGTGGTTTATTGGACGTCCGCTTTCCGTTCTTCCCGCTATCCGCCCACTGACTCGTGTTTGTGTGTGTGTGGTTCCACTCGCGGTGGCTAAACAGCCCCTGCCATGACCATGCCATTACAATCCCAGGTCACAGCACCGCGGTGCTCTTCAGCCTCGGGGGTAGGTCGCCCAATTTCCCGGCTGCAGGAAACCATGAAGCTTGATCTCATTAGGGGCTTCTGGATAAAAACCTGTTGGCCAGGTGACCTTCCCTCCCGGCTCTACGTGGGGTGTGTGTGCATTCGTGTGATGGGCGCGCCACGTCGGCGCCGTCACTCCCCGGTGGCTGCGTCACGGCGGTGGGCACGGCCCCGATGGAGCGGCTCCGCTGCCGCGGCACCACAACCTCTGGGTCACTGAGCCGCTTCCAAACACCCCCCATGTCAAATACATAAGCAGGAACCTGTATCGTGAGCAGCAGCATTATTTGAATACTCTGCCAAAACAATTTGAATTGTGGAGTGGTGGCACAATTCCGCAATAGCTTTATCATATCTCTGGTGATAGGAAGAATTTCTACAAGACCGAGTTCTAGAGAACCCCTTTACGCGATGTTTTGGTCTACTCTTCCACACTGGGCGGATGTTTCAGTAGAGGAAGGAGTACCCACAATTTAACGCACCGCATCCACGGCCCCTCTCCTAAGTGGGCGTCCCCAGCCCGAATGCTCGCAGGAAGCCCTCCCAGCCTCCCTGCTCGACGAACCAGGCCCCGCACACGTTCACCAACAAGGCGGCCACCACGTCCGTCACGGCCGACTTCTCCGCGTCGCTCAGACGTACGCAGTCCACCAGCCTCTTCGCGAGGGAGGAGCGAGCAGAGCACCACCAGGACCACCACGCGGCCCCAGCTCGCAGAGCCATCGCGGATGACTTCCCAGGCCACGTCCATGAGCAGCCGGCGGTGCCCTCGGTGCTCCACCCACTCCGTGTGAGGAACAGGTCCCCCAGGCAGTTGACCACCTCCTGCACCAGCTGTGCTGGCTAAACCTTCTGCAGCTGCTGGACCTGCAGCTGCTCCTGCACCTGCAGCTACTCCGTCTGTGTCACCAGGTGAGCCATGTAGCCGACGATCAGATCCGCTGTCAAGACGGTCAGCAGCTGCAGCACCTCCTTTTCCTCCCCCTCATCTTCTTCCTCCTCCTGCCCGTGTCTCATTCCTCCTCCCCGTGTCCCACTCCCTCCCCCTGTCTCCCTCCACCTCCCTGTGTCTCCCTCCTACTGTAATGTTTTGCTTTTGCAAAACACGTACTAATTTGTCAGTTACTCCCGAGATATATGGTATTTTAATTGTTTTAACAATCTTATCGATTTCAGCATTGTTGCTTTGCCATCGTGATTTGGCATTCAATGCTCTGTTAATTTGAGCATTATTGTAGCCATTCTGTCGTAGTGCTTCTTTAACGTGTTTAATCTCTCTCACGAGACTTTCACCATCTGACACTGCTTTAGCCTGATATATCAGCGTCTTGATAAGAGAGGATGTCTGAGCTGGGTGATGATGTGATTCTGCATTCAAATAGCATCAGTGTGTGCGTTCGCTTTCTGTAAACGCTGTGTGCTATTTTACCATTTAGGCCATGTCCAAGCAAAATATCTAGGAACGGGAATGTGTTATTCACCTCCATTTCCATGGTGAACTGGATGGCCGGGTTTTGTGCATTGAGATGATTTAGAAAATCATTAAGTGTATCTTTACCATGTGGCCAGGCAACCAAAGTGTCATCCACATATCTAAACCAAAAACATGGTTTCAATGTGCTCGAGACAAGTGCTCTTGTTTCAGAGTTTTCCATGTGCATATTTGCTATAGCCGGAGATAAAGGAGAGCCCATTGCTGCTCCTTCCTTTTGTTTAAATAAATCACCTCCAAAAGAAGTAAGTGTTATTTAAACAATGATGAGCCAGTTTCAGAATATATTTTGGTAAACCTGTATTCTTTACTAGTGTATCAAGTAATTTAAGTGACTCGTTCACTGGAACCTTAGTGAATAGAGAAATCACATCAAAACTCACCAGAATATCATTAGGGTAAAGTTTAATATCTTTATTCACATTCACAAGATGTTCTGAATTTCTTATGTATGAAGATGTCCTCCCGATGTAGGGATGTAATTGTTTAGTTATATGTTTTGCTAATTTATATGTGGCAGAGCGAATTGTACTGACTATGGGTCGTAATGGGATGCCGATTTCATGAATCTTTGGTAGCCCATACAGTCTAGATGGTTTTGAGGCCCTTGGAATTATTCGGTATTGCTCATTCTTAGGGATTAATGAATTTGCAATTATTGCAGTAGTCTGACGTTCTAAAGTATTAATAGGATCTCGTTTAACTTTAATGTGGGTACTTTTCTCTAGTAAATCTTTAATTTTATTATCATAATTGGCTCGTGGCATCACCACAGTAGTGCGGCCTTCATCAGCTGCCAGGATTTTAAAATCTTTATTTAAATGAATCTCTCTTAAGGCTTTTGCTTCGTTCGAGCTAATATTTATTTTTGGTACTTTGCTATTTTCAATTATTTTTTCAACCTCGTGTCTAGTCATCTCTGCCTCATTATGTGGAAGGAGTCTAACTGCTGATTCTACCTCAGCAATTATCTCATCCACTGGAATTGTGCGTGGGGTAACGGCAAAGTTAAGGCCTTTAGAAAGGACAGAGATCATGTCACTGGTTAAAACAGTGTTAGTCAAGTTCATTACGGGTTTGTTTTTAAATTGTTCGTTTTTAGTGGGTATTTGTTTATTATGAAGTCTAGATAATTTATTCATTTGGCTAGTTTTGGTTAGATTAAACACATTATCAGCCGATTGTTGTGTTATGGTCTCGATTATATTCCAATAATGCATTGATCTACTTGCTTATATCTAAGTGCAACTGCCTTAGAGATTCTGAAATGTAAGATAATTCACTCCTGTTGTGCTGTATTCTCTCTATTAATAATCATTTGCTAGCTTTGTGTAGTATTTGGTTAGCTTTAGCAGACTTTGTGATGTGTTATTTTAACTGCGTTTGGTATTAACTTCGAATCTCTGCACCTTTTGAGGAACGTCAGTGAAGATATCAATTCCATCCGCTTGATGCGGAGCTTCTCCAACTTTCTGGTTTTAAGAAAAGTATCCTCCCCATAGAGGTTAGTCAGTTTAACACGTAGGCTTTCGCGACCAATATTATTCATAATAAACGTGTTTGGGTTAGATCGCGTTATTAATAAATGTGTCGTAACCCTCCACCACCCGACACGGCCAATCAGTAAAAAAGTGTCATGTTGACAAAAGACAAAATAGTTCACTACTTTAGCCCACTGGTGTGTTGAAGAGTGAATCCACAACATTTACAATTTTTTAGTATGACGTTTCGCTGGTAATTACATCCAGCATCATCGGGCAATTCGCCAGAATGGTGAAGCCCTCACTCACTCGCGGTCTTAAATAGAGCAGCAGGGTGACATCATTTAACTCATTCAGGTGCAGTGATTTGATGCGGAGTGGGGGGTATTTTAATTATATAATAGATTAGTAATCAGTCAAATGTTATGATCAGTAATAAGTTGTAGATTAGTAATTAGGTGTAATGTGTATTATTGTAATTATATACTACGTTAGTAATCAGTTAATTAGTATGTTTCCCCACAACGAGGGTATACAGCTGCTCTGACATGGGACGACCCTGTCGTACACCTCTTCTGAAGCTGACAGGGGCAGTGAGCGTACCGTTGACTTTGATTAGACACTGGACTTCAGTGTAGAGCAGGCGGTTCAGTCCCAGGAAGCTGGTCCCAAAACCAAACGCCCTCGGTGGTCCCATTAGGTACCCGTGGTCAAACGCCTTCTCTTGGTCGAGGGAGAGAAGCGCGAGTGGGAGCCCCCTTTCTCTCGAAGAGGGTGCTGAGGTCTCTGACGAGGAAGACGCCATCATGAATTATTCTCACTGGGACCGTGTGGGCCTGGTCACTGCCCACCACCTGAGCCAATACAGTCTTCATCTTGGAGAATAGCGCTTTGGCCAGAATTCTTCTCTCCTTATAAACGTCTATGCCTGCCCAAGATGAAATCTGGAGAGACCTACCGCGCAGTCAGGGCCGCAGTCGCGACAGCAGCTCCCTGCGTCCCGGGAGCCGGTGCGGGTTGCCGGACCGCGTCACCGGCGCCGTTCGGAGCGCCGCGGGCGCTGTGTCGGGCGGAGTGGCGCAGCGCGTGCCCGTGGTGCCGTCGCCGGGCATTGCGCGCAAGCAGCATCACGTGTCGTGCAGTCAGGGCGGCATGGGTCGGTGGGTGGGTGTGTGGGTCGGTTTGGGTGGGTGGGTCGGTTTGGGTGGGTGGGTCGGTTTGGGTCAGTGGGTGGATGGGTGGGTCGGTGTGGGTGGGTGGGTTGGTTTGGGTCGGTGGGTGGGTTGGTCGGTCGGTGTGTGGGTCGGTGGGTGGGTGGGTCGGTCGATGGGTGGGTGGCCACTCACATTGATTGACAAACATAGAAGCTGCAACCAATATCGGTGACTCTCATGTGGCCGGCCTGAGAGAGCATCACGTTGTCCTGGACGCACACGGGGAGGCAAGGGGAGGTCACGCTCAGAGGCTGCCCTGTGAGCGGTCAGCCAGCAGTGGATCGACCCACGAACAACGACAATTACAAAGGTCCCCTCGTGTAGCCGCTAGCAGGCTGTAGGGCCAAGTGCTGTTAGAAGTAGCTAGTAGCAGCACTGCCTATGCAAGCTGACAATGTGGCAAACACAGAGGGAGTGGGTGGCCAGTACCACGGCCGGCCGCCTTTGTCTCCCCCATTGGGCGATGTTTACTACACACCACCGCTACAACAGGAGCGAGCGCGAGTGCGTCGTGGGGAGCGTGCGCGCCCCCAGAGTGCCCTCCGCTATCACCGGCTTTGATGACCGCGTGGACGATGCCGCGGGACTTGGTCTGGGCCAGGAAGCGGACGATTCCACTGGTGTATGACCTCAACGCGGCGTCGTTGATGCGCCAGATCACCGCTCGCTTGCTCAAGTCGTAGAGGCAATCCCGGCGGCGGCAGCAGCAGCAACGACGACGATAGCGATGATGACGGTAATGAAGATGATGATGACGATGATGATAATGACGATAATGATGACAATGACGATGGTGATAATCACGATGACGATGGTGATGATGACGATAGTGATAATGACGATAATGATGACGATAATAACAATGGTGATGATGCGTACTTCAACAGCTGCAGCACGAGGCAGTTGTGTCCGCGGAAGTGGAACGAGTGCAGGACGTGGATGACGGCGTGCAGCTCAGCACTGCCCTCCCCTGCAGCTCCGTGATCACCTTCAGCTCCATCCTCTGCATCTCCATCTTGGTAGGGCTGCGTGCACACAGCAAGTCTGTGGGTCTCTGGGTCTCTGTGGGTCTCTGTGGGTTTCTACGTGTGTCTATGGATCTCTATGGGTGTTTGGGGGTCATAGTAGTTTTACGGAGGTTATTATTATTATTTTTTACTATTTTACTCATTATTTTGTAACCATGTATTTACTTCCATTATCTATTATTTTCTTCATTTATAATTATTACGACTGCGGCCGCTTTGTTAAGACCACCACCACCCACACCATTTCCAACCACACCAAAACACCACCACCCACCCACACCACCATCCCCATCACCCCCGCAACAACCCACTTGATGGGCAGTGCCAGCATCTTCACAGCCACCAGGAATCCCATCTTGTGGTCCACACACCGCAGCACTACTCCCTGCCCTTCCTCGCCAAATTATTCTCTCGCACCCGAAGTGGTATTGGAGCTGCTC
This sequence comes from Petromyzon marinus, assembly GCF_048934315.1. Classification (NCBI taxonomy): domain Eukaryota; kingdom Metazoa; phylum Chordata; class Hyperoartia; order Petromyzontiformes; family Petromyzontidae; genus Petromyzon; species Petromyzon marinus. Next base: position 14,832,862 of record NC_133689.1, read on the forward strand.
CTGGGGAATATAAAATGGAGCAGATGAGGCAGCAGCGCCGCCACAAGCCAGTCAGTCACAATCACGATGTGAATGTTTAACGCTTAGTGGTAGGAGCAGCAGTGGTAGTAGTGGTTAGTAGTAGCAGTAGTGTGTGTGTGTCTGTATGTGCGAGTCTCACAGGGATATAGTTGTGGGTTTCTGTGGGTGTCTCTGTGTCTGTGCGTCTCACTGGGATGTAGCTGTGGGTCTCTATTGGTGCCTCTTTGAGTCTCAATGGGTATCTGTAGATCTCTATGGGTGTCTGTGAGTCTCACAGGGATGTAGTTGTGGGTCGTTATGGGTGTATCTATGGGTGTCTCAATGGGTGTCTCAATGAGTGTGTCTATGAGTGTCTGTCTTTGTGAGCCTCACAGGGATATATTTGTGTTCTTGGTTGTCGTAGCCATCGTTGTTGATGCAACCGCGGGATTTGCCCTCGTCCATAGAGACAAAACAAACTTGACAGACGTCGGCCAGCTCCTCCTGTCGCTCGGTCAGGCGAGGCAGGAAGAGTGCCAGGATCACTGCACACCTGACAACAACTATGGGTTTTTTTTCTTTACCGACAGAACCAGAGTGTTTCTTACACACCAATAAGCCCAGTAAATTGGCACAGTAGGGGGCACAGGTGGTGCATCAGCCACTCGTCTCAGTCGGTCGACCCGTGGCACCTGTTGGGTCTGCCCCGTGACCTCCTGCCAGCGGGAGTTCGACACTTCACTTGGCTTAAAAGTGCACATAGCCTGGCACAAGCGTCGTTATGATGTCACCGCCACTTAGTGGCGAATGGCGGTTGTTGTGTGTGTGTGTATATTCAATCAGGCCAAGAATGTGTGCACCACAGAGTGAATCTCACTGCGGTACAGTGGACAGGCCATGCCGCGCCGCTGCAACTCGAAGATGCAGCGGCGGCACGTGGCAAGGTGGCCGCCGTCGCCGTGAACCAACGTGCAGCTACGCGGCTCACACTGGCACACCACGCACCCACCCACAACACCACCACTACCCACACCACAACCACCACCCACAACACCACCACCACCCACAACACCACGCACCCACCCACAAGACCACCACCATCAGCCACACCAACACCACCCACACCACCAACACCACCAACCACACTTCCAGCACCACCACCCATGCCACCACCACCTATACCAACACCCGCACCAAAACCACCCACACCACCAGCACCACCCACAACAACACCACCACCCACAACACCACCACCACCCACACCACCACCCACACCAACGCCACCCGCACCACCAACACCACCAACCACACTACCAGCAGCACTACCCAGGCCACAACCACCCATGCCACCACTACCTACATCACCACCACCCACACCACCACCACCAACCACACCACCACCACCACCCACACCACGCACCCACCCACAACACCACCACCCACACCATCACCACCACCCACACCACCACCGCTACCGGCTGGAGTGTAAGAAGGAGAGGCAGTGGTGGAGGTGGTGTTGACGCTGGCACCTGCTCGCCTGTTGTCGGCTGTCACTACGGAGAATATCTTCATGAGCAGCGCTAATACTGAGTGTCTGAGATCTCTGAGTGAGAATCCCTCCACACCAAACACCTCCCCCAGGGGGTCCCCCGCCACACCTCACCAGGTACTGCCTCTCTTCATCGTAAAGTCGCCTCCGCTTGATGTACTGTTCCACGTAGTGGAACACCTGCTCCACAGTGAATGTGTCGCCCTCGGCACCGACCGACTGCAGCAGTGGAAGCATCCGAGGCACCGGCTTCAGGAGTGTTCCTCCGAGCTTGTCAGAGACATGGACAATTCCATGCACTGTATGTGTTCTGTATTTGTACGTGGATAGTAACGACAGTGGATGTACATTCACTCCGAGTCTTTACTGGGTCGTTAAACAGCATGGGGTACACAATGACGTGAAACTTCACATCTACCCTACCTCCGTGCTCCATGCCGAAAAGCCACTGCAGTGGTAATAAAACTGCAACGTATTTTATTCATCAACCTGCATTTTCTTATTTTTCCCAAATTTTAACCCGGGTTGGGCTGTCGCCATCCTGCCCTGGAACCAATTATTCATTCGTGTCTCTAGCAGACCATTGCAAGCCTTGTGTTAGAGAATGGCTCACTGAAGCTGATATCACAGAGCTACTTCTGAGTACCCTTCAAGTGCCCTCTGGTCCACAGTAAAGAGCAGCACCCTCCCACCTGTCCTTTAAGTAGGAGTAACGTTGGTCATAACAATGTTCTTTTCGTTGAAATTTATCCAAATTAAGTGCAGAACCACATTGCAGCAATGTGATGGTTTATTTTGTGCTGTCAATGACGACAAGGCTGAGATCATTTACTCGCTAGACTTGAGAACCCGTTTTAATCACTTGCGGGTGCCTGTATTCAAACCCAAGTACTCCGTGGTGCCAGTTCCGTGCTATGACCTCTTGGCCACTGGGCCGCCTCTAAACACCCCCCATGTCAAATACATAAGCAGCAACCTGTACCGTGAGCAGCAGCATTCTTTGAATACTCTGCCAAAATAATTTTTATCGTGGAGTGCTGACACAATTCCTCTCCTCAGTGGGCGTCCCCAGCCCAAATGCTCGCAGGAAGCGCCCCCAGCCTCCCTGCTCGACGAGCCAGTTCCCGCACGCGTTCACCAGCAGGGCGGCCACCGCGTCCGTCACGGCCGACGTCTCCTCCGCGTTGCTCAGACGTACGCATTCCACCAGCCTCTTCGCGAGGGAGGAGCGAGCAGACCACCACCAGGACCACCACGCGGCCCCAGCTCGCGGAGCCATCGCGGAGGACCTCCCAGGCCACGTCCACGAGCAGCCGGCGGGGCCCTCGGTGCTCCACCCGCTCCTCCGTGTAGCTCACCAAGTCCAGAACGGAGTCTCTGAACCGCGCGAGGGACAGGTCTCCCAGGCAGTTGACCACCTCCTGCACCAGCTGCGTTGGCTGAACCTCCTGCAGCTGCTGAACCTTCTGCACCTTCTGCAGCTGCTCCTGCACCTGCAGCCACTCCGTCTGTGTCGCTAGGTGAGCCATGAAGCCGGCGACCAGATTCGCTGGCAAGACGGTCAGCAGCTGCAGCGCCTCCTTCTCTTCCTCCCCCTCGTCTTCCTCCTCCACCTCATCATCTTCCTCCTCCCCCTCCTTAGACTCCTTCTCCTCTGTCTCCCTCTAACTCCCTGTGTGACCCTCCTCCCCCGGTCTCCTTCCTCGTCCCCGTGCGTCCCTCCTCCTTCCCCCGTCTCCCTCTTCCCTGTGTCTCCCTCTTTTTTCTTTTTGCTGATGAAGTTTTTTTTTATTTCCACAAGGTGTAAACGCCGTATCCCTTATTTTGTAATTGTAATTCTGGGCCAAAGAGGTCCCACAAACGTAAACGTTTTGTATTTAAAATATAACACAACAACAATGAATGGCTTAGTGGGTAAAGTAAGACGCACGCCAAAACGGGTGAGTTAAATAAATCCAATCTCTCCTACCGGATTATAGGACGCAAACCAAACTTTGTTGTAACAAGAACATAAAAAAACTGATTCTCTTAATCAGGTGAATACGGTAAAGGGGCTGAGTCTGTGGTTGCCGGTGTGGTGAGTCTGTGGGTCTCTGTGTGGTGACGATGTCTATGGGTCTCTGTGGTGATGGCAATGTCGGGTGGTGGCGGGTTTAACCACACAACATTTATATATTCACGCGATCTAACCCAAACAAAACCTGTACTACGGAGTCAACAACAACGACGTGAGGGCTCTACGACGCGCGTCTCGGTTGGGGTGAGGGTGCTTTCTGTTGTATATGTAGGTTATGAAAATTTGATGTAAATTATAAAAATTAAATGAAATTTGCATAATAATCCGACATTATGCTAATTGATGTAAGTGCATAGACTATGCTAATTCGAGAGATAATCGTATTAATTTATGCTAGTGTATGTGTGATTATGCTACTGCGAGCCGTTATGATAATTAGGCCCCGCCTCGTTGACGAGGGTCGTTTATCAATCGGGATAATGCAATTAATCGTATGCAGTTATGCAGGTACTGTGAGCATGTCACATTAAACTCGGCTGTGTTGTTTAACTTCGTATTATCGATGGGTATAATACAATTATTCTCGCTTTAACATTTACTGAGTATGTGTTAGTGTGTTCAGGAAGGTCTCCAAGTTCAGATCTCAGCACAGAATACAGTTCTTATGCATAAATTTCAGGAAAGAACACACAACACTTCCGTGTTAATCAATTTTAATGACGATAGTGATAATGACGATAATGATGACGATGGTGATAATGATGACGATGGTGATAATGATGACGATAATAACAATGGTGATGATGCGTACTTCAACAGCTCCAGCACGAGACAGTTGTGTCCGCGGAAGTGGAACGAGTGCAGGACGCGGATGACGCCGTGCAGCTCAGCACTGCCCTCCCCCTGCAGCTCCGTGATCACCTTCAGCTCCATCCTCTGCATCTCCATCTTGGTAGGGCTGCGTGCACACAGCAATTCTTTGGGTCAGTTTAACACGTAGGCTTTCGCGACCAAAATCATTCATAATAAAGGTTTTTGGGTTAGATCGCGTTTATTTATAAATGTGTCGCAACCCTCCACCACCCGACACGGCCAATCAGCAAAAAAGTGTCACGTTGACAAAAGACAAACAATTCACTACTTCAGCCCACCGGTGTGTTGAAGAGTCAATCCACATTTACAGTTTGAGTACGACGTTTCGCTGGTAAATACATCCAGCATCATCAATTGCTTGATGATGGTAAATACATCCAGCATCATCAATTGCTTGATGATGCTGGATGTATTTACCAGCGAAACGTCGTACTCAAACTGTAAATGTGGATTGACTCTTCAACACACCGGTGGGCTGAAGTAGTGAATTGTTTGTCTTTTGTCAACGTGACACTTTTTTGCTGATTGGCCGTGTCGGGTGGTGGAGGGTTGCGACACATTTATAAATAAACGCGATCTAACCCAAACACCTTTATTATGAATTATTTGGGTCTCTGTGGGTCTCTATGAGTGTCTAAGGGTGTCTATGGATCTCTATGGTTGTCTCTAGTTTATAGTAGTCTTAAGAGGGTTATTATTTTAGTGAGATAGTTTCAGTTTATATTTAGAGAGTTTTACGGAGGTTATTATCATTGCTGTTTACTATTATACTCATTATTTTGTAACCATGTTGTATTTACTACCATTTATGATCTATTATTATGTTATTCATGTATAATTATTACGACTGCTCCCACTGTGTTAAGACCACCACCACCCACACCATTTCCAACCACGCCACATCACCACTACCCACCCACCCCCCCACCAACCCCATCACCCCTGCCCCAACCCACTTTCCGTGCAGTACCAGCATCTTGACAGCCACCAGGAATCCCATCTTGTGGTCCACGCACTGCAGCACCACACCCTGCCCTCTCTAGCCAATCTTCTCTTGCACCTCGAAGCCCTATTGGTGCTGATCCTGGGGTATCTAAAAAGCAGCCGAAGCAGCAGCAGCGCCGCCACAGCCAGTCAGAGTCACAATCACGATGGGAATATTTAACGCTTAGTGGTAGGAGCAGCAGTGGTCGTAGTGGTTAGTAGTTAGTAGTAGCAGTAGTGCCTGTGTGTCTGTGTGCCTTTGTGTGTGTGCCTGTGTTTGTGTGTCTGTCTGTGCGAGTCTCACAGGGATATAGTTGTGGGTCTCTGTGGGTATCTCTGTGTCTGTGCATCTCACTGATATATAGCTGTGGGTCTCGATTGGTGCCTCTGTGAGTCTCTATGAGTGTCTCTGTGGATCTCTATGGGTGTCTGAATGGGCTCTGTGGGTGTCTCTGTGAGCCTCACAGGGATGTAGTTGTGGGTCGTTATGGGTGTTATCTATGGGTCTCTATAGGTGTCTCAATGGGTGTATCTATGGATGTCTGGGTCTCTGTGAGCCTCACAGGGATGTATTTGTTTTCTTGGTCGTCGTAGCCATCGTTGTAGATGCCACCGCGGGATTTGCCCTCGTCCATAGAGAAAAACCAAACTTGACAGACGTCGGCCAGCTCCTCCTCCTGGCGCTCGGTCAGGCGAGGCTCGAAGAGAGCCAGGATCGCTGCAGACGTGACAACAACAACTTAAATCATTAACTATGTTTTTTTTCTTTACCGAAACAACCAAAGAGTGTTTTTACACACACCAAAAAGCCCAGCAAGTTGGCGGTTGTTGTGTGTCTGTGTGTGTGTCTGTGTGTGTGTTCTGTAGCGGTTAGCGCGCTGCGCTATGAACCTGGCGACCCGGGTTTGATTCCCGCTCACGGCCAACACCAGTGACGATTTTCTGAACCGGTCCCGGGCTTCCCCTAGGTCGACTCAGCCTCAAATGAGTACCTGGTGCGGTGTGTAAACATTGCCACTGGGGAGACAAAGGCGGTCGGGCGTGGTGCTGGCCACCCACCCCCTCGTGTACCGTTCCGGCCTTCATAGGTGCTCGCTAACAGCACTTGCCCCTACAGTCTGTTAAGGCTATATGGGGGATCTTTATCTTTGTGTTCTGTCAGACCAGGAATGTGTGCACCACAGAGTGAATCTCCCTGCGGCACAGGGGACAGGCCATGCCGCGCCGCTGCAACTCGAAGACGCAGTGGCGGCATGTGGCAAGGTTTTCGCTGTCGCCGTGAACCAACGTGCAGCTACGTGGCTCACACCGGCACACCACGCACCCACCCACAACACCACCACCACCCACAACACCACCCACAACACCACCAGCACCACCACCCATGCCACCACTACCTACACCACCACCAACCACACCACCCACACCATCACCATCCACCACCGCTACCGGCTGGAGTGTAAGAAGGAGAGGCAGTGGTGGAGGTGGTGTTGACGCTGGCACCGGCTCGCCTGTTGTCGGCCGTCACTACGGAGAATAACTTAATGAGCAGCGCTGCCACCGAGTGTCTGAGATCTCTGAGTGAGAATCCCTACAGACAAAACACCTCCTCCAGGGGGTCCCTGCCACACCTCACCAGGTACTGCCTCTCTTCATCGTAAAGTCGCCTCCGCTTGATGTACTGTTCCACGTAGTGGAACACCTGTACCACCGTGAATGTGTCGCCCTAGGCACCGACCGAATGCAGCAGAGGAATCATCCGAGGCACCGGCTTCAGGAGAATGTTCCTGCGAGCTTGTCAGAGACATGGACAATTCCATGCACTGTATGTGTTCTGTATTTGTACGTGGATAGTAACGAGAGTGGATGTGCATTCACTCCGAGTCTTTACTGTGTCGTTAAACAGCATGGGTTACACAATGACGTGAAACTTTACATCTACCCTACCTCTGTGCTCCATGCCGAAAAGCCACTGCAGTGGTAATAAAACTGCAACGCATTTTATTCATCAACCTGCATTTTCTTATTTTTCCCAAATTTTAACCTGGGTTGGGCTGTCGCCATCCTGCCCTGGAACCAATTATTAATTCGTGTCTCTAGCAGACCATTGCAGGCCTTGTGTTAGAGAATGGCTCACTGAAGCTGATATCACAGAGCTACTTCTAATTACCCTTCAAACGCCCTCTGGTCCACAGTAAAGAGCAGCACCCTCCCACCTGTCCTTTAAGTAGGAGTAACGTTGGTCATAACAACGTTCTTTTCGATGAAATTTATCCAAATTAAGTGCAGAACCACATTGCAGCCATGTAATGGTTTATTTTGTGCTGTCAATGACGACTGGGCTGAGATCATTAGCTCGCTAGAATTGAGAACCTGCTTTGATCACAGGCGGTGTGGATTCAAACCCAAGTACTCCGTGGTGCCTGGTCAGTGCTATGACCTCTGGGTCACTTAGCCGCCTCCAAACACCCCCCATGTCAAATACATAAGCAGCAACCTGTATCGTGGGCAGCAGCATTCTTTGAATACTCTGTCAAAAAATGTTTATTGTGGAGTGGTGGCACAATTCCGCAATTGCTTTCTCATACCTCTGGTGACAGGAAGAATTTCTACAAGACGGAGTTCTAGAGAACCCCTTTACTCGATGTTTTGGTCTACTCTTCCACACTGGGCAGATGAAGAGGAAGTAGTACCTACACTTTAACACACCGCATCCGCAGCCCCTCTCCTAAGTGGGCGTCCCCAGCCCGAATGCTCGCAGGAAGCCCTCCTAGCCTCCCTGCTCGACGAGCCAGGCCCCGCACGCGTTCACCAGCAGGGCGTCCACCGCGTCCATCACGGCCGCCGTCTTCTCCACGTCGCGCAGACGTATGCAGTCGACCAGCCTCTTTGCGAGGGAGGAGCGAGCAGAGCACCACCAGGACCACCACGCGGCTCCGGCTCGCAGAGCCGTCGTGGAGGACTTCCCAGGCCACGTCCACGAGCAGCCGGCGGGGCCCTCGGTGCTCCACCCGCTCCTCCGCGTGGCTCACCAGAACGGAGTTTCTGAACCGCGCGAGGAACAGGTCTCCCAGGCAGTTGACCACCTCCTGCGCCAGCTGTGCTGGCTGAACCTTCTGCAGCTGCTGGAGCTGCAGCTGCTCCTGCACCTGCAGCTACTCCTGCACCTACATCTACTCCGTCTGTGTCGCCATGTGAGCCATGTAGCCGGCGATCAGATTCGCTATCAAGACGCTCAACAGCTGCAGCGCCTCCTTCTTTTCCTCACCTTCCTCCTCCCCCTCGTTTTCCTCCTCCCCCTCCTCCTCCTCCTCCCCCTCCTCCTCCACTTTCAAAACAAAGAGTGAGGACATAATATCAATAACCCGGGAATTTTATAGTGACCTCTTCTTTCCTGATAAAACGTCTATGCCTGCCCAGAATTTCCTAAAGAGCTCGGTGAAAGTACTGTCCTCCAGCAGGGCGTTGTTGAAGTGCCAGTAGGCCTCACCACTTGGTGTTCCACGCAGCCTGAGGTCCAGCAGGATCAGGCTGTGGTCTGTTAGTGATGCAGCCCCTGATGTCAGCAGTCAGAATGCTCGAGACAAGACTTCTGGAGATGTAGAAACGGTCGATCCTGGACTGTGTAGCTGGTTCATTGCCCCGTGTCCGCGTGAAGGTGAAGCTTCGCCGCCTAGGGTGGTGCAGCCGCCACACGTCCACCAGATCGGAGGCGTCCAGAAGGGCTTGGAGCTCTCCCCGGAGATTGGCGTTGCAGTGCCCCTTCCCTGTGTGGTCGAGAGCATCCAGCGTGCAGTTGTAGTCACCTCCCGTGACCACAAACTCGTCCCCTGGAATGCCACCGAGGTGGTTCCGCAGAAGTTGCAGGAACCCGGGTCTCTCACTGTCAGTGGTGGGAGCGTACACGTTGACGAGGTGGATGGCGGTGACGCCGACCTGCACCGTGAGGTCCAGGATCCTCCCCTTGATCACCTCCACCTGGCTGACGGTGTCGGGGGAAAAGTTTGGTGACAGCACGGTTGCTACTCCTGAGGAGGTGTTGCTGAAGTGGCTGATGAAGGGCTTCGCTCTCCACTCCGTCCTCCAGGCAACGTCATTGTCCATGGCGAGATGGGTCTCCTGCACGAACAGCACGGAGACCTTATGCTGCTTTGCAAGGTATCCTACGTAGTATATTCTCAGCGCCCCTCTGCACCCATTCATGTTCAGGGAGGCGTTGCGCAACGTCATTGTGAGTGAGTCGCCCGCCTGTTCCAATGAGTCACCTTGCTGAGGAGGCTCCTTACCCTGGACGTCTCCAGGTCTCTCGATTGTTTTCCTTCCTGCTGGAGCTCTGTGAGGATGCGTCAGAGGGAGACCTCTATGGCGTCTGGCTCGCCATCTTGTCAAGGCCTCCATCACCTTGTTTGGTTTCCTGGGGGTCTCTTTGAAGAATCTCCACAGGTCTTCCTGGCAGAAGATGGGTGCCCGCGAAGATGACCTCTTTGAGACCTGGTTGGTTTCGCTACCCACACGGAGGTCATCATCCGAGTCCCCCTTCTTGCTTCCATGCCCTGCATGTGGGGGCCAAGAGTCGGGGGCCCATGGTTGGCTCCATGTGGCCTCCCCCAGGGGCCGTGGCAGGTGGAATGCTACCGCACGCCTCTTCCACATTAGCAGGGCACTCTGCGAGGCTTGCAGGGTGTCCTTATTCTGTCTTTTTAATTCTGGGCCAAAGAGGTCCCATAAACGTAAACGTGTTGTATTTAAAATATAACACAAACAACAGCAATGAATGGCTTAGTGGGTAAAGTAAGACGCACCCCAAAACCGGTGAGTTAAATAAATCTGATCTTTCCTATTACCGGATTATAGGACGCAAACCAAACTTTGTTGTAACAAGAACATAGAAAAAACTGAGTCTCTTAATCAGGTGAATACGGTAAAGGGGCTGAGTCTGTGGGTGTCAGTGTGGTGAGTCTGTGGGTCTCTGTGTGGTGAGTCTGTCGGTCTCTGTGTGGTGATGGCCATGTCGGGTGGTGGCGGGTTTAACGACACAAAATTAATATATTCACGCGATCTAACCCAAACAAAGCCTGTACTACGGATTCAACAACAATGACATGAGGGTTCTCCGACGCGCGTCTCGGTTGGGGTGAGGGTGCGGTCGCGCCGTCTCCTCCGTACGGATTGTTTCTTCCTTTCCCAACTGCGATGTTCTCGCTCTCTCCTCTCTTTTTGTCTCCACCGTCGCCAACCGTCGGAGCTCGGCATCCGCGGCCCCTCTCCTAGGTGGGCGTCCCCAGCCCGAATTCTCGCAGGAAGCCCTCCCAGCCTCCCTGCTCGACGAACCAGGCCCAGCACGCGTTCACCAGCAGGGCGGCCACCACGTCCGTCACTGCCGCCGTCTTCTCCGCGTCACTCAGACGTACGCAGTCCACCAGCCTCTTCGCGAGGGAGGAGCGAGCAGAGCACCACCAGGACCACCACGCGGCCCCAGCTCGCGAAGACGTCACGGAGGACCTCCCAGGCCACGTCCACGAGCAGCCGGCGGGGCCCTCGGTGCTCCACGCGCTCCTCCGCGTGGCTCACCAGAACAGAGTCTCTGAACCGCGCGAGGAACAGGTCCCCAGGCAGTTGACCACCTCCTGCACCAGCTGTGCTGGCTGAACCTTCTGCAGCTGCTGGACCTGCAGCTGCTCCTGCACCTGCAGCTACTCTGTCTGTTTCGCTAGGTGAGCCATGAAGCCCGCGATCAGATTCGCTGTCAAGACAGTCAACAGCTGCAGCGCCTCCTTTTTCTTCCTCCCCCTCACCTTCTTCTTCCTCCTCCTCCACTCATAAAACAAAGAGTGAGGACATAATATCAATAACCTGGGAATTTTATAGTGACCTCTTCTCTCCTGATAAAACGTCTATGCCTGCCCAGAATTTCCTAAAGAGGTCGGTGAACGTACTGTCCTCCAGCAGGGCGTTGTTGAAGTGCCAGTAGGCCGCAGCACTTGGTGTTCCACGCAGCCTAAGGTCCAGCAGGATCAGGCTGTGGTCTGTTAGTGGTGCAGCCCTGATGTCAGCAGGCAGAATGCTCGAGACAAGACTTCTGGAGATATAGAAGCGGTCGATCCTGGACTGGGTAGCTGGTTCATTGCCCCTTGTCCTCGTGTAGGTGAAGCTTCGCCGCCTCGGGTGGTGAAGCTGCCACACGTCCACCAGATCGGAGGGGTCCAGAAGGGCTTGGAGCTCTCCCCAGAGCTTGGCGTTGCAGTGACCCTTCCCTGTACGGTCGAGAGCATCCAGCGTGCAGTTGTAGTCACCTCCCATGACCACAAACTCGTCCTCTGGAATGCCACCGAGGTGGTTCCGCAGAAGTTGCAGGAACCCGGGTCTCTCACTGTCAGTGGTGGGAGCGTACACGTTGACGAGGTGGATGGCGGTGTTGCCGACCTGCGCCCGGACGTCCAGGACCCTCCCCTTGATCACCTCCACCTGGCTGACGGTGTCAGGAGTGAAGTTTGGTGACAGCACGGTTGCTACTCCTGAGGAGGTGTTGCTGAAGTGGCTGAAAAAAGGCTCCCATTTTCCACTCCGTCCTCCAGGCAACCTCATCGTCCATGTCGAGATGGGTCTCCTGCACGAACAGCACAGAGACATTATGCTGCTTTGCAAGGGACGCTGCGTAGTATCTTCTCAGCGCCTCTCGGCACCCATTCATGTTCAGGGAGGCGATGCGCAGTGTCATTGTGAGCGAGTGGCCCGCCTGTTCCAATCAGTCACCTTGCTGAGACGGCTCCTTACCCTGGACCTCTCCAGGTCTCTCGATTGTTGTCCTTCCTGCTGGAGCTCCCCTAGGATGCATCTGAGGGAGACTTCTATGGCGTCTGGCTCGCCATCCTGACAAGGCCTCCATCACTTTGTTTGGTTTCCTGTGGGTCTCTTCGAAGAATCTCCACAGGTCTTCCTGGCAGAAGATGGTGCCCGCGAAGATGACCTCTTTGAGACCTGGCTGGTTTCGCTACCCACACGGAGGTCATAATCCGAGTCCCCCTTCTTGCTTCCATGCCCTGCATGTGGGGGCCAAGAGTCGGGTGCCCATGGTTGGCTCCATGTGGCCTCTGTTGTATATGTGGGTGTGTGAAAATTGATGAAAAATAATTAAAATTAAATGAAATTCGAAATTTGCATAATTAATCCGAAATTATGCTAATTTGTGTACTTATGCGTGTAACTATGCTAATTAGAGAGGTAATCGTATTAATTTATACGAGTGGGTGTGGCTGTGTTAATGATAGCTTTATGATAATCAGGCCCCGCCTCGTTGACGAGGTTGGGTTATCAATCAGGATAACGCAATCAATCGTGTGCCGTTACGCTAGTGTCAATTCGGCCTCGTTGTCTAACTTCGTATTATTGATCAGCATAATACAATGATTCTCGCTTTAACACTCCCCGAGTGTTCATATTTTAGGTCCCATGTTCACATCGTTCGTTTTAGTTTAATGAGTGTGGATTGGTGTGTTTATAGTTTAGGTTCCCGAGTTCATATCTCGTCGCAGGATACAGATCTTATGCAAAAACTTCAGGAAAGAATCACACGACCACTTCTGTATTAATCAATTTATTTTCTAATTAAACCTTAACTATAATATGTATGTGACTCTCAATCTCGGAACTTCAAAACGGTATCCACAAGGTATCAAGACAGTATCATCAACGACTGTACGATTTCACTTTGATAACACATGGACCCCGCATAAAGCGATTGCTGTTAGTGAGAGAGAGAGTCAGAATATGCAAATGCTATGTTACACAAAAGCTTATACATTATAATATGAACGATCATTATGCTTGAAATAGTCAGCACATTATCACAGGCGACTGATTAACATGCAACGGTATTCATATAAAAAAGACAATCAAACAGTTATTATTTCCAAAGGCATGAATGTAACAACAGATCCACCGGACAGACTATAAGATTATCGAAATGGCTTAGTGTGAGGGTATGCGGCGGAATGTGTTATCTCACGGGAGATTAATTAATTAATTCGTGAATAAGAATGTATGATCAGAAAATCGGTTTAGCACGATTCCTCCCCGGGAGCGTAGCTCCGTGGCGAAGGTGCCAAGGGTTAATTCGTATTGATGGATCGGTTGGTAACTTATGCGATTAGAAGTACAGTCCAAAACAAAATATTAAAGAGGGAAATTATGAATATACTTATAAATGACGGACTGTTATCACACGATCGATGCTTCCACAGCCAGATGGTTCACGGACTTGAGTGTTCGCTTCTGGTTAAGGACCTGTGTATGTTTGAGTGATATGAATTGTTTTGAATAGTCAGTGTTTGGAATTAATTATTTGCGTTGCCATATGCTGAAGTTGGCATCGCTTGTAGGAGAAGTAGCCTCGCTCCCTTTAGAGCGGTGAGGTGTGTGGGAGTGCATCATACGAATCGCCGCCCTCCTCCACGCAGCAGCCAGCCTCTGTCCACGGGGGAGAGTTGCTTGATCGCTCTCAGTTCTGCTCAGTGGACACCTCTCTCCACTGCTGGATGAGCTGCGCGATCACGCTCGTGCTGGTTCGCTGACAGCAGTTTCTCTCCGCTGTTGGATGAGCTGCATCGGCACGCTCCCTCTCTCTGGGTGGAGAACTCGAACGTGCTCGTTGCTGGTTTGCTGAAAGCAGGTTTTTCTCCACTGCTGGATGACTCAAGTCGCACGTGCTCTTGCTCTGGTTTGCAGAAGCTCTTGCTTGGTGCGTCGGTCGCTCTGCAGCTGGACTCAATGTAGAATAATCTTTCAGCAATACTCTGTCTTTCAGCTCTTGGAAATCACACTAGGTGACGCCTCACTACCTTGCGAGTCTTGCCAACGTCAGTGGGTAGCGACGGGGCCACTTTGGCTTCTGCTCGCCGCCTCCTGCTCTGCAGCTCGCCGGCTGGCGACCTGTTGCTCTCGTTCCCGATTGGAACTGCTCCTGAGCCGGCCCACTGGTCGAACTCCCCGCGTTCCGACCTCCTCCGATTCGAACTCCCCGAGTTCCGATCCCCCTGGTAGAACTCCCCGAGTTCCGACCCCTCCGAGTCGAACTGTCTCCCGAGAGTCGACCCCCCCCGGTCGAACTCTGGTGAGCCGACCCCCCCCGGGTCGAACTCTTCCGAGTTGCTCCTCCGAGGCGAACTGTCTCCCGAGAGTCGACCCCCCGGTCGAAATCTGGTGAGCCGACCACCCCCCCCCCCCCCCCCAGTCGAACTGAGGTTTCAATGCTCAGGATCCTCTTTTTATGCCCAAAAATCCTGCCCACAAGGCGAGGTTTCTTTCGATTTTTGCTGTGTCAGGGTTTGTCCGTATGTATCTGCGTCCGTGTGTGTGTCCGTACATGTGTCAGTGTGTGTCCTTGTGTGGATCACCCACGGTATATTCCGTTGTCATACTCCTACCATAAAACCCACAATTAAAACAATCAAATGTTATAAATTGTCTCGAAGGCGCCTCTCTGTCTGGGTGCACAACCTGAGGGAGGGGCGATATTCCCTCCGACTTTCACCGACGCACAAAGAAATGGTTAAAAAGTTTTAAGTTAACATTTCATTTCATCAGAGTTCCATAGTTATGATTCTGTATTAATCCAAGGTCTGAGTCAGCTTCTCGTTGTGGTGTTTGACTCGTGTTTCCCCAAGCGTATACACACTCCTACCCCGCGCTGCAGGGATACAAAGACGGTCGGGATTTGTCTTTCTCTCCGACCCTGGGTTTAACATCACCCTTTGCTTACGTTGCAGTTTTGCTGTGCGCTTGCATTTCTTTTCCTCTCTACTCTTACTTTAACCCTGCATATTATTTGCGTATGGGTGGAGGCTAGAGCATTTATGTTGACTTAGGAAAACCTGATTGTTATAGGCTTCGGGTCAAGTCGTATAGACATTATTAAAATATGGAAATACATTTCATATTAAATTAATAGACGGGTGATGGTTACATTGACGTAGCTTGTGGCAGGGTTCAATTGAAGTGGGTGTGAAGATCAATAACTTTAGCCTACCCTGTCGTTAAATTCCGACTTTAAGTTACTTTAATAGTAATGCAGAACCAATTAGCTTTTTTTGACTTAACTAGATCTAGGCTAACGCAACCTCCCAGTGACCCTGGCTTTGTGTTTACGTCAGCCCTTTGCAATCCACTGCGCTCTGCTCTCTATCTGCTCCCTCTGACCCTGGGAGGGCTCTGAACGTCAAAATCGTGTTAGTGGGTCAAGGTAAATATGACCCCCACATGCCATGCTGAGGCCTGGTTTGGTGTTTTTATTCATTATTAAAATTAAAAGAAACAATAGAAATATGTATCTATATGTATTGAAAAATTACTTGTTAATATTAAGATGGAAAAGGTGCCTAGATACAACATTCCGCCCTTTTAAAAATGATCGGTGGTCAATTGGCCACGGGTCATTTTTAAAACAAAGAATCTATGTACTTTTCCATCATGAATCATCAATATTACTCAAGTAATTTTTCCTTACAACGCGCGCACGTCACAACTTATGATTACATTTGAAATAAGAAAAGAAATACTAAAAGGAAGGTAAAACAAGGGGAAATTGTTTAACTGGCTACATGTTATAGGAGATGTCGTTATTCCATGTACCCACGTTCAATACTGTCCGCAATCGAAATACATTTTCGGGTTTGACCAGTGGGAAATTCAACAAAAATCCCACCTGTCCGGTCTGGGAGTCCCCATGTATGGGTGTGGCTGTACCCATTTTAAAGTCAATTTGTACCTGTGTTGTACTGATTGTTTCCAGGGATGCTAATGGTATCACATTTTTTTTAGTGTTGGAGTTACCAGATATGAAGGAAATTGTCCTTGGAGAAGATCACTGATGCTGCCGCTGGTGCAATGCAACAAGTCTTTGGATCAACTATTGAATTTGCTGTCGAGTATTCTCTTCTTCGTACAGATCTCGGATTGCGAAACCCAATTCTTGGATTGTTAAGTTAACCATGGCGGAGTGCAGGTTAACGAGAACCACGGTGTCTCTCTGACTTTCTCATGTTACCTCTCTGCCACCTTGTACCAAGTCATTGATAACCTGACTGACTCTTTTAGTCACGAGTGTATCATATCTCTCATGGCCAGGTATCTTAGAGTTACCGATGACCCTTCCATGCAACATCATCACATCATCGTCCCGGCTCATCGTCGTGATGGCTTTGGCCTAATGAACATGGCTCACTGGTTCGTATCGGTAATTTATTTTATCACTCCCTTTCCATGTGAGATTGTGTGGCGTGAAGTTATGCTGTGCGTAACCAGGATCAACATACACCACGAGTTTCCGTACTCGACTGTTGGGGTCATTTGTATTCTCCGCAGCCCTGTGCACATCTGCTGCCTCTGGGAGTCGATTTGACTCTGGGCCACGATTCCCTTCTGCGCTACGATTCGATTCCGTGCCACGATTCGATTCTGGGTCACGATTCGATTCCGTGCTTTTGAGTATGCTGTGTTTCAACACAATTCCCGATCCGTCACGGATATTCTTCTCCTCCACTTCAACACTCTGATCTCCATCCCTCCTTAGTGTGCCCGAGCACAATTTAACATCCAAAGGCTGATGTCTGCATTCATCTGCCTCTTCCACAGTACACTCACGCACTTCCGCGACACAAGGGATGGCATTTATATTTACCAGACAATCAGGTTTTCCTTCCCCTCCCTGCGGTTGGTTATCATCTCCTGTAGGATCACACTTTAATGCAGTTATGTTTCCCTGCTCGATAGGTGTGTCAATTACGGGAGCAACACTTGCGCTCTCCACCACATTATCAGAACTGGTGCCCGACGCATTTATTGTTTCCCAATCATTGGGACCCTCCTGGTTTACCTTGTCAACCGCAGCCTGCTTAATTTTTTTAACGAGTCCATAATTTCCCTGCAGCTCCACGGACACCACTCTCACTGAAAGCTCCCTCTCAACCAATGTGATTGATTCATCACGTGCCCGTGTCATTTTTTGTGTCTCAGCCAAGCTCACGCCTGTCTCCCTATTCCTCATGCCTCTGCTCTCTCCTGGTAAAACTGGTGGGGGAATCGATCGGAAGTGGGCCGATTGTGTTTGATCCCTCGTGTGTCGTGGCATTGGGACCCGGCATGATTCTGCTCTTGGTCTACACACACCGCGATTCTCGCAAATATGCGTCCCTGCACACTGCGATCGCTCCCAGCCTGCGGGCCATTGCCTCGCTGGTGGTGCTGTGTTTCTGCTCACGTGATTTTTATTTCCCTCTGAAACGCTGGTTACATCATCCCTCTCTCTGGGTGTCGTAGAACTATTGTCTTTAGCTCTGTACAGCCAAGCTCTGTGCGCCTTATCCTCTATATGGTGTAAGGAGGCTGTTTCTGGATTCAATACCATTCCCACAATTTCTGTAATCTCTGGACTCAAAGACCCGAAAAACATAACTTTGAACCTTTTGTCACCTTCGTGATACTGATCCACATCACCCGCGTAGTACGCTCTTTTAAACCGTAGGAGGTAATCTCGCGGATCCTCGTCTGCGCACTGGGTCATAGATTTTGCAGCATTAAATCCCTCAGACCATGTTAAATATTCTCCAAACTTCCGGCTCACTGCCAGGCTCAGCTTTTTGAAATCGTTCCGAACCTTGTATGAAAGCGACTTTACCCATGGTATAGACTGCTCGTGCAAGCTTCGTCTCAGTAAACTGGCTTTCTCATTCGTTTTCCTCAAACCCCTGATCACTGCTTCTGCTTCTACCGTTGCGATGTGAGCGTGTATGTCTCTGTTCCTATCGTGTGGATCAAAGTAGGGAATTCTGACGAGAGCCTTGTCCATCAATTTCAGAGTTTTACTACTGAATGAGTATTCGGACAGTTGATCATCGTCAGAGGCGTCTGTTCCTGAGGAGTGCTCACTCGAGCTGTCACCATCACGGTGGCGCTGCTTAACATAACTTTTGTAGTGCCTTTTGCACCTGTAACGTGAGTCAACTTTGCTCGGTGACTCCTACTTATCCCATGGCTCATGCTTGTGTGATGTGCGTCTTTCTGGAAAGTAATCTCTGCCATAGGTTCCACGTCGGTCGTGCTTGCGTGGAATGTGTCTACCAAATGAGCTGTCTCTGTCATGTCGCTCGTCTTGCCCCAGCTCCGCCCTTTTTTGCTCGATCAGTACAGAATATCCTGCTGACTTAGTGTTAATATTTTTTTCCTCTCTACCCTCGAAGTTGTCAGTCCTATGTTTTCCTATTTGCATCCGTATCTCTCCCTCCCCTCTCTCGAGTCGCGAGGGGGAATCTCTGTCAAAACCACTTTGATTGGTAGCCACACCTCCTGTGTGACCTGTCTCTGGTTTACGTCCGCGTGGCTCGGAGTGTGGTAAACTGTTACTCCCGTATGTGTTATGTGTATCAACATCTGGGGGTTTCGCTGGTGCATTCAGCGCCGACTCTTTTTCTCTCACGAGGGCGTGCAGACGCTCAACCTCCTCTATTAGGGACAGTTTCTCCTTCCTTTCCCTGTCAAATTTTTCCCCAGTCCATAATCTTTCTCTGTATGTCTGTGTGAGGAGATACGAGTCTAACCTTGCTATTTCTGCAATTTTTACGTCACGTTTGGCTTTGCTACATTTCATCACATCCTTAAGTAGTTTCCTCCTATGTGCCTTAACATCTTCTATATGTCTCCCCTCCCATACGTCTCTCTGCTCTGTCTGCTGTCTAGCAGTCCGTCCAGTACGTTTTAACACAAATTCACGATATTGTTTTTCCATAGATTCTATCTCCTCTTCGGAGGTCCATTCTGTATCAGTGTTATGCGTTGGGATGTCACCCTCAGAACGTTGCGGGTCATGTGCCATCTCTATTACGTAGTGTAGTTAATAGACCTAAGAGTGTATCTTAACTCTAGTCTCTTATGTGTGGCGTGAGTTACTCTGGAATTCCACTTCAGAGTACATATAAAAACATTCGTATCACAGGATGTGTTGGTTCAACTCGAGCAAATAATCTTACCCCCACTGTCTTTGTTATCCACTGCTACTCTGGTATTTTCCTTCAGAGTGCGTTTTTTTGTTTGTTTACACCGTTTACAGTCACAGGGCAATGTTAGTTCACAATACCTTGATTAATACAACAGTGATTCGTTCCTTAATTTAAGCATAAACTGTCTGCGAGAGATCCCGGATACGAGCCCCCAATTTGTTGTATATGTGGGTGTGTGAAAATTGATGAAAAATAATTAAAATTAAATGAAATTCGAAATTTGCATAATTAATCCGAAATTATGCTAATTTGTGTACTTATGCGTGTAACTATGCTAATTAGAGAGGTAATCGTATTAATTTATACGAGTGGGTGTGGTTGTGTTAATGATAGCCTTTATGATAATCAGGCACCGTCTCGTTGACGAGGTGGGGTTATCAATCAGGATAACGCAATCAATCGTGTGCCGTTACGCTAGTGTCAATTCGGCCTCGTTGTCTAACTTCGTATTATTGATCAGCATAATACAATGATTCTCGCTTTAACACTCCCCGAGTGTTCATATTTTAGGTCCCATGTTCACATCGTTCGCATTAGTTTAATGAGTGTGGATTGGTGTGTTTATAGTTTAGGTTCCCGAGTTCATATCTCGTCGCAGGATACAGATCTTATGCAAAAACTTCAGGAAAGAATCACACGACCACTTCTGTATTAATCAATTTATTTTCTAATTAAACCTTAACTATAATATGTATGTGACTCTCAATCTCGGAACTTCAACACGGTATCCACACGGTATCAAGACAGTATCATCAACGACTGTACGATTTCACTTTGATAACACATGGACCCCGCATAAAGCGATTGCTGTTAGTGAGAGAGAGAGTCAGAACATGCAAATGCTATGTTACACAAAAGCTTATACATTATAATATGAACGATCATTATGCTTGAAATGGTCAGCACATTATCACAGGCGACTGATTAACATGCAACGGTATTCATATAAAAAGACAATCAAACAGTTATTATTTCCAAAGGCATAAATGTAACAACAGATCCACCGGACAGACTATAATATTACCGAAATGGCTTAGTGTGAGGGTATGCGGCGGAACGTGTTATCTCACGGGAGATCAATTAATTAATTAATTCGTGAATAAGAATGTATGATCAGAAAATCGGTTTAGCACGATTCCTCCCCGGGACCGTAGCTCCGTGGCGAAGGTGCCAAGGGTTAATTCGTATTGATAGATCGGTTGGTAACTTATGCGATTAGAAGTACAGTCCAAAACAAAATATTAAAGAGGGAAATTATGAATATACTTATAAATGACGGACTGTTATCACACGATCGATGCTTCCACAGCCAGATGGTTCACGGACTTGAGTGTTCGCTTCTGGTTAAGGACCTGTGTATGTTTGAGTGATATGAATTGTTTTGAATAGTCAGTGTTTGGAATTAATTATTTGCGTTGCCATATGCTGAAGTTGGCATCGCTTGTAGGAGAAGTAGCCTGGCTCCCTTTAGAGCGGTGAGGTGTGTGGGAGTGCATCATACGAATCGCCGCCCTCCTCCACGCAGCAGCCAGCCTCTGTCCACGGGGGAGAGTTGCTTGATCGCTCTCAGTTCTGCTCAGTGGACACCTCTCTCCACTGCTGGATGAGCTGCGCGATCACGCTCGTGCTGGTTCGCTGACAGCAGTTTCTCTCCGCTGTTGGATGAGCTGCATCGGCACGCTCCCTCTCTCTGGGTGGAGAACTCGAACGTGCTCGTTGCTGGTTTGCTGAAAGCAGGTTTTTCTCCACTGCTGGATGACTCAAGTCGCACGTGCTCTTGCTCTGGTTTGCAGAAGCTCTTGCTTGGTGCGTCGGTCGCTCTGCAGCTGGACTCAATGTAGAATAATCTTTCAGCAATACTCTGTCTTTCAGCTCTTGGAAATCACACTAGGTGACGCCTCACTACCTTGCGAGTCTTGCCAACGTCAGTGGGTAGCGACGGGGCCACTTTGGCTTCTGCTCGCCGCCCCCTGCTCTGCAGCTCGCCGGCTGGCGACCTGTTGCTCTCGTTCCCGATTGGAACTGCTCCTGAGCCGGCCCACTGGTCGAACTCCCCGCGTTCCGACCTCCTCCGATTCGAACTCCCCGAGTTCCGACCCCCCTGGTAGAACTCCCCGAGTTCCGACCCCTCCGAGTCGAACTGTCTCCCGAGAGTCGACCCCCCCCGGTCGAACTCTGGTGAGCCGACCCCCCCCGGGTCGAACTCTTCCGAGTTGCTCCTCCGAGTCGAACTGTCTCCCGAGAGTCGACCCCCCGGTCGAACTCTGGTGAGCCGACCCCCCCCCCCAAGTCGAACTGAGGTTTCAATGCTCAGGATCCTCTTTTTATGCCCAAAAATCCCTTCACTCGGATCCTGCCCACAAGGCGAGGTTTCTTTCGATTTTTGCTGTGTAAGGATTTGTCCGTATGTATCTGCGTCCGTGTGTGTGTGTCCGTACATGTGTCAGTGTGTGTCCTTGTGTAGATCACCCACGGTATATTCCGTTGTCATACTCCTACCATAAAACCCAGAAGTAAAACAATCAAATGTTATAAATTGTCTCGAAGGCGCCTCTCTGTCTGGGTGCACAACCTGGAGGGAGGGGTGATATTCCCTCCGACTTTCACCGACGCACAAAGAAATGGTTAAAAAGTTTTAAGTTAACATTTCATTTCATCAGAGTTCCATAGTTATGATTCTGTATTAATCCAAGGTCTGAGTCAGCTTCTCGTTGTGGTGTTTGACTCGTGTTTCCCCAAGCGTATACACACTCCTACCCCGCGCTGCAGGGATACAAAGACGGCCGGGATTTCCCTTTCTCTCCGACCCTGGGTTTAACATCGCCCTTTGCTTACGTTGCAGTTTTGCTGTGCGCTTGCATTTCTTTTCCTCTCTACTCTTACTTTAACCCTGCTTATTATTTGCGTATGGGTGGAGGCTAGAGCATTTATGTTGACTTAGGAAAACCTGATTGTTATAGGCTTCGGGTCAAGTCGTATAGACATTATTAAAATATGGAAATACATTTCATATTAAATTAATAGACGGGTGATGGTTACATTGACGTAGCTTGTGGCAGGGTTCAATTGAAGTGGGTGTGAAGATCAATAACTTTAGCCTACCCTGTCGTTAAATTCCGACTTTAAGTTGCTTTAATAGTAATGCAGCACCAATTAGCTTTTTTGACTTAACTAGATCTAGGCTAACGCAACCTCCCAGTGACCCTGGCTTTGTGTTTACGTCAGCCCTTTGCAATCCACTGCGCTCTGCTCTCTATCTGCTCCCTCTGACCCTGGGAGGGCTCTGAACGTCAAAATCGTGTTAGTGGGTCAAGGTAAATATGACCCCCACATGCCATGCTGAGGCCTGGTTTGGTGTTTTTATTCATTATTAAAATTAAAAGAAACAATAGAAATATGTATCTATATGTATTGAAAAATTACTTGTTAATATTAAGATGGAAAAGGGGCCTAGATACAACACCTCCCCCAGGGGCCGTGGCAGGTGGAATGCTACCACACGCCTCTTCCACAGTAGCAGAGCACTCTGCGAGGCTTGCAGTGTGTTCTTATTCTGTCTTTTTAATTCTGGGCCAAAGAGGTCCCATAAACGTAAACGTGTTGTATTTAAAATATAACACAAACATAACAACAATGATGAATGGCTTAGTGGGTAAAGTAAGACGCACCCCAAAACGGGTGAGCTTAATAAATCCGATCTCTCCTATTACCGGATTATAGGATGCAAACCAAACTTTGTTGTATCAGTGTGGTGAGTCTGTGGGTCTTTGTGTGGTGACGATCTCTCTGGGTCTCTGTGTGATGATGGCCGTGTCGGGTGGTGGCGGGTTTAACAACACAACATTATGAGATTCACGAGATCTAACCCAAACAAGACCTGTACTACGGAGTCAACAACAACGACATGAGGGCTCTCCGACGCGCGTCGCGGTTGGGGTGAGGGTGAGGTCGCGCCGTCTCCTCCGTACGGATTGTTTCTTCTTTTCCCAACTGCGACGTTCTCGCTCTCTCCTCTCTTTTTGTCTCCACCGTCGCCAATCGTCGGAGCTCGGCATCCGCGGCCGCTCTCCTAGGTGGGCGACCCCAGCCCGAATTCTCGCCTGAAGCCCTCCCAGCCTCCCTGCTCAACGAGCCAGGCCCCGCACGCGTTCACCAGCAGGGCGGCCACCGCGTCCGTCACGGCCACCGTCTTCTCCGCGTCGCTCAGACGTAAGCAGTCCACCAGCCTCTTCGCGAGGGAGGAGCGAGCAGAGCACCACCAGGACCACCACGCGGCCCCAGCTCGCGGAGCCATCGCGGAGGACCTCCCAGGCCACGTCCACGAGCAGCCGGAGGAGCCCTCGGTGCACCACCCGCTCCTCCGTGTGGCTCACCAAGTCCAGAACGGAGTCTCTGAACCGCACGAGGAACAGGTCTGCCAGGCAGTTGACCACCTCCTGCACCAGCTGTGCTGGCTGAACCTCCTGCAGCTGCTGAACCTTCTGCACCTTCTGCAGCTGCTCCTGCAACTGCAGCCACTCCGTCTGTGTCGCTAGGTGAGCCATGAAACCGGCGATCAGATTCGCTGTCAAGAAGGTCAGCAGCTGCAGCACCTCCTTCTCTTCCTCCCCCTCATTTCCCTCCTCCTCCTCCTCCCCCTGTCTCCTTCCACCTCCCTGTGTCTCCCTCCTCCCCCGGTCTCCTTCCTGCTCCCCGTGTTTCCCTCCTTCCCCCGTCTCCCTCCTCCCTGTGTCTCCCTCCTCCTTTTCCTTTTTTGCTGATGAAGTTTTTCTATTTCCACGAGGTGGTAACACCATATCCCTTATTCTGTAATTGTAATTCTGGGCCAAAGAGGTCCCACAAATGTAAACATTTTGTATTTAAAATATAACACAAACATAACAACAATGAATAGCTTAGTGGGTAAAGTAAGACGCACCCCAAAACGGGTGAGTTAAATCAATCCGATCTATCCTACTACCGGATTATAGGACGCAAACCATACTTTGTTGTAACAAGAACATAAAAAAACTGAGTCTCTTAATCAGGTGAATACGGTAAAGGGGCTGAGTCTGTGGTTGACAGTGTGGTGAGTCTGTGGGTCTCTGTGTGGTGACGATGTCTATGGGTCTCTGTGTGGTGATGGCCGTGTCGGGTGGTGGCGAGGTATAACAACACAACATTTATATATTCACGCGATCTAACCCAAACAAAACCTGTACTACGGAGTCAACAACAACGACATGAGGGCTCTCCGACACGCGTCACGGTTGGGGTGAGGTTGCGGTCTGTTGTATATGTAGGTTATGAAAATTTGATGAAAATAATAAAAATTAAATCAAATTTGAAATTTGCATAATTATCCGAAAAAATGTTAATTTGCTGTAATTTATGCTCATAAACTATGCGAATGCGAGAGAGAATCGTATTAATTTATGCTAGTGTATGTGTGATTATGCTACTGCGAGCCGTTATGATAATTAGGCCCCGCCTCGTTGACGAGGGTCGGTTTTCAATCGGGATAATGCAATTAATCATATGCAGTTATGCAGGTACTTGAGTATGTCAGATTAAACTCGGCTGTGTTGTTTAACTTTGTACTATCGATCAGTATAATACAATTATTCCCGCTTTAACATTTACTGAGTATGTGGTAGTGTGTTCAGCCAGGTCTCCAAGTTCAGATCTCAGCACAGAATACAGTTCTTATGCATAAATGTCACGAAAGAACACAACACTTCTGTGTTAATCAATTTTAATGACGATAGTGATAATGACGATAATGATGACGATGGTGATAATGATGATAATGATGACAATAATAACAATGGTGATGATGCGTACTTCAACAGCTCCAGCACGAGACAGTTGTGTCCGCGGAAGTGGAACGAGTGCAGGACGCGGATGACGCCGTGCAGCTCAGCACTGCCCTCCCCCTGCAGCTCCGTGATCACCTTCAACTCCATCCTCTGCATCTCCATTTTGGTAGGGCTGTGTGCACACAGCAAGTCTGTGGGTCTCTGTGGGTCTCTAGTTCATAGTAGTTTTACGACGGTTAATTTTTTAGTGAGATAGTTTCAGTTTATAGTTAGAGATAGTTTTGCAGAGGTTATTATCATTGTTGTTTACTATTATACTCATTATTTTGTAACCATGTTGTATTTACTTGCATTTATTATCTATTATTGTATTCATTTATAATTATGACCATGGCCGCTGTGTTAAGACCACCAGCACCCACCCACACCACCACCACCACCAACCCCATCACCCCTGCCCCAACCTACTGGATGGGCAGTGCCAGCATCTTGACAGCCACCAGGAATCCCATATTGTGGTCCACGCACCGCAGCACCACTCCCTGCCCTCCCTCGCCAATCTTCTCTCGCACCTCGAAGCGGCATTGGAGCTGCTCCTGGGGTATCTAAGAAGCAGCAGCAGCAGCGCCGCAACGGCCAGTCAGAGTCACAATCACGATGGGAATGTTTTACGCTTAGTGGTAGCAGCAGTGGTAGTACTGAGTAGTAGTTAGTAGCAGTAGTGTCTGTGTGCGCCTGTGTGCCTGTTTGTGTGCGCATCTGCGTGTGTGTGTGTCTGTCTGTGCGAGTTTCACAGGGATATTTCTGCTTGCAAGCTTTGACTTTAACATAGCCATTTCTGTGACCAGACACAAGCTAATCACTCAGCAATTTCAATGCTAAATTATCCTGTTTGATTTGTACTAGGTGCCTCTGTGGATGTGTAGGCTTTGACTTTAACATAGCCATTTCTGTGACCAGTCACAAGCTAATCACTCAGCTCTTTCAATGCTAAATTTTATGCTAATTCGTTTGTCAAGGCGCTCTGTTTCTTCTCACACAGCTTAAAGGTCGCGGTCTGAGCTTGGCTGTGTTCACTCCAGCGCTTTCCTCCAGACAGTCTCGTCCCTTCACCTGATGAAGGCCGCTTGTGTTGTGGCCGAAACGTCGTGAGAATTTTATTGTGTTATTTTATTTGATCAATGTATTATTTTATTCTCATTCTACGCTACTTTACCGAAAGAACCAAAGAAGATGAATCCTTGCAGCCAAGATAGCTTTAAATCGAAATTTAACAGAATGGTATTGAACCTTTTTCTTTACAGGGTGGCCCTGGGGCTTGCCACATGGCAGGTGTCGTCCATTGTCCATACCAGACCCCTCCAGCTCTCTCACCCTGGGTCAGCTGCCCCTTCCATGTCCTGGAAACCATGGCAAGGTCATCCTATGAGGACTGCCTGGATGAAAACCAGCATGGAAGGGGCCCAGGGTGGGACCGGCTATGCTTTTGGGCTAGTCCCGTTTGTGTGTGGTGTGCGGTGTCTTCGTAGCAATCGTTCTCCACTGTAGTCCTGGCATCTGCTGCTCAGCTTCATTCCACAGCTGTGGTTCCAGTGGCGCGGTCTCTCCGGGGACCCATGTGGTGTGTGTGTGGGTGTGACATGTATCACGGGGTGGGTGGATAGTATCGTGATAGTGGTCATGGTAGGCACCGATCCACGACCTCCATCACCCCTACTGAGTGGTGGACATGCCACCACAAAGCAGCATGCGGCGGAGGAGTGAGGTGACCGCTCTCGCCTCACGAGCGAGGCCCTCTCGCTTCCTCTTCATTCCCTGCATCACCACCTCCATCTCCTCCTTTGTCTCATCCTCCTCCACCTCCTCTTAATCCTCCACCACCATCTTCTCCCCCTCTTCTGTTTTCTCCATTCTCTCTTCATGCTCCTCAACCTCCGAGGTGGCGTCGGTGGCATCGGTGGTGGCAGCGGAGGTGCTGGAGGTGATGGCCGTGGTGGCGGTGGCAATGGTGGTGATGGTGGCAGCGGAGGTGGCGGTGGCGGCAGCGGTAATGGCGGTGGCGCCAGCGGTGGTGGGGCGGAGGTGGCAGCGTTGGTGGTGGTGATGGTAGTAGTCCTGGCGAGGCACCGCTCTTCCTCCATGAGGCGCTTCTCCTCCTCGACGCTCTTCACGTTGGCGAGACACTTCTCCTCCACCAGACGCTTCTCTTCCGTGAAGCACTTCACTTTAACGAGGCGCTTCTTGAGGAAATAGTCTCTGAAGCAGTTCTCCTCTGTGCGGCGCTTCACCCTGGCAAGGCGCTGCACCTCAAAGAGGTGCTCCTCTACCATGTGGCGTTTCTCTGTCGCATGGTCCTTCTCCTCCTGGAGATGCTTCACCCCGCTGAGATCCTTCAACTCCCCAATTATCCTCTGTTCAAGCAAAGATAATCACATGAATATACAGACATGCAAGCAGAAATTCATTTAAGTTTTTCAGATTCATTTATTTGGTATAACCCTGTGAGCTATGTTGCTCTTGACTCGGGTGCAACCGCAACAAACAAAAACATGATCAAGGAATATCTTAAAGCGACTACACGCAACAGAAAAATCCAGGAAAAGACAGCAAAGTCTTCCAGAAAAGCACCGTATATCAACACTGTGTGCAAAAATCCCGGTGGGATGCAAGTCGAATAATAACAATCATAAGACAATTTAGATTAAAGTTATCAGGCTAACTCTGTACTACAAAAAAC
The DNA here is from genome assembly GCF_048934315.1 of Petromyzon marinus. Lineage (NCBI taxonomy): Eukaryota > Metazoa > Chordata > Hyperoartia > Petromyzontiformes > Petromyzontidae > Petromyzon > Petromyzon marinus. The sequence goes on from NC_133689.1 coordinate 14,860,868, forward strand.
AAACATGGCTAAACCAAAACGTTTTCAAAATCACCAAAATAAAGCTATAAAAACAATGTAACAGTGATCATAGGAACTGTGATTCAAATTTAACAATTAACGATATATACATAACATGTACGACCAAACTTTGCAGCCATAGCTGGCTGTATGAGTCACTCCATAACAGCAGGATTATGAGTCGCAGTATGTAAAAAAATATTCAATACACCTTTAAAGATCAGCACACTATTCAAGTGTACATCTATGGTACAATTTATTGAAAATAAGTTTTGGGAACAGAAACTTATTTCTTTTAAACAACAGACAAATATTAACAAGCACTGTTTATTACATTAACTTTGTTTAACTTTTTTGGTCCCAGTTGAGACATTCAGAACTATGACAAAACAAATAATTGTGCTCTGATCTAATGTGCAATCTGTGGCATATGAATTTGTTAAGGTGATGTTGTCCGGTCCTGTACATATCAAGTACAGTGAGGGAAAAACTTATTTGATCCCCTGCTGATTTTGTACATTTGCCCACTGACAAAGAAATGAACAGAATATAATTTTAATGGTAGGTTTATTTGAACAGTGAGAGGCAGAATAACAACAAAAACATCCAGAAAAACATGTCAAAAATGTTATAATTTGATTTCCATTATCCTCCTAGCGAGGCCACGCTAGGAGGATAAAAGGGGACCCCGGGCAAAGGTTTGGGGCTGTTGCTTGGAGTGGAATCTCGTCGGACTGCTGGAGTCATCGTCACCATCTGCATTTTCTCGGCGGTGTCAGACAGGCAGTCTGTTAGCTCTCTTGACTGAAAGTGTAGTGACCCCTTGTACCCTGTGAAGGCTATAATAAATAGAGTACCTCCTGCTCCTCGTGTCTCTGCGTGTATCGCTAGACGTGGATCATAACGACAGTAGATGTACACTCACTCTGAGTTTTTACTCAATGACGTTAAACTTCACATCTACCCTACCTCCATGCTACATGCCGACAACCCACTGCTTTGGTAACCAAACTGCAACGTATTTTATTAGTAAACCTGCATTTTCTAATTTTACCCAAATCTTAACCTCGGTTGGATGTTGCCATCCTGCCGTGGAAACAACGAATCATTCGTGTCTCGAGCAGAAGATTGCAAGCCTTGTGTTAGAGAATGGTCCACTGAAGCTGTAATCACGGAGCTACTTCTGAGTACATTTCAAGTGCCCTCTCATCCACGTAATAAAGAGCAGGATCCTCCCTCCTGTAACGTTGGTCGTAACAATGTTCTTACTTCTTTGTGCTGTCAAGGACAACCGGGCTCACCTTGGTCTGTCTCACTGTCACACTCACCTCTATTCGTACACTCACTCATCTGGGTCTGTCTCACTGTCATACTCACCTCATCCACACGCACTGACGTAGGTCTGTCTCACTGTCACACTCACATCACTAGTCACACTCACCCACCTGGGTCTGTCTCACTGTTACACTCACCTCTCTACCACACTCACCTGGGTTTGTCTTACTTTAACACCACATTCCACAGACACTTACATTGGTCTGTCTCAATGTCACACTCACCTCTACCCACACACACTCACCAGAGTCTGTTTCACTCTCTCACTCATTTGTCTTCCTACACTCACTCACTTGGGTCTGTCTTACTGTCACACTCACCACTCTACCCACACTAACCTGGGTCTCACTGTCTCACCTCTCTTCAAAAACACTGAATTCCTGCTGAACAACACGCGGTTCAACCCACAAGCACTTGGGAGAGCTACAGGGCTCACATGCCATGTCCTTCACAGTCCTGTAATTCGTTTTATTATTATTGCCATAATTGAGTTTGGCAAAAGCCTGTGCGAGACTTTGAACAATGTACACACAGGACCGTCCATAAGGGTGCTAGGCCAGGGGAAAATCCCAGCATGTGGGCCTCCGACGCGTTCAAATTCCACCGCAAGTATTACATTTGACACCCCCGTGACATTGAAGCGCAGGGCCCCCCCAATGCCCGCGGACCTGGGCGGTCGCTCCGATTCTCCGTATCCAAGGGGCGATTCTATGTGCACAATGCAGACCTTCTTGTAAAAACATGGTTTTACGAGGGCCTCCTCACGCAAATTAAGTAGAGAACCACATTACTGCCATGTGATGGTTTATGTTTCGCAGTCATTGACGACCAGGCTGAGATCATGAACTCGCTAGACTTGACAACCCACTTTGATCACAGGCGGGTGCCTGGATTCAGACCCAGTTACTCCGTGGTCCCACTTCAGTGCTCTGACCTCTCGGTCACTGGGCCGCCTCTAAACACCCCCCATGTTAAATACATAAGTAGCAAACCTGTATCGTGAGCAGCAGCATTCTTTGAATACTCTGCCAAAACAATTTGAATTGTGGAGTGTTGACCCAATTTCGCAATTGCTTTATCATACCTCTGGTTGCAGGAATAATTTCTACAAGACCGAGTTCTAGAGAGCCCCTTTACACGATGTTTTGTTCTACTCTTCCACACTGAGCAGATATTTTAGAAGATGGAGTACCCACACTTTAACACACCACATGCACCTTGCTGCTCGATTGTGGTTTACCCATTTCTACTGATTGGTGGACAGAGGCAGGGGGGGTTAAGAAACTCAAACGTTTGTTTCAACTGCTGTTACAGAAGGGGAACAGATGGGCAGTGGAGCAGGGAGGTAGAGGGGCAGTGGAGTAGAAGGGCAGTGGAGCATTGGAGTAGTTGAGCAGTAGGGCAATTGAGCAGATGGGCAGTGGGACAGCGGAGCAGAAGAGCAGTGGGCCAAATGGGTAGTAGGGCAGTGGAGTAGTGGAGCAAAGGGACAGTTGGGCAGAGGGGCAATGGATCAATTGAGCAGTGGGACAGTGGGACAGTGGGGCAGTGGAGCAGTGGATCAGTGGGGCAGTGGAGTAGAGTGGCAGTGTTGTGAAGGAGGCGAATCACCTGAATATCTTTTCCCACCGACATTTGTATGTGCTCTAAAGAAGGACCATCTCTCAAAACGGCGATCATTCTATATTTGTCCTTGTACCTCCGCACACAGCTGGAAAACCGCACACCTGAGCCAAGGCACATTTAACCAACTCAGGCAGCACTTGCAAGCAATTCAAATATATTTTTTGTCATCATGGGTTTATTTCAAAGAGTTTATAGTACCAATAAGAACAATGGTATTTAACCGTATTATTTGCAGGGTGGCCCTGGGGCTTGCCATGTGGCAGGTGTCGTCCATTGGCCGATCCAGACCCCTCCAGCTCTCTCACCCTGGCTTTTCTGCCCCTTCCATGTCCTGGAAACCATAGCAAGGTCATCCCATGAGGACTGCCTGGATAAAAACCAGCATGGAAGGGGCCCAGAGTGGGGCCGGCTATGCTTTTGGGCTAGTCCCGTGTGTGTGTGGTGTGCGTGGTGTCTTGGTAGCAATCGTTCTCCACTTCAACAGCTGTGGTCCCACTGGCAACGTTTCTCTGGGGAACCGTGTGGTAAGTGTGTTTCATGTATCACGGGGTGGGTGGGTGTGGCATGTATCACAGGGTGGGTGGGTAGTATGGTGATAGTGGTCATGGTTGGCACCAATCCACGACCACCACCATCACCCCTACTGAGTGGTTGACATGCTACCACAAAGCAGCACGCGGCGGAGGAGTGAGGTGATCGCTCTTGCAACGCGAGCGAGGCCCCCTCGCTTCCTCTTCTTTCCCTGCATCACCACCTCCACCACCTGCACCTCTTCCATCTCCTGCTCCTTTGTCTCGTCCTCCATTTCATCTTCATCCTCCACCACCATCGTATCCCCCTTCTCTGTTTTCTCAATTCTCTCCTCATCCTCCTCAACCTCCTCGTCCTCGGAGGTGGCAGAAGTGGTGGCAGTGGTGTCGGTGGTGGTGGTGTTGGCTGAGGTGGCAGTGCTGGTGATGTCAGTGGTGGTGGTGGTGGTGGTGGCGGTAGTGGTAGTGTTGATTGCGTTGATAGCGGCAGAGGTGGTGGTTGCCATGGTGGTGGCAGTGGTGGTGGCGTTAGCGGCAGGGCGGTCGGTGGTGATGATGGCGGTGGACGTGGTGGAGTTGGTGGAGGTGGTTGCGGTAGCGTCAAAGGTGTCGGTGGTGGCGGTGGCAGCAGTGGTGGTGGCGCTGGCAGTGGAGTAAGTTGTGGTGGTGGCAGAGGTGGTGGTTGCCGCGGTGGTGGCGGTGACGGTGACGTTGGCGGTGGTGGCAGTCGTGTCAGTGGTGGCAGTGATGGCGGGGGTGGCAGCGGTGGTGGTGGTTGCAGCGTTGCTGGCAGTGGTGGTGATGGCAGCGGTCCTGACGGGGCACTGCTCCTCCTCAAGGTACTTCTCATCCTCCTCCAGACGCTTCTCCTCAAGATGCTTCATCTCACGAAGTCGCTTCTCCTCCGCGAAGCACTGCACTATAACGAGTCGCTTCTTGAGGAGATGGTCTCTGAAGCAATGCTCCACTGTGCGGCACTTTTCCCTGGCCAGGCGCTGCACCTCAAAGAGGCGCTCCTCTACCAGGAGGCGTTTCAGCGTCCCAAGGTCCTTCTCCTGAAGACGCTTCACCCCGCTGAAGTCTTTTAACTCCCCAATTATCCTCTGTTCAAGCAAAGATCACCACATTAATATTCAGACATGCACATGCAAACAAAAATTAATACCCACATGCATGCAAACATAAACGTGCACATAAACCCAACACAAATGCATACTCACACATCTTTGTACAGATGCAGACATCCACGTTCACTCATTCAAACTCGCTTTTTACACTCGCATGAATATACACAGTCAAGAAAATTTCAAATCAAGATTGAATATATAAAATCACCTGATAACATAACACCTTATCCATCAATACTTTTATCACATTGTACGTGTAGCCCTAACCCTTAATAATCCCAACCCCTACATAATCAAAATACATGTTACATCCTCATATATCCTCACACACCCCATACATGCACTTAAGTCTGTGATCGACTGGGAATATTTCATAGCAATTGTTGGCAACAATCATCACTGGCAATAGTTTCCACAGAATGTTACATTATAAAGATCTCGTAGCCCATAATCTCGACAAATTTCACGCAGTGCCCATAGTGGGCAACTGGAATGGCTACTTCCAATCAACTGAACTAGCAGACGTAATTAATGTGACTGATTTATATCATTTCGTCCTCAATGGTAATAAATGACCAATGCATGAGTGGGATGGTGGAGAGATTGGCTGATGGTGTCTGGAGCTGGTTTTGATATACAGAGAGGTGAAGCAGAGGAATGTTCCAGAGAGATGGTGTCTTGTGATGTTATAGATTCATGATAAGGCTATATGATGGTCTATTTAATTGGTGGTGGTGTGGTGAGAAAGGTAATGTGGAGAGATGGTGTGCCAGTTTTGTAGATAATGTGTATTTGACCCCCACAGACCCCATACACACCTTTGGGGAGCGATGCTTGTAACCTTGGCCTGGGAAAGGGTCCACTTTATCCATAATGTCACCCCAGGTGGTCGACTGGCGCGACGATTCCCGGCCTGCGAAGAGCAGACAGGTAATTCAAAGGACGAGTAATGAATTAGAGAACGAAGAACATGGAGTTTCACAGAACGAATTTTAAGATCCCTGTAATTAGCTCTTTCCACACAACAGGAGCTGCTATTGAGAAATATTCATCACATGGCAGTAAAACTTTACAAGCCATGTTTTTGTGGGCATTCTGAGACCATTAATTCCATAAGCTTGAGACCCCAGTTTAAACAAAAATGGCTGAAATTCAGATATAAACCCATCGTTTCTGGAACACTCGATCATTACGTCTTCCCATCACAACCAAGCCATGTCTTCTCAAAGTAATTGATAAAGGAGCCTCCTTCTCTGTATATAAGCCACGTGATGCAGGTATCTGGGACTTACCCTCATAGTCATCCACAATCTCAGCCCACTTGATATGGCTATCCATGTTGTTGGGAAAGAGTAGATTCTGCGTGAAGTTGGATGGCCTGTGGAGTTTGGAACAACGCTAAGATTTAGCAACAATTTGAATCACTCATCCTCTAAAATATTACATATTTGGCCACTCACTGTACCAATCCCATCACTTCCATGCCTGTTGCTTTCAAGCCAACGCCCGCACTTGTTTGCCACTCATACGTGCTTCTGATCACTCACTCATCGATCCACACAAACATGTTTATTCCACCAGCCTATTACATTAAACATAATCGCCAAACTTAATGATATTTAATCCACACATGCATGTTAATGTACAGCCCATTTGCATTAATCGAATTCTTGATAAACACCCCCCCCCCCCCCCCTATGCCTTGTAGGTCATGAGGGTCATATGACCTTACTTAAATTATTTGTTATAAACCGAGCATGACGTCGTGGGTCACGTGATGTCAGAGACACCACCCATGTGGCTGTGACATCACAGATTAGAGACAACTATGGCAGCAGCTGGGGTCTGAACAAGAAGGCAGACTCCTCCCCAATGTTGAATAACATTCAATACATAAAATGTAGGGCACAATTGTGCCAGCAATCAGAAAACAATAATTGTAGACATGTTATTCATACTCTGAGATTTAAACAAGTTAGTTATTAATTTTAAAATGCTGACTCGCTTATGTCTAAACAGTGACAGTAAAAGCAACATATCAGGGCATGCCAAGTAACCTATCTAGCAGTCCTAATTTGATTGCAGAAAATAAAAATACCAACATATCAACAATAATGAGGCTTTAATTTGCGGTCAAAATGTAAAATAAAGATAAACAACACTCATAGTCAACAGGGACGCTCACCTCGTTGAGGATTCGCTCTCCAACGTCGTCTGCAGCTGCTCCCTCGTGCGCATTCCTCTCGACTGGCGGTGGAGGCGTGGCTATGACGTACCAGAAATGACGTCACTTCCGCGAGGCTCCGCCCCCACGCGCACAGCTGCCGCACCACGTGGTGCAGTGCGGGTGGTGGCCGTGGGTGGTGATGATGATGGGTGATGATGATGGGTGGTGGTGGTTGATGATGGTGGGTGGTGATGATGGTTATAGATGACGATGGGTGGTGATTATGATGGGTGCTGATGGCTGTTGATGATGATGGTTGATGGGTGATGATGTGTGTTGATGATGGTCGGTGGTGGTGGTGTTGATAGGTGGTTGATGATGATCGGTGGTGATGATTGTGATAGATGGTGATAATGATGGTTGGTGATGATGGTGGGTGTTCATGCTGATAATTGGTGTTAATGATGTAAGGTGGTGATCACGATGGGTGGTGATTATGATGGGTGATGATGCTGATTTGTGGTGAGGATAATGATGGGTGATGGTGATGTTGGGTGGTTGGTGGCAATGATGATGATGGTGGTCCGTGATAATGGGTGGTGGTGATGATTAGTCATGGTGATGATCATGGTTTATGGGTGGTGGTTATGATAGGTAAAAGTGATGATGGGTGGTGCTGATGATTGGTCATGGTGATAATGATGGTTGATTGGTGGTGGTTTTGATAGTTGGAAGTGATGAAGGGTGGTAGTGATGAAGGGTGGTGATCATGATGGGTGGTGATGATGGGTGATGATGATGATTGGTGGTGATTGGTGGTGATTGGAGATTGGTGGTGATTGGAGATTGGTGGTGATTGGAGATTGGTGGTGATTAGTGGTGATTGGTGATTGTTGTGATTGGTGGTGATTGGTGATGATTGGTGATTGGTGGTGATTTGTGATTGGTGGTGATTGGTGATTGGTGGTGAAAGGTGATTGGAGATTGGTGGTTATGGATGGTGTTTGGTGGTGATTGATGGTGATTGGTGATTCATGGTGATTGGTGGTGATTGATGGTGATTGGTGATTCATGATGAGTGGTGGTGATTGGTGATTGTTTTTGATTGGTGATTCGTGGTGAATGTTTGTTATTGGTGTTTGGAGATTGGTGTTGTTTGGTGGTGATTGGTGATTAACAGTGATTGGTGGTGATTGGTGTTTGGCGGTTGGTGGTTATTGGTTGTGATTGGTGATTAACGGTGATTGGTAATTTGTGGTATTTAGCGATTAGTGGTGATTGGTGGTTCTTGGGTGGCGGTTGTGGTTGCTTGGGGGTGGTGGTGGGTGGTGGTGGTTGGAGGGTGGTGGTGGGTGGGTGGTTGTGGGTGAGTGGTTGTGGGTGGTGGTGGTGGTTGGTGGTGGTGGTTGGTGATATTGGGTGATTGATCATGATGGGTGGTGGTGATGATGGGTCTGTGGTGGTGGTGATGATAGGTGATGGGTGGTTGTGATGAAGGATGCTGGTCATGATGGGTGGTGATGTGTGACGATGATGTTGGGTGGCGATGATGATGGATGATGATGATGGATGATGATTATGTGATGATGAGGGGAGGTGGTGGTTGTGGTTGGTGGTGGTTGTAGTTGCTGGTGGTTGTGGTTGGATGAGTTGGTCGTTGGTTGTGGATGGTGGTGGTTGGTGGTGATTGGTTGTGGGTGGTGGGTGGGGGTGGGTGGTGGTGGGGATGGGTGGTGGTGGGTGGTGGTGGGTGGTGGTGGTTGGTGGGTGGGGATGGGTGGTGGTGGGTGGTGGTGGTTGGTGGGTGGTGGTGGTGGTAGTGTTTGGTGGGTGGTGGTGGTTGGTGGTAGGTGGTAGTTGGTGGGTGTTTGTGGGTAGTGGTGGTTATGGTGGTTGGTGGGTGGTGGTTTGTGGGTGGTGGTTTGTGGGTGGTGTTGGTGGATGGTAGTGGTTGGTGGGTGGTGGTGGTGGGTGGTGGTGGTTGGTGGTAGGTGGTAGTTGGTGGGTGTTTGTGGGTAGTGGTGGTTATGGTGGTTGGTGGGTGGTGGTTTGTGGGTGGTGGTTTGTGGGTGGTGGTTGGTGGATGGTAGTGGTTGGTGGGTGGTGGTGGTGGTTGGTGGGTGAGGGAGGTGGTTGGAGGGTGGTGGTGGTGGTTTGTGGGTGGTGGTTGGTGGATGGTAGTGGTTGGTGGGTGGTTGTGGTGGTTGGTGGGTGGTGGAGGTGGTAGTGGGTGGTGGTGGGTGGTTGGTGGATGTGGGTGGTTGGTGGTTTGGTGGTGGTGGGCGGTGGGTGGTTGGTGGAGATCGGTGGTGGGTGATGGTGGGTGATGGTGGGTGGTGGGTGGTGATGCGTGGTGGTGGGTGGTGCTGGGTGGTGCGTGGTGCTAGGTGGTGGTGGATGGTGGTGGGTAGTGGTGGGTGGTGGGTGGTCGTGGGTGGTGGTTAGTGGTGGTGGGTGGTGGGTGGCGGGTGGTGGTGGAGGTGCGTGGTTGGTAGTGGGTTGTCGTGGCTCGTGGTTGGTGGTGGGTGGTGGTGGGTGGTGGCTAGTGGTTGGTGGGTAGTGGGTGGTGGTGGTGGTTGGTGGTGAGTGGTGGATGGTGGAGGTGAGTGGTGGTGGGTGGTGTTGGGTGGTGGTGGGTGGTTGGTGATGATGATTTATAATTGGTGCTGTTGATGATAATGATGATTGGTGCTGGTGATGATGATTGCTGCTGGTGATGATGATGATTGGTGCTGGTGCTGGTCATAACGCTGATTCGTGCTGGTGATAATGATGATGATTGGTGCTGGTGATGACGACTGATGATTGGTGATGACAATGATGATTATTGGTGATGCTGGTGATGATGATTGGTGCTGGTGATGATGATTGGTAATGAAGATGATGATTGTTGCTGGTGATGATGATTGGTGCTGGTGATGAGCATGATGATGAGTGCTGGTGCTGGTTATGATGATGATGATGATTCGTGCTGGTGAAGATGATCATGATTGGTGCTGGTGATGATGATTATTTGTGCTGGTCATGATGATGATGGTTCGTGCTGGTCATGGTGATGATGATGATTGGTCCTGGTGCTGGGGATGATGATGATGATTGGTGCTGGCCATGATGATGATTATTGGTGCTGGTTATGATGATAATGGTTCGTGCTGGTGCTGGTGATGATTATTGGTGCTGGTGATAATGAAAGGTTGGGTTCATAATTGCCCGGTAGAATGAGTATATAATGGCCAGGTAGGGTGGGGTCACTCACCAACTCATCCATTCATCTTGTGTGTGGTGATCCACCAACCCCCGCCTAGATTTCAGGCGCCTTCCCAAAACTGCAATTCAATCACTCACGCACCCACTCCTTTACTCACCCACCCCCTCATTCACTCACCCACGCACTCATTCACTCGCCCATGCACTCATCAACGTACACACCCACTCATTCACTCACCCATACACTCATCAACTTACAGACCCACTCATTCACTCGCCCACGAACTCATTCACTCACTCACCCACTCATTAACTCACCCACCCACTCATTCACTCACCCACCCACTCACTCATTCACTCACCCATACACTCATCAACTTATCCACCTACTATTTCACTCACCCACTACTCATCCACTCACTCACCAACTCGTTCACTCACCCATTAATCATTAACTCACCCACCCACTCATTCACCCCCCCCCCACTCATTCGCTCACCCACCCACCCACACATTCACTCACCCAACTATTCATTCACTCACCTACCCACTCATTCACTAACTCAACCACTCACCCACCCACTCATTCACTCACCCACCCACTCACTTATTCACCAACCCATCCACTCATTCACACAACTGCCCTTCTGTTCACTAACCCACCCTATCCACAAATTCACTCACCCACCCATTCACTCACCCACCCTTTCACTCACACACCCATCTACTCATTCACCATCACATCTACTCATTAACTCAACCACCCACCCATTCACTCACCCAACCACTCTTCCACTCACTCATTCACCCACCCACTCATTCCTCGACATCAGGAGGAAACAAGGAGGTGGAAAGGTGCTGATGCAGGCCGTTTTAAAAGTCTTTGATGACCGCTTTTGTTGCAATCGAAACGTCGTAGTTTTTTGTTATTTTTTGCTACTTTCTCTGAACCTATCTACGTGGTGACTTTACCGAAAGACCCAAGAATACAAATACAACTTATTGGGTAGTCAGAATTCATCAGCACCAACCTGTATGTTGAACCTCTTTCGCACCGTACGTAGCCAACCGTGCAAATCTGTAGGTCTCTCTGGGTGTCTATAATGAGTGACCCATTGTTACTTAAAACTATTTTGGCAATGAAGTGATACGTGATATAATTGAATAGATTTTAAGCACTACAATTTTGAAAAAAAAAATATTGAATAAATTAAAAATAAAGAATAAAAGTAAGTACATGGTAATAAAAGCAACAGTTAAAATGTGTTGGATTTAGTAATAGCATGCCAAATGATGAGTTATTTAGCCTGAAAAATAGTGCAAATACAAATAGATTTTACAAGGAAAAGTGATTTATATTTACTAAATGTCTGAGCAATGGTAATTTAGATTTACTAAATATTTGGAGGAATCTGATTAATATTTATTAATGATCTGGCTGAAATTGATTTACATGTACTAATTGCCTGGGTGAAATTGATATAAGCTTACTAAATATCTGGTTCAATGATTTGGATTTACTAAATAAAATACTTATATTGAATGTCTGTTGCCATAACATTTATATTTCTAATCCACCCAATAGCATGCCTTCATGGTGCCACAATTCACTTACGTTAAGTCAACCGAGCACCATCAAAAAGATAAGAACTATGAAAAGGAACAGCAGATTGACATGTATTTGTGCAATTTTGTCTCAACATGTTTATCCAACATATTACAAGTACAAAAGAAAGAGGGGCTATGAAAAAACAAAGACAGAAACCATGTATCTGTACAATAGGGATACAATACCTGAAGTCTATTAATAATTTGTGGGCATTACAGGCACAGATTCCTTTTTTGGATGTGATTCAAGGTTTTAGTCTTGTTAGTGCATTTAAATTACGACAATTAAAAAAAAATATGTAAAGATACTTTCATAATATTTCTTTCTTATGTGCGCAAATTGAAATCCTAAGGGCCAATATGTTTATAAAACAGCTAAAAGAGATTAAAACATCACGTGAATTGATCCACAATCCAGGTGGACCTATCTTTTTTAACATGCACAATTACAAGCATGGCTTCCTAACAAGTAAACTAGCACAACCTTCAGATGTTCCATGCATCTTACATCTATTCCTTTCGAAACGTCGTGAGAATTTTTATTGTTTTATATATATTTATTATTTTATTGTTTCCCTTCAACGTGACTTTACCGAAAGAGCTAAGAATATGAATTACTGCAGTCACGAAAGCTTTAAATGAAAATTTTACCGCCTCTACGGGGAGGGTTTCCACGTCACTTTAAGATCCTTCAACAAACTCCGGGATAAGAAGGCTCAGCTGATCGAGTCTCTCACCTTTCTGAAGAGATGCCGCGACTCTGGGGTAATTCCAATCGCATTTACACTGACCTCTGCTGCTGTAACTTCTTCTAATGCGAAACGAATTCTTTTCAAAACTAGCTTAGCTCTTATCTCAGAGAAAATCAGACTTATACGCACCGAACTAGATCAGTTAGACAAGACACTCTACAAATCACACTTATCATTGACGGCAACAATGTCCAGGTGACCGTCCCTCCCGCCTCTACATGGTGTGTGCGTGCATTCGTGCGAGGGGGGCGCCGCGTCGGCGCCGTCACTCCCAAGTGGCGGCGTCACGGCGGTGGGCACGGCCCCGATGGAGAGGCTCCGCTGCGGCAGCACCACAACTGTGTAGAGGCTAAACAGCGGACGTCTGCGAGAGCACCGGCCTCGGGAGAGTGGCGGGAAATCCGAGGCACCGGTGGCGGCGTCACGGCGGTGGGTATGGCCCCGACGGAGTGGCTCAGCTGTGGCAGCACCACACAGCCCCCCGAGGTGTCAGTCCTCGTCCCGGGTTGACTGGAGCACCTCGCCTGGGTTGCCCCTACAAGGTAGCGCCGCGGGGTCCGCGGGACTCGTCCGGCTCTCGTGGCTGGCCTTGGCGGTGGTGGCTCCACCTCTCGGGGTTCCGGCGGCGGTCTCCTCCTCCACTCCAGTGGTTCTCACCGGTCCTGGGTACGTGCGAGCTGGAAGACAAACTCGGTAGCGGTAGGGTGCAGGGGCCATCGTACCCGTCTCTCCTGGCTCGGGTCGGGACCCCCTGGGGCCCGGGGCTCCGTGGGGCCCATACACTGTGCAAGGCCCTCGGGTATGGGGGGGGGGGGGGGTGTGGGGACCCCGGGGTATCGGGGTCCTCGAACGGCGGGGTTCTCCCTCGCTGGGGCCGCCCTCCATGGTTTTATTCGCCGGACATTGACCACCATCTCCCGGCCTCTCTCCCCCACTTGAATCAGTACCGTCCAGGGGGAGATCTGTCGCCCCACGGTCCAGGGTCCCCGCCAGTAGGTGGTTAGCTTCCCCATCTGTCCGGCCCCGACGCGAGGGGTGTGCAGCCACACCTTGGAGCCCGCCGAGTAGAAGGGGGCTCCATCCGGGGTCGGGCGCCCTGCTCCTGCCGCTGGTGTGCGGCCTCGCCTTGCAGGTAGGCCCGGACCCTAGCTCCGCATAGGGTCGAACTCACTACCCTGGTCAGTAATGACTCGTTCGGGGATCCCGTGCTTAAGTACGTAGTGTTCCACGAATGTTCGGGCCACTATGAGGGTTGTCTTATCGGGGATGGCCACCGCTATGGGATAGCGTGTGAAGTACAACACCGCTACAAGAATATATCGGTTGCCCCGGTGGGATCGCGGGAATGGCCCCTGCAGGTCGATCCCAACCAGCTGATTCGTCCGACTGACGCGGAACGGTCTCAGGGGGACCTGGTATCGCGCTGGTTTGGGCCCGCATTACTGACACGCGCGGCAGCCCTGCACCCAGGCGGCCACGTCTTGTGCTAACTTGGGCCAGAGATATTGGCGATGCAGGGTCTCCCCATCGTGGCCCCCGAGCAGGTGGTCATGCACTAGTCTTAGCAGCTGGGGTCGCACCTGGGCGGGAACACAGATGCACCCAGGCTGGTCGGCTTCGGTGAGCTCCCGTACCACCCCGTTCTGCATGCACAACCGGGCGTACAAACCACGCCAGGGTCTGGTAGGGTGTCCCTCTTCTCCCGTAGGGCCGCTTCCACCGCCGCCAGATCTGGATCCTCGCAGCTGGGTCCGTCTCAGCTACTCGTCGTCCAGGCCTGGGAAGGCGCAGCCGATGTTCTCCTGGATCCGATTGGGTGGGATTAAGCGACCCGTTGGGCCCCGGGGCGTGGGCTCCGCGTCCGCCGGGTGGTCCCCCGGTTCCCTGGTTCCCCCTGCCGGGGTTTCTGTGGCACATATTGCACTCTCCCCCGCGAGGGGGGGTTTTAGTTTCGGCGCGCCCTCGGTGGTCCGCTGTTTGCTGGCAGCGTCCCCCCGTGAAGCACGGGCAGACTTCCTCCGCCCTTGTCTCGGCGCACACCGCGGGTCGCCTCGACAAGGCGTCCGCGTTTGCATGTGTACGCCCAGCTCTGTACTCGATTTGCAATTTGTACTCATGCAACTCCGCTAACCATCGGGTCATCTGCCCCCGTGGTTCCTTGAACGTAAGGAGGAAATGCAGGGCATGATGGTCGGTGCGCACCCGACATTTCCTGCCATACATATACGGTCGGAACTGTTTACACGCGAAGATCACGGCATACAGTTCTTGACGGGTCACGCAATAATTCAGCTCGGCCCCACTCAGGGTCCGACTGGCATATGCGATGACCCGCTCCGTCCCACCCTGCACCTGCGACAGCACCGCGCTCAGCCCACTGCTGCAGGCATCGGTGTCTAAAATAAAATTAGTGGTGAAATTGGGGAAAGCTAGAGTGGGGGTGTGGGCGAGGTGGTCTTTGAGGGTGGTGAAGGCCGTCTGGCAGGCCTCCGTCCACTGATAGGGGTTCTTAGGGGAGGTGAGTTGGGTGAGGGGGCATGCAATCTCGCTGAATCCCTTTACAGATCGACGATAATAGGTGGCGAGCCCCAAGAATGATCTCCGTCAGGTTCCTTGGCCGTGGCCATTCCACTACGGCGCGTACCTTCTCCGGATCGGTGCACACCCCGCCTCGCTGACTCGGTGTCCGAGGTATGCCACCTCGCACTGCGCAATGTAGGACTTACGCGGCTTGAGCTTGAGATGGGCTGCTCGCAATCGCTGGAACACCTCTCGCAGCCTGGACCAGTGTTCCGACAGATCTACTGAACACTGTCACCTCGTCCAGGTAAATCAGGCACTGTTCCCACTGCAAGCCCCGCATCACCAACTCCATCAATCGCTGGAACGTTGCGGGCGCGTTAGTGAGTCCGAACGGAAGCACTCGAAACTCGAACAGTCCAATTGGGGTGGTGAATGCGGTTTTTGGCCGATCCTCCTCTGCCATCTCCACCTGCCAGTACCCGGACCCCAGATCGAGGGTGGAAAAATACTGTGCTATTGCGAGGCTGTCAGAGGTGTCGTCGATGCACGGTATGGGGAAGGCGTCGCCGAGGGTGACTGCGTTCAACTTTCGGTAATCAACACAGAATCGGGTCGACCCATCCTTTTTCGTCACTAGCACTACCTGGGAAGACCAGGGGCTCGCCGAGGGCTGGATTATGTTATCACGTAGCATATCCGCGACTGCCTCTTTGATCTGGGTCCGATCAGGCGCGCCCACTCGGTATGCGGGGAGTTTGATGGGTCGGGCTGCACCTGTGTTAATTTGGTGCTTAACAAGGTCTGTCCGGCCCATATCTGAATCGTGCTCACTAAACACGTTGGCGTGCTCCTGCAACAATCCGCACAGTTGATCGGCCTCCCCCTTAGGTAAATCTGCCCAAGGCACATGTAACGCATCATGCAAGGGAACGATCTCGGCTCGGGGGGTCGGACCGACTCGCCAGGCCAGATCCTGGTTGTCCTCGGGGCAGCCAGGGTCTTCCGCCCAGAGTGCAAACACCGAGTCGTTAGAATGGCGCGCGTGCAGGGGGTGTATGGTGGCTACCGTGGTGCGTCGTCGTAGAATTTCCGGGGTACTGTGTGGGTTAAACACCCGCATAAACAGTCGGCCCTCATCTGCGTTTACCAGTGTGGCTGACCCCACAACTCCGTACGGGTCCGCCAGCTCCGGGTGAGGAGTTAGCATTACCTCGCCCGATGGTCGGTGTGTGGGGTCGGCGGAGGGTGTTGCTACGGGCACCAGCATCTCGGCAAGCGGGCCGATGGTGACGGCCGACACCAGGGTGGCGGCCATGGGTGTGAAGTGAGGGCGATTCCGTTCTTGTCCCAGGAGCGGGATCCTCTCCCCGCTGTCCTCCACGGTGGCGCATCGCTGGCCTGGCTAGTCGTTGAGCCCCAGTTTCTCCAGGAGGTCCGTACCCGCAATACACTCATGGCACAACACACTCGAGACATAGAATTCCTGTGTACACACCTGGTGTCCGAGACGGACCTCGAGGGAGATCCTTCCCAGCAACCCCATCCCGGCTCTGCTCGCTGTGTGCCTGCAGGCGGCTCACGTCAACCCCGAGCACGCTGCAGTGTGTGGCGCTCACGAGTGAAGCCACTGCCCCCGTGTCGAGTAGGATCCAGGTGCGCTGCCCGTTCACCTGTCCTACCAGTGATGTGGCCCCCGTGATCGCCGCCACCAGCTCCCATAGCCAGTCACCTGTCCTCACTGCGTCCTTGGGTGTTGTGGTCGGAATCTGTGCGGGGGTCACTCGCTCACCATTATTACTATCGTTGTTTTGTTTTGGGACCTCGTCGATTGCACCCTTAGGTGGTCCACTCTCTAGGGGGCGTTGGCGTTTAACCCTGGTGCCTGTCTAGTGCGGGCGATTTGAGGACAGTCTCTCACGAGGTTCCCGCGGCGGTCGCACAGGTAACACGCTCGGGGAAGGGCGGTGGCCCCGTAGGAGCTTCCCCGCACGCTCCCTCTTTCCCCTCCCGTACGCCGCTGCCCAGACTCTGCCTCTAGTCGGGCCACCCTCCCGGCTAGCCCCCCTACCGTGGAGCGCATTTCCCCCATTTCCGACTGAATGGTCTCCACTGTGGACTGTAGTTTGGTGATATGGCCACCAACTTGGGTCACCTGGCCGACTATATCACCCATGCCGGTCTGTAGCCCTGCTACCCATCCCGGGGTTGTCTCGCGGGCTACCGGGGGCTCCCTTTCCCGACCCCTTACCGTCGTGGCGAGCTCCTGTTCCTCCTCTTCCTACTCTAACGACAGGCTTGCGATGGTGCGCTCTCTTCCCAGCCCCCGGAGCTGCGCGCGTTCGCTGGAAATTCCTTCACATTTACGCGCGCGCTCGACAAGGGCGTTAAAGGGGAGACGTGTATAGCTCATGTCTGGCTGCCACCACGACGTGCGAGTCAAGTATCGCTGGATCTTCTCAGCGGCAAGCTCCTCAATCATCTCTGTCGTGTATCCCAGGTGTGCGATCTTTGTTAGCTCGCGCACATCCTCGGCATAATCACGCAGGTCCTCGCCGGGTTGGCGGTAGCGTGCCTCTAAGGCTGCTTTTGCCTACTCCTCATCACGCGTACCGAAACGCAGATCAAGTCGGCGCATCAGTTCCTCTAGCTGTGTCTGCGCGCTTGTGGGTAGGGCTTCCACAAAATTGGCTGCCCGCCCATCCAGGTTCATAATAAGTTGGCGTAACGCCTGCGCGTCCGTCCACCCATTAATCTCTTTAGCCCCTATGACGTTGCGGGCGAATGCCTTCCACCAAGGAGCCCCCCGGCTGGTAAATATATGCCATATTTTTGCGTGGGGTAACGCGGGGGTTCGTACCGCTTCTGACGCCAAACTGTGGGGGCTGCCGTCCCCCGCCATCACTGAATTGTCGGGGCCGTTGCCCCCTGACTCCCCCATTACATTTGTACTACTACCACCTGGCAGTTCTGTAGGGTTCGGGTTAGCGACCTCCAACTCCTCGCCCCCCGGGGCCCCTGACTTTGTTACCGACCGCGTTGGCATGGCTCAATTAGTGGGCTTGTACGCTTTACTCTTGCGGCGCGCTACGCGGGTTCAGTGGCGGCGTGCTGCGGTGAGCGCGCTCGCGAAGCAAGACTCTGTCCCGTACGTAAAAAAATGGGTACGGCGCACTGATGCGTGACTCACGTACGTAAACAAATGGGTACGGTGCGCCGACGCGTGATTTCAGTACGTAAACAAATGGGTACGGTATGCTGACACATGACTCCCTCACACACACGCTCTACGCGCCTAGGCAATAACAAACCCAACACCGATACCTGCCCAGCCCCATACACCAATCACACGCGAGGGAGTTGGGTTCGGGGGTGAGAGGGCAGGGGTGTCTGCCGTGCGCGCGCCGCTTATTGGAGGGAGTCACTCCGCTCTGATTTAAAAGGGCCGTTTAAACAGCCGCGCGTGTACGCGCACACCAGGCGCTTAGCTCTCTGCTTCGCTAGAAACAACCGCGCATGCACGCGACCGCAAGACACTCCCGTAAATAGTCGCCCAGGTATGCGAACGCTAAGCACTCCCGTAAACAGTCGCACAGGTACGCAAGCGCTAAGCACTCCCGTAAACAATCGCCCAGGTACGTGAACGCTAAGCGCTCCCGTAAACAGCCGCACGGGCACGCGAATGCTAAGCACTCCCGTAAACAGTCGCCCAGGTACGCGAACGATAAGCACTCCCGTAAACAGTCGCCCAGGCACGCGAACGCTAAGCACTCCCGTAAACAGTCGCCCAGGTACGCGAACGCTAAGCACTCCCGTAAACAGTCGCCCAGGTACGCAAATGCTAAGCACTCCCGTAAACAGTCGCCCAGGTACGCAAATGCTAAGCACTCCCGTAAACAGTCGCCCAGGTACGCAAATGCTAAGCACTCCCGTAAACAGTCGCCCAGGTACGCAAACGCTAAGCACTCCGGTAAACAGCCGCACGGGCACGCGAATGCTAAGCACTCCGCCTTCCTCTTCACACTCACAAAGACCACACGACACAGTTTATCCCCCTACTAGCTATTTTATTCACCGCGAGTAACCCGCTAAACTACTCGTGATTGTGTGGGTCAGCAGACTTTAGCTTATCCCTCGGGGATCCTGGGCTGAACTTATCCTGCCTGCCTCTCCGCTTTCTTCCCTCTGATCAATTAGCCCGCACTCACCTTAGTCCCAATCTGATGCTGCAGAAGCTGTGGAACGGTGATGTTCCCGCACCCCGTGCCCCCCTGTCCAATCAGAGGTCTGGATTTTCCCGCCCTCGGATCACCGCTCTGGTGACGTCACCGCAGTGGTTTATTGGACGTCCGCTTTCCGTTCTTCCCGCTATCCGCCCACTGACTCGTGTTTGTGTGTGTGTGGTTCCACTCGCGGTGGCTAAACAGCCCCTGCCATGACCATGCCATTACAATCCCAGGTCACAGCACCGCGGTGCTCTTCAGCCTCGGGGGTAGGTCGCCCAATTTCCCGGCTGCAGGAAACCATGAAGCTTGATCTCATTAGGGGCTTCTGGATAAAAACCTGTTGGCCAGGTGACCTTCCCTCCCGGCTCTACGTGGGGTGTGTGTGCATTCGTGTGATGGGCGCGCCACGTCGGCGCCGTCACTCCCCGGTGGCTGCGTCACGGCGGTGGGCACGGCCCCGATGGAGCGGCTCCGCTGCCGCGGCACCACAACCTCTGGGTCACTGAGCCGCTTCCAAACACCCCCCATGTCAAATACATAAGCAGGAACCTGTATCGTGAGCAGCAGCATTATTTGAATACTCTGCCAAAACAATTTGAATTGTGGAGTGGTGGCACAATTCCGCAATAGCTTTATCATATCTCTGGTGATAGGGAGAATTTCTACAAGACCGAGTTCTAGAGAACCCCTTTACGCGATGTTTTGGTCTACTCTTCCACACTGGGCGGATGTTTCAGTAGAGGAAGGAGTACCCACAATTTAACGCACCGCATCCACGGCCCCTCTCCTAAGTGGGCGTCCCCAGCCCGAATGCTCGCAGGAAGCCCTCCCAGCCTCCCTGCTCGACGAACCAGGCCCCGCACACGTTCACCAACAAGGCGGCCACCACGTCCGTCACGGCCGACTTCTCCGCGTCGCTCAGACGTACGCAGTCCACTAGCCTCTTCGCGAGGGAGGAGCGAGCAGAGCACCACCAGGACCACCACGCGGCCCCAGCTCGCAGAGCCATCGCGGATGACTTCCCAGGCCACGTCCATGAGCAGCCGGCGGTGCCCTCGGTGCTCCACCCACTCCGTGTGAGGAACAGGTCCCCCAGGCAGTTGACCACCTCCTGCACCAGCTGTGCTGGCTAAACCTTCTGCAGCTGCTGGACCTGCAGCTGCTCCTGCACCTGCAGCTACTCCGTCTGTGTCACCAGGTGAGCCATGTAGCCGACGATCAGATCCGCTGTCAAGACGGTCAGCAGCTGCAGCACCTCCTTTTCCTCCCCCTCATCTTCTTCCTCCTCCTGCCCGTGTCTCATTCCTCCTCCCCGTGTCCCACTCCCTCCCCCTGTCTCCCTCCACCTCCCTGTGTCTCCCTCCTACTGTAATGTTTTGCTTTTGCAAAACACGTACTAATTTGTCAGTTACTCCCGAGATATATGGTATTTTAATTGTTTTAACAATCTTATCGATTTCAGCATTGTTGCTTTGCCATCGTGATTTGGCATTCAATGCTCTGTTAATTTGAGCATTATTGTAGCCATTCTGTCGTAGTGCTTCTTTAACGTGTTTAATCTCTCTCACGAGACTTTCACCATCTGACACTGCTTTAGCCTGATATATCAGCGTCTTGATAAGAGAGAATGTCTGAGCTGGGTGATGATGTGATTCTGCATTCAAATAGCATCAGTGTGTGCGTTCGCTTTCTGTAAACGCTGTGTGCTATTTTACCATTTAGGCCATGTCCAAGCAAAATATCTAGGAACGGGAATGTGTTATTCACCTCCATTTCCATGGTGAACTGGATGGCCGGGTTTTGTGCATTGAGATGATTTAGAAAATCATTAAGTGTATCTTTACCATGTGGCCAGGCAACCAAAGTGTCATCCACATATCTAAACCAAAAACATGGTTTCAATGTGCTCGAGACAAGTGCTCTTGTTTCAGAGTTTTCCATGTGCATATTTGCTATAGCCGGAGATAAAGGAGAGCCCATTGCTGCTCCTTCCTTTTGTTTAAATAAATCACCTCCAAAAGAAGTAAGTGTTATTTAAACAATGATGAGCCAGTTTCAGAATATATTTTGGTAAACCTGTATTCTTTACTAGTGTATCAAGTAATTTAAGTGACTCGTTCACTGGAACCTTAGTGAATAGAGAAATCACATCAAAACTCACCAGAATATCATTAGGGTAAAGTTTAATATCTTTATTCACATTCACAAGATGTTCTGAATTTCTTATGTATGAAGATGTCCTCCCGATGTAGGGATGTAATTGTTTAGTTATATGTTTTGCTAATTTATATGTGGCAGAGCGAATTGTACTGACTATGGGTCGTAATGGGATGCCGATTTCATGAATCTTTGGTAGCCCATACAGTCTAGATGGTTTTGAGGCCCTTGGAATTATTCGGTATTGCTCATTCTTAGGGATTAATGAATTTGCAATTATTGCAGTAGTCTGACGTTCTAAAGTATTAATAGGATCTCGTTTAACTTTAATGTGGGTACTTTTCTCTAGTAAATCTTTAATTTTATTATCATAATTGGCTCGTGGCATCACCACAGTAGTGCGGCCTTCATCAGCTGCCAGGATTTTAAAATCTTTATTTAAATGAATCTCTCTTAAGGCTTTTGCTTCGTTCGAGCTAATATTTATTTTTGGTACTTTGCTATTTTCAATTATTTTTTCAACCTCGTGTCTAGTCATCTCTGCCTCATTATGTGGAAGGAGTCTAACTGCTGATTCTACCTCAGCAATTATCTCATCCACTGGAATTGTGCGTGGGGTAACGGCAAAGTTAAGGCCTTTAGAAAGGACAGAGATCATGTCACTGGTTAAAACAGTGTTAGTCAAGTTCATTACGGGTTTGTTTTTAAATTGTTCGTTTTTAGTGGGTATTTGTTTATTATGAAGTCTAGATAATTTATTCATTTGGCTAGTTTTGGTTAGATTAAACACATTATCAGCCGATTGTTGTTATGGTCTCGATTATATTCCAATAATGCATTGATCTACTTGCTTATATCTAAGTGCAACTGCCTTAGAGATTCTGAAATGTAAGATAATTCACTCCTGTTGTGCTGTATTCTCTCTATTAATAATCATTTGCTAGCTTTGTGTAGTATTTGGTTAGCTTTAGCAGACTTTGTGATGTGTTATTTTAACTGCGTTTGGTATTAACTTCGAATCTCTGCACCTTTTGAGGAACGTCAGTGAAGATATCAATTCCATCCGCTTGATGCGGAGCTTCTCCAACTTTCTGGTTTTAAGAAAAGTATCCTCCCCATAGAGGTTAGTCAGTTTAACACGTAGGCTTTCGCGACCAATATTATTCATAATAAACGTGTTTGGGTTAGATCGCGTTATTAATAAATGTGTCGTAACCCTCCACCACCCGACACGGCCAATCAGTAAAAAAGTGTCATGTTGACAAAAGACAAAATAGTTCACTACTTTAGCCCACTGGTGTGTTGAAGAGTGAATCCACAACATTTACAATTTTTTAGTATGACGTTTCGCTGGTAATTACATCCAGCATCATCGGGCAATTCGCCAGAATGGTGAAGCCCTCACTCACTCGCGGTCTTAAATAGAGCAGCAGGGTGACATCATTTAACTCATTCAGGTGCAGTGATTTGAGGCGGAGTGGGGGGTATTTTAATTATATAATAGATTAGTAATCAGTCAAATGTTATGATCAGTAATAAGTTGTAGATTAGTAATTAGGTGTAATGTGTATTATTGTAATTATATACTACGTTAGTAATCAGTTAATTAGTATGTTTCCCCACAACGAGGGTATACAGCTGCTCTGACATGGGACGACCCTGTCGTACACCTCTTCTGAAGCTGACAGGGGCAGTGAGCGTACCGTTGACTTTGATTAGACACTGGACTTCAGTGTAGAGCAGGCGGTTCAGTCCCAGGAAGCTGGTCCCAAAACCAAACGCCCTCGGTGGTCCCATTAGGTACCCGTGGTCAAACGCCTTCTCTTGGTCGAGGGAGAGAAGCGCGAGTGGGAGCCCCCTTTCTCTCGAAGAGGGTGCTGAGGTCTCTGACGAGGAAGACGCCATCATGAATTGTTCTCACTGGGACCGTGTGGGCCTGGTCACTGCCCACCACCTGAGCCAATACAGTCTTCATCTTGGAGAATAGCGCTTTGGCCAGAATTCTTCTCTCCTTATAAACGTCTATGCCTGCCCAAGATGAAATCTGGAGAGACCTACCGCGCAGTCAGGGCCGCAGTCGCGACAGCAGCTCCCTGCGTCCCGGGAGCCGGTGCGGGTTGCCGGACCGCGTCACCGGCGCCGTTCGGAGCGCCGCGGGCGCTGTGTCGGGCGGAGTGGCGCAGCGCGTGCCCGTGGTGCCGTCGCCGGGCATTGCGCGCAAGCAGCATCACGTGTCGTGCAGTCAGGGCGGCATGGGTCGGTGGGTGGGTGTGTGGGTCGGTTTGGGTGGGTGGGTCGGTTTGGGTGGGTGGGTCGGTTTGGGTCAGTGGGTGGATGGGTGGGTCGGTGTGGGTGGGTGGGTTGGTTTGGGTCGGTGGGTGGGTTGGTCGGTCGGTGTGTGGGTCGGTGGGTGGGTGGGTCGGTCGATGGGTGGGTGGCCACTCACATTGATTGACAAACATAGAAGCTGCAACCAATATCGGTGACTCTCATGTGGCCGGCCTGAGAGAGCATCACGTTGTCCTGGACGCACACGGGGAGGCAAGGGGAGGTCACGCTCAGAGGCTGCCCTGTGAGCGGTCAGCCAGCAGTGGATCGACCCACGAACAACGACAATTACAAAGGTCCCCTCGTGTAGCCGCTAGCAGGCTGTAGGGCCAAGTGCTGTTAGAAGTAGCTAGTAGCAGCACTGCCTATGCAAGCTGACAATGTGGCACACACAGAGGGAGTGGGTGGCCAGTACCACGGCCGGCCGCCTTTGTCTCCCCCATTGGGCGATGTTTACTACACACCACCGCTACAACAGGAGCGAGCGCGAGTGCGTCGTGGGGAGCGTGCGCGCCCCCAGAGTGCCCTCCGCTATCACCGGCTTTGATGACCGCGTGGACGATGCCGCGGGACTTGGTCTGGGCCAGGAAGCGGACGATTCCACTCGTGTATGACCTCAACGCGGCGTCGTTGATGCGCCAGATCACCGCTCGCTTGCTCAAGTCGTAGAGGCAATCCCGGCGGCGGCAGCAGCAGCAACGACGACGATAGCGATGATGACGGTAATGAAGATGATGATGACGATGATGATAATGACGATAATGATGACAATGACGATGGTGATAATCACGATGACGATGGTGATGATGACGATAGTGATAATGACGATAATGATGACGATAATAACAATGGTGATGATGCGTACTTCAACAGCTGCAGCACGAGGCAGTTGTGTCCGCGGAAGTGGAACGAGTGCAGGACGCGGATGACGCCGTGCAGCTCAGCACTGCCCTCCCCTGCAGCTCCGTGATCACCTTCAGCTCCATCCTCTGCATCTCCATCTTGGTAGGGCTGCGTGCACACAGCAAGTCTGTGGGTCTCTGGGTCTCTGTGGGTCTCTGTGGGTTTCTACGTGTGTCTATGGATCTCTATGGGTGTTTGGGGGTCATAGTAGTTTTACGGAGGTTATTATTATTTTTTACTATTTTACTCATTATTTTGTAACCATGTATTTACTTCCATTATCTATTATTTTCTTCATTTATAATTATTACGACTGCGGCCGCTTTGTTAAGACCACCACCACCCACACCATTTCCAACCACACCAAAACACCACCACCCACCCACACCACCATCCCCATCACCCCCGCAACAACCCACTTGATGGGCAGTGCCAGCATCTTCACAGCCACCAGGAATCCCATCTTGTGGTCCACACACCGCAGCACTACTCCCTGCCCTTCCTCGCCAAATTATTCTCTCGCACCTCGAAGTGGTATTGGAGCTGCTCCTGGGGAATATAAAATGGAGCAGATGAGGCAGCAGCGCCGCCACAAGCCAGTCAGTCACAATCACGATGTGAATGTTTAACGCTTAGTGGTAGGAGCAGCAGTGGTAGTAGTGGTTAGTAGTAGCAGTAGTGTGTGTGTGTCTGTATGTGCGAGTCTCACAGGGATATAGTTGTGGGTCTCTGTGGGTGTCTCTGTGTCTGTGCGTCTCACTGGGATGTAGCTGTGGGTCTCTATTGGTGCCTCTTTGAGTCTCAATGGGTATCTGTAGATCTCTATGGGTGTCTGTGAGTCTCACAGGGATGTAGTTGTGGGTCGTTATGGGTGTATCTATGGGTGTCTCAATGGGTGTCTCAATGAGTGTGTCTATGAGTGTCTGTCTTTGTGAGCCTCACAGGGATATATTTGTGTTCTTGGTTGTCGTAGCCATCGTTGTTGATGCAACCGCGGGATTTGCCCTCGTCCATAGAGACAAAACAAACTTGACAGACGTCGGCCAGCTCCTCCTGTCGCTCGGTCAGGCGAGGCAGGAAAAGTGCCAGGATCACTGCACACCTGACAACAACTATGGGTTTTTTTTCTTTACCGACAGAACCAGAGTGTTTCTTACACACCAATAAGCCCAGTAAATTGGCACAGTAGGGGGCACAGGTGGTGCATCAGCCACTCGTCTCAGTCGGTCGACCCGTGGCACCTGTTGGGTCTGCCCCGTGACCTCCTGCCAACGGGAGTTCGACACTTCACTTGGCTTAAAAGTGCACATAGCCTGGCACAAGCGTCGTTATGATGTCACCGCCACTTAGTGGAGAATGGCGGTTGTTGTGTGTGTGTGTATATTCAATCAGGCCAAGAATGTGTGCACCACAGAGTGAATCTCACTGCGGTACAGTGGACAGGCCATGCCGCGCCGCTGCAACTCGAAGATGCAGCGGCGGCACGTGGCAAGGTGGCCGCCGTCGCCGTGAACCAACGTGCAGCTACGCGGCTCACACTGGCACACCACGCACCCACCCACAACACCACCACTACCCACACCACAACCACCACCCACAACACCACCACCACCCACAACACCACGCACCCACCCACAAGACCACCACCATCAGCCACACCAACACCACCCACACCACCAACACCACCAACCACACTTCCAGCACCACCACCCATGCCACCACCACCTATACCAACACCCGCACCAAAACCACCCACACCACCAGCACCACCCACAACAACACCACCACCCACAACACCACCACCACCCACACCACCACCCACACCAACGCCACCCGCACCACCAACACCACCAACCACACTACCAGCAGCACTACCCAGGCCACAACCACCCATGCCACCACTACCTACATCACCACCACCCACACCACCACCACCAACCACACCACCACCACCACCCACACCACGCACCCACCCACAACACCACCACCCACACCATCACCACCACCCACACCACCACCGCTACCGGCTGGAGTGTAAGAGGGAGAGGCAGTGGTGGAGGTGGTGTTGACGCTGGCACCTGCTCGCCTGTTGTCGGCTGTCACTACGGAGAATATCTTCATGAGCAGCGCTAATACTGAGTGTCTGAGATCTCTGAGTGAGAATCCCTCCACACCAAACACCTCCCCCAGGGGTTCCCCCGCCACACCTCACCAGGTACTGCCTCTCTTCATCGTAAAGTCGCCTCCGCTTGATGTACTGTTCCACGTAGTGGAACACCTGCTCCACAGTGAATGTGTCGCCCTCGGCACCGACCGACTGCAGCAGTGGAAGCATCCGAGGCACCGGCTTCAGGAGTGTTCCTCCGAGCTTGTCAGAGACATGGACAATTCCATGCACTGTATGTGTTCTGTATTTGTACGTGGATAGTAACGACAGTGGATGTACATTCACTCCGAGTCTTTACTGGGTCGTTAAACAGCATGGGGTACACAATGACGTGAAACTTCACATCTACCCTACCTCCGTGCTCCATGCCGAAAAGCCACTGCAGTGGTAATAAAACTGCAACGTATTTTATTCATCAACCTGCATTTTCTTATTTTTCCCAAATTTTAACCCGGGTTGGGCTGTCGCCATCCTGCCCTGGAACCAATTATTAATTCGTGTCTCTAGCAGACCATTGCAAGCCTTGTGTTAGAGAATGGCTCACTGAAGCTGATATCACAGAGCTACTTCTGAGTACCCTTCAAGTGCCCTCTGGTCCACAGTAAAGAGCAGCACCCTCCCACCTGTCCTTTAAGTCGGAGTAACGTTGGTCATAACAATGTTCTTTTCGTTGAAATTTATCCAAATTAAGTGCAGAACCACATTGCAGCAATGTGATGGTTTATTTTGTGCTGTCAATGACGACAAGGCTGAGATCATTTACTCGCTAGACTTGAGAACCCGTTTTAATCACTTGCGGGTGCCTGTATTCAAACCCAAGTACTCCGTGGTGCCAGTTCCGTGCTATGACCTCTTGGCCACTGGGCCGCCTCTAAACACCCCCCATGTCAAATACATAAGCAGCAACCTGTACCGTGAGCAGCAGCATTCTTTGAATACTCTGCCAAAATAATTTTTATCGTGGAGTGCTGACACAATTCCTCTCCTCAGTGGGCGTCCCCAGCCCAAATGCTCGCAGGAAGCGCCCCCAGCCTCCCTGCTCGACGAGCCAGTTCCCGCACGCGTTCACCAGCAGGGCGGCCACCGCGTCCGTCACGGCCGACGTCTCCTCCGCGTTGCTCAGACGTACGCATTCCACCAGCCTCTTCGCGAGGGAGGAGCGAGCAGACCACCACCAGGACCACCACGCGGCCCCAGCTCGCGGAGCCATCGCGGAGGACCTCCCAGGCCACGTCCACGAGCAGCCGGCGGGGCCCTCGGTGCTCCACCCGCTCCTCCGTGTAGCTCACCAAGTCCAGAACGGAGTCTCTGAACCGCGCGAGGGACAGGTCTCCCAGGCAGTTGACCACCTCCTGCACCAGCTGCGTTGGCTGAACCTCCTGCAGCTGCTGAACCTTCTGCACCTTCTGCAGCTGCTCCTGCACCTGCAGCCACTCCGTCTGTGTCGCTAGGTGAGCCATGAAGCCGGCGACCAGATTCGCTGGCAAGACGGTCAGCAGCTGCAGCGCCTCCTTCTCTTCCTCCCCCTCGTCTTCCTCCTCCACCTCATCATCTTCCTCCTCCCCCTCCTTAGACTCCTTCTCCTCTGTCTCCCTCTAACTCCCTGTGTGACCCTCCTCCCCCGGTCTCCTTCCTCGTCCCCGTGCGTCCCTCCTCCTTCCCCCGTCTCCCTCTTCCCTGTGTCTCCCTCTTTTTTCTTTTTGCTGATGAAGTTTTTTTTTTATTTCCACAAGGTGTAAACGCCGTATCCCTTATTTTGTAATTGTAATTCTGGGCCAAAGAGGTCCCACAAACGTAAACGTTTTGTATTTAAAATATAACACAACAACAATGAATGGCTTAGTGGGTAAAGTAAGACGCACGCCAAAACGGGTGAGTTAAATAAATCCAATCTCTCCTACCGGATTATAGGACGCAAACCAAACTTTGTTGTAACAAGAACATAAAAAAACTGATTCTCTTAATCAGGTGAATACGGTAAAGGGGCTGAGTCTGTGGTTGCCGGTGTGGTGAGTCTGTGGGTCTCTGTGTGGTGACGATGTCTATGGGTCTCTGTGGTGATGGCAATGTCGGGTGGTGGCGGGTTTAACCACACAACATTTATATATTCACGCGATCTAACCCAAACAAAACCTGTACTACGGAGTCAACAACAACGACGTGAGGGCTCTCCGACGCGCGTCTCGGTTGGGGTGAGGGTGCTTTCTGTTGTATATGTAGGTTATGAAAATTTGATGTAAATAATAAAAATTAAATGAAATTTGCATAATAATCCGACATTATGCTAATTGATGTAAGTGCATAGACTATGCTAATTCGAGAGATAATCGTATTAATTTATGCTAGTGTATGTGTGATTATGCTACTGCGAGCCGTTATGATAATTAGGCCCCGCCTCGTTGACGAGGGTCGTTTATCAATCTGGATAATGCAATTAATCGTATGCAGTTATGCAGGTACTGTGAGCATGTCACATTAAACTCGGCTGTGTTGTTTAACTTCGTATTATCGATGGGTATAATACAATTATTCTCGCTTTAACATTTACTGAGTATGTGTTAGTGTGTTCAGCCAGGTCTCCAAGTTCAGATCTCAGCACAGAATACAGTTCTTATGCATAAATTTCAGGAAAGAACACACAACACTTCCGTGTTAATCAATTTTAATGACGATAGTGATAATGACGATAATGATGACGATGGTGATAATGATGACGATGGTGATAATGATGACGATAATAACAATGGTGATGATGCGTACTTCAACAGCTCCAGCACGAGACAGTTGTGTCCGCGGAAGTGGAACGAGTGCAGGACGCGGATGACGCCGTGCAGCTCAGCACTGCCCTCCCCCTGCAGCTCCGTGATCACCTTCAGCTCCATCCTCTGCATCTCCATCTTGGTAGGGCTGCGTGCACACAGCAATTCTTTGGGTCAGTTTAACACGTAGGCTTTCGCGACCAATATCATTCATAATAAAGGTTTTTGGGTTAGATCGCGTTTATTTATAAATGCGTCGCAACCCTCCACCACCCGACACGGCCAATCAGCAAAAAAGTGTCACGTTGACAAAAGACAAACAATGCACTACTTCAGCCCACCGGTGTGTTGAAGAGTCAATCCACATTTACAGTTTGAGTACGACGTTTCGCTGGTAAATACATCCAGCATCATCAATTGCTTGATGATGGTAAATACATCCAGCATCATCAATTGCTTGATGATGCTGGATGTATTTACCAGCGAAACGTCGTACTCAAACTGTAAATGTGGATTGACTCTTCAACACACCGGTGGGCTGAAGTAGTGAATTGTTTGTCTTTTGTCAACGTGACACTTTTTTGCTGATTGGCCGTGTCGGGTGGTGGAGGGTTGCGACACATTTATAAATAAACGCGATCTAACCCAAACACCTTTATTATGAATTATTTGGGTCTCTGTGGGTCTCTATGAGTGTCTAAGGGTGTCTATGGATCTCTATGGTTGTCTCTAGTTTATAGTAGTCTTAAGAGGGTTATTATTTTAGTGAGATAGTTTCAGTTTATATTTAGAGAGTTTTACGGAGGTTATTATCATTGCTGTTTACTATTATACTCATTATTTTGTAACCATGTTGTATTTACTACCATTTATGATCTATTATTATTTTATTCATGTATAATTATTACGACTGCTCCCACTGTGTTAAGACCACCACCACCCACACCATTTCCAACCACGCCACATCACCACGACCCACCCACCCCCCCACCAACCCCATCACCCCTGCCCCAACCCACTTTCCGTGCAGTACCAGCATCTTGACAGCCACCAGGAATCCCATCTTGTGGTCCACGCACTGCAGCACCACACCCTGCCCTCTCTAGCTAATCTTCTCTTGCACCTCGAAGCCCTATTGGTGCTGATCCTGGGGTATCTAAAAAGCAGCCGAAGCAGCAGCAGCGCCGCCACAGCCAGTCAGAGTCACAATCACGATGGGAATATTTAACGCTTAGTGGTAGGAGCAGCAGTGGTCGTAGTGGTTAGTAGTTAGTAGTAGCAGTAGTGCCTGTGTGTCTGTGTGCATTTGTGTGTGTGCCTGTGTTTGTGTGTCTGTCTGTGCGAGTCTCACAGGGATATAGTTGTGGGTCTCTGTGGGTATCTCTGTGTCTGTGCATCTCACTGATATATAGCTGTGGGTCTCGATTGGTGCCTCTGTGAGTCTCTATGAGTGTCTCTGTGGATCTCTATGGGTGTCTGAATGGGCTCTGTGGGTGTCTCTGTGAGCCTCACAGGGATGTAGTTGTGGGTCGTTATGGGTGTTATCTATGGGTCTCTATAGGTGTCTCAATGGGTGTATCTATGGATGTCTGGGTCTCTGTGAGCCTCACAGGGATGTATTTGTTTTCTTGGTCGTCGTAGCCATCGTTGTAGATGCCACCGCGGGATTTGCCCTCGTCCATAGAGAAAAACCAAACTTGACAGACGTCGGCCAGCTCCTCCTCCTGGCGCTCGGTCAGGCGAGGCTCGAAGAGAGCCAGGATCGCTGCAGACGTGACAACAACAACTTAAATCATTAACTATGTTTTTTTTATTTACCGAAACAACCAAAGAGTGTTTTTACACACACCAAAAAGCCCAGCAAGTTGGCGGTTGTTGTGTGTCTGTGTGTGTGTCTGTGTGTGTGTTCTGTAGCGGTTAGCGCGCTGCGCTATGAACCTGGCGACCCGGGTTTGATTCCCGCTCACGGCCAACACCAGTGACGATTTTCTGAACCGGTCCCGGGCTTCCCCTAGGTCGACTCAGCCTCAAATGAGTACCTGGTGCGGTGTGTAAACATTGCCACTGGGGAGACAAAGGCGGTCGGGCGTGGTGCTGGCCACCCACCCCCTCGTGTACCGTTCCGGCCTTCATAGGTGCTCGCTAACAGCACTTGCCCCTACAGTCTGTTAAGGCTATATGGGGGATCTTTATCTTTGTGTTCTGTCAGACCAGGAATGTGTGCACCACAGAGTGAATCTCCCTGCGGCACAGGGGACAGGCCATGCCGCGCCGCTGCAACTCGAAGACGCAGTGGCGGCATGTGGCAAGGTTTTCGCTGTCGCCGTGAACCAACGTGCAGCTACGTGGCTCACACCGGCACACCACGCACCCACCCACAACACCACCACCACCCACAACACCACCCACAACACCACCAGCACCACCACCCATGCCACCACTACCTACACCACCACCAACCACACCACCCACACCATCACCATCCACCACCGCTACCGGCTGGAGTGTAAGAAGGAGAGGCAGTGGTGGAGGTGGTGTTGACGCTGGCACCGGCTCGCCTGTTGTCGGCCGTCACTACGGAGAATAACTTAATGAGCAGCGCTGCCACCGAGTGTCTGAGATCTCTGAGTGAGAATCCCTCCAGACAAAACACCTCCTCCAGGGGGTCCCTGCCACACCTCACCAGGTACTGCCTCTCTTCATCGTAAAGTCGCCTCCGCTTGATGTACTGTTCCACGTAGTGGAACACCTGTACCACCGTGAATGTGTCGCCCTAGGCACCGACCGAATGCAGCAGAGGAATCATCCGAGGCACCGGCTTCAGGAGAATGTTCCTGCGAGCTTGTCAGAGACATGGACAATTCCATGCACTGTATGTGTTCTGTATTTGTACGTGGATAGTAACGAGAGTGGATGTGCATTCACTCCGAGTCTTTACTGTGTCGTTAAACAGCATTGGGTACACAATGACGTGAAACTTTACATCTACCCTACCTCTGTGCTCCATGCCGAAAAGCCACTGCAGTGGTAATAAAACTGCAACGCATTTTATTCATCAACCTGCATTTTCTTATTTTTCCCAAATTTTAACCTGGGTTGGGCTGTCGCCATCCTGCCCTGGAACCAATTATTAATTCGTGTCTCTAGCAGTCCATTGCAGGCCTTGTGTTAGAGAATGGCTCACTGAAGCTGATATCACAGAGCTACTTCTAATTACCCTTCAAACGCCCTCTGGTCCACAGTAAAGAGCAGCACCCTCCCACCTGTCCTTTAAGTAGGAGTAACGTTGGTCATAACAACGTTTTTTTCGATGAAATTTATCCAAATTAAGTGCAGAACCACATTGCAGCCATGTAATGGTTTATTTTGTGCTGTCAATGACGACTGGGCTGAGATCATTAGCTCGCTAGAATTGAGAACCTGCTTTGATCACAGGCGGTGTGGATTCAAACCCAAGTACTCCGTGGTGCCTGGTCAGTGCTATGACCTCTGGGTCACTTAGCCGCCTCCAAACACCCCCCATGTCAAATACATAAGCAGCAACCTGTATCGTGGGCAGCAGCATTCTTTGAATACTCTGTCAAAAAATGTTTATTGTGGAGTGGTGGCACAATTCCGCAATTGCTTTCTCATACCTCTGGTGACAGGAAGAATTTCTACAAGACGGAGTTCTAGAGAACCCCTTTACTCGATGTTTTGGTCTACTATTCCACACTGGGCAGATGAAGAGGAAGTAGTACCTACACTTTAACACACCGCATCCGCAGCCCCTCTCCTAAGTGGGCGTCCCCAGCCCGAATGCTCGCAGGAAGCCCTCCTAGCCTCCCTGCTCGACGAGCCAGGCCCCGCACGCGTTCACCAGCAGGGCGTCCACCGCGTCCATCACGGCCGCCGTCTTCTCCACGTCGCGCAGACGTATGCAGTCGACCAGCCTCTTTGCGAGGGAGGAGCGAGCAGAGCACCACCAGGACCACCACGCGGCTCCGGCTCGCAGAGCCGTCGTGGAGGACTTCCCAGGCCACGTCCACGAGCAGCCGGCGGGGCCCTCGGTGCTCCACCCGCTCCTCCGCGTGGCTCACCAGAACGGAGTTTCTGAACCACGCGAGGAACAGGTCTCCCAGGCAGTTGACCACCTCCTGCGCCAGCTGTGCTGGCTGAACCTTCTGCAGCTGCTGGAGCTGCAGCTGCTCCTGCACCTGCAGCTACTCCTGCACCTACATCTACTCCGTCTGTGTCGCCATGTGAGCCATGTAGCCGGCGATCAGATTCGCTATCAAGACGCTCAACAGCTGCAGCGCCTCCTTCTTTTCCTCACCTTCCTCCTCCCCCTCGTTTTCCTCCTCCCCCTCCTCCTCCTCCTCCTCCCCCTCCTCCTCCACTTTCAAAACAAAGAGTGAGGACATAATATCAATAACCCGGGAATTTTATAGTGACCTCTTCTTTCCTGATAAAACGTCTATGCCTGCCCAGAATTTCCTAAAGAGCTCGGTGAAAGTACTGTCCTCCAGCAGGGCGTTGCTGAAGTGCCAGTAGGCCTCACCACTTGGTGTTCCACGCAGCCTGAGGTCCAGCAGGATCAGGCTGTGGTCTGTTAGTGATGCAGCCCCTGATGTCAGCAGTCAGAATGCTCGAGACAAGACTTCTGGAGATGTAGAAACGGTCGATCCTGGACTGTGTAGCTGGTTCATTGCCCCGTGTCCGCGTGAAGGTGAAGCTTCGCCGCCTAGGGTGGTGCAGCCGCCACACGTCCACCAGATCGGAGGCGTCCAGAAGGGCTTGGACCTCTCCCCGGAGATTGGCGTTGCAGTGCCCCTTCCCTGTGTGGTCGAGAGCATCCAGCGTGCAGTTGTAGTCACCTCCCGTGACCACAAACTCGTCCCCTGGAATGCCACCGAGGTGGTTCCGCAGAAGTTGCAGGAACCCGGGTCTCTCACTGTCAGTGGTGGGAGCGTACACGTTGACGAGGTGGATGGCGGTGACGCCGACCTGCACCGTGAGGTCCAGGATCCTCCCCTTGATCACCTCCACCTGGCTGACGGTGTCGGGGGAAAAGTTTGGTGACAGCACGGTTGCTACTCCTGAGGAGGTGTTGCTGAAGTGGCTGATGAAGGGCTTCGCTCTCCACTCCGTCCTCCAGGCAACGTCATTGTCCATGGCGAGATGGGTCTCCTGCACGAACAGCACGGAGACCTTATGCTGCTTTGCAAGGTATCCTACGTAGTATATTCTCAGCGCCCCTCTGCACCCATTCATGTTCAGGGAGGCGTTGCGCAACGTCATTGTGAGTGAGTCGCCCGCCTGTTCCAATGAGTCACCTTGCTGAGGAGGCTCCTTACCCTGGACGTCTCCAGGTCTCTCGATTGTTTTCCTTCCTGCTGGAGCTCTGTGAGGATGCGTCAGAGGGAGACCTCTATGGCGTCTGGCTCGCCATCTTGTCAAGGCCTCCATCACCTTGTTTGGTTTCCTGGGGGTCTCTTTGAAGAATCTCCACAGGTCTTCCTGGCAGAAGATGGGTGCCCGCGAAGATGACCTCTTTGAGACCTGGTTGGTTTCGCTACCCACACGGAGGTCATCATCCGAGTCCCCCTTCTTGCTTCCATGCCCTGCATGTGGGGGCCAAGAGTCGGGGGCCCATGGTTGGCTCCATGTGGCCTCCCCCAGGGGCCGTGGCAGGTGGAATGCTACCGCACGCCTCTTCCACATTAGCAGGGCACTCTGCGAGGCTTGCAGGGTGTCCTTATTCTGTCTTTTTAATTCTGGGCCAAAGAGGTCCCATAAACGTAAACGTGTTGTATTTAAAATATAACACAAACAACAGCAATGAATGGCTTAGTGGGTAAAGTAAGACGCACCCCAAAACCGGTGAGTTAAATAAATCTGATCTTTCCTATTACCGGATTATAGGACGCAAACCAAACTTTGTTGTAACAAGAACATAGAAAAAACTGAGTCTCTTAATCAGGTGAATACGGTAAAGGGGCTGAGTCTGTGGGTGTCAGTGTGGTGAGTCTGTGGGTCTCTGTGTGGTGAGTCTGTGGGTCTCTGTGTGGTGATGGCCATGTCGGGTGGTGGCGGGTTTAACGACACAAAATTAATATATTCACGCGATCTAACCCAAACAAAGCCTGTACTACGGATTCAACAACAATGACATGAGGGTTCTCCGACGCGCGTCTCGGTTGGGGTGAGGGTGCGGTCGCGCCGTCTCCTCCGTACGGATTGTTTCTTCCTTTCCCAACTGCGATGTTCTCGCTCTCTCCTCTCTTTTTGTCTCCACCGTCGCCAACCGTCGGAGCTCGGCATCCGCGGCCCCTCTACTAGGTGGGCGTCCCCAGCCCGAATTCTCGCAGGAAGCCCTCCCAGCCTCTCTGCTCGACGAACCAGGCCCAGCACGCGTTCACCAGCAGGGCGGCCACCACGTCCGTCACTGCCGCCGTCTTCTCCGCGTCACTCAGACGTACGCAGTCCACCAGCCTCTTCGCGAGGGAGGAGCGAGCAGAGCACCACCAGGACCACCACGCGGCCCCAGCTCGCGAAGACGTCACGGAGGACCTCCCAGGCCACGTCCACGAGCAGCCGGCGGGGCCCTCGGTGCTCCACGCGCTCCTCCGCGTGGCTCACCAGAACAGAGTCTCTGAACCGCGCGAGGAACAGGTCCCCAGGCAGTTGACCACCTCCTGCACCAGCTGTGCTGGCTGAACCTTCTGCAGCTGCTGGACCTGCAGCTGCTCCTGCACCTGCAGCTACTCTGTCTGTTTCGCTAGGTGAGCCATGAAGCCCGCGATCAGATTCGCTGTCAAGACAGTCAAGAGCTGCAGCGCCTCCTTTTTCTTCCTCCCCCTCACCTTCTTCTTCCTCCTCCTCCACTCATAAAACAAAGAGTGAGGACATAATATCAATAACCTGGGAATTTTATAGTGACCTCTTCTCTCCTGATAAAACGTCTATGCCTGCCCAGAATTTCCTAAAGAGGTCGGTGAACGTACTGTCCTCCAGCAGGGCGTTGTTGAAGTGCCAGTAGGCCGCAGCACTTGGTGTTCCACGCAGCCTAAGGTCCAGCAGGATCAGGCTGTGGTCTGTTAGTGGTGCAGCCCTGATGTCAGCAGGCAGAATGCTCGAGACAAGACTTCTGGAGATATAGAAGCGGTCGATGCTGGACTGGGTAGCTGGTTCATTGCCCCTTGTCCTCGTGTAGGTGAAGCTTCGCCGCCTCGGGTGGTGAAGCTGCCACACGTCCACCAGATCGGAGGGGTCCAGAAGGGCTTGGAGCTCTCCCCAGAGCTTGGCGTTGCAGTGACCCTTCCCTGTACGGTCGAGAGCATCCAGCGTGCAGTTGTAGTCACCTCCCATGACCACAAACTCGTCCTCTGGAATGCCACCGAGGTGGTTCCGCAGAAGTTGCAGGAACCCGGGTCTCTCACTGTCAGTGGTGGGAGCGTACACGTTGACGAGGTGGATGGCGGTGTTGCCGACCTGCGCCCGGACGTCCAGGACCCTCCCCTTGATCACCTCCACCTGGCTGACGGTGTCAGGAGTGAAGTTTGGTGACAGCACAGTTGCTACTCCTGAGGAGGTGTTGCTGAAGTGGCTGAAAAAAGGCTCCCATTTTCCACTCCGTCCTCCAGGCAACCTCATCGTCCATGTCGAGATGGGTCTCCTGCACGAACAGCACAGAGACATTATGCTGCTTTGCAAGGGACGCTGCGTAGTATCTTCTCAGCGCCTCTCGGCACCCATTCATGTTCAGGGAGGCGATGCGCAGTGTCATTGTGAGCGAGTGGCCCGCCTGTTCCAATCAGTCACCTTGCTGAGACGGCTCCTTACCCTGGACCTCTCCAGGTCTCTCGATTGTTGTCCTTCCTGCTGGAGCTCCCCTAGGATGCGTCTGAGGGAGACTTCTATGGCGTCTGGCTCGCCATCCTGACAAGGCCTCCATCACTTTGTTTGGTTTCCTGTGGGTCTCTTCGAAGAATCTCCACAGGTCTTCCTGGCAGAAGATGGTGCCCGCGAAGATGACCTCTTTGAGACCTGGCTGGTTTCGCTACCCACACGGAGGTCATAATCCGAGTCCCCCTTCTTGCTTCCATGCCCTGCATGTGGGGGCCAAGAGTCGGGTGCCCATGGTTGGCTCCATGTGGCCTCTGTTGTATATGTGGGTGTGTGAAAATTGATGAAAAATAATTAAAATTAAATGAAATTCGAAATTTGCATAATTAATCCGAAATTATGCTAATTTGTGTACTTATGCGTGTAACTATGCTAATTAGAGAGGTAATCGTATTAATTTATACGAGTGGGTGTGGCTGTGTTAATGATAGCCTTTATGATAATCAGGCCCCGCCTCGTTGACGAGGTTGGGTTATCAATCAGGATAACGCAATCAATCGTGTGCCGTTACGCTAGTGTCAATTCGGCCTCGTTGTCTAACTTCGTATTATTGATCAGCATAATACAATGATTCTCGCTTTAACACTCCCCGAGTGTTCATATTTTAGGTCCCATGTTCACATCGTTCGTTTTAGTTTAATGAGTGTGGATTGGTGTGTTTATAGTTTAGGTTCCCGAGTTCATATCTCGTCGCAGGATACAGATCTTATGCAAAAACTTCAGGAAAGAATCACACGACCACTTCTGTATTAATCAATTTATTTTCTAATTAAACCTTAACTATAATATGTATGTGACTCTCAATCTCGGAACTTCAAAACGGTATCCACAAGGTATCAAGACAGTATCATCAACGACTGTACGATTTCACTTTGATAACACATGGACCCCGCATAAAGCGATTGCTGTTAGTGAGAGAGAGAGTCAGAATATGCAAATGCTATGTTACACAAAAGCTTATACATTATAATATGAACGATCATTATGCTTGAAATAGTCAGCACATTATCACAGGCGACTGATTAACATGCAACGGTATTCATATAAAAAAGACAATCAAACAGTTATTATTTCCAAAGGCATGAATGTAACAACAGATCCACCGGACAGACTATAAGATTATCGAAATGGCTTAGTGTGAGGGTATGCGGCGGAATGTGTTATCTCACGGGAGATTAATTAATTAATTCGTGAATAAGAATGTATGATCAGAAAATCGGTTTAGCACGATTCCTCCCCGGGAGCGTAGCTCCGTGGCGAAGGTGCCAAGGGTTAATTCGTATTGATGGATCGGTTGGTAACTTATGCGATTAGAAGTACAGTCCAAAACAAAATATTAAAGAGGGAAATTATGAATATACTTATAAATGACGGACTGTTATCACACGATCGATGCTTCCACAGCCAGATGGTTCACGGACTTGAGTGTTCGCTTCTGGTTAAGGACCTGTGTATGTTTGAGTGATATGAATTGTTTTGAATAGTCAGTGTTTGGAATTAATTATTTGCGTTGCCATATGCTGAAGTTGGCATCGCTTGTAGGAAAAGTAGCCTCGCTCCCTTTAGAGCGGTGAGGTGTGTGGGAGTGCATCATACGAATCGCCGCCCTCCTCCACGCAGCAGCCAGCCTCTGTCCACGGGGGAGAGTTGCTTGATCGCTCTCAGTTCTGCTCAGTGGACACCTCTCTCCACTGCTGGATGAGCTGCGCGATCACGCTCGTGCTGGTTCGCTGACAGCAGTTTCTCTCCGCTGTTGGATGAGCTGCATCGGCACGCTCCCTCTCTCTGGGTGGAGAACTCGAACGTGCTCGTTGCTGGTTTGCTGAAAGCAGGTTTTTCTCCACTGCTGGATGACTCAAGTCGCACGTGCTCTTGCTCTGGTTTGCAGAAGCTCTTGCTTGGTGCGTCGGTCGCTCTGCAGCTGGACTCAATGTAGAATAATCTTTCAGCAATACTCTGTCTTTCAGCTCTTGGAAATCACACTAGGTGACGCCTCACTACCTTGCGAGTCTTGCCAACGTCAGTGGGTAGCGACGGGGCCACTTTGGCTTCTGCTCGCCGCCTCCTGCTCTGCAGCTCGCCGGCTGGCGACCTGTTGCTCTCGTTCCCGATTGGAACTGCTCCTGAGCCGGCCCACTGGTCGAACTCCCCGCGTTCCGACCTCCTCCGATTCGAACTCCCCGAGTTCCGATCCCCCTGGTAGAACTCCCCGAGTTCCGACCCCTCCGAGTCGAACTGTCTCCCGAGAGTCGACCCCCCCCGGTCGAACTCTGGTGAGCCGACCCCCCCCGGGTCGAACTCTTCCGAGTTGCTCCTCCGAGGCGAACTGTCTCCCGAGAGTCGACCCCCCGGTCGAACTCTGGTGAGCCGACCCCCCCCCCCCCCCCCCCAGTCGAACTGAGGTTTCAATGCTCAGGATCCTCTTTTTATGCCCAAAAATCCTGCCCACAAGGCGAGGTTTCTTTCGATTTTTGCTGTGTCAGGGTTTGTCCGTATGTATCTGCGTCCGTGTGTGTGTCCGTACATGTGTCAGTGTGTGTCCTTGTGTGGATCACCCACGGTATATTCCGTTGTCATACTCCTACCATAAAACCCACAATTAAAACAATCAAATGTTATAAATTGTCTCGAAGGCGCCTCTCTGTCTGGGTGCACAACCTGAGGGAGGGGCGATATTCCCTCCGACTTTCACCGACGCACAAAGAAATGGTTAAAAAGTTTTAAGTTAACATTTCATTTCATCAGAGTTCCATAGTTATGATTCTGTATTAATCCAAGGTCTGAGTCAGCTTCTCGTTGTGGTGTTTGACTCGTGTTTCCCCAAGTGTATACACACTCCTACCCCGCGCTGCAGGGATACAAAGACGGTCGGGATTTGTCTTTCTCTCCGACCCTGGGTTTAACATCACCCTTTGCTTACGTTGCAGTTTTGCTGTGCGCTTGCATTTATTTTCCTCTCTACTCTTACTTTAACCCTGCATATTATTTGCGTATGGGTGGAGGCTAGAGCATTTATGTTGACTTAGGAAAACCTGATTGTTATAGGCTTCGGGTCAAGTCGTATAGACATTATTAAAATATGGAAATACATTTCATATTAAATTAATAGACGGGTGATGGTTACATTGACGTAGCTTGTGGCAGGGTTCAATTGAAGTGGGTGTGAAGATCAATAACTTTAGCCTACCCTGTCGTTAAATTCCGACTTTAAGTTACTTTAATAGTAATGCAGAACCAATTAGCTTTTTTTGACTTAACTAGATCTAGGCTAACGCAACCTCCCAGTGACCCTGGCTTTGTGTTTACGTCAGCCCTTTGCAATCCACTGCGCTCTGCTCTCTATCTGCTCCCTCTGACCCTGGGAGGGCTCTGAACGTCAAAATCGTGTTAGTGGGTCAAGGTAAATATGACCCCCACATGCCATGCTGAGGCCTGGTTTGGTGTTTTTATTCATTATTAAAATTAAAAGAAACAATAGAAATATGTATCTATATGTATTGAAAAATTACTTGTTAATATTAAGATGGAAAAGGTGCCTAGATACAACATTCCGCCCTTTTAAAAATGATCGGTGGTCAATTGGCCACGGGTCATTTTTAAAACAAAGAATCTATGTACTTTTCCATCATGAATCATCAATATTACTCAAGTAATTTTTCCTTACAACGCGCGCACGTCACAACTTATGATTACATTTGAAATAAGAAAAGAAATACTAAAAGGAAGGTAAAACAAGGGGAAATTGTTTAACTGGCTACATGTTATAGGAGATGTCGTTATTCCATGTACCCACGATCAATACTGTCCGCAATCGAAATACATTTTCGGGTTTGACCAGTGGGAAATTCAACAAAAATCCCACCTGTCCGGTCTGGGAGTCCCCATGTATGGGTGTGGCTGTACCCATTTTAAAGTCAATTTGTATCTGTGTTGTACTGATTGTTTCCAGGGATGCTAATGGTATCACATTTTTTTTTAGTGTTGGAGTTACCAGATATGAAGGAAATTGTCCTTGGAGAAGATCACTGATGCTGCCGCTGGTGCAATGCAACAAGTCTTTGGATCAACTATTGAATTTGCTGTCGAGTATTCTCTTCTTCGTACAGATCTCGGATTGCGAAACCCAATTCTTGGATTGTTAAGTTAACCATGGCGGAGTGCAGGTTAACGAGAACCACGGTGTCTCTCTGACTTTCTCATGTTACCTCTCTGCCACCTTGTACCAAGTCATTGATAACCTGACTGACTCTTTTAGTCACGAGTGTATCATATCTCTCATGGCCAGGTATCTTAGAGTTACCGATGACCCTTCCATGCAACATCATCACATCATCGTCCCGGCTCATCGTCGTGATGGCTTTGGCCTAATGAACATGGCTCACTGGTTCGTATCGGTAATTTATTTTATCACTCCCTTTCCATGTGAGATTGTGTGGCGTGAAGTTATGCTGTGCGTAACCAGGATCAACATACACCACGAGTTTCCGTACTCGACTGTTGGGGTCATTTGTATTCTCCGCAGCCCTGTGCACATCTGCTGCCTCTGGGAGTCGATTTGACTCTGGGCCACGATTCCCTTCTGCGCTACGATTCGATTCCGTGCCACGATTCGATTCTGGGTCACGATTCGATTCCGTGCTTTTGAGTATGCTGTGTTTCAACACAATTCCCGATCCGTCACGGATATTCTTCTCCTCCACTTCAACACTCTGATCTCCATCCCTCCTTAGTGTGCCCGAGCACAATTTAACATCCAAAGGCTGATGTCTGCATTCATCTGCCTCTTCCACAGTACACTCACGCACTTCCGCGACACAAGGGATGGCATTTATATTTACCAGACAATCAGGTTTTCCTTCCCCTCCCTGCGGTTGGTTATCATCTCCTGTAGGATCACACTTTAATGCAGTTATGTTTCCCTGCTCGATAGGTGTGTCAATTACGGGAGCAACACTTGCGCTCTCCACCACATTATCAGAACTGGTGCCCGACGCATTTATTGTTTCCCAATCATTGGGACCCTCCTGGTTTACCTTGTCAACCGCAGCCTGCTTAATTTTTTTAACGAGTCCATAATTTCCCTGCAGCTCCACGGACACCACTCTCACTGAAAGCTCCCTCTCAACCAATGTGATTGATTCATCACGTGCCCGTGTCATTTTTTGTGTCTCAGCCAAGCTCACGCCTGTCTCCCTATTCCTCATGCCTCTGCTCTCTCCTGGTAAAACTGGTGGGGGAATCGATCGGAAGTGGGCCGATTGTGTTTGATCCCTCGTGTGTCGTGGCATTGGGACCCGGCATGATTCTGCTCTTGGTCTACACACACCGCGATTCTCGCAAATATGCGTCCCTGCACACTGTGATCGCTCCCAGCCTGCGGGCCATTGCCTCGCTGGTGGTGCTGTGTTTCTGCTCACGTGATTTTTATTTCCCTCTGAAACGCTGGTTACATCATCCCTCTCTCTGGGTGTCGTAGAACTATTGTCTTTAGCTCTGTGCGCCTTATCTGTGCGCCTTATCCTCTATATGGTGTAAGGAGGCTGTTTCTGGATTCAATACCATTCCCACAATTTCTGTAATCTCTGGACTCAAAGACCCGAAAAACATAACTTTGAACCTTTTGTCACCTTCGTGATACTGATCCACATCACCCGCGTAGTACGCTCTTTTAAACCGTAGGAGGTAATCTCGCGGATCCTCGTCTGCGCACTGGGTCATAGATTTTGCAGCATTAAATCCCTCAGACCATGTTAAATATTCTCCAAACTTCCGGCTCACTGCCAGGCTCAGCTTTTTGAAATCGTTCCGAACCTTGTATGAAAGCGACTTTACCCATGGTATAGACTGCTCGTGCAAGCTTCGTCTCAGTAAACTGGCTTTCTCATTCGTTTTCCTCAAACCCCTGATCACTGCTTCTGCTTCTACCGTTGCGATGTGAGCGTGTATGTCTCTGTTCCTATCGTGTGGATCAAAGTAGGGAATTCTGACGAGAGCCTTGTCCATCAATTTCAGAGTTTTACTACTGAATGAGTATTCGGACAGTTGATCATCGTCAGAGGCGTCTGTTCCTGAGGAGTGCTCACTCGAGCTGTCACCATCACGGTGGCGCTGCTTAACATAACTTTTGTAGTGCCTTTTGCACCTGTAACGTGAGTCAACTTTGCTCGGTGACTCCTGCTTATCCCATGGCTCATGCTTGTGTGATGTGCGTCTTTCTGGAAAGTAATCTCTGCCATAGGTTCCACGTCGGTCGTGCTTGCGTGGAATGTGTCTACCAAATGAGCTGTCTCTGTCATGTCGCTCGTCTTGCCCCAGCTCCGCCCTTTTTTGCTCGATCAGTACAGAATATCCTGCTGACTTAGTGTTAATATTTTTTTCCTCTCTACCCTCGAAGTTGTCAGTCCTATGTTTTCCTATTTTCATCCGTATCTCTCCCTCCCCTCTCTCGAGTCGCGAGGGGGAATCTCTGTCAAAACCACTTTGATTGGTAGCCACACCTCCTGTGTGACCTGTCTCTGGTTTACGTCCGCGTGGCTCGGAGTGTGGTAAACTGTTACTCCCGTATGTGTTATGTGTATCAACATCTGGGGGTTTCGCTGGTGCATTCAGCGCCGACTCTTTTTCTCTCACGAGGGCGTGCAGACGCTCAACCTCCTCTATTAGGGACAGTTTCTCCTTCCTTTCCCTGTCAAATTTTTCCCCAGTCCATAATCTTTCTCTGTATGTCTGTGTGAGGAGATACGAGTCTAACCTTGCTATTTCTGCAATTTTTACGTCACGTTTGGCTTTGCTACATTTCATCACATCCTTAAGTAGTTTCCTCCTATGTGCCTTAACATCTTCTATATGTCTCCCCTCCCATACGTCTCTCTGCTCTGTCTGCTGTCTAGCAGTCCGTCCAGTACGTTTTAACACAAATTCACGATATTGTTTTTCCATAGATTCTATCTCCTCTTCGGAGGTCCATTCTGTATCAGTGTTATGCGTTGGGATGTCACCCTCAGAACGTTGCGGGTCATGTGCCATCTCTATTACGTAGTGTAGTTAATAGACCTAAGAGTGTATCATAACTCTAGTCTCTTATGTGTGGCGTGAGTTACTCTGGAATTCCACTTCAGAGTACATATAAAAACATTCGTATCACAGGATGTGTTGGTTCAACTCGAGCAAATAATCTTACCCCCACTGTCTTTGTTATCCACTGCTACTCTGGTATTTTCCTTCAGAGTGCGTTTTTTTGTTTGTTTACACCGTTTACAGTCACAGGGCAATGTTAGTTCACAATACCTTGATTAATACAACAGTGATTCGTTCCTTAATTTAAGCATAAACTGTCTGCGAGAGATCCCGGATACGAGCCCCCAATTTGTTGTATATGTGGGTGTGTGAAAATTGATGAAAAATAATTAAAATTAAATGAAATTCGAAATTTGCATAATTAATCCGAAATTATGCTAATTTGTGTACTTATGCGTGTAACTATGCTAATTAGAGAGGTAATCGTATTAATTTATACGAGTGGGTGTGGTTGTGTTAATGATAGCCT
Organism: Petromyzon marinus; assembly: GCF_048934315.1. NCBI lineage: Eukaryota > Metazoa > Chordata > Hyperoartia > Petromyzontiformes > Petromyzontidae > Petromyzon > Petromyzon marinus. The sequence continues at coordinate 14,905,713 of NC_133689.1, forward strand.
TTATTTTAGGTCCCATGTTCACATCGTTCGCATTAGTTTAATGAGTGTGGATTGGTGTGTTTATAGTTTAGGTTCCCGAGTTCATATCTCGTCGCAGGATACAGATCTTATGCAAAAACTTCAGGAAAGAATCACACGACCACTTCTGTATTAATCAATTTATTTTCTAATTAAACCTTAACTATAATATGTATGTGACTCTCAATCTCGGAACTTCAACACGGTATCCACACGGTATCAAGACAGTATCATCAACGACTGTACGATTTCACTTTGATAACACATGGACCCCGCATAAAGCGATTGCTGTTAGTGAGAGAGAGAGTCAGAACATGCAAATGCTATGTTACACAAAAGCTTATACATTATAATATGAACGATCATTATGCTTGAAATGGTCAGCACATTATCACAGGCGACTGATTAACATGCAACGGTATTCATATAAAAAGACAATCAAACAGTTATTATTTCCAAAGGCATAAATGTAACAACAGATCCACCGGACAGACTATAATATTACCGAAATGGCTTAGTGTGAGGGTATGCGGCGGAACGTGTTATCTCACGGGAGATTAATTAATTAATTAATTCGTGAATAAGAATGTATGATCAGAAAATCGGTTTAGCACGATTCCTCCCCGGGACCGTAGCTCCGTGGCGAAGGTGCCAAGGGTTAATTCGTATTGATAGATCGGTTGGTAACTTATGCGATTAGAAGTACAGTCCAAAACAAAATATTAAAGAGGGAAATTATGAATATACTTATAAATGACGGACTGTTATCACACGATCGATGCTTCCACAGCCAGATGGTTCACGGACTTGAGTGTTCGCTTCTGGTTAAGGACCTGTGTATGTTTGAGTGATATGAATTGTTTTGAATAGTCAGTGTTTGGAATTAATTATTTGCGTTGCCATATGCTGAAGTTGGCATCGCTTGTAGGAGAAGTAGCCTCGCTCCCTTTAGAGCGGTGAGGTGTGTGGGAGTGCATCATACGAATCGCCGCCCTCCTCCACGCAGCAGCCAGCCTCTGTCCACGGGGGAGAGTTGCTTGATCGCTCTCAGTTCTGCTCAGTGGACACCTCTCTCCACTGCTGGATGAGCTGCGCGATCACGCTCGTGCTGGTTCGCTGACAGCAGTTTCTCTCCGCTGTTGGATGAGCTGCATCGGCACGCTCCCTCTCTCTGGGTGGAGAACTCGAACGTGCTCGTTGCTGGTTTGCTGAAAGCAGGTTTTTCTCCACTGCTGGATGACTCAAGTCGCACGTGCTCTTGCTCTGGTTTGCAGAAGCTCTTGCTTGGTGCGTCGGTCGCTTTGCAGCTGGACTCAATGTAGAATAATCTTTCAGCAATACTCTGTCTTTCAGCTCTTGGAAATCACACTAGATGACGCCTCACTACCTTGCGAGTCTTGCCAACGTCAGTGGGTAGCGACGGGGCCACTTTGGCTTCTGCTCGCCGCCCCCTGCTCTGCAGCTCGCCGGCTGGCGACCTGTTGCTCTCGTTCCCGATTGGAACTGCTCCTGAGCCGGCCCACTGGTCGAACTCCCCGCGTTCCGACCTCCTCCGATTCGAACTCCCCGAGTTCCGACCCCCCTGGTAGAACTCCCCGAGTTCCGACCCCTCCGAGTCGAACTGTCTCCCGAGAGTCGACCCCCCCCGGTCGAACTCTGGTGAGCCGACCCCCCCCGGGTCGAACTCTTCCGAGTTGCTCCTCCGAGTCGAACTGTCTCCCGAGAGTCGACCCCCCGGTCGAACTCTGGTGAGCCGACCCCCCCCCCCCAAGTCGAACTGAGGTTTCAATGCTCAGGATCCTCTTTTTATGCCCAAAAATCCCTTCACTCGGATCCTGCACACAAGGCGAGGTTTCTTTCGATTTTTGCTGTGTAAGGATTTGTCCGTATGTATCTGCGTCCGTGTGTGTGTGTCCGTACATGTGTCAGTGTGTGTCCTTGTGTAGATCACCCACGGTATATTCCGTTGTCATACTCCTACCATAAAACCCACAAGTAAAACAATCAAATGTTATAAATTGTCTCGAAGGCGCCTCTCTGTCTGGGTGCACAACCTGGAGGGAGGGGTGATATTCCCTCCGACTTTCACCGACGCACAAAGAAATGGTTAAAAAGTTTTAAGTTAACATTTCATTTCATCAGAGTTCCATAGTTATGATTCTGTATTAATCCAAGGTCTGAGTCAGCTTCTCGTTGTGGTGTTTGACTCGTGTTTCCCCAAGCGTATACACACTCCTACCCCGCGCTGCAGGGATACAAAGACGGCCGGGATTTCCCTTTCTCTCCGACCCTGGGTTTAACATCGCCCTTTGCTTACGTTGCAGTTTTGCTGTGCGCTTGCATTTCTTTTCCTCTCTACTCTTACTTTAACCCTGCTTATTATTTGCGTATGGGTGGAGGCTAGAGCATTTATGTTGACTTAGGAAAACCTGATTGTTATAGGCTTCGGGTCAAGTCGTATAGACATTATTAAAATATGGAAATACATTTCATATTAAATTAATAGACGGGTGATGGTTACATTGACGTAGCTTGTGGCAGGGTTCAATTGAAGTGGGTGTGAAGATCAATAACTTTAGCCTACCCTGTCGTTAAATTCCGACTTTAAGTTGCTTTAATAGTAATGCAGCACCAATTAGCTTTTTTGACTTAACTAGATCTAGGCTAACGCAACCTCCCAGTGACCCTGGCTTTGTGTTTACGTCAGCCCTTTGCAATCCACTGCGCTCTGCTCTCTATCTGCTCCCTCTGACCCTGGGAGGGCTCTGAACGTCAAAATCGTGTTAGTGGGTCAAGGTAAATATGACCCCCACATGCCATGCTGAGGCCTGGTTTGGTGTTTTTATTCATTATTAAAATTAAAAGAAACAATAGAAATATGTATCTATATGTATTGAAAAATTACTTGTTAATATTAAGATGGAAAAGGGGCCTAGATACAACACCTCCCCCAGGGGCCGTGGCAGGTGGAATGCTACCACACGCCTCTTCCACAGTAGCAGAGCACTCTGCGAGGCTTGCAGTGTGTCCTTATTCTGTCTTTTTAATTCTGGGCCAAAGAGGTCCCATAAACGTAAACGTGTTGTATTTAAAATATAACACAAACATAACAACAATGATGAATGGCTTAGTGGGTAAAGTAAGACGCACCCCAAAACGGGTGAGCTTAATAAATCCGATCTCTCCTATTACCGGATTATAGGATGCAAACCAAACTTTGTTGTATCAGTGTGGTGAGTCTGTGGGTCTTTGTGTGGTGACGATCTCTCTGGGTCTCTGTGTGATGATGGCCGTGTCGGGTGGTGGCGGGTTTAACAACACAACATTATGAGATTCACGAGATCTAACCCAAACAAGACCTGTACTACGGAGTCAACAACAACGACATGAGGGCTCTCCGACGCGCGTCGCGGTTGGGGTGAGGGTGAGGTCGCGCCGTCTCCTCCGTACGGATTGTTTCTTCTTTTCCCAACTGCGACGTTCTCGCTCTCTCCTCTCTTTTTGTCTCCACCGTCACCAATCGTCGGAGCTCGGCATCCGCGGCCGCTCTCCTAGGTGGGCGACCCCAGCCCGAATTCTCGCCTGAAGCCCTCCCAGCCTCCCTGCTCAACGAGCCAGGCCCCGCACGCGTTCACCAGCAGGGCGGCCACCGCGTCCGTCACGGCCACCGTCTTCTCCGCGTCGCTCAGACGTAAGCAGTCCACCAGCCTCTTCGCGAGGGAGGAGCGAGCAGAGCACCACCAGGACCACCACGCGGCCCCAGCTCGCGGAGCCATCGCGGAGGACCTCCCAGGCCACGTCCACGAGCAGCCGGAGGAGCCCTCGGTGCACCACCCGCTCCTCCGTGTGGCTCACCAAGTCCAGAACGGAGTCTCTGAACCGCACGAGGAACAGGTCTGCCAGGCAGTTGACCACCTCCTGCACCAGCTGTGCTGGCTGAACCTCCTGCAGCTGCTGAACCTTCTGCACCTTCTGCAGCTGCTCCTGCAACTGCAGCCACTCCGTCTGTGTCGCTAGGTGAGCCATGAAACCGGCGATCAGATTCGCTGTCAAGAAGGTCAGCAGCTGCAGCACCTCCTTCTCTTCCTCCCCCTCATTTCCCACCTCCTCCTCCTCCTCCCCCTGTCTCCTTCCACCTCCCTGTGTCTCCCTCCTCCCCCGGTCTCCTTCCTGCTCCCCGTGTTTCCCTCCTTCCCCCGTCTCCCTCCTCCCTGTGTCTCCCTCCTCCTTTTCCTTTTTTGCTGATGAAGTTTTTCTATTTCCACGAGGTGGTAACACCATATCCCTTATTCTGTAATTGTAATTCTGGGCCAAAGAGGTCCCACAAATGTAAACATTTTGTATTTAAAATATAACACAAACATAACAACAATGAATAGCTTAGTGGGTAAAGTAAGACGCACCCCAAAACGGGTGAGTTAAATCAATCCGATCTATCCTACTACCGGATTATAGGACGCAAACCATACTTTGTTGTAACAAGAACATAAAAAAACTGAGTCTCTTAATCAGGTGAATACGGTAAAGGGGCTGAGTCTGTGGTTGACAGTGTGGTGAGTCTGTGGGTCTCTGTGTGGTGACGATGTCTATGGGTCTCTGTGTGGTGATGGCCGTGTCGGGTGGTGGCGAGGTATAACAACACAACATTTATATATTCACGCGATCTAACCCAAACAAAACCTGTACTACGGAGTCAACAACAACGACATGAGGGCTCTCCGACACGCGTCACGGTTGGGGTGAGGTTGCGGTCTGTTGTATATGTAGGTTATGAAAATTTGATGAAAATAATAAAAATTAAATCAAATTTGAAATTTGCATAATTATCCGAAAAAATGTTAATTTGCTGTAATTTATGCGCATAAACTATGCGAATGCGAGAGAGAATCGTATTAATTTATGCTAGTGTATGTGTGATTATGCTACTGCGAGCCGTTATGATAATTAGGCCCCGCCTCGTTGACGAGGGTCGGTTTTCAATCGGGTTAATGCAATTAATCATATGCAGTTATGCAGGTACTTGAGCATGTCAGATTAAACTCGGCTGTGTTGTTTAACTTTGTACTATCGATCAGTATAATACAATTATTCCCGCTTTAACATTTACTGAGTATGTGGTAGTGTGTTCAGCCAGGTCTCCAAGTTCAGATCTCAGCACAGAATACAGTTCTTATGCATAAATGTCACGAAAGAACACAACACTTCTGTGTTAATCAATTTTAATGACGATAGTGATAATGACGATAATGATGACGATGGTGATAATGATGATAATGATGACAATAATAACAATGGTGATGATGCGTACTTCAACAGCTCCAGCACGAGACAGTTGTGTCCGCGGAAGTGGAACGAGTGCAGGACGCGGATGACGCCGTGCAGCTCAGCACTGCCCTCCCCCTGCAGCTCCGTGATCACCTTCAACTCCATCCTCTGCATCTCCATTTTGGTAGGGCTGTGTGCACACAGCAAGTCTGTGGGTCTCTGTGGGTCTCTAGTTCATAGTAGTTTTACGACGGTTAATTTTTTAGTGAGATAGTTTCAGTTTATAGTTAGAGATAGTTTTGCAGAGGTTATTATCATTGTTGTTTACTATTATACTCATTATTTTGTAACCATGTTGTATTTACTTGCATTTATTATCTATTATTGTATTCATTTATAATTATGACCATGGCCGCTGTGTTAAGACCACCAGCACCCACCCACACCACCACCACCACCAACCCCATCACCCCTGCCCCAACCTACTGGATGGGCAGTGCCAGCATCTTGACAGCCACCAGGAATCCCATATTGTGGTCCACGCACCGCAGCACCACTCCCTGCCCTCCCTCGCCAATCTTCTCTCGCACCTCGAAGCGGCATTGGAGCTGCTCCTGGGGTATCTAAGAAGCAGCAGCAGCAGCGCCGCAACGGCCAGTCAGAGTCACAATCACGATGGGAATGTTTTACGCTTAGTGGTAGCAGCAGTGGTAGTACTGAGTAGTAGTTAGTAGCAGTAGTGTCTGTGTGCGCCTGTGTGCCTGTTTGTGTGCGCATCTGCGTGTGTGTGTGTCTGTCTGTGCGAGTTTCACAGGGATATTTCTGCTTGCAAGCTTTGACTTTAACATAGCCATTTCTGTGACCAGACACAAGCTAATCACTCAGCAATTTCAATGCTAAATTATCCTGTTTGATTTGTACTAGGTGCCTCTGTGGATGTGTAGGCTTTGACTTTAACATAGCCATTTCTGTGACCAGTCACAAGCTAATCACTCAGCTCTTTCAATGCTAAATTTTATGCTAATTCGTTTGTCAAGGCGCTCTGTTTCTTCTCACACAGCTTAAAGGTCGCGGTCTGAGCTTGGCTGTGTTCACTCCAGCGCTTTCCTCCAGACAGTCTCGTCCCTTCACCTGATGAAGGCCGCTTGTGTTGTGGCCGAAACGTCGTGAGAATTTTATTGTGTTATTTTATTTGATCAATGTATTATTTTATTCTCATTCTACGCTACTTTACCGAAAGAACCAAAGAAGATGAATCCTTGCAGCCAAGATAGCTTTAAATCAAAATTTAACAGAATGGTATTGAATCTTTTTCTTTACAGGGTGGCCCTGGGGCTTGCCACGTGGCAGGTGTCGTCCATTGTCCATACCAGACCCCTCCAGCTCTCTCACCCTGGGTCAGCTGCCCCTTCCATGTCCTGGAAACCATGGCAAGGTCATCCTATGAGGACTGCCTGGATGAAAACCAGCATGGAAGGGGCCCAGGGTGGGACCGGCTATGCTTTTGGGCTAGTCCCGTTTGTGTGTGGTGTGCGGTGTCTTCGTAGCAATCGTTCTCCACTGTAGTCCTGGCATCTGCTGCTCAGCTTCATTCCACAGCTGTGGTTCCAGTGGCGCGGTCTCTCCGGGGACCCATGTGGTGTGTGTGTGGGTGTGACATGTATCACGGGGTGGGTGGATAGTATCGTGATAGTGGTCATGGTAGGCACCGATCCACGACCTCCATCACCCCTACTGAGTGGTGGACATGCCACCACAAAGCAGCATGCGGCGGAGGAGTGAGGTGACCGCTCTCGCCTCACGAGCGAGGCCCTCTCGCTTCCTCTTCATTCCCTGCATCACCACCTCCATCTCCTCCTTTGTCTCATCCTCCTCCACCTCCTCTTAATCCTCCACCACCATCTTCTCCCCCTCTTCTGTTTTCTCCATTCTCTCTTCATGCTCCTCAACCTCCGAGGTGGCGTCGGTGGCATCGGTGGTGGCAGCGGAGGTGCTGGAGGTGATGGCCGTGGTGGCGGTGGCAATGGTGGTGATGGTGGCAGCGGAGGTGACGGTGGCGGCAGCGGTAATGGCGGTGGCGCCATCGGTGGTGGGGCGGAGGTGGCAGCGTTGGTGGTGGTGATGGTAGTAGTCCTGGCGAGGCACCGCTCTTCCTCCATGAGGCGCTTCTCCTCCTCGACGCTCTTCACGTTGGCGAGACACTTCTCCTCCACCAGACGCTTCTCTTCCGTGAAGCACTTCACTTTAACGAGGCGCTTCTTGAGGAAATAGTCTCTGAAGCAGTTCTCCTCTGTGCGGCGCTTCACCCTGGCAAGGCGCTGCACCTCAAAGAGGTGCTCCTCTACCATGTGGCGTTTCTCTGTCGCATGGTCCTTCTCCTCCTGGAGATGCTTCACCCCGCTGAGATCCTTCAACTCCCCAATTATCCTCTGTTCAAGCAAAGATAATCACATGAATATACAGACATGCAAGCAGAAATTCATTTAAGTTTTTCAGATGCATTTATTTGGTATAACCCTGTGAGCTATGTTGCTCTTGACTCGGGTGCAACCGCAACAAACAAAAACATGATCAAGGAATATCTTAAAGCGACTACACGCAACAGAAAAATCCAGGAAAAGACAGCAAAGTCTTCCAGAAAAGCACCGTATATCAACACTGTGTGCAAAAATCCCGGTGGGATGCAAGTCGAATAATAACAATCATAAGACAATTTAGATTAAAGTATACAGGCTAACTCTGTACTACAAAAAACAAACATGGCTAAACCAAAACGTTTTCAAAATCACCAAAATAAAGCTATAAAAACAATGTAACAGTAATCATAGGAACTGTGATTCAAATTTAACAATTAACGATATATACATAACATGTACGACCAAACTTTGCAGCCATAGCTGGCTGTATGAGTCACTCCATAACAGCAGGATTATGAGTCGCAGTATGTAAAAAAATATTCAATACACCTTTAAAGATCAGCACACTATTCAAGTGTACATCTATGGTACAATTTATTGAAAATAAGTTTTGGGAACAGAAACTTATTTCTTTTAAACAACAGACAAATATTAACAAGCACTGTTTATTACATTAACTTTGTTTAACTTTTTTGGTCCCAGTTGAGACATTCAGAACTATGACAAAACAAATAATTGTGCTCTGATCTAATGTGCAATCTGTGGCATATGAATTTGTTAAGGTGATGTTGTCCGGTCCTGTACATATCAAGTACAGTGAGGGAAAAAAATATTTGATCCCCTGCTGATTTTGTACATTTGCCCACTGACAAAGAAATGAACAGAATATAATTTTAATGGTAGGTTTATTTGAACAGTGAGAGGCAGAATAACAACAAAAACATCCAGAAAAACATGTCAAAAATGTTATAATTTGATTTCCATTATCCTCCTAGCGAGGCCACGCTAGGAGGATAAAAGGGGACCCCGGGCAAAGGTTTGGGGCTGTTGCTTGGAGTGGAATCTCGTCGGACTGCTGGAGTCATCGTCACCATCTGCATTTTCTCGGCGGTGTCAGACAGGCAGTCTGTTAGCTCTCTTGACTGAAAGTGTAGTGACCCCTTGTACCCTGTGAAGGCTATAATAAATAGAGTACCTCCTGCTCCTCGTGTCTCTGCGTGTATCGCTAGACGTGGATCATAACGACAGTAGATGTACACTCACTCTGAGTTTTTACTCAATGACGTTAAACTTCACATCTACCCTACCTCCATGCTACATGCCGACAACCCACTGCTTTGGTAACCAAACTGCAACGTATTTTATTAGTAAACCTGCATTTTCTAATTTTACCCAAATCTTAACCTCGGTTGGATGTTGCCATCCTGCCGTGGAAACAACGAATCATTCGTGTCTCGAGCAGAAGATTGCAAGCCTTGTGTTAGAGAATGGCCCACTGAAGCTGTAATCACGGAGCTACTTCTGAGTACATTTCAAGTGCCCTCTCATCCACGTAATAAAGAGCAGGATCCTCCCTCCTGTAACGTTGGTCGTAACAATGTTCTTACTTCTTTGTGCTGTCAAGGACAACCGGGCTCACCTTGGTCTGTCTCACTGTCACACTCACCTCTATTCGTACACTCACTCATCTGGGTCTGTCTCACTGTCATACTCACCTCATCCACACGCACTGACGTAGGTCTGTCTCACTGTCACACTCACATCACTAGTCACACTCACCCACCTGGGTCTGTCTCACTGTTACACTCACCTCTCTACCACACTCACCTGGGTTTGTCTTACTTTAACACCACATTCCACAGACACTTACATTGGTCTGTCTCAATGTCACACTCACCTCTACCCACACACACTCACCAGAGTCTGTTTCACTCTCTCACTCATTTGTCTTCCTACACTCACTCACTTGGGTCTGTCTTACTGTCACACTCACCACTCTACCCACACTAACCTGGGTCTCACTGTCTCACCTCTCTTCAAAAACACTGAATTCCTGCTGAACAACACGCGGTTCAACCCACAAGCACTTGGGAGAGCTACAGGGCTCACATGCCATGTCCTTCACAGTCCTGTAATTCGTTTTATTATTATTGCTGCCATAATTGAGTTTGGCAAAAGCCTGTGCGAGACTTTGAACAATGTACACACAGGACCGTCCATAAGGGTGCTAGGCCAGGGGAAAATCCCAGCATGTGGGCCTCCGACGCGTTCAAATTCCACCGCAAGTATTACATCTGACACCCCCGTGACATTGAAGCGCAGGGCCCCCCCAATGCCCGCGGACCTGGGCGGTCGCTCCGATTCTCCGTATCCAAGGGGCGATTCTATGTGCACAATGCAGACCTTCTTGTAAAAACATGGTTTTACGAGGGCCTCCTCACGCAAATTAAGTAGAGAACCACATTACTGCCATGTGATGGTTTATGTTTCGCAGTCATTGACGACCAGGCTGAGATCATGAACTCGCTAGACTTGACAACCCACTTTGATCACAGGCGGGTGCCTGGATTCAGACCCAGTTACTCCGTGGTCCCACTTCAGTGCTCTGACCTCTCGGTCACTGGGCCGCCTCTAAACACCCCCCATGTTAAATACATAAGTAGCAAACCTGTATCGTGAGCAGCAGCATTCTTTGAATACTCTGCCAAAACAATTTGAATTGTGGAGTGTTGACCCAATTTCGCAATTGCTTTATCATACCTCTGGTTGCAGGAATAATTTCTACAAGACCGAGTTCTATAGAGCCCCTTTACACGATGTTTTGTTCTACTCTTACACACTGAGCAGATATTTTAGAAGATGGAGTACCCACACTTTAACACACCACATGCACCTTGCTGCTCGATTGTGGCTTACCCATTTCTACTGATTGGTGGACAGAGGCAGGGGGGGTTAAGAAACTCAAACGTTTGTTTCAACTGCTGTTACAGAAGGGGAACAGATGGGCAGTGGAGCAGGGAGGTAGAGGGGCAGTGGAGTAGAAGGGCAGTGGAGCATTGGAGTAGTTGAGCAGTAGGGCAATTGAGCAGATGGGCAGTGGGACAGCGGAGCAGAAGAGCAGTGGGCCAAATGGGTAGTAGGGCAGTGGAGTAGTGGAGCAAAGGGACAGTTGGGCAGAGGGGCAATGGATCAATTGAGCAGTGGGACAGTGGGACAGTGGGGCAGTGGAGCAGTGGATCAGTGGGGCAGTGGAGTAGAGTGGCAGTGTTGTGAAGGAGGCGAATCACCTGAATATCTTTTCCCACCGACATTTGTATGTGCTCTAAAGAAGGACCATCTCTCAAAACGGCGATCATTCTATATTTGTCCTTGTACCTCCACACACAGCTGGAAAACCGCACACCTGAGCCAAGGCACATTTAACCAACTCAGGCAGCACTTGCAAGCAATTCAAATATATTTTTTGTCATCATGGGTTTATTTCAAAGAGTTTATAGTACCAATAAGAACAATGGTATTTAACCGTATTATTTGCAGGGTGGCCCTGGGGCTTGCCATGTGGCAGGTGTCGTCCATTGGCCGATCCAGACCCCTCCAGCTCTCTCACCCTGGCTTTTCTGCCCCTTCCATGTCCTGGAAACCATAGCAAGGTCATCCCATGAGGACTGCCTGGATAAAAACCAGCATGGAAGGGGCCCAGAGTGGGGCCGGCTATGCTTTTGGGCTAGTCCCGTGTGTGTGTGGTGTGCGTGGTGTCTTGGTAGCAATCGTTCTCCACTTCAACAGCTGTGGTCCCACTGGCAACGTTTCTCTGGGGAACCGTGTGGTAAGTGTGTTTCATGTATCACGGGGTGGGTGGGTGTGGCATGTATCACAGGGTGGGTGGGTAGTATGGTGATAGTGGTCATGGTTGGCACCAATCCACGACCACCACCATCACCCCTACTGAGTGGTTGACATGCTACCACAAAGCAGCACGCGGCGGAGGAGTGAGGTGATCGCTCTTGCAACGCGAGCGAGGCCCCCTCGCTTCCTCTTCTTTCCCTGCATCACCACCTCCACCACCTGCACCTCTTCCATCTCCTGCTCCTTTGTCTCGTCCTCCATTTCATCTTCATCCTCCACCACCATCGTATCCCCCTTCTCTGTTTTCTCAATTCTCTCCTCATCCTCCTCAACCTCCTCGTCCTCGGAGGTGGCAGAAGTGGTGGCAGTGGTGTCGGTGGTGGTGGTGTTGGCTGAGGTGGCAGTGCTGGTGATGTCAGTGGCGGTGGTGGTGGTGGTGGCGGTAGTGGTGGTGTTGGTTGCGTTGGTAGCGGCAGAGGTGGTGGTTGCCATGGTGGTGGCAGTGGTGGTGGCGTTAGCGGCAGGGCGGTCGGTGGTGATGATGGCGGTGGACGTGGTGGAGTTGGTGGAGGTGGTTGCGGTAGCGTCAAAGGTGTCGGTGGTGGCGGTGTCAGCAGTGGTGGTGGCGCTGGCAGTGGAGTAAGTTGTGGTGGTGGCAGAGGTGGTGGTTGCCGCGGTGGTGGCGGTGACGGTGACGGTGGCGGTGGTGGCAGTCGTGTCAGTGGTGGCAGTGATGGCGGGGGTGGCAGCGGTGGTGGTGGTTGCAGCGTTGCTGGCAGTGGTGGTGATGGCAGCGGTCCTGACGGGGCACTGCTCCTCCTCAAGGTACTTCTCATCCTCCTCCAGACGCTTCTCCTCAAGATGCTTCATCTCACGAAGTCGCTTCTCCTCCGCGAAGCACTGCACTATAACGAGTCGCTTCTTGAGGAGATGGTCTCTGAAGCAATGCTCCACTGTGCGGCACTTTTCCCTGGCCAGGCGCTGCACCTCAAAGAGGCGCTCCTCTACCAGGAGGCGTTTCAGCGTCCCAAGGTCCTTCTCCTGAAGACGCTTCACCCCGCTGAAGTCTTTTAACTCCCCAATTATCCTCTGTTCAAGCAAAGATCACCACATTAATATTCAGACATGCACATGCAAACAAAAATTAATACCCACATGCATGCAAACATAAACGTGCACATAAACCCAACACAAATGCATACTCACACATCTTTGTACAGATGCAGACATCCACGTTCACTCATTCAAACTCGCTTTTTACACTCGCATGAATATACACAGTCAAGAAAATTTCAAATCAAGATTGAATATATAAAATCACCTGATAACATAACACCTTATCCATCAATACTTTTATCACATTGTACGTGTAGCCCTAACCCTTAATAATCCCAACCCCTACATAATCAAAATACATGTTACATCCTCATATATCCTCACACACCCCATACATGCACTTAAGTCTGTGATCGACTGGGAATATTTCATAGCAATTGTTGGCAACAATCATCACTGGCAATAGTTTCCACAGAATGTTACATTATAAAGATCTCGTAGCCCATAATCTCGACAAATTTCACGCAGTGCCCATAGTGGGCAACTGGAATGGCTACTTCCAATCAACTGAACTAGCAGACGTAATTAATGTGACTGATTTATATCATTTCGTCCTCAATGGTAATAAATGACCAATGCATGAGTGGGATGGTGGAGAGATTGGCTGATGGTGTCTGGAGCTGGTTTTGATATACAGAGAGGTGAAGCAGAGGAATGTTCCAGAGAGATGGTGTCTTGTGATGTTATAGATTCATGATAAGGCTATATGATGGTCTATTTAATTGGTGGTGGTGTGGTGAGAAAGGTAATGTGGAGAGATGGTGTGCCAGTTTTGTAGATAATGTGTATTTGACCCCCACAGACCCCATACACACCTTTGGGGAGCGATGCTTGTAACCTTGGCCTGGGAAAGGGTCCACTTTATCCATAATGTCACCCCAGGTGGTCGACTGGCGCGACGATTCCCGGCCTGCGAAGAGCAGACAGGTAATTCAAAGGACGAGTAATGAATTAGAGAACGAAGAACATGGAGTTTCACAGAACGAATTTTAAGATCCCTGTAATTAGCTCTTTCCACACAACAGGAGCTGCTATTGAGAAATATTCATCACATGGCAGTAAAACTTTACAAGCCATGTTTTTGTGGGCATGCTGAGACCATTAATTCCATAAGCTTGAGACGCCAGTTTAAACAAAAATGGCTGAAATTCAGATATAAACCCATCGTTTCTGGAACACTCGATCATTACGTCTTCCCATCACAACCAAGCCATGTCTTCTCAAAGTAATTGATAAAGGAGCCTCCTTCTCTGTATATAAGCCACGTGATGCAGGTATCTGGGACTTACCCTCATAGTCATCCACAATCTCAGCCCACTTGATATGGCTATCCATGTTGTTGGGAAAGAGTAGATTCTGCGTGAAGTTGGATGGCCTGTGGAGTTTGGAACAACGCTAAGATTTAGCAACAATTTGAATCACTCATCCTCTAAAATATTACATATTTGGCCACTCACTGTACCAATCCCATCACTTCCATGCCTGTTGCTTTCAAGCCAACGCCCGCACTTGTTTGCCACTCATACGTGCTTCTGATCACTCACTCATCGATCCACACAAACATGTTTATTCCACCAGCCTATTACATTAAACATAATCGCCAAACTTAATGATATTTAATCCACACATGCATGTTAATGTACAGCCCATTTGCATTAATCGAATTCTTGATAAACACCCCCCCCCCCCCTATGCCTTGTAGGTCATGAGGGTCATATGACCTTACTTAAATTATTTGTTATAAACCGAGCATGACGTCGTGGGTCACGTGATGTCAGAGACACCACCCATGTGGCTGTGACATCACAGATTAGAGACAACTATGGCAGCAGCTGGGGTCTGAACAAGAAGGCAGACTCCTCCCCAATGTTGAATAACATTCAATACATAAAATGTAGGGCACAATTGTGCCAGCAATCAGAAAACAATAATTGTAGACATGTTATTCATACTCTGAGATTTAAACAAGTTAGTTATTAATTTTAAAATGCTGACTCGCTTATGTCTAAACAGTGACAGTAAAAGCAACATATCAGGGCATGCCAAGTAACCTATCTAGCAGTCCTAATTTGATTGCAGAAAATAAAAATACCAACATATCAACAATAATGAGGCTTTAATTTGCGGTCAAAATGTAAAATAAAGATAAACAACACTCATAGTCAACAGGGACGCTCACCTCGTTGAGGATTCGCTCTCCAACGTCGTCTGCAGCTGCTCCCTCGTGCGCATTCCTCTCGACTGGCGGTGGAGGCGTGGCTATGACGTACCAGAAATGACGTCACTTCCGCGAGGCTCCGCCCCCACGCGCACAGCTGCCGCACCACGTGGTGCAGTGCGGGTGGTGGCCGTGGGTGGTGATGATGATGGGTGATGATGATGGGTGGTGGTGGTTGATGATGGTGGGTGGTGATGATGGTTATAGATGACGATGGGTGGTGATTATGATGGGTGCTGATGGCTGTTGATGATGATGGTTGATGGGTGATGATGTGTGTTGATGATGGTCGGTGGTGGTGGTGTTGATAGGTGGTTGATGATGATCGGTGGTGATGATTGTGATAGATGGTGATAATGATGGTTGGTGATGATGGTGGGTGTTCATGCTGATAATTGGTGTTAATGATGTAAGGTGGTGATCACGATGGGTGGTGATTATGATGGGTGATGATGCTGATTTGTGGTGAGGATAATGATGGGTGATGGTGATGTTGGGTGGTTGGTGGCAATGATGATGATGGTGGTCCGTGATAATGGGTGGTGGTGATGATTAGTCATGGTGATGATCATGGTTTATGGGTGGTGGTTATGATAGGTAAAAGTGATGATGGGTGGTGCTGATGATTGGTCATGGTGATAATGATGGTTGATTGGTGGTGGTTTTGATAGTTGGAAGTGATGAAGGGTGGTAGTGATGAAGGGTGGTGATCATGATGGGTGGTGATGATGGGTGATGATGATGATTGGTGGTGATTGGTGGTGATTGGAGATTGGTGGTGATTGGAGATTGGTGGTGATTGGAGATTGGTGGTGATTAGTGGTGATTGGTGATTGTTGTGATTGGTGGTGATTGGTGATGATTGGTGATTGGTGGTGATTTGTGATTGGTGGTGATTGGTGATTGGTGGTGAAAGGTGATTGGAGATTGGTGGTTATGGATGGTGTTTGGTGGTGATTGATGGTGATTGGTGATTCATGGTGATTGGTGGTGATTGATGGTGATTGGTGATTCATGATGAGTGGTGGTGATTGGTGATTGTTTTTGATTGGTGATTCGTGGTGAATGTTTGTTATTGGTGTTTGGAGATTGGTGTTGTTTGGTGGTGATTGGTGATTAACAGTGATTGGTGGTGATTGGTGTTTGGCGGTTGGTGGTTATTGGTTGTGATTGGTGATTAACGGTGATTGGTAATTTGTGGTATTTAGCGATTAGTGGTGATTGGTGGTTCTTGGGTGGCGGTTGTGGTTGCTTGGGGGTGGTGGTGGGTGGTGGTGGTTGGAGGGTGGTGGTGGGTGGGTGGTTGTGGGTGAGTGGTTGTGGGTGGTGGTGGTGGTTGGTGGTGGTGGTTGGTGATATTGGGTGATTGATCATGATGGGTGGTGGTGATGATGGGTCTGTGGTGGTGGTGATGATAGGTGATGGGTGGTTGTGATGAAGGATGCTGGTCATGATGGGTGGTGATGTGTGACGATGATGTTGGGTGGCGATGATGATGGATGATGATGATGGATGATGATTATGTGATGATGAGGGTAGGTGGTGGTTGTGGTTGGTGGTGGTTGTAGTTGCTGGTGGTTGTGGTTGGATGAGTTGGTCGTTGGTTGTGGATGGTGGTGGTTGGTGGTGATTGGTTGTGGGTGGTGGGTGGGGGTGGGTGGTGGTGGGGATGGGTGGTGGTGGGTGGTGGTGGGTGGTGGTTGGTGGGTGGGGATGGGTGGTGGTGGGTGGTGGTGGTTGGTGGGTGGTGGCGGTGGTAGTGTTTGGTGGGTGGTGGTGGTTGGTGGTAGGTGGTAGTTGGTGGGTGTTTGTGGGTAGTGGTGGTTATGGTGGTTGGTGGGTGGTGGTTTGTGGGTGGTGGTTTGTGGGTGGTGTTGGTGGATGGTAGTGGTTGGTGGGTGGTGGTGGTGGGTGGTGGTGGTTGGTGGTAGGTGGTAGTTGGTGGGTGTTTGTGGGTAGTGGTGGTTATGGTGGTTGGTGGGTGGTGGTTTGTGGGTGGTGGTTTGTGGGTGGTGGTTGGTGGATGGTAGTGGTTGGTGGGTGGTGGTGGTGGTTGGTGGGTGAGGGAGGTGGTTGGAGGGTGGTGGTGGTGGTTTGTGGGTGGTGGTTGGTGGATGGTAGTGGTTGGTGGGTGGTTGTGGTGGTTGGTGGGTGGTGGAGGTGGTAGTGGGTGGTGGTGGGTGGTTGGTGGATGTGGGTGGTTGGTGGTTTGGTGGTGGTGGGCGGTGGGTGGTTGGTGGAGATCGGTGGTGGGTGATGGTGGGTGATGGTGGGTGGTGGGTGGTGATGCGTGGTGGTGGGTGGTGCTGGGTGGTGCGTGGTGCTAGGTGGTGGTGGATGGTGGTGGGTAGTGGTGGGTGGTGGGTGGTCGTGGGTGGTGGTTAGTGGTGGTGGGTGGTGGGTGGCGGGTGGTGGTGGAGGTGCGTGGTTGGTAGTGGGTTGTCGTGGCTCGTGGTTGGTGGTGGGTGGTGGTGGGTGGTGGCTAGTGGTTGGTGGGTAGTGGGTGGTGGTGGTGGTTGGTGGTGAGTGGTGGATGGTGGAGGTGAGTGGTGGTGGGTGGTGTTGGGTGGTGGTGGGTGGTTGGTGATGATGATTTATAATTGGTGCTGTTGATGATAATGATGATTGGTGCTGGTGATGATGATTGCTGCTGGTGATGATGATGATTGGTGCTGGTGCTGGTCATAACGCTGATTCGTGCTGGTGATAATGATGATGATTGGTGCTGGTGATGACGACTGATGATTGGTGATGACAATGATGATTATTGGTGATGCTGGTGATGATGATTGGTGCTGGTGATGATGATTGGTAATGAAGATGATGATTGTTGCTGGTGATGATGATTGGTGCTGGTGATGAGCATGATGATGAGTGCTGGTGCTGGTTATGATGATGATGATGATTCGTGCTGGTGAAGATGATCATGATTGGTGCTGGTGATGATGATTATTTGTGCTGGTCATGATGATGATGGTTCGTGCTGGTCATGGTGATGATGATGATTGGTCCTGGTGCTGGGGATGATGATGATGATTGGTGCTGGCCATGATGATGATTATTGGTGCTGGTTATGATGATAATGGTTCGTGCTGGTGCTGGTGATGATTATTGGTGCTGGTGATAATGAAAGGTTGGGTTCATAATTGCCCGGTAGAATGAGTATATAATGGCCAGGTAGGGTGGGGTCACTCACCAACTCATCCACTCATCTTGTGTGTGGTGATCCACCAACCCCCGCCTAGATTTCAGGCGCCTTCCCAAAACCGCAATTCAATCACTCACGCACCCACTCCTTTACTCACCCACCCCCTCATTCACTCACCCACGCACTCATTCACTCGCCCATTCACTCGCCCATGCACTCATCAACGTACACACCCACTCATTCACTCACCCATACACTCATCAACTTACAGACCCACTCATTCACTCGCCCACGAACGCATTCACTCACTCACCCACTCATTAACTCACCCACCCACTCATTCACTCACCCACCCACTCACTCATTCACTCACCCATACACTCATCAACTTATCCACCTACTATTTCACTCACCCACTACTCATCCACTCACTCACCAACTCGTTCACTCACCCATTAATCATTAACTCACCCACCCACTCATTCACCCCCCCCCCCACTCATTCGCTCACCCACCCACCCACACATTCACTCACCCAACTATTCATTCACTCACCTACCCACTCATTCACTAACTCAACCACTCACCCACCCACTCATTCACTCACCCACCCACTCACTTATTCACCAACCCATCCACTCATTCACACAACTGCCCTTCTGTTCACTAACCCACCCTATCCACTCATTCACTCACCCACCCATTCACTCACCCACCCTTTCACTCACACACCCATCTACTCATTCACCATCACATCTACTCATTAACTCAACCACCCACCCATTCACTCACCCAACCACTCATCCACTCACTCATTCACCCACCCACTCATTCCTCGACATCAGGAGGAAACAAGGAGGTGGAAAGGTGCTGATGCAGGCCGTTTTAAAAGTCTTTGATGACCGCTTTTGTTGCAATCGAAACGTCGTAGTTTTTTGTTATTTTTTGCTACTTTCTCTGAACCTATCTACGTGGTGACTTTACCGAAAGACCCAAGAATACAAATACAACTTATTGGGTAGTCAGAATTCATCAGCACCAACCTGTATGTTGAACCTCTTTCGCACCGTACGTAGCCAACCGTGCAAATCTGTAGGTCTCTGTGGGTGTCTATAATGAGTGACCCATTGTTACTTAAAACTATTTTGGCAATGAAGTGATACGTGATATAATTGAATAGATTTTAAGCACTACAATTTTGAAAAAAAAAATATTGAATAAATTAAAAATAAAGAATAAAAGTAAGTACATGGTAATAAAAGCAACAGTTAAAATGCGTTGGATTTAGTAATAGCATGCCAAATGATGAGTTATTTAGCCTGAAAAATAGTGCAAATACAAATAGATTTTACAAGGAAAAGTGATTTATATTTACTAAATGTCTGAGCAATGGTAATTTAGATTTACTAAATATTTGGAGGAATCTGATTAATATTTATTAATGATCTGGCTGAAATTGATTTACATGTACTAATTGCCTGGGTGAAATTGATATAAGCTTACTAAATATCTGGTTCAATGATTTGGATTTACTAAATAAAATACTTATATTGAATGTCTGTTGCCATAACATTTATATTTCTAATCCACCCAATAGCATGCCTTCATGGTGCCACAATTCACTTACGTTAAGTCAACCGAGCACCATCAAAAAGATAAGAACTATGAAAAGGAACAGCAGATTGACATGTATTTGTGCAATTTTGTCTCAACATGTTTATCCAACATATTACAAGTACAAAAGAAAGAGGGGCTATGAAAAAACAAAGACAGAAACCATGTATCTGTACAATAGGGATACAATACCTGAAGTCTATTAATAATTTGTGGGCATTACAGGCACAGATTCCTTTTTTGGATGTGATTCAAGGTTTTAGTCTTGTTAGTGCATTTAAATTACGACAATTAAAAAAAAATATGTAAAGATACTTTCATAATATTTCTTTCTTATGTGCGCAAATTGAAATCCTAAGGGCCAATATGTTTATAAAACAGCTAAAAGAGATTAAAACATCACGTGAATTGATCCACAATCCAGGTGGACCTATCTTTTTTAACATGCACAATTACAAGCATGGCTTCCTAACAAGTAAACTAGCACAACCTTCAGATGTTCCATGCATCTTACATCTATTCCTTTCGAAACGTCGTGAGAATTTTTATTGTTTTATATATATTTATTATTTTATTGTTTTCCCTTCAACGTGACTTTACCGAAAGAGCTAAGAATATGAATTACTGCAGTCACGAAAGCTTTAAATGAAAATTTTACCGCCTCTACGGGGAGGGTTTCCACGTCACTTTAAGATCCTTCAACAAACTCCGGGATAAGAAGGCTCAGCTGATCGAGTCTCTCACCTTTCTGAAGAGATGCCGCGACTCTGGGGTAATTCCAATCGCATTTACACTGACCTCTGCTGCTGTAACTTCTTCTAATGCGAAACGAATTCTTTTCAAAACTAGCTTAGCTCTTATCTCAGAGAAAATCAGACTTATACGCACCGAACTAGATCAGTTAGACAAGACACTCTACAAATCACACTTATCATTGACGGCAACAATGTCCAGGTGACCGTCCCTCCCGCCTCTACATGGTGTGTGCGTGCATTCGTGCGAGGGGGGTGCCGCGTCGGCGCCGTCACTCCCAAGTGGCGGCGTCACGGCGGTGGGCACGGCCCCGACGGAGAGGCTCCGCTGCGGCAGCACCACAACTGTGTAGAGGCTAAACAGCGGACGTCTGCGAGAGCACCGGCCTCGGGAGAGTGGCGGGAAATCCGAGGCACCGGTGGCGGCGTCACGGCGGTGGGTATGGCCCCGACGGAGTGGCTCAGCTGTGGCAGCACCACACAGCCCCCCGAGGTGTCAGTCCTCGTCCCGGGTTGACTGGAGCACCTCGCCTGGGTTGCCCCTACAAGGTAGCGCCGCGGGGTCCGCGGGACTCGTCCGGCTCTCGTGGCTGGCCTTGGCGGTGGTGGCTCCACCTCTCGGGGTTCCGGCGGCGGTCTCCTCCTCCACTCCAGTGGTTCTCACCGGTCCTGGGTACGTGCGAGCTGGAAGACAAACTCGGTAGCGGTAGGGTGCAGGGGCCATCGTACCCGTCTCTCCTGGCTCGGGTCGGGACCCCCTGGGGCCCGGGGCTCCGTGGGGCGCATACACTGTGCAAGGCCCCCGTGTATGGGGGGGGGGGGGTGTGGGGACCCCGGGGTATCGGGGTCCTCGAACGGCGGGGTTCTCCCTCGCTGGGGCCGCCCTCCATGGTTTTATTCGCCGGACATTGACCACCATCTCCCGGCCTCTCTCCCCCCCTTGAATCAGTACCGTCCAGGGGGAGATCTGTCGCCCCACGGTCCAGGGTCCCCGCCAGTAGGTGGTTAGCTTCCCCATCTGTCCGGCCCCGACGCGAGGGGTGTGCAGCCACACCTTGGAGCCCGCCGAGTAGAAGGGGGCTCCATCCGGGGTCGGGCGCCCTGCTCCTGCCGCTGGTGTGCGGCCTCGCCTTGCAGGTAGGCCCGGACCCTAGCTCCGCATAGGGTCGAACTCACTACCCTGGTCAGTAATGACTCGTTCGGGGATCCCGTGCTTAAGTACGTAGTGTTCCACGAATGTTCGGGCCACTATGAGGGTTGTCTTATCGGGGATGGCCACCGCTATGGGATAGCGTGTGAAGTACAACACCGCTACAAGAATATATCGGTTGCCCCGGTGGGATCGCGGGAATGGCCCCTGCAGGTCGATCCCAACCAGCTGATTCGTCCGACTGACGCGGAACGGTCTCAGGGGGACCTGGTATCGCGCTGGTTTGGGCCCGCATTACTGACACGCGCGGCAGCCCTGCACCCAGGCGGCCACGTCTTGTGCTAACTTGGGCCAGAGATATTGGCGATGCAGGGTCTCCCCGTCGTGGCCCCCGAGCAGGTGGTCATGCACTAGTCTTAGCAGCTGGGGTCGCACCTGGGCGGGAACACAGATGCACCCAGGCTGGCCGGCTTCGGTGAGCTCCCGTACCACCCCGTTCTGCATGCACAACCGGGCGTACAAACCACGCCAGGGTCCTGGTAGGGTGTCCCTCTTCTCCCGTAGGGCCGCTTCCACCGCCGCCAGATCTGGATCCTCGCAGCTGGGTCCGTCTCAGCTACTCGTCGTCCAGGCCTGGGAAGGCGCAGCCGATGTTCTCCTGGATCCGATTGGGTGGGATTAAGCGACCCGTTGGGCCCCGGGGCGTGGGCTCCGCGTCCGCCGGGTGGTCCCCCGGTTCCCTGGTTCCCCCTGCCGGGGTTTCTGTGGCACATATTGCACTCTCCCCCGCGAGGGGGGGTTTTAGTTTCGGCGCGCCCTCGGTGGTCCGCTGTTTGCTGGCAGCGTCCCCCCGTGAAGCACGGGCAGACTTCCTCCGCCCTTGTCTCGGCGCACACCGCGGGTCGCCTCGACAAGGCGTCCGCGTTTGCATGTGTACGCCCAGCTCTGTACTCGATTTGCAATTTGTACTCATGCAACTCCGCTAACCATCGGGCCATCTGCCCCCGTGGTTCCTTGAACGTAAGGAGGAAATGCAGGGCATGATGGTCGGTGCGCACCCGACATTTCCTGCCATACATATACGGTCGGAACTGTTTACACGCGAAGATCACGGCATACAGTTCTTGACGGGTCACGCAATAATTCAGCTCGGCCCCACTCAGGGTCCGACTGGCATATGCGATGACCCGCTCCGTCCCACCCTGCACCTGCGACAGCACCGCGCTCAGCCCACTGCTGCAGGCATCGGTGTCTAAAATAAAATTAGTGGTGAAATTGGGGAAAGCTAGAGTGGGGGTGTGGGCGAGGTGGTCTTTGAGGGTGGTGAAGGCCGTCTGGCAGGCCTCCGTCCACTGATAGGGGTTCTTAGGGGAGGTGAGTTGGGTGAGGGGGCATGCAATCTCGCTGAATCCCTTTACAGATCGACGATAATAGGTGGCGAGCCCCAAGAATGATCTCCGTCAGGTTCCTTGGCCGTGGCCATTCCACTACGGCGCGTACCTTCTCCGGATCGGTGCACACCCCGCCCGCTGACTCGGTGTCCGAGGTATGCCACCTCGCACTGCGCAATGTAGGACTTACGCGGCTTGAGCTTGAGATGGGCTGCTCGCAATCGCTGGAACACCTCTCGCAGCCTGGACCAGTGTTCCGACAGATCTACTGAACACTGTCACCTCGTCCAGGTAAATCAGGCACTGTTCCCACTGCAAGCCCCGCATCACCAACTCCATCAATCGCTGGAACGTTGCGGGCGCGTTAGTGAGTCCGAACGGAAGCACTCGAAACTCGAACAGTCCAATTGGGGTGGTGAATGCGGTTTTTGGCCGATCCTCCTCTGCCATCTCCACCTGCCAGTACCCGGACCCCAGATCGAGGGTGGAAAAATACTGTGCTATTGCGAGGCTGTCAGAGGTGTCGTCGATGCACGGTATGGGGAAGGCGTCGCCGAGGGTGACTGCGTTCAACTTTCGGTAATCAACACAGAATCGGGTCGACCCATCCTTTTTCGTCACTAGCACTACCTGGGAAGACCAGGGGCTCGCCGAGGGCTGGATTATGTTATCACGTAGCATATCCGCGACTGCCTCTTTGATCTGGGTCCGATCAGGCGCGCCCACTCGGTATGCGGGGAGTTTGATGGGTCGGGCTGCACCTGTGTTAATTTGGTGCTTAACAAGGTCTGTCCGGCCCATATCTGAATCGTGCTCACTAAACACGTTGGCGTGCTCCTGCAACAATCCGCACAGTTGATCGGCCTCCCCCTTAGGTAAATCTGCCCAAGGCACATGTAACGCATCATGCAAGGGAACGATCTCGGCTCGGGGGGTCGGGCCGACTCGCCAGGCCAGATCCTGGTTGTCCTCGGGGCAGCCAGGGTCTTCCGCCCAGAGTGCAAACACCGAGTCGTTAGAATGGCGCGCGTGCAGGGGGTGTATGGTGGCTACCGTGGTGCGTCGTCGTAGAATTTCCGGGGTACTGTGTGGGTTAAACACCCGCATAAACAGTCGGCCCTCATCTGCGTTTACCAGTGTGGCTGACCCCACAACTCCGTACGGGTCCGCCAGCTCCGGGTGAGGAGTTAGCATTACCTCGCCCGATGGTCGGTGTGTGGGGTCGGCGGAGGGTGTTGCTACGGGCACCAGCATCTCGGCAAGCGGGCCGATGGTGACGGCCGACACCAGGGTGGCGGCCATAGGTGTGAAGTGAGGGCGATTCCGTTCTTGTCCCAGGAGCGGGATCCTCTCCCCGCTGTCCTCCACGGTGGCGCATCGCTGGCCTGGCTAGTCGTTGAGCCCCAGTTTCTCCAGGAGGTCCGTACCCGCAATACACTCATGGCACAACACACTCGAGACATAGAATTCCTGTGTACACACCTGGTGTCCGAGACGGACCTCGAGGGAGATCCTTCCCAGCAACCCCATCCCGGCTCTGCTCGCTGTGTGCCTGCAGGCGGCTCACGTCAACCCCGAGCACGCTGCAGTGTGTGGCGCTCACGAGTGAAGCCACTGCCCCCGTGTCAAGTAGGATCCAGGTGCGCTGCCCGTTCACCTGTCCTACCAGTGATGTGGCCCCCGTGATCGCCGCCACCAGCTCCCATAGCCAGTCACCTGTCCTCACCGCGTCCTTGGGTGTTGTGGTCGGAATCTGTGCGGGGGTCACTCGCTCACCATTATTACTATCGTTGTTTTGTTTTGGGACCTCGTCGATTGCACCCTTAGGTGGTCCACTCTCTAGGGGGCGTTGGCGTTTAACCCTGGCGCCTGTCTAGTGTGGGCGATTTGAGGACAGTCTCTCACGAGGTTCCCGCGGCGGTCGCACAGGTAACACGCTCGGGGAAGGGCGGTGGCCCCGTAGGAGCTTCCCCGCACGCTCCCTCTTTCCCCTCCCGTACGCCGCTGCCCAGACTCTGCCTCTAGTCGGGCCACCCTCCCGGCTAGCCCCCCTACCGTGGAGCGCATTTCCCCCATTTCCGACTGAATGGTCTCCACTGTGGACTGTAGTTTGGTGATATGGCCACCAACTTGGGTCACCTGGCCGACTATATCACCCATGCCGGTCTGTAGCCCTGCTACCCATCCCGGGGTTGTCTCGCGGGCTACCGGGGGCTCCCTTTCCCGACCCCTTACCGTCGTGGCGAGCTCCTGTTCCTCCTCTTCCTACTCTAACGACAGGCTTGCGATGGTGCGCTCTCTTCCCAGCCCCCGGAGCTGCGCGCGTTCGCTGGAAATTCCTTCACATTTACGCGCGCGCTCGACAAGGGCGTTAAAGGGGAGACGTGTATAGCTCATGTCTGGCTGCCACCACGACGTGCGAGTCAAGTATCGCTGGATCTTCTCAGCGGCAAGCTCCTCAATCATCTCTGTCGTGTATCCCAGGTGTGCGATCTTTGTTAGCTCGCGCACATCCTCGGCATAATCACGCAGGTCCTCGCCGGGTTGGCGGTAGCGTGCCTCTAAGGCTGCTTTTGCCTACTCCTCATCACGCGTACCGAAACGCAGATCAAGTCGGCGCATCAGTTCCTCTAGCTGTGTCTGCGCGCTTGTGGGTAGGGCTTCCACAAAATTGGCTGCCCGCCCATCCAGGTTCATAATAAGTTGGCGTAACGCCTGCGCGTCCGTCCACCCATTAATCTCTTTAGCCCCTATGACGTTGCGGGCGAATGCCTTCCACCAAGGAGCCCCCCGGCTGGTAAATATATGCCATATTTTTGCGTGGGGTAACGCGGGGGTTCGTACCGCTTCTGACGCCAAACTGTGGGGGCTGCCGTCCCCCGCCATCACTGAATTGTCGGGGCCGTTGCCCCCTGACTCCCCCATTACATTTGTACTACTACCACCTGGCAGTTCTGTAGGGTTCGGGTTAGCGACCTCCAACTCCTCGCCCCCCGGGGCCCCTGACTTTGTTACCGACCGCGTTGGCATGGCTCAATTAGTGGGCTTGTACGCTTTACTCTTGCGGCGCGCTACGCGGGTTCAGTGGCGGCGTGCTGCGGTGAGCGCGCTCGCGAAGCAAGACTCTGTCCCGTACGTAAAAAAATGGGTACGGCGCACTGATGCGTGACTCACGTACGTAAACAAATGGGTACGGTGCGCCGACGCGTGATTTCAGTACGTAAACAAATGGGTACGGTATGCTGACACATGACTCCCTCACACACACGCTCTACGCGCCTAGGCAATAACAAACCCAACACCGATACCTGCCCAGCCCCATACACCAATCACACGCGAGGGAGTTGGGTTCGGGGGTGAGAGGGCAGGGGTGTCTGCCGTGCGCGCGCCGCTTATTGGAGGGAGTCACTCGGCTCTGATTTAAAAGGGCCGTTTAAACAGCCGCGCGTGTACGCGCACACCAGGCGCTTAGCTCTCTGCTTCGCTAGAGACAACCGCGCATGCACGCGACCGCAAGACACTCCCGTAAATAGTCGCCCAGGTATGCGAACGCTAAGCACTCCCGTAAACAGTCGCACAGGTACGCAAGCGCTAAGCACTCCCGTAAACAATCGCCCAGGTACGTGAACGCTAAGCGCTCCCGTAAACAGCCGCACGGGCACGCGAATGCTAAGCACTCCCGTAAACAGTCGCCCAGGTACGCGAACGATAAGCACTCCCGTAAACAGTCGCCCAGGCACGCGAACGCTAAGCACTCCCGTAAACAGTCGCCCAGGTACGCGAACGCTAAGCACTCCGGTAAACAGTCGCCCAGGTACGCAAACGCTAAGCACTCCCGTAAACAGTCGCCCAGGTACGCAAACGCTAAGCACTCCGGTAAACAGCCGCACGGGCACGCGAACGCTAAGCACTCCCGTAAACAGTCGCCCAGGTACGCAAACGCTAAGCACTCCGGTAAACAGCCGCACGGGCACGCGAATGCTAAGCACTCCGCCTTCCTCTTCACACTCACAAAGACCACACGACACAGTTTATCCCCCTACTAGCTATTTTATTCACCGCGAGTAACCCGCTAAACTACTCGTGATTGTGTGGGTCAGCAGACTTTAGCTTATCCCTCGGGGATCCTGGGCTGAACTTATCCTGCCTGCCTCTCCGCTTTCTTCCCTCTGATCAATTAGCCCGCACTCACCTTAGTCCCAATCTGATGCTGCAGAAGCTGTGGAACGGTGATGTTCCCGCACCCCGTGCCCCCCTGTCCAATCAGAGGTCTGGATTTTCCCGCCCTCGGATCACCGCTCTGGTGACGTCACCGCAGTGGTTTATTGGACGTCCGCTTTCCGTTCTTCCCGCTATCCGCCCACTGACTCGTGTTGGTGTGTGTGTGGTTCCACTCGCGGTGGCTAAACAGCCCCTGCCATGACCATGCCATTACAATCCCAGGTCACAGCACCGCGGTGCTCTTCAGCCTCGGGGGTAGGTCGCCCAATTTCCCGGCTGCAGGAAACCATGAAGCTTGATCTCATTAGGGGCTTCTGGATAAAAACCTGTTGGCCAGGTGACCTTCCCTCCCGGCTCTACGTGGGGTGTGTGTGCATTCGTGTGATGGGCGCGCCACGTCGGCGCCGTCACTCCCCGGTGGCTGCGTCACGGCGGTGGGCACGGCCCCGATGGAGCGGCTCCGCTGCCGCGGCACCACAACCTCTGGGTCACTGAGCCGCTTCCAAACACCCCCCATGTCAAATACATAAGCAGGAACCTGTATCGTGAGCAGCAGCATTATTTGAATACTCTGCCAAAACAATTTGAATTGTGGAGTGGTGGCACAATTCCGCAATAGCTTTATCATATCTCTGGTGATAGGAAGAATTTCTACAAGACCGAGTTCTAGAGAACCCCTTTACGCGATGTTTTGGTCTACTCTTCCACACTGGGCGGATGTTTCAGTAGAGGAAGGAGTACCCACAATTTAACGCACCGCATCCACGGCCCCTCTCCTAAGTGGGCGTCCCCAGCCCGAATGCTCGCAGGAAGCCCTCCCAGCCTCCCTGCTCGACGAACCAGGCCTCGCACACGTTCACCAACAAGGCGGCCACCACGTCCGTCACGGCCGACTTCTCCGCGTCGCTCAGACGTACGCAGTCCACCAGCCTCTTCGCGAGGGAGGAGCGAGCAGAGCACCACCAGGACCACCACGCGGCCCCAGCTCGCAGAGCCATCGCGGATGACTTCCCAGGCCACGTCCATGAGCAGCCGGCGGTGCCCTCGGTGCTCCACCCACTCCGTGTGAGGAACAGGTCCCCCAGGCAGTTGACCACCTCCTGCACCAGCTGTGCTGGCTAAACCTTCTGCAGCTGCTGGACCTGCAGCTGCTCCTGCACCTGCAGCTACTCCGTCTGTGTCACCAGGTGAGCCATGTAGCCGACGATCAGATCCGCTGTCAAGACGGTCAGCAGCTGCAGCACCTCCTTTTCCTCCCCCTCATCTTCTTCCTCCTCCTGCCCGTGTCTCATTCCTCCTCCCCGTGTCCCACTCCCTCCCCCTGTCTCCCTCCACCTCCCTGTGTCTCCCTCCTACTGTAATGTTTTGCTTTTGCAAAACACGTACTAATTTGTCAGTTACTCCCGAGATATATGGTATTTTAATTGTTTTAACAATCTTATCGATTTCAGCATTGTTGCTTTGCCATCGTGATTTGGCATTCAATGCTCTGTTAATTTGAGCATTATTGTAGCCATTCTGTCGTAGTGCTTCTTTAACGTGTTTAATCTCTCTCACGAGACTTTCACCATCTGACACTGCTTTAGCCTGATATATCAGCGTCTTGATAAGAGAGGATGTCTGAGCTGGGTGATGATGTGATTCTGCATTCAAATAGCATCAGTGTGTGCGTTCGCTTTCTGTAAACGCTGTGTGCTATTTTACCATTTAGGCCATGTCCAAGCAAAATATCTAGGAACGGGAATGTGTTATTCACCTCCATTTCCATGGTGAACTGGATGGCCGGGTTTTGTGCATTGAGATGATTTAGAAAATCATTAAGTGTATCTTTACCATGTGGCCAGGCAACCAAAGTGTCATCCACATATCTAAACCAAAAACATGGTTTCAATGTGCTCGAGACAAGTGCTCTTGTTTCAGAGTTTTCCATGTGCATATTTGCTATAGCCGGAGATAAAGGAGAGCCCATTGCTGCTCCTTCCTTTTGTTTAAATAAATCACCTCCAAAAGAAGTAAGTGTTATTTAAACAATGATGAGCCAGTTTCAGAATATATTTTGGTAAACCTGTATTCTTTACTAGTGTATCAAGTAATTTAAGTGACTCGTTCACTGGAACCTTAGTGAATAGAGAAATCACATCAAAACTCACCAGAATATCATTAGGGTAAAGTTTAATATCTTTATTCACATTCACAAGATGTTCTGAATTTCTTATGTATGAAGATGTCCTCCCGATGTAGGGATGTAATTGTTTAGTTATATGTTTTGCTAATTTATATGTGGCAGAGCGAATTGTACTGACTATGGGTCGTAATGGGATGCCGATTTCATGAATCTTTGGTAGCCCATACAGTCTAGATGGTTTTGAGGCCCTTGGAATTATTCGGTATTGCTCATTCTTAGGGATTAATGAATTTGCAATTATTGCAGTAGTCTGACGTTCTAAAGTATTAATAGGATCTCGTTTAACTTTAATGTGGGTACTTTTCTCTAGTAAATCTTTAATTTTATTATCATAATTGGCTCGTGGCATCACCACAGTAGTGCGGCCTTCATCAGCTGCCAGGATTTTAAAATCTTTATTTAAATGAATCTCTCTTAAGGCTTTTGCTTCGTTCGAGCTAATATTTATTTTTGGTACTTTGCTATTTTCAATTATTTTTTCAACCTCGTGTCTAGTCATCTCTGCCTCATTATGTGGAAGGAGTCTAACTGCTGATTCTACCTCAGCAATTATCTCATCCACTGGAATTGTGCGTGGGGTAACGGCAAAGTTAAGGCCTTTAGAAAGGACAGAGATCATGTCACTGGTTAAAACAGTGTTAGTCAAGTTCATTACGGGTTTGTTTTTAAATTGTTCGTTTTTAGTGGGTATTTGTTTATTATGAAGTCTAGATAATTTATTCATTTGGCTAGTTTTGGTTAGATTAAACACATTATCAGCCGATTGTTGTGTTATGGTCTCGATTATATTCCAATAATGCATTGATCTACTTGCTTATATCTAAGTGCAACTGCCTTAGAGATTCTGAAATGTAAGATAATTCACTCCTGTTGTGCTGTATTCTCTCTATTAATAATCATTTGCTAGCTTTGTGTAGTATTTGGTTAGCTTTAGCAGACTTTGTGATGTGTTATTTTAACTGCGTTTGGTATTAACTTCGAATCTCTGCACCTTTTGAGGAACGTCAGTGAAGATATCAATTCCATCCGCTTGATGCGGAGCTTCTCCAACTTTCTGGTTTTAAGAAAAGTATCCTCCCCATAGAGGTTAGTCAGTTTAACACGTAGGCTTTCGCGACCAATATTATTCATAATAAACGTGTTTGTGTTAGATCGCGTTATTAATAAATGTGTCGTAACCCTCCACCACCCGACACGGCCAATCAGTAAAAAAGTGTCATGTTGACAAAAGACAAAATAGTTCACTACTTTAGCCCACTGGTGTGTTGAAGAGTGAATCCACAACATTTACAATTTTTTAGTATGACGTTTCGCTGGTAATTACATCCAGCATCATCGGGCAATTCGCCAGAATGGTGAAGCCCTCACTCACTCGCGGTCTTAAATAGAGCAGCAGGGTGACATCATTTAACTCATTCAGGTGCAGTGATTTGAGGCGGAGTGGGGGGTATTTTAATTATATAATAGATTAGTAATCAGTCAAATGTTATGATCAGTAATAAGTTGTAGATTAGTAATTAGGTGTAATGTGTATTATTGTAATTATATACTACGTTAGTAATCAGTTAATTAGTATGTTTCCCCACAACGAGGGTATACAGCTGCTCTGACATGGGACGACCCTGTCGTACACCTCTTCTGAAGCTGACAGGGGCAGTGAGCGTACCGTTGACTTTGATTAGACACTGGACTTCAGTGTAGAGCAGGCGGTTCAGTCCCAGGAAGCTGGTCCCAAAACCAAACGCCCTCGGTGGTCCCATTAGGTACCCGTGGTCAAACGCCTTCTCTTGGTCGAGGGAGAGAAGCGCGAGTGGGAGCCCCCTTTCTCTCGAAGAGGGTGCTGAGGTCTCTGACGAGGAAGACGCCATCATGAATTGTTCTCACTGGGACCGTGTGGGCCTGGTCACTGCCCACCACCTGAGCCAATACAGTCTTCATCTTGGAGAATAGCGCTTTGGCCAGAATTCTTCTCTCCTTATAAACGTCTATGCCTGCCCAAGATGAAATCTGGAGAGACCTACCGCGCAGTCAGGGCCGCAGTCGCGACAGCAGCTCCCTGCGTCCCGGGAGCCGGTGCGGGTTGCCGGACCGCGTCACCGGCGCCGTTCGGAGCGCCGCGGGCGCTGTGTCGGGCGGAGTGGCGCAGCGCGTGCCCGTGGTGCCGTCGCCGGGCATTGCGCGCAAGCAGCATCACGTGTCGTGCAGTCAGGGCGGCATGGGTCGGTGGGTGGGTGTGTGGGTCGGTTTGGGTGGGTGGGTCGGTTTGGGTGGGTGGGTCGGTTTGGGTCAGTGGGTGGATGGGTGGGTCGGTGTGGGTGGGTGGGTTGGTTTGGGTCGGTGGGTGGGTTGGTCGGTCGGTGTGTGGGTCGGTGGGTGGGTGGGTCGGTCGATGGGTGGGTGGCCACTCACATTGATTGACAAACATAGAAGCTGCAACCAATATCGGTGACTCTCATGTGGCTGGCCTGAGAGAGCATCACGTTGTCCTGGACGCACACGGGGAGGCAAGGGGAGGTCACGCTCAGAGGCTGCCCTGTGAGCGGTCAGCCAGCAGTGGATCGACCCACGAACAACGACAATTACAAAGGTCCCCTCGTGTAGCCGCTAGCAGGCTGTAGGGCCAAGTGCTGTTAGAAGTAGCTAGTAGCAGCACTGCCTATGCAAGCTGACAACGTGGCACACACAGAGGGAGTGGGTGGCCAGTACCACGGCCGGCCGCCTTTGTCTCCCCCATTGGGCGATGTTTACTACACACCACCGCTACAACAGGAGCGAGCGCGAGTGCGTCGTGGGGAGCGTGCGCGCCCCCAGAGTGCCCTCCGCTATCACCGGCTTTGATGACCGCGTGGACGATGCCGCGGGACTTGGTCTGGGCCAGGAAGCGGACGATTCCACTGGTGTATGACCTCAACGCGGCGTCGTTGATGCGCCAGATCACCGCTCGCTTGCTCAAGTCGTAGAGGCAATCCCGGCGGCGGCAGCAGCAGCAACGACGACGATAGCGATGATGACGGTAATGAAGATGATGATGACGATGATGATAATGACGATAATGATGACAATGACGATGGTGATAATCACGATGACGATGGTGATGATGACGATAGTGATAATGACGATAATGATGACGATAATAACAATGGTGATGATGCGTACTTCAACAGCTGCAGCACGAGGCAGTTGTGTCCGCGGAAGTGGAACGAGTGCAGGACGCGGATGACGCCGTGCAGCTCAGCACTGCCCTCCCCTGCAGCTCCGTGATCACCTTCAGCTCCATCCTCTGCATCTTCATCTTGGTAGGGCTGCGTGCACACAGCAAGTCTGTGGGTCTCTGGGTCTCTGTGGGTCTCTGTGGGTTTCTACGTGTGTCTATGGATCTCTATGGGTGTTTGGGGGTCATAGTAGTTTTACGGAGGTTATTATTATTTTTTACTATTTTACTCATTATTTTGTAACCATGTATTTACTTCCATTATCTATTATTTTCTTCATTTATAATTATTACGACTGCGGCCGCTTTGTTAAGACCACCACCACCCACACCATTTCCAACCACACCAAAACACCACCACCCACCCACACCACCATCCCCATCACCCCCGCAACAACCCACTTGATGGGCAGTGCCAGCATCTTCACAGCCACCAGGAATCCCATCTTGTGGTCCACACACCGCAGCACTACTCCCTGCCCTTCCTCGCCAAATTATTCTCTCGCACCTCGAAGTGGTATTGGAGCTGCTCCTGGGGAATATAAAATGGAGCAGATGAGGCAGCAGCGCCGCCACAAGCCAGTCAGTCACAATCACGATGTGAATGTTTAACGCTTAGTGGTAGGAGCAGCAGTGGTAGTAGTGGTTAGTAGTAGCAGTAGTGTGTGTGTGTCTGTATGTGCGAGTCTCACAGGGATATAGTTGTGGGTCTCTGTGGGTGTCTCTGTGTCTGTGCGTCTCACTGGGATGTAGCTGTGGGTCTCTATTGGTGCCTCTTTGAGTCTCAATGGGTATCTGTAGATCTCTATGGGTGTCTGTGAGTCTCACAGGGATGTAGTTGTGGGTCGTTATGGGTGTATCTATGGGTGTCTCAATGGGTGTCTCAATGAGTGTGTCTATGAGTGTCTGTCTTTGTGAGCCTCACAGGGATATATTTGTGTTCTTGGTTGTCGTAGCCATCGTTGTTGATGCAACCGCGGGATTTGCCCTCGTCCATAGAGACAAAACAAACTTGACAGACGTCGGCCAGCTCCTCCTGTCGCTCGGTCAGGCGAGGCAGGAAGAGTGCCAGGATCACTGCACACCTGACAACAACTATGGGTTTTTTTTCTTTACCGACAGAACCAGAGTGTTTCTTACACACCAATAAGCCCAGTAAATTGGCACAGTAGGGGGCACAGGTGGTGCATCAGCCACTCGTCTCAGTCGGTCGACCCGTGGCACCTGTTGGGTCTGCCCCGTGACCTCCTGCCAGCGGGAGTTCGACACTTCACTTGGCTTAAAAGTGCACATAGCCTGGCACAAGCGTCGTTATGATGTCACCGCCACTTAGTGGCGAATGGCGGTTGTTGTGTGTGTGTGTATATTCAATCAGGCCAAGAATGTGTGCACCACAGAGTGAATCTCACTGCGGTACAGTGGACAGGCCATGCCGCGCCGCTGCAACTCGAAGATGCAGCGGCGGCACGTGGCAAGGTGGCCGCCGTCGCCGTGAACCAACGTGCAGCTACGCGGCTCACACTGGCACACCACGCACCCACCCACAACACCACCACTACCCACACCACAACCACCACCCACAACACCACCACCACCCACAACACCACGCACCCACCCACAAGACCACCACCATCAGCCACACCAACACCACCCACACCACCAACACCACCAACCACACTTCCAGCACCACCACCCATGCCACCACCACCTATACCAACACCCGCACCAAAACCACCCACACCACCAGCACCACCCACAACAACACCACCACCCACAACACCACCACCACCCACACCACCACCCACACCAACGCCACCCGCACCACCAACACCACCAACCACACTACCAGCAGCACTACCCAGGCCACAACCACCCATGCCACCACTACCTACATCACCACCACCCACACCACCACCACCAACCACACCACCACCACCACCCACACCACGCACCCACCCACAACACCACCACCCACACCATCACCACCACCCACACCACCACCGCTACCGGCTGGAGTGTAAGAAGGAGAGGCAGTGGTGGAGGTGGTGTTGACGCTGGCACCTGCTCGCCTGTTGTCGGCTGTCACTACGGAGAATATCTTCATGAGCAGCGCTAATACTGAGTGTCTGAGATCTCTGAGTGAGAATCCCTCCACACCAAACACCTCCCCCAGGGGGTCCCCCGCCACACCTCACCAGGTACTGCCTCTCTTCATCGTAAAGTCGCCTCCGCTTGATGTACTGTTCCACGTAGTGGAACACCTGCTCCACAGTGAATGTGTCGCCCTCGGCACCGACCGACTGCAGCAGTGGAAGCATCCGAGGCACCGGCTTCAGGAGTGTTCCTCCGAGCTTGTCAGAGACATGGACAATTCCATGCACTGTATGTGTTCTGTATTTGTACGTGGATAGTAACGACAGTGGATGTACATTCACTCCGAGTCTTTACTGGGTCGTTAAACAGCATGGGGTACACAATGACGTGAAACTTCACATCTACCCTACCTCCGTGCTCCATGCCGAAAAGCCACTGCAGTGGTAATAAAACTGCAACGTATTTTATTCATCAACCTGCATTTTCTTATTTTTCCCAAATTTTAACCCGGGTTGGGCTGTCGCCATCCTGCCCTGGAACCAATTATTCATTCGTGTCTCTAGCAGACCATTGCAAGCCTTGTGTTAGAGAATGGCTCACTGAAGCTGATATCACAGAGCTACTTCTGAGTACCCTTCAAGTGCCCTCTGGTCCACAGTAAAGAGCAGCACCCTCCCACCTGTCCTTTAAGTCGGAGTAACGTTGGTCATAACAATGTTCTTTTCGTTGAAATTTATCCAAATTAAGTGCAGAACCACATTGCAGCAATGTGATGGTTTATTTTGTGCTGTCAATGACGACAAGGCTGAGATCATTTACTCGCTAGACTTGAGAACCCGTTTTAATCACTTGCGGGTGCCTGTATTCAAACCCAAGTACTCCGTGGTGCCAGTTCCGTGCTATGACCTCTTGGCCACTGGGCCGCCTCTAAACACCCCCCATGTCAAATACATAAGCAGCAACCTGTACCGTGAGCAGCAGCATTCTTTGAATACTCTGCCAAAATAATTTTTATCGTGGAGTGCTGACACAATTCATCTCCTCAGTGGGCGTCCCCAGCCCAAATGCTCGCAGGAAGCGCCCCCAGCCTCCCTGCTCGACGAGCCAGTTCCCGCACGCGTTCACCAGCAGGGCGGCCACCGCGTCCGTCACGGCCGACGTCTCCTCCGCGTTGCTCAGACGTACGCATTCCACCAGCCTCTTCGCGAGGGAGGAGCGAGCAGACCACCACCAGGACCACCACGCGGCCCCAGCTCGCGGAGCCATCGCGGAGGACCTCCCAGGCCACGTCCACGAGCAGCCGGCGGGGCCCTCGGTGCTCCACCCGCTCCTCCGTGTAGCTCACCAAGTCCAGAACGGAGTCTCTGAACCGCGCGAGGGACAGATCTCCCAGGCAGTTGACCACCTCCTGCACCAGCTGCGTTGGCTGAACCTCCTGCAGCTGCTGAACCTTCTGCACCTTCTGCAGCTGCTCCTGCACCTGCAGCCACTCCGTCTGTGTCGCTAGGTGAGCCATGAAGCCGGCGACCAGATTCGCTGGCAAGACGGTCAGCAGCTGCAGCGCCTCCTTCTCTTCCTCCCCCTCGTCTTCCTCCTCCACCTCATCATCTTCCTCCTCCCCCTCCTTAGACTCCTTCTCCTCTGTCTCCCTCTAACTCCCTGTGTGACCCTCCTCCCCCGGTCTCCTTCCTCGTCCCCGTGCGTCCCTCCTCCTTCCCCCGTCTCCCTCTTCCCTGTGTCTCCCTCTTTTTTCTTTTTGCTGATGAAGTTTTTATTTTTATTTCCACAAGGTGTAAACGCCGTATCCCTTATTTTGTAATTGTAATTCTGGGCCAAAGAGGTCCCACAAACGTAAACGTTTTGTATTTAAAATATAACACAACAACAATGAATGGCTTAGTGGGTAAAGTAAGACGCACGCCAAAACGGGTGAGTTAAATAAATCCAATCTCTCCTACCGGATTATAGGACGCAAACCAAACTTTGTTGTAACAAGAACATAAAAAAACTGATTCTCTTAATCAGGTGAATACGGTAAAGGGGCTGAGTCTGTGGTTGCCGGTGTGGTGAGTCTGTGGGTCTCTGTGTGGTGACGATGTCTATGGGTCTCTGTGGTGATGGCAATGTCGGGTGGTGGCGGGTTTAACCACACAACATTTATATATTCACGCGATCTAACCCAAACAAAACCTGTACTACGGAGTCAACAACAACGACGTGAGGGCTCTCCGACGCGCGTCTCGGTTGGGGTGAGGGTGCTTTCTGTTGTATATGTAGGTTATGAAAATTTGATGTAAATAATAAAAATTAAATGAAATTTGCATAATAATCCGACATTATGCTAATTGATGTAAGTGCATAGACTATGCTAATTCGAGAGATAATCGTATTAATTTATGCTAGTGTATGTGTGATTATGCTACTGCGAGCCGTTATGATAATTAGGCCCCGCCTCGTTGACGAGGGTCGTTTATCAATCTGGATAATGCAATTAATCGTATGCAGTTATGCAGGTACTGTGAGCATGTCACATTAAACTCGGCTGTGTTGTTTAACTTCGTATTATCGATGGGTATAATACAATTATTCTCGCTTTAACATTTACTGAGTATGTGTTAGTGTGTTCAGCCAGGTCTCCAAGTTCAGATCTCAGCACAGAATACAGTTCTTATGCATAAATTTCAGGAAAGAACACACAACACTTCCGTGTTAATCAATTTTAATGACGATAGTGATAATGACGATAATGATGACGATGGTGATAATGATGACGATGGTGATAATGATGACGATAATAACAATGGTGATGATGCGTACTTCAACAGCTCCAGCACGAGACAGTTGTGTCCGCGGAAGTGGAACGAGTGCAGGACGCGGATGACGCCGTGCAGCTCAGCACTGCCCTCCCCCTGCAGCTCCGTGATCACCTTCAGCTCCATCCTCTACATCTCCATCTTGGTAGGGCTGCGTGCACACAGCAATTCTTTGGGTCAGTTTAACACGTAGGCTTTCGCGACCAATATCATTCATAATAAAGGTTTTTGGGTTAGATCGCGTTTATTTATAAATGTGTCGCAACCCTCCACCACCCGACACGGCCAATCAGCAAAAAAGTGTCACGTTGACAAAAGACAAACAATTCACTACTTCAGCCCACCGGTGTGTTGAAGAGTCAATCCACATTTACAGTTTGAGTACGACGTTTCGCTGGTAAATACATCCAGCATCATCAATTGCTTGATGATGGTAAATACATCCAGCATCATCAATTGCTTGATGATGCTGGATGTATTTACCAGCGAAACGTCGTACTCAAACTGTAAATGTGGATTGACTCTTCAACACACCGGTGGGCTGAAGTAGTGAATTGTTTGTCTTTTGTCAACGTGACACTTTTTTGCTGATTGGCCGTGTCGGGTGGTGGAGGGTTGCGACACATTTATAAATAAACGCGATCTAACCCAAACACCTTTATTATGAATTATTTGGGTCTCTGTGGGTCTCTATGAGTGTCTAAGGGTGTCTATGGATCTCTATGGTTGTCTCTAGTTTATAGTAGTCTTAAGAGGGTTAT
Source organism: Petromyzon marinus (assembly GCF_048934315.1). Lineage (NCBI taxonomy): Eukaryota > Metazoa > Chordata > Hyperoartia > Petromyzontiformes > Petromyzontidae > Petromyzon > Petromyzon marinus. Next base: position 14,943,933 of record NC_133689.1, read on the forward strand.
TATTTTAGTGAGATAGTTTCAGTTTATATTTAGAGAGTTTTACGGAGGTTATTATCATTGCTGTTTACTATTATACTCATTATTTTGTAACCATGTTGTATTTACTACCATTTATGATCTATTATTATTTTATTCATGTATAATTATTACGACTGCTCCCACTGTGTTAAGACCACCACCACCCACACCATTTCCAACCACGCCACATCACCACTACCCACCCACCCCCCCACCAACCCCATCACCCCTGCCCCAACCCACTTTCCGTGCAGTACCAGCATCTTGACAGCCACCAGGAATCCCATCTTGTGGTCCACGCACTGCAGCACCACACCCTGCCCTCTCTAGCCAATCTTCTCTTGCACCTCGAAGCCCTATTGGTGCTGATCCTGGGGTATCTAAAAAGCAGCCGAAGCAGCAGCAGCGCCGCCACAGCCAGTCAGAGTCACAATCACGATGGGAATATTTAACGCTTAGTGGTAGGAGCAGCAGTGGTCGTAGTGGTTAGTAGTTAGTAGTAGCAGTAGTGCCTGTGTGTCTGTGTGCCTTTGTGTGTGTGCCTGTGTTTGTGTGTCTGTCTGTGCGAGTCTCACAGGGATATAGTTGTGGGTCTCTGTGGGTATCTCTGTGTCTGTGCATCTCACTGATATATAGCTGTGGGTCTCGATTGGTGCCTCTGTGAGTCTCTATGAGTGTCTCTGTGGATCTCTATGGGTGTCTGAATGGGCTCTGTGGGTGTCTCTGTGAGCCTCACAGGGATGTAGTTGTGGGTCGTTATGGGTGTTATCTATGGGTCTCTATAGGTGTCTCAATGGGTGTATCTATGGATGTCTGGGTCTCTGTGAGCCTCACAGGGATGTATTTGTTTTCTTGGTCGTCGTAGCCATCGTTGTAGATGCCACCGCGGGATTTGCCCTCGTCCATAGAGAAAAACCAAACTTGACAGACGTCGGCCAGCTCCTCCTCCTGGCGCTCGGTCAGGCGAGGCTCGAAGAGAGCCAGGATCGCTGCAGACGTGACAACAACAACTTAAATCATTAACTATGTTTTTTTTATTTACCGAAACAACCAAAGAGTGTTTTTACACACACCAAAAAGCCCAGCAAGTTGGCGGTTGTTGTGTGTCTGTGTGTGTGTCTGTGTGTGTGTTCTGTAGCGGTTAGCGCGCTGCGCTATGAACCTGGCGACCCGGGTTTGATTCCCGCTCACGGCCAACACCAGTGACGATTTTCTGAACCGGTCCCGGGCTTCCCCTAGGTCGACTCAGCCTCAAATGAGTACCTGGTGCGGTGTGTAAACATTGCCACTGGGGAGACAAAGGCGGTCGGGCGTGGTGCTGGCCACCCACCCCCTCGTGTACCGTTCCGGCCTTCATAGGTGCTCGCTAACAGCACTTGCCCCTACAGTCTGTTAAGGCTATATGGGGGATCTTTATCTTTGTGTTCTGTCAGACCAGGAATGTGTGCACCACAGAGTGAATCTCCCTGCGGCACAGGGGACAGGCCATGCCGCGCCGCTGCAACTCGAAGACGCAGTGGCGGCATGTGGCAAGGTTTTCGCTGTCGCCGTGAACCAACGTGCAGCTACGTGGCTCACACCGGCACACCACGCACCCACCCACAACACCACCACCACCCACAACACCACCCACAACACCACCAGCACCACCACCCATGCCACCACTACCTACACCACCACCAACCACACCACCCACACCATCACCATCCACCACCGCTACCGGCTGGAGTGTAAGAAGGAGAGGCAGTGGTGGAGGTGGTGTTGACGCTGGCACCGGCTCGCCTGTTGTCGGCCGTCACTACGGAGAATAACTTAATGAGCAGCGCTGCCACCGAGTGTCTGAGATCTCTGAGTGAGAATCCCTCCAGACAAAACACCTCCTCCAGGGGGTCCCTGCCACACCTCACCAGGTACTGCCTCTCTTCATCGTAAAGTCGCCTCCGCTTGATGTACTGTTCCACGTAGTGGAACACCTGTACCACCGTGAATGTGTCGCCCTAGGCACCGACCGAATGCAGCAGAGGAATCATCCGAGGCACCGGCTTCAGGAGAATGTTCCTGCGAGCTTGTCAGAGACATGGACAATTCCATGCACTGTATGTGTTCTGTATTTGTACGTGGATAGTAACGAGAGTGGATGTGCATTCACTCCGAGTCTTTACTGTGTCGTTAAACAGCATGGGGTACACAATGACGTGAAACTTTACATCTACCCTACCTCTGTGCTCCATGCCGAAAAGCCACTGCAGTGGTAATAAAACTGCAACGCATTTTATTCATCAACCTGCATTTTCTTATTTTTCCCAAATTTTAACCTGGGTTGGGCTGTCGCCATCCTGCCCTGGAACCAATTATTAATTCGTGTCTCTAGCAGACCATTGCAGGCCTTGTGTTAGAGAATGGCTCACTGAAGCTGATATCACAGAGCTACTTCTAATTACCCTTCAAACGCCCTCTGGTCCACAGTAAAGAGCAGCACCCTCCCACCTGTCCTTTAAGTAGGAGTAACGTTGGTCATAACAACGTTCTTTTCGATGAAATTTATCCAAATTAAGTGCAGAACCACATTTCAGCCATGTAATGGTTTATTTTGTGCTGTCAATGACGACTGGGCTGAGATCATTAGCTCGCTAGAATTGAGAACCTGCTTTGATCACAGGCGGTGTGGATTCAAACCCAAGTACTCCGTGGTGCCTGGTCAGTGCTATGACCTCTGGGTCACTTAGCCGCCTCCAAACACCCCCCATGTCAAATACATAAGCAGCAACCTGTATCGTGGGCAGCAGCATTCTTTGAATACTCTGTCAAAAAATGTTTATTGTGGAGTGGTGGCACAATTCCGCAATTGCTTTCTCATACCTCTGGTGACAGGAAGAATTTCTACAAGACGGAGTTCTAGAGAACCCCTTTACTCGATGTTTTGGTCTACTATTCCACACTGGGCAGATGAAGAGGAAGTAGTACCTACACTTTAACACACCGCATCCGCAGCCCCTCTCCTAAGTGGGCGTCCCCAGCCCGAATGCTCGCAGGAAGCCCTCCTAGCCTCCCTGCTCGACGAGCCAGGCCCCGCACGCGTTCACCAGCAGGGCGTCCACCGCGTCCATCACGGCCGCCGTCTTCTCCACGTCGCGCAGACGTATGCAGTCGACCAGCCTCTTTGCGAGGGAGGAGCGAGCAGAGCACCACCAGGACCACCACGCGGCTCCGGCTCGCAGAGCCGTCGTGGAGGACTTCCCAGGCCACGTCCACGAGCAGCCGGCGGGGCCCTCGGTGCTCCACCCGCTCCTCCGCGTGGCTCACCAGAACGGAGTTTCTGAACCACGCGAGGAACAGGTCTCCCAGGCAGTTGACCACCTCCTGCGCCAGCTGTGCTGGCTGAACCTTCTGCAGCTGCTGGAGCTGCAGCTGCTCCTGCACCTGCAGCTACTCCTGCACCTACATCTACTCCGTCTGTGTCGCCATGTGAGCCATGTAGCCGGCGATCAGATTCGCTATCAAGACGCTCAACAGCTGCAGCGCCTCCTTCTTTTCCTCACCTTCCTCCTCCCCCTCGTTTTCCTCCTCCCCCTCCTCCTCCTCCTCCTCCCCCTCCTCCTCCACTTTCAAAACAAAGAGTGAGGACATAATATCAATAACCCGGGAATTTTATAGTGACCTCTTCTTTCCTGATAAAACGTCTATGCCTGCCCAGAATTTCCTAAAGAGCTCGGTGAAAGTACTGTCCTCCAGCAGGGCGTTGTTGAAGTGCCAGTAGGCCTCACCACTTGGTGTTCCACGCAGCCTGAGGTCCAGCAGGATCAGGCTGTGGTCTGTTAGTGATGCAGCCCCTGATGTCAGCAGTCAGAATGCTCGAGACAAGACTTCTGGAGATGTAGAAACGGTCGATCCTGGACTGTGTAGCTGGTTCATTGCCCCGTGTCCGCGTGAAGGTGAAGCTTCGCCGCCTAGGGTGGTGCAGCCGCCACACGTCCACCAGATCGGAGGCGTCCAGAAGGGCTTGGAGCTCTCCCCGGAGATTGGCGTTGCAGTGCCCCTTCCCTGTGTGGTCGAGAGCATCCAGCGTGCAGTTGTAGTCACCTCCCGTGACCACAAACTCGTCCCCTGGAATGCCACCGAGGTGGTTCCGCAGAAGTTGCAGGAACCCGGGTCTCTCACTGTCAGTGGTGGGAGCGTACACGTTGACGAGGTGGATGGCGGTGACGCCGACCTGCACCGTGAGGTCCAGGATCCTCCCCTTGATCACCTCCACCTGGCTGACGGTGTCGGGGGAAAAGTTTGGTGACAGCACGGTTGCTACTCCTGAGGAGGTGTTGCTGAAGTGGCTGATGAAGGGCTTCGCTCTCTACTCCGTCCTCCAGGCAACGTCATTGTCCATGGCGAGATGGGTCTCCTGCACGAACAGCACGGAGACCTTATGCTGCTTTGCAAGGTATCCTACGTAGTATATTCTCAGCGCCCCTCTGCACCCATTCATGTTCAGGGAGGCGTTGCGCAACGTCATTGTGAGTGAGTCGCCCGCCTGTTCCAATGAGTCACCTTGCTGAGGAGGCTCCTTACCCTGGACGTCTCCAGGTCTCTCGATTGTTTTCCTTCCTGCTGGAGCTCTGTGAGGATGCGTCAGAGGGAGACCTCTATGGCGTCTGGCTCGCCATCTTGTCAAGGCCTCCATCACCTTGTTTGGTTTCCTGGGGGTCTCTTTGAAGAATCTCCACAGGTCTTCCTGGCAGAAGATGGGTGCCCGCGAAGATGACCTCTTTGAGACCTGGTTGGTTTCGCTACCCACACGGAGGTCATCATCCGAGTCCCCCTTCTTGCTTCCATGCCCTGCATGTGGGGGCCAAGAGTCGGGGGCCCATGGTTGGCTCCATGTGGCCTCCCCCAGGGGCCGTGGCAGGTGGAATGCTACCGCACGCCTCTTCCACATTAGCAGGGCACTCTGCGAGGCTTGCAGGGTGTCCTTATTCTGTCTTTTTAATTCTGGGCCAAAGAGGTCCCATAAACGTAAACGTGTTGTATTTAAAATATAACACAAACAACAGCAATGAATGGCTTAGTGGGTAAAGTAAGACGCACCCCAAAACCGGTGAGTTAAATAAATCTGATCTTTCCTATTACCGGATTATAGGACGCAAACCAAACTTTGTTGTAACAAGAACATAGAAAAAACTGAGTCTCTTAATCAGGTGAATACGGTAAAGGGGCTGAGTCTGTGGGTGTCAGTGTGGTGAGTCTGTGGGTCTCTGTGTGGTGAGTCTGTGGGTCTCTGTGTGGTGATGGCCATGTCGGGTGGTGGCGGGTTTAACGACACAAAATTAATATATTCACGCGATCTAACCCAAACAAAGCCTGTACTACGGATTCAACAACAATGACATGAGGGTTCTCCGACGCGCGTCTCGGTTGGGGTGAGGGTGCGGTCGCGCCGTCTCCTCCGTACGGATTGTTTCTTCCTTTCCCAACTGCGATGTTCTCGCTCTCTCCTCTCTTTTTGTCTCCACCGTCGCCAACCGTCGGAGCTCGGCATCCGCGGCCCCTCTCCTAGGTGGGCGTCCCCAGCCCGAATTCTCGCAGGAAGCCCTCCCAGCCTCCCTGCTCGACGAACCAGGCCCAGCACGCGTTCACCAGCAGGGCGGCCACCACGTCCGTCACTGCCGCCGTCTTCTCCGCGTCACTCAGACGTACGCAGTCCACCAGCCTCTTCGCGAGGGAGGAGCGAGCAGAGCACCACCAGGACCACCACGCGGCCCCAGCTCGCGAAGACGTCACGGAGGACCTCCCAGGCCACGTCCACGAGCAGCCGGCGGGGCCCTCGGTGCTCCACGCGCTCCTCCGCGTGGCTCACCAGAACAGAGTCTCTGAACCGCGCGAGGAACAGGTCCCCAGGCAGTTGACCACCTCCTGCACCAGCTGTGATGGCTGAACCTTCTGCAGCTGCTGGACCTGCAGCTGCTCCTGCACCTGCAGCTACTCTGTCTGCTACGCTAGGTGAGCCATGAAGCCCGCGATCAGATTCGCTGTCAAGACAGTCAACAGCTGCAGCGCATCCTTTTTCTTCCTCCCCCTCACCTTCTTCTTCCTCCTCCTCCACTCATAAAACAAAGAGTGAGGACATAATATCAATAACCTGGGAATTTTATAGTGACCTCTTCTCTCCTGATAAAACGTCTATGCCTGCCCAGAATTTCCTAAAGAGGTCGGTGAACGTACTGTCCTCCAGCAGGGCGTTGTTGAAGTGCCAGTAGGCCGCAGCACTTGGTGTTCCACGCAGCCTAAGGTCCAGCAGGATCAGGCTGTGGTCTGTTAGTGGTGCAGCCCTGATGTCAGCAGGCAGAATGCTCGAGACAAGACTTCTGGAGATATAGAAGCGGTCGATCCTGGACTGGGTAGCTGGTTCATTGCCCCTTGTCCTCGTGTAGGTGAAGCTTCGCCGCCTCGGGTGGTGAAGCTGCCACACGTCCACCAGATCGGAGGGGTCCAGAAGGGCTTGGAGCTCTCCCCAGAGCTTGGCGTTGCAGTGACCCTTCCCTGTACGGTCGAGAGCATCCAGCGTGCAGTTGTAGTCACCTCCCATGACCACAAACTCGTCCTCTGGAATGCCACCGAGGTGGTTCCGCAGAAGTTGCAGGAACCCGGGTCTCTCACTGTCAGTGGTGGGAGCGTACACGTTGACGAGGTGGATGGCGGTGTTGCCGACCTGCGCCCGGACGTCCAGGACCCTCCCCTTGATCACCTCCACCTGGCTGACGGTGTCAGGAGTGAAGTTTGGTGACAGCACGGTTGCTACTCCTGAGGAGGTGTTGCTGAAGTGGCTGAAAAAAGGCTCCCATTTTCCACTCCGTCCTCCAGGCAACCTCATCGTCCATGTCGAGATGGGTCTCCTGCACGAACAGCACAGAGACATTATGCTGCTTTGCAAGGGACGCTGCGTAGTATCTTCTCAGCGCCTCTCGGCACCCATTCATGTTCAGGGAGGCGATGCGCAGTGTCATTGTGAGCGAGTGGCCCGCCTGTTCCAATCAGTCACCTTGCTGAGAAGGCTCCTTACCCTGGACCTCTCCAGGTCTCTCGATTGTTGTCCTTCCTGCTGGAGCTCCCCTAGGATGCGTCTGAGGGAGACTTCTATGGCGTCTGGCTCGCCATCCTGACAAGGCCTCCATCACTTTGTTTGGTTTCCTGTGGGTCTCTTCGAAGAATCTCCACAGGTCTTCCTGGCAGAAGATGGTGCCCGCGAAGATGACCTCTTTGAGACCTGGCTGGTTTCGCTACCCACACGGAGGTCATAATCCGAGTCCCCCTTCTTGCTTCCATGCCCTGCATGTGGGGGCCAAGAGTCGGGTGCCCATGGTTGGCTCCATGTGGCCTCTGTCGTATATGTGGGTGTGTGAAAATTGATGAAAAATAATTAAAATTAAATGAAATTCGAAATTTGCATAATTAATCCGAAATTATGCTAATTTGTGTACTTATGCTTGTAACTATGCTAATTAGAGAGGTAATCGTATTAATTTATACGAGTGGGTGTGGTTGTGTTAATGATAGCCTTTATGATAATCAGGCCCCGTCTCGTTGACGAGGTGGGGTTATCAATCAGGATAACGCAATCAATCGTGTGCCGTTACGCTAGTGTCAATTCGGCCTCGTTGTCTAACTTCGTATTATTGATCAGCATAATACAATGATTCTCGCTTTAACACTCCCCGAGTGTTCATATTTTAGGTCCCATGTTCACATCGTTCGCATTAGTTTAATGAGTGTGGATTGGTGTGTTTATAGTTTAGGTTCCCGAGTTCATATCTCGTCGCAGGATACAGATCTTATGCAAAAACTTCAGGAAAGAATCACACGACCACTTCTGTATTAATCAATTTATTTTCTAATTAAACCTTAACTATAATATGTATGTGACTCTCAATCTCGGAACTTCAACACGGTATCCACACGGTATCAAGACAGTATCATCAACGACTGTACGATTTCACTTTGATAACACATGAACCCCGCATAAAGCGATTGCTGTTAGTGAGAGAGAGAGTCAGAACATGCAAATGCTATGTTACACAAAAGCTTATACATTATAATATGAACGATCATTATGCTTGAAATGGTCAGCACATTATCACAGGCGACTGATTAACATGCAACGGTATTCATATAAAAAGACAATCAAACAGTTATTATTTCCAAAGGCATAAATGTAACAACAGATCCACCGGACAGACTATAAGATTACCGAAATGGCTTAGTGTGAGGGTATGCGGCGGAACGTGTTATCTCACGGGAGATTAATTAATTAATTAATTCGTGAATAAGAATGTATGATCAGAAAATCGGTTTAGCACGATTCCTCCCCGGGACCGTAGCTCCGTGGCGAAGGTGCCAAGGGTTAATTCGTATTGATAGATCGGTTGGTAACTTATGCGATTAGAAGTACAGTCCAAAACAAAATATTAAAGAGGGAAATTATGAATATACTTATAAATGACGGACTGTTATCACACGATCGATGCTTCCACAGCCAGATGGTTCACGGACTTGAGTGTTCGCTTCTGGTTAAGGACCTGTGTATGTTTGAGTGATATGAATTGTTTTGAATAGTCAGTGTTTGGAATTAATTATTTGCGTTGCCATATGCTGAAGTTGGCATCGCTTGTAGGAGAAGTAGCCTCGCTCCCTTTAGAGCGGTGAGGTGTGTGGGAGTGCATCATACGAATCGCCGCCCTCCTCCACGCAGCAGCCAGCCTCTGTCCACGGGGGAGAGTTGCTTGATCGCTCTCAGTTCTGCTCAGTGGACACCTCTCTCCACTGCTGGATGAGCTGCGCGATCACGCTCGTGCTGGTTCGCTGACAGCAGTTTCTCTCCGCTGTTGGATGAGCTGCATCGGCACGCTCCCTCTCTCTGGGTGGAGAACTCGAACGTGCTCGTTGCTGGTTTGCTGAAAGCAGGTTTTTCTCCACTGCTGGATGACTCAAGTCGCACGTGCTCTTGCTCTGGTTTGCAGAAGCTCTTGCTTGGTGCGTCGGTCGCTCTGCAGCTGGACTCAATGTAGAATAATCTTTCAGCAATACTCTGTCTTTCAGCTCTTGGAAATCACACTAGATGACGCCTCACTACCTTGCGAGTCTTGCCAACGTCAGTGGGTAGCGACGGGGCCACTTTGGCTTCTGCTCGCCGCCCCCTGCTCTGCAGCTCGCCGGCTGGCGACCTGTTGCTCTCGTTCCCGATTGGAACTGCTCCTGAGCCGGCCCACTGGTCGAACTCCCCGCGTTCCGACCTCCTCCGATTCGAACTCCCCGAGTTCCGACCCCCCTGGTAGAACTCCCCGAGTTCCGACCCCTCCGAGTCGAACTGTCTCCCGAGAGTCGACCCCCCCCGGTCGAACTCTGGTGAGCCGACCCCCCCCGGGTCGAACTCTTCCGAGTTGCTCCTCCGAGTCGAACTGTCTCCCGAGAGTCGACCCCCCGGTCGAACTCTGGTGAGCCGACCCCCCCCCCCAAGTCGAACTGAGGTTTCAATGCTCAGGATCCTCTTTTTATGCCCAAAAATCCCTTCACTCGGATCCTGCACACAAGGCGAGGTTTCTTTCGATTTTTGCTGTGTAAGGATTTGTCCGTATGTATCTGCGTCCGTGTGTGTGTGTCCGTACATGTGTCAGTGTGTGTCCTTGTGTAGATCACCCACGGTATATTCCGTTGTCATACTCCTACCATAAAACCCACAAGTAAAACAATCAAATGTTATAAATTGTCTCGAAGGCGCCTCTCTGTCTGGGTGCACAACCTGGAGGGAAGGGTGATATTCCCTCCGACTTTCACCGACGCACAAAGAAATGGTTAAAAAGTTTTAAGTTAACATTTCATTTCATCAGAGTTCCATAGTTATGATTCTGTATTAATCCAAGGTCTGAGTCAGCTTCTCGTTGTGGTGTTTGACTCGTGTTTCCCCAAGCGTATACACACTCCTACCCCGCGCTGCAGGGATACAAAGACGGCCGGGATTTCCCTTTCTCTCCGACCCTGGGTTTAACATCGCCCTTTGCTTACGTTGCAGTTTTGCTGTGCGCTTGCATTTCTTTTCCTCTCTACTCTTACTTTAACCCTGCTTATTATTTGCGTATGGGTGGAGGCTAGAGCATTTATGTTGACTTAGGAAAACCTGATTGTTATAGGCTTCGGGTCAAGTCGTATAGACATTATTAAAATATGGAAATACATTTCATATTAAATTAATAGACGGGTGATGGTTACATTGACGTAGCTTGTGGCAGGGTTCAATTGAAGTGGGTGTGAAGATCAATAACTTTAGCCTACCCTGTCGTTAAATTCCGACTTTAAGTTGCTTTAATAGTAATGCAGCACCAATTAGCTTTTTTGACTTAACTAGATCTAGGCTAACGCAACCTCCCAGTGACCCTGGCTTTGTGTTTACGTCAGCCCTTTGCAATCCACTGCGCTCTGCTCTCTATCTGCTCCCTCTGACCCTGGGAGGGCTCTGAACGTCAAAATCGTGTTAGTGGGTCAAGGTAAATATGACCCCCACATGCCATGCTGAGGCCTGGTTTGGTGTTTTTATTCATTATTAAAATTAAAAGAAACAATAGAAATATGTATCTATATGTATTGAAAAATTACTTGTTAATATTAAGATGGAAAAGGGGCCTAGATACAACACCTCCCCCAGGGGCCGTGGCAGGTGGAATGCTACCACACGCCTCTTCCACAGTAGCAGAGCACTCTGCGAGGCTTGCAGTGTGTCCTTATTCTGTCTTTTTAATTCTGGGCCAAAGAGGTCCCATAAACGTAAACGTGTTGTATTTAAAATATAACACAAACATAACAACAATGATGAATGGCTTAGTGGGTAAAGTAAGACGCACCCCAAAACGGGTGAGCTTAATAAATCCGATCTCTCCTATTACCGGATTATAGGATGCAAACCAAACTTTGTTGTATCAGTGTGGTGAGTCTGTGGGTCTTTGTGTGGTGACGATCTCTCTGGGTCTCTGTGTGATGATGGCCGTGTCGGGTGGTGGCGGGTTTAACAACACAACATTATGAGATTCACGAGATCTAACCCAAACAAGACCTGTACTACGGAGTCAACAACAACGACATGAGGGCTCTCCGACGCGCGTCGCGGTTGGGGTGAGGGTGAGGTCGCGCCGTCTCCTCCGTACGGATTGTTTCTTCTTTTCCCAACTGCGACGTTCTCGCTCTCTCCTCTCTTTTTGTCTCCACCGTCGCCAATCGTCGGAGCTCGGCATCCGCGGCCGCTCTCCTAGGTGGGCGACCCCAGCCCGAATTCTCGCCTGAAGCCCTCCCAGCCTCCCTGCTCAACGAGCCAGGCCCCGCACGCGTTCACCAGCAGGGCGGCCACCGCGTCCGTCACGGCCACCGTCTTCTCCGCGTCGCTCAGACGTAAGCAGTCCACCAGCCTCTTCGCGAGGGAGGAGCGAGCAGAGCACCACCAGGACCACCACGCGGCCCCAGCTCGCGGAGCCATCGCGGAGGACCTCCCAGGCCACGTCCACGAGCAGCCGGAGGAGCCCTCGGTGCACCACCCGCTCCTCCGTGTGGCTCACCAAGTCCAGAACGGAGTCTCTGAACCGCACGAGGAACAGGTCTGCCAGGCAGTTGACCACCTCCTGCACCAGCTGTGCTGGCTGAACCTCCTGCAGCTGCTGAACCTTCTGCACCTTCTGCAGCTGCTCCTGCAACTGCAGCCACTCCGTCTGTGTCGCTAGGTGAGCCATGAAACCGGCGATCAGATTCGCTGTCAAGAAGGTCAGCAGCTGCAGCACCTCCTTCTCTTCCTCCCCCTCATTTTCCTCCTCCTCCTCCTCCCCCTGTCTCCTTCCACCTCCCTGTGTCTCCCTCCTCCCCCGGTCTCCTTCCTGCTCCCCGTGTTTCCCTCCTTCCCCCGTCTCCCTCCTCCCTGTGTCTCCCTCCTCCTTTTCCTTTTTTGCTGATGAAGTTTTTCTATTTCCACGAGGTGGTAACACCATATCCCTTATTCTGTAATTGTAATTCTGGGCCAAATAGGTCCCACAAATGTAAACATTTTGTATTTAAAATATAACACAAACATAACAACAATGAATAGCTTAGTGGGTAAAGTAAGACGCACCCCAAAACGGGTGAGTTAAATCAATCCGATCTATCCTACTACCGGATTATAGGACGCAAACCATACTTTGTTGTAACAAGAACATAAAAAAACTGAGTCTCTTAATCAGGTGAATACGGTAAAGGGGCTGAGTCTGTGGTTGACAGTGTGGTGAGTCTGTGGGTCTCTGTGTGGTGACGATGTCTATGGGTCTCTGTGTGGTGATGGCCGTGTCGGGTGGTGGCGAGGTATAACAACACAACATTTATATATTCACGCGATCTAACCCAAACAAAACCTGTACTACGGAGTCAACAACAACGACATGAGGGCTCTCCGACACGCGTCACGGTTGGGGTGAGGTTGCGGTCTGTTGTATATGTAGGTTATGAAAATTTGATGAAAATAATAAAAATTAAATCAAATTTGAAATTTGCATAATTATCCGAAAAAATGTTAATTTGCTGTAATTTATGCGCATAAACTATGCGAATGCGAGAGAGAATCGTATTAATTTATGCTAGTGTATGTGTGATTATGCTACTGCGAGCCGTTATGATAATTAGGCCCCGCCTCGTTGACGAGGGTCGGTTTTCAATCGGGTTAATGCAATTAATCATATGCAGTTATGCAGGTACTTGAGCATGTCAGATTAAACTCGGCTGTGTTGTTTAACTTTGTACTATCGATCAGTATAATACAATTATTCCCGCTTTAACATTTACTGAGTATGTGGTAGTGTGTTCAGCCAGGTCTCCAAGTTCAGATCTCAGCACAGAATACAGTTCTTATGCATAAATGTCACGAAAGAACACAACACTTCTGTGTTAATCAATTTTAATGACGATAGTGATAATGACGATAATGATGACGATGGTGATAATGATGATAATGATGACAATAATAACAATGGTGATGATGCGTACTTCAACAGCTCCAGCACGAGACAGTTGTGTCCGCGGAAGTGGAACGAGTGCAGGACGCGGATGACGCCGTGCAGCTCAGCACTGCCCTCCCCCTGCAGCTCCGTGATCACCTTCAACTCCATCCTCTGCATCTCCATTTTGGAAGGGCTGTGTGCACACAGCAAGTCTGTGGGTCTCTGTGGGTCTCTAGTTCATAGTAGTTTTACGACGGTTAATTTTTTAGTGAGATAGTTTCAGTTTATAGTTAGAGATAGTTTTGCAGAGGTTATTATCATTGTTGTTTACTATTATACTCATTATTTTGTAACCATGTTGTATTTACTTGCATTTATTATCTATTATTGTATTCATTTATAATTATGACCATGGCCGCTGTGTTAAGACCACCAGCACCCACCCACACCACCACCACCACCAACCCCATCACCCCTGCCCCAACCTACTGGATGGGCAGTGCCAGCATCTTGACAGCCACCAGGAATCCCATATTGTGGTCCACGCACCGCAGCACCACTCCCTGCCCTCCCTCGCCAATCTTCTCTCGCACCTCGAAGCGGCATTGGAGCTGCTCCTGGGGTATCTAAGAAGCAGCAGCAGCAGCGCCGCAACGGCCAGTCAGAGTCACAATCACGATGGGAATGTTTTACGCTTAGTGGTAGCAGCAGTGGTAGTACTGAGTAGTAGTTAGTAGCAGTAGTGTCTGTGTGCGCCTGTGTGCCTGTTTGTGTGCGCATCTGCGTGTGTGTGTGTCTGTCTGTGCGAGTTTCACAGGGATATTTCTGCTTGCAAGCTTTGACTTTAACATAGCCATTTCTGTGACCAGACACAAGCTAATCACTCAGCAATTTCAATGCTAAATTATCCTGTTTGATTTGTACTAGGTGCCTCTGTGGATGTGTAGGCTTTGACTTTAACATAGCCATTTCTGTGACCAGTCACAAGCTAATCACTCAGCTCTTTCAATGCTAAATTTTATGCTAATTCGTTTGTCAAGGCGCTCTGTTTCTTCTCACACAGCTTAAAGGTCGCGGTCTGAGCTTGGCTGTGTTCACTCCAGCGCTTTCCTCCAGACAGTCTCGTCCCTTCGCCTGATGAAGGCCGCTTGTGTTGTGGCCGAAACGTCGTGAGAATTTTATTGTGTTATTTTATTTGATCAATGTATTATTTTATTCTCATTCTACGCTACTTTACCGAAAGAACCAAAGAAGATGAATCCTTGCAGCCAAGATAGCTTTAAATCGAAATTTAACAGAATGGTATTGAACCTTTTTCTTTACAGGGTGGCCCTGGGGCTTGCCACGTGGCAGGTGTCGTCCATTGTCCATACCAGACCCCTCCAGCTCTCTCACCCTGGGTCAGCTGCCCCTTCCATGTCCTGGAAACCATGGCAAAGTCATCCTATGAGGACTGCCTGGATGAAAACCAGCATGGAAGGGGCCCAGGGTGGGACCGGCTATGCTTTTGGGCTAGTCCCGTTTGTGTGTGGTGTGCGGTGTCTTCGTAGCAATCGTTCTCCACTGTAGTCCTGGCATCTGCTGCTCAGCTTCATTCCACAGCTGTGGTTCCAGTGGCGCGGTCTCTCCGGGGACCCATGTGGTGTGTGTGTGGGTGTGACATGTATCACGGGGTGGGTGGATAGTATCGTGATAGTGGTCATGGTAGGCACCGATCCACGACCTCCATCACCCCTACTGAGTGGTGGACATGCCACCACAAAGCAGCATGCGGCGGAGGAGTGAGGTGACCGCTCTCGCCTCACGAGCGAGGCCCTCTCGCTTCCTCTTCATTCCCTGCATCACCACCTCCATCTCCTCCTTTGTCTCATCCTCCTCCACCTCCTCTTAATCCTCCACCACCATCTTCTCCCCCTCTTCTGTTTTCTCCATTCTCTCTTCATGCTCCTCAACCTCCGAGGTGGCGTCGGTGGCATCGGTGGTGGCAGCGGAGGTGCTGGAGGTGATGGCCGTGGTGGCGGTGGCAATGGTGGTGATGGTGGCAGCGGAGGTGGCGGTGGCGGCAGCGGTAATGGCGGTGGCGCCAGCGGTGGTGGGGCGGAGGTGGCAGCGTTGGTGGTGGTGATGGTAGTAGTCCTGGCGAGGCACCGCTCTTCCTCCATGAGGCGCTTCTCCTCCTCGACGCTCTTCACGTTGGCGAGACACTTCTCCTCCACCAGACGCTTCTCTTCCGTGAAGCACTTCACTTTAACGAGGCGCTTCTTGAGGAAATAGTCTCTGAAGCAGTTCTCCTCTGTGCGGCGCTTCACCCTGGCAAGGCGCTGCACCTCAAAGAGGTGCTCCTCTACCATGTGGCGTTTCTCTGTCGCATGGTCCTTCTCCTCCTGGAGATGCTTCACCCCGCTGAGATCCTTCAACTCCCCAATTATCCTCTGTTCAAGCAAAGATAATCACATGAATATACAGACATGCAAGCAGAAATTCATTTAAGTTTTTCAGATTCATTTATTTGGTATAACCCTGTGAGCTATGTTGCTCTTGACTCGGGTGCAACCGCAACAAACAAAAACATGATCAAGGAATATCTTAAAGCGACTACACGCAACAGAAAAATCCAGGAAAAGACAGCAAAGTCTTCCAGAAAAGCACCGTATATCAACACTGTGTGCAAAAATCCCGGTGGGATGCAAGTCGAATAATAACAATCATAAGACAATTTAGATTAAAGTTATCAGGCTAACTCTGTACTACAAAAAACAAACATGGCTAAACCAAAACGTTTTCAAAATCACCAAAATAAAGCTATAAAAACAATGTAACAGTGATCATAGGAACTGTGATTCAAATTTAACAATTAACGATATATACATAACATGTACGACCAAACTTTGCAGCCATAGCTGGCTGTATGAGTCACTCCATAACAGCAGGATTATGAGTCGCAGTATGTAAAAAAATATTCAATACACCTTTAAAGATCAGCACACTATTCAAGTGTACATCTATGGTACAATTTATTGAAAATAAGTTTTGGGAACAGAAACTTATTTCTTTTAAACAACAGACAAATATTAACAAGCACTGTTTATTACATTAACTTTGTTTAACTTTTTTGGTCCCAGTTGAGACATTCAGAACTATGACAAAACAAATAATTGTGCTCTGATCTAATGTGCAATCTGTGGCATATGAATTTGTTAAGGTGATGTTGTCCGGTCCTGTACATATCAAGTACAGTGAGGGAAAAACTTATTTGATCCCCTGCTGATTTTGTACATTTGCCCACTGACAAAGAAATGAACAGAATATAATTTTAATGGTAGGTTTATTTGAACAGTGAGAGGCAGAATAACAACAAAAACATCCAGAAAAACATGTCAAAAATGTTATAATTTGATTTCCATTATCCTCCTAGCGAGGCCACGCTAGGAGGATAAAAGGGGACCCCGGGCAAAGGTTTGGGGCTGTTGCTTGGAGTGGAATCTCGTCGGACTGCTGGAGTCATCGTCACCATCTGCATTTTCTCGGCGGTGTCAGACAGGCAGTCTGTTAGCTCTCTTGACTGAAAGTGTAGTGACCCCTTGTACCCTGTGAAGGCTATAATAAATAGAGTACCTCCTGCTCCTCGTGTCTCTGCGTGTATCGCTAGACGTGGATCATAACGACAGTAGATGTACACTCACTCTGAGTTTTTACTCAATGACGTTAAACTTCACATCTACCCTACCTCCATGCTACATGCCGACAACCCACTGCTTTCGTAACCAAACTGCAACGTATTTTATTAGTAAACCTGCATTTTCTAATTTTACCCAAATCTTAACCTCGGTTGGATGTTGCCATCCTGCCGTGGAAACAACGAATCATTCGTGTCTCGAGCAGAAGATTGCAAGCCTTGTGTTAGAGAATGGCCCACTGAAGCTGTAATCACGGAGCTACTTCTGAGTACATTTCAAGTGCCCTCTCATCCACGTAATAAAGAGCAGGATCCTCCCTCCTGTAACGTTGGTCGTAACAATGTTCTTACTTCTTTGTGCTGTCAAGGACAACCGGGCTCACCTTGGTCTGTCTCACTGTCACACTCACCTCTATTCGTACACTCACTCATCTGGGTCTGTCTCACTGTCATACTCACCTCATCCACACGCACTGACGTAGGTCTGTCTCACTGTCACACTCACATCACTAGTCACACTCACCCACCTGGGTCTGTCTCACTGTTACACTCACCTCTCTACCACACTCACCTGGGTTTGTCTTACTTTAACACCACATTCCACAGACACTTACATTGGTCTGTCTCAATGTCACACTCACCTCTACCCACACACACTCACCAGAGTCTGTTTCACTCTCTCACTCATTTGTCTTCCTACACTCACTCACTTGGGTCTGTCTTACTGTCACACTCACCACTCTACCCACACTAACCTGGGTCTCACTGTCTCACCTCTCTTCAAAAACACTGAATTCCTGCTGAACAACACGCGGTTCAACCCACAAGCACTTGGGAGAGCTACAGGGCTCACATGCCATGTCCTTCACAGTCCTGTAATTCGTTTTATTATTATTGCCATAATTGAGTTTGGCAAAAGCCTGTGCGAGACTTTGAACAATGTACACACAGGACCGTCCATAAGGGTGCTAGGCCAGGGGAAAATCCCAGCATGTGGGCCTCCGACGCGTTCAAATTCCACCGCAAGTATTACATTTGACACCCCCGTGACATTGAAGCGCAGGGCCCCCCCAATGCCCGCGGACCTGGGCGGTCGCTCCGATTCTCCGTATCCAAGGGGCGATTCTATGTGCACAATGCAGACCTTCTTGTAAAAACATGGTTTTACGAGGGCCTCCTCACGCAAATTAAGTAGAGAACCACATTACTGCCATGTGATGGTTTATGTTTCGCAGTCATTGACGACCAGGCTGAGATCATGAACTCGCTAGACTTGACAACCCACTTTGATCACAGGCGGGTGCCTGGATTCAGACCCAGTTACTCCGTGGTCCCACTTCAGTGCTCTGACCTCTCGGTCACTGGGCCGCCTCTAAACACCCCCCATGTTAAATACATAAGTAGCAAACCTGTATCGTGAGCAGCAGCATTCTTTGAATACTCTGCCAAAACAATTTGAATTGTGGAGTGTTGACCCAATTTCGCAATTGCTTTATCATACCTCTGGTTGCAGGAATAATTTCTACAAGACCGAGTTCTATAGAGCCCCTTTACACGATGTTTTGTTCTACTCTTACACACTGAGCAGATATTTTAGAAGATGGAGTACCCACACTTTAACACACCACATGCACCTTGCTGCTCGATTGTGGCTTACCCATTTCTACTGATTGGTGGACAGAGGCAGGGGGGGTTAAGAAACTCAAACGTTTGTTTCAACTGCTGTTACAGAAGGGGAACAGATGGGCAGTGGAGCAGGGAGGTAGAGGGGCAGTGGAGTAGAAGGGCAGTGGAGCATTGGAGTAGTTGAGCAGTAGGGCAATTGAGCAGATGGGCAGTGGGACAGCGGAGCAGAAGAGCAGTGGGCCAAATGGGTAGTAGGGCAGTGGAGTAGTGGAGCAAAGGGACAGTTGGGCAGAGGGGCAATGGATCAATTGAGCAGTGGGACAGTGGGACAGTGGGGCAGTGGAGCAGTGGATCAGTGGGGCAGTGGAGTAGAGTGGCAGTGTTGTGAAGGAGGCGAATCACCTGAATATCTTTTCCCACCGACATTTGTATGTGCTCTAAAGAAGGACCATCTCTCAAAACGGCGATCATTCTATATTTGTCCTTGTACCTCCACACACAGCTGGAAAACCGCACACCTGAGCCAAGGCACATTTAACCAACTCAGGCAGCACTTGCAAGCAATTCAAATATATTTTTTGTCATCATGGGTTTATTTCAAAGAGTTTATAGTACCAATAAGAACAATGGTATTTAACCGTATTATTTGCAGGGTGGCCCTGGGGCTTGCCATGTGGCAGGTGTCGTCCATTGGCCGATCCAGACCCCTCCAGCTCTCTCACCCTGGCTTTTCTGCCCCTTCCATGTCCTGGAAACCATAGCAAGGTCATCCCATGAGGACTGCCTGGATAAAAACCAGCATGGAAGGGGCCCAGAGTGGGGCCGGCTATGCTTTTGGGCTAGTCCCGTGTGTGTGTGGTGTGCGTGGTGTCTTGGTAGCAATCGTTCTCCACTTCAACAGCTGTGGTCCCACTGGCAACGTTTCTCTGGGGAACCGTGTGGTAAGTGTGTTTCATGTATCACGGGGTGGGTGGGTGTGGCATGTATCACAGGGTGGGTGGGTAGTATGGTGATAGTGGTCATGGTTGGCACCAATCCACGACCACCACCATCACCCCTACTGAGTGGTTGACATGCTACCACAAAGCAGCACGCGGCGGAGGAGTGAGGTGATCGCTCTTGCAACGCGAGCGAGGCCCCCTCGCTTCCTCTTCTTTCCCTGCATCACCACCTCCACCACCTGCACCTCTTCCATCTCCTGCTCCTTTGTCTCGTCCTCCATTTCATCTTCATCCTCCACCACCATCGTATCCCCCTTCTCTGTTTTCTCAATTCTCTCCTCATCCTCCTCAACCTCCTCGTCCTCGGAGGTGGCAGAAGTGGTGGCAGTGGTGTCGGTGGTGGTGGTGTTGGCTGAGGTGGCAGTGCTGGTGATGTCAGTGGCGGTGGTGGTGGTGGTGGCGGTAGTGGTGGTGTTGGTTGCGTTGGTAGCGGCAGAGGTGGTGGTTGCCATGGTGGTGGCAGTGGTGGTGGCGTTAGCGGCAGGGCGGTCGGTGGTGATGATGGCGGTGGACGTGGTGGAGTTGGTGGAGGTGGTTGCGGTAGCGTCAAAGGTGTCGGTGGTGGCGGTGGCAGCAGTGGTGGTGGCGCTGGCAGTGGAGTAAGTTGTGGTGGTGGCAGAGGTGGTGGTTGCCGCGGTGGTGGCGGTGACGGTGACGGTGGCGGTGGTGGCAGTCGTGTCAGTGGTGGCAGTGATGGCGGGGGTGGCAGCGGTGGTGGTGGTTGCAGCGTTGCTGGCAGTGGTGGTGATGGCAGCGGTCCTGACGGGGCACTGCTCCTCCTCAAGGTACTTCTCATCCTCCTCCAGACGCTTCTCCTCAAGATGCTTCATCTCACGAAGTCGCTTCTCCTCCGCGAAGCACTGCACTATAACGAGTCGCTTCTTGAGGAGATGGTCTCTGAAGCAATGCTCCACTGTGCGGCACTTTTCCCTGGCCAGGCGCTGCACCTCAAAGAGGCGCTCCTCTACCAGGAGGCGTTTCAGCGTCCCAAGGTCCTTCTCCTGAAGACGCTTCACCGCGCTGAAGTCTTTTAACTCCCCAATTATCCTCTGTTCAAGCAAAGATCACCACATTAATATTCAGACATGCACATGCAAACAAAAATTAATACCCACATGCATGCAAACATAAACGTGCACATAAACCCAACACAAATGCATACTCACACATCTTTGTACAGATGCAGACATCCACGTTCACTCATTCAAACTCGCTTTTTACACTCGCATGAATATACACAGTCAAGAAAATTTCAAATCAAGATTGAATATATAAAATCACCTGATAACATAACACCTTATCCATCAATACTTTTATCACATTGTACGTGTAGCCCTAACCCTTAATAATCCCAACCCCTACATAATCAAAATACATGTTACATCCTCATATATCCTCACACACCCCATACATGCACTTAAGTCTGTGATCGACTGGGAATATTTCATAGCAATTGTTGGCAACAATCATCACTGGCAATAGTTTCCACAGAATGTTACATTATAAAGATCTCGTAGCCCATAATCTCGACAAATTTCACGCAGTGCCCATAGTGGGCAACTGGAATGGCTACTTCCAATCAACTGAACTAGCAGACGTAATTAATGTGACTGATTTATATCATTTCGTCCTCAATGGTAATAAATGACCAATGCATGAGTGGGATGGTGGAGAGATTGGCTGATGGTGTCTGGAGCTGGTTTTGATATACAGAGAGGTGAAGCAGAGGAATGTTCCAGAGAGATGGTGTCTTGTGATGTTATAGATTCATGATAAGGCTATATGATGGTCTATTTAATTGGTGGTGGTGTGGTGAGAAAGGTAATGTGGAGAGATGGTGTGCCAGTTTTGTAGATAATGTGTATTTGACCCCCACAGACCCCATACACACCTTTGGGGAGCGATGCTTGTAACCTTGGCCTGGGAAAGGGTCCACTTTATCCATAATGTCACCCCAGGTGGTCGACTGGCGCGACGATTCCCGGCCTGCGAAGAGCAGACAGGTAATTCAAAGGACGAGTAATGAATTAGAGAACGAAGAACATGGAGTTTCACAGAACGAATTTTAAGATCCCTGTAATTAGCTCTTTCCACACAACAGGAGCTGCTATTGAGAAATATTCATCACATGGCAGTAAAACTTTACAAGCCATGTTTTTGTGGGCATTCTGAGACCATTAATTCCATAAGCTTGAGACCCCAGTTTAAACAAAAATGGCTGAAATTCAGATATAAACCCATCGTTTCTGGAACACTCGATCATTACGTCTTCCCATCACAACCAAGCCATGTCTTCTCAAAGTAATTGATAAAGGAGCCTCCTTCTCTGTATATAAGCCACGTGATGCAGGTATCTGGGACTTACCCTCATAGTCATCCACAATCTCAGCCCACTTGATATGGCTATCCATGTTGTTGGGAAAGAGTAGATTCTGCGTGAAGTTGGATGGCCTGTGGAGTTTGGAACAACGCTAAGATTTAGCAACAATTTGAATCACTCATCCTCTAAAATATTACATATTTGGCCACTCACTGTACCAATCCCATCACTTCCATGCCTGTTGCTTTCAAGCCAACGCCCGCACTTGTTTGCCACTCATACGTGCTTCTGATCACTCACTCATCGATCCACACAAACATGTTTATTCCACCAGCCTATTACATTAAACATAATCGCCAAACTTAATGATATTTAATCCACACATGCATGTTAATGTACAGCCCATTTGCATTAATCGAATTCTTGATAAACACCCCCCCCCCCCCCCTATGCCTTGTAGGTCATGAGGGTCATATGACCTTACTTAAATTATTTGTTATAAACCGAGCATGACGTCGTGGGTCACGTGATGTCAGAGACACCACCCATGTGGCTGTGACATCACAGATTAGAGACAACTATGGCAGCAGCTGGGGTCTGAACAAGAAGGCAGACTCCTCCCCAATGTTGAATAACATTCAATACATAAAATGTAGGGCACAATTGTGCCAGCAATCAGAAAACAATAATTGTAGACATGTTATTCATACTCTGAGATTTAAACAAGTTAGTTATTAATTTTAAAATGCTGACTCGCTTATGTCTAAACAGTGACAGTAAAAGCAACATATCAGGGCATGCCAAGTAACCTATCTAGCAGTCCTAATTTGATTGCAGAAAATAAAAATACCAACAAATCAACAATAATGAGGCTTTAATTTGCGGTCAAAATGTAAAATAAAGATAAACAACACTCATAGTCAACAGGGACGCTCACCTCGTTGAGGATTCGCTCTCCAACGTCGTCTGCAGCTGCTCCCTCGTGCGCATTCCTCTCGACTGGCGGTGGAGGCGTGGCTATGACGTACCAGAAATGACGTCACTTCCGCGAGGCTCCGCCCCCACGCGCACAGCTGCCGCACCACGTGGTGCAGTGCGGGTGGTGGCCGTGGGTGGTGATGATGATGGGTGATGATGATGGGTGGTGGTGGTTGATGATGGTGGGTGGTGATGATGGTTATAGATGACGATGGGTGGTGATTATGATGGGTGCTGATGGCTGTTGATGATGATGGTTGATGGGTGATGATGTGTGTTGATGATGGTCGGTGGTGGTGGTGTTGATAGGTGGTTGATGATGATCGGTGGTGATGATTGTGATAGATGGTGATAATGATGGTTGGTGATGATGGTGGGTGTTCATGCTGATAATTGGTGTTAATGATGTAAGGTGGTGATCACGATGGGTGGTGATTATGATGGGTGATGATGCTGATTTGTGGTGAGGATAATGATGGGTGATGGTGATGTTGGGTGGTTGGTGGCAATGATGATGATGGTGGTCCGTGATAATGGGTGGTGGTGATGATTAGTCATGGTGATGATCATGGTTTATGGGTGGTGGTTATGATAGGTAAAAGTGATGATGGGTGGTGCTGATGATTGGTCATGGTGATAATGATGGTTGATTGGTGGTGGTTTTGATAGTTGGAAGTGATGAAGGGTGGTAGTGATGAAGGGTGGTGATCATGATGGGTGGTGATGATGGGTGATGATGATGATTGGTGGTGATTGGTGGTGATTGGTGGTGATTGGAGATTGGTGGTGATTGGAGATTGGTGGTGATTAGTGGTGATTGGTGATTGTTGTGATTGGTGGTGATTGGTGATGATTGGTGATTGGTGGTGATTTGTGATTGGTGGTGATTGGTGATTGGTGGTGAAAGGTGATTGGAGATTGGTGGTTATGGATGGTGTTTGGTGGTGATTGATGGTGATTGGTGATTCATGGTGATTGGTGGTGATTGATGGTGATTGGTGATTCATGATGAGTGGTGGTGATTGGTGATTGTTTTTGATTGGTGATTCGTGGTGAATGTTTGTTATTGGTGTTTGGAGATTGGTGTTGTTTGGTGGTGATTGGTGATTAACAGTGATTGGTGGTGATTGGTGTTTGGCGGTTGGTGGTTATTGGTTGTGATTGGTGATTAACGGTGATTGGTAATTTGTGGTATTTAGCGATTAGTGGTGATTGGTGGTTCTTGGGTGGCGGTTGTGGTTGCTTGGGGGTGGTGGTGGGTGGTGGTGGTTGGAGGGTGGTGGTGGGTGGGTGGTTGTGGGTGAGTGGTTGTGGGTGGTGGTGGTGGTTGGTGGTGGTGGTTGGTGATATTGGGTGATTGATCATGATGGGTGGTGGTGATGATGGGTCTGTGGTGGTGGTGATGATAGGTGATGGGTGGTTGTGATGAAGGATGCTGGTCATGATGGGTGGTGATGTGTGACGATGATGTTGGGTGGCGATGATGATGGATGATGATGATGGATGATGATTATGTGATGATGAGGGTAGGTGGTGGTTGTGGTTGGTGGTGGTTGTAGTTGCTGGTGGTTGTGGTTGGATGAGTTGGTCGTTGGTTGTGGATGGTGGTGGTTGGTGGTGATTGGTTGTGGGTGGTGGGTGGGGGTGGGTGGTGGTGGGAATGGGTGGTGGTGGGTGGTGGTGGGTGGTGGTGGTTGGTGGGTGGGGATGGGTGGTGGTGGGTGGTGGTGGTTGGTGGGTGGTGGCGGTGGTAGTGTTTGGTGGGTGGTGGTGGTTGGTGGTAGGTGGTAGTTGGTGGGTGTTTGTGGGTAGTGGTGGTTATGGTGGTTGGTGGGTGGTGGTTTGTGGGTGGTGGTTTGTGGGTGGTGTTGGTGGATGGTAGTGGTTGGTGGGTGGTGGTGGTGGGTGGTGGTGGTTGGTGGTAGGTGGTAGTTGGTGGGTGTTTGTGGGTAGTGGTGGTTATGGTGGTTGGTGGGTGGTGGTTTGTGGGTGGTGGTTTGTGGGTGGTGGTTGGTGGATGGTAGTGGTTGGTGGGTGGTGGTGGTGGTTGGTGGGTGAGGGAGGTGGTTGGAGGGTGGTGGTGGTGGTTTGTGGGTGGTGGTTGGTGGATGGTAGTGGTTGGTGGGTGGTTGTGGTGGTTGGTGGGTGGTGGAGGTGGTAGTGGGTGGTGGTGGGTGGTTGGTGGATGTGGGTGGTTGGTGGTTTGGTGGTGGTGGGCGGTGGGTGGTTGGTGGAGATCGGTGGTGGGTGATGGTGGGTGATGGTGGGTGGTGGGTGGTGATGCGTGGTGGTGGGTGGTGCTGGGTGGTGCGTGGTGCTAGGTGGTGGTGGATGGTGGTGGGTAGTGGTGGGTGGTGGGTGGTCGTGGGTGGTGGTTAGTGGTGGTGGGTGGTGGGTGGCGGGTGGTGGTGGAGGTGCGTGGTTGGTAGTGGGTTGTCGTGGCTCGTGGTTGGTGGTGGGTGGTGGTGGGTGGTGGCTAGTGGTTGGTGGGTAGTGGGTGGTGGTGGTGGTTGGTGGTGAGTGGTGGATGGTGGAGGTGAGTGGTGGTGGGTGGTGTTGGGTGGTGGTGGGTGGTTGGTGATGATGATTTATAATTGGTGCTGTTGATGATAATGATGATTGGTGCTGGTGATGATGATTGCTGCTGGTGATGATGATGATTGGTGCTGGTGCTGGTCATAACGCTGATTCGTGCTGGTGATAATGATGATGATTGGTGCTGGTGATGACGACTGATGATTGGTGATGACAATGATGATTATTGGTGATGCTGGTGATGATGATTGGTGCTGGTGATGATGATTGGTAATGAAGATGATGATTGTTGCTGGTGATGATGATTGGTGCTGGTGATGAGCATGATGATGAGTGCTGGTGCTGGTTATGATGATGATGATGATTCGTGCTGGTGAAGATGATCATGATTGGTGCTGGTGATGATGATTATTTGTGCTGGTCATGATGATGATGGTTCGTGCTGGTCATGGTGATGATGATGATTGGTCCTGGTGCTGGGGATGATGATGATGATTGGTGCTGGCCATGATGATGATTATTGGTGCTGGTTATGATGATAATGGTTCGTGCTGGTGCTGGTGATGATTATTGGTGCTGGTGATAATGAAAGGTTGGGTTCATAATTGCCCGGTAGAATGAGTATATAATGGCCAGGTAGGGTGGGGTCACTCACCAACTCATCCACTCATCTTGTGTGTGGTGATCCACCAACCCCCGCCTAGATTTCAGGCGCCTTCCCAAAACCGCAATTCAATCACTCACGCACCCACTCCTTTACTCACCCACCCCCTCATTCACTCACCCACGCACTCATTCACTCGCCCATGCACTCATCAACGTACACACCCACTCATTCACTCACCCATACACTCATCAACTTACAGACCCACTCATTCACTCGCCCACGAACTCATTCACTCACTCACCCACTCATTAACTCACCCACCCACTCATTCACTCACCCACCCACTCACTCATTCACTCACCCATACACTCATCAACTTATCCACCTACTATTTCACTCACCCACTACTCATCCACTCACTCACCAACTCGTTCACTCACCCATTAATCATTAACTCACCCACCCACTCATTCACCCCCCCCCCCACTCATTCGCTCACCCACCCACCCACACATTCACTCACCCAACTATTCATTCACTCACCTACCCACTCATTCACTAACTCAACCACTCACCCACCCACTCATTCACTCACCCACCCACTCACTTATTCACCAACCCATCCACTCATTCACACAACTGCCCTTCTGTTCACTAACCCACCCTATCCACTCATTCACTCACCCACCCATTCACTCACCCACCCTTTCACTCACACACCCATCTACTCATTCACCATCACATCTACTCATTAACTCAACCACCCACCCATTCACTCACCCAACCACTCATCCACTCACTCATTCACCCACCCACTCATTCCTCGACATCAGGAGGAAACAAGGAGGTGGAAAGGTGCTGATGCAGGCCGTTTTAAAAGTCTTTGATGACCGCTTTTGTTGCAATCGAAACGTCGTAGTTTTTTGTTATTTTTTGCTACTTTCTCTGAACCTATCTACGTGGTGACTTTACCGAAAGACCCAAGAATACAAATACAACTTATTGGGTAGTCAGAATTCATCAGCACCAACCTGTATGTTGAACCTCTTTCGCACCGTACGTAGCCAACCGTGCAAATCTGTAGGTCTCTCTGGGTGTCTATAATGAGTGACCCATTGTTACTTAAAACAATTTTGGCAATGAAGTGATACGTGATATAATTGAATAGATTTTAAGCACTACAATTTTGAAAAAAAAAATATTGAATAAATTAAAAATAAAGAATAAAAGTAAGTACATGGTAATAAAAGCAACAGTTAAAATGTGTTGGATTTAGTAATAGCATGCCAAATGATGAGTTATTTAGCCTGAAAAATAGTGCAAATACAAATAGATTTTACAAGGAAAAGTGATTTATATTTACTAAATGTCTGAGCAATGGTAATTTAGATTTACTAAATATTTGGAGGAATCTGATTAATATTTATTAATGATCTGGCTGAAATTGATTTACATGTACTAATTGCCTGGGTGAAATTGATATAAGCTTACTAAATATCTGGTTCAATGATTTGGATTTACTAAATAAAATACTTATATTGAATGTCTGTTGCCATAACATTTATATTTCTAATCCACCCAATAGCATGCCTTCATGGTGCCACAATTCACTTACGTTAAGTCAACCGAGCACCATCAAAAAGATAAGAACTATGAAAAGGAACAGCAGATTGACATGTATTTGTGCAATTTTGTCTCAACATGTTTATCCAACATATTACAAGTACAAAAGAAAGAGTGGCTATGAAAAAACAAAGACAGAAACCATGTATCTGTACAATAGGGATACAATACCTGAAGTCTATTAATAATTTGTGGGCATTACAGGCACAGATTCCTTTTTTGGATGTGATTCAAGGTTTTAGTCTTGTTAGTGCATTTAAATTACGACAATTAAAAAAAAATATGTAAAGATACTTTCATAATATTTCTTTCTTATGTGCGCAAATTGAAATCCTAAGGGCCAATATGTTTATAAAACAGCTAAAAGAGATTAAAACATCACGTGAATTGATCCACAATCCAGGTGGACCTATCTTTTTTAACATGCACAATTACAAGCATGGCTTCCTAACAAGTAAACTAGCACAACCTTCAGATGTTCCATGCATCTTACATCTATTCCTTTCGAAACGTCGTGAGAATTTTTATTGTTTTATATATATATTTATTATTTTATTGTTTCCCTTCAACGTGACTTTACCGAAAGAGCTAAGAATATGAATTACTGCAGTCACGAAAGCTTTAAATGAAAATTTTACCGCCTCTACGGGGAGGGTTTCCACATCACTTTAAGATCCTTCAACAAACTCCGGGATAAGAAGGCTCAGCTGATCGAGTCTCTCACCTTTCTGAAGAGATGCCGCGACTCTGGGGTAATTCCAATCGCATTTACACTGACCTCTGCTGCTGTAACTTCTTCTAATGCGAAACGAATTCTTTTCAAAACTAGCTTAGCTCTTATCTCAGAGAAAATCAGACTTATACGCACCGAACTAGATCAGTTAGACAAGACACTCTACAAATCACACTTATCATTGACGGCAACAATGTCCAGGTGACCGTCCCTCCCGCCTCTACATGGTGTGTGCGTGCATTCGTGCGAGGGGGGCGCCGCGTCGGCGCCGTCACTCCCAAGTGGCGGCGTCACGGCGGTGGGCACGGCCCCGACGGAGAGGCTCCGCTGCGGCAGCACCACAACTGTGTAGAGACTAAACAGCGGACGTCTGCGAGAGCACCGGCCTCGGGAGAGTGGCGGGA
Source organism: Petromyzon marinus (assembly GCF_048934315.1). Classification (NCBI taxonomy): domain Eukaryota; kingdom Metazoa; phylum Chordata; class Hyperoartia; order Petromyzontiformes; family Petromyzontidae; genus Petromyzon; species Petromyzon marinus. The sequence continues at coordinate 14,972,440 of NC_133689.1, forward strand.
AATCCGAGGCACCGGTGGCGGCGTCACGGCGGTGGGTATGGCCCCGACGGAGTGGCTCAGCTGTGGCAGCACCACACAGCCCCCCGAGGTGTCAGTCCTCGTCCCGGGTTGACTGGAGCACCTCGCCTGGGTTGCCCCTACAAGGTAGCGCCGCGGGGTCCGCGGGACTCGTCCGGCTCTCGTGGCTGGCCTTGGCGGTGGTGGCTCCACCTCTCGGGGTTCCGGCGGCGGTCTCCTCCTCCACTCCAGTGGTTCTCACCGGTCCTGGGTACGTGCGAGCTGGAAGACAAACTCGGTAGCGGTAGGGTGCAGGGGCCATCGTACCCGTATCTCCTGGCTCGGGTCGGGACCCCCTGGGGCCCGGGGCTCCGTGGGGCCCATACACTGTGCAAGGCCCCCGGGTATGGGGGGGGGGGGGGTGTGGGGACCCCGGGGTATCGGGGTCCTCGAACGGCGGGGTTCTCCCTCGCTGGGGCCGCCCTCCATGGTTTTATTCGCCGGACATTGACCACCATCTCCCGGCCTCTCTCCCCCCCTTGAATCAGTACCGTCCAGGGGGAGATCTGTCGCCCCACGGTCCAGGGTCCCCGCCAGTAGGTGGTTAGCTTCCCCATCTGTCCGGCCCCGACGCGAGGGGTGTGCAGCCACACCTTGGAGCCCGCCGACTAGAAGGGGGCTCCATCCGGGGTCGGGCGCCCTGCTCCTGCCGCTGGTGTGCGGCCTCGCCTTGCAGGTAGGCCCGGACCCTAGCTCCGCATAGGGTCGAACTCACTACCCTGGTCAGTAATGACTCGTTCGGGGATCCCGTGCTTAAGTACGTAGTGTTCCACGAATGTTCGGGCCACTATGAGGGTTGTCTTATCGGGGATGGCCACCGCTATGGGATAGCGTGTGAAGTACAACACCGCTACAAGAATATATCGGTTGCCCCGGTGGGATCGCGGGAATGGCCCCTGCAGGTCGATCCCAACCAGCTGATTCGTCCGACTGACGCGGAACGGTCTCAGGGGGACCTGGTATCGCGCTGGTTTGGGCCCGCATTACTGACACGCGCGGCAGCCCTGCACCCAGGCGGCCACGTCTTGTGCTAACTTGGGCCAGAGATATTGGCGATGCAGGGTCTCCCCGTCGTGGCCCCCGAGCAGGTGGTCATGCACTAGTCTTAGCAGCTGGGGTCGCACCTGGGCGGGAACACAGATGCACCCAGGCTGGCCGGCTTCGGTGAGCTCCCGTACCACCCCGTTCTGCATGCACAACCGGGCGTACAAACCACGCCAGGGTCCTGGTAGGGTGTCCCTCTTCTCCCGTAGGGCCGCTTCCACCGCCGCCAGATCTGGATCCTCGCAGCTGGGTCCGTCTCAGCTACTCGTCGTCCAGGCCTGGGAAGGCGCAGCCGATGTTCTCCTGGATCCGATTGGGTGGGGTTAAGCGACCCGTTGGGCCCCGGGGCGTGGGCTCCGCGTCCGCCGGGTGGTCCCCCGGTTCCCTGGTTCCCCCTGCCGGGGTTTCTGTGGCACATATTGCACTCTCCCCCGCGAGGGGGGGTTTTAGTTTCGGCGCGCCCTCGGTGGTCCGCTGTTTGCTGGCAGCGTCCCCCCGTGAAGCACGGGCAGACTTCCTCCGCCCTTGTCTCGGCGCACACCGCGGGTCGCCTCGACAAGGCGTCCGCGTTTGCATGTGTACGCCCAGCTCTGTACTCGATTTGCAATTTGTACTCATGCAACTCCGCTAACCATCGGGCCATCTGCCCCCGTGGTTCCTTGAACGTAAGGAGGAAATGCAGGGCATGATGGTCGGTGCGCACCCGACATTTCCTGCCATACATATACGGTCGGAACTGTTTACACGCGAAGATCACGGCATACAGTTCTTGACGGGTCATGCAATAATTCAGCTCGGCCCCACTCAGGGTCCGACTGGCATATGCGATGACCCGCTCCGTCCCACCCTGCACCTGCGACAGCACCGCGCTCAGCCCACTGCTGCAGGCATCGGTGTCTAAAATAAAATTAGTGGTGAAATTGGGGAAAGCTAGAGTGGGGGTGTGGGCGAGGTGGTCTTTGAGGGTGGTGAAGGCCGTCTGGCAGGCCTCCGTCCACTGATAGGGGTTCTTAGGGGAGGTGAGTTGGGTGAGGGGGCATGCAATCTCGCTGAATCCCTTTACAGATCGACGATAATAGGTGGCGAGCCCCAAGAATGATCTCCGTCAGGTTCCTTGGCCGTGGCCATTCCACTACGGCGCGTACCTTCTCCGGATCGGTGCACACCCCGCCTCGCTGACTCGGTGTCCGAGGTATGCCACCTCGCACTGCGCAATGTAGCACTTACGCGGCTTGAGCTTGAGATGGGCTGCTCGCAATCGCTGGAACACCTCTCGCAGCCTGGACCAGTGTTCCGACAGATCTACTGAACACTGTCACCTCGTCCAGGTAAATCAGGCACTGTTCCCACTGCAAGCCCCGCATCACCAACTCCATCAATCGCTGGAACGTTGCGGGCGCGTTAGTGAGTCCGAACGGAAGCACTCGAAACTCGAACAGTCCAATTGGGGTGGTGAATGCGGTTTTTGGCCGATCCTCCTCTGCCATCTCCACCTGCCAGTACCCGGACCCCAGATCGAGGGTGGAAAAATACTGTGCTATTGCGAGGCTGTCAGAGGTGTCGTCGATGCACGGTATGGGGAAGGCGTCGCCGAGGGTGACTGCGTTCAACTTTCGGTAATCAACACAGAATCGGGTCGACCCATCCTTTTTCGTCACTAGCACTACCTGGGAAGACCAGGGGCTCGCCGAGGGCTGGATTATGTTATCACGTAGCATATCCGCGACTGCCTCTTTGATCTGGGTCCGATCAGGCGCGCCCACTCGGTATGCGGGGAGTTTGATGGGTCGGGCTGCACCTGTGTTAATTTGGTGCTTAACAAGGTCTGTCCGGCCCATATCTGAATCGTGCTCACTAAACACGTTGGCGTGCTCCTGCAACAATCCGCACAGTTGATCGGCCTCCCCCTTAGGTAAATCTGCCCAAGGCACATGTAACGCATCATGCAAGGGAACGATCTCGGCTCGGGGGGTCGGGCCGACTCGCCAGGCCAGATCCTGGTTGTCCTCGGGGCAGCCAGGGTCTTCCGCCCAGAGTGCAAACACCGAGTCGTTAGAATGGCGCGCGTGCAGGGGGTGTATGGTGGCTACCGTGGTGCGTTGTCGTAGAATTTCCGGGGTACTGTGTGGGTTAAACACCCGCATAAACAGTCGGCCCTCATCTGCGTTTACCAGTGTGGCTGACCCCACAACTCCGTACGGGTCCGCCAGCTCCGGGTGAGGAGTTAGCATTACCTCGCCCGATGGTCGGTGTGTGGGGTCGGCGGAGGGTGTTGCTACGGGCACCAGCATCTCGGCAAGCGGGCCGATGGTGACGGCCGACACCAGGGTGGCGGCCATGGGTGTGAAGTGAGGGCGATTCCGTTCTTGTCCCAGGAGCGGGATCCTCTCCCCGCTGTCCTCCACGGTGGCGCATCGCTGGCCTGGCTAGTCGTTGAGCCCCAGTTTCTCCAGGAGGTCCGTACCCGCAATACACTCATGGCACAACACACTCGAGACATAGAATTCCTGTGTATACACCTGGTGTCCGAGACGGACCTCGAGGGAGATCCTTCCCAGCAACCCCATCCCGGCTCTGCTCGCTGTGTGCCTGCAGGCGGCTCACGTCAACCCCGAGCACGCTGCAGTGTGTGGCGCTCACGAGTGAAGCCACTGCCCCCGTGTCGAGTAGGATCCAGGTGCGCTGCCCGTTCACCTGTCCTACCAGTGATGTGGCCCCCGTGATCGCCGCCACCAGCTCCCATAGCCAGTCACCTGTCCTCACCGCGTCCTTGGGTGTTGTGGTCGGAATCTGTGCGGGGGTCACTCGCTCACCATTATTACTATCGTTGTTTTGTTTTGGGACCTCGTCGATTGCACCCTTAGGTGGTCCACTCTCTAGGGGGCGTTGGCGTTTAACCCTGGCGCCTGTCTAGTGCGGGCGATTTGAGGACAGTCTCTCACGAGGTTCCCGCGGCGGTCGCACAGGTAACACGCTCGGGGAAGGGCGGTGGCCCCGTAGGAGCTTCCCCGCACGCTCCCTCTTTCCCCTCCCGTACGCCGCTGCCCAGACTCTGCCTCTAGTCGGGCCACCCTCCCGGCTAGCCCCCCTACCGTGGAGCGCATTTCCCCCATTTCCGACTGAATGGTCTCCACTGTGGACTGTAGTTTGGTGATATGGCCACCAACTTGGGTCACCTGGCCGACTATATCACCCATGCCGGTCTGTAGCCCTGCTACCCATCCCGGGGTTGTCTCGCGGGCTACCGGGGGCTCCCTTTCCCGACCCCTTACGTCGTGGCGAGCTCCTGTTCCTCCTCTTCCTACTCTAACGACAGGCTTGCGATGGTGCCCTCTCTTCCCAGCCCCCGGAGCTGCGCGCGTTCGCTGGAAATTCCTTCACATTTACGCGCGCGCTCGACAAGGGCGTTAAAGGGGAGACGTGTATAGCTCATGTCTGGCTGCCACCACGACGTGCGAGTCAAGTATCGCTGGATCTTCTCAGCGGCAAGCTCCTCAATCATCTCTGTCGTGTATCCCAGGTGTGCGATCTTTGTTAGCTCGCGCACATCCTCGGCATAATCACGCAGGTCCTCGCCGGGTTGGCGGTAGCGTGCCTCTAAGGCTGCTTTTGCCTACTCCTCATCACGCGTACCGAAACGCAGATCAAGTCGGCGCATCAATTCCTCTAGCTGTGTCTGCGCGCTTGTGGGTAGGGCTTCCACAAAATTGGCTGCCCGCCCATCCAGGTTCATAATAAGTTGGCGTAACGCCTGCGCGTCCGTCCACCCATTAATCTCTTTAGCCCCTATGACGTTGCGGGCGAATGCCTTCCACCAAGGAGCCCCCCGGCTGGTAAATATATGCCATATTTTTGCGTGGGGTAACGCGGGGGTTCGTACCGCTTCTGACGCCAAACTGTGGGGGCTGCCGTCCCCCGCCATCACTGAATTGTCGGGGCCGTTGCCCCCTGACTCCCCCATTACATTTGTACTACTACCACCTGGCAGTTCTGTAGGGTTCGGGTTAGCGACCTCCAACTCCTCGCCCCCCGGGGCCCCTGACTTTGTTACCGACCGCGTTGGCATGGCTCAATTAGTGGGCTTGTACGCTTTACTCTTGCGGCGCGCTACGCGGGTTCAGTGGCGGCGTGCTGCGGTGAGCGCGCTCGCGAAGCAAGACTCTGTCCCGTACGTAAAAAAATGGGTACGGCGCACTGATGCGTGACTCACGTACGTAAACAAATGGGTACGGTGCGCCGACGCATGATTTCAGTACGTAAACAAATGGGTACGGTATGCTGACACATGACTCCCTCACACACACGCTCTACGCGCCTAGGCAATAACAAACCCAACACCGATACCTGCCCAGCCCCATACACCAATCACACGCGAGGGAGTTGGGTTCGGGGGTGAGAGGGCAGGGGTGTCTGCCGTGCGCGCGCCGCTTATTGGAGGGAGTCACTCCGCTCTGATTTAAAAGGGCCGTTTAAACAGCCGCGCGTGTACGCGCACACCAGGCGCTTAGCTCTCTGCTTCGCTAGAAACAACCGCGCATGCACGCGACCGCAAGACACTCCCGTAAATAGTCGCCCAGGTATGCGAACGCTAAGCACTCCCGTAAACAGTCGCACAGGTACGCAAGCGCTAAGCACTCCCGTAAACAATCGCCCAGGTACGTGAACGCTAAGCGCTCCCGTAAACAGCCGCACGGGCACGCGAATGCTAAGCACTCCCGTAAACAGTCGCCCAGGTACGCGAACGATAAGCACTCCCGTAAACAGTAGCCCAGGCACGCGAACGCTAAGCACTCCCGTAAACAGTCGCCCAGGTACGCGAACGCTAAGCACTCCGGTAAACAGTCGCCCAGGTACGCAAACGCTAAGCACTCCCATAAACAGTCGCCCAGGTACGCAAACGCTAAGCACTCCGGTAAACAGCCGCACGGGCACGCGAACGCTAAGCACTCCCGTAAACAGTCGCCCAGGTACGCAAACGCTAAGCACTCCGGTAAACAGCCGCACGGGCACGCGAATGCTAAGCACTCCGCCTTCCTCTTCACACTCACAAAGACCACACGACACAGTTTATCCCCCTACTAGCTATTTTATTCACCGCGAGTAACCCGCTAAACTACTCGTGATTGTGTGGGTCAGCAGACTTTAGCTTATCCCTCGGGGATCCTGGGCTGAACTTATCCTGCCTGCCTCTCCGCTTTCTTCCCTCTGATCAATTAGCCCGCACTCACCTTAGTCCCAATCTGATGCTGCAGAAGCTGTGGAACGGTGATGTTCCCGCACCCCGTGCCCCCCTGTCCAATCAGAGGTCTGGATTTTCCCGCCCTCGGATCACCGCTCTGGTGACATCACCGCAGTGGTTTATTGGACGTCCGCTTTCCGTTCTTCCCGCTATCCGCCCACTGACTCGTGTTTGTGTGTGTGTGGTTCCACTCGCGGTGGCTAAACAGCCCCTGCCATGACCATGCCATTACAATCCCAGGTCACAGCACCGCGGTGCTCTTCAGCCTCGGGGGTAGGTCGCCCAATTTCCCGGCTGCAGGAAACCATGAAGCTTGATCTCATTAGGGGCTTCTGGATAAAAACCTGTTGGCCAGGTGACCTTCCCTCCCGGCTCTACGTGGGGTGTGTGTGCATTCGTGTGATGGGCGCGCCACGTCGGCGCCGTCACTCCCCGGTGGCTGCGTCACGGCGGTGGGCACGGCCCCGATGGAGCGGCTCCGCTGCCGCGGCACCACAACCTCTGGGTCACTGAGCCGCTTCCAAACACCCCCCATGTCAAATACATAAGCAGGAACCTGTATCGTGAGCAGCAGCATTATTTGAATACTCTGCCAAAACAATTTGAATTGTGGAGTGGTGGCACAATTCCGCAATAGCTTTATCATATCTCTGGTGATAGGAAGAATTTCTACAAGACCGAGTTCTAGAGAACCCTTTTACGCGATGTTTTGGTCTACTCTTCCACACTGGGCGGATGTTTCAGTAGAGGAAGGAGTACCCACAATTTAACGCACCGCATCCACGGCCCCTCTCCTAAGTGGGCGTCCCCAGCCCGAATGCTCGCAGGAAGCCCTCCCAGCCTCCCTGCTCGACGAACCAGGCCCCGCACACGTTCACCAACAAGGCGGCCACCACGTCCGTCACGGCCGACTTCTCCGCGTCGCTCAGACGTACGCAGTCCACCAGCCTCTTCGCGAGGGAGGAGCGAGCAGAGCACCACCAGGACCACCACGCGGCCCCAGCTCGCAGAGCCATCGCGGATGACTTCCCAGGCCACGTCCATGAGCAGCCGGCGGTGCCCTCGGTGCTCCACCCACTCCGTGTGAGGAACAGGTCCCCCAGGCAGTTGACCACCTCCTGCACCAGCTGTGCTGGCTAAACCTTCTGCAGCTGCTGGACCTGCAGCTGCTCCTGCACCTGCAGCTACTCCGTCTGTGTCACCAGGTGAGCCATGTAGCCGACGATCAGATCCGCTGTCAAGATGGTCAGCAGCTGCAGCACCTCCTTTTCCTCCCCCTCATCTTCTTCCTCCTCCTGCCCGTGTCTCATTCCTCCTCCCCGTGTCCCACTCCCTCCCCCTGTCTCCCTCCACCTCCCTGTGTCTCCCTCCTACTGTAATGTTTTGCTTTTGCAAAACACGTACTAATTTGTCAGTTACTCCCGAGATATATGGTATTTTAATTGTTTTAACAATCTTATCGATTTCAGCATTGTTGCTTTGCCATCGTGATTTGGCATTCAATGCTCTGTTAATTTGAGCATTATTGTAGCCATTCTGTCGTAGTGCTTCTTTAACGTGTTTAATCTCTCTCACGAGACTTTCACCATCTGACACTGCTTTAGCCTGATATATCAGCGTCTTGATAAGAGAGGATGTCTGAGCTGGGTGATGATGTGATTCTGCATTCAAATAGCATCAGTGTGTGCGTTCGCTTTCTGTAAACGCTGTGTGCTATTTTACCATTTAGGCCATGTCCAAGCAAAATATCTAGGAACGGGAATGTGTTATTCACCTCCATTTCCATGGTGAACTGGATGGCCGGGTTTTGTGCATTGAGATGATTTAGAAAATCATTAAGTGTATCTTTACCATGTGGCCAGGCAACCAAAGTGTCATCCACATATCTAAACCAAAAACATGGTTTCAATGTGCTCGAGACAAGTGCTCTTGTTTCAGAGTTTTCCATGTGCATATTTGCTATAGCCGGAGATAAAGGAGAGCCCATTGCTGCTCCTTCCTTTTGTTTAAATAAATCACCTCCAAAAGAAGTAAGTGTTATTTAAACAATGATGAGCCAGTTTCAGAATATATTTTGGTAAACCTGTATTCTTTACTAGTGTATCAAGTAATTTAAGTGACTCGTTCACTGGAACCTTAGTGAATAGAGAAATCACATCAAAACTCACCAGAATATCATTAGGGTAAAGTTTAATATCTTTATTCACATTCACAAGATGTTCTGAATTTCTTATGTATGAAGATGTCCTCCCGATGTAGGGATGTAATTGTTTAGTTATATGTTTTGCTAATTTATATGTGGCAGAGCGAATTGTACTGACTATGGGTCGTAATGGGATGCCGATTTCATGAATCTTTGGTAGCCCATACAGTCTAGATGGTTTTGAGGCCCTTGGAATTATTCGGTATTGCTCATTCTTAGGGATTAATGAATTTGCAATTATTGCAGTAGTCTGATGTTCTAAAGTATTAATAGGATCTCGTTTAACTTTAATGTGGGTACTTTTCTCTAGTAAATCTTTAATTTTATTATCATAATTGGCTCGTGGCATCACCACAGTAGTGCGGCCTTCATCAGCTGCCAGGATTTTAAAATCTTTATTTAAATGAATCTCTCTTAAGGCTTTTGCTTCGTTCGAGCTAATATTTATTTTTGGTACTTTGCTATTTTCAATTATTTTGGCAACCTCGTGTCTAGTCATCTCTGCCTCATTATGTGGAAGGAGTCTAACTGCTGATTCTACCTCAGCAATTATCTCATCCACTGGAATTGTGCGTGGGGTAACGGCAAAGTTAAGGCCTTTAGAAAGGACAGAGATCATGTCACTGGTTAAAACAGTGTTAGTCAAGTTCATTACGGGTTTGTTTTTAAATTGTTCGTTTTTAGTGGGTATTTGTTTATTATGAAGTCTAGATAATTTATTCATTTGGCTAGTTTTGGTTAGATTAAACACATTATCAGCCGATTGTTGTGTTATGGTCTCGATTATATTCCAATAATGCATTGATCTACTTGCTTATATCTAAGTGCAACTGCCTTAGAGATTCTGAAATGTAAGATAATTCACTCCTGTTGTGCTGTATTCTCTCTATTAATAATCATTTGCTAGCTTTGTGTAGTATTTGGTTAGCTTTAGCAGACTTTGTGATGTGTTATTTTAACTGCGTTTGGTATTAACTTCGAATCTCTGCACCTTTTGAGGAACGTCAGTGAAGATATCAATTCCATCCGCTTGATGCGGAGCTTCTCCAACTTTCTGGTTTTAAGAAAAGTATCCTCCCCATAGAGGTTAGTCAGTTTAACACGTAGGCTTTCGCGACCAATATTATTCATAATAAACGTGTTTGGGTTAGATCGCGTTATTAATAAATGTGTCGTAACCCTCCACCACCCGACACGGCCAATCAGTAAAAAAGTGTCATGTTGACAAAAGACAAAATAGTTCACTACTTTAGCCCACTGGTGTGTTGAAGAGTGAATCCACAACATTTACAATTTTTTAGTATGACGTTTCGCTGGTAATTACATCCAGCATCATCGGGCAATTCGCCAGAATGGTGAAGCCCTTACTCACTCGCGGTCTTAAATAGAGCAGCAGGGTGACATCATTTAACTCATTCAGGTGCAGTGATTTGAGGCGGAGTGGGGGGTATTTTAATTATATAATAGATTAGTAATCAGTCAAATGTTATGATCAGTAATAAGTTGTAGATTAGTAATTAGGTGTAATGTGTATTATTGTAATTATATACTACGTTAGTAATCAGTTAATTAGTATGTTTCCCCACAACGAGGGTATACAGCTGCTCTGACATGGGACGACCCTGTCGTACACCTCTTCTGAAGCTGACAGGGGCAGTGAGCGTACCGTTGACTTTGATTAGACACTGGACTTCAGTGTAGAGCAGGCGGTTCAGTCCCAGGAAGCTGGTCCCAAAACCAAACGCCCTCGGTGGTCCCATTAGGTACCCGTGGTCAAACGCCTTCTCTTGGTCGAGGGAGAGAAGCGCGAGTGGGAGCCCCCTTTCTCTCGAAGAGGGTGCTGAGGTCTCTGACGAGGAAGACGCCATCATGAATTGTTCTCACTGGGACCGTGTGGGCCTGGTCACTGCCCACCACCTGAGCCAATACAGTCTTCATCTTGAAGAATAGCGCTTTGGCCAGAATTCTTCTCTCCTTATAAACGTCTATGCCTGCCCAAGATGAAATCTGGAGAGACCTACCGCGCAGTCAGGGCCGCAGTCGCGACAGCAGCTCCCTGCGTCCCGGGAGCCGGTGCGGGTTGCCGGACCGCGTCACCGGCGCCGTTCGGAGCGCCGCGGGCGCTGTGTCGGGCGGAGTGGCGCAGCGCGTGCCCGTGGTGCCGTCGCCGGGCATTGCGCGCAAGCAGCATCACGTGTCGTGCAGTCAGGGCGGCATGGGTCGGTGGGTGGGTGTGTGGGTCGGTTTGGGTGGGTGGGTCGGTTTGGGTGGGTGGGTCGGTTTGGGTCAGTGGGTGGATGGGTGGGTCGGTGTGGGTGGGTGGGTTGGTTTGGGTCGGTGGGTGGGTTGGTCGGTCGGTGTGTGGGTCGGTGGGTGGGTGGGTCGGTCGATGGGTGGGTGGCCACTCACATTGATTGACAAACATAGAAGCTGCAACCAATATCGGTGACTCTCATGTGGCCGGCCTGAGAGAGCATCACGTTGTCCTGGACGCACACGGGGAGGCAAGGGGAGGTCACGCTCAGAGGCTGCCCTGTGAGCGGTCAGCCAGCAGTGGATCGTCCCACGAACAACGACAATTACAAAGGTCCCCTCGTGTAGCCGCTAGCAGGCTGTAGGGCCAAGTGCTGTTAGAAGTAGCTAGTAGCAGCACTGCCTATGCAAGCTGACAATGTGGCACACACAGAGGGAGTGGGTGGCCAGTACCACGGCCGGCCGCCTTTGTCTCCCCCATTGGGCGATGTTTACTACACACCACCGCTACAACAGGAGCGAGCGCGAGTGCGTCGTGGGGAGCGTGCGCGCCCCCAGAGTGCCCTCTGCTATCACCGGCTTTGATGACCGCGTGGACGATGCCGCGGGACTTGGTCTGGGCCAGGAAGCGGACGATTCCACTGGTGTATGACCTCAACGCGGCGTCGTTGATGCGCCAGATCACCGCTCGCTTGCTCAAGTCGTAGAGGCAATCCCGGCGGCGGCAGCAGCAGCAACGACGACGATAGCGATGATGACGGTAATGAAGATGATGATGACGATGATGATAATGACGATAATGATGACAATGACGATGGTGATAATCACGATGACGATGGTGATGATGACGATAGTGATAATGACGATAATGATGACGATAATAACAATGGTGATGATGCGTACTTCAACAGCTGCAGCACGAGGCAGTTGTGTCCGCGGAAGTGGAACGAGTGCAGGACGCGGATGACGCCGTGCAGCTCAGCACTGCCCTCCCCTGCAGCTCCGTGATCACCTTCAGCTCCATCCTCTGCATCTCCATCTTGGTAGGGCTGCGTGCACACAGCAAGTCTGTGGGTCTCTGGGTCTCTGTGGGTCTCTGTGGGTTTCTACGTGTGTCTATGGATCTCTATGGGTGTTTGGGGGTCATAGTAGTTTTACGGAGGTTATTATTATTATTTTTTACTATTTTACTCATTATTTTGTAACCATGTATTTACTTCCATTATCTATTATTTTCTTCATTTATAATTATTACGACTGCGGCCGCTTTGTTAAGACCACCACCACCCACACCATTTCCAACCACACCAAAACACCACCACCCACCCACACCACCATCCCCATCACCCCCGCAACAACCCACTTGATGGGCAGTGCCAGCATCTTCACAGCCACCAGGAATCCCATCTTGTGGTCCACACACCGCAGCACTACTCCCTGCCCTTCCTCGCCAAATTATTCTCTCGCACCTCGAAGTGGTATTGGAGCTGCTCCTGGGGAATATAAAATGGAGCAGATGAGGCAGCAGCGCCGCCACAAGCCAGTCAGTCACAATCACGATGTGAATGTTTAACGCTTAGTGGTAGGAGCAGCAGTGGTAGTAGTGGTTAGTAGTAGCAGTAGTGTGTGTGTGTCTGTATGTGCGAGTCTCACAGGGATATAGTTGTGGGTCTCTGTGGGTGTCTCTGTGTCTGTGCGTCTCACTGGGATGTAGCTGTGGGTCTCTATTGGTGCCTCTTTGAGTCTCAATGGGTATCTGTAGATCTCTATGGGTGTCTGTGAGTCTCACAGGGATGTAGTTGTGGGTCGTTATGGGTGTATCTATGGGTGTCTCAATGGGTGTCTCAATGAGTGTGTCTATGAGTGTCTGTCTTTGTGAGCCTCACAGGGATATATTTGTGTTCTTGGTTGTCGTAGCCATCGTTGTTGATGCAACCGCGGGATTTGCCCTCGTCCATAGAGACAAAACAAACTTGACAGACGTCGGCCAGCTCCTCCTGTCGCTCGGTCAGGCGAGGCAGGAAGAGTGCCAGGATCACTGCACACCTGACAACAACTATGGGTTTTTTTTCTTTACCGACAGAACCAGAGTGTTTCTTACACACCAATAAGCCCAGTAAATTGGCACAGTAGGGGGCACAGGTGGTGCATCAGCCACTCGTCTCAGTCGGTCGACCCGTGGCACCTGTTGGGTCTGCCCCGTGACCTCCTGCCAGCGGGAGTTCGACACTTCACTTGGCTTAAAAGTGCACATAGCCTGGCACAAGCGTCGTTATGATGTCACCGCCACTTAGTGGCGAATGGCGGTTGTTGTGTGTGTGTGTATATTCAATCAGGCCAAGAATGTGTGCACCACAGAGTGAATCTCACTGCGGTACAGTGGACAGGCCATGCCGCGCCGCTGCAACTCGAAGATGCAGCGGCGGCACGTGGCAAGGTGGCCGCCGTCGCCGTGAACCAACGTGCAGCTACGCGGCTCACACTGGCACACCACGCACCCACCCACAACACCACCACTACCCACACCACAACCACCACCCACAACACCACCACCACCCACAACACCACGCACCCACCCACAAGACCACCACCATCAGCCACACCAACACCACCCACACCACCAACACCACCAACCACACTTCCAGCACCACCACCCATGCCACCACCACCTATACCAACACCCGCACCAAAACCACCCACACCACCAGCACCACCCACAACAACACCACCACCCACAACACCACCACCACCCACACCACCACCCACACCAACGCCACCCGCACCACCAACACCACCAACCACACTACCAGCAGCACTACCCAGGCCACAACCACCCATGCCACCACTACCTACATCACCACCACCCACACCACCACCACCAACCACACCACCACCACCACCCACACCACGCACCCACCCACAACACCACCACCCACACCATCACCACCACCCACACCACCACCGCTACCGGCTGGAGTGTAAGAAGGAGAGGCAGTGGTGGAGGTGGTGTTGACGCTGGCACCTGCTCGCCTGTTGTCGGCTGTCACTATGGAGAATATCTTCATGAGCAGCGCTAATACTGAGTGTCTGAGATCTCTGAGTGAGAATCCCTCCACACCAAACACCTCTCCCAGGGGGTCCCCCGCCACACCTCACCAGGTACTGCCTCTCTTCATCGTAAAGTCGCCTCCGCTTGATGTACTGTTCCACGTAGTGGAACACCTGCTCCACAGTGAATGTGTCGCCCTCGGCACCGACCGACTGCAGCAGTGGAAGCATCCGAGGCACCGGCTTCAGGAGTGTTCCTCCGAGCTTGTCAGAGACATGGACAATTCCATGCACTGTATGTGTTCTGTATTTGTACGTGGATAGTAACGACAGTGGATGTACATTCACTCCGAGTCTTTACTGGGTCGTTAAACAGCATGGGGTACACAATGACGTGAAACTTCACATCTACCCTACCTCCGTGCTCCATGCCGAAAAGCCACTGCAGTGGTAATAAAACTGCAACGTATTTTATTCATCAACCTGCATTTTCTTATTTTTCCCAAATTTTAACCCGGGTTGGGCTGTCGCCATCCTGCCCTGGAACCAATTATTCATTCGTGTCTCTAGCAGACCATTGCAAGCCTTGTGTTAGAGAATGGCTCACTGAAGCTGATATCACAGAGCTACTTCTGAGTACCCTTCAAGTGCCCTCTGGTCCACAGTAAAGAGCAGCACCCTCCCACCTGTCCTTTAAGTCGGAGTAACGTTGGTCATAACAATGTTCTTTTCGTTGAAATTTATCCAAATTAAGTGCAGAACCACATTGCAGCAATGTGATGGTTTATTTTGTGCTGTCAATGACGACAAGGCTGAGATCATTTACTCGCTAGACTTGAGAACCCGTTTTAATCACTTGCGGGTGCCTGTATTCAAACCCAAGTACTCCGTGGTGCCAGTTCCGTGCTATGACCTCTTGGCCACTGGGCCGCCTCTAAACACCCCCCATGTCAAATACATAAGCAGCAACCTGTACCGTGAGCAGCAGCATTCTTTGAATACTCTGCCAAAATAATTTTTATCGTGGAGTGCTGACACAATTCCTCTCCTCAGTGGGCGTCCCCAGCCCAAATGCTCGCAGGAAGCGCCCCCAGCCTCCCTGCTCGACGAGCCAGTTCCCGCACGCGTTCACCAGCAGGGCGGCCACCGCGTCCGTCACGGCCGACGTCTCCTCCGCGTTGCTCAGACGTACGCATTCCACCAGCCTCTTCGCGAGGGAGGAGCGAGCAGACCACCACCAGGACCACCACGCGGCCCCAGCTCGCGGAGCCATCGCGGAGGACCTCCCAGGCCACGTCCACGAGCAGCCGGCGGGGCCCTCGGTGCTCCACCCGCTCCTCCGTGTAGCTCACCAAGTCCAGAACGGAGTCTCTGAACCGCGCGAGGGACAGGTCTCCCAGGCAGTTGACCACCTCCTGCACCAGCTGCGTTGGCTGAACCTCCTGCAGCTGCTGAACCTTCTGCACCTTCTGCAGCTGCTCCTGCACCTGCAGCCACTCCGTCTGTGTCGCTAGGTGAGCCATGAAGCCGGCGACCAGATTCGCTGGCAAGACGGTCAGCAGCTGCAGCGCCTCCTTCTCTTCCTCCCCCTCGTCTTCCTCCTCCACCTCATCATCTTCCTCCTCCCCCTCCTTAGACTCCTTCTCCTCTGTCTCCCTCTAACTCCCTGTGTGACCCTCCTCCCCCGGTCTCCTTCCTCGTCCCCGTGCGTCCCTCCTCCTTCCCCCGTCTCCCTCTTCCCTGTGTCTCCCTCTTTTTTCTTTTTGCTGATGAAGTTTTTTTTTTTATTTCCACAAGGTGTAAACGCCGTATCCCTTATTTTGTAATTGTAATTCTGGGCCAAAGAGGTCCCACAAACGTAAACGTTTTGTATTTAAAATATAACACAACAACAATGAATGGCTTAGTGGGTAAAGTAAGACGCACGCCAAAACGGGTGAGTTAAATAAATCCAATCTCTCCTACCGGATTATAGGACGCAAACCAAACTTTGTTGTAACAAGAACATAAAAAAACTGATTCTCTTAATCAGGTGAATACGGTAAAGGGGCTGAGTCTGTGGTTGCCGGTGTGGTGAGTCTGTGGGTCTCTGTGTGGTGACGATGTCTATGGGTCTCTGTGGTGATGGCAATGTCGGGTGGTGGCGGGTTTAACCACACAACATTTATATATTCACGCGATCTAACCCAAACAAAACCTGTACTACGGAGTCAACAACAACGACGTGAGGGCTCTCCGACGCGCGTCTCGGTTGGGGTGAGGGTGCTTTCTGTTGTATATGTAGGTTATGAAAATTTGATGTAAATAATAAAAATTAAATGAAATTTGCATAATAATCCGACATTATGCTAATTGATGTAAGTGCATAGACTATGCTAATTCGAGAGATAATCGTATTAATTTATGCTAGTGTATGTGTGATTATGCTACTGCGAACCGTTATGATAATTAGGCCCCGCCTCGTTGACGAGGGTCGTTTATCAATCTGGATAATGCAATTAATCGTATGCAGTTATGCAGGTACTGTGAGCATGTCACATTAAACTCGGCTGTGTTGTTTAACTTCGTATTATCGATGGGTATAATACAATTATTCTCGCTTTAACATTTACTGAGTATGTGTTAGTGTGTTCAGCCAGGTCTCCAAGTTCAGATCTCAGCACAGAATACAGTTCTTATGCATAAATTTCAGGAAAGAACACACAACACTTCCGTGTTAATCAATTTTAATGACGATAGTGATAATGACGATAATGATGACGATGGTGATAATGATGACGATGGTGATAATGATGACGATAATAACAATGGTGATGATGCGTACTTCAACAGCTCCAGCACGAGACAGTTGTGTCCGCGGAAGTGGAACGAGTGCAAGACGCGGATGACGCCGTGCAGCTCAGCACTGCCCTCCCCCTGCAGCTCCGTGATCACCTTCAGCTCCATCCTCTGCATCTCCATCTTGGTAGGGCTGCATGCACACAGCAATTCTTTGGGTCAGTTTAACACGTAGGCTTTCGCGACCAATATCATTCATAATAAAGGTTTTTGGGTTAGATCGCGTTTATTTATAAATGTGTCGCAACCCTCCACCACCCGACACGGCCAATCAGCAAAAAAGTGTCACGTTGACAAAAGACAAACAATTCACTACTTCAGCCCACCGGTGTGTTGAAGAGTCAATCCACATTTACAGTTTGAGTACGACGTTTCGCTGGTAAATACATCCAGCATCATCAATTGCTTGATGATGGTAAATACATCCAGCATCATCAATTGCTTGATGATGCTGGATGTATTTACCAGCGAAACGTCGTACTCAAACTGTAAATGTGGATTGACTCTTCAACACACCGGTGGGCTGAAGTAGTGAATTGTTTGTCTTTTGTCAACGTGACACTTTTTTGCTGATTGGCCGTGTCGGGTGGTGGAGGGTTGCGACACATTTATAAATAAACGCGATCTAACCCAAACACCTTTATTATGAATTATTTGGGTCTCTGTGGGTCTCTATGAGTGTCTAAGGGTGTCTATGGATCTCTATGGTTGTCTCTAGTTTATAGTAGTCTTAAGAGGGTTATTATTTTAGTGAGATAGTTTCAGTTTATATTTAGAGAGTTTTACGGAGGTTATTATCATTGCTGTTTACTATTATACTCATTATTTTGTAACCATGTTGTATTTACTACCATTTATGATCTATTATTATTTTATTCATGTATAATTATTACGACTGCTCCCACTGTGTTAAGACCACCACCACCCACACCATTTCCAACCACGCCACATCACCACTACCCACCCACCCCCCCACCAACCCCATCACCCCTGCCCCAACCCACTTTCCGTGCAGTACCAGCATCTTGACAGCCACCAGGAATCCCATCTTGTGGTCCACGCACTGCAGCACCACACCCTGCCCTCTCTAGCCAATCTTCTCTTGCACCTCGAAGCCCTATTGGTGCTGATCCTGGGGTATCTAAAAAGCAGCCGAAGCAGCAGCAGCGCCGCCACAGCCAGTCAGAGTCACAATCACGATGGGAATATTTAACGCTTAGTGGTAGGAGCAGCAGTGGTCGTAGTGGTTAGTAGTTAGTAGTAGCAGTAGTGCCTGTGTGTCTGTGTGCCTTTGTGTGTGTGCCTGTGTTTGTGTGTCTGTCTGTGCGAGTCTCACAGGGATATAGTTGTGGGTCTCTGTGGGTATCTCTGTGTCTGTGCATCTCACTGATATATAGCTGTGGGTCTCGATTGGTGCCTCTGTGAGTCTCTATGAGTGTCTCTGTGGATCTCTATGGGTGTCTGAATGGGCTCTGTGGGTGTCTCTGTGAGCCTCACAGGGATGTAGTTGTGGGTCGTTATGGGTGTTATCTATGGGTCTCTATAGGTGTCTCAATGGGTGTATCTATGGATGTCTGGGTCTCTGTGAGCCTCACAGGGATGTATTTGTTTTCTTGGTCGTCGTAGCCATCGTTGTAGATGCCACCGCGGGATTTGCCCTCGTCCATAGAGAAAAACCAAACTTGACAGACGTCGGCCAGCTCCTCCTCCTGGCGCTCGGTCAGGCGAGGCTCGAAGAGAGCCAGGATCGCTGCAGACGTGACAACAACAACTTAAATCATTAACTATGTTTTTTTTATTTACCGAAACAACCAAAGAGTGTTTTTACACACACCAAAAAGCCCAGCAAGTTGGCGGTTGTTGTGTGTCTGTGTGTGTGTCTGTGTGTGTGTTCTGTAGCGGTTAGCGCGCTGCGCTATGAACCTGGCGACCCGGGTTTGATTCCCGCTCACGGCCAACACCAGTGACGATTTTCTGAACCGGTCCCGGGCTTCCCCTAGGTCGACTCAGCCTCAAATGAGTACCTGGTGCGGTGTGTAAACATTGCCACTGGGGAGACAAAGGCGGTCGGGCGTGGTGCTGGCCACCCACCCCCTCGTGTACCGTTCCGGCCTTCATAGGTGCTCGCTAACAGCACTTGCCCCTACAGTCTGTTAAGGCTATATGGGGGATCTTTATCTTTGTGTTCTGTCAGACCAGGAATGTGTGCACCACAGAGTGAATCTCCCTGCGGCACAGGGGACAGGCCATGCCGCGCCGCTGCAACTCGAAGACGCAGTGGCGGCATGTGGCAAGGTTTTCGCTGTCGCCGTGAACCAACGTGCAGCTACGTGGCTCACACCGGCACACCACGCACCCACCCACAACACCACCACCACCCACAACACCACCCACAACACCACCAGCACCACCACCCATGCCACCACTACCTACACCACCACCAACCACACCACCCACACCATCACCATCCACCACCGCTACCGGCTGGAGTGTAAGAAGGAGAGGCAGTGGTGGAGGTGGTGTTGACGCTGGCACCGGCTCGCCTGTTGTCGGCCGTCACTACGGAGAATAACTTAATGAGCAGCGCTGCCACCGAGTGTCTGAGATCTCTGAGTGAGAATCCCTCCAGACAAAACACCTCCTCCAGGGGGTCCCTGCCACACCTCACCAGGTACTGCCTCTCTTCATCGTAAAGTCGCCTCCGCTTGATGTACTGTTCCACGTAGTGGAACACCTGTACCACCGTGAATGTGTCGCCCTAGGCACCGACCGAATGCAGCAGAGGAATCATCCGAGGCACCGGCTTCAGGAGAATGTTCCTGCGAGCTTGTCAGAGACATGGACAATTCCATGCACTGTATGTGTTCTGTATTTGTACGTGGATAGTAACGAGAGTGGATGTGCATTCACTCCGAGTCTTTACTGTGTCGTTAAACAGCATGGGTTACACAATGACGTGAAACTTTACATCTACCCTACCTCTGTGCTCCATGCCGAAAAGCCACTGCAGTGGTAATAAAACTGCAACGCATTTTATTCATCAACCTGCATTTTCTTATTTTTCCCAAATTTTAACCTGGGTTGGGCTGTCGCCATCCTGCCCTGGAACCAATTATTAATTCGTGTCTCTAGCAGACCATTGCAGGCCTTGTGTTAGAGAATGGCTCACTGAAGCTGATATCACAGAGCTACTTCTAATTACCCTTCAAACGCCCTCTGGTCCACAGTAAAGAGCAGCACCCTCCCACCTGTCCTTTAAGTAGGAGTAACGTTGGTCATAACAACGTTCTTTTCGATGAAATTTATCCAAATTAAGTGCAGAACCACATTGCAGCCATGTA
Source organism: Petromyzon marinus (assembly GCF_048934315.1). Classification (NCBI taxonomy): domain Eukaryota; kingdom Metazoa; phylum Chordata; class Hyperoartia; order Petromyzontiformes; family Petromyzontidae; genus Petromyzon; species Petromyzon marinus. Next base: position 14,992,463 of record NC_133689.1, read on the forward strand.
ATGGTTTATTTTGTGCTGTCAATGACGACTGGGCTGAGATCATTAGCTCGCTAGAATTGAGAACCTGCTTTGATCACAGGCGGTGTGGATTCAAACCCAAGTACTCCGTGGTGCCTGGTCAGTGCTATGACCTCTGGGTCACTTAGCCGCCTCCAAACACCCCCCATGTCAAATACATAAGCAGCAACCTGTATAGTGGGCAGCAGCATTCTTTGAATACTCTGTCAAAAAATGTTTATTGTGGAGTGGTGGCACAATTCCGCAATTGCTTTCTCATACCTCTGGTGACAGGAAGAATTTCTACAAGACGGAGTTCTAGAGAACCCCTTTACTCGATGTTTTGGTCTACTCTTCCACACTGGGCAGATGAAGAGGAAGTAGTACCTACACTTTAACACACCGCATCCGCAGCCCCTCTCCTAAGTGGGCGTCCCCAGCCCGAATGCTCGCAGGAAGCCCTCCTAGCCTCCCTGCTCGACGAGCCAGGCCCCGCACGCGTTCACCAGCAGGGCGTCCACCGCGTCCATCACGGCCGCCGTCTTCTCCACGTCGCGCAGACGTATGCAGTCGACCAGCCTCTTTGCGAGGGAGGAGCGAGCAGAGCACCACCAGGACCACCACGCGGCTCCGGCTCGCAGAGCCGTCGTGGAGGACTTCCCAGGCCACGTCCACGAGCAGCCGGCGGGGCCCTCGGTGCTCCACCCGCTCCTCCGCGTGGCTCACCAGAACGGAGTTTCTGAACCGCGCGAGGAACAGGTCTCCCAGGCAGTTGACCACCTCCTGCGCCAGCTGTGCTGGCTGAACCTTCTGCAGCTGCTGGAGCTGCAGCTGCTCCTGCACCTGCAGCTACTCCTGCACCTACATCTACTCCGTCTGTGTCGCCATGTGAGCCATGTAGCCGGCGATCAGATTCGCTATCAAGACGCTCAACAGCTGCAGCGCCTCCTTCTTTTCCTCACCTTCCTCCTCCCCCTCGTTTTCCTCCTCCCCCTCCTCCTCCTCCTCCCCCTCCTCCTCCACTTTCAAAACAAAGAGTGAGGACATAATATCAATAACCCGGGAATTTTATAGTGACCTCTTCTTTCCTGATAAAACGTCTATGCCTGCCCAGAATTTCCTAAAGAGCTCGGTGAAAGTACTGTCCTCCAGCAGGGCGTTGTTGAAGTGCCAGTAGGCCTCACCACTTGGTGTTCCACGCAGCCTGAGGTCCAGCAGGATCAGGCTGTGGTCTGTTAGTGATGCAGCCCCTGATGTCAGCAGTCAGAATGCTCGAGACAAGACTTCTGGAGATGTAGAAACGGTCGATCCTGGACTGTGTAGCTGGTTCATTGCCCCGTGTCCGCGTGAAGGTGAAGCTTCGCCGCCTAGGGTGGTGCAGCCGCCACACGTCCACCAGATCGGAGGCGTCCAGAAGGGCTTGGAGCTCTCCCCGGAGATTGGCGTTGCAGTGCCCCTTCCCTGTGTGGTCGAGAGCATCCAGCGTGCAGTTGTAGTCACCTCCCGTGACCACAAACTCGTCCCCTGGAATGCCACCGAGGTGGTTCCGCAGAAGTTGCAGGAACCCGGGTCTCTCACTGTCAGTGGTGGGAGCGTACACGTTGACGAGGTGGATGGCGGTGACGCCGACCTGCACCGTGAGGTCCAGGATCCTCCCCTTGATCACCTCCACCTGGCTGACGGTGTCGGGGGAAAAGTTTGGTGACAGCACGGTTGCTACTCCTGAGGAGGTGTTGCTGAAGTGGCTGATGAAGGGCTTCGCTCTCCACTCCGTCCTCCAGGCAACGTCATTGTCCATGGCGAGATGGGTCTCCTGCACGAACAGCACGGAGACCTTATGCTGCTTTGCAAGGTATCCTACGTAGTATATTCTCAGCGCCCCTCTGCACCCATTCATGTTCAGGGAGGCGTTGCGCAACGTCATTGTGAGTGAGTCGCCCGCCTGTTCCAATGAGTCACCTTGCTGAGGAGGCTCCTTACCCTGGACGTCTCCAGGTCTCTCGATTGTTTTCCTTCCTGCTGGAGCTCTGTGAGGATGCGTCAGAGGGAGACCTCTATGGCGTCTGGCTCGCCATCTTGTCAAGGCCTCCATCACCTTGTTTGGTTTCCTGGGGGTCTCTTTGAAGAATCTCCACAGGTCTTCCTGGCAGAAGATGGGTGCCCGCGAAGATGACCTCTTTGAGACCTGGTTGGTTTCGCTACCCACACGGAGGTCATCATCCGAGTCCCCCTTCTTGCTTCCATGCCCTGCATGTGGGGGCCAAGAGTCGGGGGCCCATGGTTGGCTCCATGTGGCCTCCCCCAGGGGCCGTGGCAGGTGGAATGCTACCGCACGCCTCTTCCACATTAGCAGGGCACTCTGCGAGGCTTGCAGGGTGTCCTTATTCTGTCTTTTTAATTCTGGGCCAAAGAGGTCCCATAAACGTAAACGTGTTGTATTTAAAATATAACACAAACAACAGCAATGAATGGCTTAGTGGGTAAAGTAAGACGCACCCCAAAACCGGTGAGTTAAATAAATCTGATCTTTCCTATTACCGGATTATAGGACGCAAACCAAACTTTGTTGTAACAAGAACATAGAAAAAACTGAGTCTCTTAATCAGGTGAATACGGTAAAGGGGCTGAGTCTGTGGGTGTCAGTGTGGTGAGTCTGTGGGTCTCTGTGTGGTGAGTCTGTGGGTCTCTGTGTGGTGATGGCCATGTCGGGTGGTGGCGGGTTTAACGACACAAAATTAATATATTCACGCGATCTAACCCAAACAAAGCCTGTACTACGGATTCAACAACAATGACATGAGGGTTCTCCGACGCGCGTCTCGGTTGGGGTGAGGGTGCGGTCGCGCCGTCTCCTCTGTACGGATTGTTTCTTCCTTTCCCAACTGCGATGTTCACGCTCTCTCCTCTCTTTTTGTCTCCACCGTCGCCAACCGTCGGAGCTCGGCATCCGCGGCCCCTCTCCTAGGTGGGCGTCCCCAGCCCGAATTCTCGCAGGAAGCCCTCCCAGCCTCCCTGCTCGACGAACCAGGCCCAGCACGCGTTCACCAGCAGGGCGGCCACCACGTCCGTCACTGCCGCCGTCTTCTCCGCGTCACTCAGACGTACGCAGTCCACCAGCCTCTTCGCGAGGGAGGAGCGAGCAGAGCACCACCAGGACCACCACGCGGCCCCAGCTCGCGAAGACGTCACGGAGGACCTCCCAGGCCACGTCCACGAGCAGCCGGCGGGGCCCTCGGTGCTCCACGCGCTCCTCCGCGTGGCTCACCAGAACAGAGTCTCTGAACCGCGCGAGGAACAGGTCCCCAGGCAGTTGACCACCTCCTGCACCAGCTGTGCTGGCTGAACCTTCTGCAGCTGCTGGACCTGCAGCTGCTCCTGCACCTGCAGCTACTCTGTCTGTTTCGCTAGGTGAGCCATGAAGCCCGCGATCAGATTCGCTGTCAAGACAGTCAACAGCTGCAGCGCCTCCTTTTTCTTCCTCCCCCTCACCTTCTTCTTCCTCCTCCTCCACTCATAAAACAAAGAGTGAGGACATAATATCAATAACCTGGGAATTTTATAGTGACCTCTTCTCTCCTGATAAAACGTCTATGCCTGCCCAGAATTTCCTAAAGAGGTCGGTGAACGTACTGTCCTCCAGCAGGGCGTTGTTGAAGTGTCAGTAGGCCGCAGCACTTGGTGTTCCACGCAGCCTAAGGTCCAGCAGGATCAGGCTGTGGTCTGTTAGTGGTGCAGCCCTGATGTCAGCAGGCAGAATGCTCGAGACAAGACTTCTGGAGATATAGAAGCGGTCGATCCTGGACTGGGTAGCTGGTTCATTGCCCCTTGTCCTCGTGTAGGTGAAGCTTCGCCGCCTCGGGTGGTGAAGCTGCCACACGTCCACCAGATCGGAGGGGTCCAGAAGGGCTTGGAGCTCTCCCCAGAGCTTGGCGTTGCAGTGACCCTTCCCTGTACGGTCGAGAGCATCCAGCGTGCAGTTGTAGTCACCTCCCATGACCACAAACTCGTCCTCTGGAATGCCACCGAGGTGGTTCCGCAGAAGTTGCAGGAACCCGGGCCTCTCACTGTCAGTGGTGGGAGCGTACACGTTGACGAGGTGGATGGCGGTGTTGCCGACCTGCGCCCGGACGTCCAGGACCCTCCCCTTGATCACCTCCACCTGGCTGACGGTGTCAGGAGTGAAGTTTGGTGACAGCACGGTTGCTACTCCTGAGGAGGTGTTGCTGAAGTGGCTGAAAAAAGGCTCCCATTTTCCACTCCGTCCTCCAGGCAACCTCATCGTCCATGTCGAGATGGGTCTCCTGCACGAACAGCACAGAGACATTATGCTGCTTTGCAAGGGACGCTGCGTAGTATCTTCTCAGCGCCTCTCGGCACCCATTCATGTTCAGGGAGGCGATGCGCAGTGTCATTGTGAGCGAGTGGCCCGCCTGTTCCAATCAGTCACCTTGCTGAGACGGCTCCTTACCCTGGACCTCTCCAGGTCTCTCGATTGTTGTCCTTCCTGCTGGAGCTCCCCTAGGATGCGTCTGAGGGAGACTTCTATGGCGTCTGGCTCGCCATCCTGACAAGGCCTCCATCACTTTGTTTGGTTTCCTGTGGGTCTCTTCGAAGAATCTCCACAGGTCTTCCTGGCAGAAGATGGTGCCCGCGAAGATGACCTCTTTGAGACCTGGCTGGTTTCGCTACCCACATGGAGGTCATAATCCGAGTCCCCCTTCTTGCTTCCATGCCCTGCATGTGGGGGCCAAGAGTCGGGTGCCCATGGTTGGCTCCATGTGGCCTCTGTTGTATATGTGGGTGTGTGAAAATTGATGAAAAATAATTAAAATTAAATGAAATTCGAAATTTGCATAATTAATCCGAAATTATGCTAATTTGTGTACTTATGCGTGTAACTATGCTAATTAGAGAGGTAATCGTATTAATTTATACGAGTGGGTGTGGCTGTGTTAATGATAGCTTTATGATAATCAGGCCCCGCCTCGTTGACGAGGTTGGGTTATCAATCAGGATAACGCAATCAATCGTGTGCCGTAACGCTAGTGTCAATTCGGCCTCGTTGTCTAACTTCGTATTATTGATCAGCATAATACAATGATTCTCGCTTTAACACTCCCCGAGTGTTCATATTTTAGGTCCCATGTTCACATCGTTCGTTTTAGTTTAATGAGTGTGGATTGGTGTGTTTATAGTTTAGGTTCCCGAGTTCATATCTCGTCGCAGGATACAGATCTTATGCAAAAACTTCAGGAAAGAATCACACGACCACTTCTGTATTAATCAATTTATTTTCTAATTAAACCTTAACTATAATATGTATGTGACTCTCAATCTCGGAACTTCAAAACGGTATCCACAAAGTATCAAGACAGTATCATCAACGACTGTACGATTTCACTTTGATAACACATGGACCCCGCATAAAGCGATTGCTGTTAGTGAGAGAGAGAGTCAGAATATGCAAATGCTATGTTACACAAAAGCTTATACATTATAATATGAACGATCATTATGCTTGAAATAGTCAGCACATTATCACAGGCGACTGATTAACATGCAACGGTATTCATATAAAAAAGACAATCAAACAGTTATTATTTCCAAAGGCATGAATGTAACAACAGATCCACCGGACAGACTATAAGATTATCGAAATGGCTTAGTGTAAGGGTATGCGGCGGAATGTGTTATCTCACGGGAGATTAATTAATTAATTCGTGAATAAGAATGTATGATCAGAAAATCGGTTTAGCACGATTCCTCCCCGGGAGCGTAGCTCCGTGGCGAAGGTGCCAAGGGTTAATTCGTATTGATGGATCGGTTGGTAACTTATGCGATTAGAAGTACAGTCCAAAACAAAATATTAAAGAGGGAAATTATGAATATACTTATAAATGACGGACTGTTATCACACGATCGATGCTTCCACAGCCAGATGGTTCACGGACTTGAGTGTTCGCTTCTGGTTAAGGACCTGTGTATGTTTGAGTGATATGAATTGTTTTGAATAGTCAGTGTTTGGAATTAATTATTTGCGTTGCCATATGCTGAAGTTGGCATCGCTTGTAGGAGAAATAGCCTCGCTCCCTTTAGAGCGGTGAGGTGTGTGGGAGTGCATCATACGAATCGCCGCCCTCCTCCACGCAGCAGCCAGCCTCTGTCCACGGGGGAGAGTTGCTTGATCGCTCTCAGTTCTGCTCAGTGGACACCTCTCTCCACTGCTGGATGAGCTGCGCGATCACGCTCGTGCTGGTTCGCTGACAGCAGTTTCTCTCCGCTGTTGGATGAGCTGCATCGGCACGCTCCCTCTCTCTGGGTGGAGAACTCGAACGTGCTCGTTGCTGGTTTGCTGAAAGCAGGTTTTTCTCCACTGCTGGATGACTCAAGTCGCACGTGCTCTTGCTCTGGTTTGCAGAAGCTCTTGCTTGGTGCGTCGGTCGCTCTGCAGCTGGACTCAATGTAGAATAATCTTTCAGCAATACTCTGTCTTTCAGCTCTTGGAAATCACACTAGGTGACGCCTCACTACCTTGCGAGTCTTGCCAACGTCAGTGGGTAGCGACGGGGCCACTTTGGCTTCTGCTCGCCGCCTCCTGCTCTGCAGCTCGCCGGCTGGCGACCTGTTGCTCTCGTTCCCGATTGGAACTGCTCCTGAGCCGGCCCACTGGTCGAACTCCCCGCGTTCCGACCTCCTCCGATTCGAACTCCCCGAGTTCCGATCCCCCTGGTAGAACTCCCCGAGTTCCGACCCCTCCGAGTCGAACTGTCTCCCGAGAGTCGACCCCCCCCGGTCGAACTCTGGTGAGCCGACCCCCCCCGGGTCGAACTCTTCCGAGTTGCTCCTCCGAGGCGAACTGTCTCCCGAGAGTCGACCCCCCGGTCGAACTCTGGTGAGCCGACCAACCCCCCCCCCCCCAGTCGAACTGAGGTTTCAATGCTCAGGATCCTCTTTTTATGCCCAAAAATCCTGCCCACAAGGCGAGGTTTCTTTCGATTTTTGCTGTGTCAGGGTTTGTCCGTATGTATCTGCGTCCGTGTGTGTGTCCGTACATGTGTCAGTGTGTGTCCTTGTGTGGATCACCCACGGTATATTCCGTTGTCATACTCCTACCATAAAACCCACAATTAAAACAATCAAATGTTATAAATTGTCTCGAAGGAGCCTCTCTGTCTGGGTGCACAACCTGAGGGAGGGGCGATATTCCCTCCGACTTTCACCGACGCACAAAGAAATGGTTAAAAAGTTTTAAGTTAACATTTCATTTCATCAGAGTTCCATAGTTATGATTCTGTATTAATCCAAGGTCTGAGTCAGCTTCTCGTTGTGGTGTTTGACTCGTGTTTCCCCAAGCGTATACACACTCCTACCCCGCGCTGCAGGGATACAAAGACGGTCGGGATTTGTCTTTCTCTCCGACCCTGGGTTTAACATCACCCTTTGCTTACGTTGCAGTTTTGCTGTGCGCTTGCATTTCTTTTCCTCTCTACTCTTACTTTAACCCTGCATATTATTTGCGTATGGGTGGAGGCTAGAGCATTTATGTTGACTTAGGAAAACCTGATTGTTATAGGCTTCGGGTCAAGTCGTATAGACATTATTAAAATATGGAAATACATTTCATATTAAATTAATAGACGGGTGATGGTTACATTGACGTAGCTTGTGGCAGGGTTCAATTGAAGTGGGTGTGAAGATCAATAACTTTAGCCTACCCTGTCGTTAAATTCCGACTTTAAGTTACTTTAATAGTAATGCAGAACCAATTAGCTTTTTTTGACTTAACTAGATCTAGGCTAACGCAACCTCCCAGTGACCCTGGCTTTGTGTTTACGTCAGCCCTTTGCAATCCACTGCGCTCTGCTCTCTATCTGCTCCCTCTGACCCTGGGAGGGCTCTGAACGTCAAAATCGTGTTAGTGGGTCAAGGTAAATATGACCCCCACATGCCATGCTGAGGCCTGGTTTGGTGTTTTTATTCATTATTAAAATTAAAAGAAACAATAGAAATATGTATCTATATGTATTGAAAAATTACTTGTTAATATTAAGATGGAAAAGGTGCCTAGATACAACATTCCGCCCTTTTAAAAATGATCGGTGGTCAATTGGCCACGGGTCATTTTTAAAACAAAGAATCTATGTACTTTTCCATCATGAATCATCAATATTACTCAAGTAATTTTTCCTTACAACGCGCGCACGTCACAACTTATGATTACATTTGAAATAAGAAAAGAAATACTAAAAGGAAGGTAAAACAAGGGGAAATTGTTTAACTGGCTACATGTTATAGGAGATGTCGTTATTCCATGTACCCACGTTCAATACTGTCCGCAATCGAAATACATTTTCGGGTTTGACCAGTGGGAAATTCAACAAAAATCCCACCTGTCCGGTCTGGGAGTCCCCATGTATGGGTGTGGCTGTACCCATTTTAAAGTCAATTTGTACCTGTGTTGTACTGATTGTTTCCAGGGATGCTAATGGTATCACATTTTTTTTTAGTGTTGGAGTTACCAGATATGAAGGAAATTGTCCTTGGAGAAGATCACTGATGCTGCCGCTGGTGCAATGCAACAAGTCTTTGGATCAACTATTGAATTTGCTGTCGAGTATTCTCTTCTTCGTACAGATCTCGGATTGCGAAACCCAATTCTTGGATTGTTAAGTTAACCATGGCGGAGTGCAGGTTAACGAGAACCACGGTGTCTCTCTGACTTTCTCATGTTACCTCTCTGCCACCTTGTACCAAGTCATTGATAACCTGACTGACTCTTTTAGTCACGAGTGTATCATATCTCTCATGGCCAGGTATCTTAGAGTTACCGATGACCCTTCCATGCAACATCATCACATCATCGTCCCGGCTCATCGTCGTGATGGCTTTGGCCTAATGAACATGGCTCACTGGTTCGTATCGGTAATTTATTTTATCACTCCCTTTCCATGTGAGATTGTGTGGCGTGAAGTTATGCTGTGCGTAACCAGGATCAACATACACCACGAGTTTCCGTACTCGACTGTTGGGGTCATTTGTATTCTCCGCAGCCCTGTGCACATCTGCTGCCTCTGGGAGTCGATTTGACTCTGGGCCACGATTCCCTTCTGCGCTACGATTCGATTCCGTGCCACGATTCGATTCTGGGTCACGATTCGATTCCGTGCTTTTGAGTATGCTGTGTTTCAACACAATTCCCGATCCGTCACGGATATTCTTCTCCTCCACTTCAACACTCTGATCTCCATCCCTCCTTAGTGTGCCCGAGCACAATTTAACATCCAAAGGCTGATGTCTGCATTCATCTGCCTCTTCCACAGTACACTCACGCACTTCCGCGACACAAGGGATGGCATTTATATTTACCAGACAATCAGGTTTTCCTTCCCCTCCCTGCGGTTGGTTATCATCTCCTGTAGGATCACACTTTAATGCAGTTATGTTTCCCTGCTCGATAGGTGTGTCAATTACGGGAGCAACACTTGCGCTCTCCACCACATCAGAACTGGTGCCCGACGCATTTATTGTTTCCCAATCATTGGGACCCTCCTGGTTTACCTTGTCAACCGCAGCCTGCTTAATTTTTTTAACGAGTCCATAATTTCCCTGCAGCTCCACGGACACCACTCTCACTGAAAGCTCCCTCTCAACCAATGTGATTGATTCATCACGTGCCCGTGTCATTTTTTGTGTCTCAGCCAAGCTCACGCCTGTCTCCCTATTCCTCATGCCTCTGCTCTCTCCTGGTAAAACTGGTGGGGGAATCGATCGGAAGTGGGCCGATTGTGTTTGATCCCTCGTGTGTCGTGGCATTGGGACCCGGCATGATTCTGCTCTTGGTCTACACACACCGCGATTCTCGCAAATATGCGTCCCTGCACACTGCGATCGCTCCCAGCCTGCGGGCCATTGCCTCGCTGGTGGTGCTGTGTTTCTGCTCACGTGATTTTTATTTCCCTCTGAAACGCTGGTTACATCATCCCTCTCTCTGGGTGTCGTAGAACTATTGTCTTTAGCTCTGTACAGCCAAGCTCTGTGCGCCTTATCCTCTATATGGTGTAAGGAGGCTGTTTCTGGATTCAATACCATTCCCACAATTTCTGTAATCTCTGGACTCAAAGACCCGAAAAACATAACTTTGAACCTTTTGTCACCTTCGTGATACTGATCCACATCACCCGCGTAGTACGCTCTTTTAAACCGTAGGAGGTAATCTCGCGGATCCTCGTCTGCGCACTGGGTCATAGATTTTGCAGCATTAAATCCCTCAGACCATGTTAAATATTCTCCAAACTTCCGGCTCACTGCCAGGCTCAGCTTTTTGAAATCGTTCCGAACCTTGTATGAAAGCGACTTTACCCATGGTATAGACTGCTCGTGCAAGCTTCGTCTCAGTAAACTGGCTTTCTCATTCGTTTTCCTCAAACCCCTGATCACTGCTTCTGCTTCTACCGTTGCGATGTGAGCGTGTATGTCTCTGTTCCTATCGTGTGGATCAAAGTAGGGAATTCTGACGAGAGCCTTGTCCATCAATTTCAGAGTTTTACTACTGAATGAGTATTCGGACAGTTGATCATCGTCAGAGGCGTCTGTTCCTGAGGAGTGCTCACTCGAGCTGTCACCATCACGGTGGCGCTGCTTAACATAACTTTTGTAGTGCCTTTTGCACCTGTAACGTGAGTCAACTTTGCTCGGTGACTCCTGCTTATCCCATGGCTCATGCTTGTGTGATGTGCGTCTTTCTGGAAAGTAATCTCTGCCATAGGTTCCACGTCGGTCGTGCTTGCGTGGAATGTGTCTACCAAATGAGCTGTCTCTGTCATGTCGCTCGTCTTGCCCCAGCTCCGCCCTTTTTTGCTCGATCAGTACAGAATATCCTGCTGACTTAGTGTTAATATTTTTTTCCTCTCTACCCTCGAAGTTGTCAGTCCTATGTTTTCCTATTTTCATCCGTATCTCTCCCTCCCCTCTCTCGAGTCGCGAGGGGGAATCTCTGTCAAAACCACTTTGATTGGTAGCCACACCTCCTGTGTGACCTGTCTCTGGTTTACGTCCGCGTGGCTCGGAGTGTGGTAAACTGTTACTCCCGTATGTGTTATGTGTATCAACATCTGGGGGTTTCGCTGGTGCATTCAGCGCCGACTCTTTTTCTCTCACGAGGGCGTGCAGACGCTCAACCTCCTCTATTAGGGACAGTTTCTCCTTCCTTTCCCTGTCAAATTTTTCCCCAGTCCATAATCTTTCTCTGTATGTCTGTGTGAGGAGATACGAGTCTAACCTTGCTATTTCTGCAATTTTTACGTCACGTTTGGCTTTGCTACATTTCATCACATCCTTAAGTAGTTTCCTCCTATGTGCCTTAACATCTTCTATATGTCTCCCCTCCCATACGTCTCTCTGCTCTGTCTGCTGTCTAGCAGTCCGTCCAGTACGTTTTAACACAAATTCACGATATTGTTTTTCCATAGATTCTATCTCCTCCTCGGAGGTCCATTCTGTATCAGTGTTATGCGTTGGGATGTCACCCTCAGAACGTTGCGGGTCATGTGCCATCTCTATTACGTAGTGTAGTTAATAGACCTAAGAGTGTATCTTAACTCTAGTCTCTTATGTGTGGCGTGAGTTACTCTGGAATTCCACTTCAGAGTACATATAAAAACATTCGTATCACAGGATGTGTTGGTTCAACTCGAGCAAATAATCTTACCCCCACTGTCTTTGTTATCCACTGCTACTCTGGTATTTTCCTTCAGAGTGCGTTTTTTTGTTTGTTTACACCGTTTACAGTCACAGGGCAATGTTAGTTCACAATACCTTGATTAATACAACAGTGATTCGTTCCTTAATTTAAGCATAAACTGTCTGCGAGAGATCCCGGATACGAGCCCCCAATTTGTTGTATATGTGGGTGTGTGAAAATTGATGAAAAATAATTAAAATTAAATGAAATTCGAAATTTGCATAATTAATCCGAAATTATGCTAATTTGTGTACTTATGCGTGTAACTATGCTAATTATAGAGGTAATCGTATTAATTTATACGAGTGGGTGTGGTTGTGTTAATGATAGCCTTTATGATAATCAGGCCCCGTCTCGTTGACGAGGTGGGGTTATCAATCAGGATAACGCAATCAATCGTGTGCCGTTACGCTAGTGTCAATTCGGCCTCGTTGTCTAACTTCGTATTATTGATCAGCATAATACAATGATTCTCGCTTTAACACTCCCCGAGTGTTCATATTTTAGGTCCCATGTTCACATCGTTCGCATTAGTTTAATGAGTGTGGATTGGTGTGTTTATAGTTTAGGTTCCCGAGTTCATATCTCGTCGCAGGATACAGATCTTATGCAAAAACTTCAGGAAAGAATCACACGACCACTTCTGTATTAATCAATTTATTTTCTAATTAAACCTTAACTATAATATGTATGTGACTCTCAATCTCGGAACTTCAACACGGTATCCACACGGTATCAAGACAGTATCATCAACGACTGTACGATTTCACTTTGATAACACATGGACCCCGCATAAAGCGATTGCTGTTAGTGAGAGAGAGAGTCAGAACATGCAAATGCTATGTTACACAAAAGCTTATACATTATAATATGAACGATCATTATGCTTGAAATGGTCAGCACATTATCACAGGCGACTGATTAACATGCAACGGTATTCATATAAAAAGACAATCAAACAGTTATTATTTCCAAAGGCATAAATGTAACAACAGATCCACCGGACAGACTATAAGATTACCGAAATGGCTTAGTGTGAGGGTATGCGGCGGAACGTGTTATCTCACGGGAGATTAATTAATTAATTAATTCGTGAATAAGAATGTATGATCAGAAAATCGGTTTAGCACGATTCCTCCCCGGGACCGTAGCTCCGTGGCGAAGGTGCCAAGGGTTAATTCGTATTGATAGATCGGTTGGTAACTTATGCGATTAGAAGTACAGTCCAAAACAAAATATTAAAGAGGGAAATTATGAATATACTTATAAATGACGGACTGTTATCACACGATCGATGCTTCCACAGCCAGATGGTTCACGGACTTGAGTGTTCGCTTCTGGTTAAGGACCTGTGTATGTTTGAGTGATATGAATTGTTTTGAATAGTCAGTGTTTGGAATTAATTATTTGCGTTGCCATATGCTGAAGTTGGCATCGCTTGTAGGAGAAGTAGCCTCGCTCCCTTTAGAGCGGTGAGGTGTGTGGGAGTGCATCATACGAATCGCCGCCCTCCTCCACGCAGCAGCCAGCCTCTGTCCACGGGGGAGAGTTGCTTGATCGCTCTCAGTTCTGCTCAGTGGACACCTCTCTCCACTGCTGGATGAGCTGCGCGATCACGCTCGTGCTGGTTCGCTGACAGCAGTTTCTCTCCGCTGTTGGATGAGCTGCATCGGCACGCTCCCTCTCTCTGGGTGGTGAACTCGAACGTGCTCGTTGCTGGTTTGCTGAAAGCAGGTTTTTCTCCACTGCTGGATGACTCAAGTCGCACGTGCTCTTGCTCTGGTTTGCAGAAGCTCTTGCTTGGTGCGTCGGTCGCTCTGCAGCTGGACTCAATGTAGAATAATCTTTCAGCAATACTCTGTCTTTCAGCTCTTGGAAATCACACTAGGTGACGCCTCACTACCTTGCGAGTCTTGCCAACGTCAGTGGGTAGCGACGGGGCCACTTTGGCTTCTGCTCGCCGCCCCCTGCTCTGCAGCTCGCCGGCTGGCGACCTGTTGCTCTCGTTCCCGATTGGAACTGCTCCTGAGCCGGCCCACTGGTCGAACTCCCCGCGTTCCGACCTCCTCCGATTCGAACTCCCCGAGTTCCGACCCCCCTGGTAGAACTCCCCGAGTTCCGACCCCTCCGAGTCGAACTGTCTCCCGAGAGTCGACCCCCCCGGTCGAACTCTGGTGAGCCGACCCCCCCCGGGTCGAACTCTTCCGAGTTGCTCCTCCGAGTCGAACTGTCTCCCGAGAGTCGACCCCCCGGTCGAACTCTGGTGAGCCGACCACCCCCCCCCAAGTCGAACTGAGGTTTCAATGCTCAGGATCCTCTTTTTATGCCCAAAAATCCCTTCACTCGGATCCTGCCCACAAGGCGAGGTTTCTTTCGATTTTTGCTGTGTAAGGATTTGTCCGTATGTATCTGCGTCCGTGTGTGTGTGTCCGTACATGTGTCAGTGTGTGTCCTTGTGTAGATCACCCACGGTATATTCCGTTGTCATACTCCTACCATAAAACCCACAAGTAAAACAATCAAATGTTATAAATTGTCTCGAAGGCGCCTCTCTGTCTGGGTGCACAACCTGGAGGGAGGGGTGATATTCCCTCCGACTTTCACCGACGCACAAAGAAATGGTTAAAAAGTTTTAAGTTAACATTTCATTTCATCAGAGTTCCATAGTTATGATTCTGTATTAATCCAAGGTCTGAGTCAGCTTCTCGTTGTGGTGTTTGACTCGTGTTTCCCCAAGCGTATACACACTCCTACCCCGCGCTGCAGGGATACAAAGACGGCCGGGATTTCCCTTTCTCTCCGACCCTGGGTTTAACATCGCCCTTTGCTTACGTTGCAGTTTTGCTGTGCGCTTGCATTTCTTTTCCTCTCTACTCTTACTTTAACCCTGCTTATTATTTGCGTATGGGTGGAGGCTAGAGCATTTATGTTGACTTAGGAAAACCTGATTGTTATAGGCTTCGGGTCAAGTCGTATAGACATTATTAAAATATGGAAATACATTTCATATTAAATTAATAGACGGGTGATGGTTACATTGACGTAGCTTGTGGCAGGGTTCAATTGAAGTGGGTGTGAAGATCAATAACTTTAGCCTACCCTGTCGTTAAATTCCGACTTTAAGTTGCTTTAATAGTAATGCAGCACCAATTAGCTGTTTTGACTAAACTAGATCTAGGCTAACGCAACCTCCCAGTGACCCTGGCTTTGTGTTTACGTCAGCCCTTTGCAATCCACTGCGCTCTGCTCTCTATCTGCTCCCTCTGACCCTGGGAGGGCTCTGAACGTCAAAATCGTGTTAGTGGGTCAAGGTTAATATGACCCCCACATGCCATGCTGAGGCCTGGTTTGGTGTTTTTATTCATTATTAAAATTAAAAGAAACAATAGAAATATGTATCTATATGTATTGAAAAATTACTTGTTAATATTAAGATGGAAAAGGGGCCTAGATACAACACCTCCCCCAGGGGCCGTGGCAGGTGGAATGCTACCACACGCCTCTTCCACAGTAGCAGAGCACTCTGCGAGGCTTGCAGTGTGTCCTTATTCTGTCTTTTTAATTCTGGGCCAAAGAGGTCCCATAAACGTAAACGTGTTGTATTTAAAATATAACACAAACATAACAACAATGATGAATGGCTTAGTGGGTAAAGTAAGACGCACCCCAAAACGGGTGAGCTTAATAAATCCGATCTCTCCTATTACCGGATTATAGGATGCAAACCAAACTTTGTTGTATCAGTGTGGTGAGTCTGTGGGTCTTTGTGTGGTGACGATCTCTCTGGGTCTCTGTGTGATGATGGCCGTGTCGGGTGGTGGCGGGTTTAACAACACAACATTATGAGATTCACGAGATCTAACCCAAACAAGACCTGTACTACGGAGTCAACAACAACGACATGAGGGCTCTCCGACGCGCGTCGCGGTTGGGGTGAGGGTGAGGTCGCGCCGTCTCCTCCGTACGGATTGTTTCTTCTTTTCCCAACTGCGACGTTCTCGCTCTCTCCTCTCTTTTTGTCTCCACCGTCGCCAATCGTCGGAGCTCGGCATCCGCGGCCGCTCTCCTAGGTGGGCGACCCCAGCCCGAATTCTCGCCTGAAGCCCTCCCAGCCTCCCTGCTCAACGAGCCAGGCCCCGCACGCGTTCACCAGCAGGGCGGCCACCGCGTCCGTCACGGCCACCGTCTTCTCCGCGTCGCTCAGACGTAAGCAGTCCACCAGCCTCTTCGCGAGGGAGGAGCGAGCAGAGCACCACCAGGACCACCACGCGGCCCCAGCTCGCGGAGCCATCGCGGAGGACCTCCCAGGCCACGTCCACGAGCAGCCGGAGGAGCCCTCGGTGCACCACCCGCTCCTCCGTGTGGCTCACCAAGTCCAGAACGGAGTCTCTGAACCGCACGAGGAACAGGTCTGCCAGGCAGTTGACCACCTCCTGCACCAGCTGTGCTGGCTGAACCTCCTGCAGCTGCTGAACCTTCTGCACCTTCTGCAGCTGCTCCTGCAACTGCAGCCACTCCGTCTGTGTCGCTAGGTGAGCCATGAAACCGGCGATCAGATTCGCTGTCAAGAAGGTCAGCAGCTGCAGCAACTCCTTCTCTTCCTCCCCCTCATTTCCCTCCTCCTCCTCCTCCCCCTGTCTCCTTCCACCTCCCTGTGTCTCCCTCCTCCCCCGGTCTCCTTCCTGCTCCCCGTGTTTCCCTCCTTCCCCCGTCTCCCTCCTCCCTGTGTCTCCCTCCTCCTTTTCCTTTTTTGCTGATGAAGTTTTTCTATTTCCACGAGGTGGTAACACCATATCCCTTATTCTGTAATTGTAATTCTGGGCCAAAGAGGTCCCACAAATGTAAACATTTTGTATTTAAAATATAACACAAACATAACAACAATGAATAGCTTAGTGGGTAAAGTAAGACGCACCCCAAAACGGGTGAGTTAAATCAATCCGATCTATCCTACTACCGGATTATAGGACGCAAACCATACTTTGTTGTAACAAGAACATAAAAAAACTGAGGCTCTTAATCAGGTGAATACGGTAAAGGGGCTGAGTCTGTGGTTGACAGTGTGGTGAGTCTGTGGGTCTCTGTGTGGTGACGATGTCTATGGGTCTCTGTGTGGTGATGGCCGTGTCGGGTGGTGGCGAGGTATAACAACACAACATTTATATATTCACGCGATCTAACCCAAACAAAACCTGTACTACGGAGTCAACAACAACGACACGAGGGCTCTCCGACACGCGTCACGGTTGGGGTGAGGTTGCGGTCTGTTGTATATGTAGGTTATGAAAATTTGATGAAAATAATAAAAATTAAATCAAATTTGAAATTTGCATAATTATCCGAAAAAATGTTAATTTGCTGTAATTTATGCGCATAAACTATGCGAATGCGAGAGAGAATCGTATTAATTTATGCTAGTGTATGTGTGATTATGCTACTGCGAGCCGTTATGATAATTAGGCCCCGCCTCGTTGACGAGGGTCGGTTTTCAATCGGGATAATGCAATTAATCATATGCAGTTATGCAGGTACTTGAGCATGTCAGATTAAACTCGGCTGTGTTGTTTAACTTTGTACTATCGATCAGTATAATACAATTATTCCCGCTTTAACATTTACTGAGTATGTGGTAGTGTGTTCAGCCAGGTCTCCAAGTTCAGATCTCAGCACAGAATACAGTTCTTATGCATAAATGTCACGAAAGAACACAACACTTCTGTGTTAATCAATTTTAATGACGATAGTGATAATGACGATAATGATGACGATGGTGATAATGATGATAATGATGACAATAATAACAATGGTGATGATGCGTACTTCAACAGCTCCAGCACGAGACAGTTGTGTCCGCGGAAGTGGAACGAGTGCAGGACGCGGATGACGCCGTGCAGCTCAGCACTGCCCTCCCCCTGCAGCTCCGTGATCACCTTCAACTCCATCCTCTGCATCTCCATTTTGGTAGGGCTGTGTGCACACAGCAAGTCTGTGGGTCTCTGTGGGTCTCTAGTTCATAGTAGTTTTACGACGGTTAATTTTTTAGTGAGATAGTTTCAGTTTATAGTTAGAGATAGTTTTGCAGAGGTTATTATCATTGTTGTTTACTATTATACTCATTATTTTGTAACCATGTTGTATTTACTTGCATTTATTATCTATTATTGTATTCATTTATAATTATGACCATGGCCGCTGTGTTAAGACCACCAGCACCCACCCACACCACCACCACCACCAACCCCATCACCCCTGCCCCAACCTACTGGATGGGCAGTGCCAGCATCTTGACAGCCACCAGGAATCCCATATTGTGGTCCACGCACCGCAGCACCACTCCCTGCCCTCCCTCGCCAATCTTCTCTCGCACCTCGAAGCGGCATTGGAGCTGCTCCTGGGGTATCTAAGAAGCAGCAGCAGCAGCGCCGCAACGGCCAGTCAGAGTCACAATCACGATGGGAATGTTTTACGCTTAGTGGTAGCAGCAGTGGTAGTACTGAGTAGTAGTTAGTAGCAGTAGTGTCTGTGTGCGCCTGTGTGCCTGTTTGTGTGCGCATCTGCGTGTGTGTGTGTCTGTCTGTGCGAGTTTCACAGGGATATTTCTGCTTGCAAGCTTTGACTTTAACATAGCCATTTCTGTGACCAGACACAAGCTAATCACTCAGCAATTTCAATGCTAAATTATCCTGTTTGATTTGTACTAGGTGCCTCTGTGGATGTGTAGGCTTTGACTTTAACATAGCCATTTCTGTGACCAGTCACAAGCTAATCACTCAGCTCTTTCAATGCTAAATTTTATGCTAATTCGTTTGTCAAGGCGCTCTGTTTCTTCTCACACAGCTTAAAGGTCGCGGTCTGAGCTTGGCTGTGTTCACTCCAGCGCTTTCCTCCAGACAGTCTCGTCCCTTCACCTGATGAAGGCCGCTTGTGTTGTGGCCGAAACGTCGTGAGAATTTTATTGTGTTATTTTATTTGATCAATGTATTATTTTATTCTCATTCTACGCTACTTTACCGAAAGAACCAAAGAAGATGAATCCTTGCAGCCAAGATAGCTTTAAATCGAAATTTAACAGAATGGTATTGAACCTTTTTCTTTACAGGGTGGCCCTGGGGCTTGCCACGTGGCAGGTGTCGTCCATTGTCCATACCAGACCCCTCCAGCTCTCTCACCCTGGGTCAGCTGCCCCTTCCATGTCCTGGAAACCATGGCAAGGTCATCCTATGAGGACTGCCTGGATGAAAACCAGCATGGAAGGGGCCCAGGGTGGGACCGGCTATGCTTTTGGGCTAGTCCCGTTTGTGTGTGGTGTGCGGTGTCTTCGTAGCAATCGTTCTCCACTGTAGTCCTGGCATCTGCTGCTCAGCTTCATTCCACAGCTGTGGTTCCAGTGGCGCGGTCTCTCCGGGGACCCATGTGGTGTGTGTGTGGGTGTGACATGTATCACGGGGTGGGTGGATAGTATCGTGATAGTGGTCATGGTAGGCACCGATCCACGACCTCCATCACCCCTACTGAGTGGTGGACATGCCACCACAAAGCAGCATGCGGCGGAGGAGTGAGGTGACCGCTCTCGCCTCACGAGCGAGGCCCTCTCGCTTCCTCTTCATTCCCTGCATCACCACCTCCATCTCCTCCTTTGTCTCATCCTCCTCCACCTCCTCTTAATCCTCCACCACCATCTTCTCCCCCTCTTCTGTTTTCTCCATTCTCTCTTCATGCTCCTCAACCTCCGAGGTGGCGTCGGTGGCATCGGTGGTGGCAGCGGAGGTGCTGGAGGTGATGGCCGTGGTGGCGGTGGCAATGGTGGTGATGGTGGCAGCGGAGGTGGCGGTGGCGGCAGCGGTAATGGCGGTGGCGCCAGCGGTGGTGGGGCGGAGGTGGCAGCGTTGGTGGTGGTGATGGTAGTAGTCCTGGCGAGGCACCGCTCTTCCTCCATGAGGCGCTTCTCCTCCTCGACGCTCTTCACGTTGGCGAGACACTTCTCCTCCACCAGACGCTTCTCTTCCGTGAAGCACTTCACTTTAACGAGGCGCTTCTTGAGGAAATAGTCTCTGAAGCAGTTCTCCTCTGTGCGGCGCTTCACCCTGGCAAGGCGCTGCACCTCAAAGAGGTGCTCCTCTACCATGTGGCGTTTCTCTGTCGCATGGTCCTTCTCCTCCTGGAGATGCTTCACCCCGCTGAGATCCTTCAACTCCCCAATTATCCTCTGTTCAAGCAAAGATAATCACATGAATATACAGACATGCAAGCAGAAATTCATTTAAGTTTTTCAGATTCATTTATTTGGTATAACCCTGTGAGCTATGTTGCTCTTGACTCGGGTGCAACCGCAACAAACAAAAACATGATCAAGGAATATCTTAAAGCGACTACACGCAACAGAAAAATCCAGGAAAAGACAGCAAAGTCTTCCAGAAAAGCACCGTATATCAACACTGTGTGCAAAAATCCCGGTGGGATGCAAGTCGAATAATAACAATCATAAGACAATTTAGATTAAAGTTATCAGGCTAACTCTGTACTACAAAAAACAAACATGGCTAAACCAAAACGTTTTCAAAATCACCAAAATAAAGCTATAAAAACAATGTAACAGTGATCATAGGAACTGTGATTCAAATTTAACAATTAACGATATATACATAACATGTACGACCAAACTTTGCAGCCATAGCTGGCTGTATGAGTCACTCCATAACAGCAGGATTATGAGTCGCAGTATGTAAAAAAATATTCAATACACCTTTAAAGATCAGCACACTATTCAAGTGTACATCTATGGTACAATTTAGTGAAAATAAGTTTTGGGAACAGAAACTTATTTCTTTTAAACAACAGACAAATATTAACAAGCACTGTTTATTACATTAACTTTGTTTAACTTTTTTGGTCCCAGTTGAGACATTCAGAACTATGACAAAACAAATAATTGTGCTCTGATCTAATGTGCAATCTGTGGCATATGAATTTGTTAAGGTGATGTTGTCCGGTCCTGTACATATCAAGTACAGTGAGGGAAAAACTTATTTGATCCCCTGCTGATTTTGTACATTTGCCCACTGACAAAGAAATGAACAGAATATAATTTTAATGGTAGGTTTATTTGAACAGTGAGAGGCAGAATAACAACAAAAACATCCAGAAAAACATGTCAAAAATGTTATAATTTGATTTCCATTATCCTCCTAGCGAGGCCACGCTAGGAGGATAAAAGGGGACCCCGGGCAAAGGTTTGGGGCTGTTGCTTGGAGTGGAATCTCGTCGGACTGCTGGAGTCATCGTCACCATCTGCATTTTCTCGGCGGTGTCAGACAGGCAGTCTGTTAGCTCTCTTGACTGAAAGTGTAGTGACCCCTTGTACCCTGTGAAGGCTATAATAAATAGAGTACCTCCTGCTCCTCGTGTCTCTGCGTGTATCGCTAGACGTGGATCATAACGACAGTAGATGTACACTCACTCTGAGTTTTTACTCAATGACGTTAAACTTCACATCTACCCTACCTCCATGCTACATGCCGACAACCCACTGCTTTGGTAACCAAACTGCAACGTATTTTATTAGTAAACCTGCATTTTCTAATTTTACCCAAATCTTAACCTCGGTTGGATGTTGCCATCCTGCCGTGGAAACAACGAATCATTCGTGTCTCGAGCAGAAGATTGCAAGCCTTGTGTTAGAGAATGGCCCACTGAAGCTGTAATCACGGAGCTACTTCTGAGTACATTTCAAGTGCCCTCTCATCCACGTAATAAAGAGCAGGATCCTCCCTCCTGTAACGTTGGTCGTAACAATGTTCTTACTTCTTTGTGCTGTCAAGGACAACCGGGCTCACCTTGGTCTGTCTCACTGTCACACTCACCTCTATTCGTACACTCACTCATCTGGGTCTGTCTCACTGTCATACTCACCTCATCCACACGCACTGACGTAGGTCTGTCTCACTGTCACACTCACATCACTAGTCACACTCACCCACCTGGGTCTGTCTCACTGTTACACTCACCTCTCTACCACACTCACCTGGGTTTGTCTTACTTTAACACCACATTCCACAGACACTTACATTGGTCTGTCTCAATGTCACACTCACCTCTACCCACACACACTCACCAGAGTCTGTTTCACTCTCTCACTCATTTGTCTTCCTACACTCACTCACTTGGGTCTGTCTTACTGTCACACTCACCACTCTACCCACACTAACCTGGGTCTCACTGTCTCACCTCTCTTCAAAAACACTGAATTCCTGCTGAACAACACGCGGTTCAACCCACAAGCACTTGGGAGAGCTACAGGGCTCACATGCCATGTCCTTCACAGTCCTGTAATTCGTTTTATTATTATTGCCATAATTGAGTTTGGCAAAAGCCTGTGCGAGACTTTGAACAATGTACACACAGGACCGTCCATAAGGGTGCTAGGCCAGGGGAAAATCCCAGCATGTGGGCCTCCGACGCGTTCAAATTCCACCGCAAGTATTACATTTGACACCCCCGTGACATTGAAGCGCAGGGCCCCCCCAATGCCCGCGGACCTGGGCGGTCGCTCCGATTCTCCGTATCCAAGGGGCGATTCTATGTGCACAATGCAGACCTTCTTGTAAAAACATGGTTTTACGAGGGCCTCCTCACGCAAATTAAGTAGAGAACCACATTACTGCCATGTGATGGTTTATGTTTCGCAGTCATTGACGACCAGGCTGAGATCATGAACTCGCTAGACTTGACAACCCACTTTGATCACAGGCGGGTGCCTGGATTCAGACCCAGTTACTCCGTGGTCCCACTTCAGTGCTCTGACCTCTCGGTCACTGGGCCGCCTCTAAACACCCCCCATGTTAAATACATAAGTAGCAAACCTGTATCGTGAGCAGCAGCATTCTTTGAATACTCTGCCAAAACAATTTGAATTGTGGAGTGTTGACCCAATTTCGCAATTGCTTTATCATACCTCTGGTTGCAGGAATAATTTCTACAAGACCGAGTTCTAGAGAGCCCCTTTACACGATGTTTTGTTCTACTCTTCCACACTGAGCAGATATTTTAGAAGATGGAGTACCCACACTTTAACACACCACATGCACCTTGCTGCTCGATTGTGGCTTACCCATTTCTACTGATTGGTGGACAGAGGCAGGGGGGGTTAAGAAACTCAAACGTTTGTTTCAACTGCTGTTACAGAAGGGGAACAGATGGGCAGTGGAGCAGGGAGGTAGAGGGGCAGTGGAGTAGAAGGGCAGTGGAGCATTGGAGTAGTTGAGCAGTAGGGCAATTGAGCAGATGGGCAGTGGGACAGCGGAGCAGAAGAGCAGTGGGCCAAATGGGTAGTAGGGCAGTGGAGTAGTGGAGCAAAGGGACAGTTGGGCAGAGGGGCAATGGATCAATTGAGCAGTGGGACAGTGGGACAGTGGGGCAGTGGAGCAGTGGATCAGTGGGGCAGTGGAGTAGAGTGGCAGTGTTGTGAAGGAGGCGAATCACCTGAATATCTTTTCCCACCGACATTTGTATGTGCTCTAAAGAAGGACCATCTCTCAAAACGGCGATCATTCTATATTTGTCCTTGTACCTCCACACACAGCTGGAAAACCGCACATCTGAGCCAAGGCACATTTAACCAACTCAGGCAGCACTTGCAAGCAATTCAAATATATTTTTTGTCATCATGGGTTTATTTCAAAGAGTTTATAGTACCAATAAGAACAATGGTATTTAACCGTATTATTTGCAGGGTGGCCCTGGGGCTTGCCATGTGGCAGGTGTCGTCCATTGGCCGATCCAGACCCCTCCAGCTCTCTCACCCTGGCTTTTCTGCCCCTTCCATGTCCTGGAAACCATAGCAAGGTCATCCCATGAGGACTGCCTGGATAAAAACCAGCATGGAAGGGGCCCAGAGTGGGGCCGGCTATGCTTTTGGGCTAGTCCCGTGTGTGTGTGGTGTGCGTGGTGTCTTGGTAGCAATCGTTCTCCACTTCAACAGCTGTGGTCCCACTGGCAACGTTTCTCTGGGGAACCGTGTGGTAAGTGTGTTTCATGTATCACGGGGTGGGTGGGTGTGGCATGTATCACAGGGTGGGTGGGTAGTATGGTGATAGTGGTCATGGTTGGCACCAATCCACGACCACCACCATCACCCCTACTGAGTGGTTGACATGCTACCACAAAGCAGCACGCGGCGGAGGAGTGAGGTGATCGCTCTTGCAACGCGAGCGAGGCCCCCTCGCTTCCTCTTCTTTCCCTGCATCACCACCTCCACCACCTGCACCTCTTCCATCTCCTGCTCCTTTGTCTCGTCCTCCATTTCATCTTCATCCTCCACCACCATCGTATCCCCCTTCTCTGTTTTCTCAATTCTCTCCTCATCCTCCTCAACCTCCTCGTCCTCGGAGGTGGCAGAAGTGGTGGCAGTGGTGTCGGTGGTGGTGGTGTTGGCTGAGGTGGCAGTGCTGGTGATGTCAGTGGCGGTGGTGGTGGTGGTGGCGGTAGTGGTAGTGTTGGTTGCGTTGATAGCGGCAGAGGTGGTGGTTGCCATGGTGGTGGCAGTGGTGGTGGCGTTAGCGGCAGGGCGGTCGGTGGTGATGATGGCGGTGGACGTGGTGGAGTTGGTGGAGGTGGTTGCGGTAGCGTCAAAGGTGTCGGTGGTGGCGGTGGCAGCAGTGGTGGTGGCGCTGGCAGTGGAGTAAGTTGTGGTGGTGGCAGAGGTGGTGGTTGCCGCGGTGGTGGCGGTGACGGTGACGGTGGCGGTGGTGGCAGTCGTGTCAGTGGTGGCAGTGATGGCGGGGGTGGCAGCGGTGGTGGTGGTTGCAGCGTTGCTGGCAGTGGTGGTGATGGCAGCGGTCCTGACGGGGCACTGCTCCTCCTCAAGGTACTTCTCATCCTCCTCCAGACGCTTCTCCTCAAGATGCTTCATCTCACGAAGTCGCTTCTCCTCCGCGAAGCACTGCACTATAACGAGTCGCTTCTTGAGGAGATGGTCTCTGAAGCAATGCTCCACTGTGCGGCACTTTTCCCTGGCCAGGCGCTGCACCTCAAAGAGGCGCTCCTCTACCAGGAGGCGTTTCAGCGTCCCAAGGTCCTTCTCCTGAAGACGCTTCACCCCGCTGAAGTCTTTTAACTCCCCAATTATCCTCTGTTCAAGCAAAGATCACCACATTAATATTCAGACATGCACATGCAAACAAAAATTAATACCCACATGCATGCAAACATAAACGTGCACATAAACCCAACACAAATGCATACTCACACATCTTTGTACAGATGCAGACATCCACGTTCACTCATTCAAACTCGCTTTTTACACTCGCATGAATATACACAGTCAAGAAAATTTCAAATCAAGATTGAATATATAAAATCACCTGATAACATAACACCTTATCCATCAATACTTTTATCACATTGTACGTGTAGCCCTAACCCTTAATAATCCCAACCCCTACATAATCAAAATACATGTTACATCCTCATATATCCTCACACACCCCATACATGCACTTAAGTCTGTGATCGACTGGGAATATTTCATAGCAATTGTTGGCAACAATCATCACTGGCAATAGTTTCCACAGAATGTTACATTATAAAGATCTCGTAGCCCATAATCTCGACAAATTTCACGCAGTGCCCATAGTGGGCAACTGGAATGGCTACTTCCAATCAACTGAACTAGCAGACGTAATTAATGTGACTGATTTATATCATTTCGTCCTCAATGGTAATAAATGACCAATGCATGAGTGGGATGGTGGAGAGATTGGCTGATGGTGTCTGGAGCTGGTTTTGATATACAGAGAGGTGAAGCAGAGGAATGTTCCAGAGAGATGGTGTCTTGTGATGTTATAGATTCATGATAAGGCTATATGATGGTCTATTTAATTGGTGGTGGTGTGGTGAGAAAGGTAATGTGGAGAGATGGTGTGCCAGTTTTGTAGATAATGTGTATTTGACCCCCACAGACCCCATACACACCTTTGGGGAGCGATGCTTGTAACCTTGGCCTGGGAAAGGGTCCACTTTATCCATAATGTCACCCCAGGTGGTCGACTGGCGCGACGATTCCCGGCCTGCGAAGAGCAGACAGGTAATTCAAAGGACGAGTAATGAATTAGAGAACGAAGAACATGGAGTTTCACAGAACGAATTTTAAGATCCCTGTAATTAGCTCTTTCCACACAACAGGAGCTGCTATTGAGAAATATTCATCACATGGCAGTAAAACTTTACAAGCCATGTTTTTGTGGGCATTCTGAGACCATTAATTCCATAAGCTTGAGACCCCAGTTTAAACAAAAATGGCTGAAATTCAGATATAAACCCATCGTTTCTGGAACACTCGATCATTACGTCTTCCCATCACAACCAAGCCATGTCTTCTCAAAGTAATTGATAAAGGAGCCTCCTTCTCTGTATATAAGCCACGTGATGCAGGTATCTGGGACTTACCCTCATAGTCATCCACAATCTCAGCCCACTTGATATGGCTATCCATGTTGTTGGGAAAGAGTAGATTCTGCGTGAAGTTGGATGGCCTGTGGAGTTTGGAACAACGCTAAGATTTAGCAACAATTTGAATCACTCATCCTCTAAAATATTACATATTTGGCCACTCACTGTACCAATCCCATCACTTCCATGCCTGTTGCTTTCAAGCCAACGCCCGCACTTGTTTGCCACTCATACGTGCTTCTGATCACTCACTCATCGATCCACACAAACATGTTTATTCCACCAGCCTATTACATTAAACATAATCGCCAAACTTAATGATATTTAATCCACACATGCATGTTAATGTACAGCCCATTTGCATTAATCGAATTCTTGATAAACACCCCCCCCCCCCCTATGCCTTGTAGGTCATGAGGGTCATATGACCTTACTTAAATTATTTGTTATAAACCGAGCATGACGTCGTGGGTCACGTGATGTCAGAGACACCACCCATGTGGCTGTGACATCACAGATTAGAGACAACTATGGCAGCAGCTGGGGTCTGAACAAGAAGGCAGACTCCTCCCCAATGTTGAATAACATTCAATACATAAAATGTAGGGCACAATTGTGCCAGCAATCAGAAAACAATAATTGTAGACATGTTATTCATACTCTGAGATTTAAACAAGTTAGTTATAAATTTTAAAATGCTGACTCGCTTATGTCTAAACAGTGACAGTAAAAGCAACATATCAGGGCATGCCAAGTAACCTATCTAGCAGTCCTAATTTGATTGCAGAAAATAAAAATACCAACATATCAACAATAATGAGGCTTTAATTTGCGGTCAAAATGTAAAATAAAGATAAACAACACTCATAGTCAACAGGGACGCTCACCTCGTTGAGGATTCGCTCTCCAACGTCGTCTGCAGCTGCTCCCTCGTGCGCATTCCTCTCGACTGGCGGTGGAGGCGTGGCTATGACGTACCAGAAATGACGTCACTTCCGCGAGGCTCCGCCCCCACGCGCACAGCTGCCGCACCACGTGGTGCAGTGCGGGTGGTGGCCGTGGGTGGTGATGATGATGGGTGATGATGATGGGTGGTGGTGGTTGATGATGGTGGGTGGTGATGATGGTTATAGATGACGATGGGTGGTGATTATGATGGGTGCTGATGGCTGTTGATGATGATGGTTGATGGGTGATGATGTGTGTTGATGATGGTCGGTGGTGGTGGTGTTGATAGGTGGTTGATGATGATCGGTGGTGATGATTGTGATAGATGGTGATAATGATGGTTGGTGATGATGGTGGGTGTTCATGCTGATAATTGGTGTTAATGATGTAAGGTGGTGATCACGATGGGTGGTGATTATGATGGGTGATGATGCTGATTTGTGGTGAGGATAATGATGGGTGATGGTGATGTTGGGTGGTTGGTGGCAATGATGATGATGGTGGTCCGTGATAATGGGTGGTGGTGATGATTAGTCATGGTGATGATCATGGTTTATGGGTGGTGGTTATGATAGGTAAAAGTGATGATGGGTGGTGCTGATGATTGGTCATGGTGATAATGATGGTTGATTGGTGGTGGTTTTGATAGTTGGAAGTGATGAAGGGTGGTAGTGATGAAGGGTGGTGATCATGATGGGTGGTGATGATGGGTGATGATGATGATTGGTGGTGATTGGTGGTGATTGGAGATTGGTGGTGATTGGAGATTGGTGGTGATTGGAGATTGGTGGTGATTAGTGGTGATTGGTGATTGTTGTGATTGGTGGTGATTGGTGATGATTGGTGATTGGTGGTGATTTGTGATTGGTGGTGATTGGTGATTGGTGGTGAAAGGTGATTGGAGATTGGTGGTTATGGATGGTGTTTGGTGGTGATTGATGGTGATTGGTGATTCATGGTGATTGGTGGTGATTGATGGTGATTGGTGATTCATGATGAGTGGTGGTGATTGGTGATTGTTTTTGATTGGTGATTCGTGGTGAATGTTTGTTATTGGTGTTTGGAGATTGGTGTTGTTTGGTGGTGATTGGTGATTAACAGTGATTGGTGGTGATTGGTGTTTGGCGGTTGGTGGTTATTGGTTGTGATTGGTGATTAACGGTGATTGGTAATTTGTGGTATTTAGCGATTAGTGGTGATTGGTGGTTCTTGGGTGGCGGTTGTGGTTGCTTGGGGGTGGTGGTGGGTGGTGGTGGTTGGAGGGTGGTGGTGGGTGGGTGGTTGTGGGTGAGTGGTTGTGGGTGGTGGTGGTGGTTGGTGGTGGTGGTTGGTGATATTGGGTGATTGATCATGATGGGTGGTGGTGATGATGGGTCTGTGGTGGTGGTGATGATAGGTGATGGGTGGTTGTGATGAAGGATGCTGGTCATGATGGGTGGTGATGTGTGACGATGATGTTGGGTGGCGATGATGATGGATGATGATGATGGATGATGATTATGTGATGATGAGGGTAGGTGGTGGTTGTGGTTGGTGGTGGTTGTAGTTGCTGGTGGTTGTGGTTGGATGAGTTGGTCGTTGGTTGTGGATGGTGGTGGTTGGTGGTGATTGGTTGTGG
The DNA here is from genome assembly GCF_048934315.1 of Petromyzon marinus. Lineage (NCBI taxonomy): Eukaryota > Metazoa > Chordata > Hyperoartia > Petromyzontiformes > Petromyzontidae > Petromyzon > Petromyzon marinus. Next base: position 15,021,211 of record NC_133689.1, read on the forward strand.
GTGGTGGGTGGGGGTGGGTGGTGGTGGGGATGGGTGGTGGTGGGTGGTGGTGGGTGGTGGTGGTTGGTGGGTGGGGATGGGTGGTGGTGGGTGGTGGTGGTTGGTGGGTGGTGGCGGTGGTAGTGTTTGGTGGGTGGTGGTGGTTGGTGGTAGGTGGTAGTTGGTGGGTGTTTGTGGGTAGTGGTGGTTATGGTGGTTGGTGGGTGGTGGTTTGTGGGTGGTGGTTTGTGGGTGGTGTTGGTGGATGGTAGTGGTTGGTGGGTGGTGGTGGTGGGTGGTGGTGGTTGGTGGTAGGTGGTAGTTGGTGGGTGTTTGTGGGTAGTGGTGGTTATGGTGGTTGGTGGGTGGTGGTTTGTGGGTGGTGGTTTGTGGGTGGTGGTTGGTGGATGGTAGTGGTTGGTGGGTGGTGGTGGTGGTTGGTGGGTGAGGGAGGTGGTTGGAGGGTGGTGGTGGTGGTTTGTGGGTGGTGGTTGGTGGATGGTAGTGGTTGGTGGGTGGTTGTGGTGGTTGGTGGGTGGTGGAGGTGGTAGTGGGTGGTGGTGGGTGGTTGGTGGATGTGGGTGGTTGGTGGTTTGGTGGTGGTGGGCGGTGGGTGGTTGGTGGAGATCGGTGGTGGGTGATGGTGGGTGATGGTGGGTGGTGGGTGGTGATGCGTGGTGGTGGGTGGTGCTGGGTGGTGCGTGGTGCTAGGTGGTGGTGGATGGTGGTGGGTAGTGGTGGGTGGTGGGTGGTCGTGGGTGGTGGTTAGTGGTGGTGGGTGGTGGGTGGCGGGTGGTGGTGGAGGTGCGTGGTTGGTAGTGGGTTGTCGTGGCTCGTGGTTGGTGGTGGGTGGTGGTGGGTGGTGGCTAGTGGTTGGTGGGTAGTGGGTGGTGGTGGTGGTTGGTGGTGAGTGGTGGATGGTGGAGGTGAGTGGTGGTGGGTGGTGTTGGGTGGTGGTGGGTGGTTGGTGATGATGATTTATAATTGGTGCTGTTGATGATAATGATGATTGGTGCTGGTGATGATGATTGCTGCTGGTGATGATGATGATTGGTGCTGGTGCTGGTCATAACGCTGATTCGTGCTGGTGATAATGATGATGATTGGTGCTGGTGATGACGACTGATGATTGGTGATGACAATGATGATTATTGGTGATGCTGGTGATGATGATTGGTGCTGGTGATGATGATTGGTAATGAAGATGATGATTGTTGCTGGTGATGATGATTGGTGCTGGTGATGAGCATGATGATGAGTGCTGGTGCTGGTAATGATGATGATGATGATTCGTGCTGGTGAAGATGATCATGATTGGTGCTGGTGATGATGATTATTTGTGCTGGTCATGATGATGATGGTTCGTGCTGGTCATGGTGATGATGATGATTGGTCCTGGTGCTGGGGATGATGATGATGATTGGTGCTGGCCATGATGATGATTATTGGTGCTGGTTATGATGATAATGGTTCGTGCTGGTGCTGGTGATGATTATTGGTGCTGGTGATAATGAAAGGTTGGGTTCATAATTGCCCGGTAGAATGAGTATATAATGGCCAGGTAGGGTGGGGTCACTCACCAACTCATCCATTCATCTTGTGTGTGGTGATCCACCAACCCCCGCCTAGATTTCAGGCGCCTTCCCAAAACTGCAATTCAATCACTCACGCACCCACTCCTTTACTCACCCACCCCCTCATTCACTCACCCACGCACTCATTCACTCGCCCATGCACTCATCAACGTACACACCCACTCATTCACTCACCCATACACTCATCAACTTACAGACCCACTCATTCACTCGCCCACGAACTCATTCACTCACTCACCCACTCATTAACTCACCCACCCACTCATTCACTCACCCACCCACTCACTCATTCACTCACCCATACACTCATCAACTTATCCACCTACTATTTCACTCACCCACTACTCATCCACTCACTCACCAACTCGTTCACTCACCCATTAATCATTAACTCACCCACCCACTCATTCACCCCCCCCCCACTCATTCGCTCACCCACCCACCCACACATTCACTCACCCAACTATTCATTCACTCACCTACCCACTCATTCACTAACTCAACCACTCACCCACCCACTCATTCACTCACCCACCCACTCACTTATTCACCAACCCATCCACTCATTCACACAACTGCCCTTCTGTTCACTAACCCACCCTATCCACTCATTCACTCACCCACCCATTCACTCACCCACCCTTTCACTCACACACCCATCTACTCATTCACCATCACATCTACTCATTAACTCAACCACCCACCCATTCACTCACCCAACCACTCATCCACTCACTCATTCACCCACCCACTCATTCCTCGACATCAGGAGGAAACAAGGAGGTGGAAAGGTGCTGATGCAGGCCGTTTTAAAAGTCTTTGATGACCGCTTTTGTTGCAATCGAAACGTCGTAGTTTTTTGTTATTTTTTGCTACTTTCTCTGAACCTATCTACGTGGTGACTTTACCGAAAGACCCAAGAATACAAATACAACTTATTGGGTAGTCAGAATTCATCAGCACCAACCTGTATGTTGAACCTCTTTCGCACCGTACGTAGCCAACCGTGCAAATCTGTAGGTCTCTCTGGGTGTCTATAATGAGTGACCCATTGTTACTTAAAACTATTTTGGCAATGAAGTGATACGTGATATAATTGAATAGATTTTAAGCACTACAATTTTGAAAAAAAATATATTGAATAAATTAAAAATAAAGAATAAAAGTAAGTACATGGTAATAAAAGCAACAGTTAAAATGTGTTGGATTTAGTAATAGCATGCCAAATGATGAGTTATTTAGCCTGAAAAATAGTGCAAATACAAATAGATTTTACAAGGAAAAGTGATTTATATTTACTAAATGTCTGAGCAATGGTAATTTAGATTTACTAAATATTTGGAGGAATCTGATTAATATTTATTAATGATCTGGCTGAAATTGATTTACATGTACTAATTGCCTGGGTGAAATTGATATAAGCTTACTAAATATCTGGTTCAATGATTTGGATTTACTAAATAAAATACTTATATTGAATGTATGTTGCCATAACATTTATATTTCTAATCCACCCAATAGCATGCCTTCATGGTGCCACAATTCACTTACGTTAAGTCAACCGAGCACCATCAAAAAGATAAGAACTATGAAAAGGAACAGCAGATTGACATGTATTTGTGCAATTTTGTCTCAACATGTTTATCCAACATATTACAAGTACAAAAGAAAGAGGGGCTATGAAAAAACAAAGACAGAAACCATGTATCTGTACAATAGGGATACAATACCTGAAGTCTATTAATAATTTGTGGGCATTACAGGCACAGATTCCTTTTTTGGATGTGATTCAAGGTTTTAGTCTTGTTAGTGCATTTAAATTACGACAATTAAAAAAAAATATGTAAAGATACTTTCATAATATTTCTTTCTTATGTGCGCAAATTGAAATCGTAAGGGCCAATATGTTTATAAAACAGCTAAAAGAGATTAAAACATCACGTGAATTGATCCACAATCCAGGTGGACCTATCTTTTTTAACATGCACAATTACAAGCATGGCTTCCTAACAAGTAAACTAGCACAACCTTCAGATGTTCCATGCATCTTACATCTATTCCTTTCGAAACGTCGTGAGAATTTTTATTGTTTTATATATATTTATTATTTTATTGTTTCCCTTCAACGTGACTTTACCGAAAGAGCTAAGAATATGAATTACTGCAGTCACGAAAGCTTTAAATGAAAATTTTACCGCCTCTACGGGGAGGGTTTCCACGTCACTTTAAGATCCTTCAACAAACTCCGGGATAAGAAGGCTCAGCTGATCGAGTCTCTCACCTTTCTGAAGAGATGCCGCGACTCTGGGGTAATTCCAATCGCATTTACACTGACCTCTGCTGCTGTAACTTCTTCTAATGCGAAACGAATTCTTTTCAAAACTAGCTTAGCTCTTATCTCAGAGAAAATCAGACTTATACGCACCGAACTAGATCAGTTAGACAAGACACTCTACAAATCACACTTATCATTGACGGCAACAATGTCCAGGTGACCGTCCCTCCCGCCTCTACATGGTGTGTGCGTGCATTCGTGCGAGGGGGGCGCCGCGTCGGCGCCGTCACTCCCAAGTGGCGGCGTCACGGCGGTGGGCACGGCCCCGACGGAGAGGCTCCGCTGCGGCAGCACCACAACTGTGTAGAGGCTAAACAGCGGACGTCTGCGAGAGCACCGGCCTCGGGAGAGTGGCGGGAAATCCGAGGCACCGGTGGCGGCGTCACGGCGGTGGGTATGGCCCCGACGGAGTGGCTCAGCTGTGGCAGCACCACACAGCCCCCCGAGGTGTCAGTCCTCGTCCCGGGTTGACTGGAGCACCTCGCCTGGGTTGCCCCTACAAGGTAGCGCCGCGGGGTCCGCGGGACTCGTCCGGCTCTCGTGGCTGGCCTTGGCGGTGGTGGCTCCACCTCTCGGGGTTCCGGCGGCGGTCTCCTCCTCCACTCCAGTGGTTCTCACCGGTCCTGGGTACGTGCGAGCTGGAAGACAAACTCGGTAGCGGTAGGGTGCAGGGGCCATCGTACCCATCTCTCCTGGCTCGGGTCGGGACCCCCTGGGGCCCGGGGCTCCGTGGGGCCCATACACTGTGCAAGGCCCCCGGGTATGGGGGGGGGGGGGGGGTGTGGGGATCCCGGGGTATCGGGGTCCTCGAACGGCGGGGTTCTCCCTCGCTGGGGCCGCCCTCCATGGTTTTATTCGCCGGACATTGACCACCATCTCCCGGCCTCTCTCCCCCCCTTGAATCAGTACCGTCCAGGGGGAGATCTGTCGCCCCACGGTCCAGGGTCCCCGCCAGTAGGTGGTTAGCTTCCCCATCTGTCCGGCCCCGACGCGAGTGGTGTGCAGCCACACCTTGGAGCCCGCCGAGTAGAAGGGGGCTCCATCCGGGGTCGGGCGCCCTGCTCCTGCCGCTGGTGTGCGGCCTCGCCTTGCAGGTAGGCCCGGACCCTAACTCCGCATAGGGTCGAACTCACTACCCTGGTCAGTAATGACTCGTTCGGGGATCCCGTGCTTAAGTACGTAGTGTTCCACGAATGTTCGGGCCACTATGAGGGTTGTCTTATCGGGGATGGCCACCGCTATGGGATAGCGTGTGAAGTACAACACCGCTACAAGAATATATCGGTTGCCCCGGTGGGATCGCGGGAATGGCCCCTGCAGGTCGATCCCAACCAGCTGATTCGTCCGACTGACGCGGAACGGTCTCAGGGGGACCTGGTATCGCGCTGGTTTGGGCCCGCATTACTGACACGCGCGGCAGCCCTGCACCCAGGCGGCCACGTCTTGTGCTAACTTGGGCCAGAGATATTGGCGATGCAGGGTCTCCCCGTCGTGGCCCCCGAGCAGGTGGTCATGCACTAGTCTTAGCAGCTGGGGTCGCACCTGGGCGGGAACACAGATGCACCCAGGCTGGCCGGCTTCGGTGAGCTCCCGTACCACCCCGTTCTGCATGCACAACCGGGCGTACAAACCACGCCAGGGTCCTGGTAGGGTGTCCCTCTTCTCCCGTAGGGCCGCTTCCACCGCCGCCAGATCTGGATCCTCGCAGCTGGGTCCGTCTCAGCTACTCGTCGTCCAGGCCTGGGAAGGCGCAGCCGATGTTCTCCTGGATCCGATTGGGTGGGATTAAGCGACCCGTTGGGCCCCGGGGCGTGGGCTCCGCGTCCGCCGGGTGGTCCCCCGGTTCCCTGGTTCCCCCTGCCGGGGTTTCTGTGGCACATATTGCACTCTCCCCCGCGAGGGGGGGTTTTAGTTTCGGCGCGCCCTCGGTGGTCCGCTGTTTGCTGGCAGCGTCACCCCGTGAAGCACGGGCAGACTTCCTCCGCCCTTGTCTCGGCGCACACCGCGGGTCGCCTCGACAAGGCGTCCGCGTTTGCATGTGTACGCCCAGCTCTGTACTCGATTTGCAATTTGTACTCATGCAACTCCGCTAACCATCGGGCCATCTGCCCCCGTGGTTCCTTGAACGTAAGGAGGAAATGCAGGGCATGATGGTCGGTGCGCACCCGACATTTCCTGCCATACATATACGGTCGGAACTGTTTACACGCGAAGATCACGGCATACAGTTCTTGACGGGTCACGCAATAATTCAGCTCGGCCCCACTCAGGGTCCGACTGGCATATGCGATGACCCGCTCCGTCCCACCCTGCACCTGCGACAGCACCGCGCTCAGCCCACTGCTGCAGGCATCGGTGTCTAAAATAAAATTAGTGGTGAAATTGGGGAAAGCTAGAGTGGGGGTGTGGGCGAGGTGGTCTTTGAGGGTGGTGAAGGCCGTCTGGCAGGCCTCCGTCCACTGATAGGGGTTCTTAGGGGAGGTGAGTTGGGTGAGGGGGCATGCAATCTCGCTGAATCCCTTTACAGATCGACGATAATAGGTGGCGAGCCCCAAGAATGATCTCCGTCAGGTTCCTTGGCCGTGGCCATTCCACTACGGCGCGTACCTTCTCCGGATCGGTGCACACCCCGCCTCGCTGACTCGGTGTCCGAGGTATGCCACCTCGCACTGCGCAATGTAGGACTTACGCGGCTTGAGCTTGAGATGGGCTGCTCGCAATCGCTGGAACACCTCTCGCAGCCTGGACCAGTGTTCCGACAGATCTACTGAACACTGTCACCTCGTCCAGGTAAATCAGGCACTGTTCCCACTGCAAGCCCCGCATCACCAACTCCATCAATCGCTGGAACGTTGCGGGCGCGTTAGTGAGTCCGAACGGAAGCACTCGAAACTCGAACAGTCCAATTGGGGTGGTGAATGCGGTTTTTGGCCGATCCTCCTCTGCCATCTCCACCTGCCAGTACCCGGACCCCAGATCGAGGGTGGAAAAATACTGTGCTATTGCGAGGCTGTCAGAGGTGTCGTCGATGCACGGTATGGGGAAGGCGTCGCCGAGGGTGACTGCGTTCAACTTTCGGTAATCAACACAGAATCGGGTCGACCCATCCTTTTTCGTCACTAGCACTACCTGGGAAGACCAGGGGCTCGCCGAGGGCTGGATTATGTTATCACGTAGCATATCCGCGACTGCCTCTTTGATCTGGGTCCGATCAGGCGCGCCCACTCGGTATGCGGGGAGTTTGATGGGTCGGGCTGCACCTGTGTTAATTTGGTGCTTAACAAGGTCTGTCCGGCCCATATCTGAATCGTGCTCACTAAACACGTTGGCGTGCTCCTGCAACAATCCGCACAGTTGATCGGCCTCCCCCTTAGGTAAATCTGCCCAAGGCACATGTAACGCATCATGCAAGGGAACGATCTCGGCTCGGGGGGTCGGGCCGACTCGCCAGGCCAGATCCTGGTTGTCCTCGGGGCAGCCAGGGTCTTCCGCCCAGAGTGCAAACACCGAGTCGTTAGAATGGCGCGCGTGCAGGGGGTGTATGGTGGCTACCGTGGTGCGTCGTCGTAGAATTTCCGGGGTACTGTGTGGGTTAAACACCCGCATAAACAGTCGGCCCTCATCTGCGTTTACCAGTGTGGCTGACCCCACAACTCCGTACGGGTCCGCCAGCTCCGGGTGAGGAGTTAGCATTACCTCGCCCGATGGTCAGTGTGTGGGGTCGGCGGAGGGTGTTGCTACGGGCACCAGCATCTCGGCAAGCGGGCCGATGGTGACGGCCGACACCAGGGTGGCGGCCATGGGTGTGAAGTGAGGGCGATTCCGTTCTTGTCCCAGGAGCGGGATCCTCTCCCCGCTGTCCTCCACGGTGGCGCATCGCTGGCCTGGCTAGTCGTTGAGCCTCAGTTTCTCCAGGAGGTCCGTACCCGCAATACACTCATGGCACAACACACTCGAGACATAGAATTCCTGTGTACACACCTGGTGTCCGAGACGGACCTCGAGGGAGATCCTTCCCAGCAACCCCATCCCGGCTCTGCTCGCTGTGTGCCTGCAGGCGGCTCACGTCAACCCCGAGCACGCTGCAGTGTGTGGCGCTCACGAGTGAAGCCACTGCCCCCGTGTCGAGTAGGATCCAGGTGCGCTGCCCGTTCACCTGTCCTACCAGTGATGTGGACCCCGTGATCGCCGCCACCAGCTCCCATAGCCAGTCACCTGTCCTCACCGCGTCCTTGGGTGTTGTGGTCGGAATCTGTGCGGGGGTCACTCGCTCACCATTATTACTATCGTTGTTTTGTTTTGGGACCTCGTCGATTGCACCCTTAGGTGGTCCACTCTCTAGGGGGCGTTGGCGTTTAACCCTGGCGCCTGTCTAGTGCGGGCGATTTGAGGACAGTCTCTCACGAGGTTCCCGCGGCGGTCGCACAGGTAACACGCTCGGGGAAGGGCGGTGGCCCCGTAGGAGCTTCCCCGCACGCTCCCTCTTTCCCCTCCCGTACGCCGCTGCCCAGACTCTGCCTCTAGTCGGGCCACCCTCCCGGCTAGCCCCCCTACCGTGGAGCGCATTTCCCCCATTTCCGACTGAATGGTCTCCACTGTGGACTGTAGTTTGGTGATATGGCCACCAACTTGGGTCACCTGGCCGACTATATCACCCATGCCGGTCTGTAGCCCTGCTACCCATCCCGGGGTTGTCTCGCGGGCTACCGGGGGCTCCCTTTCCCGACCCCTTACCGTCGTGGCGAGCTCCTGTTCCTCCTCTTCCTACTCTAACGACAGGCTTGCGATGGTGCGCTCTCTTCCCAGCCCCCGGAGCTGCGCGCGTTCGCTGGAAATTCCTTCACATTTACGCGCGCGCTCGACAAGGGCGTTAAAGGGGAGACGTGTATAGCTCATGTCTGGTTGCCACCACGACGTGCGAGTCAAGTATCGCTGGATCTTCTCAGCGGCAAGCTCCTCAATCATCTCTGTCGTGTATCCCAGGTGTGCGATCTTTGTTAGCTCGCGCACATCCTCGGCATAATCACGCAGGTCCTCGCCGGGTTGGCGGTAGCGTGCCTCTAAGGCTGCTTTTGCCTACTCCTCATCACGCGTACCGAAACGCAGATCAAGTCGGCGCATCAGTTCCTCTAGCTGTGTCTGCGCGCTTGTGGGTAGGGCTTCCACAAAATTGGCTGCCCGCCCATCCAGGTTCATAATAAGTTGGCGTAACGCCTGCGTGTCCGTCCACCCATTAATCTCTTTAGCCCCTATGACGTTGCGGGCAAATGCCTTCCACCAAGGAGCCCCCCGGCTGGTAAATATATGCCATATTTTTGCGTGGGGTAACGCGGGGGTTCGTACCGCTTCTGACGCCAAACTGTGGGGGCTGCCGTCCCCCGCCATCACTGAATTGTCGGGGCCGTTGCCCCCTGACTCCCCCATTACATTTGTACTACTACCACCTGGCAGTTCTGTAGGGTTCGGGTTAGCGACCTCCAACTCCTCGCCCCCCGGGGCCCCTGACTTTGTTACCGACCGCGTTGGCATGGCTCAATTAGTGGGCTTGTACGCTTTACTCTTGCGGCGCGCTACGCGGGTTCAGTGGCGGCGTGCTGCGGTGAGCGCGCTCGCGAAGCAAGACTCTGTCCCGTACGTAAAAAAATGGGTACGGCGCACTGATGCGTGACTCACGTACGTAAACAAATGGGTACGGTGCGCCGACGCGTGATTTCAGTACGTAAACAAATGGGTACGGTATGCTGACACATGACTCCCTCACACACACGCTCTACGCGCCTAGGCAATAACAAACCCAACACCGATACCTGCCCAGCCCCATACACCAATCACACGCGAGGGAGTTGGGTTCGGGGGTGAGAGGGCAGGGGTGTCTGCCGTGCGCGCGCCGCTTATTGGAGGGAGTCACTCCGCTCTGATTTAAAAGGGCCGTTTAAACAGCCGCGCGTGTACGCGCACACCAGGCGCTTAGCTCTCTGCTTCGCTAGAAACAACCGCGCATGCACGCGACCGCAAGACACTCCCGTAAATAGTCGCCCAGGTATGCGAACGCTAAGCACTCCCGTAAACAGTCGCACAGGTACGCAAGCGCTAAGCACTCCCGTAAACAATCGCCCAGGTACGTGAACGCTAAGCGCTCCCGTAAACAGCCGCACGGGCACGCGAATGCTAAGCACTCCCGTAAACAGTCGCCCAGGTACGCGAACGATAAGCACTCCCGTAAACAGTCGCCCAGGCACGCGAACGCTAAGCACTCCCGTAAACAGTCGCCCAGGTACGCGAACGCTAAGCACTCCGGTAAACAGTCGCCCAGGTACGCAAACGCTAAGCACTCCCGTAAACAGTCGCCCAGGTACGCAAACGCTAAGCACTCCGGTAAACAGCCGCACGGGCACGCGAACGCTAAGCACTCCCGTAAACAGTCGCCCAGGTACGCAAACGCTAAGCACTCCGGTAAACAGCCGCACGGGCACGCGAATGCTAAGCACTCCGCCTTCCTCTACACACTCACAAAGACCACACGACACAGTTTATCCCCCTACTAGCTATTTTATTCACCGCGAGTAACCCGCTAAACTACTCGTGATTGTGTGGGTCAGCAGACTTTAGCTTATCCCTCGGGGATCCTGGGCTGAACTTATCCTGCCTGCCTCTCCGCTTTCTTCCCTCTGATCAATTAGCCCGCACTCACCTTAGTCCCAATCTGATGCTGCAGAAGCTGTGGAACGGTGATGTTCCCGCACCCCGTGCCCCCCTGTCCAATCAGAGGTCTGGATTTTCCCGCCCTCGGATCACCGCTCTGGTGACGTCACCGCAGTGGTTTATTGGACGTCCGCTTTCCGTTCTTCCCGCTATCCGCCCACTGACTCGTGTTTGTGTGTGTGTGGTTCCACTCGCGGTGGCTAAACAGCCCCTGCCATGACCATGCCATTACAATCCCAGGTCACAGCACCGCGGTGCTCTTCAGCCTCGGGGGTAGGTCGCCCAATTTCCCGGCTGCAGGAAACCATGAAGCTTGATCTCATTAGGGGCTTCTGGATAAAAACCTGTTGGCCAGGTGACCTTCCCTCCCGGCTCTACGTGGGGTGTGTGTGCATTCGTGTGATGGGCGCGCCACGTCGGCGCCGTCACTCCCCGGTGGCTGCGTCACGGCGGTGGGCACGGCCCCGATGGAGCGGCTCCGCTGCCGCGGCACCACAACCTCTGGGTCACTGAGCCGCTTCCAAACACCCCCCATGTCAAATACATAAGCAGGAACCTGTATCGTGAGCAGCAGCATTATTTGAATACTCTGCCAAAACAATTTGAATTGTGGAGTGGTGGCACAATTCCGCAATAGCTTTATCATATCTCTGGTGATAGGAAGAATTTCTACAAGACCGAGTTCTAGAGAACCCCTTTACGCGATGTTTTGGTCTACTCTTCCACACTGGGCGGATGTTTCAGTAGAGGAAGGAGTACCCACAATTTAACGCACCGCATCCACGGCCCCTCTCCTAAGTGGGCGTCCCCAGCCCGAATGCTCGCAGGAAGCCCTCCCAGCCTCCCTGCTCGACGAACCAGGCCCCGCACACGTTCACCAACAAGGCGGCCACCACGTCCGTCACGGCCGACTTCTCCGCGTCGCTCAGACGTACGCAGTCCACCAGCCTCTTCGCGAGGGAGGAGCGAGCAGAGCACCACCAGGACCACCACGCGGCCCCAGCTCGCAGAGCCATCGCGGATGACTTCCCAGGCCACGTCCATGAGCAGCCGGCGGTGCCCTCGGTGCTCCACCCACTCCGTGTGAGGAACAGGTCCCCCAGGCAGTTGACCACCTCCTGCACCAGCTGTGCTGGCTAAACCTTCTGCAGCTGCTGGACCTGCAGCTGCTCCTGCACCTGCAGCTACTCCGTCTGTGTCACCAGGTGAGCCATGTAGCCGACGATCAGATCCGCTGTCAAGACGGTCAGCAGCTGCAGCACCTCCTTTTCTTCCCCCTTATCTTCTTCCTCCTCCTGCCCGTGTCTCATTCCTCCTCCCCGTGTCCCACTCCCTCCCCCTGTCTCCCTCCAACTCCCTGTGTCTCCCTCCTACTGTAATGTTTTGCTTTTGCAAAACACGAACTAATTTGTCAGTTACTCCCGAGATATATGGTATTTTAATTATTTTAACAATCTTATCGATTTCAGCATTGTTGCTTTGCCATCGTGATTTGGCATTCAATGCTCTGTTAATTTGAGCATTATTGTAGCCATTCTGTCGTAGTGCTTCTTTAACGTGTTTAATCTCTCTCACGAGACTTTCACCATCTGACACTGCTTTAGCCTGATATATCAGCGTCTTGATAAGAGAGGATGTCTGAGCTGGGTGATGATGTGATTCTGCATTCAAATAGCATCAGTGTGTGCGTTCGCTTTCTGTAAACGCTGTGTGCTATTTTACCATTTAGGCCATGTCCAAGCAAAATATCTAGGAACGGGAATGTGTTATTCACCTCCATTTCCATGGTGAACTGGATGGCCGGGTTTTGTGCATTGAGATGATTTAGAAAATCATTAAGTGTATCTTTACCATGTGGCCAGGCAACCAAAGTGTCATCCACATATCTAAACCAAAAACATGGTTTCAATGTGCTCGAGACAAGTGCTCTTGTTTCAGAGTTTTCCATGTGCATATTTGCTATAGCCGGAGATAAAGGAGAGCCCATTGCTGCTCCTTCCTTTTGTTTAAATAAATCACCTCCAAAAGAAGTAAGTGTTATTTAAACAATGATGAGCCAGTTTCAGAATATATTTTGGTAAACCTGTATTCTTTACTAGTGTATCAAGTAATTTAAGTGACTCGTTCACTGGAACCTTAGTGAATAGAGAAATCACATCAAAACTCACCAGAATATCATTAGGGTAAAGTTTAATATCTTTATTCACATTCACAAGATGTTCTGAATTTCTTATGTATGAAGATGTCCTCCCGATGTAGGGATGTAATTGTTTAGTTATATGTTTTGCTAATTTATATGTGGCAGAGCGAATTGTACTGACTATGGGTCGTAATGGGATGCCGATTTCATGAATCTTTGGTAGCCCATACAGTCTAGATGGTTTTGAGGCCCTTGGAATTATTCGGTATTGCTCATTCTTAGGGATTAATGAATTTGCAATTATTGCAGTAGTCTGACGTTCTAAAGTATTAATAGGATCTCGTTTAACTTTAATGTGGGTACTTTTCTCTAGTAAATCTTTAATTTTATTATCATAATTGGCTCGTGGCATCACCACACTAGTGCGGCCTTCATCAGCTGCCAGGATTTTAAAATCTTTATTTAAATGAATCTCTCTTAAGGCTTTTGCTTCGTTCGAGCTAATATTTATTTTTGGTACTTTGCTATTTTCAATTATTTTTTCAACCTCGTGTCTAGTCATCTCTGCCTCATTATGTGGAAGGAGTCTAACTGCTGATTCTACCTCAGCAATTATCTCATCCACTGGAATTGTGCGTGGGGTAACGGCAAAGTTAAGGCCTTTAGAAAGGACAGAGATCATGTCACTGGTTAAAACAGTGTTAGTCAAGTTCATTACGGGTTTGTTTTTAAATTGTTCGTTTTTAGTGGGTATTTGTTTATTATGAAGTCTAGATAATTTATTCATTTGGCTAGTTTTGGTTAGATTAAACACATTATCAGCCGATTGTTGTGTTATGGTCTCGATTATATTCCAATAATGCATTGATCTACTTGCTTATATCTAAGTGCAACTGCCTTAGAGATTCTGAAATGTAAGATAATTCACTCCTGTTGTGCTGTATTCTCTCTATTAATAATCATTTGCTAGCTTTGTGTAGTATTTGGTTAGCTTTAGCAGACTTTGTGATGTGTTATTTTAACTGCGTTTGGTATTAACTTCGAATCTCTGCACCTTTTGAGGAACGTCAGTGAAGATATCAATTCCATCCGCTTGATGCGGAGCTTCTCCAACTTTCTGGTTTTAAGAAAAGTATCCTCCCCATAGAGGTTAGTCAGTTTAACACGTAGGCTTTCGCGACCAATATTATTCATAATAAACGTGTTTGGGTTAGATCGCGTTATTAATAAATGTGTCGTAACCCTCCACCACCCGACACGGCCAATCAGTAAAAAAGTGTCATGTTGACAAAAGACAAAATAGTTCACTACTTTAGCCCACTGGTGTGTTGAAGAGTGAATCCACAACATTTACAATTTTTTAGTATGACGTTTCGCTGGTAATTACATCCAGCATCATCGGGCAATTCGCCAGAATGGTGAAGCCCTCACTCACTCGCGGTCTTAAATAGAGCAGCAGGGTGACATCATTTAACTCATTCAGGTGCAGTGATTTGAGGCGGAGTGGGGGGTATTTTAATTATATAATAGATTAGTAATCAGTCAAATGTTATGATCAGTAATAAGTTGTAGATTAGTAATTAGGTGTAATGTGTATTATTGTAATTATATACTACGTTAGTAATCAGTTAATTAGTATGTTTCCCCACAACGAGGGTATACAGCTGCTCTGACATGGGACGACCCTGTCGTACACCTCTTCTGAAGCTGACAGGGGCAGTGAGCGTACCGTTGACTTTGATTAGACACTGGACTTCAGTGTAGAGCAGGCGGTTCAGTCCCAGGAAGCTGGTCCCAAAACCAAACGCCCTCGGTGGTCCCATTAGGTACCCGTGGTCAAACGCCTTCTCTTGGTCGAGGGAGAGAAGCGCGAGTGGGAGCCCCCTTTCTCTCGAAGAGGGTGCTGAGGTCTCTGACGAGGAAGACGCCATCATGAATTGTTCTCACTGGGACCGTGTGGGCCTGGTCACTGCCCACCACCTGAGCCAATACAGTCTTCATCTTGGAGAATAGCGCTTTGGCCAGAATTCTTCTCTCCTTATAAACGTCTATGCCTGCCCAAGATGAAATCTGGAGAGACCTACCGCGCAGTCAGGGCCGCAGTCGCGACAGCAGCTCCCTGCGTCCCGGGAGCCGGTGCGGGTTGCCGGACCGCGTCACCGGCGCCGTTCGGAGCGCCGCGGGCGCTGTGTCGGGCGGAGTGGCGCAGCGCGTGCCCGTGGTGCCGTCGCCGGGCATTGCGCGCAAGCAGCATCACGTGTCGTGCAGTCAGGGCGGCATGGGTCGGTGGGTGGGTGTGTGGGTCGGTTTGGGTGGGTGGGTCGGTTTGGGTGGGTGGGTCGGTTTGGGTCAGTGGGTGGATGGGTGGGTCGGTGTGGGTGGGTGGGTTGGTTTGGGTCGGTGGGTGGGTTGGTCGGTCGGTGTGTGGGTCGGTGGGTGGGTGGGTCGGTCGATGGGTGGGTGGCCACTCACATTGATTGACAAACATAGAAGCTGCAACCAATATCGGTGACTCTCATGTGGCCGGCCTGAGAGAGCATCACGTTGTCCTGGACGCACACGGGGAGGCAAGGGGAGGTCACGCTCAGAGGCTGCCCTGTGAGCGGTCAGCCAGCAGTGGATCGACCCACGAACAACGACAATTACAAAGGTCCCCTCGTGTAGCCGCTAGCAGGCTGTAGGGCCAAGTGCTGTTAGAAGTAGCTAGTAGCAGCACTGCCTATGCAAGCTGACAATGTGGCACACACAGAGGGAGTGGGTGGCCAGTACCACGGCCGGCCGCCTTTGTCTCCCCCATTGGGCGATGTTTACTACACACCACCGCTACAACAGGAGCGAGCGCGAGTGCGTCGTGGGGAGCGTGCGCGCCCCCAGAGTGCCCTCCGCTATCACCGGCTTTGATGACCGCGTGGACGATGCCGCGGGACTTGGTCTGGGCCAGGAAGCGGACGATTCCACTGGTGTATGACCTCAACGCGGCGTCGTTGATGCGCCAGATCACCGCTCGCTTGCTCAAGTCGTAGAGGCAATCCCGGCGGCGGCAGCAGCAGCAACGACGACGATAGCGATGATGACGGTAATGAAGATGATGATGACGATGATGATAATGACGATAATGATGACAATGACGATGGTGATAATCACGATGACGATGGTGATGATGACGATAGTGATAATGACGATAATGATGACGATAATAACAATGGTGATGATGCGTACTTCAACAGCTGCAGCACGAGGCAGTTGTGTCCGCGGAAGTGGAACGAGTGCAGGACGCGGATGACGCCGTGCAGCTCAGCACTGCCCTCCCCTGCAGCTCCGTGATCACCTTCAGCTCCATCCTCTGCATCTCCATCTTGGTAGGGCTGCGTGCACACAGCAAGTCTGTGGGTCTCTGGGTCTCTGTGGGTCTCTGTGGGTTTCTACGTGTGTCTATGGATCTCTATGGGTGTTTGGGGGTCATAGTAGTTTTACGGAGGTTATTATTATTTTTTACTATTTTACTCATTATTTTGTAACCATGTATTTACTTCCATTATCTATTATTTTCTTCATTTATAATTATTACGACTGCGGCCGCTTTGTTAAGACCACCACCACCCACACCATTTCCAACCACACCAAAACACCACCACCCACCCACACCACCATCCCCATCACCCCCGCAACAACCCACTTGATGGGCAGTGCCAGCATCTTCACAGCCACCAGGAATCCCATCTTGTGGTCCACACACCGCAGCACTACTCCCTGCCCTTCCTCGCCAAATTATTCTCTCGCACCTCGAAGTGGTATTGGAGCTGCTCCTGGGGAATATAAAATGGAGCAGATGAGGCAGCAGCGCCGCCACAAGCCAGTCAGTCACAATCACGATGTGAATGTTTAACGCTTAGTGGTAGGAGCAGCAGTGGTAGTAGTGGTTAGTAGTAGCAGTAGTGTGTGTGTGTCTGTATGTGCGAGTCTCACAGGGATATAGTTGTGGGTCTCTGTGGGTGTCTCTGTGTCTGTGCGTCTCACTGGGATGTAGCTGTGGGTCTCTATTGGTGCCTCTTTGAGTCTCAATGGGTATCTGTAGATCTCTATGGGTGTCTGTGAGTCTCACAGGGATGTAGTTGTGGGTCGTTATGGGTGTATCTATGGGTGTCTCAATGGGTGTCTCAATGAGTGTGTCTATGAGTGTCTGTCTTTGTGAGCCTCACAGGGATATATTTGTGTTCTTGGTTGTCGTAGCCATCGTTGTTGATGCAACCGCGGGATTTGCCCTCGTCCATAGAGACAAAACAAACTTGACAGACGTCGGCCAGCTCCTCCTGTCGCTCGGTCAGGCGAGGCAGGAAGAGTGCCAGGATCACTGCACACCTGACAACAACTATGGGTTTTTTTTCTTTACCGACAGAACCAGAGTGTTTCTTACACACCAATAAGCCCAGTAAATTGGCACAGTAGGGGGCACAGGTGGTGCATCAGCCACTCGTCTCAGTCGGTCGACCCGTGGCACCTGTTGGGTCTGCCCCGTGACCTCCTGCCAGCGGGAGTTCGACACTTCACTTGGCGTAAAAGTGCACATAGCCTGGCACAAGCGTCGTTATGATGTCACCGCCACTTAGTGGCGAATGGCGGTTGTTGTGTGTGTGTGTATATTCAATCAGGCCAAGAATGTGTGCACCACAGAGTGAATCTCACTGCGGTACAGTGGACAGGCCATGCCGCGCCGCTGCAACTCGAAGATGCAGCGGCGGCACGTGGCAAGGTGGCCGCCGTCGCCGTGAACCAACGTGCAGCTACGCGGCTCACACTGGCACACCACGCACCCACCCACAACACCACCACTACCCACACCACAACCACCACCCACAACACCACCACCACCCACAACACCACGCACCAACCCACAAGACCACCACCATCAGCCACACCAACACCACCCACACCACCAACACCACCAACCACACTTCCAGCACCACCACCCATGCCACCACCACCTATACCAACACCCGCACCAAAACCACCCACACCACCAGCACCACCCACAACAACACCACCACCCACAACACCACCACCACCTACACCACCACCCACACCAACGCCACCCGCACCACCAACACCACCAACCACACTACCAGCAGCACTACCCAGGCCACAACCACCCATGCCACCACTACCTACATCACCACCACCCACACCACCACCACCAACCACACCACCACCACCACCCACACCACGCACCCACCCACAACACCACCACCCACACCATCACCACCACCCACACCACCACCGCTACCGGCTGGAGTGTAAGAAGGAGAGGCAGTGGTGGAGGTGGTGTTGACGCTGGCACCTGCTCGCCTGTTGTCGGCTGTCACTACGGAGAATATCTTCATGAGCAGCGCTAATACTGAGTGTCTGAGATCTCTGAGTGAGAATCCCTCCACACCAAACACCTCCCCCAGGGGGTCCCCCGCCACACCTCACCAGGTACTGCCTCTCTTCATCGTAAAGTCGCCTCCGCTTGATGTACTGTTCCACGTAGTGGAACACCTGCTCCACAGTGAATGTGTCGCCCTCGGCACCGACCGACTGCAGCAGTGGAAGCATCCGAGGCACCGGCTTCAGGAGTGTTCCTCCGAGCTTGTCAGAGACATGGACAATTCCATGCACTGTATGTGTTCTGTATTTGTACGTGGATAGTAACGACAGTGGATGTACATTCACTCCGAGTCTTTACTGGGTCGTTAAACAGCATGGGGTACACAATGACGTGAAACTTCACATCTACCCTACCTCCGTGCTCCATGCCGAAAAGCCACTGCAGTGGTAATAAAACTGCAACGTATTTTATTCATCAACCTGCATTTTCTTATTTTTCCCAAATTTTAACCCGGGTTGGGCTGTCGCCATCCTGCCCTGGAACCAATTATTCATTCGTGTCTCTAGCAGACCATTGCAAGCCTTGTGTTAGAGAATGGCTCACTGAAGCTGATATCACAGAGCTACTTCTGAGTACCCTTCAAGTGCCCTCTGGTCCACAGTAAAGAGCAGCACCCTCCCACCTGTCCTTTAAGTCGGAGTAACGTTGGTCATAACAATGTTCTTTTCGTTGAAATGTATCCAAATTAAGTGCAGAACCACATTGCAGCAATGTGATGGTTTATTTTGTGCTGTCAATGACGACAAGGCTGAGATCATTTACTCGCTAGACTTGAGAACCCGTTTTAATCACTTGCGGGTGCCTGTATTCAAACCCAAGTACTCCGTGGTGCCAGTTCCGTGCTATGACCTCTTGGCCACTGGGCCGCCTCTAAACACCCCCCATGTCAAATACATAAGCAGCAACCTGTACCGTGAGCAGCAGCATTCTTTGAATACTCTGCCAAAATAATTTTTATCGTGGAGTGCTGACACAATTCATCTCCTCAGTGGGCGTCCCCAGCCCAAATGCTCGCAGGAAGCGCCCCCAGCCTCCCTGCTCGACGAGCCAGTTCCCGCACGCGTTCACCAGCAGGGCGGCCACCGCGTCCGTCACGGCCGACGTCTCCTCCGCGTTGCTCAGACGTACGCATTCCACCAGCCTCTTCGCGAGGGAGGAGCGAGCAGACCACCACCAGGACCACCACGCGGCCCCAGCTCGCGGAGCCATCGCGGAGGACCTCCCAGGCCACGTCCACGAGCAGCCGGCGGGGCCCTCGGTGCTCCACCCGCTCCTCCGTGTAGCTCACCAAGTCCAGAACGGAGTCTCTGAACCGCGCGAGGGACAGGTCTCCCAGGCAGTTGACCACCTCCTGCACCAGCTGCGTTGGCTGAACCTCCTGCAGCTGCTGAACCTTCTGCACCTCTGCAGCTGCTCCTGCACCTGCAGCCACTCCGTCTGTGTCGCTAGGTGAGCCATGAAGCCGGCGACCAGATTCGCTGGCAAGACGGTCAGCAGCTGCAGCGCCTCCTTCTCTTCCTCCCCCTCGTCTTCCTCCTCCACCTCATCATCTTCCTCCTCCCCCTCCTTAGACTCCTTCTCCTCTGTCTCCCTCTAACTCCCTGTGTGACCCTCCTCCCCCGGTCTCCTTCCTCGTCCCCGTGCGTCCCTCCTCCTTCCCCCGTCTCCCTCTTCCCTGTGTCTCCCTCTTTTTTCTTTTTGCTGATGAAGTTTTTTTTTTATTTCCACAAGGTGTAAACGCCGTATCCCTTATTTTGTAATTGTAATTCTGGGCCAAAGAGGTCCCACAAACGTAAACGTTTTGTATTTAAAATATAACACAACAACAATGAATGGCTTAGTGGGTAAAGTAAGACGCACGCCAAAACGGGTGAGTTAAATAAATCCAATCTCTCCTACCGGATTATAGGACGCAAACCAAACTTTGTTGTAACAAGAACATAAAAAAACTGATTCTCTTAATCAGGTGAATACGGTAAAGGGGCTGAGTCTGTGGTTGCCGGTGTGGTGAGTCTGTGGGTCTCTGTGTGGTGACGATGTCTATGGGTCTCTGTGGTGATGGCAATGTCGGGTGGTGGCGGGTTTAACCACACAACATTTATATATTCACGCGATCTAACCAAAACAAAACCTGTACTACGGAGTCAACAACAACGACGTGAGGGCTCTCCGACGCGCGTCTCGGTTGGGGTGAGGGTGCTTTCTGTTGTATATGTAGGTTATGAAAATTTGATGTAAATAATAAAAATTAAATGAAATTTGCATAATAATCCGACATTATGCTAATTGATGTAAGTGCATAGACTATGCTAATTCGAGAGATAATCGTATTAATTTATGCTAGTGTATGTGTGATTATGCTACTGCGAGCCGTTATGATAATTAGGCCCCGCCTCGTTGACGAGGGTCGTTTATCAATCTGGATAATGCAATTAATCGTATGCAGTTATGCAGGTACTGTGAGCATGTCACATTAAACTCGGCTGTGTTGTTTAACTTCGTATTATCGATGGGTATAATACAATTATTCTCGCTTTAACATTTACTGAGTATGTGTTAGTGTGTTCAGCCAGGTCTCCAAGTTCAGATCTCAGCACAGAATACAGTTCTTATGCATAAATTTCAGGAAAGAACACACAACACTTCCGTGTTAATCAATTTTAATGACGATAGTGATAATGACGATAATGATGACGATGGTGATAATGATGACGATGGTGATAATGATGACGATAATAACAATGGTGATGATGCGTACTTCAACAGCTCCAGCACGAGACAGTTGTGTCCGCGGAAGTGGAACGAGTGCAGGACGCGGATGACGCCGTGCAGCTCAGCACTGCCCTCCCCCTGCAGCTCCGTGATCACCTTCAGCTCCATCCTCTGCATCTCCATCTTGGTAGGGCTGCGTGCACACAGCAATTCTTTGGGTCAGTTTAACACGTAGGCTTTCGCGACCAATATCATTCATAATAAAGGTTTTTGGGTTAGATCGCGTTTATTTATAAATGTGTCGCAACCCTCCACCACCCGACACGGCCAATCAGCAAAAAAGTGTCACGTTGACAAAAGACAAACAATTCACTACTTCAGCCCACCGGTGTGTTGAAGAGTCAATCCACATTTACAGTTTGAGTACGACGTTTCGCTGGTAAATACATCCAGCATCATCAAGCAATTGATGATGCTGGATGTATTTACCATCATCAAGCAATTGATGATGCTGGATGTATTTACCAGCGAAACGTCGTACTCAAACTGTAAATGTGGATTGACTCTTCAACACACCGGTGGGCTGAAGTAGTGAATTGTTTGTCTTTTGTCAACGTGACACTTTTTTGCTGATTGGCCGTGTCGGGTGGTGGAGGGTTGCGACACATTTATAAATAAACGCGATCTAACCCAAACACCTTTATTATGAATTATTTGGGTCTCTGTGGGTCTCTATGAGTGTCTAAGGGTGTCTATGGATCTCTATGGTTGTCTCTAGTTTATAGTAGTCTTAAGAGGGTTATTATTTTAGTGAGATAGTTTCAGTTTATATTTAGAGAGTTTTACGGAGGTTATTATCATTGCTGTTTACTATTATACTCATTATTTTGTAACCATGTTGTATTTACTACCATTTATGATCTATTATTATTTTATTCATGTATAATTATTACGACTGCTCCCACTGTGTTAAGACCACCACCACCCACACCATTTCCAACCACGCCACATCACCACTACCCACCCACCCCCCCACCAACCCCATCACCCCTGCCCCAACCCACTTTCCGTGCAGTACCAGCATCTTGACAGCCACCAGGAATCCCATCTTGTGGTCCACGCACTGCAGCACCACACCCTGCCCTCTCTAGCCAATCTTCTCTTGCACCTCGAAGCCCTATTGGTGCTGATCCTGGGGTATCTAAAAAGCAGCCGAAGCAGCAGCAGCGCCGCCACAGCCAGTCAGAGTCACAATCACGATGGGAATATTTAACGCTTAGTGGTAGGAGCAGCAGTGGTCGTAGTGGTTAGTAGTTAGTAGTAGCAGTAGTGCCTGTGTGTCTGTGTGCCTTTGTGTGTGTGCCTGTGTTTGTGTGTCTGTCTGTGCGAGTCTCACAGGGATATAGTTGTGGGTCTCTGTGGGTATCTCTGTGTCTGTGCATCTCACTGATATATAGCTGTGGGTCTCGATTGGTGCCTCTGTGAGTCTCTATGAGTGTCTCTGTGGATCTCTATGGGTGTCTGAATGGGCTCTGTGGGTGTCTCTGTGAGCCTCACAGGGATGTAGTTGTGGGTCGTTATGGGTGTTATCTATGGGTCTCTATAGGTGTCTCAATGGGTGTATCTATGGATGTCTGGGTCTCTGTGAGCCTCACAGGGATGTATTTGTTTTCTTGGTCGTTGTAGCCATCGTTGTAGATGCCACCGCGGGATTTGCCCTCGTCCATAGAGAAAAACCAAACTTGACAGACGTCGGCCAGCTCCTCCTCCTGGCGCTCGGTCAGGCGAGGCTCGAAGAGAGCCAGGATCGCTGCAGACGTGACAACAACAACTTAAATCATTAACTATGTTTTTTTTATTTACCGAAACAACCAAAGAGTGTTTTTACACACACCAAAAAGCCCAGCAAGTTGGCGGTTGTTGTGTGTCTGTGTGTGTGTCTGTGTGTGTGTTCTGTAGCGGTTAGCGCGCTGCGCTATGAACCTGGCGACCCGGGTTTGATTCCCGCTCACGGCCAACACCAGTGACGATTTTCTGAACCGGTCCCGGGCTTCCCCTAGGTCGACTCAGCCTCAAATGAGTACCTGGTGCGGTGTGTAAACATTGCCACTGGGGAGACAAAGGCGGTCGGGCGTGGTGCTGGCCACCCACCCCCTCGTGTACCGTTCCGGCCTTCATAGGTGCTCGCTAACAGCACTTGCCCCTACAGTCTGTTAAGGCTATATGGGGGATCTTTATCTTTGTGTTCTGTCAGACCAGGAATGTGTGCACCACAGAGTGAATCTCCCTGCGGCACAGGGGACAGGCCATGCCGCGCCGCTGCAACTCGAAGACGCAGTGGCGGCATGTGGCAAGGTTTTCGCTGTCGCCGTGAACCAACGTGCAGCTACGTGGCTCACACCGGCACACCACGCACCCACCCACAACACCACCACCACCCACAACACCACCCACAACACCACCAGCACCACCACCCATGCCACCACTACCTACACCACCACCAACCACACCACCCACACCATCACCATCCACCACCGCTACCGGCTGGAGTGTAAGAAGGAGAGGCAGTGGTGGAGGTGGTGTTGACGCTGGCACCGGCTCGCCTGTTGTCGGCCGTCACTACGGAGAATAACTTAATGAGCAGCGCTGCCACCGAGTGTCTGAGATCTCTGAGTGAGAATCCCTCCAGACAAAACACCTCCTCCAGGGGGTCCCTGCCACACCTCACCAGGTACTGCCTCTCTTCATCGTAAAGTCGCCTCCGCTTGATGTACTGTTCCACGTAGTGGAACACCTGTACCACCGTGAATGTGTCGCCCTAGGCACCGACCGAATGCAGCAGAGGAATCATCCGAGGCACCGGCTTCAGGAGAATGTTCCTGCGAGCTTGTCAGAGACATGGACAATTCCATGCACTGTATGTGTTCTGTATTTGTACGTGGATAGTAACGAGAGTGGATGTGCATTCACTCCGAGTCTTTACTGTGTCGTTAAACAGCATGGGGTACACAATGACGTGAAACTTTACATCTACCCTACCTCTGTGCTCCATGCCGAAAAGCCACTGCAGTGGTAATAAAACTGCAACGCATTTTATTCATCAACCTGCATTTTCTTATTTTTCCCAAATTTTAACCTGGGTTGGGCTGTCGCCATCCTGCCCTGGAACCAATTATTAATTCGTGTCTCTAGCAGACCATTGCAGGCCTTGTGTTAGAGAATGGCTCACTGAAGCTGATATCACAGAGCTACTTCTAATTACCCTTCAAACGCCCTCTGGTCCACAGTAAAGAGCAGCACCCTCCCACCTGTCCTTTAAGTAGGAGTAACGTTGGTCATAACAACGTTCTTTTCGATGAAATTTATCCAAATTAAGTGCAGAACCACATTTCAGCCATGTAATGGTTTATTTTGTGCTGTCAATGACGACTGGGCTGAGATCATTAGCTCGCTAGAATTGAGAACCTGCTTTGATCACAGGCGGTGTGGATTCAAACCCAAGTACTCCGTGGTGCCTGGTCAGTGCTATGACCTCTGGGTCACTTAGCCGCCTCCAAACACCCCCCATGTCAAATACATAAGCAGCAACCTGTATCGTGGGCAGCAGCATTCTTTGAATACTCTGTCAAAAAATGTTTATTGTGGAGTGGTGGCACAATTCCGCAATTGCTTTCTCATACCTCTGGTGACAGGAAGAATTTCTACAAGACGGAGTTCTAGAGAACCCCTTTACTCGATGTTTTGGTCTACTATTCCACACTGGGCAGATGAAGAGGAAGTAGTACCTACACTTTAACACACCGCATCCGCAGCCCCTCTCCTAAGTGGGCGTCCCCAGCCCGAATGCTCGCAGGAAGCCCTTCTAGCCTCCCTGCTCGACGAGCCAGGCCCCGCACGCGTTCACCAGCAGGGCGTCCACCGCGTCCATCACGGCCGCCGTCTTCTCCACGTCGCGCAGACGTATGCAGTCGACCAGCCTCTTTGCGAGGGAGGAGCGAGCAGAGCACCACCAGGACCACCACGCGGCTCCGGCTCGCAGAGCCGTCGTGGAGGACTTCCCAGGCCACGTCCACGAGCAGCCGGCGGGGCCCTCGGTGCTCCACCCGCTCCTCCGCGTGGCTCACCAGAACGGAGTTTCTGAACCACGCGAGGAACAGGTCTCCCAGGCAGTTGACCACCTCCTGCGCCAGCTGTGCTGGCTGAACCTTCTGCAGCTGCTGGAGCTGCAGCTGCTCCTGCACCTGCAGCTACTCCTGCACCTACATCTACTCCGTCTGTGTCGCCATGTGAGCCATGTAGCCGGCGATCAGATTCGCTATCAAGACGCTCAACAGCTGCAGCGCCTCCTTCTTTTCCTCACCTTCCTCCTCCCCCTCGTTTTCCTCCTCCCCCTCCTCCTCCTCCTCCTCCCCCTCCTCCTCCACTTTCAAAACAAAGAGTGAGGACATAATATCAATAACCCGGGAATTTTATAGTGACCTCTTCTTTCCTGATAAAACGTCTATGCCTGCCCAGAATTTCCTAAAGAGCTCGGTGAAAGTACTGTCCTCCAGCAGGGCGTTGTTGAAGTGCCAGTAGGCCTCACCACTTGGTGTTCCACGCAGCCTGAGGTCCAGCAGGATCAGGCTGTGGTCTGTTAGTGATGCAGCCCCTGATGTCAGCAGTCAGAATGCTCGAGACAAGACTTCTGGAGATGTAGAAACGGTCGATCCTGGACTGTGTAGCTGGTTCATTGCCCCGTGTCCGCGTGAAGGTGAAGCTTCGCCGCCTAGGGTGGTGCAGCCGCCACACGTCCACCAGATCGGAGGCGTCCAGAAGGGCTTGGAGCTCTCCCCGGAGATTGGCGTTGCAGTGCCCCTTCCCTGTGTGGTCGAGAGCATCCAGCGTGCAGTTGTAGTCACCTCCCGTGACCACAAACTCGTCCCCTGGAATGCCACCGAGGTGGTTCCGCAGAAGTTGCAGGAACCCGGGTCTCTCACTGTCAGTGGTGGGAGCGTACACGTTGACGAGGTGGATGGCGGTGACGCCGACCTGCACCGTGAGGTCCAGGATCCTCCCCTTGATCACCTCCACCTGGCTGACGGTGTCGGGGGAAAAGTTTGGTGACAGCACGGTTGCTACTCCTGAGGAGGTGTTGCTGAAGTGGCTGATGAAGGGCTTCGCTCTCCACTCCGTCCTCCAGGCAACGTCATTGTCCATGGCGAGATGGGTCTCCTGCACGAACAGCACGGAGACCTTATGCTGCTTTGCAAGGTATCCTACGTAGTATATTCTCAGCGCCCCTCTGCACCCATTCATGTTCAGGGAGGCGTTGCGCAACGTCATTGTGAGTGAGTCGCCCGCCTGTTCCAATGAGTCACCTTGCTGAGGAGGCTCCTTACCCTGGACGTCTCCAGGTCTCTCGATTGTTTTCCTTCCTGCTGGAGCTCTGTGAGGATGCGTCAGAGGGAGACCTCTATGGCGTCTGGCTCGCCATCTTGTCAAGGCCTCCATCACCTTGTTTGGTTTCCTGGGGGTCTCTTTGAAGAATCTCCACAGGTCTTCCTGGCAGAAGATGGGTGCCCGCGAAGATGACCTCTTTGAGACCTGGTTGGTTTCGCTACCCACACGGAGGTCATCATCCGAGTCCCCCTTCTTGCTTCCATGCCCTGCATGTGGGGGCCAAGAGTCGGGGGCCCATGGTTGGCTCCATGTGGCCTCCCCCAGGGGCCGTGGCAGGTGGAATGCTACCGCACGCCTCTTCCACATTAGCAGGGCACTCTGCGAGGCTTGCAGGGTGTCCTTATTCTGTCTTTTTAATTCTGGGCCAAAGAGGTCCCATAAACGTAAACGTGTTGTATTTAAAATATAACACAAACAACAGCAATGAATGGCTTAGTGGGTAAAGTAAGACGCACCCCAAAACCGGTGAGTTAAATAAATCTGATCTTTCCTATTACCGGATTATAGGACGCAAACCAAACTTTGTTGTAACAAGAACATAGAAAAAACTGAGTCTCTTAATCAGGTGAATACGGTAAAGGGGCTGAGTCTGTGGGTGTCAGTGTGGTGAGTCTGTGGGTCTCTGTGTGGTGAGTCTGTGGGTCTCTGTGTGGTGATGGCCATGTCGGGTGGTGGCGGGTTTAACGACACAAAATTAATATATTCACGCGATCTAACCCAAACAAAGCCTGTACTACGGATTCAACAACAATGACATGAGGGTTCTCCGACGCGCGTCTCGGTTGGGGTGAGGGTGCGGTCGCGCCGTCTCCTCCGTACGGATTGTTTCTTCCTTTCCCAACTGCGATGTTCTCGCTCTCTCCTCTCTTTTTGTCTCCACCATCGCCAACCGTCGGAGCTCGGCATCCGCGGCCCCTCTCCTAGGTGGGCGTCCCCAGCCCGAATTCTCGCAGGAAGCCCTCCCAGCCTCCCTGCTCGACGAACCAGGCCCAGCACGCGTTCACCAGCAGGGCGGCCACCACGTCCGTCACTGCCGCCGTCTTCTCCGCGTCACTCAGACGTACGCAGTCCACCAGCCTCTTCGCGAGGGAGGAGCGAGCAGAGCACCACCAGGACCACCACGCGGCCCCAGCTCGCGAAGACGTCACGGAGGACCTCCCAGGCCACGTCCACGAGCAGCCGGCGGGGCCCTCGGTGCTCCACGCGCTCCTCCGCGTGGCTCACCAGAACAGAGTCTCTGAACCGCGCGAGGAACAGGTCCCCAGGCAGTTGACCACCTCCTGCACCAGCTGTGCTGGCTGAACCTTCTGCAGCTGCTGGACCTGCAGCTGCTCCTGCACCTGCAGCTACTCTGTCTGTTTCGCTAGGTGAGCCATGAAGCCCGCGATCAGATTCGCTGTCAAGACAGTCAACAGCTGCAGCGCCTCCTTTTTCTTCCTCCCCCTCACCTTCTTCTTCCTCCTCCTCCACTCATAAAACAAAGAGTGAGGACATAATATCAATAACCTGGGAATTTTATAGTGACCTCTTCTCTCCTGATAAAACGTCTATGCCTGCCCAGAATTTCCTAAAGAGGTCGGTGAACGTACTGTCCTCCAGCAGGGCGTTGTTGAAGTGCCAGTAGGCCGCAGCACTTGGTGTTCCACGCAGCCTAAGGTCCAGCAGGATCAGGCTGTGGTCTGTTAGTGGTGCAGCCCTGATGTCAGCAGGCAGAATGCTCGAGACAAGACTTCTGGAGATATAGAAGCGGTCGATCCTGGACTGGGTAGCTGGTTCATTGCCCCTTGTCCTCGTGTAGGTGAAGCTTCGCCGCCTCGGGTGGTGAAGCTGCCACACGTCCACCAGATCGGAGGGGTCCAGAAGGGCTTGGAGCTCTCCCCAGAGCTTGGCGTTGCAGTGACCCTTCCCTGTACGGTCGAGAGCATCCAGCGTGCAGTTGTAGTCACCTCCCATGACCACAAACTCGTCCTCTGGAATGCCACCGAGGTGGTTCCGCAGAAGTTGCAGGAACCCGGGTCTCTCACTGTCAGTGGTGGGAGCGTACACGTTGACGAGGTGGATGGCGGTGTTGCCGACCTGCGCCCGGACGTCCAGGACCCTCCCCTTGATCACCTCCACCTGGCTGACAGTGTCAGGAGTGAAGTTTGGTGACAGCACGGTTGCTACTCCTGAGGAGGTGTTGCTGAAGTGGCTGAAAAAAGGCTCCCATTTTCCACTCCGTCCTCCAGGCAACCTCATCGTCCATGTCGAGATGGGTCTCCTGCACGAACAGCACAGAGACATTATGCTGCTTTGCAAGGGACGCTGCGTAGTATCTTCTCAGCGCCTCTCGGCACCCATTCATGTTCAGGGAGGCGATGCGCAGTGTCATTGTGAGCGAGTGGCCCGCCTGTTCCAATCAGTCACCTTGCTGAGAAGGCTCCTTACCCTGGACCTCTCCAGGTCTCTCGATTGTTGTCCTTCCTGCTGGAGCTCCCCTAGGATGCGTCTGAGGGAGACTTCTATGGCGTCTGGCTCGCCATCCTGACAAGGCCTCCATCACTTTGTTTGGTTTCCTGTGGGTCTCTTCGAAGAATCTCCACAGGTCTTCCTGGCAGAAGATGGTGCCCGCGAAGATGACCTCTTTGAGACCTGGCTGGTTTCGCTACCCACACGGAGGTCATAATCCGAGTCCCCCTTCTTGCTTCCATGCCCTGCATGTGGGGGCCAAGAGTCGGGTGCCCATGGTTGGCTCCATGTGGCCTCTGTTGTATATGTGGGTGTGTGAAAATTGATGAAAAATAATTAAAATTAAATGAAATTCGAAATTTGCATAATTAATCCGAAATTATGCTAATTTGTGTACTTATGCGTGTAACTATGCTAATTAGAGAGGTAATCGTATTAATTTATACGAGTGGGTGTGGCTGTGTTAATGATAGCCTTTATGATAATCAGGCCCCGCCTCGTTGACGAGGTTGGGTTATCAATCAGGATAACGCAATCAATCGTGTGCCGTTACGCTAGTGTCAATTCGGCCTCGTTGTCTAACTTCGTATTATTGATCAGCATAATACAATGATTCTCGCTTTAACACTCCCCGAGTGTTCATATTTTAGGTCCCATGTTCACATCGTTCGTTTTAGTTTAATGAGTGTGGATTGGTGTGTTTATAGTTTAGGTTCCCGAGTTCATATCTCGTCGCAGGATACAGATCTTATGCAAAAACTTCAGGAAAGAATCACACGACCACTTCTGTATTAATCAATTTATTTTCTAATTAAACCTTAACTATAATATGTATGTGACTCTCAATCTCGGAACTTCAAAACGGTATCCACAAGGTATCAAGACAGTATCATCAACGACTGTACGATTTCACTTTGATAACACATGGACCCCGCATAAAGCGATTGCTGTTAGTGAGAGAGAGAGTCAGAATATGCAAATGCTATGTTACACAAAAGCTTATACATTATAATATGAACGATCATTATGCTTGAAATAGTCAGCACATTATCACAGGCGACTGATTAACATGCAACGGTATTCATATAAAAAAGACAATCAAACAGTTATTATTTCCAAAGGCATGAATGTAACAACAGATCCACCGGACAGACTATAAGATTATCGAAATGGCTTAGTGTGAGGGTATGCGGCAGAATGTGTTATCTCACGGGAGATTAATTAATTAATTCGTGAATAAGAATGTATGATCAGAAAATCGGTTTAGCACGATTCCTCCCCGGGAGCGTAGCTCCGTGGCGAAGGTGCCAAGGGTTAATTCGTATTGATGGATCGGTTGGTAACTTATGCGATTAGAAGTACAGTCCAAAACAAAATATTAAAGAGGGAAATTATGAATATACTTATAAATGACGGACTGTTATCACACGATCGATGCTTCCACAGCCAGATGGTTCACGGACTTGAGTGTTCGCTTCTGGTTAAGGACCTGTGTATGTTTGAGTGATATGAATTGTTTTGAATAGTCAGTGTTTGGAATTAATTATTTGCGTTGCCATATGCTGAAGTTGGCATCGCTTGTAGGAGAAGTAGCCTCGCTCCCTTTAGAGCGGTGAGGTGTGTGGGAGTGCATCATACGAATCGCCGCCCTCCTCCACGCAGCAGCCAGCCTCTGTCCACGGGGGAGAGTTGCTTGATCGCTCTCAGTTCTGCTCAGTGGACACCTCTCTCCACTGCTGGATGAGCTGCGCGATCACGCTCGTGCTGGTTCGCTGACAGCAGTTTCTCTCCGCTGTTGGATGAGCTGCATTGGCACGCTCCCTCTCTCTGGGTGGAGAACTCGAACGTGCTCGTTGCTGGTTTGCTGAAAGCAGGTTTTTCTCCACTGCTGGATGACTCAAGTCGCACGTGCTCTTGCTCTGGTTTGCAGAAGCTCTTGCTTGGTGCGTCGGTCGCTCTGCAGCTGGACTCAATGTAGAATAATCTTTCAGCAATACTCTGTCTTTCAGCTCTTGGAAATCACACTAGGTGACGCCTCACTACCTTGCGAGTCTTGCCAACGTCAGTGGGTAGCGACGGGGCCACTTTGGCTTCTGCTCGCCGCCTCCTGCTCTGCAGCTCGCCGGCTGGCGACCTGTTGCTCTCGTTCCCGATTGGAACTGCTCCTGAGCCGGCCCACTGGTCGAACTCCCCGCGTTCCGACCTCCTCCGATTCGAACTCCCCGAGTTCCGATCCCCCTGGTAGAACTCCCCGAGTTCCAACCCCTCCGAGTCGAACTGTCTCCCGAGAGTCGACCCCCCCCGGTCGAACTCTGGTGAGCCGACCCCCCCCGGGTCGAACTCTTCCGAGTTGCTCCTCCGAGGCGAACTGTCTCCCGAGAGTCGACCCCCCGGTCGAACTCTGGTGAGCCGACCCCCCCCCCCCCCCCCCCCAGTCGAACTGAGGTTTCAATGCTCAGGATCCTCTTTTTATGCCCAAAAATCCTGCCCACAAGGCGAGGTTTCTTTCGATTTTTGCTGTGTCAGGGTTTGTCCGTATGTATCTGCGTCCGTGTGTGTGTCCGTACATGTGTCAGTGTGTGTCCTTGTGTGGATCACCCACGGTATATTCCGTTGTCATACTCCTACCATAAAACCCACAATTAAAACAATCAAATGTTATAAATTGTCTCGAAGGCGCCTCTCTGTCTGGGTGCACAACCTGAGGGAGGGGCGATATTCCCTCCGACTTTCACCGACGCACAAAGAAATGGTTAAAAAGTTTTAAGTTAACATTTCATTTCATCAGAGTTCCATAGTTATGATTCTGTATTAATCCAAGGTCTGAGTCAGCTTCTCGTTGTGGTGTTTGACTCGTGTTTCCCCAAGCGTATACACACTCCAACCCCGCGCTGCAGGGATACAAAGACTGTCGGGATTTGTCTTTCTCTCCGACCCTGGGTTTAACATCACCCTTTGCTTACGTTGCAGTTTTGCTGTGCGCTTGCATTTATTTTCCTCTCTACTCTTACTTTAACCCTGCATATTATTTGCGTATGGGTGGAGGCTAGAGCATTTATGTTGACTTAGGAAAACCTGATTGTTATAGGCTTCGGGTCAAGTCGTATAGACATTATTAAAATATGGAAATACATTTCATATTAAATTAATAGACGGGTGATGGTTACATTGACGTAGCTTGTGGCAGGGTTCAATTGAAGTGGGTGTGAAGATCAATAACTTTAGCCTACCCTGTCGTTAAATTCCGACTTTAAGTTACTTTAATAGTAATGCAGAACCAATTAGCTTTTTTTGACTTAACTAGATCTAGGCTAACGCAACCTCCCAGTGACCCTGGCTTTGTGTTTACGTCAGCCCTTTGCAATCCACTGCGCTCTGCTCTCTATCTGCTCCCTCTGACCCTGGGAGGGCTCTGAACGTCAAAATCGTGTTAGTGGGTCAAGGTAAATATGACCCCCACATGCCATGCTGAGGCCTGGTTTGGTGTTTTTATTCATTATTAAAATTAAAAGAAACAATAGAAATATGTATCTATATGTATTGAAAAATTACTTGTTAATATTAAGATGGAAAAGGTGCCTAGATACAACATTCCGCCCTTTTAAAAATGATCGGTGGTCAATTGGCCACGGGTCATTTTTAAAACAAAGAATCTATGTACTTTTCCATCATGAATCATCAATATTACTCAAGTAATTTTTCCTTACAACGCGCGCACGTCACAACTTATGATTACATTTGAAATAAGAAAAGAAATACTAAAAGGAAGGTAAAACAAGGGGAAATTGTTTAACTGGCTACATGTTATAGGAGATGTCGTTATTCCATGTACCCACGTTCAATACTGTCCGCAATCGAAATACATTTTCGGGTTTGACCAGTGGGAAATTCAACAAAAATCCCACCTGTCCGGTCTGGGAGTCCCCATGTATGGGTGTGGCTGTACCCATTTTAAAGTCAATTTGTATCTGTGTTGTACTGATTGTTTCCAGGGATGCTAATGGTATCACATTTTTTTTTAGTGTTGGAGTTACCAGATATGAAGGAAATTGTCCTTGGAGAAGATCACTGATGCTGCCGCTGGTGCAATGCAACAAGTCTTTGGATCAACTATTGAATTTGCTGTCGAGTATTCTCTTCTTCGTACAGATCTCGGATTGCGAAACCCAATTCTTGGATTGTTAAGTTAACCATGGCGGAGTGCAGGTTAACGCGAACCACGGTGTCTCTCTGACTTTCTCATGTTACCTCTCTGCCACCTTGTACCAAGTCATTGATAACCTGACTGACTCTTTTAGTCACGAGTGTATCATATCTCTCATGGCCAGGTATCTTAGAGTTACCGATGACCCTTCCATGCAACATCATCACATCATCGTCCCGGCTCATCGTCGTGATGGCTTTGGCCTAATGAACATGGCTCACTGGTTCGTATCGGTAATTTATTTTATCACTCCCTTTCCATGTGAGATTGTGTGGCGTGAAGTTATGCTGTGCGTAACCAGGATCAACATACACCACGAGTTTCCGTACTCGACTGTTGGGGTCATTTGTATTCTCCGCAGCCCTGTGCACATCTGCTGCCTCTGGGAGTCGATTTGACTCTGGGCCACGATTCCCTTCTGCGCTACGATTCGATTCCGTGCCACGATTCGATTCTGGGTCACGATTCGATTCCGTGCTTTTGAGTATGCTGTGTTTCAACACAATTCCCGATCCGTCACGGATATTCTTCTCCTCCACTTCAACACTCTGATCTCCATCCCTCCTTAGTGTGCCCGAGCACAATTTAACATCCAAAGGCTGATGTCTGCATTCATCTGCCTCTTCCACAGTACACTCACGCACTTCCGCGACACAAGGGATGGCATTTATATTTACCAGACAATCAGGTTTTCCTTCCCCTCCCTGCGGTTGGTTATCATCTCCTGTAGGATCACACTTTAATGCAGTTATGTTTCCCTGCTCGATAGGTGTGTCAATTACGGGAGCAACACTTGCGCTCTCCACCACATTATCAGAACTGGTGCCCGACGCATTTATTGTTTCCCAATCATTGGGACCCTCCTGGTTTACCTTGTCAACCGCAGCCTGCTTAATTTTTTTAACGAGTCCATAATTTCCCTGCAGCTCCACGGACACCACTCTCACTGAAAGCTCCCTCTCAACCAATGTGATTGATTCATCACGTGCCCGTGTCATTTTTTGTGTCTCAGCCAAGCTCACGCCTGTCTCCCTATTCCTCATGCCTCTGCTCTCTCCTGGTAAAACTGGTGGGGGAATCGATCGGAAGTGGGCCGATTGTGTTTGATCCCTCGTGTGTCGTGGCATTGGGACCCGGCATGATTCTGCTCTTGGTCTACACACACCGCGATTCTCGCAAATATGCGTCCCTGCACACTGCGATCGCTCCCAGCCTGCGGGCCATTGCCTCGCTGGTGGTGCTGTGTTTCTGCTCACGTGATTTTTATTTCCCTCTGAAACGCTGGTTACATCATCCCTCTCTCTGGGTGTCGTAGAACTATTGTCTTTAGCTCTGTACAGCCAAGCTCTGTGCGCCTTATCCTCTATATGGTGTAAGGAGGCTGTTTCTGGATTCAATACCATTCCCACAATTTCTGTAATCTCTGGACTCAAAGACCCGAAAAACATAACTTTGAACCTTTTGTCACCTTCGTGATACTGATCCACATCACCCGCGTAGTACGCTCTTTTAAACCGTAGGAGGTAATCTCGCGGATCCTCGTCTGCGCACTGGGTCATAGATTTTGCAGCATTAAATCCCTCAGACCATGTTAAATATTCTCCAAACTTCCGGCTCACTGCCAGGCTCAGCTTTTTGAAATCGTTCCGAACCTTGTATGAAAGCGACTTTACCCATGGTATAGACTGCTCGTGCAAGCTTCGTCTCAGTAAACTGGCTTTCTCATTCGTTTTCCTCAAACCCCTGATCACTGCTTCTGCTTCTACCGTTGCGATGTGAGCGTGTATGTCTCTGTTCCTATCGTGTGGATCAAAGTAGGGAATTCTGACGAGAGCCTTGTCCATCAATTTCAGAGTTTTACTACTGAATGAGTATTCGGACAGTTGATCATCGTCAGAGGCGTCTGTTCCTGAGGAGTGCTCACTCGAGCTGTCACCATCACGGTGGCGCTGCTTAACATAACTTTTGTAGTGCCTTTTGCACCTGTAACGTGAGTCAACTTTGCTCGGTGACTCCTGCTTATCCCATGGCTCATGCTTGTGTGATGTGCGTCTTTCTGGAAAGTAATCTCTGCCATAGGTTCCACGTCGGTCGTGCTTGCGTGGAATGTGTCTACCAAATGAGCTGTCTCTGTCATGTCGCTCGTCTTGCCCCAGCTCCGCCCTTTTTTGCTCGATCAGTACAGAATATCCTGCTGACTTAGTGTTAATATTTTTTTCCTCTCTACCCTCGAAGTTGTCAGTCCTATGTTTTCCTATTTTCATCCGTATCTCTCCCTCCCCTCTCTCGAGTCGCGAGGGGGAATCTCTGTCAAAACCACTTTGATTGGTAGCCACACCTCCTGTGTGACCTGTCTCTGGTTTACGTCCGCGTGGCTCGGAGTGTGGTAAACTGTTACTCCCGTATGTGTTATGTGTATCAACATCTGGGGGTTTCGCTGGTGCATTCAGCGCCGACTCTTTTTCTCTCACGAGGGCGTGCAGACGCTCAACCTCCTCTATTAGGGACAGTTTCTCCTTCCTTTCCCTGTCAAATTTTTCCCCAGTCCATAATCTTTCTCTGTATGTCTGTGTGAGGAGATACGAGTCTAACCTTGCTATTTCTGCAATTTTTACGTCACGTTTGGCTTTGCTACATTTCATCACATCCTTAAGTAGTTTCCTCCTATGTGCCTTAACATCTTCTATATGTCTCCCCTCCCATACGTCTCTCTGCTCTGTCTGCTGTCTAGCAGTCCGTCCAGTACGTTTTAACACAAATTCACGATATTGTTTTTCCATAGATTCTATCTCCTCTTCGGAGGTCCATTCTGTATCAGTGTTATGCGTTGGGATGTCACCCTCAGAACGTTGCGGGTCATGTGCCATCTCTATTACGTAGTGTAGTTAATAGACCTAAGAGTGTATCTTAACTCTAGTCTCTTATGTGTGGCGTGAGTTACTCTGGAATTCCACTTCAGAGTACATATAAAAACATTCGTATCACAGGATGTGTTGGTTCAACTCGAGCAAATAATCTTACCCCCACTGTCTTTGTTATCCACTGCTACTCTGGTATTTTCCTTCAGAGTGCGTTTTTTTGTTTGTTTACACCGTTTACAGTCACAGGGCAATGTTAGTTCACAATACCTTGATTAATACAACAGTGATTCGTTCCTTAATTTAAGCATAAACTGTCTGCGAGAGATCCCGGATACGAGCCCCCAATTTGTTGTATATGTGGGTGTGTGAAAATTGATGAAAAATAATTAAAATTAAATGAAATTCGAAATTTGCATAATTAATCCGAAATTATGCTAATTTGTGTACTTATGCGTGTAACTATGCTAATTAGAGAGGTAATCGTATTAATTTATACGAGTGGGTGTGGTTGTGTTAATGATAGCCTTTATGATAATCAGGCCCCGTCTCGTTGACGAGGTGGGGTTATCAATCAGGATAACGCAATCAATCGTGTGCCGTTACGCTAGTGTCAATTCGGCCTCGTTGTCTAACTTCGTATTATTGATCAGCATAATACAATGATTCTCGCTTTAACACTCCCCGAGTGTTCATATTTTAGGTCCCATGTTCACATCGTTCGCATTAGTTTAATGAGTGTGGATTGGTGTGTTTATAGTTTAGGTTCCCGAGTTCATATCTCGTCGCAGGATACAGATCTTATGCAAAAACTTCAGGAAAGAATCACACGACCACTTCTGTATTAATCAATTTATTTTCTAATTAAACCTTAACTATAATATGTATGTGACTCTCAATCTCGGAACTTCAACACGGTATCCACACGGTATCAAGACAGTATCATCAACGACTGTACGATTTCACTTTGATAACACATGGACCCCGCATAAAGCGATTGCTGTTAGTGAGAGAGAGAGTCAGAACATGCAAATGCTATGTTACACAAAAGCTTATACATTATAATATGAACGATCATTATGCTTGAAATGGTCAGCACATTATCACAGGCGACTGATTAACATGCAACGGTATTCATATAAAAAGACAATCAAACAGTTATTATTTCCAAAGGCATAAATGTAACAACAGATCCACCGGACAGACTATAAGATTACCGAAATGGCTTAGTGTGAGGGTATGCGGCGGAACGTGTTATCTCACGGGAGATTAATTAATTAATTAATTCGTGAATAAGAATGTATGATCAGAAAATCGGTTTAGCACGATTCCTCCCCGGGACCGTAGCTCCGTGGCGAAGGTGCCAAGGGTTAATTCGTATTGATAGATCGGTTGGTAACTTATGCGATTAGAAGTACAGTCCAAAACAAAATATTAAAGAGGGAAATTATGAATATACTTATAAATGACGGACTGTTATCACACGATCGATGCTTCCACAGCCAGATGGTTCACGGACTTGAGTGTTCGCTTCTGGTTAAGGACCTGTGTATGTTTGAGTGATATGAATTGTTTTGAATAGTCAGTGTTTGGAATTAATTATTTGCGTTGCCATATGCTGAAGTTGGCATCGCTTGTAGGAGAAGTAGCCTCGCTCCCTTTAGAGCGGTGAGGTGTGTGGGAGTGCATCATACGAATCGCCGCCCTCCTCCACGCAGCAGCCAGCCTCTGTCCACGGGGGAGAGTTGCTTGATCGCTCTCAGTTCTGCTCAGTGGACACCTCTCTCCACTGCTGGATGAGCTGCGCGATCACGCTCGTGCTGGTTCGCTGACAGCAGTTTCTCTCCGCTGTTGGATGAGCTGCATCGGCACGCTCCCTCTCTCTGGGTGGAGAACTCGAACGTGCTCGTTGCTGGTTTGCTGAAAGCAGGTTTTTCTCCACTGCTGGATGACTCAAGTCGCACGTGCTCTTGCTCTGGTTTGCAGAAGCTCTTGCTTGGTGCGTCGGTCGCTCTGCAGCTGGACTCAATGTAGAATAATCTTTCAGCAATACTCTGTCTTTCAGCTCTTGGAAATCACACTAGATGACGCCTCACTACCTTGCGAGTCTTGCCAACGTCAGTGGGTAGCGACGGGGCCACTTTGGCTTCTGCTCGCCGCCCCCTGCTCTGCAGCTCGCCGGCTGGCGACCTGTTGCTCTCGTTCCCGATTGGAACTGCTCCTGAGCCGGCCCACTGGTCGAACTCCCCGCGTTCCGACCTCCTCCGATTCGAACTCCCCGAGTTCCGACCCCCCTGGTAGAACTCCCCGAGTTCCGACCCCTCCGAGTCGAACTGTCTCCCGAGAGTCGACCCCCCCCGGTCGAACTCTGGTGAGCCGACCCCCCCCGGGTCGAACTCTTCCGAGTTGCTCCTCCGAGTCGAACTGTCTCCCGAGAGTCGACCCCCCGGTCGAACTCTGGTGAGCCGACCCCCCCCCCCCCAAGTCGAACTGCGGTTTCAATGCTCAGGATCCTCTTTTTATGCCCAAAAATCCCTTCACTCGGATCCTGCACACAAGGCGAGGTTTCTTTCGATTTTTGCTGTGTAAGGATTTGTCCGTATGTATCTGCGTCCGTGTGTGTGTGTCCGTACATGTGTCAGTGTGTGTCCTTGTGTAGATCACCCACGGTATATTCCGTTGTCATACTCCTACCATAAAACCCACAAGTAAAACAATCAAATGTTATAAATTGTCTCGAAGGCGCCTCTCTGTCTGGGTGCACAACTTGGAGGGAGGGGTGATATTCCCTCCGACTTTCACCGACGCACAAAGAAATGGTAAAAAAGTTTTAAGTTTACATTTCATTTCATCAGAGTTCCATAGTTATGATTCTGTATTAATCCAAGGTCTGAGTCAGCTTCTCGTTGTGGTGTTTGACTCGTGTTTCCCCAAGCGTATACACACTCCTACCCCGCGCTGCAGGGATACAAAGACGGCCGGGATTTCCCTTTCTCTCCGACCCTGGGTTTAACATCGCCCTTTGCTTACGTTGCAGTTTTGCTGTGCGCTTGCATTTCTTTTCCTCTCTACTCTTACTTTAACCCTGCTTATTATTTGCGTATGGGTGGAGGCTAGAGCATTTATGTTGACTTAGGAAAACCTGATTGTTATAGGCTTCGGGTCAAGTCGTATAGACATTATTAAAATATGGAAATACATTTCATATTAAATTAATAGACGGGTGATGGTTACATTGACGTAGCTTGTGGCAGGGTTCAATTGAAGTGGGTGTGAAGATCAATAACTTTAGCCTACCCTGTCGTTAAATTCCGACTTTAAGTTGCTTTAATAGTAATGCAGCACCAATTAGCTTTTTTGACTTAACTAGATCTAGGCTAACGCAACCTCCCAGTGACCCTGGCTTTGTGTTTACGTCAGCCCTTTGCAATCCACTGCGCTCTGCTCTCTATCTGCTCCCTCTGACCCTGGGAGGGCTCTGAACGTCAAAATCGTGTTAGTGGGTCAAGGTAAATATGACCCCCACATGCCATGCTGAGGCCTGGTTTGGTGTTTTTATTCATTATTAAAATTAAAAGAAACAATAGAAATATGTATCTATATGTATTGAAA
This sequence comes from Petromyzon marinus, assembly GCF_048934315.1. Taxonomy (NCBI): domain Eukaryota; kingdom Metazoa; phylum Chordata; class Hyperoartia; order Petromyzontiformes; family Petromyzontidae; genus Petromyzon; species Petromyzon marinus. The sequence goes on from NC_133689.1 coordinate 15,060,663, forward strand.
AATTGCTTGTTAATATTAAGATGGAAAAGGGGCCTAGATACAACACCTCCCCCAGGGGCCGTGGCAGGTGGAATGCTACCACACGCCTCTTCCACAGTAGCAGAGCACTCTGCGAGGCTTGCAGTGTGTCCTTATTCTGTCTTTTTAATTCTGGGCCAAAGAGGTCCCATAAACGTAAACGTGTTGTATTTAAAATATAACACAAACATAACAACAATGATGAATGGCTTAGTGGGTAAAGTAAGACGCACCCCAAAACGGGTGAGCTTAATAAATCCGATCTCTCCTATTACCGGATTATAGGATGCAAACCAAACTTTGTTGTATCAGTGTGGTGAGTCTGTGGGTCTTTGTGTGGTGACGATCTCTCTGGGTCTCTGTGTGATGATGGCCGTGTCGGGTGGTGGCGGGTTTAACAACACAACATTATGAGATTCACGAGATCTAACCCAAACAAGACCTGTACTACGGAGTCAACAACAACGACATGAGGGCTCTCCGACGCGCGTCGCGGTTGGGGTGAGGGTGAGGTCGCGCCGTCTCCTCCGTACGGATTGTTTCTTCTTTTCCCAACTGCGACGTTCTCGCTCTCTCCTCTCTTTTTGTCTCCACCGTCGCCAATCGTCGGAGCTCGGCATCCGCGGCCGCTCTCCTAGGTGGGCGACCCCAGCCCGAATTCTCGCCTGAAGCCCTCCCAGCCTCCCTGCTCAACGAGCCAGGCCCCGCACGCGTTCACCAGCAGGGCGGCCACCGCGTCCGTCACGGCCACCGTCTTCTCCGCGTCGCTCAGACGTAAGCAGTCCACCAGCCTCTTCGCGAGGGAGGAGCGAGCAGAGCACCACCAGGACCACCACGCGGCCCCAGCTCGCGGAGCCATCGCGGAGGACCTCCCAGGCCACGTCCACGAGCAGCCGGAGGAGCCCTCGGTGCACCACCCGCTCCTCCGTGTGGCTCACCAAGTCCAGAACGGAGTCTCTGAACCGCACGAGGAACAGGTCTGCCAGGCAGTTGACCACCTCCTGCACCAGCTGTGCTGGCTGAACCTCCTGCAGCTGCTGAACCTTCTGCACCTTCTGCAGCTGCTCCTGCAACTGCAGCCACTCCGTCTGTGTCGCTAGGTGAGCCATGAAACCGGCGATCAGATTCGCTGTCAAGAAGGTCAGCAGCTGCAGCACCTCCTTCTCTTCCTCCCCCTCATTTCCCTCCTCCTCCTCCTCCCCCTGTCTCCTTCCACCTCCCTGTGTCTCCCTCCTCCCCCGGTCTCCTTACCGCTCCCCGTGTTTCCCTCCTTCCCCCGTCTCCCTCCTCCCTGTGTCTCCCTCCTCCTTTTCCTTTTTTGCTGATGAAGTTTTTCTATTTCCACGAGGTGGTAACACCATATCCCTTATTCTGTAATTGTAATTCTGGGCCAAAGAGGTCCCACAAATGTAAACATTTTGTATTTAAAATATAACACAAACATAACAACAATGAATAGCTTAGTGGGTAAAGTAAGACGCACCCCAAAACGGGTGAGTTAAATCAATCCGATCTATCCTACTACCGGATTATAGGACGCAAACCATACTTTGTTGTAACAAGAACATAAAAAAACTGAGTCTCTTAATCAGGTGAATACGGTAAAGGGGCTGAGTCTGTGGTTGACAGTGTGGTGAGTCTGTGGGTCTCTGTGTGGTGACGATGTCTATGGGTCTCTGTGTGGTGATGGCCGTGTCGGGTGGTGGCGAGGTATAACAACACAACATTTATATATTCACGCGATCTAACCCAAACAAAACCTGTACTACGGAGTCAACAACAACGACATGAGGGCTCTCCGACACGCGTCACGGTTGGGGTGAGGTTGCGGTCTGTTGTATATGTAGGTTATGAAAATTTGATGAAAATAATAAAAATTAAATCAAATTTGAAATTTGCATAATTATCCGAAAAAATGTTAATTTGCTGTAATTTATGCGCATAAACTATGCGAATGCGAGAGAGAATCGTATTAATTTATGCTAGTGTATGTGTGATTATGCTACTGCGAGCCGTTATGATAATTAGGCCCCGCCTCGTTGACGAGGGTCGGTTTTCAATCGGGTTAATGCAATTAATCATATGCAGTTATGCAGGTACTTGAGCATGTCAGATTAAACTCGGCTGTGTTGTTTAACTTTGTACTATCGATCAGTATAATACAATTATTCCCGCTTTAACATTTACTGAGTATGTGGTAGTGTGTTCAGCCAGGTCTCCAAGTTCAGATCTCAGCACAGAATACAGTTCTTATGCATAAATGTCACGAAAGAACACAACACTTCTGTGTTAATCAATTTTAATGACGATAGTGATAATGACGATAATGATGACGATGGTGATAATGATGATAATGATGACAATAATAACAATGGTGATGATGCGTACTTCAACAGCTCCAGCACGAGACAGTTGTGTCCGCGGAAGTGGAACGAGTGCAGGACGCGGATGACGCCGTGCAGCTCAGCACTGCCCTCCCCCTGCAGCTCCGTGATCACCTTCAACTCCATCCTCTGCATCTCCATTTTGGTAGGGCTGTGTGCACACAGCAAGTCTGTGGGTCTCTGTGGGTCTCTAGTTCATAGTAGTTTTACGACGGTTAATTTTTTAGTGAGATAGTTTCAGTTTATAGTTAGAGATAGTTTTGCAGAGGTTATTATCATTGTTGTTTACTATTATACTCATTATTTTGTAACCATGTTGTATTTACTTGCATTTATTATCTATTATTGTATTCATTTATAATTATGACCATGGCCGCTGTGTTAAGACCACCAGCACCCACCCACACCACCACCACCACCAACCCCATCACCCCTGCCCCAACCTACTGGATGGGCAGTGCCAGCATCTTGACAGCCACCAGGAATCCCATATTGTGGTCCACGCACCGCAGCACCACTCCCTGCCCTCCCTCGCCAATCTTCTCTCGCACCTCGAAGCGGCATTGGAGCTGCTCCTGGGGTATCTAAGAAGCAGCAGCAGCAGCGCCGCAACGGCCAGTCAGAGTCACAATCACGATGGGAATGTTTTACGCTTAGTGGTAGCAGCAGTGGTAGTACTGAGTAGTAGTTAGTAGCAGTAGTGTCTGTGTGCGCCTGTGTGCCTGTTTGTGTGCGCATCTGCGTGTGTGTGTGTCTGTCTGTGCGAGTTTCACAGGGATATTTCTGCTTGCAAGCTTTGACTTTAACATAGCCATTTCTGTGACCAGACACAAGCTAATCACTCAGCAATTTCAATGCTAAATTATCCTGTTTGATTTGTACTAGGTGCCTCTGTGGATGTGTAGGCTTTGACTTTAACATAGCCATTTCTGTGACCAGTCACAAGCTAATCACTCAGCTCTTTCAATGCTAAATTTTATGCTAATTCGTTTGTCAAGGCGCTCTGTTTCTTCTCACACAGCTTAAAGGTCGCGGTCTGAGCTTGGCTGTGTTCACTCCAGCGCTTTCCTCCAGACAGTCTCGTCCCTTCACCTGATGAAGGCCGCTTGTGTTGTGGCCGAAACGTCGTGAGAATTTTATTGTGTTATTTTATTTGATCAATGTATTATTTTATTCTCATTCTACGCTACTTTACCGAAAGAACCAAAGAAGATGAATCCTTGCAGCCAAGATAGCTTTAAATCGAAATTTAACAGAATGGTATTGAACCTTTTTCTTTACAGGGTGGCCCTGGGGCTTGCCACGTGGCAGGTGTCGTCCATTGTCCATACCAGACCCCTCCAGCTCTCTCACCCTGGGTCAGCTGCCCCTTCCATGTCCTGGAAACCATGGCAAGGTCATCCTATGAGGACTGCCTGGATGAAAACCAGCATGGAAGGGGCCCAGGGTGGGACCGGCTATGCTTTTGGGCTAGTCCCGTTTGTGTGTGGTGTGCGGTGTCTTCGTAGCAATCGTTCTCCACTGTAGTCCTGGCATCTGCTGCTCAGCTTCATTCCACAGCTGTGGTTCCAGTGGCGCGGTCTCTCCGGGGACCCATGTGGTGTGTGTGTGGTTGTGACATGTATCACGGGGTGGGTGGATAGTATCGTGATAGTGGTCATGGTAGGCACCGATCCACGACCTCCATCACCCCTACTGAGTGGTGGACATGCCACCACAAAGCAGCATGCGGCGGAGGAGTGAGGTGACCGCTCTCGCCTCACGAGCGAGGCCCTCTCGCTTCCTCTTCATTCCCTGCATCACCACCTCCATCTCCTCCTTTGTCTCATCCTCCTCCACCTCCTCTTAATCCTCCACCACCATCTTCTCCCCCTCTTCTGTTTTCTCCATTCTCTCTTCATGCTCCTCAACCTCCGAGGTGGCGTCGGTGGCATCGGTGGTGGCAGCGGAGGTGCTGGAGGTGATGGCCGTGGTGGCGGTGGCAATGGTGGTGATGGTGGCAGCGGAGGTGGCGGTGGCGGCAGCGGTAATGGCGGTGGCGCCAGCGGTGGTGGGGCGGAGGTGGCAGCGTTGGTGGTGGTGATGGTAGTAGTCCTGGCGAGGCACCGCTCTTCCTCCATGAGGCGCTTCTCCTCCTCGACGCTCTTCACGTTGGCGAGACACTTCTCCTCCACCAGACGCTTCTCTTCCGTGAAGCACTTCACTTTAACGAGGCGCTTCTTGAGGAAATAGTCTCTGAAGCAGTTCTCCTCTGTGCGGCGCTTCACCCTGGCAAGGCGCTGCACCTCAAAGAGGTGCTCCTCTACCATGTGGCGTTTCTCTGTCGCATGGTCCTTCTCCTCCTGGAGATGCTTCACCCCGCTGAGATCCTTCAACTCCCCAATTATCCTCTGTTCAAGCAAAGATAATCACATGAATATACAGACATGCAAGCAGAAATTCATTTAAGTTTTTCAGATTCATTTATTTGGTATAACCCTGTGAGCTATGTTGCTCTTGACTCGGGTGCAACCGCAACAAACAAAAACATGATCAAGGAATATCTTAAAGCGACTACACGCAACAGAAAAATCCAGGAAAAGACAGCAAAGTCTTCCAGAAAAGCACCGTATATCAACACTGTGTGCAAAAATCCCGGTGGGATGCAAGTCGAATAATAACAATCATAAGACAATTTAGATTAAAGTTATCAGGCTAACTCTGTACTACAAAAAACAAACATGGCTAAACCAAAACGTTTTCAAAATCACCAAAATAAAGCTATAAAAACAATGTAACAGTGATCATAGGAACTGTGATTCAAATTTAACAATTAACGATATATACATAACATGTACGACCAAACTTTGCAGCCATAGCTGGCTGTATGAGTCACTCCATAAAAGCAGGATTATGAGTCGCAGTATGTAAAAAAATATTCAATACACCTTTAAAGATCAGGACACTATTCAAGTGTACATCTATGGTACAATTTATTGAAAATAAGTTTTGGGAACAGAAACTTATTTCTTTTAAACAACAGACAAATATTAACAAGCACTGTTTATTACATTAACTTTGTTTAACTTTTTTGGTCCCAGTTGAGACATTCAGAACTATGACAAAACAAATAATTGTGCTCTGATCTAATGTGCAATCTGTGGCATATGAATTTGTTAAGGTGATGTTGTCCGGTCCTGTACATATCAAGTACAGTGAGGGAAAAAAATATTTGATCCCCTGCTGATTTTGTGCATTTGCCCACTGACAAAGAAATGAACAGAATATAATTTTAATGGTAGGTTTATTTGAACAGTGAGAGGCAGAATAACAACAAAAACATCCAGAAAAACATGTCAAAAATGTTATAATTTGATTTCCATTATCCTCCTAGCGAGGCCACGCTAGGAGGATAAAAGGGGACCCCGGGCAAAGGTTTGGGGCTGTTGCTTGGAGTGGAATCTCGTCGGACTGCTGGAGTCATCGTCACCATCTGCATTTTCTCGGCGGTGTCAGACAGGCAGTCTGTTAGCTCTCTTGACTGAAAGTGTAGTGACCCCTTGTACCCTGTGAAGGCTATAATAAATAGAGTACCTCCTGCTCCTCGTGTCTCTGCGTGTATCGCTAGACGTGGATCATAACGACAGTAGATGTACACTCACTCTGAGTTTTTACTCAATGACGTTAAACTTCACATCTACCCTACCTCCATGCTACATGCCGACAACCCACTGCTTTGGTAACCAAACTGCAACGTATTTTATTAGTAAACCTGCATTTTCTAATTTTACCCAAATCTTAACCTCGGTTGGATGTTGCCATCCTGCCGTGGAAACAACGAATCATTCGTGTCTCGAGCAGAAGATTGCAAGCCTTGTGTTAGAGAATGGCCCACTGAAGCTGTAATCACGGAGCTACTTCTGAGTACATTTCAAGTGCCCTCTCATCCACGTAATAAAGAGCAGGATCCTCCCTCCTGTAACGTTGGTCGTAACAATGTTCTTACTTCTTTGTGCTGTCAAGGACAACCGGGCTCACCTTGGTCTGTCTCACTGTCACACTCACCTCTATTCGTACACTCACTCATCTGGGTCTGTCTCACTGTCATACTCACCTCATCCACACGCACTGACGTAGGTCTGTCTCACTGTCACACTCACATCACTAGTCACACTCACCCACCTGGGTCTGTCTCACTGTTACACTCACCTCTCTACCACACTCACCTGGGTTTGTCTTACTTTAACACCACATTCCACAGACACTTACATTGGTCTGTCTCAATGTCACACTCACCTCTACCCACACACACTCACCAGAGTCTGTTTCACTCTCTCACTCATTTGTCTTCCTACACTCACTCACTTGGGTCTGTCTTACTGTCACACTCACCACTCTACCCACACTAACCTGGGTCTCACTGTCTCACCTCTCTTCAAAAACACTGAATTCCTGCTGAACAACACGCGGTTCAACCCACAAGCACTTGGGAGAGCTACAGGGCTCACATGCCATGTCCTTCACAGTCCTGTAATTCGTTTTATTATTATTGCTGCCATAATTGAGTTTGGCAAAAGCCTGTGCGAGACTTTGAACAATGTGCACACAGGACCGTCCATAAGGGTGCTAGGCCAGGGGAAAATCCCAGCATGTGGGCCTCCGACGCGTTCAAATTCCACCGCAAGTATTACATCTGACACCCCCGTGACATTGAAGCGCAGGGCCCCCCCAATGCCCGCGGACCTGGGCGGTCGCTCCGATTCTCCGTATCCAAGGGGCGATTCTATGTGCACAATGCAGACCTTCTTGTAAAAACATGGTTTTACGAGGGCCTCCTCACGCAAATTAAGTAGAGAACCACATTACTGTCATGTGATGGTTTATGTTTCGCAGTCATTGACGACCAGGCTGAGATCATGAACTCGCTAGACTTGACAACCCACTTTGATCACAGGCGGGTGCCTGGATTCAGACCCAGTTACTCCGTGGTCCCACTTCAGTGCTCTGACCTCTCGGTCACTGGGCCGCCTCTAAACACCCCCCATGTTAAATACATAAGTAGCAAACCTGTATCGTGAGCAGCAGCATTCTTTGAATACTCTGCCAAAACAATTTGAATTGTGGAGTGTTGACCCAATTTCGCAATTGCTTTATCATACCTCTGGTTGCAGGAATAATTTCTACAAGACCGAGTTCTATAGAGCCCCTTTACACGATGTTTTGTTCTACTCTTACACACTGAGCAGATATTTTAGAAGATGGAGTACCCACACTTTAACACACCACATGCACCTTGCTGCTCGATTGTGGCTTACCCATTTCTACTGATTGGTGGACAGAGGCAGGGGGGGTTAAGAAACTCAAACGTTTGTTTCAACTGCTGTTACAGAAGGGGAACAGATGGGCAGTGGAGCAGGGAGGTAGAGGGGCAGTGGAGTAGAAGGGCAGTGGAGCATTGGAGTAGTTGAGCAGTAGGGCAATTGAGCAGATGGGCAGTGGGACAGCGGAGCAGAAGAGCAGTGGGCCAAATGGGTAGTAGGGCAGTGGAGTAGTGGAGCAAAGGGACAGTTGGGCAGAGGGGCAATGGATCAATTGAGCAGTGGGACAGTGGGACAGTGGGGCAGTGGAGCAGTGGATCAGTGGGGCAGTGGAGTAGAGTGGCAGTGTTGTGAAGGAGGCGAATCACCTGAATATCTTTTCCCACCGACATTTGTATGTGCTCTAAAGAAGGACCATCTCTCAAAACGGCGATCATTCTATATTTGTCCTTGTACCTCCACACACAGCTGGAAAACCGCACACCTGAGCCAAGGCACATTTAACCAACTCAGGCAGCACTTGCAAGCAATTCAAATATATTTTTTGTCATCATGGGTTTATTTCAAAGAGTTTATAGTACCAATAAGAACAATGGTATTTAACCGTATTATTTGCAGGGTGGCCCTGGGGCTTGCCATGTGGCAGGTGTCGTCCATTGGCCGATCCAGACCCCTCCAGCTCTCTCACCCTGGCTTTTCTGCCCCTTCCATGTCCTGGAAACCATAGCAAGGTCATCCCATGAGGACTGCCTGGATAAAAACCAGCATGGAAGGGGCCCAGAGTGGGGCCGGCTATGCTTTTGGGCTAGTCCCGTGTGTGTGTGGTGTGCGTGGTGTCTTGGTAGCAATCGTTCTCCACTTCAACAGCTGTGGTCCCACTGGCAACGTTTCTCTGGGGAACCGTGTGGTAAGTGTGTTTCATGTATCACGGGGTGGGTGGGTGTGGCATGTATCACAGGGTGGGTGGGTAGTATGGTGATAGTGGTCATGGTTGGCACCAATCCACGACCACCACCATCACCCCTACTGAGTGGTTGACATGCTACCACAAAGCAGCACGCGGCGGAGGAGTGAGGTGATCGCTCTTGCAACGCGAGCGAGGCCCCCTCGCTTCCTCTTCTTTCCCTGCATCACCACCTCCACCACCTGCACCTCTTCCATCTCCTGCTCCTTTGTCTCGTCCTCCATTTCATCTTCATCCTCCACCACCATCGTATCCCCCTTCTCTGTTTTCTCAATTCTCTCCTCATCCTCCTCAACCTCCTCGTCCTCGGAGGTGGCAGAAGTGGTGGCAGTGGTGTCGGTGGTGGTGGTGTTGGCTGAGGTGGCAGTGCTGGTGATGTCAGTGGCGGTGGTGGTGGTGGTGGCGGTAGTGGTGGTGTTGGTTGCGTTGGTAGCGGCAGAGGTGGTGGTTGCCATGGTGGTGGCAGTGGTGGTGGCGTTAGCGGCAGGGCGGTCGGTGGTGATGATGGCGGTGGACGTGGTGGAGTTGGTGGAGGTGGTTGCGGTAGCGTCAAAGGTGTCGGTGGTGGCGGTGGCAGCAGTGGTGGTGGCGCTGGCAGTGGAGTAAGTTGTGGTGGTGGCAGAGGTGGTGGTTGCCGCGGTGGTGGCGGTGACGGTGACGGTGGCGGTGGTGGCAGTCGTGTCAGTGGTGGCAGTGATGGCGGGGGTGGCAGCGGTGGTGGTGGTTGCAGCGTTGCTGGCAGTGGTGGTGATGGCAGCGGTCCTGACGGGGCACTGCTCCTCCTCAAGGTACTTCTCATCCTCCTCCAGACGCTTCTCCTCAAGATGCTTCATCTCACGAAGTCGCTTCTCCTCCGCGAAGCACTGCACTATAACGAGTCGCTTCTTGAGGAGATGGTCTCTGAAGCAATGCTCCACTGTGCGGCACTTTTCCCTGGCCAGGCGCTGCACCTCAAAGAGGCGCTCCTCTACCAGGAGGCGTTTCAGCGTCCCAAGGTCCTTCTCCTGAAGACGCTTCACCCCGCTGAAGTCTTTTAACTCCCCAATTATCCTCTGTTCAAGCAAAGATCACCACATTAATATTCAGACATGCACATGCAAACAAAAATTAATACCCACATGCATGCAAACATAAACGTGCACATAAACCCAACACAAATGCATACTCACACATCTTTGTACAGATGCAGACATCCACGTTCACTCATTCAAACTCGCTTTTTACACTCGCATGAATATACACAGTCAAGAAAATTTCAAATCAAGATTGAATATATAAAATCACCTGATAACATAACACCTTATCCATCAATACTTTTATCACATTGTACGTGTAGCCCTAACCCTTAATAATCCCAACCCCTACATAATCAAAATACATGTTACATCCTCATATATCCTCACACACCCCATACATGCACTTAAGTCTGTGATCGACTGGGAATATTTCATAGCAATTGTTGGCAACAATCATCACTGGCAATAGTTTCCACAGAATGTTACATTATAAAGATCTCGTAGCCCATAATCTCGACAAATTTCACGCAGTGCCCATAGTGGGCAACTGGAATGGCTACTTCCAATCAACTGAACTAGCAGACGTAATTAATGTGACTGATTTATATCATTTCGTCCTCAATGGTAATAAATGACCAATGCATGAGTGGGATGGTGGAGAGATTGGCTGATGGTGTCTGGAGCTGGTTTTGATATACAGAGAGGTGAAGCAGAGGAATGTTCCAGAGAGATGGTGTCTTGTGATGTTATAGATTCATGATAAGGCTATATGATGGTCTATTTAATTGGTGGTGGTGTGGTGAGAAAGGTAATGTGGAGAGATGGTGTGCCAGTTTTGTAGATAATGTGTATTTGACCCCCACAGACCCCATACACACCTTTGGGGAGCGATGCTTGTAACCTTGGCCTGGGAAAGGGTCCACTTTATCCATAATGTCACCCCAGGTGGTCGACTGGCGCGACGATTCCCGGCCTGCGAAGAGCAGACAGGTAATTCAAAGGACGAGTAATGAATTAGAGAACGAAGAACATGGAGTTTCACAGAACGAATTTTAAGATCCCTGTAATTAGCTCTTTCCACACAACAGGAGCTGCTATTGAGAAATATTCATCACATGGCAGTAAAACTTTACAAGCCATGTTTTTGTGGGCATGCTGAGACCATTAATTCCATAAGCTTGAGACCCCAGTTTAAACAAAAATGGCTGAAATTCAGATATAAACCCATCGTTTCTGGAACACTCGATCATTACGTCTTCCCATCACAACCAAGCCATGTCTTCTCAAAGTAATTGATAAAGGAGCCTCCTTCTCTGTATATAAGCCACGTGATGCAGGTATCTGGGACTTACCCTCATAGTCATCCACAATCTCAGCCCACTTGATATGGCTATCCATGTTGTTGGGAAAGAGTAGATTCTGCGTGAAGTTGGATGGCCTGTGGAGTTTGGAACAACGCTAAGATTTAACAACAATTTGAATCACTCATCCTCTAAAATATTACATATTTGGCCACTCACTGTACCAATCCCATCACTTCCATGCCTGTTGCTTTCAAGCCAACGCCCGCACTTGTTTGCCACTCATACGTGCTTCTGATCACTCACTCATCGATCCACACAAACATGTTTATTCCACCAGCCTATTACATTAAACATAATCGCCAAACTTAATGATATTTAATCCACACATGCATGTTAATGTACAGCCCATTTGCATTAATCGAATTCTTGATAAACACCCCCCCCCCCCCCCATGCCTTGTAGGTCATGAGGGTCATATGACCTTACTTAAATTATTTGTTATAAACCGAGCATGACGTCGTGGGTCACGTGATGTCAGAGACACCACCCATGTGGCTGTGACATCACAGATTAGAGACAACTATGGCAGCAGCTGGGGTCTGAACAAGAAGGCAGACTCCTCCCCAATGTTGAATAACATTCAATACATAAAATGTAGGGCACAATTGTGCCAGCAATCAGAAAACAATAATTGTAGACATGTTATTCATACTCTGAGATTTAAACAAGTTAGTTATTAATTTTAAAATGCTGACTCGCTTATGTCTAAACAGTGACAGTAAAAGCAACATATCAGGGCATGCCAAGTAACCTATCTAGCAGTCCTAATTTGATTGCAGAAAATAAAAATACCAACATATCAACAATAATGAGGCTTTAATTTGCGGTCAAAATGTAAAATAAAGATAAACAACACTCATAGTCAACAGGGACGCTCACCTCGTTGAGGATTCGCTCTCCAACGTCGTCTGCAGCTGCTCCCTCGTGCGCATTCCTCTCGACTGGCGGTGGAGGCGTGGCTATGACGTACCAGAAATGACGTCACTTCCGCGAGGCTCCGCCCCCACGCGCACAGCTGCCGCACCACGTGGTGCAGTGCGGGTGGTGGCCGTGGGTGGTGATGATGATGGGTGATGATGATGGGTGGTGGTGGTTGATGATGGTGGGTGGTGATGATGGTTATAGATGACGATGGGTGGTGATTATGATGGGTGCTGATGGCTGTTGATGATGATGGTTGATGGGTGATGATGTGTGTTGATGATGGTCGGTGGTGGTGGTGTTGATAGGTGGTTGATGATGATCGGTGGTGATGATTGTGATAGATGGTGATAATGATGGTTGGTGATGATGGTGGGTGTTCATGCTGATAATTGGTGTTAATGATGTAAGGTGGTGATCACGATGGGTGGTGATTATGATGGGTGATGATGCTGATTTGTGGTGAGGATAATGATGGGTGATGGTGATGTTGGGTGGTTGGTGGCAATGATGATGATGGTGGTCCGTGATAATGGGTGGTGGTGATGATTAGTCATGGTGATGATCATGGTTTATGGGTGGTGGTTATGATAGGTAAAAGTGATGATGGGTGGTGCTGATGATTGGTCATGGTGATAATGATGGTTGATTGGTGGTGGTTTTGATAGTTGGAAGTGATGAAGGGTGGTAGTGATGAAGGGTGGTGATCATGATGGGTGGTGATGATGGGTGATGATGATGATTGGTGGTGATTGGTGGTGATTGGAGATTGGTGGTGATTGGAGATTGGTGGTGATTGGAGATTGGTGGTGATTAGTGGTGATTGGTGATTGTTGTGATTGGTGGTGATTGGTGATGATTGGTGATTGGTGGTGATTTGTGATTGGTGGTGATTGGTGATTGGTGGTGAAAGGTGATTGGAGATTGGTGGTTATGGATGGTGTTTGGTGGTGATTGATGGTGATTGGTGATTCATGGTGATTGGTGGTGATTGATGGTGATTGGTGATTCATGATGAGTGGTGGTGATTGGTGATTGTTTTTGATTGGTGATTCGTGGTGAATGTTTGTTATTGGTGTTTGGAGATTGGTGTTGTTTGGTGGTGATTGGTGATTAACAGTGATTGGTGGTGATTGGTGTTTGGCGGTTGGTGGTTATTGGTTGTGATTGGTGATTAACGGTGATTGGTAATTTGTGGTATTTAGCGATTAGTGGTGATTGGTGGTTCTTGGGTGGCGGTTGTGGTTGCTTGGGGGTGGTGGTGGGTGGTGGTGGTTGGAGGGTGGTGGTGGGTGGGTGGTTGTGGGTGAGTGGTTGTGGGTGGTGGTGGTGGTTGGTGGTGGTGGTTGGTGATATTGGGTGATTGATCATGATGGGTGGTGGTGATGATGGGTCTGTGGTGGTGGTGATGATAGGTGATGGGTGGTTGTGATGAAGGATGCTGGTCATGATGGGTGGTGATGTGTGACGATGATGTTGGGTGGCGATGATGATGGATGATGATGATGGATGATGATTATGTGATGATGAGGGTAGGTGGTGGTTGTGGTTGGTGGTGGTTGTAGTTGCTGGTGGTTGTGGTTGGATGAGTTGGTCGTTGGTTGTGGATGGTGGTGGTTGGTGGTGATTGGTTGTGGGTGGTGGGTGGGGGTGGGTGGTGGTGGGGATGGGTGGTGGTGGGTGGTGGTGGGTGGTGGTGGTTGGTGGGTGGGGATGGGTGGTGGTGGGTGGTGGTGGTTGGTGGGTGGTGGTGGTGGTAGTGTTTGGTGGGTGGTGGTGGTTGGTGGTAGGTGGTAGTTGGTGGGTGTTTGTGGGTAGTGGTGGTTATGGTGGTTGGTGGGTGGTGGTTTGTGGGTGGTGGTTTGTGGGTGGTGTTGGTGGATGGTAGTGGTTGGTGGGTGGTGGTGGTGGGTGGTGGTGGTTGGTGGTAGGTGGTAGTTGGTGGGTGTTTGTGGGTAGTGGTGGTTATGGTGGTTGGTGGGTGGTGGTTTGTGGGTGGTGGTTTGTGGGTGGTGTTGGTGGATGGTAGTGGTTGGTGGGTGGTGGTGGTGGGTGGTGGTGGTTGGTGGTAGGTGGTAGTTGGTGGGTGTTTGTGGGTAGTGGTGGTTATGGTGGTTGGTGGGTGGTGGTTTGTGGGTGGTGGTTTGTGGGTGGTGGTTGGTGGATGGTAGTGGTTGGTGGGTGGTGGTGGTGGTTGGTGGGTGAGGGAGGTGGTTGGAGGGTGGTGGTGGTGGTTTGTGGGTGGTGGTTGGTGGATGGTAGTGGTTGGTGGGTGGTTGTGGTGGTTGGTGGGTGGTGGAGGTGGTAGTGGGTGGTGGTGGGTGGTTGGTGGATGTGGGTGGTTGGTGGTTTGGTGGTGGTGGGCGGTGGGTGGTTGGTGGAGATCGGTGGTGGGTGATGGTGGGTGATGGTGGGTGGTGGGTGGTGATGCGTGGTGGTGGGTGGTGCTGGGTGGTGCGTGGTGCTAGGTGGTGGTGGATGGTGGTGGGTAGTGGTGGGTGGTGGGTGGTCGTGGGTGGTGGTTAGTGGTGGTGGGTGGTGGGTGGCGGGTGGTGGTGGAGGTGCGTGGTTGGTAGTGGGTTGTCGTGGCTCGTGGTTGGTGGTGGGTGGTGGTGGGTGGTGGCTAGTGGTTGGTGGGTAGTGGGTGGTGGTGGTGGTTGGTGGTGAGTGGTGGATGGTGGAGGTGAGTGGTGGTGGGTGGTGTTGGGTGGTGGTGGGTGGTTGGTGATGATGATTTATAATTGGTGCTGTTGATGATAATGATGATTGGTGCTGGTGATGATGATTGCTGCTGGTGATGATGATGATTGGTGCTGGTGCTGGTCATAACGCTGATTCGTGCTGGTGATAATGATGATGATTGGTGCTGGTGATGACGACTGATGATTGGTGATGACAATGATGATTATTGGTGATGCTGGTGATGATGATTGGTGCTGGTGATGATGATTGGTAATGAAGATGATGATTGTTGCTGGTGATGCTGATTGGTGCTGGTGATGAGCATGATGATGAGTGCTGGTGCTGGTTATGATGATGATGATGATTCGTGCTGGTGAAGATGATCATGATTGGTGCTGGTGATGATGATTATTTGTGCTGGTCATGATGATGATGGTTCGTGCTGGTCATGGTGATGATGATGATTGGTCCTGGTGCTGGGGATGATGATGATGATTGGTGCTGGCCATGATGATGATTATTGGTGCTGGTTATGATGATAATGGTTCGTGCTGGTGCTGGTGATGATTATTGGTGCTGGTGATAATGAAAGGTTGGGTTCATAATTGCCCGGTAGAATGAGTATATAATGGCCAGGTAGGGTGGGGTCACTCACCAACTCATCCACTCATCTTGTGTGTGGTGATCCACCAACCCCCGCCTAGATTTCAGGCGCCTTCCCAAAACCGCAATTCAATCACTCACGCACCCACTTCTTTACTCACCCACCCCCTCATTCACTCACCCACGCACTCATTCACTCGCCCATGCACTCATCAACGTACACACCCACTCATTCACTCACCCATACACTCATCAACTTACAGACCCACTCATTCACTCGCCCACGAACTCATTCACTCACTCACCCACTCATTAACTCACCCACCCACTCATTCACTCACCCACCCACTCACTCATTCACTCACCCATACACTCATCAACTTATCCACCTACTATTTCACTCACCCACTACTCATCCACTCACTCACCAACTCGTTCACTCACCCATTAATCATTAACTCACCCACCCACTCATTCACCCCCCCCCCCACTCATTCGCTCACCCACCCACCCACACATTCACTCACCCAACTATTCATTCACTCACCTACCCACTCATTCACTAACTCAACCACTCACCCACCCACTCATTCACTCACCCACCCACTCACTTATTCACCAACCCATCCACTCATTCACACAACTGCCCTTCTGTTCACTAACCCACCCTATCCACTCATTCACTCACCCACCCATTCACTCACCCACCCTTTCACTCACACACCCATCTACTCATTCACCATCACATCTACTCATTAACTCAACCACCCACCCATTCACTCACCCAACCACTCATCCACTCACTCATTCACCCACCCACTCATTCCTCGACATCAGGAGGAAACAAGGAGGTGGAAAGGTGCTGATGCAGGCCGTTTTAAAAGTCTTTGATGACCGCTTTTGTTGCAATCGAAACGTCGTAGTTTTTTGTTATTTTTTGCTACTTTCTCTGAACCTATCTACGTGGTGACTTTACCGAAAGACCCAAGAATACAAATACAACTTATTGGGTAGTCAGAATTCATCAGCACCAACCTGTATGTTGAACCTCTTTCGCACCGTACGTAGCCAACCGTGCAAATCTGTAGGTCTCTCTGGGTGTCTATAATGAGTGACCCATTGTTACTTAAAACAATTTTGGCAATGAAGTGATACGTGATATAATTGAATAGATTTTAAGCACTACAATTTTGAAAAAAAAAATATTGAATAAATTAAAAATAAAGAATAAAAGTAAGTACATGGTAATAAAAGCAACAGTTAAAATGTGTTGGATTTAGTAATAGCATGCCAAATGATGAGTTATTTAGCCTGAAAAATAGTGCAAATACAAATAGATTTTACAAGGAAAAGTGATTTATATTTACTAAATGTCTGAGCAATGGTAATTTAGATTTACTAAATATTTGGAGGAATCTGATTAATATTTATTAATGATCTGGCTGAAATTGATTTACATGTACTAATTGCCTGGGTGAAATTGATATAAGCTTACTAAATATCTGGTTCAATGATTTGGATTTACTAAATAAAATACTTATATTGAATGTCTGTTGCCATAACATTTATATTTCTAATCCACCCAATAGCATGCCTTCATGGTGCCACAATTCACTTACGTTAAGTCAACCGAGCACCATCAAAAAGATAAGAACTATGAAAAGGAACAGCAGATTGACATGTATTTGTGCAATTTTGTCTCAACATGTTTATCCAACATATTACAAGTACAAAAGAAAGAGTGGCTATGAAAAAACAAAGACAGAAACCATGTATCTGTACAATAGGGATACAATACCTGAAGTCTATTAATAATTTGTGGGCATTACAGGCACAGATTCCTTTTTTGGATGTGATTCAAGGTTTTAGTCTTGTTAGTGCATTTAAATTACGACAATTAAAAAAAAATATGTAAAGATACTTTCATAATATTTCTTTCTTATGTGCGCAAATTGAAATCCTAAGGGCCAATATGTTTATAAAACAGCTAAAAGAGATTAAAACATCACGTGAATTGATCCACAATCCAGGTGGACCTATCTTTTTTAACATGCACAATTACAAGCATGGCTTCCTAACAAGTAAACTAGCACAACCTTCAGATGTTCCATGCATCTTACATCTATTCCTTTCGAAACGTCGTGAGAATTTTTATTGTTTTATATATATTTATTATTTTATTGTTTCCCTTCAACGTGACTTTACCGAAAGAGCTAAGAATATGAATTACTGCAGTCACGAAAGCTTTAAATGAAAATTTTACCGCCTCTACGGGGAGGGTTTCCACGTCACTTTAAGATCCTTCAACAAACTCCGGGATAAGAAGGCTCAGCTGATCGAGTCTCTCACCTTTCTGAAGAGATGCCGCGACTCTGGGGTAATTCCAATCGCATTTACACTGACCTCTGCTGCTGTAACTTCTTCTAATGCGAAACGAATTCTTTTCAAAACTAGCTTAGCTCTTATCTCAGAGAAAATCAGACTTATACGCACCGAACTAGATCAGTTAGACAAGACACTCTACAAATCACACTTATCATTGACGGCAACAATGTCCAGGTGACCGTCCCTCCCGCCTCTACATGGTGTGTGCGTGCATTCGTGCGAGGGGGGCGCCGCGTCGGCGCCGTCACTCCCAAGTGGCGGCGTCACGGCGGTGGGCACGGCCCCGACGGAGAGGCTCCGCTGCGGCAGCACCACAACTGTGTAGAGACTAAACAGCGGACGTCTGCGAGAGCACCGGCCTCGGGAGAGTGGCGGGAAATCCGAGGCACCGGTGGCGGCGTCACGGCGGTGGGTATGGCCCCGACGGAGTGGCTCAGCTGTGGCAGCACCACACAGCCCCCCGAGGTGTCAGTCCTCGTCCCGGGTTGACTGGAGCACCTCGCCTGGGTTGCCCCTACAAGGTAGCGCCGCGGGGTCCGCGGGACTCGTCCGGCTCTCGTGGCTGGCCTTGGCGGTGGTGGCTCCACCTCTCGGGGTTCCGGCGGCGGTCTCCTCCTCCACTCCAGTGGTTCTCACCGGTCCTGGGTACGTGCGAGCTGGAAGACAAACTCGGTAGCGGTAGGGTGCAGGGGCCATCGTACCCGTCTCTCCTGGCTCGGGTCGGGACCCCCTGGGGCCCGGGGCTCCGTGGGGCCCATACACTGTGCAAGGCCCCCGGGTATGGGGGGGGGGGGGTGTGGGGACCCCGGGGTATCGGGGTCCTCGAACGGCGGGGTTCTCCCTCGCTGGGGCCACCCTCCATGGTTTTATTCGCCGGACATTGACCACCATCTCCCGGCCTCTCTCCCCCCCTTGAATCAGTACCGTCCAGGGGGAGATCTGTCGCCCCACGGTCCAGGGTCCCCGCCAGTAGGTGGTTAGCTTCCCCATCTGTCCGGCCCCGACGCGAGGGGTGTGCAGCCACACCTTGGAGCCCGCCGACTAGAAGGGGGCTCCATCCGGGGTCGGGCGCCCTGCTCCTGCCGCTGGTGTGCGGCCTCGCCTTGCAGGTAGGCCCGGACCCTAGCTCCGCATAGGGTCGAACTCACTACCCTGGTCAGTAATGACTCGTTCGGGGATCCCGTGCTTAAGTACGTAGTGTTCCACGAATGTTCGGGCCACTATGAGGGTTGTCTTATCGGGGATGGCCACCGCTATGGGATAGCGTGTGAAGTACAACACCGCTACAAGAATATATCGGTTGCCCCGGTGGGATCGCGGGAATGGCCCCTGCAGGTCGATCCCAACCAGCTGATTCGTCCGACTGACGCGGAACGGTCTCAGGGGGACCTGGTATCGCGCTGGTTTGGGCCCGCATTACTGACACGCGCGGCAGCCCTGCACCCAGGCGGCCACGTCTTGTGCTAACTTGGGCCAGAGATATTGGCGATGCAGGGTCTCCCCGTCGTGGCCCCCGAGCAGGTGGTCATGCACTAGTCTTTTCAGCTGGGGTCGCACCTGGGCGGGAACACAGATGCACCCACGCTGGCCGGCTTCGGTGAGCTCCCGTACCACCCCGTTCTGCATGCACAACCGGGCGTACAAACCAGGCCAGGGTCCTGGTAGGGTGTCCCTCTTCTCCCGTAGGGCCGCTTCCACCGCCGCCAGATCTGGATCCTCGCAGCTGGGTCCGTCTCAGCTACTCGTCGTCCAGGCCTGGGAAGGCGCAGCCGATGTTCTCCTGGATCCGATTGGGTGGGGTTAAGCGACCCGTTGGGCCCCGGGGCGTGGGCTCCGCGTCCGCCGGGTGGTCCCCCGGTTCCCTGGTTCCCCCTGCCGGGGTTTCTGTGGCACATATTGCACTCTCCCCCGCGAGGGGGGGTTTTAGTTTCGGCGCGCCCTCGGTGGTCCGCTGTTTGCTGGCAGCGTCCCCCCGTGAAGCACGGGCAGACTTCCTCCGCCCTTGTCTCGGCGCACACCGCGGGTCGCCTCGACAAGGGCGTCCGCGTTTGCATGTGTACGCCCAGCTCTGTACTCGATTTGCAATTTGTACTCATGCAACTCCGCTAACCATCGGGCCATCTGCCCCCGTGGTTCCTTGAACGTAAGGAGGAAATGCAGGGCATGATGGTCGGTGCGCACCCGACATTTCCTGCCATACATATACGGTCGGAACTGTTTACACGCGAAGATCACGGCATACAGTTCTTGACGGGTCATGCAATAATTCAGCTCGGCCCCACTCAGGGTCCGACTGGCATATGCGATGACCCGCTCCGTCCCACCCTGCACCTGCGACAGCACCGCGCTCAGCCCACTGCTGCAGGCATCGGTGTCTAAAATAAAATTAGTGGTGAAATTGGGGAAAGCTAGAGTGGGGGTGTGGGCGAGGTGGTCTTTGAGGGTGGTGAAGGCCGTCTGGCAGGCCTCCGTCCACTGATAGGGGTTCTTAGGGGAGGTGAGTTGGGTGAGGGGGCATGCAATCTCGCTGAATCCCTTTACAGATCGACGATAATAGGTGGCGAGCCCCAAGAATGATCTCCGTCAGGTTCCTTGGCCGTGGCCATTCCACTACGGCGCGTACCTTCTCCGGATCGGTGCACACCCCGCCTCGCTGACTCGGTGTCCGAGGTATGCCACCTCGCACTGCGCAATGTAGCACTTACGCGGCTTGAGCTTGAGATGGGCTGCTCGAAATCGCTGGAACACCTCTCGCAGCCTGGACCAGTGTTCCGACAGATCTACTGAACACTGTCACCTCGTCCAGGTAAATCAGGCACTGTTCCCACTGCAAGCCCCGCATCACCAACTCCATCAATCGCTGGAACGTTGCGGGCGCGTTAGTGAGTCCGAACGGAAGCACTCGAAACTCGAACAGTCCAATTGGGGTGGTGAATGCGGTTTTTGGCCGATCCTCCTCTGCCATCTCCACCTGCCAGTACCCGGACCCCAGATCGAGGGTGGAAAAATACTGTGCTATTGCGAGGCTGTCAGAGGTGTCGTCGATGCACGGTATGGGGAAGGCGTCGCCGAGGGTGACTGCGTTCAACTTTCGGTAATCAACACAGAATCGGGTCGACCCATCCTTTTTCGTCACTAGCACTACCTGGGAAGACCAGGGGCTCGCCGAGGGCTGGATTATGTTATCACGTAGCATATCCGCGACTGCCTCTTTGATCTGGGTCCGATCAGGCGCGCCCACTCGGTATGCGGGGAGTTTGATGGGTCGGGCTGCACCTGTGTTAATTTGGTGCTTAACAAGGTCTGTCCGGCCCATATCTGAATCGTGCTCACTAAACACGTTGGCGTGCTCCTGCAACAATCCGCACAGTTGATCGGCCTCCCCCTTAGGTAAATCTGCCCAAGGCACATGTAACGCATCATGCAAGGGAACGATCTCGGCTCGGGGGGTCGGGCCGACTCGCCAGGCCAGATCCTGGTTGCCCTCGGGGCAGCCAGGGTCTTCCGCCCAGAGTGCAAACACCGAGTCGTTAGAATGGCGCGCGTGCAGGGGGTGTATGGTGGCTACCGTGGTGCGTTGTCGTAGAATTTCCGGGGTACTGTGTGGGTTAAACACCCGCATAAACAGTCGGCCCTCATCTGCGTTTACCAGTGTGGCTGACCCCACAACTCCGTACGGGTCCGCCAGCTCCGGGTGAGGAGTTAGCATTACCTCGCCCGATGGTCGGTGTGTGGGGTCGGCGGAGGGTGTTGCTACGGGCACCAGCATCTCGGCAAGCGGGCCGATGGTGACGGCCGACACCAGGGTGGCGGCCATGGGTGTGAAGTGAGGGCGATTCCGTTCTTGTCCCAGGAGCGGGATCCTCTCCCCGCTGTCCTCCACGGTGGCGCATCGCTGGCCTGGCTAGTCGTTGAGCCCCAGTTTCTCCAGGAGGTCCGTACCCGCAATACACTCATGGCACAACACACTCGAGACATAGAATTCCTGTGTATACACCTGGTGTCCGAGACGGACCTCGAGGGAGATCCTTCCCAGCAACCCCATCCCGGCTCTGCTCGCTGTGTGCCTGCAGGCGGCTCACGTCAACCCCGAGCACGCTGCAGTGTGTGGCGCTCACGAGTGAAGCCACTGCCCCCGTGTCGAGTAGGATCCAGGTGCGCTGCCCGTTCACCTGTCCTACCAGTGATGTGGCCCCCGTGATCGCCGCCACCAGCTCCCATAGCCAGTCACCTGTCCTCACCGCGTCCTTGGGTGTTGTGGTCGGAATCTGTGCGGGGGTCACTCGCTCACCATTATTACTATCGTTGTTTTGTTTTGGGACCTCGTCGATTGCACCCTTAGGTGGTCCACTCTCTAGGGGGCGTTGGCGTTTAACCCTGGCGCCTGTCTAGTGCGGGCGATTTGAGGACAGTCTCTCACGAGGTTCCCGCGGCGGTCGCACAGGTAACACGCTCGGGGAAGGGCGGTGGCCCCGTAGGAGCTTCCCCGCAAGCTCCCTCTTTCCCCTCCCGTACGCCGCTGCCCAGACTCTGCCTCTAGTCGGGCCACCCTCCCGGCTAGCCCCCCTACCGTGGAGCGCATTTCCCCCATTTCCGACTGAATGGTCTCCACTGTGGACTGTAGTTTGGTGATATGGCCACCAACTTGGGTCACCTGGCCGACTATATCACCCATGCCGGTCTGTAGCCCTGCTACCCATCCCGGGGTTGTCTCGCGGGCTACCGGGGGCTCCCTTTCCCGACCCCTTACCGTCGTGGCGAGCTCCTGTTCCTCCTCTTCCTACTCTAACGACAGGCTTGCGATGGTGCGCTCTCTTCCCAGCCCCCGGAGCTGCGCGCGTTCGCTGGAAATTCCTTCACATTTACGCGCGCGCTCGACAAGGGCGTTAAAGGGGAGACGTGTATAGCTCATGTCTGGCTGCCACCACGACGTGCGAGTCAAGTATCGCTGGATCTTCTCAGCGGCAAGCTCCTCAATCATCTCTGTCGTGTATCCCAGGTGTGCGATCTTTGTTAGCTCGCGCACATCCTCGGCATAATCACGCAGGTCCTCGCCGGGTTGGCGGTAGCGTGCCTCTAAGGCTGCTTTTGCCTACTCCTCATCACGCGTACCGAAACGCAGATCAAGTCGGCGCATCAGTTCCTCTAGCTGTGTCTGCGCGCTTGTGGGTAGGGCTTCCACAAAATTGGCTGCCCGCCCATCCAGGTTCATAATAAGTTGGCGTAACGCCTGCGCGTCCGTCCACCCATTAATCTCTTTAGCCCCTATGACGTTGCGGGCGAATGCCTTCCACCAAGGAGCCCCCCGGCTGGTAAATATATGCCATATTTTTGCGTGGGGTAACGCGGGGGTTCGTACCGCTTCTGACGCCAAACTGTGGGGGCTGCCGTCCCCCGCCATCACTGAATTGTCGGGGCCGTTGCCCCCTGACTCCCCCATTACATTTGTACTACTACCACCTGGCAGTTCTGTAGGGTTCGGGTTAGCGACCTCCAACTCCTCGCCCCCCGGGGCACCTGACTTTGTTACCGACCGCGTTGGCATGGCTCAATTAGTGGGCTTGTACGCTTTACTCTTGCGGCGCGCTACGCGGGTTCAGTGGCGGCGTGCTGCGGTGAGCGCGCTCGCGAAGCAAGACTCTGTCCCGTACGTAAAAAAATGGGTACGGCGCACTGATGCGTGACTCACGTACGTAAACAAATGGGTACGGTGCGCCGACGCATGATTTCAGTACGTAAACAAATGGGTACGGTATGCTGACACATGACTCCCTCACACACACGCTCTACGCGCCTAGGCAATAACAAACCCAACACCGATACCTGCCCAGCCCCATACACCAATCACACGCGAGGGAGTTGGGTTCGGGGGTGAGAGGGCAGGGGTGTCTGCCGTGCGCGCGCCGCTTATTGGAGGGAGTCACTCCGCTCTGATTTAAAAGGGCCGTTTAAACAGCCGCGCGTGTACGCGCACACCAGGCGCTTAGCTCTCTGCTTCGCTAGAAACAACCGCGCATGCACGCGACCGCAAGACACTCCCGTAAATAGTTGCCCAGGTATGCGAACGCTAAGCACTCCCGTAAACAGTCGCACAGGTACGCAAGCGCTAAGCACTCCCGTAAACAATCGCCCAGGTACGTGAACGCTAAGCGCTCCCGTAAACAGCCGCACGGGCACGCGAATGCTAAGCACTCCCGTAAACAGTCGCCCAGGTACGCGAACGATAAGCACTCCCGTAAACAGTAGCCCAGGCACGCGAACGCTAAGCACTCCCGTAAACAGTCGCCCAGGTACGCGAACGCTAAGCACTCCGGTAAACAGTCGCCCAGGTACGCAAACGCTAAGCACTCCCGTAAACAGTCGCCCAGGTACGCAAACGCTAAGCACTCCGGTAAACAGCCGCACGGGCACGCGAACGCTAAGCACTCCCGTAAACAGTCGCCCAGGTACGCAAACGCTAAGCACTCCGGTAAACAGCCGCACGGGCACGCGAATGCTAAGCACTCCGCCTTCCTCTTCACACTCACAAAGACCACACGACACAGTTTATCCCCCTACTAGCTATTTTATTCACTGCGAGTAACCCGCTAAACTACTCGTGATTGTGTGGGTCAGCAGACTTTAGCTTATCCCTCGGGGATCCTGGGCTGAACTTATCCTGCCTGCCTCTCCGCTTTCTTCCCTCTGATCAATTAGCCCGCACTCACCTTAGTCCCAATCTGATGCTGCAGAAGCTGTGGAACGGTGATGTTCCCGCACCCCGTGCCCCCCTGTCCAATCAGAGGTCTGGATTTTCCCGCCCTCAGATCACCGCTCTGGTGACGTCACCGCAGTGGTTTATTGGACGTCCGCTTTCCGTTCTTCCCGCTATCCGCCCACTGACTCGTGTTTGTGTGTGTGTGGTTCCACTCGCGGTGGCTAAACAGCCCCTGCCATGACCATGCCATTACAATCCCAGGTCACAGCACCGCGGTGCTCTTCAGCCTCGGGGGTAGGTCGCCCAATTTCCCGGCTGCAGGAAACCATGAAGCTTGATCTCATTAGGGGCTTCTGGATAAAAACCTGTTGGCCAGGTGACCTTCCCTCCCGGCTCTACGTGGGGTGTGTGTGCATTCATGTGATGGGCGCGCCACGTCGGCGCCGTCACTCCCCGGTGGCTGCGTCACGGCGGTGGGCACGGCCCCGATGGAGCGGCTCCGCTGCCGCGGCACCACAACCTCTGGGTCACTGAGCCGCTTCCAAACACCCCCCATGTCAAATACATAAGCAGGAACCTGTATCGTGAGCAGCAGCATTATTTGAATACTCTGCCAAAACAATTTGAATTGTGGAGTGGTGGCACAATTCCGCAATAGCTTTATCATATCTCTGGTGATAGGAAGAATTTCTACAAGACCGAGTTCTAGAGAACCCCTTTACGCGATGTTTTGGTCTACTCTTCCACACTGGGCGGATGTTTCAGTAGAGGAAGGAGTACCCACAATTTAACGCACCGCATCCACGGCCCCTCTCCTAAGTGGGCGTCCCCAGCCTGAATGCTCGCAGGAAGCCCTCCCAGCCTCCCTGCTCGACGAACCAGGCCCCGCACACGTTCACCAACAAGGCGGCCACCACGTCCGTCACGGCCGACTTCTCCGCGTCGCTCAGACGTACGCAGTCCACCAGCCTCTTCGCGAGGGAGGAGCGAGCAGAGCACCACCAGGACCACCACGCGGCCCCAGCTCGCAGAGCCATCGCGGATGACTTCCCAGGCCACGTCCATGAGCAGCCGGCGGTGCCCTCGGTGCTCCACCCACTCCGTGTGAGGAACAGGTCCCCCAGGCAGTTGACCACCTCCTGCACCAGCTGTGCTGGCTAAACCTTCTGCAGCTGCTGGACCTGCAGCTGCTCCTGCACCTGCAGCTACTCCGTCTGTGTCACCAGGTGAGCCATGTAGCCGACGATCAGATCCGCTGTCAAGATGGTCAGCAGCTGCAGCACCTCCTTTTCCTCCCCCTCATCTTCTTCCTCCTCCTGCCCGTGTCTCATTCCTCCTCCCCGTGTCCCACTCCCTCCCCCTGTCTCCCTCCACCTCCCTGTGTCTCCCTCCTACTGTAATGTTTTGCTTTTGCAAAACACGTACTAATTTGTCAGTTACTCCCGAGATATATGGTATTTTAATTGTTTTAACAATCTTATCGATTTCAGCATTGTTGCTTTGCCATCGTGATTTGGCATTCAATGCTCTGTTAATTTGAGCATTATTGTAGCCATTCTGTCGTAGTGCTTCTTTAACGTGTTTAATCTCTCTCACGAGACTTTCACCATCTGACACTGCTTTAGCCTGATATATCAGCGTCTTGATAAGAGAGGATGTCTGAGCTGGGTGATGATGTGATTCTGCATTCAAATAGCATCAGTGTGTGCGTTCGCTTTCTGTAAACGCTGTGTGCTATTTTACCATTTAGGCCATGTCCAAGCAAAATATCTAGGAACGGGAATGTGTTATTCACCTCCATTTCCATGGTGAACTGGATGGCCGGGTTTTGTGCATTGAGATGATTTAGAAAATCATTAAGTGTATCTTTACCATGTGGCCAGGCAACCAAAGTGTCATCCACATATCTAAACCAAAAACATGGTTTCAATGTGCTCGAGACAAGTGCTCTTGTTTCAGAGTTTTCCATGTGCATATTTGCTATAGCCGGAGATAAAGGAGAGCCCATTGCTGCTCCTTCCTTTTGTTTAAATAAATCACCTCCAAAAGAAGTAAGTGTTATTTAAACAATGATGAGCCAGTTTCAGAATATATTTTGGTAAACCTGTATTCTTTACTAGTGTATCAAGTAATTTAAGTGACTCGTTCACTGGAACCTTAGTGAATAGAGAAATCACATCAAAACTCACCAGAATATCATTAGGGTAAAGTTTAATATCTTTATTCACATTCACAAGATGTTCTGAATTTCTTATGTATGAAGATGTCCTCCCGATGTAGGGATGTAATTGTTTAGTTATATGTTTTGCTAATTTATATGTGGCAGAGCGAATTGTACTGACTATGGGTCGTAATGGGATGCCGATTTCATGAATCTTTGGTAGCCCATACAGTCTAGATGGTTTTGAGGCCCTTGGAATTATTCGGTATTGCTCATTCTTAGGGATTAATGAATTTGCAATTATTGCAGTAGTCTGACGTTCTAAAGTATTAATAGGATCTCGTTTAACTTTAATGTGGGTACTTTTCTCTAGTAAATCTTTAATTTTATTATCATAATTGGCTCGTGGCATCACCACAGTAGTGCGGCCTTCATCAGCTGCCAGGATTTTAAAATCTTTATTTAAATGAATCTCTCTTAAGGCTTTTGCTTCGTTCGAGCTAATATTTATTTTTGGTACTTTGCTATTTTCAATTATTTTTTCAACCTCGTGTCTAGTCATCTCTGCCTCATTATGTGGAAGGAGTCTAACTGCTGATTCTACCTCAGCAATTATCTCATCCACTGGAATTGTGCGTGGGGTAACGGCAAAGTTAAGGCCTTTAGAAAGGACAGAGATCATGTCACTGGTTAAAACAGTGTTAGTCAAGTTCATTACGGGTTTGTTTTTAAATTGTTCGTTTTTAGTGGGTATTTGTTTATTATGAAGTCTAGATAATTTATTCATTTGGCTAGTTTTGGTTAGATTAAACACATTATCAGCCGATTGTTGTGTTATGGTCTCGATTATATTCCAATAATGCATTGATCTACTTGCTTATATCTAAGTGCAACTGCCTTAGAGATTCTGAAATGTAAGATAATTCACTCCTGTTGTGCTGTATTCTCTCTATTAATAATCATTTGCTAGCTTTGTGTAGTATTTGGTTAGCTTTAGCAGACTTTGTGATGTGTTATTTTAACTGCGTTTGGTATTAACTTCGAATCTCTGCACCTTTTGAGGAACGTCAGTGAAGATATCAATTCCATCCGCTTGATGCGGAGCTTCTCCAACTTTCTGGTTTTAAGAAAAGTATCCTCCCCATAGAGGTTAGTCAGTTTAACACGTAGGCTTTCGCGACCAATATTATTCATAATAAACGTGTTTGTGTTAGATCGCGTTATTAATAAATGTGTCGTAACCCTCCACCACCCGACACGGCCAATCAGTAAAAAAGTGTCATGTTGACAAAAGACAAAATAGTTCACTACTTTAGCCCACTGGTGTGTTGAAGAGTGAATCCACAACATTTACAATTTTTTAGTATGACGTTTCGCTGGTAATTACATCCAGCATCATCGGGCAATTCGCCAGAATGGTGAAGCCCTCACTCACTCGCGGTCTTAAATAGAGCAGCAGGGTGACATCATTTAACTCATTCAGGTGCAGTGATTTGAGGCGGAGTGGGGGGTATTTTAATTATATAATAGATTAGTAATCAGTCAAATGTTATGATCAGTAATAAGTTGTAGATTAGTAATTAGGTGTAATGTGTATTATTGTAATTATATACTACGTTAGTAATCAGTTAATTAGTATGTTTCCCCACAACGAGGGTATACAGCTGCTCTGACATGGGACGACCCTGTCGTACACCTTTTCTGAAGCTGACAGGGGCAGTGAGCGTACCGTTGACTTTGATTAGACACTGGACTTCAGTGTAGAGCAGGCGGTTCAGTCCCAGGAAGCTGGTCCCAAAACCAAACGCCCTCGGTGGTCCCATTAGGTACCCGTGGTCAAACGCCTTCTCTTGGTCGAGGGAGAGAAGCGCGAGTGGGAGCCCCCTTTCTCTCGAAGAGGGTGCTGAGGTCTCTGACGAGGAAGACGCCATCATGAATTGTTCTCACTGGGACCGTGTGGGCCTGGTCACTGCCCACCACCTGAGCCAATACAGTCTTCATCTTGGAGAATAGCGCTTTGGCCAGAATTCTTCTCTCCTTATAAACGTCTATGCCTGCCCAAGATGAAATCTGGAGAGACCTACCGCGCAGTCAGGGCCGCAGTCGCGACAGCAGCTCCCTGCGTCCCGGGAGCCGGTGCGGGTTGCCGGACCGCGTCACCGGCGCCGTTCGGAGCGCCGCGGGCGCTGTGTCGGGCGGAGTGGCGCAGCGCGTGCCCGTGGTGCCGTCGCCGGGCATTGCGCGCAAGCAGCATCACGTGTCGTGCAGTCAGGGCGGCATGGGTCGGTGGGTGGGTGTGTGGGTCGGTTTGGGTGGGTGGGTCGGTTTGGGTGGGTGGGTCGGTTTGGGTCAGTGGGTGGATGGGTGGGTCGGTGTGGGTGGGTGGGTTGGTTTGGGTCTGTGGGTGGGTTGGTCGGTCGGTGTGTGGGTCGGTGGGTGGGTGGGTCGGTCGATGGGTGGGTGGCCACTCACATTGATTGACAAACATAGAAGCTGCAACCAATATCGGTGACTCTCATGTGGCCGGCCTGAGAGAGCATCACGTTGTCCTGGACGCACACGGGGAGGCAAGGGGAGGTCACGCTCAGAGGCTGCCCTGTGAGCGGTCAGCCAGCAGTGGATCGACCCACGAACAACGACAATTACAAAGGTCCCCTCGTGTAGCCGCTAGCAGGCTGTAGGGCCAAGTGCTGTTAGAAGTAGCTAGTAGCAGCACTGCCTATGCAAGCTGACAATGTGGCACACACAGAGGGAGTGGGTGGCCAGTACCACGGCCGGCCGCCTTTGTCTCCCCCATTGGGCGATGTTTACTACACACCACCGCTACAACAGGAGCGAGCGCGAGTGCGTCGTGGGGAGCGTGCGCGCCCCCAGAGTGCCCTCCGCTATCACCGGCTTTGATGACCGCGTGGACGATGCCGCGGGACTTGGTCTGGGCCAGGAAGCGGACGATTCCACTGGTGTATGACCTCAACGCGGCGTCGTTGATGCGCCAGATCACCGCTCGCTTGCTCAAGTCGTAGAGGCAATCCCGGCGGCGGCAGCAGCAGCAACGACGACGATAGCGATGATGACGGTAATGAAGATGATGATGACGATGATGATAATGACGATAATGATGACAATGACGATGGTGATAATCACGATGACGATGGTGATGATGACGATAGTGATAATGACGATAATGATGACGATAATAACAATGGTGATGATGCGTACTTCAACAGCTGCAGCACGAGGCAGTTTTGTCCGCGGAAGTGGAACGAGTGCAGGACGCGGATGACGCCGTGCAGCTCAGCACTGCCCTCCCCTGCAGCTCCGTGATCACCTTCAGCTCCATCCTCTGCATCTCCATCTTGGTAGGGCTGCGTGCACACAGCAAGTCTGTGGGTCTCTGGGTCTCTGTGGGTCTCTGTGGGTTTCTACGTGTGTCTATGGATCTCTATGGGTGTTTGGGGGTCATAGTAGTTTTACGGAGGTTATTATTATTTTTTACTATTTTACTCATTATTTTGTAACCATGTATTTACTTCCATTATCTATTATTTTCTTCATTTATAATTATTACGACTGCGGCCGCTTTGTTAAGACCACCACCACCCACACCATTTCCAACCACACCAAAACACCACCACCCACCCACACCACCATCCCCATCACCCCGGCAACAACCCACTTGATGGGCAGTGCCAGCATCTTCACAGCCACCAGGAATCCCATCTTGTGGTCCACACACCGCAGCACTACTCCCTGCCCTTCCTCGCCAAATTATTCTCTCGCACCTCGAAGTGGTATTGGAGCTGCTCCTGGGGAATATAAAATGGAGCAGATGAGGCAGCAGCGCCGCCACAAGCCAGTCAGTCACAATCACGATGTGAATGTTTAACGCTTAGTGGTAGGAGCAGCAGTGGTAGTAGTGGTTAGTAGTAGCAGTAGTGTGTGTGTGTCTGTATGTGCGAGTCTCACAGGGATATAGTTGTGGGTCTCTGTGGGTGTCTCTGTGTCTGTGCGTCTCACTGGGATGTAGCTGTAGGTCTCTATTGGTGCCTCTTTGAGTCTCAATGGGTATCTGTAGATCTCTATGGGTGTCTGTGAGTCTCACAGGGATGTAGTTGTGGGTCGTTATGGGTGTATCTATGGGTGTCTCAATGGGTGTCTCAATGAGTGTGTCTATGAGTGTCTGTCTTTGTGAGCCTCACAGGGATATATTTGTGTTCTTGGTTGTCGTAGCCATCGTTGTTGATGCAACCGCGGGATTTGCCCTCGTCCATAGAGACAAAACAAACTTGACAGACGTCGGCCAGCTCCTCCTGTCGCTCGGTCAGGCGAGGCAGGAAGAGTGCCAGGATCACTGCACACCTGACAACAACTATGGGTTTTTTTTCTTTACCGACAGAACCAGAGTGTTTCTTACACACCAATAAGCCCAGTAAATTGGCACAGTAGGGGACACAGGTGGTGCATCAGCCACTCGTCTCAGTCGGTCGACCCGTGGCACCTGTTGGGTCTGCCCCGTGACCTCCTGCCAGCGGGAGTTCGACACTTCACTTGGCTTAAAAGTGCACATAGCCTGGCACAAGCGTCGTTATGATGTCACCGCCACTTAGTGGCGAATGGCGGTTGTTGTGTGTGTGTGTATATTCAATCAGGCCAAGAATGTGTGCACCACAGAGTGAATCTCACTGCGGTACAGTGGACAGGCCATGCCGCGCCGCTGCAACTCGAAGATGCAGCGGCGGCACGTGGCAAGGTGGCCGCCGTCGCCGTGAACCAACGTGCAGCTACGCGGCTCACACTGGCACACCACGCACCCACCCACAACACCACCACTACCCACACCACAACCACCACCCACAACACCACCACCACCCACAACACCACGCACCCACCCACAAGACCACCACCATCAGCCACACCAACACCACCCACACCACCAACACCACCAACCACACTTCCAGCACCACCACCCATGCCACCACCACCTATACCAACACCCGCACCAAAACCACCCACACCACCAGCACCACCCACAACAACACCACCACCCACAACACCACCACCACCCACACCACCACCCACACCAACGCCACCCGCACCACCAACACCACCAACCACACTACCAGCAGCACTACCCAGGCCACAACCACCCATGCCACCACTACCTACATCACCAGCACCCACACCACCACCACCAACCACACCACCACCACCACCCACACCACGCACCCACCCACAACACCACCACCCACACCATCACCACCACCCACACCACCACCGCTACCGGCTGGAGTGTAAGAAGGAGAGGCAGTGGTGGAGGTGGTGTTGACGCTGGCACCTGCTCGCCTGTTGTCGGCTGTCACTACGGAGAATATCTTCATGAGCAGCGCTAATACTGAGTGTCTGAGATCTCTGAGTGAGAATCCCTCCACACCAAACACCTCCCCCAGGGGGTCCCCCGCCACACCTCACCAGGTACTGCCTCTCTTCATCGTAAATTCGCCTCCGCTTGATGTACTGTTCCACGTAGTGGAACACCTGCTCCACAGTGAATGTGTCGCCCTCGGCACCGACCGACTGCAGCAGTGGAAGCATCCGAGGCACCGGCTTCAGGAGTGTTCCTCCGAGCTTGTCAGAGACATGGACAATTCCATGCACTGTATGTGTTCTGTATTTGTACGTGGATAGTAACGACAGTGGATGTACATTCACTCCGAGTCTTTACTGGGTCGTTAAACAGCATGGGGTACACAATGACGTGAAACTTCACATCTACCCTACCTCCGTGCTCCATGCCGAAAAGCCACTGCAGTGGTAATAAAACTGCAACGTATTTTATTCATCAACCTGCATTTTCTTATTTTTCCCAAATTTTAACCCGGGTTGGGCTGTCGCCATCCTGCCCTGGAACCAATTATTCATTCGTGTCTCTAGCAGACCATTGCAAGCCTTGTGTTAGAGAATGGCTCACTGAAGCTGATATCACAGAGCTACTTCTGAGTACCCTTCAAGTGCCCTCTGGTCCACAGTAAAGAGCAGCACCCTCCCACCTGTCCTTTAAGTCGGAGTAACGTTGGTCATAACAATGTTCTTTTCGTTGAAATTTATCCAAATTAAGTGCAGAACCACATTGCAGCAATGTGATGGTTTATTTTGTGCTGTCAATGACGACAAGGCTGAGATCATTTACTCGCTAGACTTGAGAACCCGTTTTAATCACTTGCGGGTGCCTGTATTCAAACCCAAGTACTCCGTGGTGCCAGTTCCGTGCTATGACCTCTTGGCCACTGGGCCGCCTCTAAACACCCCCCATGTCAAATACATAAGCAGCAACCTGTACCGTGAGCAGCAGCATTCTTTGAATACTCTGCCAAAATAATTTTTATCGTGGAGTGCTGACACAATTCCTCTCCTCAGTGGGCGTCCCCAGCCCAAATGCTCGCAGGAAGCGCCCCCAGCCTCCCTGCTCGACGAGCCAGTTCCCGCACGCGTTCACCAGCAGGGCGGCCACCGCGTCCGTCACGGCCGACGTCTCCTCCGCGTTGCTCAGACGTACGCATTCCACCAGCCTCTTCGCGAGGGAGGAGCGAGCAGACCACCACCAGGACCACCACGCGGCCCCAGCTCGCGGAGCCATCGCGGAGGACCTCCCAGGCCACGTCCACGAGCAGCCGGCGGGGCCCTCGGTGCTCCACCCGCTCCTCCGTGTAGCTCACCAAGTCCAGAACGGAGTCTCTGAACCGCGCGAGGGACAGGTCTCCCAGGCAGTTGACCACCTCCTGCACCAGCTGCGTTGGCTGAACCTCCTGCAGCTGCTGAACCTTCTGCACCTTCTGCAGCTGCTCCTGCACCTGCAGCCACTCCGTCTGTGTCGCTAGGTGAGCCATGAAGCCGGCGACCAGATTCGCTGGCAAGACGGTCAGCAGCTGCAGCGCCTCCTTCTCTTCCTCCCCCTCGTCTTCCTCCTCCACCTCATCATCTTCCTCCTCCCCCTCTTTAGACTCCTTCTCCTCTGTCTCCCTCTAACTCCCTGTGTGACCCTCCTCCCCCGGTCTCCTTCCTCGTCCCCGTGCGTCCCTCCTCCTTCCCCCGTCTCCCTCTTCCCTGTGTCTCCCTCTTTTTTCTTTTTGCTGATGAAGTTTTTTTTTTATTTCCACAAGGTGTAAACGCCGTATTCCTTATTTTGTAATTGTAATTCTGGGCCAAAGAGGTCCCACAAACGTAAACGTTTTGTATTTAAAATATAACACAACAACAATGAATGGCTTAGTGGGTAAAGTAAGACGCACGCCAAAACGGGTGAGTTAAATAAATCCAATCTCTCCTACCGGATTATAGGACGCAAACCAAACTTTGTTGTAACAAGAACATAAAAAAACTGATTCTCTTAATCAGGTGAATACGGTAAAGGGGCTGAGTCTGTGGTTGCCGGTGTGGTGAGTCTGTGGGTCTCTGTGTGGTGACGATGTCTATGGGTCTCTGTGGTGATGGCAATGTCGGGTGGTGGCGGGTTTAACCACACAACATTTATATATTCACGCGATCTAACCCAAACAAAACCTGTACTACGGAGTCAACAACAACGACGTGAGGGCTCTCCGACGCGCGTCTCGGTTGGGGTGAGGGTGCTTTCTGTTGTATATGTAGGTTATGAAAATTTGATGTAAATAATAAAAATTAAATGAAATTTGCATAATAATCCGACATTATGCTAATTGATGTAAGTGCATAGACTATGCTAATTCGAGAGATAATCGTATTAATTTATGCTAGTGTATGTGTGATTATGCTACTGCGAGCCGTTATGATAATTAGGCCCCGCCTCGTTGACGAGGGTCGTTTATCAATCTGGATAATGCAATTAATCGTATGCAGTTATGCAGGTACTGTGAGCATGTCACATTAAACTCGGCTGTGTTGTTTAACTTCGTATTATCGATGGGTATAATACAATTATTCTCGCTTTAACATTTACTGAGTATGTGTTAGTGTGTTCAGCCAGGTCTCCAAGTTCAGATCTCAGCACAGAATACAGTTCTTATGCATAAATTTCAGGAAAGAACACACAACACTTCCGTGTTAATCAATTTTAATGATGATAGTGATAATGACGATAATGATGACGATGGTGATAATGATGACGATGGTGATAATGATGACGATAATAACAATGGTGATGATGCGTACTTCAACAGCTCCAGCACGAGACAGTTGTGTCCGCGGAAGTGGAACGAGTGCAGGACGCGGATGACGCCGTGCAGCTCAGCACTGCCCTCCCCCTGCAGCTCCGTGATCACCTTCAGCTCCATCCTCTGCATCTCCATCTTGGTAGGGCTGCGTGCACACAGCAATTCTTTGGGTCAGTTTAACACGTAGGCTTTCGCGACCAATATCATTCATAATAAAGGTTTTTGGGTTAGATCGCGTTTATTTATAAATGTGTCGCAACCCTCCACCACCCGACACGGCCAATCAGCAAAAAAGTGTCACGTTGACAAAAGACAAACAATTCACTACTTCAGCCCACCGGTGTGTTGAAGAGTCAATCCACATTTACAGTTTGAGTACGACGTTTCGCTGGTAAATACATCCAGCATCATCAATTGCTTGATGATGGTAAATACATCCAGCATCATCAATTGCTTGATGATGCTGGATGTATTTACCAGCGAAACGTCGTACTCAAACTGTAAATGTGGATTGACTCTTCAACACACCGGTGGGCTGAAGTAGTGAATTGTTTGTCTTTTGTCAACGTGACACTTTTTTGCTGATTGGACGTGTCGGGTGGTGGAGGGTTGCGACACATTTATAAATAAACGCGATCTAACCCAAACACCTTTATTATGAATTATTTGGGTCTCTGTGGGTCTCTATGAGTGTCTAAGGGTGTCTATGGATCTCTATGGTTGTCTCTAGTTTATAGTAGTCTTAAGAGGGTTATTATTTTAGTGAGATAGTTTCAGTTTATATTTAGAGAGTTTTACGGAGGTTATTATCATTGCTGTTTACTATTATACTCATTATTTTGTAACCATGTTGTATTTACTACCATTTATGATCTATTATTATTTTATTCATGTATAATTATTACGACTGCTCCCACTGTGTTAAGACCACCACCACCCACACCATTTCCAACCACGCCACATCACCACTACCCACCCACCCCCCCACCAACCCCATCACCCCTGCCCCAACCCACTTTCCGTGCAGTACCAGCATCTTGACAGCCACCAGGAATCCCATCTTGTGGTCTACGCACTGCAGCACCACACCCTGCCCTCTCTAGCCAATCTTCTCTTGCACCTCGAAGCCCTATTGGTGCTGATCCTGGGGTATCTAAAAAGCAGCCGAAGCAGCAGCAGCGCCGCCACAGCCAGTCAGAGTCACAATCACGATGGGAATATTTAACGCTTAGTGGTAGGAGCAGCAGTGGTCGTAGTGGTTAGTAGTTAGTAGTAGCAGTAGTGCCTGTGTGTCTGTGTGCCTTTGTGTGTGTGCCTGTGTTTGTGTGTCTGTCTGTGCGAGTCTCACAGGGATATAGTTGTGGGTCTCTGTGGGTATCTCTGTGTCTGTGCATCTCACTGATATATAGCTGTGGGTCTCGATTGGTGCCTCTGTGAGTCTCTATGAGTGTCTCTGTGGATCTCTATGGGTGTCTGAATGGGCTCTGTGGGTGTCTCTGTGAGCCTCACAGGGATGTAGTTGTGGGTCGTTATGGGTGTTATCTATGGGTCTCTATAGGTGTATCAATGGGTGTATCTATGGATGTCTGGGTCTCTGTGAGCCTCACAGGGATGTATTTGTTTTCTTGGTCGTCGTAGCCATCGTTGTAGATGCCACCGCGGGATTTGCCCTCGTCCATAGAGAAAAACCAAACTTGACAGACGTCGGCCAGCTCCTCCTCCTGGCGCTCGGTCAGGCGAGGCTCGAAGAGAGCCAGGATCGCTGCAGACGTGACAACAACAACTTAAATCATTAACTATGTTTTTTTTATTTACCGAAACAACCAAAGAGTGTTTTTACACACACCAAAAAGCCCAGCAAGTTGGCGGTTGTTGTGTGTCTGTGTGTGTGTCTGTGTTCTGTAGCGGTTAGCGCGCTGCGCTATGAACCTGGCGACCCGGGTTTGATTCCCGCTCACGGCAAACACCAGTGACGATTTTCTGAACCGGTCCCGGGCTTCCCCTAGGTCGACTCAGCCTCAAATGAGTACCTGGTGCGGTGTGTAAACATTGCCACTGGGGAGACAAAGGCGGTCGGGCGTGGTGCTGGCCACCCACCCCCTCGTGTACCGTTCCGGCCTTCATAGGTGCTCGCTAACAGCACTTGCCCCTACAGTCTGTTAAGGCTATATGGGGGATCTTTATCTTTGTGTTCTGTCAGACCAGGAATGTGTGCACCACAGAGTGAATCTCCCTGCGGCACAGGGGACAGGCCATGCCGCGCCGCTGCAACTCGAAGACGCAGTGGCGGCATGTGGCAAGGTTTTCGCTGTCGCCGTGAACCAACGTGCAGCTACGTGGCTCACACCGGCACACCACGCACCCACCCACAACACCACCACCACCCACAACACCACCCACAACACCACCAGCACCACCACCCATGCCACCACTACCTACACCACCACCAACCACACCACCCACACCATCACCATCCACCACCGCTACCGGCTGGAGTGTAAGAAGGAGAGGCAGTGGTGGAGGTGGTGTTGACGCTGGCACCGGCTCGCCTGTTGTCGGCCGTCACTACGGAGAATAACTTAATGAGCAGCGCTGCCACCGAGTGTCTGAGATCTCTGAGTGAGAATCCCTCCAGACAAAACACCTCCTCCAGGGGGTCCCTGCCACACCTCACCAGGTACTGCCTCTCTTCATCGTAAAGTCGCCTCCGCTTGATGTACTGTTCCACGTAGTGGAACACCTGTACCACCGTGAATGTGTCGCCCTAGGCACCGACCGAATGCAGCAGAGGAATCATCCGAGGCACCGGCTTCAGGAGAATGTTCCTGCGAGCTTGTCAGAGACATGGACAATTCCATGCACTGTATGTGTTCTGTATTTGTACGTGGATAGTAACGAGAGTGGATGTGCATTCACTCCGAGTCTTTACTGTGTCGTTAAACAGCATGGGGTACACAATGACGTGAAACTTTACATCTACCCTACCTCTGTGCTCCATGCCGAAAAGCCACTGCAGTGGTAATAAAACTGCAACGCATTTTATTCATCAACCTGCATTTTCTTATTTTTCCCAAATTTTAACCTGGGTTGGGCTGTCGCCATCCTGCCCTGGAACCAATTATTAATTCGTGTCTCTAGCAGACCATTGCAGGCCTTGTGTTAGAGAATGGCACACTGAAGCTGATATCACAGAGCTACTTCTAATTACCCTTCAAACGCCCTCTGGCCCACAGTAAAGAGCAGCACCCTCCCACCTGTCCTTTAAGTAGGAGTAACGTTGGTCATAACAACGTTCTTTTCGATGAAATTTATCCAAATTAAGTGCAGAACCACATTGCAGCCATGTAATGGTTTATTTTGTGCTGTCAATGACGACTGGGCTGAGATCATTAGCTCGCTAGAATTGAGAACCTGCTTTGATCACAGGCGGTGTGGATTCAAACCCAAGTACTCCGTGGTGCCTGGTCAGTGCTATGACCTCTGGGTCACTTAGCCGCCTCCAAACACCCCCCATGTCAAATACATAAGCAGCAACCTGTATCGTGGGCAGCAGCATTCTTTGAATACTCTGTCAAAAAATGTTTATTGTGGAGTGGTGGCACAATTCCGCAATTGCTTTCTCATACCTCTGGTGACAGGAAGAATTTCTACAAGACGGAGTTCTAGAGAACCCCTTTACTCGATGTTTTGGTCTACTCTTCCACACTGGGCAGATGAAGAGGAAGTAGTACCTACACTTTAACACACCGCATCCGCAGCCCCTCTCCTAAGTGGGCGTCCCCAGCCCGAATGCTCGCAGGAAGCCCTCCTAGCCTCCCTGCTCGACGAGCCAGGCCCCGCACGCGTTCACCAGCAGGGCGTCCACCGCGTCCATCACGGCCGCCGTCTTCTCCACGTCGCGCAGACGTATGCAGTCGACCAGCCTCTTTGCGAGGGAGGAGCGAGCAGAGCACCACCAGGACCACCACGCGGCTCCGGCTCGCAGAGCCGTCGTGGAGGACTTCCCAGGCCACGTCCACGAGCAGCCGGCGGGGCCCTCGGTGCTCCACCCGCTCCTCCGCGTGGCTCACCAGAACGGAGTTTCTGAACCGCGCGAGGAACAGGTCTCCCAGGCAGTTGACCACCTCCTGCGCCAGCTGTGCTGGCTGAACCTTCTGCAGCTGCTGGAGCTGCAGCTGCTCCTGCACCTGCAGCTACTCCTGCACCTACATCTACTCCGTCTGTGTCGCCATGTGAGCCATGTAGCCGGCGATCAGATTCGCTATCAAGACGCTCAACAGCTGCAGCGCCTCCTTCTTTTCCTCACCTTCCTCCTCCCCCTCGTTTTCCTCCTCCCCCTCCTCCTCCTCCTCCTCCTCCCCCTCCTCCTCCACTTTCAAAACAAAGAGTGAGGACATAATATCAATAACCCGGGAATTTTATAGTGACCTCTTCTTTCCTGATAAAACGTCTATGCCTGCCCAGAATTTCCTAAAGAGCTCGGTGAAAGTACTGTCCTCCAGCAGGGCGTTGTTGAAGTGCCAGTAGGCCTCACCACTTGGTGTTCCACGCAGCCTGAGGTCCAGCAGGATCAGGCTGTGGTCTGTTAGTGATGCAGCCCCTGATGTCAGCAGTCAGAATGCTCGAGACAAGACTTCTGGAGATGTAGAAACGGTCGATCCTGGACTGTGTAGCTGGTTCATTGCCCCGTGTCCGCTTGAAGGTGAAGCTTCGCCGCCTAGGGTGGTGCAGCCGCCACACGTCCACCAGATCGGAGGCGTCCAGAAGGGCTTGGAGCTCTCCCCGGAGATTGGCGTTGCAGTGCCCCTTCCCTGTGTGGTCGAGAGCATCCAGCGTGCAGTTGTAGTCACCTCCCGTGACCACAAACTCGTCCCCTGGAATGCCACCGAGGTGGTTCCGCAGAAGTTGCAGGAACCCGGGTCTCTCACTGTCAGTGGTGGGAGCGTACACGTTGACGAGGTGGATGGCGGTGACGCCGACCTGCACCATGAGGTCCAGGATCCTCCCCTTGATCACCTCCACCTGGCTGACGGTGTCGGGGGAAAAGTTTGGTGACAGCACGGTTGCTACTCCTGAGGAGGTGTTGCTGAAGTGGCTGATGAAGGGCTTCGCTCTCCACTCCGTCCTCCAGGCAACGTCATTGTCCATGGCGAGATGGGTCTCCTGCACGAACAGCACGGAGACCTTATGCTGCTTTGCAAGGTATCCTACGTAGTATATTCTCAGCGCCCCTCTGCACCCATTCATGTTCAGGGAGGCGTTGCGCAACGTCATTGTGAGTGAGTCGCCCGCCTGTTCCAATGAGTCACCTTGCTGAGGAGGCTCCTTACCCTGGACGTCTCCAGGTCTCTCGATTGTTTTCCTTCCTGCTGGAGCTCTGTGAGGATGCGTCAGAGGGAGACCTCTATGGCGTCTGGCTCGCCATCTTGTCAAGGCCTCCATCACCTTGTTTGGTTTCCTGGGGGTCTCTTTGAAGAATCTCCACAGGTCTTCCTGGCAGAAGATGGGTGCCCGCGAAGATGACCTCTTTGAGACCTGGTTGGTTTCGCTACCCACACGGAGGTCATCATCCGAGTCCCCCTTCTTGCTTCCATGCCCTGCATGTGGGGGCCAAGAGTCGGGGGCCCATGGTTGGCTCCATGTGGCCTCCCCCAGGGGCCGTGGCATGTGGAATGCTACCGCACGCCTCTTCCACATTAGCAGGGCACTCTGCGAGGCTTGCAGGGTGTCCTTATTCTGTCTTTTTAATTCTGGGCCAAAGAGGTCCCATAAACGTAAACGTGTTGTATTTAAAATATAACACAAACAACAGCAATGAATGGCTTAGTGGGTAAAGTAAGACGCACCCCAAAACCGGTGAGTTAAATAAATCTGATCTTTCCTATTACCGGATTATAGGACGCAAACCAAACTTTGTTGTAACAAGAACATAGAAAAAACTGAGTCTCTTAATCAGGTGAATACGGTAAAGGGGCTGAGTCTGTGGGTGTCAGTGTGGTGAGTCTGTGGGTCTCTGTGTGGTGAGTCTGTGGGTCTCTGTGTGGTGATGGCCATGTCGGGTGGTGGCGGGTTTAACGACACAAAATTAATATATTCACGCGATCTAACCCAAACAAAGCCTGTACTACGGATTCAACAACAATGACATGAGGGTTCTCCGATGCGCGTCTCGGTTGGGGTGAGGGTGCGGTCGCGCCGTCTCCTCTGTACGGATTGTTTCTTCCTTTCCCAACTGCGATGTTCTCGCTCTCTCCTCTCTTTTTGTCTCCACCGTCGCCAACCGTCGGAGCTCGGCATCCGCGGCCCCTCTCCTAGGTGGGCGTCCCCAGCCCGAATTCTCGCAGGAAGCCCTCCCAGCCTCCCTGCTCGACGAACCAGGCCCAGCACGCGTTCACCAGCAGGGCGGCCACCACGTCCGTCACTGCCGCCGTCTTCTCCGCGTCACTCAGACGTACGCAGTCCACCAGCCTCTTCGCGAGGGAGGAGCGAGCAGAGCACCACCAGGACCATCACGCGGCTCCAGCTCGCGAAGACGTCACGGAGGACCTCCCAGGCCACGTCCACGAGCAGCCGGCGGGGCCCTCGGTGCTCCACGCGCTCCTCCGCGTGGCTCACCAGAACAGAGTCTCTGAACCGCGCGAGGAACAGGTCCCCAGGCAGTTGACCACCTCCTGCACCAGCTGTGCTGGCTGAACCTTCTGCAGCTGCTGGACCTGCAGCTGCTCCTGCACCTGCAGCTACTCTGTCTGTTTCGCTAGGTGAGCCATGAAGCCCGCGATCAGATTCGCTGTCAAGACAGTCAACAGCTGCAGCGCCTCCTTTTTCTTCCTCCCCCTCACCTTCTTCTTCCTCCTCCTCCACTCATAAAACAAAGAGTGAGGACATAATATCAATAACCTGGGAATTTTATAGTGACCTCTTCTCTCCTGATAAAACGTCTATGCCTGCCCAGAATTTCCTAAAGAGGTCGGTGAACGTACTGTCCTCCAGCAGGGCGTTGTTGAAGTGCCAGTAGGCCGCAGCACTTGGTGTTCCACGCAGCCTAAGGTCCAGCAGGATCAGGCTGTGGTCTGTTAGTGGTGCAGCCCTGATGTCAGCAGGCAGAATGCTCGAGACAAGACTTCTGGAGATATAGAAGCGGTCGATCCTGGACTGGGTAGCTGGTTCATTGCCCCTTGTCCTCGTGTAGGTGAAGCTTCGCCGCCTCGGGTGGTGAAGCTGCCACACGTCCACCAGATCGGAGGGGTCCAGAAGGGCTTGGAGCTCTCCCCAGAGCTTGGCGTTGCAGTGACCCTTCCCTGTACGGTCGAGAGCATCCAGCGTGCAGTTGTAGTCACCTCCCATGACCACAAACTCGTCCTCTGGAATGCCACCGAGGTGGTTCCGCAGAAGTTGCAGGAACCCGGGTCTCTCACTGTCAGTGGTGGGAGCGTACACGTTGACGAGGTGGATGGCGGTGTTGCCGACCTGCGCCCGGACGTCCAGGACCCTCCCCTTGATCACCTCCACCTGGCTGACGGTGTCAGGAGTGAAGTTTGGTGACAGCACGGTTGCTACTCCTGAGGAGGTGTTGCTGAAGTGGCTGAAAAAAGGCTCCCATTTTCCACTCCGTCCTCCAGGCAACCTCATCGTCCATGTCGAGATGGGTCTCCTGCACGAACAGCACAGAGACATTATGCTGCTTTGCAAGGGACGCTGCGTAGTATCTTCTCAGCGCCTCTCGGCACCCATTCATGTTCAGGGAGGCGATGCGCAGTGTCATTGTGAGCGAGTGGCCCGCCTGTTCCAATCAGTCACCTTGCTGAGAAGGCTCCTTACCCTGGACCTCTCCAGGTCTCTCGATTGTTGTCCTTCCTGCTGGAGCTCCCCTAGGATGCGTCTGAGGGAGACTTCTATGGCGTCTGGCTCGCCATCCTGACAAGGCCTCCATCACTTTGTTTGGTTTCCTGTGGGTCTCTTCGAAGAATCTCCACAGGTCTTCCTGGCAGAAGATGGTGCCCGCGAAGATGACCTCTTTGAGACCTGGCTGGTTTCGCTACCCACACGGAGGTCATAATCCGAGTCCCCCTTCTTGCTTCCATGCCCTGCATGTGGGGGCCAAGAGTCGGGTGCCCATGGTTGGCTCCATGTGGCCTCTGTTGTATATGTGGGTGTGTGAAAATTGATGAAAAATAATTAAAATTAAATGAAATTCGAAATTTGCATAATTAATCCGAAATTATGCTAATTTGTGTACTTATGCATGTAACTATGCTAATTAGAGAGGTAATCGTATTAATTTATACGAGTGGGTGTGGCTGTGTTAATGATAGCCTTTATGATAATCAGGCCCCGCCTCGTTGACGAGGTTGGGTTATCAATCAGGATAACGCAATCAATCGTGTGCCGTTACGCTAGTGTCAATTCGGCCTCGTTGTCTAACTTCGTATTATTGATCAGCATAATACAATGATTCTCGCTTTAACACTCCCCGAGTGTTCATATTTTAGGTCCCATGTTCACATCGTTCGTTTTAGTTTAATGAGTGTGGATTGGTGTGTTTATAGTTTAGGTTCCCGAGTTCATATCTCGTCGCAGGATACAGATCTTATGCAAAAACTTCAGGAAAGAATCACACGACCACTTCTGTATTAATCAATTTATTTTCTAATTAAACCTTAACTATAATATGTATGTGACTCTCAATCTCGGAACTTCAAAACGGTATCCACAAGGTATCAAGACAGTATCATCAACGACTGTACGATTTCACTTTGATAACACATGGACCCCGCATAAAGCGATTGCTGTTAGTGAGAGAGAGAGTCAGAATATGC
The DNA here is from genome assembly GCF_048934315.1 of Petromyzon marinus. Lineage (NCBI taxonomy): Eukaryota > Metazoa > Chordata > Hyperoartia > Petromyzontiformes > Petromyzontidae > Petromyzon > Petromyzon marinus. The sequence goes on from NC_133689.1 coordinate 15,104,157, forward strand.
AAATGCTATGTTACACAAAAGCTTATACATTATAATATGAACGATCATTATGCTTGAAATAGTCAGCACATTATCACAGGCGACTGATTAACATGCAACGGTATTCATATAAAAAAGACAATCAAACAGTTATTATTTCCAAAGGCATGAATGTAACAACAGATCCACCGGACAGACTATAAGATTATCGAAATGGCTTAGTGTGAGGGTATGCGGCGGATTGTGTTATCTCACGGGAGATTAATTAATTAATTCGTGAATAAGAATGTATGATCAGAAAATCGGTTTAGCACGATTCCTCCCCGGGAGCGTAGCTCCGTGGCGAAGGTGCCAAGGGTTAATTCGTATTGATGGATCGGTTGGTAACTTATGCGATTAGAAGTACAGTCCAAAACAAAATATTAAAGAGGGAAATTATGAATATACTTATAAATGACGGACTGTTATCACACGATCGATGCTTCCACAGCCAGATGGTTCACGGACTTGAGTGTTCGCTTCTGGTTAAGGACCTGTGTATGTTTGAGTGATATGAATTGTTTTGAATAGTCAGTGTTTGGAATTAATTATTTGCGTTGCCATATGCTGAAGTTGGCATCGCTTGTAGGAGAAGTAGCCTCGCTCCCTTTAGAGCGGTGAGGTGTGTGGGAGTGCATCATACGAATCGCCGCCCTCCTCCACGCAGCAGCCAGCCTCTGTCCACGGGGGAGAGTTGCTTGATCGCTCTCAGTTCTGCTCAGTGGACACCTCTCTCCACTGCTGGATGAGCTGCGCGATCACGCTCGTGCTGGTTCGCTGACAGCAGTTTCTCTCCGCTGTTGGATGAGCTGCATCGGCACGCTCCCTCTCTCTGGGTGGAGAACTCGAACGTGCTCGTTGCTGGTTTGCTGAAAGCAGGTTTTTCTCCACTGCTGGATGACTCAAGTCGCACGTGCTCTTGCTCTGGTTTGCAGAAGCTCTTGCTTGGTGCGTCGGTCGCTCTGCAGCTGGACTCAATGTAGAATAATCTTTCAGCAATACTCTGTCTTTCAGCTCTTGGAAATCACACTAGGTGACGCCTCACTACCTTGCGAGTCTTGCCAACGTCAGTGGGTAGCGACGGGGCCACTTTGGCTTCTGCTCGCCGCCTCCTGCTCTGCAGCTCGCCGGCTGGCGACCTGTTGCTCTCGTTCCCGATTGGAACTGCTCCTGAGCCGGCCCACTGGTCGAACTCCCCGCGTTCCGACCTCCTCCGATTCGAACTCCCCGAGTTCCGATCCCCCTGGTAGAACTCCCCGAGTTCCGACCCCTCCGAGTCGAACTGTCTCCCGAGAGTCGACCCCCCCCGGTCGAACTCTGGTGAGCCGACCCCCCCCGGGTCGAACTCTTCCGAGTTGCTCCTCCGAGGCGAACTGTCTCCCGAGAGTCGACCCCCCGGTCGAACTCTGGTGAGCCGACCCCCCCCCCCCCCCCCCAGTCGAACTGAGGTTTCAATGCTCAGGATCCTCTTTTTATGCCCAAAAATCCTGCCCACAAGGCGAGGTTTCTTTCGATTTTTGCTGTGTCAGGGTTTGTCCGTATGTATCTGCGTCCGTGTGTGTGTCCGTACATGTGTCAGTGTGTGTCCTTGTGTGGATCACCCACGGTATATTCCGTTGTCATACTCCTACCATAAAACCCACAATTAAAACAATCAAATGTTATAAATTGTCTCGAAGGCGCCTCTCTGTCTGGGTGCACAACCTGAGGGAGGGGCGATATTCCCTCCGACTTTCACCGACGCACAAAGAAATGGTTAAAAAGTTTTAAGTTAACATTTCATTTCATCAGAGTTCCATAGTTATGATTCTGTATTAATCCAAGGTCTGAGTCAGCTTCTCGTTGTGGTGTTTGACTCGTGTTTCCCCAAGCGTATACACACTCCTACCCCGCGCTGCAGGGATACAAAGACGGTCGGGATTGGTCTTTCTCTCCGACCCTGGGTTTAACATCACCCTTTGCTTACGTTGCAGTTTTGCTGTGCGCTTGCATTTATTTTCCTCTCTACTCTTACTTTAACCCTGCATATTATTTGCGTATGGGTGGAGGCTAGAGCATTTATGTTGACTTAGGAAAACCTGATTGTTATAGGCTTCGGGTCAAGTCGTATAGACATTATTAAAATATGGAAATACATTTCATATTAAATTAATAGACGGGTGATGGTTACATTGACGTAGCTTGTGGCAGGGTTCAATTGAAGTGGGTGTGAAGATCAATAACTTTAGCCTACCCTGTCGTTAAATTCCGACTTTAAGTTACTTTAATAGTAATGCAGAACCAATTAGCTTTTTTTGACTTAACTAGATCTAGGCTAACGCAACCTCCCAGTGACCCTGGCTTTGTGTTTACGTCAGCCCTTTGCAATCCACTGCGCTCTGCTCTCTATCTGCTCCCTCTGACCCTGGGAGGGCTCTGAACGTCAAAATCGTGTTAGTGGGTCAAGGTAAATATGACCCCCACATGCCATGCTGAGGCCTGGTTTGGTGTTTTTATTCATTATTAAAATTAAAAGAAACAATAGAAATATGTATCTATATGTATTGAAAAATTACTTGTTAATATTAAGATGGAAAAGGTGCCTAGATACAACATTCCGCCCTTTTAAAAATGATCGGTGGTCAATTGGCCACGGGTCATTTTTAAAACAAAGAATCTATGTACTTTTCCATCATGAACCATCAATATTACTCAAGTAATTTTTCCTTACAACGCGCGCACGTCACAACTTATGATTACATTTGAAATAAGAAAAGAAATACTAAAAGGAAGGTAAAACAAGGGGAAATTGTTTAACTGGCTACATGTTATAGGAGATGTCGTTATTCCATGTACCCACGTTCAATACTGTCCGCAATCGAAATACATTTTCGGGTTTGACCAGTGGGAAATTCAACAAAAATCCCACCTGTCCGGTCTGGGAGTCCCCATGTATGGGTGTGGCTGTACCCATTTTAAAGTCAATTTGTATCTGTGTTGTACTGATTGTTTCCAGGGATGCTAATGGTATCACATTTTTTTTTAGTGTTGGAGTTACCAGATATGAAGGAAATTGTCCTTGGAGAAGATCACTGATGCTGCCGCTGGTGCAATGCAACAAGTCTTTGGATCAACTATTGAATTTGCTGTCGAGTATTCTCTTCTTCGTACAGATCTCGGATTGCGAAACCCAATTCTTGGATTGTTAAGTTAACCATGGCGGAGTGCAGGTTAACGAGAACCACGGTGTCTCTCTGACTTTCTCATGTTACCTCTCTGCCACCTTGTACCAAGTCATTGATAACCTGACTGACTCTTTTAGTCACGAGTGTATCATATCTCTCATGGCCAGGTATCTTAGAGTTACCGATGACCCTTCCATGCAACATCATCACATCATCGTCCCGGCTCATCGTCGTGATGGCTTTGGCCTAATGAACATGGCTCACTGGTTCGTATCGGTAATTTATTTTATCACTCCCTTTCCATGTGAGATTGTGTGGCGTGAAGTTATGCTGTGCGTAACCAGGATCAACATACACCACGAGTTTCCGTACTCGACTGTTGGGGTCATTTGTATTCTCCGCAGCCCTGTGCACATCTGCTGCCTCTGGGAGTCGATTTGACTCTGGGCCACGATTCCCTTCTGCGCTACGATTCGATTCCGTGCCACGATTAGATTCTGGGTCACGATTCGATTCCGTGCTTTTGAGTATGCTGTGTTTCAACACAATTCCCGATCCGTCACGGATATTCTTCTCCTCCACTTCAACACTCTGATCTCCATCCCTCCTTAGTGTGCCCGAGCACAATTTAACATCCAAAGGCTGATGTCTGCATTCATCTGCCTCTTCCACAGTACACTCACGCACTTCCGCGACACAAGGGATGGCATTTATATTTACCAGACAATCAGGTTTTCCTTCCCCTCCCTGCGGTTGGTTATCATCTCCTGTAGGATCACACTTTAATGCAGTTATGTTTCCCTGCTCGATAGGTGTGTCAATTACGGGAGCAACACTTTCGCTCTCCACCACATTATCAGAACTGGTGCCCGACGCATTTATTGTTTCCCAATCATTGGGACCCTCCTGGTTTACCTTGTCAACCGCAGCCTGCTTAATTTTTTTAACGAGTCCATAATTTCCCTGCAGCTCCACGGACACCACTCTCACTGAAAGCTCCCTCTCAACCAATGTGATTGATTCATCACGTGCCCGTGTCATTTTTTGTGTCTCAGCCAAGCTCACGCCTGTCTCCCTATTCCTCATGCCTCTGCTCTCTCCTGGTAAAACTGGTGGGGGAATCGATCGGAAGTGGGCCGATTGTGTTTGATCCCTCGTGTGTCGTGGCATTGGGACCCGGCATGATTCTGCTCTTGGTCTACACACACCGCGATTCTCGCAAATATGCGTCCCTGCACACTGCGATCGCTCCCAGCCTGCGGGCCATTGCCTCGCTGGTGGTGCTGTGTTTCTGCTCACGTGATTTTTATTTCCCTCTGAAACGCTGGTTACATCATCCCTCTCTCTGGGTGTCGTAGAACTATTGTCTTTAGCTCTGTACAGCCAAGCTCTGTGCGCCTTATCCTCTATATGGTGTAAGGAGGCTGTTTCTGGATTCAATACCATTCCCACAATTTCTGTAATCTCTGGACTCAAAGACCCGAAAAACATAACTTTGAACCTTTTGTCACCTTCGTGATACTGATCCACATCACCCGCGTAGTACGCTCTTTTAAACCGTAGGAGGTAATCTCGCGGATCCTCGTCTGCGCACTGGGTCATAGATTTTGCAGCATTAAATCCCTCAGACCATGTTAAATATTCTCCAAACTTCCGGCTCACTGCCAGGCTCAGCTTTTTGAAATCGTTCCGAACCTTGTATGAAAGCGACTTTACCCATGGTATAGACTGCTCGTGCAAGCTTCGTCTCAGTAAACTGGCTTTCTCATTCGTTTTCCTCAAACCCCTGATCACTGCTTCTGCTTCTACCGTTGCGATGTGAGCGTGTATGTCTCTGTTCCTATCGTGTGGATCAAAGTAGGGAATTCTGACGAGAGCCTTGTCCATCAATTTCAGAGTTTTACTACTGAATGAGTATTCGGACAGTTGATCATCGTCAGAGGCGTCTGTTCCTGAGGAGTGCTCACTCGAGCTGTCACCATCACGGTGGCGCTGCTTAACATAACTTTTGTAGTGCCTTTTGCACCTGTAACGTGAGTCAACTTTGCTCGGTGACTCCTGCTTATCCCATGGCTCATGCTTGTGTGATGTGCGTCTTTCTGGAAAGTAATCTCTGCCATAGGTTCCACGTCGGTCGTGCTTGCGTGGAATGTGTCTACCAAATGAGCTGTCTCTGTCATGTCGCTCGTCTTGCCCCAGCTCCGCCCTTTTTTGCTCGATCAGTACAGAATATCCTGCTGACTTAGTGTTAATATTTTTTTCCTCTCTACCCTCGAAGTTGTCAGTCCTATGTTTTCCTATTTTCATCCGTATCTCTCCCTCCCCTCTCTCGAGTCGCGAGGGGGAATCTCTGTCAAAACCACTTTGATTGGTAGCCACACCTCCTGTGTGACCTGTCTCTGGTTTACGTCCGCGTGGCTCGGAGTGTGGTAAACTGTTACTCCCGTATGTGTTATGTGTATCAACATCTGGGGGTTTCGCTGGTGCATTCAGCGCCGACTCTTTTTCTCTCACGAGGGCGTGCAGACGCTCAACCTCCTCTATTAGGGACAGTTTCTCCTTCCTTTCCCTGTCAAATTTTTCCCCAGTCCATAATCTTTCTCTGTATGTCTGTGTGAGGAGATACGAGTCTAACCTTGCTATTTCTGCAATTTTTACGTCACGTTTGGCTTTGCTACATTTCATCACATCCTTAAGTAGTTTCCTCCTATGTGCCTTAACATCTTCTATATGTCTCCCCTCCCATACGTCTCTCTGCTCTGTCTGCTGTCTAGCAGTCCGTCCAGTACGTTTTAACACAAATTCACGATATTGTTTTTCCATAGATTCTATCTCCTCTTCGGAGGTCCATTCTGTATCAGTGTTATGCGTTGGGATGTCACCCTCAGAACGTTGCGGGTCATGTGCCATCTCTATTACGTAGTGTAGTTAATAGACCTAAGAGTGTATCTTAACTCTAGTCTCTTATGTGTGGCGTGAGTTACTCTGGAATTCCACTTCAGAGTACATATAAAAACATTCGTATCACAGGATGTGTTGGTTCAACTCGAGCAAATAATCTTACCCCCACTGTCTTTGTTATCCACTGCTACTCTGGTATTTTCCTTCAGAGTGCGTTTTTTTGTTTGTTTACACCGTTTACAGTCACAGGGCAATGTTAGTTCACAATACCTTGATTAATACAACAGTGATTCGTTCCTTAATTTAAGCATAAACTGTCTGCGAGAGATCCCGGATACGAGCCCCCAATTTGTTGTATATGTGGGTGTGTGAAAATTGATGAAAAATAATTAAAATTAAATGAAATTCGAAATTTGCATAATTAATCCGAAATTATGCTAATTTGTGTACTTATGCGTGTAACTATGCTAATTAGAGAGGTAATCGTATTAATTTATACGAGTGGGTGTGGTTGTGTTAATGATAGCCTTTATGATAATCAGGCCCCGTCTCGTTGACGAGGTGGGGTTATCAATCAGGATAACGCAATCAATCGTGTGCCGTTACGCTAGTGTCAATTCGGCCTCGTTGTCTAACTTCGTATTATTGATCAGCATAATACAATGATTCTCGCTTTAACACTCCCCGAGTGTTCATATTTTAGGTCCCATGTTCACATCGTTCGCATTAGTTTAATGAGTGTGGATTGGTGTGTTTATAGTTTAGGTTCTCGAGTTCATATCTCGTCGCAGGATACAGATCTTATGCAAAAACTTCAGGAAAGAATCACACGACCACTTCTGTATTAATCAATTTATTTTCTAATTAAACCTTAACTATAATATGTATGTGACTCTCAATCTCGGAACTTCAACACGGTATCCACACGGTATCAAGACAGTATCATCAACGACTGTACGATTTCACTTTGATAACACATGGACCCCGCATAAAGCGATTGCTGTTAGTGAGAGAGAGAGTCAGAACATGCAAATGCTATGTTACACAAAAGCTTATACATTATAATATGAACGATCATTATGCTTGAAATGGTCAGCACATTATCACAGGCGACTGATTAACATGCAACGGTATTCATATAAAAAGACAATCAAACAGTTATTATTTCCAAAGGCATAAATGTAACAACAGATCCACCGGACAGACTATAAGATTACCGAAATGGCTTAGTGTGAGGGTATGTGGCGGAACGTGTTATCTCACGGGAGATTAATTAATTAATTAATTCGTGAATAAGAATGTATGATCAGAAAATCGGTTTAGCACGATTCCTCCCCGGGACCGTAGCTCCGTGGCGAAGGTGCCAAGGGTTAATTCGTATTGATAGATCGGTTGGTAACTTATGCGATTAGAAGTACAGTCCAAAACAAAATATTAAAGAGGGAAATTATGAATATACTTATAAATGACGGACTGTTATCACACGATCGATGCTTCCACAGCCAGATGGTTCACGGACTTGAGTGTTCGCTTCTGGTTAAGGACCTGTGTATGTTTGAGTGATATGAATTGTTTTGAATAGTCAGTGTTTGGAATTAATTATTTGCGTTGCCATATGCTGAAGTTGGCATCGCTTGTAGGAGAAGTAGCCTCGCTCCCTTTAGAGCGGTGAGGTGTGTGGGAGTGCATCATACGAATCGCCGCCCTCCTCCACGCAGCAGCCAGCCTCTGTCCACGGGGGAGAGTTGCTTGATCGCTCTCAGTTCTGCTCAGTGGACACCTCTCTCCACTGCTGGATGAGCTGCGCGATCACGCTCGTGCTGGTTCGCTGACAGCAGTTTCTCTCCGCTGTTGGATGAGCTGCATCGGCACGCTCCCTCTCTCTGGGTGGAGAACTCGAACGTGCTCGTTGCTGGTTTGCTGAAAGCAGGTTTTTCTCCACTGCTGGATGACTCAAGTCGCACGTGCTCTTGCTCTGGTTTGCAGAAGCTCTTGCTTGGTGCGTCGGTCGCTCTGCAGCTGGACTCAATGTAGAATAATCTTTCAGCAATACTCTGTCTTTCAGCTCTTGGAAATCACACTAGGTGACGCCTCACTACCTTGCGAGTCTTGCCAACGTCAGTGGGTAGCGACGGGGCCACTTTGGCTTCTGCTCGCCGCCCCCTGCTCTGCAGCTCGCCGGCTGGCGACCTGTTGCTCTCGTTCCCGATTGGAACTGCTCCTGAGCCGGCCCACTGGTCGAACTCCCCGCGTTCCGACCTCCTCCGATTCGAACTCCCCGAGTTCCGACCCCCCTGGTAGAACTCCCCGAGTTCCGACCCCTCCGAGTCGAACTGTCTCCCGAGATTCGACCCCCCCCGGTCGAACTCTGGTGAGCCGACCCCCCCCGGGTCGAACTCTTCCGAGTTGCTCCTCCGAGTCGAACTGTCTCCCGAGAGTCGACCCCCCGGTCGAACTCTGGTGAGCCGACCCCCCCCCCCAAGTCGAACTGAGGTTTCAATGCTCAGGATCCTCTTTTTATGCCCAAAAATCCCTTCACTCGGATCCTGCACACAAGGCGAGGTTTCTTTCGATTTTTGCTGTGTAAGGATTTGTCCGTATGTATCTGCGTCCGTGTGTGTGTGTCCGTACATGTGTCAGTGTGTGTCCTTGTGTAGATCACCCACGGTATATTCCGTTGTCATACTCCTACCATAAAACCCACAAGTAAAACAATCAAATGTTATAAATTGTCTCGAAGGCGCCTCTCTGTCTGGGTGCACAACCTGGAGGGAGGGGTGATATTCCCTCCGACTTTCACCGACGCACAAAGAAATGGTTAAAAAGTTTTAAGTTAACATTTCATTTCATCAGAGTTCCATAGTTATGATTCTGTATTAATCCAAGGTCTGAGTCAGCTTCTCGTTGTGGTGTTTGACTCGTGTTTCCCCAAGCGTATACACACTCCTACCCCGCGCTGCAGGGATACAAAGACGGCCGGGATTTCCCTTTCTCTCCGACCCTGGGTTTAACATCGCCCTTTGCTTACGTTGCAGTTTTGCTGTGCGCTTGCATTTCTTTTCCTCTCTACTCTTACTTTAACCCTGCTTATTATTTGCGTATGGGTGGAGGCTAGAGCATTTATGTTGACTTAGGAAAACCTGATTGTTATAGGCTTCGGGTCAAGTCGTATAGACATTATTAAAATATGGAAATACATTTCATATTAAATTAATAGACGGGTGATGGTTACATTGACGTAGCTTGTGGCAGGGTTCAATTGAAGTGGGTGTGAAGATCAATAACTTTAGCCTACCCTGTCGTTAAATTCCGACTTTAAGTTGCTTTAATAGTAATGCAGCACCAATTAGCTTTTTTGACTTAACTAGATCTAGGCTAACGCAACCTCCCAGTGACCCTGGCTTTGTGTTTACGTCAGCCCTTTGCAATCCACTGCGCTCTGCTCTCTATCTGCTCCCTCTGACCCTGGGAGGGCTCTGAACGTCAAAATCGTGTTAGTGGGTCAAGGTAAATATGACCCCCACATGCCATGCTGAGGCCTGGTTTGGTGTTTTTATTCATTATTAAAATTAAAAGAAACAATAGAAATATGTATCTATATGTATTGAAAAATTACTTGTTAATATTAAGATGGAAAAGGGGCCTAGATACAACACCTCCCCCAGGGGCCGTGGCAGGTGGAATGCTACCATACGCCTCTTCCACAGTAGCAGAGCACTCTGCGAGGCTTGCAGTGTGTCCTTATTCTGTCTTTTTAATTCTGGGCCAAAGAGGTCCCATAAACGTAAACGTGTTGTATTTAAAATATAACACAAACATAACAACAATGATGAATGGCTTAGTGGGTAAAGTAAGACGCACCCCAAAACGGGTGAGCTTAATAAATCCGATCTCTCCTATTACCGGATTATAGGATGCAAACCAAACTTTGTTGTATCAGTGTGGTGAGTCTGTGGGTCTTTGTGTGGTGACGATCTCTCTGGGTCTCTGTGTGATGATGGCCGTGTCGGGTGGTGGCGGGTTTAACAACACAACATTATGAGATTCACGAGATCTAACCCAAACAAGACCTGTACTACGGAGTCAACAACAACGACATGAGGGCTCTCCGACGCGCGTCGCGGTTGGGTTGAGGGTGAGGTCGCGCCGTCTCCTCCGTACGGATTGTTTCTTCTTTTCCCAACTGCGACGTTCTCGCTCTCTCCTCTCTTTTTGTCTCCACCGTCGCCAATCGTCGGAGCTCGGCATCCGCGGCCGCTCTCCTAGGTGGGCGACCCCAGCCCGAATTCTCGCCTGAAGCCCTCCCAGCCTCCCTGCTCAACGAGCCAGGCCCCGCACGCGTTCACCAGCAGGGCGGCCACCGCGTCCGTCACGGCCACCGTCTTCTCCGCGTCGCTCAGACGTAAGCAGTCCACCAGCCTCTTCGCGAGGGAGGAGCGAGCAGAGCACCACCAGGACCACCACGCGGCCCCAGCTCGCGGAGCCATCGCGGAGGACCTCCCAGGCCACGTCCACGAGCAGCCGGAGGAGCCCTCGGTGCACCACCCGCTCCTCCGTGTGGCTCACCAAGTCCAGAACGGAGTCTCTGAACCGCACGAGGAACAGGTCTGCCAGGCAGTTGACCACCTCCTGCACCAGCTGTGCTGGCTGAACCTCCTGCAGCTGCTGAACCTTCTGCACCTTCTGCAGCTGCTCCTGCAACTGCAGCCACTCCGTCTGTGTCGCTAGGTGAGCCATGAAACCGGCGATCAGATTCGCTGTCAAGAAGGTCAGCAGCTGCAGCACCTCCTTCTCTTCCTCCCCCTCATTTCCCTCCTCCTCCTCCTCCTCCCCCTGTCTCCTTCCACCTCCCTGTGTCTCCCTCCTCCCCCGGTCTCCTTCCTGCTCCCCGTGTTTCCCTCCTTCCCCCGTCTCCCTCCTCCCTGTGTCTCCCTCCTCCTTTTCCTTTTTTGCTGATGAAGTTTTTCTATTTCCACGAGGTGGTAACACCATATCCCTTATTCTGTAATTGTAATTCTGGGCCAAAGAGGTCCCACAAATGTAAACATTTTGTATTTAAAATATAACACAAACATAACAACAATGAATAGCTTAGTGGGTAAAGTAAGACGCACCCCAAAACGGGTGAGTTAAATCAATCCGATCTATCCTACTACCGGATTATAGGACGCAAACCATACTTTGTTGTAACAAGAACATAAAAAAACTGAGTCTCTTAATCAGGTGAATACGGTAAAGGGGCTGAGTCTGTGGTTGACAGTGTGGTGAGTCTGTGGGTCTCTGTGTGGTGACGATGTCTATGGGTCTCTGTGTGGTGATGGCCGTGTCGGGTGGTGGCGAGGTATAACAACACAACATTTATATATTCACGCGATCTAACCCAAACAAAACCTGTACTACGGAGTCAACAACAACGACATGAGGGCTCTCCGACACGCGTCACGGTTGGGGTGAGGTTGCGGTCTGTTGTATATGTAGGTTATGAAAATTTGATGAAAATAATAAAAATTAAATCAAATTTGAAATTTGCATAATTATCCGAAAAAATGTTAATTTGCTGTAATTTATGCGCATAAACTATGCGAATGCGAGAGAGAATCGTATTAATTTATGCTAGTGTATGTGTGATTATGCTACTGCGAGCCGTTATGATAATTAGGCCCCGCCTCGTTGACGAGGGTCGGTTTTCAATCGGGATAATGCAATTAATCATATGCAGTTATGCAGGTACTTGAGCATGTCAGATTAAACTCGGCTGTGTTGTTTAACTTTGTACTATCGATCAGTATAATACAATTATTCCCGCTTTAACATTTACTGAGTATGTGGTAGTGTGTTCAGCCAGGTCTCCAAGTTCAGATCTCAGCACAGAATACAGTTCTTATGCATAAATGTCACGAAAGAACACAACACTTCTGTGTTAATCAATTTTAATGACGATAGTGATAATGACGATAATGATGACGATGGTGATAATGATGATAATGATGACAATAATAACAATGGTGATGATGCGTACTTCAACCGCTCCAGCACGAGACAGTTGTGTCCGCGGAAGTGGAACGAGTGCAGGACGCGGATGACGCCGTGCAGCTCAGCACTGCCCTCCCCCTGCAGCTCCGTGATCACCTTCAACTCCATCCTCTGCATCTCCATTTTGGTAGGGCTGTGTGCACACAGCAAGTCTGTGGGTCTCTGTGGGTCTCTAGTTCATAGTAGTTTTACGACGGTTATTTTTTTAGTGAGATAGTTTCAGTTTATAGTTAGAGATAGTTTTGCAGAGGTTATTATCATTGTTGTTTACTATTATACTCATTATTTTGTAACCATGTTGTATTTACTTGCATTTATTATCTATTATTGTATTCATTTATAATTATGACCATGGCCGCTGTGTTAAGACCACCAGCACCCACCCACACCACCACCACCACCAACCCCATCACCCCTGCCCCAACCTACTGGATGGGCAGTGCCAGCATCTTGACAGCCACCAGGAATCCCATATTGTGGTCCACGCACCGCAGCACCACTCCCTGCCCTCCCTCGCCAATCTTCTCTCGCACCTCGAAGCGGCATTGGAGCTGCTCCTGGGGTATCTAAGAAGCAGCAGCAGCAGCGCCGCAACGGCCAGTCAGAGTCACAATCACGATGGGAATGTTTTACGCTTAGTGGTAGCAGCAGTGGTAGTACTGAGTAGTAGTTAGTAGCAGTAGTGTCTGTGTGCGCCTGTGTGCCTGTTTGTGTGCGCATCTGCGTGTGTGTGTGTCTGTCTGTGCGAGTTTCACAGGGATATTTCTGCTTGCAAGCTTTGACTTTAACATAGCCATTTCTGTGACCAGACACAAGCTAATCACTCAGCAATTTCAATGCTAAATTATCCTGTTTGATTTGTACTAGGTGCCTCTGTGGATGTGTAGGCTTTGACTTTAACATAGCCATTTCTGTGACCAGTCACAAGCTAATCACTCAGCTCTTTCAATGCTAAATTTTATGCTAATTCGTTTGTCAAGGCGCTCTGTTTCTTCTCACACAGCTTAAAGGTCGCGGTCTGAGCTTGGCTGTGTTCACTCCAGCGCTTTCCTCCAGACAGTCTCGTCCCTTCACCTGATGAAGGCCGCTTGTGTTGTGGCCGAAACGTCGTGAGAATTTTATTGTGTTATTTTATTTGATCAATGTATTATTTTATTCTCATTCTACGCTACTTTACCGAAAGAACCAAAGAAGATGAATCCTTGCAGCCAAGATAGCTTTAAATCGAAATTTAACAGAATGGTATTGAACCTTTTTCTTTACAGGGTGGCCCTGGGGCTTGCCACGTGGCAGGTGTCGTCCATTGTCCATACCAGACCCCTCCAGCTCTCTCACCCTGGGTCAGCTGCCCCTTCCATGTCCTGGAAACCATGGCAAGGTCATCCTATGAGGACTGCCTGGATGAAAACCAGCATGGAAGGGGCCCAGGGTGGGACCGGCTATGCTTTTGGGCTAGTCCCGTTTGTGTGTGGTGTGCGGTGTCTTCGTAGCAATCGTTCTCCACTGTAGTCCTGGCATCTGCTGCTCAGCTTCATTCCACAGCTGTGGTTCCAGTGGCGCGGTCTCTCCAGGGACCCATGTGGTGTGTGTGTGGGTGTGACATGTATCACGGGGTGGGTGGATAGTATCGTGATAGTGGTCATGGTAGGCACCGATCCACGACCTCCATCACCCCTACTGAGTGGTGGACATGCCACCACAAAGCAGCATGCGGCGGAGGAGTGAGGTGACCGCTCTCGCCTCACGAGCGAGGCCCTCTCGCTTCCTCTTCATTCCCTGCATCACCACCTCCATCTCCTCCTTTGTCTCATCCTCCTCCACCTCCTCTTAATCCTCCACCACCATCTTCTCCCCCTCTTCTGTTTTCTCCATTCTCTCTTCATGCTCCTCAACCTCCGAGGTGGCGTCGGTGGCATCGGTGGTGGCAGCGGAGGTGCTGGAGGTGATGGCCGTGGTGGCGGTGGCAATGGTGGTGATGGTGGCAGCGGAGGTGGCGGTGGCGGCAGCGGTAATGGCGGTGGCGCCAGCGGTGGTGGGGCGGAGGTGGCAGCGTTGGTGGTGGTGATGGTAGTAGTCCTGGCGAGGCACCGCTCTTCCTCCATGAGGCGCTTCTCCTCCTCGACGCTCTTCACGTTGGCGAGACACTTCTCCTCCACCAGACGCTTCTCTTCCGTGAAGCACTTCACTTTAACGAGGCGCTTCTTGAGGAAATAGTCTCTGAAGCAGTTCTCCTCTGTGCGGCGCTTCACCCTGGCAAGGCGCTGCACCTCAAAGAGGTGCTCCTCTACCATGTGGCGTTTCTCTGTCGCATGGTCCTTCTCCTCCTGGAGATGCTTCACCCCGCTGAGATCCTTCAACTCCCCAATTATCCTCTGTTCAAGCAAAGATAATCACATGAATATACAGACATGCAAGCAGAAATTCATTTAAGTTTTTCAGATTCATTTATTTGGTATAACCCTGTGAGCTATGTTGCTCTTGACTCGGGTGCAACCGCAACAAACAAAAACATGATCAAGGAATATCTTAAAGCGACTACACGCAACAGAAAAATCCAGGAAAAGACAGCAAAGTCTTCCAGAAAAGCACCGTATATCAACACTGTGTGCAAAAATCCCGGTGGGATGCAAGTCGAATAATAACAATCATAAGACAATTTAGATTAAAGTTATCAGGCTAACTCTGTACTACAAAAAACAAACATGGCTAAACCAAAACGTTTTCAAAATCACCAAAATAAAGCTATAAAAACAATGTAACAGTGATCATAGGAACTGTGATTCAAATTTAACAATTAACGATATATACATAACATGCACGACCAAACTTTGCAGCCATAGCTGGCTGTATGAGTCACTCCATAACAGCAGGATTATGAGTCGCAGTATGTAAAAAAATATTCAATACACCTTTAAAGATCAGCACACTATTCAAGTGTACATCTATGGTACAATTTATTGAAAATAAGTTTTGGGAACAGAAACTTATTTCTTTTAAACAACAGACAAATATTAACAAGCACTGTTTATTACATTAACTTTGTTTAACTTTTTGGTCCCAGTTGAGACATTCAGAACTATGACGAAACAAATAATTGTGCTCTGATCTAATGTGCAATCTGTGGCATATGAATTTGTTAAGGTGATGTTGTCCGGTCCTGTACATATCAAGTACAGTGAGGGAAAAAAATATTTGATCCCCTGCTGATTTTGTACATTTGCCCACTGACAAAGAAATGAACAGAATATAATTTTAATGGTAGGTTTATTTGAACAGTGAGAGGCAGAATAACAACAAAAACATCCAGAAAAACATGTCAAAAATGTTATAATTTGATTTCCATTATCCTCCTAGCGAGGCCACGCTAGGAGGATAAAAGGGGACCCCGGGCAAAGGTTTGGGGCTGTTGCTTGGAGTGGAATCTCGTCGGACTGCTGGAGTCATCGTCACCATCTGCATTTTCTCGGCGGTGTCAGACAGGCAGTCTGTTAGCTCTCTTGACTGAAAGTGTAGTGACCCCTTGTACCCTGTGAAGGCTATAATAAATAGAGTACCTCCTGCTCCTCGTGTCTCTGCGTGTATCGCTAGACGTGGATCATAACGACAGTAGATGTACACTCACTCTGAGTTTTTACTCAATGACGTTAAACTTCACATCTACCCTACCTCCATGCTACATGCCGACAACCCACTGCTTTGGTAACCAAACTGCAACGTATTTTATTAGTAAACCTGCATTTTCTAATTTTACCCAAATCTTAACCTCGGTTGGATGTTGCCATCCTGCCGTGGAAACAACGAATCATTCGTGTCTCGAGCAGAAGATTGCAAGCCTTGTGTTAGAGAATGGCCCACTGAAGCTGTAATCACGGAGCTACTTCTGAGTACATTTCAAGTGCCCTCTCATCCACGTAATAAAGAGCAGGATCCTCCCTCCTGTAACGTTGGTCGTAACAATGTTCTTACTTCTTTGTGCTGTCAAGGACAACCGGGCTCACCTTGGTCTGTCTCACTGTCACACTCACCTCTATTCGTACACTCACTCATCTGGGTCTGTCTCACTGTCATACTCACCTCATCCACACGAACTGACGTAGGTCTGTCTCACTGTCACACTCACATCACTAGTCACACTCACCCACCTGGGTCTGTCTCACTGTTACACTCACCTCTCTACCACACTCACCTGGGTTTGTCTTACTTTAACACCACATTCCACAGACACTTACATTGGTCTGTCTCAATGTCACACTCACCTCTACCCACACACACTCACCAGAGTCTGTTTCACTCTCTCACTCATTTGTCTTCCTACACTCACTCACTTGGGTCTGTCTTACTGTCACACTCACCACTCTACCCACACTAACCTGGGTCTCACTGTCTCACCTCTCTTCAAAAACACTGAATTCCTGCTGAACAACACGCGGTTCAACCCACAAGCACTTGGGAGAGCTACAGGGCTCACATGCCATGTCCTTCACAGTCCTGTAATTCGTTTTATTATTATTGCCATAATTGAGTTTGGCAAAAGCCTGTGCGAGACTTTGAACAATGTACACACAGGACCGTCCATAAGGGTGCTAGGCCAGGGGAAAATCCCAGCATGTGGGCCTCCGACGCGTTCAAATTCCACCGCAAGTATTACATCTGACACCCCCGTGACATTGAAGCGCAGGGCCCCCCCAATGCCCGCGGACCTGGGCGGTCGCTCCGATTCTCCGTATCCAAGGGGCGATTCTATGTGCACAATGCAGACCTTCTTGTAAAAACATGGTTTTACGAGGGCCTCCTCACGCAAATTAAGTAGAGAACCACATTACTGCCATGTGATGGTTTATGTTTCGCAGTCATTGACGACCAGGCTGAGATCATGAACTCGCTAGACTTGACAACCCACTTTGATCACAGGCGGGTGCCTGGATTCAGACCCAGTTACTCCGTGGTCCCACTTCAGTGCTCTGACCTCTCGGTCACTGGGCCGCCTCTAAACACCCCCCATGTTAAATACATAAGTAGCAAACCTGTATCGTGAGCAGCAGCATTCTTTGAATACTCTGCCAAAACAATTTGAATTGTGGAGTGTTGACCCAATTTCGCAATTGCTTTATCATACCTCTGGTTGCAGGAATAATTTCTACAAGACCGAGTTCTAGAGAGCCCCTTTACACGATGTTTTGTTCTACTCTTCCACACTGAGCAGATATTTTAGAAGATGGAGTACCCACACTTTAACACACCACATGCACCTTGCTGCTCGATTGTGGCTTACCCATTTCTACTGATTGGTGGACAGAGGCAGGGGGGGTTAAGAAACTCAAACGTTTGTTTCAACTGCTGTTACAGAAGGGGAACAGATGGGCAGTGGAGCAGGGAGGTAGAGGGGCAGTGGAGTAGAAGGGCAGTGGAGCATTGGAGTAGGTGAGCAGTAGGGCAATTGAGCAGATGGGCAGTGGGACAGCGGAGCAGAAGAGCAGTGGGCCAAATGGGTAGTAGGGCAGTGGAGTAGTGGAGCAAAGGGACAGTTGGGCAGAGGGGCAATGGATCAATTGAGCAGTGGGACAGTGGGACAGTGGGGCAGTGGAGCAGTGGATCAGTGGGGCAGTGGAGTAGAGTGGCAGTGTTGTGAAGGAGGCGAATCACCTGAATATCTTTTCCCACCGACATTTGTATGTGCTCTAAAGAAGGACCATCTCTCAAAACGGCGATCATTCTATATTTGTCCTTGTACCTCCACACACAGCTGGAAAACCGCACACCTGAGCCAAGGCACATTTAACCAACTCAGGCAGCACTTGCAAGCAATTCAAATATATTTTTTGTCATCATGGGTTTATTTCAAAGAGTTTATAGTACCAATAAGAACAATGGTATTTAACCGTATTATTTGCAGGGTGGCCCTGGGGCTTGCCATGTGGCAGGTGTCGTCCATTGGCCGATCCAGACCCCTCCAGCTCTCTCACCCTGGCTTTTCTGCCCCTTCCATGTCCTGGAAACCATAGCAAGATCATCCCATGAGGACTGCCTGGATAAAAACCAGCATGGAAGGGGCCCAGAGTGGGGCCGGCTATGCTTTTGGGCTAGTCCCGTGTGTGTGTGGTGTGCGTGGTGTCTTGGTAGCAATCGTTCTCCACTTCAACAGCTGTGGTCCCACTGGCAACGTTTCTCTGGGGAACCGTGTGGTAAGTGTGTTTCATGTATCACGGGGTGGGTGGGTGTGGCATGTATCACAGGGTGGGTGGGTAGTATGGTGATAGTGGTCATGGTTGGCACCAATCCACGACCACCACCATCACCCCTACTGAGTGGTTGACATGCTACCACAAAGCAGCACGCGGCGGAGGAGTGAGGTGATCGCTCTTGCAACGCGAGCGAGGCCCCCTCGCTTCCTCTTCTTTCCCTGCATCACCACCTCCACCACCTGCACCTCTTCCATCTCCTGCTCCTTTGTCTCGTCCTCCATTTCATCTTCATCCTCCACCACCATCGTATCCCCCTTCTCTGTTTTCTCAATTCTCTCCTCATCCTCCTCAACCTCCTCGTCCTCGGAGGTGGCAGAAGTGGTGGCAGTGGTGTCGGTGGTGGTGGTGTTGGCTGAGGTGGCAGTGCTGGTGATGTCAGTGGCGGTGGTGGTGGTGGTGGCGGTAGTGGTGGTGTTGGTTGCGTTGGTAGCGGCAGAGGTGGTGGTTGCCATGGTGGTGGCAGTGGTGGTGGCGTTAGCGGCAGGGCGGTCGGTGGTGATGATGGCGGTGGACGTGGTGGAGTTGGTGGAGGTGGTTGCGGTAGCGTCAAAGGTGTCGGTGGTGGCGGTGGCAGCAGTGGTGGTGGCGCTGGCAGTGGAGTAAGTTGTGGTGGTGGCAGAGGTGGTGGTTGCCGCGGTGGTGGCGGTGATGGTGACGGTGGCGGTGGTGGCAGTCGTGTCAGTGGTGGCAGTGATGGCGGGGGTGGCAGCGGTGGTGGTGGTTGCAGCGTTGCTGGCAGTGGTGGTGATGGCAGCGGTCCTGACGGGGCACTGCTCCTCCTCAAGGTACTTCTCATCCTCCTCCAGACGCTTCTCCTCAAGATACTTCATCTCACGAAGTCGCTTCTCCTCCGCGAAGCACTGCACTATAACGAGTCGCTTCTTGAGGAGATGGTCTCTGAAGCAATGCTCCACTGTGCGGCACTTTTCCCTGGCCAGGCGCTGCACCTCAAAGAGGCGCTCCTCTACCAGGAGGCGTTTCAGCGTCCCAAGGTCCTTCTCCTGAAGACGCTTCACCCCGCTGAAGTCTTTTAACTCCCCAATTATCCTCTGTTCAAGCAAAGATCACCACATTAATATTCAGACATGCACATGCAAACAAAAATTAATACCCACATGCATGCAAACATAAACGTGCACATAAACCCAACACAAATGCATACTCACACATCTTTGTACAGATGCAGACATCCACGTTCACTCATTCAAACTCGCTTTTTACACTCGCATGAATATACACAGTCAAGAAAATTTCAAATCAAGATTGAATATATAAAATCACCTGATAACATAACACCTTATCCATCAATACTTTTATCACATTGTACGTGTAGCCCTAACCCTTAATAATCCCAACCCCTACATAATCAAAATACATGTTACATCCTCATATATCCTCACACACCCCATACATGCACTTAAGTCTGTGATCGACTGGGAATATTTCATAGCAATTGTTGGCAACAATCATCACTGGCAATAGTTTCCACAGAATGTTACATTATAAAGATCTCGTAGCCCATAATCTCGACAAATTTCACGCAGTGCCCATAGTGGGCAACTGGAATGGCTACTTCCAATCAACTGAACTAGCAGACGTAATTAATGTGACTGATTTATATCATTTCGTCCTCAATGGTAATAAATGACCAATGCATGAGTGGGATGGTGGAGAGATTGGCTGATGGTGTCTGGAGCTGGTTTTGATATACAGAGAGGTGAAGCAGAGGAATGTTCCAGAGAGATGGTGTCTTGTGATGTTATAGATTCATGATAAGGCTATATGATGGTCTATTTAATTGGTGGTGGTGTGGTGAGAAAGGTAATGTGGAGAGATGGTGTGCCAGTTTTGTAGATAATGTGTATTTGACCCCCACAGACCCCATACACACCTTTGGGGAGCGATGCTTGTAACCTTGGCCTGGGAAAGGGTCCACTTTATCCATAATGTCACCCCAGGTGGTCGACTGGCGCGACGATTCCCGGCCTGCGAAGAGCAGACAGGTAATTCAAAGGACGAGTAATGAATTAGAGAACGAAGAACATGGAGTTTCACAGAACGAATTTTAAGATCCCTGTAATTAGCTCTTTCCACACAACAGGAGCTGCTATTGAGAAATATTCATCACATGGCAGTAAAACTTTACAAGCCATGTTTTTGTGGGCATGCTGAGACCATTAATTCCATAAGCTTGAGACCCCAGTTTAAACAAAAATGGCTGAAATTCAGATATAAACCCATCGTTTCTGGAACACTCGATCATTACGTCTTCCCATCACAACCAAGCCATGTCTTCTCAAAGTAATTGATAAAGGAGCCTCCTTCTCTGTATATAAGCCACGTGATGCAGGTATCTGGGACTTACCCTCATAGTCATCCACAATCTCAGCCCACTTGATATGGCTATCCATGTTGTTGGGAAAGAGTAGATTCTGCGTGAAGTTGGATGGCCTGTGGAGTTTGGAACAACGCTAAGATTTAGCAACAATTTGAATCACTCATCCTCTAAAATATTACATATTTGGCCACTCACTGTACCAATCCCATCACTTCCATGCCTGTTGCTTTCAAGCCAACGCCCGCACTTGTTTGCCACTCATACGTGCTTCTGATCACTCACTCATCGATCCACACAAACATGTTTATTCCACCAGCCTATTACATTAAACATAATCGCCAAACTTAATGATATTTAATCCACACATGCATGTTAATGTACAGCCCATTTGCATTAATCGAATTCTTGATAAACACCCCCCCCCCCCCCTATGCCTTGTAGGTCATGAGGGTCATATGACCTTACTTAAATTATTTGTTATAAACCGAGCATGACGTCGTGGGTCACGTGATGTCAGAGACACCACCCATGTGGCTGTGACATCACAGATTAGAGACAACTATGGCAGCAGCTGGGGTCTGAACAAGAAGGCAGACTCCTCCCCAATGTTGAATAACATTCAATACATAAAATGTAGGGCACAATTGTGCCAGCAATCAGAAAACAATAATTGTAGACATGTTATTCATACTCTGAGATTTAAACAAGTTAGTTATTAATTTTAAAATGCTGACTCGCTTATGTCTAAACAGTGACAGTAAAAGCAACATATCAGGGCATGCCAAGTAACCTATCTAGCAGTCCTAATTTGATTGCAGAAAATAAAAATACCAACATATCAACAATAATGAGGCTTTAATTTGCGGTCAAAATGTAAAATAAAGATAAACAACACTCATAGTCAACAGGGACGCTCACCTCGTTGAGGATTCGCTCTCCAACGTCGTCTGCAGCTGCTCCCTCGTGCGCATTCCTCTCGACTGGCGGTGGAGGCGTGGCTATGACGTACCAGAAATGACGTCACTTCCGCGAGGCTCCGCCCCCACGCGCACAGCTGCCGCACCACGTGGTGCAGTGCGGGTGGTGGCCGTGGGTGGTGATGATGATGGGTGATGATGATGGGTGGTGGTGGTTGATGATGGTGGGTGGTGATGATGGTTATAGATGACGATGGGTGGTGATTATGATGGGTGCTGATGGCTGTTGATGATGATGGTTGATGGGTGATGATGTGTGTTGATGATGGTCGGTGGTGGTGGTGTTGATAGGTGGTTGATGATGATCGGTGGTGATGATTGTGATAGATGGTGATAATGATGGTTGGTGATGATGGTGGGTGTTCATGCTGATAATTGGTGTTAATGATGTAAGGTGGTGATCACGATGGGTGGTGATTATGATGGGTGATGATGCTGATTTGTGGTGAGGATAATGATGGGTGATGGTGATGTTGGGTGGTTGGTGGCAATGATGATGATGGTGGTCCGTGATAATGGGTGGTGGTGATGATTAGTCATGGTGATGATCATGGTTTATGGGTGGTGGTTATGATAGGTAAAAGTGATGATGGGTGGTGCTGATGATTGGTCATGGTGATAATGATGGTTGATTGGTGGTGGTTTTGATAGTTGGAAGTGATGAAGGGTGGTAGTGATGAAGGGTGGTGATCATGATGGGTGGTGCTGATGGGTGATGATGATGATTAGTGGTGATTGGTGGTGATTGGAGATTGGTGGTGATTGGAGATTGGTGGTGATTGGAGATTGGTGGTGATTAGTGGTGATTGGTGATTGTTGTGATTGGTGGTGATTGGTGATGATTGGTGATTGGTGGTGATTTGTGATTGGTGGTGATTGGTGATTGGTGGTGAAAGGTGATTGGAGATTGGTGGTTATGGATGGTGTTTGGTGGTGATTGATGGTGATTGGTGATTCATGGTGATTGGTGGTGATTGGTGATTCATGATGAGTGGTGGTGATTGGTGATTGTTTTTGATTGGTGATTCGTGGTGAATGTTTGTTATTGGTGTTTGGAGATTGGTGTTGTTTGGTGGTGATTGGTGATTAACAGTGATTGGTGGTGATTGGTGTTTGGCGGTTGGTGGTTATTGGTTGTGATTGGTGATTAACGGTGATTGGTAATTTGTGGTATTTAGCGATTAGTGGTGATTGGTGGTTCTTGGGTGGCGGTTGTGGTTGCTTGGGGGTGGTGGTGGGTGGTGGTGGTTGGAGGGTGGTGGTGGGTGGATGGTTGTGGGTGAGTGGTTGTGGGTGGTGGTTGGTGGTGGTGGTTGGTGATATTGGGTGATTGATCATGATGGGTGGTGGTGATGATGGGTCTGTGGTGGTGGTGATGATAGGTGATGGGTGGTTGTGATGAAGGATGCTGGTCATGATGGGTGGTGATGTGTGACGATGATGTTGGGTGGCGATGATGATGGATGATGATGATGGATGATGATTATGTGATGATGAGGGGAGGTGGTGGTTGTGGTTGGTGGTGGTTGTAGTTGCTGGTGGTTGTGGTTGGATGAGTTGGTCGTTGGTTGTGGATGGTGGTGGTTGGTGGTGATTGGTTGTGGGTGGTGGGTGGGGGTGGGTGGTGGTGGGGATGGGTGGTGGTGGGTGGTGGTGGGTGGTGGTGGTTGGTGGGTGGGGATGGGTGGTGGTGGGTGGTGGTGGTTGGTGGGTGGTGGTGGTGGTAGTGTTTGGTGGGTGGTGGTGGTTGGTGGTAGGTGGTAGTTGGTGGGTGTTTGTGGGTAGTGGTGGTTATGGTGGTTGGTGGGTGGTGGTTTGTGGGTGGTGGTTTGTGGGTGGTGTTGGTGGATGGTAGTGGTTGGTGGGTGGTGGTGGTGGGTGGTGGTGGTTGGTGGTAGGTGGTAGTTGGTGGGTGTTTGTGGGTAGTGGTGGTTATGGTGGTTGGTGGGTGGTGGTTTGTGGGTGGTGGTTTGTGGGTGGTGGTTGGTGGATGGTAGTGGTTGGTGGGTGGTGGTGGTGGTTGGTGGGTGAGGGAGGTGGTTGGAGGGTGGTGGTGGTGGTTTGTGGGTGGTGGTTGGTGGATGGTAGTGGTTGGTGGGTGGTTGTGGTGGTTGGTGGGTGGTGGAGGTGGTAGTGGGTGGTGGTGGGTGGTTGGTGGATGTGGGTGGTTGGTGGTTTGGTGGTGGTGGGCGGTGGGTGGTTGGTGGAGATCGGTGGTGGGTGATGGTGGGTGATGGTGGGTGGTGGGTGGTGATGCGTGGTGGTGGGTGGTGCTGGGTGGTGCGTGGTGCTAGGTGGTGGTGGATGGTGGTGGGTAGTGGTGGGTGGTGGGTGGTCGTGGGTGGTGGTTAGTGGTGGTGGGTGGTGGGTGGCGGGTGGTGGTGGAGGTGCGTGGTTGGTAGTGGGTTGTCGTGGCTCGTGGTTGGTGGTGGGTGGTGGTGGGTGGTGGCTAGTGGTTGGTGGGTAGTGGGTGGTGGTGGTGGTTGGTGGTGAGTGGTGGATGGTGGAGGTGAGTGGTGGTGGGTGGTGTTGGGTGGTGGTGGGTGGTTGGTGATGATGATTTATAATTGGTGCTGTTGATGATATTGATGATTGGGGCTGGTAATGATGATTGCTGCTGGTGATGATGATGATTGGTGCTGGTGCTGGTCATAACGCTGATTCGTGCTGGTGATAATGATGATGATTGGTGCTGGTGATGACGACTGATGATTGGTGATGACAATGATGATTATTGGTGATGCTGGTGATGATGATTGGTGCTGGTGATGATGATTGGTAATGAAGATGATGATTGTTGCTGGTGATGATGATTGGTGCTGGTGATGAGCATGATGATGAGTGCTGGTGCTGGTTATGATGATGATGATGATTCGTGCTGGTGAAGATGATCATGATTGGTGCTGGTGATGATGATTATTTGTGCTGGTCATGATGATGATGGTTCGTGCTGGTCATGGTGATGATGATGATTGGTCCTGGTGCTGGGGATGATGATGATGATTGGTGCTGGCCATGATGATGATTATTGGTGCTGGTTATGATGATAATGGTTCGTGCTGGTGCTGGTGATGATTATTGGTGCTGGTGATAATGAAAGGTTGGGTTCATAATTGCCCGGTAGAATGAGTATATAATGGCCAGGTAGGGTGGGGTCACTCACCAACTCATCCACTCATCTTGTGTGTGGTGATCCACCAACCCCCGCCTAGATTTCAGGCGCCTTCCCAAAACCGCAATTCAATCACTCACGCACCCACTCCTTTACTCACCCACCCCCTCATTCACTCACCCACGCACTCATTCACTCGCCCATGCACTCATCAACGTACACACCCACTCATTCACTCACCCATACACTCATCAACTTACAGACCCACTCATTCACTCGCCCACGAACTCATTCACTCACTCACCCACTCATTAACTCACCCACCCACTCATTCACTCAACCACCCACTCACTCATTCACTCACCCATACACTCATCAACTTATCCACCTACTATTTCACTCACCCACTACTCATCCACTCACTCACCAACTCGTTCACTCACCCATTAATCATTAACTCACCCACCCACTCATTCACCCCCCCCCCACTCATTCGCTCACCCACCCACCCACACATTCACTCACCCAACTATTCATTCACTCACCTACCCACTCATTCACTAACTCAACCACTCACCCACCCACTCATTCACTCACCCACCCACTCACTTATTCACCAACCCATCCACTCATTCACACAACTGCCCTTCTGTTCACTAACCCACCCTATCCACTCATTCACTCACCCACCCATTCACTCACCCACCCTTTCACTCACACACCCATCTACTCATTCACCATCACATCTACTCATTAACTCAACCACCCACCCATTCACTCACCCAACCACTCATCCACTCACTCATTCACCCACCCACTCATTCCTCGACATCAGGAGGAAACAAGGAGGTGGAAAGGTGCTGATGCAGGCCGTTTTAAAAGTCTTTGATGACCGCTTTTGTTGCAATCGAAACGTCGTAGTTTTTTGTTATTTTTTGCTACTTTCTCTGAACCTATCTACGTGGTGACTTTACCGAAAGACCCAAGAATACAAATACAACTTATTGGGTAGTCAGAATTCATCAGCACCAACCTGTATGTTGAACCTCTTTCGCACCGTACGTAGCCAACCGTGCAAATCTGTAGGTCTCTCTGGGTGTCTATAATGAGTGACCCATTGTTACTTAAAACAATTTTGGCAATGAAGTGATACGTGATATAATTGAATAGATTTTAAGCACTACAATTTTGAAAAAAAAAATATTGAATAAATTAAAAATAAAGAATAAAAGTAAGTACATGGTAATAAAAGCAACAGTTAAAATGTGTTGGATTTAGTAATAGCATGCCAAATGATGAGTTATTTAGCCTGAAAAATAGTGCAAATACAAATAGATTTTACAAGGAAAAGTGATTTATATTTACTAAATGTCTGAGCAATGGTAATTTAGATTTACTAAATATTTGGAGGAATCTGATTAATATTTATTAATGATCTGGCTGAAATTGATTTACATGTACTAATTGCCTGGGTGAAATTGATATAAGCTTACTAAATATCTGGTTCAATGATTTGGATTTACTAAATAAAATACTTATATTGAATGTCTGTTGCCATAACATTTATATTTCTAATCCACCCAATAGCATGCCTTCATGGTGCCACAATTCACTTACGTTAAGTCAACCGAGCACCATCAAAAAGATAAGAACTATGAAAAGGAACAGCAGATTGACATGTATTTGTGCAATTTTGTCTCAACATGTTTATCCAACATATTACAAGTACAAAAGAAAGAGGGGCTATGAAAAAACAAAGACAGAAACCATGTATCTGTACAATAGGGATACAATACCTGAAGTCTATTAATAATTTGTGGGCATTACAGGCACAGATTCCTTTTTTGGATGTGATTCAAGGTTTTAGTCTTGTTAGTGCATTTAAATTACGACAATTAAAAAAAATATGTAAAGATACTTTCATAATATTTCTTTCTTATGTGCGCAAATTGAAATCCTAAGGGCCAATATGTTTATAAAACAGCTAAAAGAGATTAAAACATCACGTGAATTGATCCACAATCCAGGTGGACCTATCTTTTTTAACATGCACAATTACAAGAATGGCTTCCTAACAAGTAAACTAGCACAACCTTCAGATGTTCCATGCATCTTACATCTATTCCTTTCGAAACGTCGTGAGAATTTTTATTGTTTTATATATATTTATTATTTTATTGTTTCTCTTCAACGTGACTTTACCGAAAGAGCTAAGAATATGAATTACTGCAGTCACGAAAGCTTTAAATGAAAATTTTACCGCCTCTACGGGGAGGGTTTCCACGTCACTTTAAGATCCTTCAACAAACTCCGGGATAAGAAGGCTCAGCTGATCGAGTCTCTCACCTTTCTGAAGAGATGCCGCGACTCTGGGGTAATTCCAATCGCATTTACACTGACCTCTGCTGCTGTAACTTCTTCTAATGCGAAACGAATTATTTTCAAAACTAGCTTAGCTCTTATCTCAGAGAAAATCAGACTTATACGCACCGAACTAGATCAGTTAGACAAGACACTCTACAAATCACACTTATCATTGACGGCAACAATGTCCAGGTGACCGTCCCTCCCGCCTCTACATGGTGTGTGCGTGCATTCGTGCGAGGGGGGCGCCGCGTCGGCGCCGTCACTCCCAAGTGGCGGCGTCACGGCGGTGGGCACGGCCCCGACGGAGAGGCTCCGCTGCGGCAGCACCACAACTGTGTAGAGGCTAAACAGCGGATGTCTGCGAGAGCACCGGCCTCGGGAGAGTGGCGGGAAATCCGAGGCACCGGTGGCGGCGTCACGGCGGTGGGTATGGCCCCGACGGAGTGGCTCAGCTGTGGCAGCACCACACAGCCCCCCGAGGTGTCAGTCCTCGTCCCGGGTTGACTGGAGCACCTCGCCTGGGTTGCCCCTACAAGGTAGCGCCGCGGGGTCCGCGGGACTCGTCCGGCTCTCGTGGCTGGCCTTGGCGGTGGTGGCTCCACCTCTCGGGGTTCCGGCGGCGGTCTCCTCCTCCACTCCAGTGGTTCTCACCGGTCCTGGGTACGTGCGAGCTGGAAGACAAACTCGGTAGCGGTAGGGTGCAGGGGCCATCGTACCCGTCTCTCCTGGCTCGGGTCGGGACCCCCTGGGGCCCGGGGCTCCGTGGGGCCCATACACTGTGCAAGGCCCCCGGGTATGGGGGGGGGGGTGTGGGGACCCCGGGGTATCGGGGTCCTCGAACGGCGGGGTTCTCCCTCGCTGGGGCCGCCCTCCATGGTTTTATTCGCCGGACATTGACCACCATCTCCCGGCCTCTCTCCCCCCCTTGAATCAGTACCGTCCAGGGGGAGATCTGTCGCCCCACGGTCCAGGGTCCCCGCCAGTAGGTGGTTAGCTTCCCCATCTGTCCGGCCCCGACGCGAGGGGTGTGCAGCCACACCTTGGAGCCCGCCGAGTAGAAGGGGGCTCCATCCGGGGTCGGGCGCCCTGCTCCTGCCGCTGGTGTGCGGCCTCGCCTTGCAGGTAGGCCCGGACCCTAGCTCCGCATAGGGTCGAACTCACTACCCTGGTCAGTAATGACTCGTTCGGGGATCCCGTGCTTAAGTACGTAGTGTTCCACGAATGTTCGGGCCACTATGAGGGTTGTCTTATCGGGGATGGCCACCGCTATGGGATAGCGTGTGAAGTACAACACCGCTACAAGAATATATCGGTTGCCCCGGTGGGATCGCGGGAATGGCCCCTGCAGGTCGATCCCAACCAGCTGATTCGTCCGACTGACGCGGAACGGTCTCAGGGGGACCTGGTATCGCGCTGGTTTGGGCCCGCATTACTGACACGCGCGGCAGCCCTGCACCCAGGCGGCCACGTCTTGTGCTAACTTGGGCCAGAGATATTGGCGATGCAGGGTCTCCCCGTCGTGGCCCCCGAGCAGGTGGTCATGCACTAGTCTTAGCAGCTGGGGTCGCACCTGGGCGGGAACACAGATGCACCCAGGCTGGCCGGCTTCGGTGAGCTCCCGTACCACCTCGTTCTGCATGCACAACCGGGCGTACAAACCACGCCAGGGTCCTGGTAGGGTGTCCCTCTTCTCCCGTAGGGCCGCTTCCACCGCCGCCAGATCTGGATCCTCGCAGCTGGGTCCGTCTCAGCTACTCGTCGTCCAGGCCTGGGAAGGCGCAGCCGATGTTCTCCTGGATCCGATTGGGTGGGGTTAAGCGACCCGTTGGGCCCCGGGGCGTGGGCTCCGCGTCCGCCGGGTGGTCCCCCGGTTCCCTGGTTCCCCCTGCCGGGGTTTCTGTGGCACATATTGCACTCTCCCCCGCGAGGGGGGGTTTTAGTTTCGGCGCGCCCTCGGTGGTCCGCTGTTTGCTGGCAGCGTCCCCCCGTGAAGCACGGGCAGACTTCCTCCGCCCTTGTCTCGGCGCACACCGCGGGTCGCCTCGACAAGGCGTCCGCGTTTGCATGTGTACGCCCAGCTCTGTACTCGATTTGCAATTTGTACTCATGCAACTCCGCTAACCATCGGGCCATCTGCCCCCGTGGTTCCTTGAACGTAAGGAGGAAATGCAGGGCATGATGGTCGGTGCGCACCCGACATTTCCTGCCATACATATACGGTCGGAACTGTTTACACGCGAAGATCACGGCATACAGTTCTTGACGGGTCACGCAATAATTCAGCTCGGCCCCACTCAGGGTCCGACTGGCATATGCGATGACCCGCTCCGTCCCACCCTGCACCTGCGACAGCACCGCGCTCAGCCCACTGCTGCAAGCATCGGTGTCTAAAATAAAATTAGTGGTGAAATTGGGGAAAGCTAGAGTGGGGGTGTGGGCGAGGTGGTCTTTGAGGGTGGTGAAGGCCGTCTGGCAGGCCTCCGTCCACTGATAGGGGTTCTTAGGGGAGGTGAGTTGGGTGAGGGGGCATGCAATCTCGCTGAATCCCTTTACAGATCGACGATAATAGGTGGCGAGCCCCAAGAATGATCTCCGTCAGGTTCCTTGGCCGTGGCCATTCCACTACGGCGCGTACCTTCTCCGGATCGGTGCACACCCCGCCTCGCTGACTCGGTGTCCGAGGTATGCCACCTCGCACTGCGCAATGTAGCACTTACGCGGCTTGAGCTTGAGATGGGCTGCTCGCAATCGCTGGAACACCTCTCGCAGCCTGGACCAGTGTTCCGACAGATCTACTGAACACTGTCACCTCGTCCAGGTAAATCAGGCACTGTTCCCACTGCAAGCCCCGCATCACCAACTCCATCAATCGCTGGAACGTTGCGGGCGCGTTAGTGAGTCCGAACGGAAGCACTCGAAACTCGAACAGTCCAATTGGGGTGGTGAATGCGGTTTTTGGCCGATCCTCCTCTGCCATCTCCACCTGCCAGTACCCGGACCCCAGATCGAGGGTGGAAAAATACTGTGCTATTGCGAGGCTGTCAGAGGTGTCGTCGATGCACGGTATGGGGAAGGCGTCGCCGAGGGTGACTGCGTTCAACTTTCGGTAATCAACACAGAATCGGGTCGACCCATCCTTTTTCGTCACTAGCACTACCTGGGAAGACCAGGGGCTCGCCGAGGGCTGGATTATGTTATCACGTAGCATATCCGCGACTGCCTCTTTGATCTGGGTCCGATCAGGCGCGCCCACTTGGTATGCGGGGAGTTTGATGGGTCGGGCTGCACCTGTGTTAATTTGGTGCTTAACAAGGTCTGTCCGGCCCATATCTGAATCGTGCTCACTAAACACGTTGGCGTGCTCCTGCAACAATCCGCACAGTTGATCGGCCTCCCCCTTAGGTAAATCTGCCCAAGGCACATGTAACGCATCATGCAAGGGAACGATCTCGGCTCGGGGGGTCGGGCCGACTCGCCAGGCCAGATCCTGGTTGTCCTCGGGGCAGCCAGGGTCTTCCGCCCAGAGTGCAAACACCGAGTCGTTAGAATGGCGCGCGTGCAGGGGGTGTATGGTGGCTACCGTGGTGCATCGTCGTAGAATTTCCGGGGTACTGTGTGGGTTAAACACCCGCATAAACAGTCGGCCCTCATCTGCGTTTACCAGTGTGGCTGACCCCACAACTCCGTACGGGTCCGCCAGCTCCGGGTGAGGAGTTAGCATTACCTCGCCCGATGGTCGGTGTGTGGGGTCGGCGGAGGGTGTTGCTACGGGCACCAGCATCTCGGCAAGCGGGCCGATGGTGACGGCCGACACCAGGGTGGCGGCCATGGGTGTGAAGTGAGGGCGATTCCGTTCTTGTCCCAGGAGCGGGATCCTCTCCCCGCTGTCCTCCACGGTGGCGCATCGCTGGCCTGGCTAGTCGTTGAGCCCCAGTTTCTCCAGGAGGTCCGTACCCGCAATACACTCATGGCACAACACACTCGAGACATAGAATTCCTGTGTACACACCTGGTGTCCGAGACGGACCTCGAGGGAGATCCTTCCCAGCAACCCCATCCCGGCTCTGCTCGCTGTGTGCCTGCAGGCGGCTCACGTCAACCCCGAGCACGCTGCAGTGTGTGGCGCTCACGAGTGAAGCCACTGCCCCCGTGTCGAGTAGGATCCAGGTGCGCTGCCCGTTCACCTGTCCTACCAGTGATGTGGCCCCCGTGATCGCCGCCACCAGCTCCCATAGCCAGTCACCTGTCCTCACCGCGTCCTTGGGTGTTGTGGTCGGAATCTGTGCGGGGGTCACTCGCTCACCATTATTACTATCGTTGTTTTGTTTTGGGACCTCGTCGATTGCACCCTTAGGTGGTCCACTCTCTAGGGGGCGTTGGCGTTTAACCCTGGCGCCTGTCTAGTGCGGGCGATTTGAGGACAGTCTCTCACGAGGTTCCCGCGGCGGTCGCACAGGTAACACGCTCGGGGAAGGGCGGTGGCCCCGTAGGAGCTTCCCCGCACGCTCCCTCTTTCCCCTCCCGTACGCCGCTGCCCAGACTCTGCCTCTAGTCGGGCCACCCTCCCGGCTAGCCCCCCTACCGTGGAGCGCATTTCCCCCATTTCCGACTGAATGGTCTCCACTGTGGACTGTAGTTTGGTGATATGGCCACCAACTTGGGTCACCTGGCCGACTATATCACCCATGCCGGTCTGTAGCCCTGCTACCCATCCCGGGGTTGTCTCGCGGGCTACCGGGGGCTCCCTTTCCCGACCCCTTACCGTCGTGGCGAGCTCCTGTTCCTCCTCTTCCTACTCTAACGACAGGCTTGCGATGGTGCGCTCTCTTCCCAGCCCCCGGAGCTGCGCGCGTTCGCTGGAAATTCCTTCACATTTACGCGCGCGCTCGACAAGGGCGTTAAAGGGGAGACGTGTATAGCTCATGTCTGGCTGCCACCACGACGTGCGAGTCAAGTATCGCTAGATCTTCTCAGCGGCAAGCTCCTCAATCATCTCTGTCGTGTATCCCAGGTGTGCGATCTTTGTTAGCTCGCGCACATCCTCGGCATAATCACGCAGGTCCTCGCCGGGTTGGCGGTAGCGTGCCTCTAAGGCTGCTTTTGCCTACTCCTCATCACGCGTACCGAAACGCAGATCAAGTCGGCGCATCAGTTCCTCTAGCTGTGTCTGCGCGCTTGTGGGTAGGGCTTCCACAAAATTGGCTGCCCGCCCATCCAGGTTCATAATAAGTTGGCGTAACGCCTGCGCGTCCGTCCACCCATTAATCTCTTTAGCCCCTATGACGTTGCGGGCGAATGCCTTCCACCAAGGAGCCCCCCGGCTGGTAAATATATGCCATATTTTTGCGTGGGGTAACGCGGGGGTTCGTACCGCTTCTGACGCCAAACTGTGGGGGCTGCCGTCCCCCGCCATCACTGAATTGTCGGGGCCGTTGCCCCCTGACTCCCCCATTACATTTGTACTACTACCACCTGGCAGTTCTGTAGGGTTCGGGTTAGCGACCTCCAACTCCTCGCCCCCCGGGGCCCCTGACTTTGTTACCGACCGCGTTGGCATGGCTCAATTAGTGGGCTTGTACGCTTTACTCTTGCGGCGCGCTACGCGGGTTCAGTGGCGGCGTGCTGCGGTGAGCGCGCTCGCGAAGCAAGACTCTGTCCCGTACGTAAAAAAATGGGTACGGCGCACTGATGCGTGACTCACGTACGTAAACAAATGGGTACGGTGCGCCGACGCGTGATTTCAGTACGTAAACAAATGGGTACGGTATGCTGACACATGACTCCCTCACACACACGCTCTACGCGCCTAGGCAATAACAAACCCAACACCGATACCTGCCCAGCCCCATACACCAATCACACGCGAGGGAGTTGGGTTCCGGGGTGAGAGGGCAGGGGTGTCTGCCGTGCGCGCGCCGCTTATTGGAGGGAGTCACTCCGCTCTGATTTAAAAGGGCCGTTTAAACAGCCGCGCGTGTACGCGCACACCAGGCGCTTAGCTCTCTGCTTCGCTAGAAACAACCGCGCATGCACGCGACCGCAAGACACTCCCGTAAATAGTCGCCCAGGTATGCGAACGCTAAGCACTCCCGTAAACAGTCGCACAGGTACGCAAGCGCTAAGCACTCCCGTAAACAATCGCCCAGGTACGTGAACGCTAAGCGCTCCCGTAAACAGCCGCACGGGCACGCGAATGCTAAGCACTCCCGTAAACAGTCGCCCAGGTACACGAACGCTAAGCACTCCCGTAAACAGTCGCCCAGGTACGCGAACGCTAAGCACTCCGGTAAACAGTCGCCCAGGTACGCAAACGCTAAGCACTCCCGTAAACAGTCGCCCAGGTACGCAAACGCTAAGCACTCCGGTAAACAGCCGCACGGGCACGCGAACGCTAAGCACTCCCGTAAACAGTCGCCCAGGTACGCAAACGCTAAGCACTCCGGTAAACAGCCGCACGGGCACGCGAATGCTAAGCACTCCGCCTTCCTCTTCACACTCACAAAGACCACACGACACAGTTTATCCCCCTACTAGCTATTTTATTCACCGCGAGTAACCCGCTAAACTACTCGTGATTGTGTGGGTCAGCAGACTTTAGCTTATCCCTCGGGGATCCTGGGCTGAACTTATCCTGCCTGCCTCTCCGCTTTCTTCCCTCTGATCAATTAGCCCGCACTCACCTTAGTCCCAATCTGATGCTGCAGAAGCTGTGGAATGGTGATGTTCCCGCACCCCGTGCCCCCCTGTCCAATCAGAGGTCTGGATTTTCCCGCCCTCGGATCACCGCTCTGGTGACGTCACCGCAGTGGTTTATTGGACGTCCGCTTTCCGTTCTTCCCGCTATCCGCCCACTGACTCGTGTTTGTGTGTGTGTGGTTCCACTCGCGGTGGCTAAACAGCCCCTGCCATGACCATGCCATTACAATCCCAGGTCACAGCACCGCGGTGCTCTTCAGCCTCGGGGGTAGGTCGCCCAATTTCCCGGCTGCAGGAAACCATGAAGCTTGATCTCATTAGGGGCTTCTGGATAAAAACCTGTTGGCCAGGTGACCTTCCCTCCCGGCTCTACGTGGGGTGTGTGTGCATTCGTGTGATGGGCGCGCCACGTCGGCGCCGTCACTCCCCGGTGGCTGCGTCACGGCGGTGGGCACGGCCCCGATGGAGCGGCTCCGCTGCCGCGGCACCACAACCTCTGGGTCACTGAGCCGCTTCCAAACACCCCCCATGTCAAATACATAAGCAGGAACCTGTATCGTGAGCAGCAGCATTATTTGAATACTCTGCCAAAACAATTTGAATTGTGGAGTGGTGGCACAATTCCGCAATAGCTTTATCATATCTCTGGTGATAGGAAGAATTTCTACAAGACCGAGTTCTAGAGAACCCCTTTACGCGATGTTTTGGTCTACTCTTCCACACTGGGCGGATGTTTCAGTAGAGGAAGGAGTACCCACAATTTAACGCACCGCATCCACGGCCCCTCTCCTAAGTGGGCGTCCCCAGCCCGAATGCTCGCAGGAAGCCCTCCCAGCCTCCCTGCTCGACGAACCAGGCCCCGCACACGTTCACCAACAAGGCGGCCACCACGTCCGTCACGGCCGACTTCTCCGCGTCGCTCAGACGTACGCAGTCCACCAGCCTCTTCGCGAGGGAGGAGCGAGCAGAGCACCACCAGGACCACCACGCGGCCCCAGCTCGCAGAGCCATCGCGGATGACTTCCCAGGCCACGTCCATGAGCAGCCGGCGGTGCCCTCGGTGCTCCACCCACTCCGTGTGAGGAACAGGTCCCCCAGGCAGTTGACCACCTCCTGCACCAGCTGTGCTGGCTAAACCTGCTGCAGCTGCTGGACCTGCAGCTGCTCCTGCACCTGCAGCTACTCCGTCTGTGTCACCAGGTGAGCCATGTAGCCGACGATCAGATCCGCTGTCAAGACGGTCAGCAGCTGCAGCACCTCCTTTTCCTCCCCCTCATCTTCTTCCTCCTCCTGCCCGTGTCTCATTCCTCCTCCCCGTGTCCCACTCCCTCCCCCTGTCTCCCTCCACCTCCCTGTGTCTCCCTCCTACTGTAATGTTTTGCTTTTGCAAAACACGTACTAATTTGTCAGTTACTCCCGAGATATATGGTATTTTAATTGTTTTAACAATCTTATCGATTTCAGCATTGTTGCTTTGCCATCGTGATTTGGCATTCAATGCTCTGTTAATTTGAGCATTATTGTAGCCATTCTGTCGTAGTGCTTCTTTAACGTGTTTAATCTCTCTCACGAGACTTTCACCATCTGACACTGCTTTAGCCTGATATATCAGCGTCTTGATAAGAGAGGATGTCTGAGCTGGGTGATGATGTGATTCTGCATTCAAATAGCATCAGTGTGTGCGTTCGCTTTCTGTAAACGCTGTGTGCTATTTTACCATTTAGGCCATGTCCAAGCAAAATATCTAGGAACGGGAATGTGTTATTCACCTCCATTTCCATGGTGAACTGGATGGCCGGGTTTTGTGCATTGAGATGATTTAGAAAATCATTAAGTGTATCTTTACCATGTGGCCAGGCAACCAAAGTGTCATCCACATATCTAAACCAAAAACATGGTTTCAATGTGCTCGAGACAAGTGCTCTTGTTTCAGAGTTTTCCATGTGCATATTTGCTATAGCCGGAGATAAAGGAGAGCCCATTGCTGCTCCTTCCTTTTGTTTAAATAAATCACCTCCAAAAGAAGTAAGTGTTATTTAAACAATGATGAGCCAGTTTCAGAATATATTTTGGTAAACCTGTATTCTTTACTAGTGTATCAAGTAATTTAAGTGACTCGTTCACTGGAACCTTAGTGAATAGAGAAATCACATCAAAATTCACCAGAATATCATTAGGGTAAAGTTTAATATCTTTATTCACATTCACAAGATGTTCTGAATTTCTTATGTATGAAGATGTCCTCCCGATGTAGGGATGTAATTGTTTAGTTATATGTTTTGCTAATTTATATGTGGCAGAGCGAATTGTACTGACTATGGGTCGTAATGGGATGCCGATTTCATGAATCTTTGGTAGCCCATACAGTCTAGATGGTTTTGAGGCCCTTGGAATTATTCGGTATTGCTCATTCTTAGGGATTAATGAATTTGCAATTATTGCAGTAGTCTGACGTTCTAAAGTATTAATAGGATCTCGTTTAACTTTAATGTGGGTACTTTTCTCTAGTAAATCTTTAATTTTATTATCATAATTGGCTCGTGGCATCACCACAGTAGTGCGGCCTTCATCAGCTGCCAGGATTTTAAAATCTTTATTTAAATGAATCTCTCTTAAGGCTTTTGCTTCGTTCGAGCTAATATTTATTTTTGGTACTTTGCTATTTTCAATTATTTTGGCAACCTCGTGTCTAGTCATCTCTGCCTCATTATGTGGAAGGAGTCTAACTGCTGATTCTACCTCAGCAATTATCTCATCCACTGGAATTGTGCGTGGGGTAACGGCAAAGTTAAGGCCTTTAGAAAGGACAGAGATCATGTCACTGGTTAAAACAGTGTTAGTCAAGTTCATTACGGGTTTGTTTTTAAATTGTTCGTTTTTAGTGGGTATTTGTTTATTATGAAGTCTAGATAATTTATTCATTTGGCTAGTTTTGGTTAGATTAAACACATTATCAGCCGATTGTTGTGTTATGGTCTCGATTATATTCCAATAATGCATTGATCTACTTGCTTATATCTAAGTGCAACTGCCTTAGAGATTCTGAAATGTAAGATAATTCACTCCTGTTGTGCTGTATTCTCTCTATTAATAATCATTTGCTAGCTTTGTGTAGTATTTGGTTAGCTTTAGCAGACTTTGTGATGTGTTATTTTAACTGCGTTTGGTATTAACTTCGAATCTCTGCACCTTTTGAGGAATGTCAGTGAAGATATCAATTCCATCCGCTTGATGCGGAGCTTCTCCAACTTTCTGGTTTTAAGAAAAGTATCCTCCCCATAGAGGTTAGTCAGTTTAACACGTAGGCTTTCGCGACCAATATTATTCATAATAAACGTGTTTGGGTTAGATCGCGTTATTAATAAATGTGTCGTAACCCTCCACCACCCGACACGGCCAATCAGTAAAAAAGTGTCATGTTGACAAAAGACAAAATAGTTCACTACTTTAGCCCACTGGTGTGTTGAAGAGTGAATCCACAACATTTACAATTTTTTAGTATGACGTTTCGCTGGTAATTACATCCAGCATCATCGGGCAATTCGCCAGAATGGTGAAGCCCTCACTCACTCGCGGTCTTAAATAGAGCAGCAGGGTGACATCATTTAACTCATTCAGGTGCAGTGATTTGAGGCGGAGTGGGGGGTATTTTAATTATATAATAGATTAGTAATCAGTCAAATGTTATGATCAGTAATAAGTTGTAGATTAGTAATTAGGTGTAATGTGTATTATTGTAATTATATACTACGTTAGTAATCAGTTAATTAGTATGTTTCCCCACAACGAGGGTATACAGCTGCTCTGACATGGGACGACCCTGTCGTACACCTCTTCTGAAGCTGACAGGGGCAGTGAGCGTACCGTTGACTTTGATTAGACACTGGACTTCAGTGTAGAGCAGGCGGTTCAGTCCCAGGAAGCTGGTCCCAAAACCAAACGCCCTCGGTGGTCCCACTAGGTACCCGTGGTCAAACGCCTTCTCTTGGTCGAGTGAGAGAAGCGCGAGTGGGAGCCCCCTTTCTCTCGAAGAGGGTGCTGAGGTCTCTGACGAGGAAGACGCCATCATGAATTGTTCTCACTGGGACCGTGTGGGCCTGGTCACTGCCCACCACCTGAGCCAATACAGTCTTCATCTTGGAGAATAGCGCTTTGGCCAGAATTCTTCTCTCCTTATAAACGTCTATGCCTGCCCAAGATGAAATCTGGAGAGACCTACCGCGCAGTCAGGGCCGCAGTCGCGACAGCAGCTCCCTGCGTCCCGGGAGCCGGTGCGGGTTGCCGGACCGCGTCACCGGCGCCGTTCGGAGCGCCGCGGGCGCTGTGTCGGGCGGAGTGGCGCAGCGCGTGCCCGTGGTGCCGTCGCCGGGCATTGCGCGCAAGCAGCATCACGTGTCGTGCAGTCAGGGCGGCATGGGTCGGTGGGTGGGTGTGTGGGTCGGTTTGGGTGGGTGGGTCGGTTTGGGTGGGTGGGTCGGTTTGGGTCAGTGGGTGGATGGGTGGGTCGGTGTGGGTGGGTGGGTTGGTTTGGGTCGGTGGGTGGGTTGGTCGGTCGGTGTGTGGGTCGGTGGGTGGGTGGGTCGGTCGATGGGTGGGTGGCCACTCACATTGATTGACAAACATAGAAGCTGCAACCAATATCGGTGACTCTCATGTGGCCGGCCTGAGAGAGCATCACGTTGTCCTGGACGCACACGGGGAGGCAAGGGGAGGTCACGCTCAGAGGCTGCCCTGTGAGCGGTCAGCCAGCAGTGGATCGACCCACGAACAACGACAATTACAAAGGTCCCCTCGTGTAGCCGCTAGCAGGCTGTAGGGCCAAGTGCTGTTAGAAGTAGCTAGTAGCAGCACTGCCTATGCAAGCTGACAATGTGGCACACACAGAGGGAGTGGGTGGCCAGTACCACGGCCGGCCGCCTTTGTCTCCCCCATTGGGCGATGTTTACTACACACCACCGCTACAACAGGAGCGAGCGCGAGTGCGTCGTGGGGAGCGTGCGCGCCCCCAGAGTGCCCTCCGCTATCACCGGCTTTGATGACCGCGTGGACGATGCCACGGGACTTGGTCTGGGCCAGGAAGCGGACGATTCCACTGGTGTATGACCTCAACGCGGCGTCGTTGATGCGCCAGATCACCGCTCGCTTGCTCAAGTCGTAGAGGCAATCCCGGCGGCGGCAGCAGCAGCAACGACGACGATAGCGATGATGACGGTAATGAAGATGATGATGACGATGATGATAATGACGATAATGATGACAATGACGATGGTGATAATCACGATGACGATGGTGATGATGACGATAGTGATAATGACGATAATGATGACGATAATAACAATGGTGATGATGCGTACTTCAACAGCTGCAGCACGAGGCAGTTGTGTCCGCGGAAGTGGAACGAGTGCAGGACGCGGATGACGCCGTGCAGCTCAGCACTGCCCTCCCCTGCAGCTCCGTGATCACCTTCAGCTCCATCCTCTGCATCTCCATCTTGGTAGGGCTGCGTGCACACAGCAAGTCTGTGGGTCTCTGGGTCTCTGTGGGTCTCTGTGGGTTTCTACGTGTGTCTATGGATCTCTATGGGTGTTTGGGGGTCATAGTAGTTTTACGGAGGTTATTATTATTTTTTACTATTTTACTCATTATTTTGTAACCATGTATTTACTTCCATTATCTATTATTTTCTTCATTTATAATTATT
The DNA here is from genome assembly GCF_048934315.1 of Petromyzon marinus. NCBI lineage: Eukaryota > Metazoa > Chordata > Hyperoartia > Petromyzontiformes > Petromyzontidae > Petromyzon > Petromyzon marinus. Next base: position 15,143,706 of record NC_133689.1, read on the forward strand.
ACGACTGCGGCCGCTTTGTTAAGACCACCACCACCCACACCATTTCCAACCACACCAAAACACCACCACCCACCCACACCACCATCCCCATCACCCCCGCAACAACCCACTTGATGGGCAGTGCCAGCATCTTCACAGCCACCAGGAATCCCATCTTGTGGTCCACACACCGCAGCACTACTCCCTGCCCTTCCTCGCCAAATTATTCTCTCGCACCTCGAAGTGGTATTGGAGCTGCTCCTGGGGAATATAAAATGGAGCAGATGAGGCAGCAGCGCCGCCACAAGCCAGTCAGTCACAATCACGATGTGAATGTTTAACGCTTAGTGGTAGGAGCAGCAGTGGTAGTAGTGGTTAGTAGTAGCAGTAGTGTGTGTGTGTCTGTATGTGTGAGTCTCACAGGGATATAGTTGTGGTTCTCTGTGTGTGTCTCTGTGTCTGTGCGTCTCACTGGGATGTAGCTGTGGGTCTCTATTGGTGCCTCTTTGAGTCTCAATGGGTATCTGTAGATCTCTATGGGTGTCTGTGAGTCTCACAGGGATGTAGTTGTGGGTCGTTATGGGTGTATCTATGGGTGTCTCAATGGGTGTCTCAATGAGTGTGTCTATGAGTGTCTGTCTTTGTGAGCCTCACAGGGATATATTTGTGTTCTTGGTTGTCGTAGCCATCGTTGTTGATGCAACCGCGGGATTTGCCCTCGTCCATAGAGACAAAACAAACTTGACAGACGTCGGCCAGCTCCTCCTGTCGCTCGGTCAGGCGAGGCAGGAAGAGTGCCAGGATCACTGCACACCTGACAACAACTATGTTTTTTTTTTCTTTACCGACAGAACCAGAGTGTTTCTTACACACCAATGAGCCCAGTAAATTGGCACAGTAGGGGGCACAGGTGGTGCATCAGCCACTCGTCTCAGTCGGTCGACCCGTGGCACCTGTTGGGTCTGCCCCGTGACCTCCTGCCAGCGGGAGTTCGACACTTCACTTGGCTTAAAAGTGCACATAGCCTGGCACAAGCGTCGTTATGATGTCACCGCCACTTAGTGGCGAATGGCGGTTGTTGTGTGTGTGTGTATATTCAATCAGGCCAAGAATGTGTGCACCACAGAGTGAATCTCACTGCGGTACAGTGGACAGGCCATGCCGCGCCGCTGCAACTCGAAGATGCAGCGGCGGCACGTGGCAAGGTGGCCGCCGTCGCCGTGAACCAACGTGCAGCTACGCGGCTCACACTGGCACACCACGCACCCACCCACAACACCACCACTACCCACACCACAACCACCACCCACAACACCACCACCACCCACAACACCACGCACCCACCCACAAGACCACCACCATCAGCCACACCAACACCACCCGCACCACCAACACCACCAACCACACTACCAGCAGCACTACCCATGCCACCACCACCTATACCAACACCCGCACCAAAACCACCCACACCACCAGCACCACCCACAACAACACCACCACCCACAACACCACCACCACCCACACCACCACCCACACCAACGCCACCCGCACCACCAACACCACCAACCACACTACCAGCAGCACTACCCAGGCCACAACCACCCATGCCACCACTACCTACATCACCACCACCCACACCACCACCACCAACCACACCACCACCACCACCCACACCACGCACCCACCCACAACACCACCACCCACACCATCACCACCACCCACACCACCACCGCTACCGGCTGGAGTGTAAGAAGGAGAGGCAGTGGTGGAGGTGGTGTTGACGCTGGCACCTGCTCGCCTGTTGTCGGCTGTCACTACGGAGAATATCTTCATGAGCAGCGCTAATACTGAGTGTCTGAGATCTCTGAGTGAGAATCCCTCCACACCAAACACCTCCCCCAGGGGGTCCCCCGCCACACCTCACCAGGTACTGCCTCTCTTCATCGTAAAGTCGCCTCCGCTTGATGTACTGTTCCACGTAGTGGAACACCTGCTCCACAGTGAATGTGTCGCCCTCGGCACCGACCGACTGCAGCAGTGGAAGCATCCGAGGCACCGGCTTCAGGAGTGTTCCTCCGAGCTTGTCAGAGACATGGACAATTCCATGCACTGTATGTGTTCTGTATTTGTACGTGGATAGTAACGACAGTGGATGTACATTCACTCCGAGTCTTTACTGGGTCGTTAAACAGCATGGGGTACACAATGACGTGAAACTTCACATCTACCCTACCTCCGTGCTCCATGCCGAAAAGCCACTGCAGTGGTAATAAAACTGCAACGTATTTTATTCATCAACCTGCATTTTCTTATTTTTCCCAAATTTTAACCCGGGTTGGGCTGTCGCCATCCTGCCCTGGAACCAATTATTCATTCGTGTCTCTAGCAGACCATTGCAAGCCTTGTGTTAGAGAATGGCTCACTGAAGCTGATATCACAGAGCTACTTCTGAGTACCCTTCAAGTGCCCTCTGGTCCACAGTAAAGAGCAGCACCCTCCCACCTGTCCTTTAAGTAGGAGTAACGTTGGTCATAACAATGTTCTTTTCGTTGAAATTTATCCAAATTAAGTGCAGAACCACATTGCAGCAATGTGATGGTTTATTTTGTGCTGTCAATGACGACAAGGCTGAGATCATTTACTCGCTAGACTTGAGAACCCGTTTTAATCACTTGCGGGTGCCTGTATTCAAACCCAAGTACTCCGTGGTGCCAGTTCCGTGCTATGACCTCTTGGCCACTGGGCCGCCTCTAAACACCCCCCATGTCAAATACATAAGCAGCAACCTGTACCGTGAGCAGCAGCATTCTTTGAATACTCTGCCAAAATAATTTTTATCGTGGAGTGCTGACACAATTCCTCTCCTCAGTGGGCGTCCCCAGCCCAAATGCTCGCAGGAAGCGCCCCCAGCCTCCCTGCTCGACGAGCCAGTTCCCGCACGCGTTCACCAGCAGGGCGGCCACCGCGTCCGTCACGGCCGACGTCTCCTCCGCGTTGCTCAGACGTACGCATTCCACCAGCCTCTTCGCGAGGGAGGAGCGAGCAGACCACCACCAGGACCACCACGCGGCCCCAGCTCGCGGAGCCATCGCGGAGGACCTCCCAGGCCACGTCCACGAGCAGCCGGCGGGGCCCTCGGTGCTCCACCCGCTCCTCCGTGTAGCTCACCAAGTCCAGAACGGAGTCTCTGAACCGCGCGAGGGACAGGTCTCCCAGGCAGTTGACCACCTCCTGCACCAGCTGCGTTGGCTGAACCTCCTGCAGCTGCTGAACCTTCTGCACCTTCTGCAGCTGCTCCTGCACCTGCAGCCACTCCGTCTGTGTCGCTAGGTGAGCCATGAAGCCGGCGACCAGATTCGCTGGCAAGACGGTCAGCAGCTGCAGCGCCTCCTTCTCTTCCTCCCCCTCGTCTTCCTCCTCCACCTCATCATCTTCCTCCTCCCCCTCCTTAGACTCCTTCTCCTCTGTCTCCCTCTAACTCCCTGTGTGACCCTCCTCCCCCGGTCTCCTTCCTCGTCCCCGTGCGTCCCTCCTCCTTCCCCCGTCTCCCTCTTCCCTGTGTCTCCCTCTTTTTTCTTTTTGCTGATGAAGTTTTTTTTTTATTTCCACAAGGTGTAAACGCCGTATCCCTTATTTTGTAATTGTAATTCTGGGCCAAAGAGGTCCCACAAACGTAAACGTTTTGTATTTAAAATATAACACAACAACAATGAATGGCTTAGTGGGTAAAGTAAGACGCACGCCAAAACGGGTGAGTTAAATAAATCCAATCTCTCCTACCGGATTATAGGACGCAAACCAAACTTTGTTGTAACAAGAACATAAAAAAACTGATTCTCTTAATCAGGTGAATACGGTAAAGGGGCTGAGTCTGTGGTTGCCGGTGTGGTGAGTCTGTGGGTCTCTGTGTGGTGACGATGTCTATGGGTCTCTGTGGTGATGGCAATGTCGGGTGGTGGCGGGTTTAACCACACAACATTTATATATTCACGCGATCTAACCCAAACAAAACCTGTACTACGGAGTCAACAACAACGACGTGAGGGCTCTCCGACGCGCGTCTCGGTTGGGGTGAGGGTGCTTTCTGTTGTATATGTAGGTTATGAAAATTTGATGTAAATAATAAAAATTAAATGAAATTTGCATAATAATCCGACATTATGCTAATTGATGTAAGTGCATAGACTATGCTAATTCGAGAGATAATCGTATTAATTTATGCTAGTGTATGTGTGATTATGCTACTGCGAGCCGTTATGATAATTAGGCCCCGCCTCGTTGACGAGGGTCGTTTATCAATCGGGATAATGCAATTAATCGTATGCAGTTATGCAGGTACTGTGAGCATGTCACATTAAACTCGGCTGTGTTGTTTAACTTCGTATTATCGATGGGTATAATACAATTATTCTCGCTTTAACATTTACTGAGTATGTGTTAGTGTGTTCAGGAAGGTCTCCAAGTTCAGATCTCAGCACAGAATACAGTTCTTATGCATAAATTTCAGGAAAGAACACACAACACTTCCGTGTTAATCAATTTTAATGACGATAGTGATAATGACGATAATGATGACGATGGTGATAATGATGACGATGGTGATAATGATGACGATAATAACAATGGTGATGATGCGTACTTCAACAGCTCCAGCACGAGACAGTTGTGTCCGCGGAAGTGGAACGAGTGCAGGACGCGGATGACGCCGTGCAGCTCAGCACTGCCCTCCCCCTGCAGCTCCGTGATCACCTTCAGCTCCATCCTCTGCATCTCCATCTTGGTAGGGCTGCGTGCACACAGCAATTATTTGGGTCAGTTTAACACGTAGGCTTTCGCGACCAAAATCATTCATAATAAAGGTTTTTGGGTTAGATCGCGTTTATTTATAAATGTGTCGCAACCCTCCACCACCCGACACGGCCAATCAGCAAAAAAGTGTCACGTTGACAAAAGACAAACAATTCACTACTTCAGCCCACCGGTGTGTTGAAGAGTCAATCCACATTTACAGTTTGAGTACGACGTTTCGCTGGTAAATACATCCAGCATCATCAATTGCTTGATGATGGTAAATACATCCAGCATCATCAATTGCTTGATGATGCTGGATGTATTTACCAGCGAAACGTCGTACTCAAACTGTAAATGTGGATTGACTCTTCAACACACCGGTGGGCTGAAGTAGTGAATTGTTTGTCTTTTGTCAACGTGACACTTTTTTGCTGATTGGCCGTGTCGGGTGGTGGAGGGTTGCGACACATTTATAAATAAACGCGATCTAACCCAAACACCTTTATTATGAATTATTTGGGTCTCTGTGGGTCTCTATGAGTGTCTAAGGGTGTCTATGGATCTCTATGGTTGTCTCTAGTTTATAGTAGTCTTAAGAGGGTTATTATTTTAGTGAGATAGTTTCAGTTTATATTTAGAGAGTTTTACGGAGGTTATTATCATTGCTGTTTACTATTATACTCATTATTTTGTAACCATGTTGTATTTACTACCATTTATGATCTATTATTATTTTATTCATGTATAATTATTACGACTGCTCCCACTGTGTTAAGACCACCACCACCCACACCATTTCCAACCACGCCACATCACCACTACCCACCCACCCCCCCACCAACCCCATCACCCCTGCCCCAACCCACTTTCCGTGCAGTACCAGCATCTTGACAGCCACCAGGAATCCCATCTTGTGGTCCACGCACTGCAGCACCACACCCTGCCCTCTCTAGCCAATCTTCTCTTGCACCTCGAAGCCCTATTGGTGCTGATCCTGGGGTATCTAAAAAGCAGCCTAAGCAGCAGCAGCGCCGCCACAGCCAGTCAGAGTCACAATCACGATGGGAATATTTAACGCTTAGTGGTAGGAGCAGCAGTGGTCGTAGTGGTTAGTAGTTAGTAGTAGCAGTAGTGCCTGTGTGTCTGTGTGCCTTTGTGTGTGTGCCTGTGTTTGTGTGTCTGTCTGTGCGAGTCTCACAGGGATATAGTTGTGGGTCTCTGTGGGTATCTCTGTGTCTGTGCATCTCACTGATATATAGCTGTGGGTCTCGATTGGTGCCTCTGTGAGTCTCTATGAGTGTCTCTGTGGATCTCTATGGGTGTCTGAATGGGCTCTGTGGGTGTCTCTGTGAGCCTCACAGGGATGTAGTTGTGGGTCGTTATGGGTGTTATCTATGGGTCTCTATAGGTGTATCAATGGGTGTATCTATGGATGTCTGGGTCTCTGTGAGCCTCACAGGGATGTATTTGTTTTCTTGGTCGTCGTAGCCATCGTTGTAGATGCCACCGCGGGATTTGCCCTCGTCCATAGAGAAAAACCAAACTTGACAGACGTCGGCCAGCTCCTCCTCCTGGCGCTCGGTCAGGCGAGGCTCGAAGAGAGCCAGGATCGCTGCAGACGTGACAACAACAACTTAAATCATTAACTATGTTTTTTTTCTTTACCGAAACAACCAAAGAGTGTTTTTACACACACCAAAAAGCCCAGCAAGTTGGCGGTTGTTGTGTGTCTGTGTGTGTGTCTGTGTGTGTGTTCTGTAGCGGTTAGCGCGCTGCGCTATGAACCTGGCGACCCGGGTTTGATTCCCGCTCACGGCCAACACCAGTGACGATTTTCTGAACCGGTCCCGGGCTTCCCCTAGGTCGACTCAGCCTCAAATGAGTACCTGGTGCGGTGTGTAAACATTGCCACTGGGGAGACAAAGGCGGTCGGGCGTGGTGCTGGCCACCCACCCCCTCGTGTACCGTTCCGGCCTTCATAGGTGCTCGCTAACAGCACTTGCCCCTACAGTCTGTTAAGGCTATATGGGGGATCTTTATATTTGTGTTCTGTCAGACCAGGAATGTGTGCACCACAGAGTGAATCTCCCTGCGGCACAGGGGACAGGCCATGCCGCGCCGCTGCAACTCGAAGACGCAGTGGCGGCATGTGGCAAGGTTTTCGCTGTCGCCGTGAACCAACGTGCAGCTACGTGGCTCACACCGGCACACCACGCACCCACCCACAACACCACCACCACCCACAACACCACCCACAACACCACCAGCACCACCACCCATGCCACCACTACCTACACCACCACCAACCACACCACCCACACCATCACCATCCACCACCGCTACCGGCTGGAGTGTAAGAAGGAGAGGCAGTGGTGGAGGTGGTGTTGACGCTGGCACCGGCTCGCCTGTTGTCGGCCGTCACTACGGAGAATAACTTAATGAGCAGCGCTGCCACCGAGTGTCTGAGATCTCTGAGTGAGAATCCCTCCAGACAAAACACCTCCTCCAGGGGGTCCCTGCCACACCTCACCAGGTACTGCCTCTCTTCATCGTAAAGTCGCCTCCGCTTGATGTACTGTTCCACGTAGTGGAACACCTGTACCACCGTGAATGTGTCGCCCTAGGCACCGACCGAATGCAGCAGAGGAATCATCCGAGGCACCGGCTTCAGGAGAATGTTCCTGCGAGCTTGTCAGAGACATGGACAATTCCATGCACTGTATGTGTTCTGTATTTGTACGTGGATAGTAACGAGAGTGGATGTGCATTCACTCCGAGTCTTTACTGTGTCGTTAAACAGCATGGGGTACACAATGACGTGAAACTTTACATCTACCCTACCTCTGTGCTCCATGCCGAAAAGCCACTGCAGTGGTAATAAAACTGCAACGCATTTTATTCATCAACCTGCATTTTCTTATTTTTCCCAAATTTTAACCTGGGTTGGGCTGTCGCCATCCTGCCCTGGAACCAATTATTAATTCGTGTCTCTAGCAGACCATTGCAGGCCTTGTGTTAGAGAATGGCTCACTGAAGCTGATATCACAGAGCTACTTCTAATTACCCTTCAAACGCCCTCTGGTCCACAGTAAAGAGCAGCACCCTCCCACCTGTCCTTTAAGTAGGAGTAACGTTGGTCATAACAACGTTCTTTTCGATGAAATTTATCCAAATTAAGTGCAGAACCACATTGCAGCCATGTAATGGTTTATTTTGTGCTGTCAATGACGACTGGGCTGAGATCATTAGCTCGCTAGAATTGAGAACCTGCTTTGATCACAGGCGGTGTGGATTCAAACCCAAGTACTCCGTGGTGCCTGGTCAGTGCTATGACCTCTGGGTCACTTAGCCGCCTCCAAACACCCCCCATGTCAAATACATAAGCAGCAACCTGTATCGTGGGCAGCAGCATTCTTTGAATACTCTGTCAAAAAATGTTTATTGTGGAGTGGTGGCACAATTCCGCAATTGCTTTCTCATACCTCTGGTGACAGGAAGAATTTCTACAAGACGGAGTTCTAGAGAACCCCTTTACTCGATGTTTTGGTCTACTCTTCCACACTGGGCAGATGAAGAGGAAGTAGTACCTACACTTTAACACACCGCATCCGCAGCCCCTCTCCTAAGTGGGCGTCCCCAGCCCGAATGCTCGCAGGAAGCCCTCCTAGCCTCCCTGCTCGACGAGCCAGGCCCCGCACGCGTTCACCAGCAGGGCGTCCACCGCGTCCATCACGGCCGCCGTCTTCTCCACGTCGCGCAGACGTATGCAGTCGACCAGCCTCTTTGCGAGGGAGGAGCGAGCAGAGCACCACCAGGACCACCACGCGGCTCCGGCTCGCAGAGCCGTCGTGGAGGACTTCCCAGGCCACGTCCACGAGCAGCCGGCGGGGCCCTCGGTGCTCCACCCGCTCCTCCGCGTGGCTCACCAGAACGGAGTTTCTGAACCGCGCGAGGAACAGGTCTCCCAGGCAGTTGACCACCTCCTGCACCAGCTGTGCTGGCTGAACCTTCTGCAGCTGCTGGAGCTGCAGCTGCTCCTGCACCTGCAGCTACTCCTGCACCTACATCTACTCCGTCTGTGTCGCCATGTGAGCCATGTAGCCGGCGATCAGATTCGCTATCAAGACGCTCAACAGCTGCAGCGCCTCCTTCTTTTCCTCACCTTCCTCCTCCCCCTCGTTTTCCTCCTCCCCCTCCTCCTCCTCCTCCCCCTCCTCCTCCACTTTCAAAACAAAGAGTGAGGACATAATATCAATAACCCGGGAATTTTATAGTGACCTCTTCTTTCCTGATAAAACGTCTATGCCTGCCCAGAATTTCCTAAAGAGCTCGGTGAAAGTACTGTCCTCCAGCAGGGCGTTGTTGAAGTGCCAGTAGGCCTCACCACTTGGTGTTCCACGCAGCCTGAGGTCCAGCAGGATCAGGCTGTGGTCTGTTAGTGATGCAGCCCCTGATGTCAGCAGTCAGAATGCTCGAGACAAGACTTCTGGAGATGTAGAAACGGTCGATCCTGGACTGTGTAGCTGGTTCATTGCCCCGTGTCCGCGTGAAGGTGAAGCTTCGCCGCCTAGGGTGGTGAAGCCGCCACACGTCCACCAGATCGGAGGCGTCCAGAAGGGCTTGGAGCTCTCCCCGGAGATTGGCGTTGCAGTGCCCCTTCCCTGTGTGGTCGAGAGCATCCAGCGTGCAGTTGTAGTCACCTCCCGTGACCACAAACTCGTCCCCTGGAATGCCACCGAGGTGGTTCCGCAGAAGTTGCAGGAACCCGGGTCTCTCACTGTCAGTGGTGGGAGCGTACACGTTGACGAGGTGGATGGCGGTGACGCCGACCTGCACCGTGAGGTCCAGGATCCTCCCCTTGATCACCTCCACCTGGCTGACGGTGTCGGGGGAAAAGTTTGGTGACAGCACGGTTGCTACTCCTGAGGAGGTGTTGCTGAAGTGGCTGATGAAGGGCTTCGCTCTCCACTCCGTCCTCCAGGCAACGTCATTGTCCATGGCGAGATGGGTCTCCTGCACGAACAGCACGGAGACCTTATGCTGCTTTGCAAGGTATCCTACGTAGTATATTCTCAGCGCCCCTCTGCACCCATTCATGTTCAGGGAGGCGTTGCGCAACGTCATTGTGAGTGAGTCGCCCGCCTGTTCCAATGAGTCACCTTGCTGAGGAGGCTCCTTACCCTGGACGTCTCCAGGTCTCTCGATTGTTTTCCTTCCTGCTGGAGCTCTGTGAGGATGCGTCAGAGGGAGACCTCTATGGCGTCTGGCTCGCCATCTTGTCAAGGCCTCCATCACCTTGTTTGGTTTCCTGGGGGTCTCTTTGAAGAATCTCCACAGGTCTTCCTGGCAGAAGATGGGTGCCCGCGAAGATGACCTCTTTGAGACCTGGTTGGTTTCGCTACCCACACGGAGGTCATCATCCGAGTCCCCCTTCTTGCTTCCATGCCCTGCATGTGGGGGCCAAGAGTCGGGGGCCCATGGTTGGCTCCATGTGGCCTCCCCCAGGGGCCGTGGCAGGTGGAATGCTACCGCACGCCTCTTCCACATTAGCAGGGCACTCTGCGAGGCTTGCAGGGTGTCCTTATTCTGTCTTTTTAATTCTGGGCCAAAGAGGTCCCATAAACGTAAACGTGTTGTATTTAAAATATAACACAAACAACAGCAATGAATGGCTTAGTGGGTAAAGTAAGACGCACCCCAAAACCGGTGAGTTAAATAAATCTGATCTTTCCTATTACCGGATTATAGGACGCAAACCAAACTTTGTTGTAACAAGAACATAGAAAAAACTGAGTCTCTTAATCAGGTGAATACGGTAAAGGGGCTGAGTCTGTGGGTGTCAGTGTGGTGAGTCTGTGGGTCTCTGTGTGGTGATGGCCATGTCGGGTGGTGGCGGGTTTAACGACACAAAATTAATATATTCACGCGATCTAACCCAAACAAAGCCTGTACTACGGATTCAACAACAATGACATGAGGGTTCTCCGACGCGCGTCTCGGTTGGGGTGAGGGTGCGGTCGCGCCGTCTCCTTCGTACGGATTGTTTCTTCCTTTCCCAACTGCGATGTTCTCGCTCTCTCCTCTCTTTTTGTCTCCACCGTCGCCAACCGTCGGAGCTCGGCATCCGCGGCCCCTCTCCTAGGTGGGCGTCCCCAGCCCGAATTCTCGCAGGAAGCCCTCCCAGCCTCCCTGCTCGACGAACCAGGCCCAGCACGCGTTCACCAGCAGGGCGGCCACCACGTCCGTCACTGCCGCCGTCTTCTCCGCGTCACTCAGACGTACGCAGTCCACCAGCCTCTTCGCGAGGGAGGAGCGAGCAGAGCACCACCAGGACCACCACGCGGCCCCAGCTCGCGAAGACGTCACGGAGGACCTCTCAGGCCACGTCCACGAGCAGCCGGCGGGGCCCTCGGTGCTCCACGCGCTCCTCCGCGTGGCTCACCAGAACAGAGTCTCTGAACCGCGCGAGGAACAGGTCCCCAGGCAGTTGACCACCTCCTGCACCAGCTGTGCTGGCTGAACCTTCTGCAGCTGCTGGACCTGCAGCTGTTCCTGCACCTGCAGCTACTCTGTCTGTTTCGCTAGGTGAGCCATGAAGCCCGCGATCAGATTCGCTGTCAAGACAGTCAACAGCTGCAGCGCCTCCTTTTTCTTCCTCCCCCTCACCTTCTTCTTCCTCCTCCTCCACTCATAAAACAAAGAGTGAGGACATAATATCAATAACCTGGGAATTTTATAGTGACCTCTTCTCTCCTGATAAAACGTCTATGCCTGCCCAGAATTTCCTAAAGAGGTCGGTGAACGTACTGTCCTCCAGCAGGGCGTTGTTGAAGTGCCAGTAGGCCGCAGCACTTGGTGTTCCACGCAGCCTAAGGTCCAGCAGGATCAGGCTGTGGTCTGTTAGTGGTGCAGCCCTGATGTCAGCAGGCAGAATGCTCGAGACAAGACTTCTGGAGATATAGAAGCGGTCGATCCTGGACTGGGTAGCTGGTTCATTGCCCCTTGTCCTCGTGTAGGTGAAGCTTCGCCGCCTCGGGTGGTGAAGCTGCCACACGTCCACCAGATCGGAGGGGTCCAGAAGGGCTTGGAGCTCTCCCCAGAGCTTGGCGTTGCAGTGACCCTTCCCTGTACGGTCGAGAGCATCCAGCGTGCAGTTGTAGTCACCTCCCATGACCACAAACTCGTCCTCTGGAATGCCACCGAGGTGGTTCCGCAGAAGTTGCAGGAACCCGGGTCTCTCACTGTCAGTGGTGGGAGCGTACACGTTGACGAGGTGGATGGCGGTGTTGCCGACCTGCGCCCAGACGTCCAGGACCCTCCCCTTGATCACCTCCACCTGGCTGACGGTGTCAGGAGTGAAGTTTGGTGACAGCACGGTTGCTACTCCTGAGGAGGTGTTGCTGAAGTGGCTGAAAAAAGGCTCCCATTTTCCACTCCGTCCTCCAGGCAACCTCATCGTCCATGGCGAGATGGGTCTCCTGCACAAACAGCACAGAGACATTATGCTGCTTTGCAAGGGACGCTGCGTAGTATCTTCTCAGCGCCTCTCGGCACCCATTCATGTTCAGGGAGGCGATGCGCAGTGTCATTGTGAGCGAGTGGCCCGCCTGTTCCAATCAGTCACCTTGCTGAGAAGGCTCCTTACCCTGGACCTCTCCAGGTCTCTCGATTGTTGTCCTTCCTGCTGGAGCTCCCCTAGGATGCGTCTGAGGGAGACTTCTATGGCGTCTGGCTCGCCATCCTGACAAGGCCTCCATCACTTTGTTTGGTTTCCTGTGGGTCTCTTCGAAGAATCTCCACAGGTCTTCCTGGCAGAAGATGGTGCCCGCGAAGATGACCTCTTTGAGACCTGGCTGGTTTCGCTACCCACACGGAGGTCATAATCCGAGTCCCCCTTCTTGCTTCCATGCCCTGCATGTGGGGGCCAAGAGTCGGGTGCCCATGGTTGGCTCCATGTGGCCTCTGTTGTATATGTGGGTGTGTGAAAATTGATGAAAAATAATTAAAATTAAATGAAATTCGAAATTTGCATAATTAATCCGAAATTATGCTAATTTGTGTACTTATGCGTGTAACTATGCTAATTAGAGAGGTAATCGTATTAATTTATACGAGTGGGTGTGGTTGTGTTAATGATAGCCTTTATGATAATCAGGCCCCGTCTCGTTGACGAGGTGGGGTTATCAATCAGGATAACGCAATCAATCGTGTGCCGTTACGCTAGTGTCAATTCGGCCTCGTTGTCTAACTTCGTATTATTGATCAGCATAATACAATGATTCTCGCTTTAACACTCCCCGAGTGTTCATATTTTAGGTCCCATGTTCACATCGTTCGTTTTAGTTTAATGAGTGTGGATTGGTGTGTTTATAGTTTAGGTTCCCGAGTTCATATCTCGTCGCAGGATACAGATCTTATGCAAAAACTTCAGGAAAGAATCACATGACCACTTCTGTATTAATCAATTTATTTTCTAATTAAACCTTAACTATAATATGTATGTGACTCTCAATCTCGGAACTTCAAAACGGTATCCACAAGGTATCAAGACAGTATCATCAACGACTGTACGATTTCACTTTGATAACACATGGACCCCGCATAAAGCGATTGCTGTTAGTGAGAGAGAGAGTCAGAATATGCAAATGCTATGTTACACAAAAGCTTATACATTATAATATGAACGATCATTATGCTTGAAATAGTCAGCACATTATCACAGGCGACTGATTAACATGCAACGGTATTCATATAAAAAAGACAATCAAACAGTTATTATTTCCAAAGGCATGAATGTAACAACAGATCCACCGGACAGACTATAAGATTATCGAAATGGCTTAGTGTGAGGGTATGCGGCGGAATGTGTTATCTCACGGGAGATTAATTAATTAATTCGTGAATAAGAATGTATGATCAGAAAATCGGTTTAGCACGATTCCTCCCCGGGAGCGTAGCTCCGTGGCGAAGGTGCCAAGGGTTAATTCGTATTGATGGATCGGTTGGTAACTTATGCGATTAGAAGTACAGTCCAAAACAAAATATTAAAGAGGGAAATTATGAATATACTTATAAATGACGGACTGTTATCACACGATCGATGCTTCCACAGCCAGATGGTTCACGGACTTGAGTGTTCGCTTCTGGTTAAGGACCTGTGTATGTTTGAGTGATATGAATTGTTTTGAATAGTCAGTGTTTGGAATTAATTATTTGCGTTGCCATATGCTGAAGTTGGCATCGCTTGTAGGAGAAGTAGCCTCGCTCCCTTTAGAGCGGTGAGGTGTGTGGGAGTGCATCATACGAATCGCCGCCCTCCTCCACGCAGCAGCCAGCCTCTGTCCACGGGGGAGAGTTGCTTGATCGCTCTCAGTTCTGCTCAGTGGACACCTCTCTCCACTGCTGGATGAGCTGCGCGATCACGCTCGTGCTGGTTCGCTGACAGCAGTTTCTCTCCGCTGTTGGATGAGCTGCATCGGCACGCTCCCTCTCTCTGGGTGGAGAACTCGAACGTGCTCGTTGCTGGTTTGCTGAAAGCAGGTTTTTCTCCACTGCTGGATGACTCAAGTCGCACGTGCTCTTGCTCTGGTTTGCAGAAGCTCTTGCTTGGTGCGTCGGTCGCTCTGCAGCTGGACTCAATGTAGAATAATCTTTCAGCAATACTCTGTCTTTCAGCTCTTGGAAATCACACTAGGTGACGCCTCACTACCTTGCGAGTCTTGCCAACGTCAGTGGGTAGCGACGGGGCCACTTTGGCTTCTGCTCGCCGCCTCCTGCTCTGCAGCTCGCCGGCTGGCGACCTGTTGCTCTCGTTCCCGATTGGAACTGCTCCTGAGCCGGCCCACTGGTCGAACTCCCCGCGTTCCGACCTCCTCCGATTCGAACTCCCCGAGTTCCGATCCCCCTGGTAGAACTCCCCGAGTTCCGACCCCTCCGAGTCGAACTGTCTCCCGAGAGTCGACCCCCCCCGGTCGAACTCTGGTGAGCCGACCCCCCCCGGGTCGAACTCTTCCGAGTTGCTCCTCCGAGGCGAACTGTCTCCCGAGAGTCGACCCCCCGGTCGAACTCTGGTGAGCCGACCCCCCCCCCCCCCCCCAGTCGAACTGAGGTTTCAATGCTCAGGATCCTCTTTTTATGCCCAAAAATCCTGCCCACAAGGCGAGGTTTCTTTCGATTTTTGCTGTGTCAGGGTTTGTCCGTATGTATCTGCGTCCGTGTGTGTGTCCGTACATGTGTCAGTGTGTGTCCTTGTGTGGATCACCCACGGTATATTCCGTTGTCATACTCCTACCATAAAACCCACAATTAAAACAATCAAATGTTATAAATTGTCTCGAAGGCGCCTCTCTGTCTGGGTGCACAACCTGAGGGAGGGGCGATATTCCCTCCGACTTTCACCGACGCACAAAGAAATGGTTAAAAAGTTTTAAGTTAACATTTCATTTCATCAGAGTTCCATAGTTATGATTCTGTATTAATCCAAGGTCTGAGTCAGCTTCTCGTTGTGGTGTTTGACTCGTGTTTCCCCAAGCGTATACACACTCCTACCCCGCGCTGCAGGGATACAAAGACGGTCGGGGTTTGTCTTTCTCTCCGACCCTGGGTTTAACATCACCCTTTGCTTACGTTGCAGTTTTGCTGTGCGCTTGCATTTCTTTTTCTCTCTACTCTTACTTTAACCCTGCATATTATTTGCGTATGGGTGGAGGCTAGAGCATTTATGTTGACTTAGGAAAACCTGATTGTTATAGGCTTCGGGTCAAGTCGTATAGACATTATTAAAATATGGAAATACATTTCATATTAAATTAATAGACGGGTGATGGTTACATTGACGTAGCTTGTGGCAGGGTTCAATTGAAGTGGGTGTGAAGATCAATAACTTTAGCCTACCCTGTCGTTAAATTCCGACTTTAAGTTACTTTAATAGTAATGCAGAACCAATTAGCTTTTTTTGACTTAACTAGATCTAGGCTAACGCAACCTCCCAGTGACCCTGGCTTTGTGTTTACGTCAGCCCTTTGCAATCCACTGCGCTCTGCTCTCTATCTGCTCCCTCTGACCCTGGGAGGGCTCTGAACGTCAAAATCGTGTTAGTGGGTCAAGGTAAATATGACCCCCACATGCCATGCTGAGGCCTGGTTTGGTGTTTTTATTCATTATTAAAATTAAAAGAAACAATAGAAATATGTATCTATATGTATTGAAAAATTACTTGTTAATATTAAGATGGAAAAGGTGCCTAGATACAACATTCCGCCCTTTTAAAAATGATCGGTGGTCAATTGGCCACGGGTCATTTTTAAAACAAAGAATCTATGTACTTTTCCATCATGAATCATCAATATTACTCAAGTAATTTTTCCTTACAACGCGCGCACGTCACAACTTATGATTACATTTGAAATAAGAAAATAAATACTAAAAGGAAGGTAAAACAAGGGGAAATTGTTTAACTGGCTACATGTTATAGGAGATGTCGTTATTCCATGTACCCACGTTCAATACTGTCCGCAATCGAAATACATTTTCGGGTTTGACCAGTGGGAAATTCAACAAAAATCCCACCTGTCCGGTCTGGGAGTCCCCATGTATGGATGTGGCTGTACCCATTTTAAAGTCAATTTGTACCTGTGTTGTACTGATTGTTTCCAGGGATGCTAATGGTATCACATTTTTTTTTAGTGTTGGAGTTACCAGATATGAAGGAAATTGTCCTTGGAGAAGATCACTGATGCTGCCGCTGGTGCAATGCAACAAGTCTTTGGATCAACTATTGAATTTGCTGTCGAGTATTCTCTTCTTTGTACAGATCTCGGATTGCGAAACCCAATTCTTGGATTGTTAAGTTAACCATGGCGGAGTGCAGGTTAACGAGAACCACGGTGTCTCTCTGACTTTCTCATGTTACCTCTCTGCCACCTTGTACCAAGTCATTGATAACCTGACTGACTCTTTTAGTCACGAGTGTATCATATCTCTCATGGCCAGGTATCTTAGAGTTACCGATGACCCTTCCATGCAACATCATCACATCATCGTCCCGGCTCATTGTCGTGATGGCTTTGGCCTAATGAACATGGCTCACTGGTTCGTATCGGTAATTTATTTTATCACTCCCTTTCCATGTGAGATTGTGTGGCGTGAAGTTATGCTGTGCGTAACCAGGATCAACATACACCACGAGTTTCCGTACTCGACTGTTGGGGTCATTTGTATTCTCCGCAGCCCTGTGCACATCTGCTGCCTCTGGGAGTCGATTTGACTCTGGGCCACGATTCCCTTCTGCGCTACGATTCGATTCCGTGCCACGATTCGATTCTGGGTCACGATTCGATTCCGTGCTTTTGAGTATGCTGTGTTTCAACACAATTCCCGATCCGTCACGGATATTCTTCTCCTCCACTTCAACACTCTGATCTCCATCCCTCCTTAGTGTGCCCGAGCACAATTTAACATCCAAAGGCTGATGTCTGCATTCATCTGCCTCTTCCACAGTACACTCACGCACTTCCGCGACACAAGGGATGGCATTTATATTTACCAGACAATCAGGTTTTCCTTCCCCTCCCTGCGGTTGGTTATCATCTCCTGTAGGATCACACTTTAATGCAGTTATGTTTCCCTGCTCGATAGGTGTGTCAATTACGGGAGCAACACTTGCGCTCTCCACCACATTATCAGAACTGGTGCCCGACGCATTTATTGTTTCCCAATCATTGGGACCCTCCTGGTTTACCTTGTCAACCGCAGCCTGCTTAATTTTTTTAACGGGTCCATAATTTCCCTGCAGCTCCACGGACACCACTCTCACTGAAAGCTCCCTCTCAACCAATGTGATTGATTCATCACGTGCCCGTGTCATTTTTTGTGTCTCAGCCAAGCTCACGCCTGTCTCCCTATTCCTCATGCCTCTGCTCTCTCCTGGTAAAACTGGTGGGGGAATCGATCGGAAGTGGGCCGATTGTGTTTGATCCCTCGTGTGTCGTGGCATTGGGACCCGGCATGATTCTGCTCTTGGTCTACACACACCGCGATTCTCGCAAATATGCGTCCCTGCACACTGCGATCGCTCCCAGCCTGCGGGCCATTGCCTCGCTGGTGGTGCTGTGTTTCTGCTCACGTGATTTTTATTTCCCTCTGAAACGCTGGTTACATCATCCCTCTCTCTGGGTGTCGTAGAACTATTGTCTTTAGCTCTGTACAGCCAAGCTCTGTGCGCCTTATCCTCTATATGGTGTAAGGAGGCTGTTTCTGGATTCAATATCATTCCCACAATTTCTGTAATCTCTGGACTCAAAGACCCGAAAAACATAACTTTGAACCTTTTGTCACCTTCGTGATACTGATCCACATCACCCGCGTAGTACGCTCTTTTAAACCGTAGGAGGTAATCTCGCGGATCCTCGTCTGCGCACTGGGTCATAGATTTTGCAGCATTAAATCCCTCAGACCATGTTAAATATTCTCCAAACTTCCGGCTCACTGCCAGGCTCAGCTTTTTGAAATCGTTCCGAACCTTGTATGAAAGCGACTTTACCCATGGTATAGACTGCTCGTGCAAGCTTCGTCTCAGTAAACTGGCTTTCTCATTCGTTTTCCTCAAACCCCTGATCACTGCTTCTGCTTCTACCGTTGCGATGTGAGCATGTATGTCTCTGTTCCTATCGTGTGGATCAAAGTAGGGAATTCTGACGAGAGCCTTGTCCATCAATTTCAGAGTTTTACTACTGAATGAGTATTCGGACAGTTGATCATCGTCAGAGGCGTCTGTTCCTGAGGAGTGCTCACTCGAGCTGTCACCATCACGGTGGCGCTGCTTAACATAACTTTTGTAGTGCCTTTTGCACCTGTAACGTGAGTCAACTTTGCTCGGTGACTCCTGCTTATCCCATGGCTCATGCTTGTGTGATGTGCGTCTTTCTGGAAAGTAATCTCTGCCATAGGTTCCACGTCGGTCGTGCTTGCGTGGAATGTGTCTACCAAATGAGCTGTCTCTGTCATGTCGCTCGTCTTGCCCCAGCTCCGCCCTTTTTTGCTCGATCAGTACAGAATATCCTGCTGACTTAGTGTTAATATTTTTTTCCTCTCTACCCTCGAAGTTGTCAGTCCTATGTTTTCCTATTTTCATCCGTATCTCTCCCTCCCCTCTCTCGAGTCGCGAGGGGGAATCTCTGTCAAAACCACTTTGATTGGTAGCCACACCTCCTGTGTGACCTGTCTCTGGTTTACGTCCGCGTGGCTCGGAGTGTGGTAAACTGTTACTCCCGTATGTGTTATGTGTATCAACATCTGGGGGTTTCGCTGGTGCATTCAGCGCCGACTCTTTTTCTCTCACGAGGGCGTGCAGACGCTCAACCTCCTCTATTAGGGACAGTTTCTCCTTCCTTTCCCTGTCAAATTTTCCCCCAGTCCATAATCTTTCTCTGTATGTCTGTGTGAGGAGATACGAGTCTAACCTTGCTATTTCTGCAATTTTTACGTCACGTTTGGCTTTGCTACATTTCATCACATCCTTAAGTAGTTTCCTCCTATGTGCCTTAACATCTTCTATATGTCTCCCCTCCCATACGTCTCTCTGCTCTGTCTGCTGTCTAGCAGTCCGTCCAGTACGTTTTAACACAAATTCACGATATTGTTTTTCCATAGATTCTATCTCCTCCTCGGAGGTCCATTCTGTATCAGTGTTATGCGTTGGGATGTCACCCTCAGAACGTTGCGGGTCATGTGCCATCTCTATTACGTAGTGTAGTTAATAGACCTAAGAGTGTATCTTAACTCTAGTCTCTTATGTGTGGCGTGAGTTACTCTGGAATTCCACTTCAGAGTACATATAAAAACATTCGTATCACAGGATGTGTTGGTTCAACTCGAGCAAATAATCTTACCCCCACTGTCTTTGTTATCCACTGCTACTCTGGTATTTTCCTTCAGAGTGCGTTTTTTTGTTTGTTTACACCGTTTACAGTCACAGGGCAATGTTAGTTCACAATACCTTGATTAATACAACAGTGATTCGTTCCTTAATTTAAGCATAAACTGTCTGCGAGAGATCCCGGATACGAGCTCCCAATTTGTTGTATATGTGGGTGTGTGAAAATTGATGAAAAATAATTAAAATTAAATGAAATTCGAAATTTGCATAATTAATCCGAAATTATGCTAATTTGTGTACTTATGCGTGTAACTATGCTAATTAGAGACGATAGTAATAATGACGATAATGATGACGATGGTGATAATGATGATAATGATGACAATAATAACAATGGTGATGATGCGTACTTCAACAGCTCCAGCACGAGACAGTTGTGTCCGCGGAAGTGGAACGAGTGCAGGACGCGGATGACGCCGTGCAGCTCAGCACTGCCCTCCCCCTGCAGCTCCTTGATCACCTTTAACTCCATCCTCTGCATCTCCATTTTGGTAGGGCTGTGTGCACACAGCAAGTCTGTGGGTCTCTGTGGGTCTCTAGTTCATAGTAGTTTTACGACGGTAAATTTTTTAGTGAGATAGTTTCAGTTTATAGTTAGAGATAGTTTTGCAGAGGTTATTATCATTGTTGTTTACTATTATACTCATTATTTTGTAACCATGTTGTATTTACTTGCATTTATTATCTATTATTGTATTCATTTATAATTATGACCATGGCCGCTGTGTTAAGACCACCAGCACCCACCCACACCACCACCACCACCAACCCCATCACCCCTGCCCCAACCTACTGGATGGGCAGTGCCAGCATCTTGACAGCCACCAGGAATCCCATATTGTGGTCCACGCACCGCAGCACCACTCCCTGCCCTCCCTCGCCAATCTTCTCTCGCACCTCGAAGCGGCATTGGAGCTGCTCCTGGGGTATCTAAGAAGCAGCAGCAGCAGCGCCGCAACGGCCAGTCAGAGTCACAATCACGATGGGAATGTTTTACGCTTAGTGGTAGCAGCAGTGGTAGTACTGAGTAGTAGTTAGTAGCAGTAGTGTCTGTGTGCGCCTGTGTGCCTGTTTGTGTGCGCATCTGCGTGTGTGTGTGTCTGTCTGTGCGAGTTTCACAGGGATATTTCTGCTTGCAAGCTTTGACTTTAACATAGCCATTTCTGTGACCAGACACAAGCTAATCACTCAGTAATTTCAATGCTAAATTATCCTGTTTGATTTGTACTAGGTGCCTCTGTGGATGTGTAGGCTTTGACTTTAACATAGCCATTTCTGTGACCAGTCACAAGCTAATCACTCAGCTCTTTCAATGCTAAATTTTATGCTAATTCGTTTGTCAAGGCGCTCTGTTTCTTCTCACACAGCTTAAAGGTCGCGGTCTGAGCTTGGCTGTGTTCACTCCAGCGCTTTCCTCCAGACAGTCTCGTCCCTTCACCTGATGAAGGCCGCTTGTGTTGTGACCGAAACGTCGTGAGAATTTTATTGTGTTATTTTATTTGATCAATGTATTATTTTATTCTCATTCTACGCTACTTTACCGAAAGAACCAAAGAAGATTAATCCTTGCAGCCAAGATAGCTTTAAATCGAAATTTAACAGAATGGTATTGAACCTTTTTCTTTACAGGGTGGCCCTGGGGCTTGCCACGTGGCAGGTGTCGTCCATTGTCCATACCAGACCCCTCCAGCTCTCTCACCCTGGGTCAGCTGCCCCTTCCATGTCCTGGAAACCATGGCAAGGTCATCCTATGAGGACTGCCTGGATGAAAACCAGCATGGAAGGGGCCCAGGGTGGGACCGGCTATGCTTTTGGGCTAGTCCCGTTTGTGTGTGGTGTGCGGTGTCTTCGTAGCAATCGTTCTCCACTGTAGTCCTGGCATCTGCTGCTCAGCTTCATTCCACAGCTGTGGTTCCAGTGGCGCGGTCTCTCCGGGGACCCATGTGGTGTGTGTGTGGGTGTGACATGTATCACGGGGTGGGTGGATAGTATCGTGATAGTGGTCATGGTAGGCACCGATCCACGACCTCCATCACCCCTACTGAGTGGTGGACATGCCACCACAAAGCAGCATGCGGCGGAGGAGTGAGGTGACCGCTCTCGCCTCACGAGCGAGGCCCTCTCGCTTCCTCTTCATTCCCTGCATCACCACCTCCATCTCCTCCTTTGTCTCATCCTCCTCCACCTCCTCTTAATCCTCCACCACCATCTTCTCCCCCTCTTCTGTTTTCTCCATTCTCTCTTCATGCTCCTCAACCTCCGAGGTGGCGTCGGTGGCATCGGTGGTGGCAGCGGAGGTGCTGGAGGTGATGGCCGTGGTGGCGGTGGCAATGGTGGTGATGGTGGCAGCGGAGGTGGCGGTGGCGGCAGCGGTAATGGCGGTGGCGCCAGCGGTGGTGGGGCGGAGGTGGCAGCGTTGGTGGTGGTGATGGTAGTAGTCCTGGCGAGGCACCGCTCTTCCTCCATGAGGCGCTTCTCCTCCTCGACGCTCTTCACGTTGGCGAGACACTTCTCCTCCACCAGACGCTTCTCTTCCGTGAAGCACTTCACTTTAACGAGGCGCTTCTTGAGGAAATAGTCTCTGAAGCAGTTCTCCTCTGTGCGGCGCTTCACCCTGGCAAGGCGGTGCACCTCAAAGAGGTGCTCCTCTACCATGTGGCGTTTCTCTGTCGCATGGTCCTTCTCCTCCTGGAGATGCTTCACCCCGCTGAGATCCTTCAACTCCCCAATTATCCTCTGTTCAAGCAAAGATAATCACATGAATATACAGACATGCAAGCAGAAATTCATTTAAGTTTTTCAGATTCATTTATTTGGTATAACCCTGTGAGCTATGTTGCTCTTGACTCGGGTGCAACCGCAACAAACAAAAACATGATCAAGGAATATCTTAAAGCGACTACACGCAACAGAAAAATCCAGGAAAAGACAGCAAAGTCTTCCAGAAAAGCACCGTATATCAACACTGTGTGCAAAAATCCCGGTGGGATGCAAGTCGAATAATAACAATCATAAGACAATTTAGATTAAAGTTATCAGGCTAACTCTGTACTACAAAAAACAAACATGGCTAAACCAAAACGTTTTCAAAATCACCAAAATAAAGCTATAAAAACAATGTAACAGTGATCATAGGAACTGTGATTCAAATTTAACAATTAACGATATATACATAACATGCACGACCAAACTTTGCAGCCATAGCTGGCTGTATGAGTCACTCCATAACAGCAGGATTATGAGTCGCAGTATGTAAAAAAATATTCAATACACCTTTAAAGATCAGCACACTATTCAAGTGTACATCTATGGTACAATTTATTGAAAATAAGTTTTGGGAACAGAAACTTATTTCTTTTAAACAACAGACAAATATTAACAAGCACTGTTTATTACATTAACTTTGTTTAACTTTTTTGGTCCCAGTTGAGACATTCAGAACTATGACAAAACAAATAATTGTGCTCTGATCTAATGTGCAATCTGTGGCATATGAATTTGTTAAGGTGATGTTGTCCGGTCCTGTACATATCAAGTACAGTGAGGGAAAAAAATATTTGATCCCCTGCTGATTTTGTACATTTGCCCACTGACAAAGAAATGAACAGAATATAATTTTAATGGTAGGTTTATTTGAACAGTGAGAGGCAGAATAACAACAAAAACATCCAGAAAAACATGTCAAAAATGTTATAATTTGATTTCCATTATCCTCCTAGCGAGGCCACGCTAGGAGGATAAAAGGGGACCCCGGGCAAAGGTTTGGGGCTGTTGCTTGGAGTGGAATCTCGTCGGACTGCTGGAGTCATCGTCACCATCTGCATTTTCTCGGCGGTGTCAGACAGGCAGTCTGTTAGCTCTCTTGACTGAAAGTGTAGTGACCCCTTGTACCCTGTGAAGGCTATAATAAATAGAGTACCTCCTGCTCCTCGTGTCTCTGCGTGTATCGCTAGACGTGGATCATAACGACAGTAGATGTACACTCACTCTGAGTTTTTACTCAATGACGTTAAACTTCACATCTACCCTACCTCCATGCTACATGCCGACAACCCACTGCTTTGGTAACCAAACTGCAACGTATTTTATTAGTAAACCTGCATTTTCTAATTTTACCCAAATCTTAACCTCGGTTGGATGTTGCCATCCTGCCCTGGAAACAACGAATCATTCGTGTCTCGAGCAGAAGATTGCAAGCCTTGTGTTAGAGAATGGCCCACTGAAGCTGTAATCACGGAGCTACTTCTGAGTACATTTCAAGTGCCCTCTCATCCACGTAATAAAGAGCAGGATCCTCCCTCCTGTAACGTTGGTCGTAACAATGTTCTTACTTCTTTGTGCTGTCAAGGACAACCGGGCTCACCTTGGTCTGTCTCACTGTCACACTCACCTCTATTCGTACACTCACTCATCTGGGTCTGTCTCACTGTCATACTCACCTCATCCACACGCACTGACGTAGGTCTGTCTCACTGTCACACTCACATCACTAGTCACACTCACCCACCTGGGTCTGTCTCACTGTTACACTCACCTCTCTACCACACTCACCTGGGTTTGTCTTACTTTAACACCACATTCCACAGACACTTACATTGGTCTGTCTCAATGTCACACTCACCTCTACCCACACACACTCACCAGAGTCTGTTTCACTCTCTCACTCATTTGTCTTCCTACACTCACTCACTTGGGTCTGTCTTACTGTCACACTCACCACTCTACCCACACTAACCTGGGTCTCACTGTCTCACCTCTCTTCAAAAACACTGAATTCCTGCTGAACAACACGCGGTTCAACCCACAAGCACTTGGGAGAGCTACAGGGCTCACATGCCATGTCCTTCACAGTCCTGTAATTCGTTTTATTATTATTGCCATAATTGAGTTTGGCAAAAGCCTGTGCGAGACTTTGAACAATGTACACACAGGACCGTCCATAAGGGTGCTAGGCCAGGGGAAAATCCCAGCATGTGGGCCTCCGACGCGTTCAAATTCCACCGCAAGTATTACATCTGACACCCCCGTGACATTGAAGCGCAGGGCCCCCCCAATGCCCGCGGACCTGGGCGGTCGCTCCGATTCTCCGTATCCAAGGGGCGATTCTATGTGCACAATGCAGACCTTCTTGTAAAAACATGGTTTTACGAGGGCCTCCTCACGCAAATTAAGTAGAGAACCACATTACTGCCATGTGATGGTTTATGTTTCGCAGTCATTGACGACCAGGCTGAGATCATGAACTCGCTAGACTTGACAACCCACTTTGATCACAGGCGGGTGCCTGGATTCAGACCCAGTTACTCCGTGGTCCCACTTCAGTGCTCTGACCTCTCGGTCACTGGGCCGCCTCTAAACACCCCCCATGTTAAATACATAAGTAGCAAACCTGTATCGTGAGCAGCAGCATTCTTTGAATACTCTGCCAAAACAATTTGAATTGTGGAGTGTTGACCCAATTTCGCAATTGCTTTATCATACCTCTGGTTGCAGGAATAATTTCTACAAGACCGAGTTCTAGAGAGCCCCTTTACACGATGTTTTGTTCTACTCTTCCACACTGAGCAGATATTTTAGAAGATGGAGTACCCACACTTTAACACACCACATGCACCTTGCTGCTCGATTGTGGCTTACCCATTTCTACTGATTGGTGGACAGAGGCAGGGGGGGTTAAGAAACTCAAACGTTTGTTTCAACTGCTGTTACAGAAGGGGAACAGATGGGCAGTGGAGCAGGGAGGTAGAGGGGCAGTGGAGTAGAAGGGCAGTGGAGCATTGGAGTAGTTGAGCAGTAGGGCAATTGAGCAGATGGGCAGTGGGACAGCGGAGCAGAAGAGCAGTGGGCCAAATGGGTAGTAGGGCAGTGGAGTAGTGGAGCAAAGGGACAGTTGGGCAGAGGGGCAATGGATCAATTGAGCAGTGGGACAGTGGGACAGTGGGGCAGTGGAGCAGTGGATCAGTGGGGCAGTGGAGTAGAGTGGCAGTGTTGTGAAGGAGGCGAATCACCTGAATATCTTTTCCCACCGACATTTGTATGTGCTCTAAAGAAGGACCATCTCTCAAAACGGCGATCATTCTATATTTGTCCTTGTACCTCCACACACAGCTGGAAAACCGCACACCTGAGCCAAGGCACATTTAACCAACTCAGGCAGCACTTGCAAGCAATTCAAATATATTTTTTGTCATCATGGGTTTATTTCAAAGAGTTTATAGTACCAATAAGAACAATGGTATTTAACCGTATTATTTGCAGGGTGGCCCTGGGGCTTGCCATGTGGCAGGTGTCGTCCATTGGCCGATCCAGACCCCTCCAGCTCTCTCACCCTGGCTTTTCTGCCCCTTCCATGTCCTGGAAACCATAGCAAGGTCATCCCATGAGGACTGCCTGGATAAAAACCAGCATGGAAGGGGCCCAGAGTGGGGCCGGCTATGCTTTTGGGCTAGTCCTGTGTGTGTGTGGTGTGCGTGGTGTCTTGGTAGCAATCGTTCTCCACTTCAACAGCTGTGGTCCCAGTGGCAACGTTTCTCTGGGGAACCGTGTGGTAAGTGTGTTTCATGTATCACGGGGTGGGTGGGTGTGGCATGTATCACAGGGTGGGTGGGTAGTATGGTGATAGTGGTCATGGTTGGCACCAATCCACGACCACCACCATCACCCCTACTGAGTGGTTGACATGCTACCACAAAGCAGCACGCGGCGGAGGAGTGAGGTGATCGCTCTTGCAACGCGAGCGAGGCCCCCTCGCTTCCTCTTCTTTCCCTGCATCACCACCTCCACCACCTGCACCTCTTCCATCTCCTGCTCCTTTGTCTCGTCCTCCATTTCATCTTCATCCTCCACCACCATCGTATCCCCCTTCTCTGTTTTCTCAATTCTCTCCTCATCCTCCTCAACCTCCTCGTCCTCGGAGGTGGCAGAAGTGGTGGCAGTGGTGTCGGTGGTGGTGGTGTTGGCCGAGGTGGCAGTGCTGGTGGTGTCAGTGGCGGTGGTGGTGGTGGTGGCGGTAGTGGTGGTGTTGGTTGCGTTGGTAGCGGCAGAGGTGGTGGTTGCCATGGTGGTGGCAGTGGTGGTGGCGTTAGCGGCAGGGCGGTCGGTGGTGATGATGGCGGTGGACGTGGTGGAGTTGGTGGAGGTGGTTGCGGTAGCGTCAAAGGTGTCGGTGGTGGCGGTGGCAGCAGTGGTGGTGGCGCTGGCAGTGGAGTAAGTTGTGGTGGTGGCAGAGGTTGTGGTTGCCGCGGTGGTGGCGGTGACGGTGACGGTGGCGGTGGTGGCAGTCGTGTCAGTGGTGGCAGTGATGGCGGGGGTGGCAGCGGTGGTGGTGGTTGCAGCGTTGCTGGCAGTGGTGGTGATGGCAGCGGTCCTGACGGGGCACTGCTCCTCCTCAAGGTACTTCTCATCCTCCTCCAGACGCTTCTCCTCAAGATGCTTCATCTCACGAAGTCGCTTCTCCTCCGCGAAGCACTGCACTATAACGAGTCGCTTCTTGAGGAGATGGTCTCTGAAGCAATGTTCCTCTGTGCGGCACTTTTCCCTGGCCAGGCGCTGCACCTCAAAGAGGCGCTCCTCTACCAGGAGGCGTTTCAGCGTCCCAAGGTCCTTCTCCTGAAGACGCTTCACCCCGCTGAAGTCTTTTAACTCCCCAATTATCCTCTGTTCAAGCAAATATCACCACATTAATATTCAGACATGCACATGCAAACAAAAATTAATACCCACATGCATGCAAACATAAACGTGCACATAAACCCAACACAAATGCATACTCACACATCTTTGTACAGATGCAGACATCCACGTTCACTCATTCAAACTCGCTTTTTACACTCGCATGAATATACACAGTCAAGAAAATTTCAAATCAAGATTGAATATATAAAATCACCTGATAACATAACACCTTATCCATCAATACTTTTATCACATTGTACGTGTAGCCCTAACCCTTAATAATCCCAACCCCTACATAATCAAAATACATGTTACATCCTCATATATCCTCACACACCCCATACATGCACTTAAGTCTGTGATCGACTGGGAATATTTCATAGCAATTGTTGGCAACAATCATCACTGGCAATAGTTTCCACAGAATGTTACATTATAAATATCTCGTAGCCCATAATCTCGACAAATTTCACGCAGTGCCCATAGTGGGCAACTGGAATGGCTACTTCCAATCAACTGAACTAGCAGACGTAATTAATGTGACTGATTTATATCATTTCGTCCTCAATGGTAATAAATGACCAATGCATGAGTGGGATGGTGGAGAGATTGGCTGATGGTGTCTGGAGCTGGTTTTGATATACAGAGAGGTGAAGCAGAGGAATGTTCCAGAGAGATGGTGTCTTGTGATGTTATAGATTCATGATAAGGCTATATGATGGTCTATTTAATTGGTGGTGGTGTGGTGAGAAAGGTAATGTGGAGAGATGGTGTGCCAGTTTTGTAGATAATGTGTATTTGACCCCCACAGACCCCATACACACCTTTGGGGAGCGATGCTTGTAACCTTGGCCTGGGAAAGGGTCCACTTTATCCATAATGTCACCCCAGGTGGTCGACTGGCGCGACGATTCCCGGCCTGCGAAGAGCAGACAGGTAATTCAAAGGACGAGTAATGAATTAGAGAACGAAGAACATGGAGTTTCACAGAACGAATTTTAAGATCCCTGTAATTAGCTCTTTCCACACAACAGGAGCTGCTATTGAGAAATATTCATCACATGGCAGTAAAACTTTACAATTCATGTTTTTGTGGGCATGCTGAGACCATTAATTCCATAAGCTTGAGACCCCAGTTTAAACAAAAATGGCTGAAATTCAGATATAAACCCATCGTTTCTGGAACACTCGATCATTACGTCTTCCAAGCCATGTCTTCTCAAAGTAATTGATAAAGGAGCCTCCTTCTCTGTATATAAGCCACGTGATGCAGGTATCTGGGACTTACCCTCATAGTCATCCACAATCTCAGCCCACTTGATATGGCTATCCATGTTGTTGGGAAAGAGTAGATTCTGCGTGAAGTTGGATGGCCTGTGGAGTTTGGAACAACGCTAAGATTTAGCAACAATTTGAATCACTCATCCTCTAAAATATTACATATTTGGCCACTCACTGTACCAATCCCATCACTTCCATGCCTGTTGCTTTCAAGCCAACGCCCGCACTTGTTTGCCACTCATACGTGCTTCTGATCACTCACTCATCGATCCACACAAACATGTTTATTCCACCAGCCTATTACATTAAACATAATCGCCAAACTTAATGATATTTAATCCACACATGCATGTTAATGTACAGCCCATTTGCATTAATCGAATTCTTGATAAACACCCCCCCCCCCCCCCTATGCCTTGTAGGTCATGAGGGTCATATGACCTTACTTAAATTATTTGTTATAAACCGAGCATGACGTCGTGGGTCACGTGATGTCAGAGACACCACCCATGTGGCTGTGACATCACAGATTAGAGACAACTATGGCAGCAGCTGGGGTCTGAACAAGAAGGCAGACTCCTCCCCAATGTTGAATAACATTCAATACATAAAATGTAGGGCACAATTGTGCCAGCAATCAGAAAACAATAATTGTAGACATGTTATTCATACTCTGAGATTTAAACAAGTTAGTTATTAATTTTAAAATGCTGACTCGCTTATGTCTAAACAGTGACAGTAAAAGCAACATATCAGGGCATGCCAAATAACCTATCTAGCAGTCCTAATTTGATTGCAGAAAATAAAAATACCAACATATCAACAATAATGAGGCTTTAATTTGCGGTCAAAATGTAAAATAAAGATAAACAACACTCATAGTCAACAGGGACGCTCACCTCGTTGAGGATTCGCTCTCCAACGTCGTCTGCAGCTGCTCCCTCGTGCGCATTCCTCTCGACTGGCGGTGGAGGCGTGGCTATGACGTACCAGAAATGACGTCACTTCCGCGAGGCTCCGCCCCCACGCGCACAGCTGCCGCACCACGTGGTGCAGTGCGGGTGGTGGCCGTGGGTGGTGATGATGATGGGTGATGATGATGGGTGGTGGTGGTTGATGATGGTGGGTGGTGATGATGGTTATAGATGACGATGGGTGGTGATTATGATGGGTGCTGATGGCTGTTGATGATGATGGTTGATGGGTGATGATGTGTGTTGATGATGGTCGGTGGTGGTGGTGTTGATAGGTGGTTGATGATGATCGGTGGTGATGATTGTGATAGATGGTGATAATGATGGTTGGTGATGATGGTGGGTGTTCATGCTGATAATTGGTGTTAATGATGTAAGGTGGTGATCACGATGGGTGGTGATTATGATGGGTGATGATGCTGATTTGTGGTGAGGATAATGATGGGTGATGGTGATGTTGGGTGGTTGGTGGCAATGATGATGATGGTGGTCCGTGATAATGGGTGGTGGTGATGATTAGTCATGGTGATGATCATGGTTTATGGGTGGTGGTTATGATAGGTAAAAGTGATGATGGGTGGTGCTGATGATTGGTCATGGTGATAATGATGGTTGATTGGTGGTGGTTTTGATAGTTGGAAGTGATGAAGGGTGGTAGTGATGAAGGGTGGTGATCATGATGGGTGGTGATGATGGGTGATGATGATGATTGGTGGTGATTGGTGGTGATTGGAGATTGGTGGTGATTGGAGATTGGTGGTGATTGGAGATTGGTGGTGATTAGTGGTGATTGGTGATTGTTGTGATTGGTGGTGATTGGTGATGATTGGTGATTGGTGGTGATTTGTGATTGGTGGTGATTGGTGATTGGTGGTGAAAGGTGATTGGAGATTGGTGGTTATGGATGGTGTTTGGTGGTGATTGATGGTGATTGGTGATTCATGGTGATTGGTGGTGATTGGTGATTCATGATGAGTGGTGGTGATTGGTGATTGTTTTTGATTGGTGATTCGTGGTGAATGTTTGTTATTGGTGTTTGGAGATTGGTGTTGTTTGGTGGTGATTGGTGATTAACAGTGATTGGTGGTGATTGGTGTTTGGCGGTTGGTGGTTATTGGTTGTGATTGGTGATTAACGGTGATTGGTAATTTGTGGTATTTAGCGATTAGTGGTGATTGGTGGTTCTTGGGTGGCGGTTGTGGTTGCTTGGGGGTGGTGGTGGGTGGTGGTGGTTGGAGGGTGGTGGTGGGTGGGTGGTTGTGGGTGAGTGGTTGTGGGTGGTGGTGGTGGTTGGTGGTGGTGGTTGGTGATATTGGGTGATTGATCATGATGGGTGGTGGTGATGATGGGTCTGTGGTGGTGGTGATGATAGGTGATGGGTGGTTGTGATGAAGGATGCTGGTCATGATGGGTGGTGATGTGTGACGATGATGTTGGGTGGCGATGATGATGGATGATGATGATGATGGATGATGATTATGTGATGATGAGGGGAGGTGGTGGTTGTGGTTGGTGGTGGTTGTAGTTGCTGGTGGTTGTGGTTGGATGAGTTGGTCGTTGGTTGTGGATGGTGGTGGTTGGTGGTGATTGGTTGTGGGTGGTGGGTGGGGGTGGGTAGTGGTGGGGATGGGTGGTGGTGGGTGGTGGTGGGTGGTGGTGGTTGGTGGGTGGGGATGGGTGGTGGTGGGTGGTGGTGGTTGGTGGGTGGTGGTAGTGTTTGGTGGGTGGTGGTGGTTGGTGGTAGGTGGTAGTTGGTGGGTGTTTGTGGGTAGTGGTGGTTATGGTGGTTGGTGGGTGGTGGTTTGTGGGTGGTGGTTTGTGGGTGGTGTTGGTGGATGGTAGTGGTTGGTGGGTGGTGGTGGTGGGTGGTGGTGGTTGGTGGTAGGTGGTAGTTGGTGGGTGTTTGTGGGTAGTGGTGGTTATGGTGGTTGGTGGGTGGTGGTTTGTGGGTGGTGGTTTGTGGGTGGTGGTTGGTGGATGGTAGTGGTTGGTGGTGGTGGTTGGTGGGTGATGGAGGTGGTTGGAGGGTGGTGGTGGTGGTTTGTGGGTGGTGGTTGGTGGATGGTAGTGGTTGGTGGGTGGTTGTGGTGGTTGGTGGGTGGTGGAGGTGGTAGTGGGTGGTGGTGGGTGGTTGGTGGATGTGGGTGGTTGGTGGTTTGGTGGTGGTGGGCGGTGGGTGGTTGGTGGAGATCGGTGGTGGGTGATGGTGGGTGGTGGGTGATGGTGGGTGGTGGGTGGTGATGCGTGGTGGTGGGTGGTGCTGGGTGGTGCGTGGTGCTAGGTGGTGGTGGATGGTGGTGGGTAGTGGTGGGTGGTGGGTGGTCGTGGGTGGTGGTTAGTGGTGGTGGGTGGTGGGTGGCGGGTGGTGGTGGAGGTGCGTGGTTGGTAGTGGGTTGTCGTGGCTCGTGGTTGGTGGTGGGTGGTGGTGGGTGGTGGCTAGTGGTTGGTGGGTAGTGGGTGGTGGTGGTGGTTGGTGGTGAGTGGTGGATGGTGGAGGTGAGTGGTGGTGGGTGGTGTTGGGTGGTGGTGGGTGGTTGGTGATGATGATTTATAATTTGTGCTGTTGATGATAATGATGATTGGTGCTGGTGATGATGATTGCTGCTGGTGATGATGATGATTGGTGCTGGTGCTGGTCATAACGCTGATTCGTGCTGGTGCTGGTGATAATGATGATGATTGGTGCTGGTGATGACGACTGATGATTGGTGATGACAATGATGATTATTGGTGATGCTGGTGATGATGATTGGTGCTGGTGATGATGATTGGTAATGAAGATGATGATTGTTGCTGGTGATGATGATTGGTGCTGGTGATGAGCATGATGATGAGTGCTGGTGCTGGTTATGATGATGATGATGATTCGTGCTGGTGAAGATGATCATGATTGGTGCTGGTGATGATGATTATTTGTGCTGGTCATGATGATGATGGTTCGTGCTGGTCATGGTGATGATGATGATTGGTCCTGGTGCTGGGGATGATGATGATGATTGGTGCTGGCCATGATGATGATTATTGGTGCTGGTTATGATGATAATGGTTCGTGCTGGTGCTGGTGATGATTATTGGTGCTGGTGATAATGAAAGGTTGGGTTCATAATTGCCCGGTAGAATGAGTATATAATGGCCAGGTAGGGTGGGGTCACTCACCAACTCATCCACTCATCTTGTGTGTGGTGATCCACCAACCCCCGCCTAGATTTCAGGCGCCTTCCCAAAACCGCAATTCAATCACTCACGCACCCACTCCTTTACTCACCCACCCCCTCATTCACTCACCCACGCACTCATTCACTCGCCCATGCACTCATCAACGTACACACCCACTCATTCACTCACCCATACACTCATCAACTTACAGACCCACTCATTCACTCGCCCACGAACTCATTCACTCACTCACCCACTCATTAACTCACCCACCCACTCATTCACTCACCCACCCACTCACTCATTCACTCACCCATACACTCATCAACTTATCCACCTACTATTTCACTCACCCACTACTCATCCACTCACTCACCAACTCGTTCACTCACCCATTAATCATTAACTCACCCACCCACTCATTCACCCCCCCCCCCCCACTCATTCGCTCACCCACCCACCCACACATTCACTCACCCAACTATTCATTCACTCACCTACCCACTCATTCACTAACTCAACCACTCACCCACCCACTCATTCACTCACCCACCCACTCACTTATTCACCAACCCATCCACTCATTCACACAACTGCCCTTCTGTTCACTAACCCACCCTATCCACTCATTCACTCACCCACCCATTCACTCACCCACCCTTTCACTCACACACCCATCTACTCATTCACCATCACATCTACTCATTAACTCAACCACCCACCCATTCACTCACCCAACCACTCATCCACTCACTCATTCACCCACCCACTCATTCCTCGACATCAGGAGGAAACAAGGAGGTGGAAAGGTGCTGATGCAGGCCGTTTTAAAAGTCTTTGACGACCGCTTTTGTTGCAATCGAAATATCGTAGTTTTTTGTTATTTTTTGCTACTTTCTCTGAACCTATCTACGTGGTGACTTTACCGAAAGACCCAAGAATACAAATACAACTTATTGGGTAGTCAGAATTCATCAGCACCAACCTGTATGTTGAACCTCTTTCGCACCGTACGTAGCCAACCGTGCAAATCTGTAGGTCTCTCTGGGTGTCTATAATGAGTGACCCATTGTTACTTAAAACAATTTTGGCAATGAAGTGATACGTGATATAATTGAATAGATTTTAAGCACTACAATTTTGAAAAACAAAATATTGAATAAATTAAAAATAAATAATAAAAGTAAGTACATGGTAATAAAAGCAACAGTTAAAATGTGTTGGATTTAGTAATAGCATGCCAAATGATGAGTTATATAGCCTGAAAAATAGTGCAAATACAAATAGATTTTACAAGGAAAAGTGATTTATATTTACTAAATGTCTGAGCAATGGTAATTTAGATTTACTAAATATTTGGAGGAATCTGATTAATATTTATTAATGATCTGGCTGAAATTGATTTACATGTACTAATTGCCTGGGTGAAATTGATATAAGCTTACTAAATATCTGGTTCAATGATTTGGATTTACTAAATAAAATACTTATATTGAATGTCTGTTGCCATAACATTTATATTTCTAATCCACCCAATAGCATGCCTTCATGGTGCCACAATTCACTTACGTTAAGTCAACCGAGCACCATCAAAAAGATAAGAACTATGAAAAGGAACAGCAGATTGACATGTATTTGTGCAATTTTGTCTCAACATGTTTATCCAACATATTACAAGTACAAAAGAAAGAGGGGCTATGAAAAAACAAAGACAGAAACCATGTATCTGTACAATAGGGATACAATACCTGAAGTCTATTAATAATTTGTGGGCATTACAGGCACAGATTCCTTTTTTGGATGTGATTCAAGGTTTTAGTCTTGTTAGTGCATTTAAATTACGACAATTAAAAAAAAAATGTAAAGATACTTTCATAATATTTCTTTCTTATGTGCGCAAATTGAAATCCTAAGGGCCAATATGTTTATAAAACAGCTAAAAGAGATTAAAACATCACGTGAATTGATCCACAATCCAGGTGGACCTATCTTTTTTAACATGCACAATTACAAGCATGGCTTCCTAACAAGTAAACTAGCACAGCCTTCAGATGTTCCATGCATCTTACATCTATTCCTTTCGAAACGTCGTGAGAATTTT
Source organism: Petromyzon marinus (assembly GCF_048934315.1). Taxonomy (NCBI): domain Eukaryota; kingdom Metazoa; phylum Chordata; class Hyperoartia; order Petromyzontiformes; family Petromyzontidae; genus Petromyzon; species Petromyzon marinus. The sequence goes on from NC_133689.1 coordinate 15,178,597, forward strand.
TATTGTTTTATATATATTTATTATTTTATTGTTTCCCTTCAACGTGACTTTACCGAAAGAGCTAAGAATATGAATTACTGCAGTCACGAAAGCTTTAAATGAAAATTTTACCGCCTCTACGGGGAGGGTTTCCACGTCACTTTAAGATCCTTCAACAAACTCCGGGATAAGAAGGCTCAGCTGATCGAGTCTCTCACCTTTCTGAAGAGATGCCGCGACTCTGGGGTAATTCCAATCGCATTTACACTGACCTCTGCTGCTGTAACTTCTTCTAATGCGAAACGAATTCTTTTCAAAACTAGCTTAGCTCTTATCTCAGAGAAAATCAGACTTATACGCACCGAACTAGATCAGTTAGACAAGACACTCTACAAATCACACTTATCATTGACGGCAACAATGTCCAGGTGACCGTCCCTCCCGCCTCTACATGGTGTGTGCGTGCATTCGTGCGAGGGGGGCGCCGCGTCGGCGCCGTCACTCCCAAGTGGCGGCGTCACGGCGGTGGGCACGGCCCCGACGGAGAGGCTCCGCTGCGGCAGCACCACAACTGTGTAGAGGCTAAACAGCGGACGTCTGCGAGAGCACCGGCCTCGGGAGAGTGGCGCGAAATCCGAGGCACCGGTGGCGGCGTCACGGCGGTGGGTATGGCCCCGACGGAGTGGCTCAGCTGTAGCAGCACCACACAGCCCCCCGAGGTGTCAGTCCTCGTCCCGGGTTGACTGGAGCACCTCGCCTGGGTTGCCCCTACAAGGTAGCGCCGCGGGGTCCACGGGACTCGTCCGGCTCTCGTGGCTGGCCTTGGCGGTGGTGGCTCCACCTCTCGGGGTTCCGGCGGCGGTCTCCTCCTCCACTCCAGTGGTTCTCACCGGTCCTGGGTACGTGCGAGCTGGAAGACAAACTCGGTAGCGGTAGGGTGCAGGGGCCATCGTACCCGTCTCTCCTGGCTCGGGTCGGGACCCCCTGGGGCCCGGGGCTCCGTGGGGCCCATACACTGTGCAAGGCCCCCGGGTATGGGGGGGGGGGTGTGGGGACTCCCGGGGTATCGGGGTCCTCGAACGGCGGGGTTCTCCCTCGCTGGGGCCGCCCTCCATGGTTTTATTCGCCGGACATTGACCACCATCTCCCGGCCTCTCTCCCCCCCTTGAATCAGTACCGTCCAGGGGGAGATCTGTCGCCCCACGGTCCAGGGTCCCCGCCAGTAGGTGGTTAGCTTCCCCATCTGTCCGGCCCCGACGCGAGGGGTGTGCAGCCACACCTTGGAGCCCGCCGAGTAGAAGGGGGCTCCATCCGGGGTCGGGCGCCCTGCTCCTGCCGCTGGTGTGCGGCCTCGCCTTGCAGGTAGGCCCGGACCCTAGCTCCGCATAGGGTCGAACTCACTACCCTGGTCAGTAATGACTCGTTCGGGGATCCCGTGCTTAAGTACGTAGTGTTCCACGAATGTTCGGGCCACTATGAGGGTTGTCTTATCGGGGATGGCCACCGCTATGGGATAGCGTGTGAAGTACAACACCGCTACAAGAATATATCGGTTGCCCCGGTGGGATCGCAGGAATGGCCCCTGCAGGTCGATCCCAACCAGCTGATTCGTCCGACTGACGCGGAACGGTCTCAGGGGGACCTGGTATCGCGCTGGTTTGGGCCCGCATTACTGACACGCGCGGCAGCCCTGCACCCAGGCGGCCACGTCTTGTGCTAACTTGGGCCAGAGATATTGGCGATGCAGGGTCTCCCCGTCGTGGCCCCCGAGCAGGTGGTCATGCACTAGTCTTAGCAGCTGGGGTCGCACCTGGGCGGGAACACAGATGCACCCAGGCTGGCCGGCTTCGGTGAGCTCCCGTACCACCCCGTTCTGCATGCACAACCGGGCGTACAAACCACGCCAGGGTCCTGGTAGGGTGTCCCTCTTCTCCCGTAGGGCCGCTTCCACCGCCGCCAGATCTGGATCCTCGCAGCTGGGTCCGTCTCAGCTACTCGTCGTCCAGGCCTGGGAAGGCGCAGCCGATGTTCTCCTGGATCCGATTGGGTGGGGTTAAGCGACCCGTTGGGCCCCGGGGCGTGGGCTCCGCGTCCGCCGGGTGGTCCCCCGGTTCCCTGGTTCCCCCTGCCGGGGTTTCTGTGGCACATATTGCACTCTCCCCCGCGAGGGGGGGTTTTAGTTTCGGCGCGCCCTCGGTGGTCCGCTGTTTGCTGGCAGCGTCCCCCCATGAAGCACGGGCAGACTTCCTCCGCCCTTGTCTCGGCGCACACCGCGGGTCGCCTCGACAAGGCGTCCGCGTTTGCATGTGTACGCCCAGCTCTGTACTCGATTTGCAATTTGTACTCATGCAACTCCGCTAACCATCGGGCCATCTGCCCCCGTGGTTCCTTGAACGTAAGGAGGAAATGCAGGGCATGATGGTCGGTGCGCACCCGACATTTCCTGCCATACATATACGGTCGGAACTGTTTACACGCGAAGATCACGGCATACAGTTCTTGACGGGTCACGCAATAATTCAGCTCGGCCCCACTCAGGGTCCGACTGGCATATGCGATGACCCGCTCCGTCCCACCCTGCACCTGCGACAGTACCGCGCTCAGCCCACTGCTGCAGGCATCGGTGTCTAAAATAAAATTAGTGGTGAAATTGGGGAAAGCTAGAGTGGGGGTGTGGGCGAGGTGGTCTTTGAGGGTGGTGAAGGCCGTCTGGCAGGCCTCCGTCCACTGATAGGGTTTCTTAGGGGAGGTGAGTTGGGTGAGGGGGCATGCAATCTCGCTGAATCCCTTTACAGATCGACGATAATAGGTGGCGAGCCCCAAGAATGATCTCCGTCAGGTTCCTTGGCCGTGGCCATTCCACTACGGCGCGTACCTTCTCCGGATCGGTGCACACCCCGCCTCGCTGACTCGGTGTCCGAGGTATGCCACCTCGCACTGCACAATGTAGCACTTACGCGGCTTGAGCTTGAGATGGGCTGCTCGCAATCGCTGGAACACCTCTCGCAGCCTGGACCAGTGTTCCGACAGATCTACTGAACACTGTCACCTCGTCCAGGTAAATCAGGCACTGTTCCCACTGCAAGCCCCGCATCACCAACTCCATCAATCGCTGGAACGTTGCGGGCGCGTTAGTGAGTCCGAACGGAAGCACTCGAAACTCGAACAGTCCAATTGGGGTGGTGAATGCGGTTTTTGGCCGATCCTCCTCTGCCATCTCCACCTGCCAGTACCCGGACCCCAGATCGAGGGTGGAAAAATACTGTGCTATTGCGAGGCTGTCAGAGGTGTCGTCGATGCACGGTATGGGGAAGGCGTCGCCGAGGGTGACTGCGTTCAACTTTCGGTAATCAACACAGAATCGGGTCGACCCATCCTTTTTCGTCACTAGCACTACCGGGGAAGACCAGGGGCTCGCCGAGGGCTGGATTATGTTATCACGTAGCATATCCGCGACTGCCTCTTTGATCTGGGTCCGATCAGGCGCGCCCACTCGGTATGCGGGGAGTTTGATGGGTCGGGCTGCACCTGTGTTAATTTGGTGCTTAACAAGGTCTGTCCGGCCCATATCTGAATCGTGCTCACTAAACACGTTGGCGTGCTCCTGCAACAATCCGCACAGTTGATCGGCCTCCCCCTTAGGTAAATCTGCCCAAGGCACATGTAACGCATCATGCAAGGGAACGATCTCGGCTCGGGGGGTCGGGCCGACTCGCCAGGCCAGATCCTGGTTGTCCTCGGGGCAGCCAGGGTCTTCCGCCCAGAGTGCAAACACCGAGTCGTTAGAATGACGCGCGTGCAGGGGGTGTATGGTGGCTACCGTGGTGCGTCGTCGTAGAATTTCCGGGGTACTGTGTGGGTTAAACACCCGCATAAACAGTCGGCCCTCATCTGCGTTTACCAGTGTGGCTGACCCCACAACTCCGTACCGGTCCGCCAGCTCCGGGTGAGGAGTTAGCATTACCTCGCCCGACGGTCGGTGTGTGGGGTCGGCGGAGGGTGTTGCTACGGGCACCAGCATCTCGGCAAGCGGGCCGATGGTGACGGCCGACACCAGGGTGGCGGCCATGGGTGTGAAGTGAGGGCGATTCCGTTCTTGTCCCAGGAGCGGGATCCTCTCCCCGCTGTCCTCCACGGTGGCGCATCGCTGGCCTGGCTAGTCGTTGAGCCCCAGTTTCTCCAGGAGGTCCGTACCCGCAATACACTCATGGCACAACACACTCGAGACATAGAATTCCTGTGTACACACCTGGTGTCCGAGACGGACCTCGAGGGAGATCCTTCCCAGCAACCCCATCCCGGCTCTGCTCGCTGTGTGCCTGCAGGCGGCTCACGTCAACCCCGAGCACGCTGCAGTGTGTGGCGCTCACGAGTGAAGCCACTGCCCCCGTGTCGAGTAGGATCCAGGTGCGCTGCCCGTTCACCTGTCCTACCAGTGATGTGGCCCCCGTGATCGCCGCCACCAGCTCCCATAGCCAGTCACCTGTCCTCACCGCGTCCTTGGGTGTTGTGGTCGGAATCTGTGCGGGGGTCACTCGCTCACCATTATTACTATCGTTGTTTTGTTTTGGGACCTCGTCGATTGCACCCTTAGGTGGTCCACTCTCTAGGGGGCGTTGGCGTTTAACCCTGGCGCCTGTCTAGTGCGGGCGATTTGAGGACAGTCTCTCACGAGGTGCCCGCGGCGGTCGCACAGGTAACACGCTCGGGGAAGGGCGGTGGCCCCGTAGGAGCTTCCCCGCACGCTCCCTCTTTCCCCTCCCGTACGCCGCTGCCCAGACTCTGCCTCTAGTCGGGCCACCCTCCCGGCTAGCCCCCCTACCGTGGAGCGCATTTCCCCCATTTCCGACTGAATGGTCTCCACTGTGGACTGTAGTTTGGTGATATGGCCACCAACTTGGGTCACCTGGCCGACTATATCACCCATGCCGGTCTGTATCCCTGCTACCCATCCCGGGGTTGTCTCGCGGGCTACCGGGGGCTCCCTTTCCCGACCCCTTACCGTCGTGGCGAGCTCCTGTTCCTCCTCCTCCTACTCTAACGACAGGCTTGCGATGGTGCGCTCTCTTCCCAGCCCCCGGAGCTGCGCGCGTTCGCTGGAAATTCCTTCACATTTACGCGCGCGCTCGACAAGGGCGTTAAAGGGGAGACGTGTATAGCTCATGTCTGGCTGCCACCACGACGTGCGAGTCAAGTATCGCTGGATATTCTCAGCGGCAAGCTCCTCAATCATCTCTGTCGTGTATCCCAGGTGTGCGATCTTTGTTAGCTCGCGCACATCCTCGGCATAATCACGCAGGTCCTCGCCGGGTTGGCGGTAGCGTGCCTCTAAGGCTGCTTTTGCCTACTCCTCATCACGCGTACCGAAACGCAGATCAAGTCGGCGCATCAGTTCCTCTAGCTGTGTCTGCGCGCTTGTGGGTAGGGCTTCCACAAAATTGGCTGCCCGCCCATCCAGGTTCATAATAAGTTGGCGTAACGCCTGCGTGTCCGTCCACCCATTAATCTCTTTAGCCCCTATGACGTTGCGGGCGAATGCCTTCCACCAAGGACCCCCCCAGCTGGTAAATATATGCCATATTTTTGCGTGGGGTAACGCGGGGGTTCGTACCGCTTCTGACGCCAAACTGTGGGGGCTGCCGTCCCCCGCCATCACTGAATTGTCGGGGCCGTTGCCCCCTGACTCCCCCATTACATTTGTACTACTACCACCTGGCAGTTCTGTAGGGTTCGGGTTAGCGACCTCCAACTCCTCGCCCCCCGGGGCCCCTGACTTTGTTACCGACCGCGTTGGCATGGCTCAATTAGTGGGCTTGTACGCTTTACTCTTGCGGCGCGCTACGCGGGTTCAGTGGCGGCGTGCTGCGGTGAGCGCGCTCGCGAAGCAAGACTCTGTCCCGTACGTAAAAAAATGGGTACGGCGCACTGATGCGTGACTCACGTACGTAAACAAATGGGTACGGTGCGCCGACGCGTGATTTCAGTACGTAAACAAATGGGTACGGTATGCTGACGCATGACTCCCTCACACACACGCTCTACGCGCCTAGGCAATAACAAACCCAACACCGCTACCTGCCCTGCCCCATACACCAATCACACGCGAGGGAGTTGGGTTCGGGGGTGAGAGGGCAGGGGTGTCTGCCGTGCGCGCGCCGCTTATTGGAGGGAGTCACTCCGCTCTGATTTAAAAGGGCCGTTTAAACAGCCGCGCGTGTACGCGCACACCAGGCGCTTAGCTCTCTGCTTCGCTAGAAACAACCGTGCATGCACGCGACCGCAAGACACTCCCGTAAATAGTCGCCCAGGTATGCGAACGCTAAGCACTCCCGTAAACAGTCGCACAGGTACGCAAGCGCTAAGCACTCCCGTAAACAATCGCCCAGGTACGTGAACGCTAAGCGCTCCCGTAAACAGCCGCACGGGCACGCGAATGCTAAGCACTCCCGTAAACAGTCGCCCAGGTACGCGAACGCTAAGCACTCCCGTAAACAGTCGCCCAGGCACGCGAACGCTAAGCACTCCCGTAAACAGTCGCCCAGGTACGCGAACGCTAAGCACTCCGGTAAACAGTCGCCCAGGTACGCAAACGCTAAGCACTCCCGTAAACAGTCGCCCAGGTACGCAAACGCTAAGCACTCCGGTAAACAGCCGCACGGGCACGCGAACGCTAAGCACTCCCGTAAACAGTCGCCCAGGTACGCAAACGCTAAGCACTCCGGTAAACAGCCGCACGGGCACGCGAATGCTAAGCACTCCGCCTTCCTCTTCACACTCACAAAGACCACACGACACAGTTTATCCCCCTACTAGCTATTTTATTCACCGCGAGTAACCCGCTAAACTACTCGTGATTGTGTGGGTCAGCAGACTTTAGCTTATCCCTCGGGGATCCTGGGCTGAACTTATCCTGCCTGCCTCTCCGCTTTCTTCCCTCTGATCAATTAGCCCGCACTCACCTTAGTCCCAATCTGATGCTGCAGAAGCTGTGGAACGGTGATGTTCCCGCACCCCGTGCCCCCCTGTCCAATCAGAGGTCTGGATTTTCCCGCCCTCGGATCACCGCTCTGGTGACGTCACCGCAGTGGTTTATTGGACGTCCGCTTTCCGTTCTTCCAGCTATCTGCCCACTGACTCGTGTTTGTGTGTGTGTGGTTCCACTCGCGGTGGCTAAACAGCCCCTGCCATGACCATGCCACTACAATCCCAGGTCACAGCACCGCGGTGCTCTTCAGCCTCGGGGGTAGGTCGCCCAATTTCCCGGCTGCAGGAAACCATGAAGCTTGATATCATTAGGGGCTTCTGGATAAAAACCTGTTGGCCAGGTGACCTTCCCTCCCGGCTCTACGTGGGGTGTGTGTGCATTCGTGTGATGGGCGCACCACGTCGGCGCCGTCACTCCCCGGTGGCTGCGTCACGGCGGTGGGCACGGCCCCAATGGAGCGGCTCCGCTGCCGCGGCACCACAACCTCTGGGTCACTGAGCCGCTTCCAAACACCCCCCATGTCAAATACATAAGCAGGAACCTGTATCGTGAGCAGCAGCATTATTTGAATACTCTGCCAAAACAATTTGAATTGTGGAGTGGTGGCACAATTCCGCAATAGCTTTATCATATCTCTGGTGATAGGAAGAATTTCTACAAGACCGAGTTCTAGAGAACCCCTTTACGCGATGTTTTGGTCTACTCTTCCACACTGGGCGGATGTTTCAGTAGAGGAAGGAGTACCCACAATTTAACGCACCGCATCCACGGCCCCTCTCCTAAGTGGGCGTCCCCAGCCCGAATGCTCGCAGGAAGCCCTCCCAGCCTCCCTGCTCGACGAACCAGGCCCCGCACACGTTCACCAACAAGGCGGCCACCACGTCCGTCACGGCCGACTTCTCCGCGTCGCTCAGACGTACGCAGTCCACCAGCCTCTTCGCGAGGGAGGAGCGAGCAGAGCACCACCAGGACCACCACGCGGCCCCAGCTCGCAGAGCCATCGCGGATGACTTCCCAGGCCACGTCCATGAGCAGCCGGCGGTGCCCTCGGTGCTCCACCCACTCCGTGTGAGGAACAGGTCCCCCAGGCAGTTGACCACCTCCTGCACCAGCTGTGCTGGCTAAACCTTCTGCAGCTGCTGGACCTGCAGCTGCTCCTGCACCTGCAGCTACTCCGTCTGTGTCACCAGGTGAGCCATGTAGCCGACGATCAGATCCGCTGTCAAGACGGTCAGCAGCTGCAGCACCTCCTTTTCCTCCCCCTCATCTTCTTCCTCCTCCTGCCCGTGTCTCATTCCTCCTCCCCGTGTCCCACTCCCTCCCCCTGTCTCCCTCCACCTCCCTGTGTCTCCCTCCTACTGTAATGTTTTGCTTTTGCAAAACACGTACTAATTTGTCAGTTACTCCCGAGATATATGGTATTTTAATTGTTTTAACAATCTTATCGATTTCAGCATTGTTGCTTTGCCATCGTGATTTGGCATTCAATGCTCTGTTAATTTGAGCATTATTGTAGCCATTCTGTCGTAGTGCTTCTTTAACGTGTTTAATCTCTCTCACGAGACTTTCACCATCTGACACTGCTTTAGCCTGATATATCAGCGTCTTGATAAGAGAGGATGTCTGAGCTGGGTGATGATGTGATTCTGCATTCAAATAGCATCAGTGTGTGAGTTCGCTTTCTGTAAACGCTGTGTGCTATTTTACCATTTAGGCCATGTCCAAGCAAAATATCTAGGAACGGGAATGTGTTATTCCCGTTCCTAGATATTTTGAAGCCGGCGACCAGATTCGCTGGCAAGACGGTCAGCAGCTGCAGCGCCTCCTTCTCTTCCTCCCCCTCGTCTTCCTCCTCCACCTCATCATCTTCCTCCTCCCCCTCCTTAGACTCCTTCTCCTCTGTCTCCCTCTAACTCCCTGTGTGACCCTCCTCCCCCGGTCTCCTTCCTCGTCCCCGTGCGTCCCTCCTCCTTCCCCCGTCTCCCTCTTCCCTGTGTCTCCCTCTTTTTTCTTTTTGCTGATGAAGTTTTTTTTTATTTCCACAAGGTGTAAACGCCGTATCCCTTATTTTGTAATTGTAATTCTGGGCCAAAGAGGTCCCACAAACGTAAACGTTTTGTATTTAAAATATAACACAACAACAATGAATGGCTTAGTGGGTAAAGTAAGACGCACGCCAAAACGAGTGAGTTAAATAAATCCAATCTCTCCTACCGGATTATAGGACGCAAACCAAACTTTGTTGTAACAAGAACATAAAAAAACTGATTCTCTTAATCAGGTGAATACGGTAAAGGGGCTGAGTCTGTGGTTGCCGGTGTGGTGAGTCTGTGGGTCTCTGTGTGGTGACGATGTCTATGGGTCTCTGTGGTGATGGCAATGTCGGGTGGTGGCGGGTTTAACCACACAACATTTATATATTCACGCGATCTAACCCAAACAAAACCTGTACTACGGAGTCAACAACAACGACGTGAGGGCTCTCCGACGCGCGTCTCGGTTGGGGTGAGGGTGCTTTCTGTTGTATATGTAGGTTATGAAAATTTGATGTAAATAATAAAAATTAAATGAAATTTGCATAATAATCCGACATTATGCTAATTGATGTAAGTGCATAGACTATGCTAATTCGAGAGATAATCGTATTAATTTATGCTAGTGTATGTGTGATTATGCTACTGCGAGCCGTTATGATAATTAGGCCCCGCCTCGTTGACGAGGGTCGTTTATCAATCGGGATAATGCAATTAATCGTATGCAGTTATGCAGGTACTGTGAGCATGTCACATTAAACTCGGCTGTGTTGTTTAACTTCGTATTATCGATGGGTATAATACAATTATTCTCGCTTTAACATTTACTGAGTATGTGTTAGTGTGTTCAGCCAGGTCTCCAAGTTCAGATCTCAGCACAGAATACAGTTCTTATGCATAAATTTCAGGAAAGAACACACAACACTTCCGTGTTAATCAATTTTAATGACGATAGTGATAATGACGATAATGATGACGATGGTGATAATGATGACGATGGTGATAATGATGACGATAATAACAATGGTGATGATGCGTACTTCAACAGCTCCAGCACGAGACAGTTGTGTCCGCGGAAGTGGAACGAGTGCAGGACGCGGATGACGCCGTGCAGCTCAGCACTGCCCTCCCCCTGCAGCTCCGTGATCACCTTCAGCTCCATCCTCTGCATCTCCATCTTGGTAGGGCTGCGTGCACACAGCAATTCTTTGGGTCAGTTTAACACGTAGGCTTTCGCGACCAATATCATTCATAATAAAGGTTTTTGGGTTAGATCGCGTTTATTTATAAATGTGTCGCAACCCTCCACCACCCGACACGGCCAATCAGCAAAAAAGTGTCACGTTGACAAAAGACAAACAATTCACTACTTCAGCCCACCGGTGTGTTGAAGAGTCAATCCACATTTACAGTTTGAGTACGACGTTTCGCTGGTAAATACATCCAGCATCATCAATTGCTTGATGATGGTAAATACATCCAGCATCATCAATTGCTTGATGATGCTGGATGTATTTACCAGCGAAACGTCGTACTCAAACTGTAAATGTGGATTGACTCTTCAACACACCGGTGGGCTGAAGTAGTGAATTGTTTGTCTTTTGTCAACGTGACACTTTTTTGCTGATTGGCCGTGTCGGGTGGTGGAGGGTTGCGACACATTTATAAATAAACGCGATCTAACCCAACCACCTTTATTATGAATTATTTGGGTCTCTGTGGGTCTCTATGAGTGTCTAAGGGTGTCTATGGATCTCTATGGTTGTCTCTAGTTTATAGTAGTCTTAAGAGGGTTATTATTTTAGTGAGATAGTTTCAGTTTATATTTAGAGAGTTTTACGGAGGTTATTATCATTGCTGTTTACTATTATACTCATTATTTTGTAACCATGTTGTATTTACTAGCATTTATGATCTATTATTATTTTATTCATGTATAATTATTACGACTGCTCCCACTGTGTTAAGACCACCACCACCCACACCATTTCCAACCACGCCACATCACCACTACCCACCCACCCCCCCACCAACCCCATCATCACTGCCCCAACCCACTTTCCGTGCAGTACCAGCATCTTGACAGCCACCAGGAATCCCATCTTGTGGTCCACGCACTGCAGCACCACACCCTGCCCTCTCTAGCCAATCTTCTCTTGCACCTCGAAGCCCTATTGGTGCTGATCCTGGGGTATCTAAAAAGCAGCCGAAGCAGCAGCAGCGCCGCCACAGCCAGTCAGAGTCACAATCACGATGGGAATATTTAACGCTTAGTGGTAGGAGCAGCAGTGGTCGTAGTGGTTAGTAGTTAGTAGTAGCAGTAGTGCCTGTGTGTCTGTGTGCCTTTGTGTGTGTGCCTGTGTTTGTGTGTCTGTCTGTGCGAGTCTCACAGGGATATAGTTGTGGGTCTCTGTGGGTATCTCTGTGTCTGTGCATCTCACTGATATATAGCTGTGGGTCTCGATTGGTGCCTCTGTGAGTCTCTATGAGTGTCTCTGTGGATCTCTATGGGTGTCTGAATGGGCTCTGTGGGTGTCTCTGTGAGCCTCACAGGGATGTAGTTGTGGGTCGTTATGGGTGTTATCTATGGGTCTCTATAGGTGTCTCAATGGGTGTATCTATGGATGTCTGGGTCTCTGTGAGCCTCACAGGGATGTATTTGTTTTCTTGGTCGTCGTAGCCATTGTTGTAGATGCCACCGCGGGATTTGCCCTCGTCCATAGAGAAAAACCAAACTTGACAGACGTCGGCCAGCTCCTCCTCCTGGCGCTCGGTCAGGCGAGGCTCGAAGAGAGCCAGGATCGCTGCAGACGTGACAACAACAACTTAAATCATTAACTATGTTTTTTTTCTTTACCGAAACAACCAAAGAGTGTTTTTACACACACCAAAAAGCCCAGCAAGTTGGCGGTTGTTGTGTGTCTGTGTGTGTGTCTGTGTGTGTGTTCTGTAGCGGTTAGCGCGCTGCGCTATGAACCTGGCGACCCGGGTTTGATTCCCGCTCACGGCCAACACCAGTGACGATTTTCTGAACCGGTCCCGGGCTTCCCCTAGGTCGACTCAGCCTCAAATGAGTACCTGGTGCGGTGTGTAAACATTGCCACTGGGGAGACAAAGGCGGTCGGGCGTGGTGCTGGCCACCCACCCCCTCGTGTACCGTTCCGGCCTTCATAGGTGCTCGCTAACAGCACTTGCCCCTACAGTCTGTTAAGGCTATATGGGGGATCTTTATCTTTGTGTTCTGTCAGACCAGGAATGTGTGCACCACAGAGTGAATCTCCCTGCGGCACAGGGGACAGGCCATGCCGCGCCGCTGCAACTCGAAGACGCAGTGGCGGCATGTGGCAAGGTTTTCGCTGTCGCCGTGAACCAACGTGCAGCTACGTGGCTCACACCGGCACACCACGCACCCACCCACAACACCACCACCACCCACAACACCACCCACAACACCACCAGCACCACCACCCATGCCACCACTACCTACACCACCACCAACCACACCACCCACACCATCACCATTCACCACCGCTACCGGCTGGAGTGTAAGAAGGAGAGGCAGTGGTGGAGGTGGTGTTGACGCTGGCACCGGCTCGCCTGTTGTCGGCCGTCACTACGGAGAATAACTTAATGAGCAGCGCTGCCACCGAGTGTCTGAGATCTCTGAGTGAGAATCCCTCCAGACAAAACACCTCCTCCAGGGGGTCCCTGCCACACCTCACCAGGTACTGCCTCTCTTCATCGTAAAGTCGCCTCCGCTTGATGTACTGTTCCACGTAGTGGAACACCTGTACCACCGTGAATGTGTCGCCCTAGGCACCGACCGAATGCAGCAGAGGAATCATCCGAGGCACCGGCTTCAGGAGAATGTTCCTGCGAGCTTGTCAGAGACATGGACAATTCCATGCACTGTATGTGTTCTGTATTTGTACGTGGATAGTAACGAGAGTGGATGTGCATTCACTCCGAGTCTTTACTGTGTCGTTAAACAGCATGGGGTACACAATGACGTGAAACTTTACATCTACCCTACCTCTGTGCTCCATGCCGAAAAGCCACTGCAGTGGTAATAAAACTGCAACGCATTTTATTCATCAACCTGCATTTTCTTATTTTTCCCAAATTTTAACCTGGGTTGGGCTGTCGCCATCCTGCCCTGGAACCAATTATTAATTCGTGTCTCTAGCAGACCATTGCAGGCCTTGTGTTAGAGAATGGCTCACTGAAGCTGATATCACAGAGCTACTTCTAATTACCCTTCAAACGCCCTCTGGTCCACAGTAAAGAGCAGCACCCTCCCACCTGTCCTTTAAGTAGGAGTAACGTTGGTAATAACAACGTTCTTTTCGATGAAATTTATCCAAATTAAGTGCAGAACCACATTTCAGCCATGTAATGGTTTATTTTGTGCTGTCAATGACGACTGGGCTGAGATCATTAGCTCGCTAGAATTGAGAACCTGCTTTGATCACAGGCGGTGTGGATTCAAACCCAAGTACTCCGTGGTGCCTGGTCAGTGCTATGACCTCTGGGTCACTTAGCCGCCTCCAAACACCCCCCATGTCAAATACATAAGCAGCAACCTGTATCGTGGGCAGCAGCATTCTTTGAATACTCTGTCAAAAAATGTTTATTGTGGAGTGGTGGCACAATTCCGCAATTGCTTTCTCATACCTCTGGTGACAGGAAGAATTTCTACAAGATGGAGTTCTAGAGAACCCCTTTACTCGATGTTTTGGTCTACTCTTCCACACTGGGCAGATGAAGAGGAAGTAGTACCTACACTTTAACACACCGCATCCGCAGCCCCTCTCCTAAGTGGGCGTCCCCAGCCCGAATGCTCGCAGGAAGCCCTCCTAGCCTCCATGCTCGACGAGCCAGGCCCCGCACGCGTTCACCAGCAGGGCGTCCACCGCGTCCATCACGGCCGCCGTCTTCTCCGCGTCGCGCAGACGTATGCAGTCGACCAGCCTCTTTGCGAGGGAGGAGCGAGCAGAGCACCACCAGGACCACCACGCGGCTCCGGCTCGCAGAGCCGTCGTGGAGGACTTCCCAGGCCACGTCCACGAGCAGCCGGCGGGGCCCTCGGTGCTCCACCCGCTCCTCCGCGTGGCTCACCAGAACGGAGTTTCTGAACCGCGCGAGGAACAGGTCTCCCAGGCAGTTGACCACCTCCTGCGCCAGCTGTGCTGGCTGAACCTTCTGCAGCTGCTGGAGCTGCAGCTGCTCCTGCACCTGCAGCTACTCCTGCACCTACATCTACCCCGTCTGTGTCGCCATGTGAGCCATGTAGCCGGCGATCAGATTCGCTATCAAGACGCTCAACAGCTGCAGCGCCTACTTCTTTTCCTCACCTTCCTCCTCCCCCTCGTTTTCCTCCTCCCCCTCCTCCTCCTCCTCCCCCTCCTCCTCCACTTTCAAAACAAAGAGTGAGGACATAATATCAATAACCCGGGAATTTTATAGTGACCTCTTCTTTCCTGATAAAACGTCTATGCCTGCCCAGAATTTCCTAAAGAGCTCGGTGAAAGTACTGTCCTCCAGCAGGGCGTTGTTGAAGTGCCAGTAGGCCTCACCACTTGGTGTTCCACGCAGCCTGAGGTCCAGCAGGATCAGGCTATGGTCTGTTAGTGATGCAGCCCCTGATGTCAGCAGTCAGAATGCTCGAGACAAGACTTCTGGAGATGTAGAAACGGTCGATCCTGGACTGTGTAGCTGGTTCATTGCCCCGTGTCCGCGTGAAGGTGAAGCTTCGCCGCCTAGGGTGGTGAAGCCGCCACACGTCCACCAGATCGGAGGCGTCCAGAAGGGCTTGGAGCTCTCCCCGGAGATTGGCGTTGCAGTGCCCCTTCCCTGTGTGGTCGAGAGCATCCAGCGTGCAGTTGTAGTCACCTCCCGTGACCACAAACTCGTCCCCTGGAATGCCACCGAGGTGGTTCCGCAGAAGTTGCAGGAACCCGGGTCTCTCACTGTCAGTGGTGGGAGCGTACACGTTGACGAGGTGGATGGCGGTGACGCCGACCTGCACCGTGAGGTCCAGGATCCTCCCCTTGATCACCTCCACCTGGCTGACGGTGTCGGGGGAAAAGTTTGGTGACAGCACGGTTGCTACTCCTGAGGAGGTGTTGCTGAAGTGGCTGATGAAGGGCTTCGCTCTCCACTCCGTCCTCCAGGCAACGTCATTGTCCATGGCGAGATGGGTCTCCTGCACGAACAGCACGGAGACCTTATGCTGCTTTGCAAGGTATCCTACGTAGTATATTCTCAGCGCCCCTCTGCACCCATTCATGTTCAGGGAGGCGTTGCGCAACGTCATTGTGAGTGAGTCGCCCGCCTGTTCCAATGAGTCACCTTGCTGAGGAGGCTCCTTACCCTGGACGTCTCCAGGTCTCTCGATTGTTTTCCTTCCTGCTGGAGCTCTGTGAGGATGCGTCAGAGGGAGACCTCTATGGCGTCTGGCTCGCCATCTTGTCAAGGCCTCCATCACCTTGTTTGGTTTCCTGGGGGTCTCTTTGAAGAATCTCCACAGGTCTTCCTGGCAGAAGATGGGTGCCCGCGAAGATGACCTCTTTGAGACCTGGTTGGTTTCGCTACCCACACGGAGGTCATCATCCGAGTCCCCCTTCTTGCTTCCATGCCCTGCATGTGGGGGCCAAGAGTCGGGGGCCCATGGTTGGCTCCATGTGGCCTCCCCCAGGGGCCGTGGCAGGTGGAATGCTACCGCACGCCTCTTCCACATTAGCAGGGCACTCTGCGAGGCTTGCAGGGTGTCCTTATTCTGTCTTTTTAATTCTGGGCCAAAGAGGTCCCATAAACGTAAACGTGTTGTATTTAAAATATAACACAAACAACAGCAATGAATGGCTTAGTGGGTAAAGTAAGACGCACCCCAAAACCGGTGAGTTAAATAAATCTGATCTTTCCTATTACCGGATTATAGGACGCAAACCAAACTTTGTTGTAACAAGAACATAGAAAAAACTGAGTCTCTTAATCAGGTGAATACGGTAAAGGGGCTGAGTCTGTGGGTGTCAGTGTGGTGAGTCTGTGGGTCTCTGTGTGGTGAGTCTGTGGGTCTCTGTGTGGTGATGGCCATGTCGGGTGGTGGCGGGTTTAACGACACAAAATTAATATATTCACGCGATCTAACCCAAACAAAGCCTGTACTACGGATTCAACAACAATGACATGAGGGTTCTCCGACGCGCGTCTCGGTTGGGGTGAGGGTGCGGTCGCGCCGTCTCCTCCGTACGGATTGTTTCTTCCTTTCCCAACTGCGATGTTCTCGCTCTCTCCTCTCTTTTTGTCTCCACCGTCGCCAACCGTCGGAGCTCGGCATCCACGGCCCCTCTCCTAGGTGGGCGTCCCCAGCCCGAATTCTCGCAGGAAGCCCTCCCAGCCTCCCTGCTCGACGAACCAGGCCCAGCACGCGTTCACCAGCAGGGCGGCCACCACGTCCGTCACTGCCGCCGTCTTCTCCGCGTCACTCAGACGTACGCAGTCCACCAGCCTCTTCGCGAGGGAGGAGCGAGCAGAGCACCACCAGGACCACCACGCGGCCCCAGCTCGCGAAGACGTCACGGAGGACCTCCCAGGCCACGTCCACGAGCAGCCGGCGGGGCCCTCGGTGCTCCACGCGCTCCTCCGCGTGGCTCACCAGAACAGAGTCTCTGAACCGCGCGAGGAACAGGTCCCCAGGCAGTTGACCACCTCCTGCACCAGCTGTGCTGGCTGAACCTTCTGCAGCTGCTGGACCTGCAGCTGCTCCTGCACCTGCAGCTACTCTGTCTGTTTCGCTAGGTGAGCCATGAAGCCCGCGATCAGATTCGCTGTCAAGACAGTCAACAGCTGCAGCGCCTCCTTTTTCTTCCTCCCCCTCACCTTCTTCTTCCTCCTCCTCCACTCATAAAACAAAGAGTGAGGACATAATATCAATAACCTGGGAATTTTATAGTGACCTCTTCTCTCCTGATAAAACGTCTATGCCTGCCCAGAATTTCCTAAAGAGGTCGGTGAACGTACTGTCCTCCAGCAGGGCGTTGTTGAAGTGCCAGTAGGCCGCAGCACTTGGTGTTCCACGCAGCCTAAGGTCCAGCAGGATCAGGCTGTGGTCTGTTAGTGGTGCAGCCCTGATGTCAGCAGGCAGAATGCTCGAGACAAGACTTCTGGAGATATAGAAGCGGTCGATCCTGGACTGGGTAGCTGGTTCATTGCCCCTTGTCCTCGTGTAGGTGAAGCTTCGCCGCCTCGGGTGGTGAAGCTGCCACACGTCCACCAGATCGGAGGGGTCCAGAAGGGCTTGGAGCTCTCCCCAGAGCTTGGCGTTGCAGTGACCCTTCCCTGTACGGTCGAGAGCATCCAGCGTGCAGTTGAAGTCACCTCCCATGACCACAAACTCGTCCTCTGGAATGCCACCGAGGTGGTTCCGCAGAAGTTGCAGGAACCCGGGTCTCTCACTGTCAGTGGTGGGAGCGTACACGTTGACGAGGTGGATGGCGGTGTTGCCGACCTGCGCCCGGACGTCCAGGACCCTCCCCTTGATCACCTCCACCTGGCTGACGGTGTCAGGAGTGAAGTTTGGTGACAGCACGGTTGCTACTCCTGAGGAGGTGTTGCTGAAGTGGCTGAAAAAAGGCTCCCATTTTCCACTCCGTCCTCCAGGCAACCTCATCGTCCATGTCGAGATGGGTCTCCTGCACGAACAGCACAGAGACATTATGCTGCTTTGCAAGGGACGCTGCGTAGTATCTTCTCAGCGCCTCTCGGCACCCATTCATGTTCAGGGAGGCGATGCGCAGTGTCATTGTGAGCGAGTGGCCCGCCTGTTCCAATCAGTCACCTTGCTGAGACGGCTCCTTACCCTGGACCTCTCCAGGTCTCTCGATTGTTGTCCTTCCTGCTGGAGCTCCCCTAGGATGCGTCTGAGGGAGACTTCTATGGCGTCTGGCTCGCCATCCTGACAAGGCCTCCATCACTTTGTTTGGTTTCCTGTGGGTCTCTTCGAAGAATCTCCACAGGTCTTCCTGGCAGAAGATGGTGCCCGCGAAGATGACCTCTTTGAGACCTGGCTGGTTTCGCTACCCACACGGAGGTCATAATCCGAGTCCCCCTTCTTGCTTCCATGCCCTGCATGTGGGGGCCAAGAGTCGGGTGCCCATGGTTGACTCCATGTGGCCTCTGTTGTATATGTGGGTGTGTGAAAATTGATGAAAAATAATTAAAATTAAATGAAATTCGAAATTTGCATAATTAATCCGAAATTATGCTAATTTGTGTACTTATGCGTGTAACTATGCTAATTAGAGAGGTAATCGTATTAATTTATACGAGTGGGTGTGGCTGTGTTAATGATAGCTTTATGATAATCAGGCCCCGCCTCGTTGACGAGGTTGGGTTATCAATCAGGATAACGCAATCAATCGTGTGCCGTTACGCTAGTGTCAATTCGGCCTCGTTGTCTAACTTCGTATTATTGATCAGCATAATACAATGATTCTCGCTTTAACACTCCCCGAGTGTTCATATTTTAGGTCCCATGTTCACATCGTTCGTTTTAGTTTAATGAGTGTGGATTGGTGTGTTTATAGTTTAGGTTCCCGAGTTCATATCTCGTCGCAGGATACAGATCTTATGCAAAAACTTCAGGAAAGAATCACACGACCACTTCTGTATTAATCAATTTATTTTCTAATTAAACCTTAACTATAATATGTATGTGACTCTCAATCTCGGAACTTCAAAACGGTATCCACAAGGTATCAAGACAGTATCATCAACGACTGTACGATTTCACTTTGATATCACATGGACCCCGCATAAAGCGATTGCTGTTAGTGAGAGAGAGAGTCAGAATATGCAAATGCTATGTTACACAAAAGCTTATACATTATAATATGAACGATCATTATGCTTGAAATAGTCAGCACATTATCACAGGCGACTGATTAACATGCAACGGTATTCATATAAAAAAGACAATCAAACAGTTATTATTTCCAAAGGCATGAATGTAACAACAGATCCACCGGACAGACTATAAGATTATCGAAATGGCTTAGTGTGAGGGTATGCGGCGGAATGTGTTATCTCACGGGAGATTAATTAATTAATTCGTGAATAAGAATGTATGATCAGAAAATCGGTTTAGCACGATTCCTCCCCGGGAGCGTAGCTCCGTGGCGAAGGTGCCAAGGGTTAATTCGTATTGATGGATCGGTTGGTAACTTATGCGATTAGAAGTACAGTCCAAAACAAAATATTAAAGAGGGAAATTATGAATATACTTATAAATGACGGACTGTTATCACACGATCGATGCTTCCACAGCCAGATGGTTCACGGACTTGAGTGTTCGCTTCTGGTTAAGGACCTGTGTATGTTTGAGTGATATGAATTGTTTTGAATAGTCAGTGTTTGGAATTAATTATTTGCGTTGCCATATGCTGAAGTTGGCATCGCTTGTAGGAGAAGTAGCCTCGCTCCCTTTAGAGCGGTGAGGTGTGTGGGAGTGCATCATACGAATCGCCGCCCTCCTCCACGCAGCAGCCAGCCTCTGTCCACGGGGGAGAGTTGCTTGATCGCTCTCAGTTCTGCTCAGTGGACACCTCTCTCCACTGCTGGATGAGCTGCGCGATCACGCTCGTGCTGGTTCGCTGACAGCAGTTTCTCTCCGCTGTTGGATGAGCTGCATCGGCACGCTCCCTCTCTCTGGGTGGAGAACTCGAACGTGCTCGTTGCTGGTTTGCTGAAAGCAGGTTTTTCTGCACTGCTGGATGACTCAAGTCGCACGTGCTCTTGCTCTGGTTTGCAGAAGCTCTTGCTTGGTGCGTCGGTCGCTCTGCAGCTGGACTCAATGTAGAATAATCTTTCAGCAATACTCTGTCTTTCAGCTCTTGGAAATCACACTAGGTGACGCCTCACTACCTTGCGAGTCTTGCCAACGTCAGTGGGTAGCGACGGGGCCACTTTGGCTTCTGCTCGCCGCCTCCTGCTCTGCAGCTCGCCGGCTGGCGACCTGTTGCTCTCGTTCCCGATTGGAACTGCTCCTGAGCCGGCCCACTGGTCGAACTCCCCGCGTTCCGACCTCCTCCGATTCGAACTCCCCGAGTTCCGATCCCCCTGGTAGAACTCCCCGAGTTCCGACCCCTCCGAGTCGAACTGTCTCCCGAGAGTCGACCCCCCCCGGTCGAACTCTGGTGAGCCGACCCCCCCCGGGTCGAACTCTTCCGAGTTGCTCCTCCGAGGCGAACACTCTCCCGAGAGTCGACCCCCCGGTCGAAATCTGGTGAGCCGACCACCACCCCCCCCCCCCCCAGTCGAACTGAGGTTTCAATGCTCAGGATCCTCTTTTTATGCCCAAAAATCCTGCCCACAAGGCGAGGTTTCTTTCGATTTTTGCTGTGTCAGGGTTTGTCCGTATGTATCTGCGTCCGTGTGTGTGTCCGTACATGTGTCAGTGTGTGTCCTTGTGTGGATCACCCACGGTATATTCCGTTGTCATACTCCTACCATAAAACCCACAATTAAAACAATCAAATGTTATAAATTGTCTCGAAGGCGCCTCTCTGTCTGGGTGCACAACCTGAGGGAGGGGCGATATTCCCTCCGACTTTCACCGACGCACAAAGAAATGGTTAAAAAGTTTTAAGTTAACATTTCATTTCATCAGAGTTCCATAGTTATGATTCTGTATTAATCCAAGGTCTGAGTCAGCTTCTCGTTGTGGTGTTTGACTCGTGTTTCCCCAAGCGTATACACACTCCTACCCCGCGCTGCAGGGATACAAAGACGGTCGGGATTTGTCTTTCTCTCCGACCCTGGGTTTAACATCACCCTTTGCTTACGTTGCAGTTTTGCTGTGCGCTTGCATTTCTTTTCCTCTCTACTCTTACTTTAACCCT
Source organism: Petromyzon marinus (assembly GCF_048934315.1). Classification (NCBI taxonomy): domain Eukaryota; kingdom Metazoa; phylum Chordata; class Hyperoartia; order Petromyzontiformes; family Petromyzontidae; genus Petromyzon; species Petromyzon marinus. The sequence continues at coordinate 15,199,494 of NC_133689.1, forward strand.
GCATATTATTTGCGTATGGGTGGAGGCTAGAGCATTTATGTTGACTTAGGAAAACCTGATTGTTATAGGCTTCGGGTCAAGTCGTATAGACATTATTAAAATATGGAAATACATTTCATATTAAATTAATAGACGGGTGATGGTTACATTGACGTAGCTTGTGGCAGGGTTCAATTGAAGTGGGTGTGAAGATCAATAACTTTAGCCTACCCTGTCGTTAAATTCCGACTTTAAGTTACTTTAATAGTAATGCAGAACCAATTAGCTTTTTTTGACTTAACTAGATCTAGGCTAACGCAACCTCCCAGTGACCCTGGCTTTGTGTTTACGTCAGCCCTTTGCAATCCACTGCGCTCTGCTCTCTATCTGCTCCCTCTGACCCTGGGAGGGCTCTGAACGTCAAAATCGTGTTAGTGGGTCAAGGTAAATATGACCCCCACATGCCATGCTGAGGCCTGGTTTGGTGTTTTTATTCATTATTAAAATTAAAAGAAACAATAGAAATATGTATCTATATGTATTGAAAAATTACTTGTTAATATTAAGATGGAAAAGGTGCCTAGATACAACATTCCGCCCTTTTAAAAATGATCGGTGGTCAATTGGCCACGGGTCATTTTTAAAACAAAGAATCTATGCACTTTTCCATCATGAATCATCAATATTACTCAAAGTAATTTTTCCTTACAACGCGCGCACGTCACAACTTATGATTACATTTGAAATAAGAAAAGAAATACTTAAAGGAAGGTAAAACAAGGGGAAATTGTTTAACTGGCTACATGCTATAGGAGATGTCGTTATTCCATGTACCCACGTTCAATACTGTCCGCAATCGAAATACATTTTCGGGTTTGACCAGTGGGAAATTCAACAAAAATCCCACCTGTCCGGTCTGGGAGTCCCCATGTATGGGTGTGGCTGTACCCATTTTAAAGTCAATTTGTACCTGTGTTGTACTGATTGTTTCCAGGGATGCTAATGGTATCACATTTTTTTTAGTGTTGGAGTTACCAGATATGAAGGAAATTGTCCTTGGAGAAGATCACTGATGCTGCCGCTGGTGCAATGCAACAAGTCTTTGGATCAACTATTGAATTTGCTGTCGAGTATTCTCTTCTTCGTACAGATCTCGGATTGCGAAACCCAATTCTTGGATTGTTAAGTTAACCATGGCGGAGTGCAGGTTAACGAGAACCACGGTGTCTCTCTGACTTTCTCATGTTACCTCTCTGCCACCTTGTACCAAGTCATTGATAACCTGACTGACTCTTTTAGTCACGAGTGTATCATATCTCTCATGGCCAGGTATCTTAGAGTTACCGATGACCCTTCCATGCAACATCATCACATCATCGTCCCGGCTCATCGTCGTGATGGCTTTGGCCTAATGAACATGGCTCACTGGTTCGTATCGGTAATTTATTTTATCACTCCCTTTCCATGTGAGATTGTGTGGCGTGAAGTTATGCTGTGCGTAACCAGGATCAACATACACCACGAGTTTCCGTACTCGACTGTTGGGGTCATTTGTATTCTCCGCAGCCCTGTGCACATCTGCTGCCTCTGGGAGTCGATTTGACTCTGGGCCACGATTCCCTTCTGCGCTACGATTAGATTCCGTGCCACGATTCGATTCTGGGTCACGATTCGATTCCGTGCTTTTGAGTATGCTGTGTTTCAACACAATTCCCGATCCGTCACGGATATTCTTCTCCTCCACTTCAACACTCTGATCTCCATCCCTCCTTAGTGTGCCCGAGCACAATTTAACATCCAAAGGCTGATGTCTGCATTCATCTGCCTCTTCCACAGTACACTCACGCACTTCCGCGACACAAGGGATGGCATTTATATTTACCAGACAATCAGGTTTTCCTTCCCCTCCCTGCGGTTGGTTATCATCTCCTGTAGGATCACACTTTAATGCAGTTATGTTTCCCTGCTCGATAGGTGTGTCAATTACGGGAGCAACACTTGCGCTCTCCACCACATTATCAGAACTGGTGCCCGACGCATTTATTGTTTCCCAATCATTGGGACCCTCCTGGTTTACCTTGTCAACCGCAGCCTGCTTAATTTTTTTAACGAGTCCATAATTTCCCTGCAGCTCCACGGACACCACTCTCACTGAAAGCTCCCTCTCAACCAATGTGATTGATTCATCACGTGCCCGTGTCATTTTTTGTGTCTCAGCCAAGCTCACGCCTGTCTCCCTATTCCTCATGCCTCTGCTCTCTCCTGGTAAAACTGGTGGGGGAATCGATCGGAAGTGGGCCGATTGTGTTTGATCCCTCGTGTGTCGTGGCATTGGGACCCGGCATGATTCTGCTCTTGGTCTACACACACCGCGATTCTCGCAAATATGCGTCCCTGCACACTGCGATCGCTCCCAGCCTGCGGGCCATTGCCTCGCTGGTGGTGCTGTGTTTCTGCTCACGTGATTTTTATTTCCCTCTGAAACGCTGGTTACATCATCCCTCTCTCTGGGTGTCGTAGAACTATTGTCTTTAGCTCTGTACAGCCAAGCTCTGTGCGCCTTATCCTCTATATGGTGTAAGGAGGCTGTTTCTGGATTCAATACCATTCCCACAATTTCTGTAATCTCTGGACTCAAAGACCCGAAAAACATAACTTTGAACCTTTTGTCACCTTCGTGATACTGATCCACATCACCCGCGTAGTACGCTCTTTTAAACCGTAGGAGGTAATCTCGCGGATCCTCGTCTGCGCACTGGGTCATAGATTTTGCAGCATTAAATCCCTCAGACCATGTTAAATATTCTCCAAACTTCCGGCTCACTGCCAGGCTCAGCTTTTTGAAATCGTTCCGAACCTTGTATGAAAGCGACTTTACCCATGGTATAGACTGCTCGTGCAAGCTTCGTCTCAGTAAACTGGCTTTCTCATTCGTTTTCCTCAAACCCCTGATCACTGCTTCTGCTTCTACCGTTGCGATGTGAGCGTGTATGTCTCTGTTCCTATCGTGTGGATCAAAGTAGGGAATTCTGACGAGAGCCTTGTCCATCAATTTCAGAGTTTTACTACTGAATGAGTATTCGGACAGTTGATCATCGTCAGAGGCGTCTGTTCCTGAGGAGTGCTCACTCGAGCTGTCACCATCACGGTGGCGCTGCTTAACATAACTTTTGTAGTGCCTTTTGCACCTGTAACGTGAGTCAACTTTGCTCGGTGACTCCTGCTTATCCCATGGCTCATGCTTGTGTGATGTGCGTCTTTCTGGAAAGTAATCTCTGCCATAGGTTCCACGTCGGTCGTGCTTGCGTGGAATGTGTCTACCAAATGAGCTGTCTCTGTCATGTCGCTCGTCTTGCCCCAGCTCCGCCCTTTTTTGCTCGATCAGTACAGAATATCCTGCTGACTTAGTGTTAATATTTTTTTCCTCTCTACCCTCGAAGTTGTCAGTCCTATGTTTTCCTATTTTCATCCGTATCTCTCCCTCCCCTCTCTCGAGTCGCGAGGGGGAATCTCTGTCAAAACCACTTTGATTGGTAGCCACACCTCCTGTGTGACCTGTCTCTGGTTTACGTCCGCGTGGCTCGGAGTGTGGTAAACTGTTACTCCCGTATGTGTTATGTGTATCAACATCTGGGGGTTTCGCTGGTGCATTCAGCGCCGACTCTTTTTCTCTCACGAGGGCGTGCAGACGCTCAACCTCCTCTATTAGGGACAGTTTCTCCTTCCTTTCCCTGTCAAATTTTTCCCCAGTCCATAATCTTTCTCTGTATGTCTGTGTGAGGAGATACGAGTCTAACCTTGCTATTTCTGCAATTTTTACGTCACGTTTGGCTTTGCTACATTTCATCACATCCTTAAGAAGTTTCCTCCTATGTGCCTTAACATCTTCTATATGTCTCCCCTCCCATACGTCTCTCTGCTCTGTCTGCTGTCTAGCAGTCCGTCCAGTACGTTTTAACACAAATTCACGATATTGTTTTTCCATAGATTCTATCTCCTCTTCGGAGGTCCATTCTGTATCAGTGTTATGCGTTGGGATGTCACCCTCAGAACGTTGCGGGTCATGTGCCATCTCTATTACGTAGTGTAGTTAATAGACCTAAGAGTGTATCTTAACTCTAGTCTCTTATGTGTGGCGTGAGTTACTCTGGAATTCCACTTCAGAGTACATATAAAAACATTCGTATCACAGGATGTGTTGGTTCAACTCGAGCAAATAATCTTACCCCCACTGTCTTTGTTATCCACTGCTACTCTGGTATTTTCCTTCAGAGTGCGTTTTTTTGTTTGTTTACACCGTTTACAGTCACAGGGCAATGTTAGTTCACAATACCTTGATTAATACAACAGTGATTCGTTCCTTAATTTAAGCATAAACTGTCTGCGAGAGATCCCGGATACGAGCCCCCAATTTGTTGTATATGTGGGTGTGTGAAAATTGATGAAAAATAATTAAAATTAAATGAAATTCGAAATGTGCATAATTAATCCGAAATTATGCTAATTTGTGTACTTATGCGTGTAACTATGCTAATTAGAGAGGTAATCGTATTAATTTATACGAGTGGGTGTGGTTGTGTTAATGATAGCCTTTATGATAATCAGGCCCCGTCTCGTTGACGAGGTGGGGTTATCAATCAGGATAACGCAATCAATCGTGTGCCGTTACGCTAGTGTCAATTCGGCCTCGTTGTCTAACTTCGTATTATTGATCAGCATAATACAATGATTCTCGCTTTAACACTCCCCGAGTGTTCATATTTTAGGTCCCATGTTCACATCGTTCGCATTAGTTTAATGAGTGTGGATTGGTGTGTTTATAGTTTAGGTTCCCGAGTTCATATCTCGTCGCAGGATACAGATCTTATGCAAAAACTTCAGGAAAGAATCACACGACCACTTCTGTATTAATCAATTTATTTTCTAATTAAACCTTAACTATAATATGTATGTGACTCTCAATCTCGGAACTTCAACACGGTATCCACACGGTATCAAGACAGTATCATCAACGACTGTACGATTTCACTTTGATAACACATGGACCCCGCATAAAGCGATTGCTGTTAGTGAGAGAGAGAGTCAGAACATGCAAATGCTATGTTACACAAAAGCTTATACATTATAATATGAACGATCATTATGCTTGAAATGGTCAGCACATTATCACAGGCGACTGATTAACATGCAACGGTATTCATATAAAAAGACAATCAAACAGTTATTATTTCCAAAGGCATAAATGTAACAACAGATCCACCGGACAGACTATAAGATTACCGAAATGGCTTAGTGTGAGGGTATGCGGTGGAACGTGTTATCTCACGGGAGATTAATTAATTAATTAATTCGTGAATAAGAATGTATGATCAGAAAATCGGTTTAGCACGATTCCTCCCCGGGACCGTAGCTCCGTGGCGAAGGTGCCAAGGGTTAATTCGTATTGATAGATCGGTTGGTAACTTATGCGATTAGAAGTACAGTCCAAAACAAAATATTAAAGAGGGAAATTATGAATATACTTATAAATGACGGACTGTTATCACACGATCGATGCTTCCACAACCAGATGGTTCACGGACTTGAGTGTTCGCTTCTGGTTAAGGACCTGTGTATGTTTGAGTGATATGAATTGTTTTGAATAGTCAGTGTTTGGAATTAATTATTTGCGTTGCCATATGCTGAAGTTGGCATCGCTTGTAGGAGAAGTAGCCTCGCTCCCTTTAGAGCGGTGAGGTGTGTGGGAGTGCATCATACGAATCGCCGCCCTCCTCCACGCAGCAGCCAGCCTCTGTCCACGGGGGAGAGTTGCTTGATCGCTCTCAGTTCTGCTCAGTGGACACCTCTCTCCACTGCTGGATGAGCTGCGCGATCACGCTCGTGCTGGTTCGCTGACAGCAGTTTCTCTCCGCTGTTGGATGAGCTGCATCGGCACGCTCCCTCTCTCTGGGTGGAGAACTCGAACGTGCTCGTTGCTGGTTTGCTGAAAGCAGGTTTTTCTCCACTGCTGGATGACTCAAGTCGCACGTGCTCTTGCTCTGGTTTGCAGAAGCTCTTGCTTGGTGCGTCGGTCGCTCTGCAGCTGGACTCAATGTAGAATAATCTTTCAGCAATACTCTGTCTTTCAGCTCTTGGAAATCACACTAGGTGACGCCTCACTACCTTGCGAGTCTTGCCAACGTCAGTGGGTAGCGACGGGGCCACTTTGGCTTCTGCTCGCCGCCCCCTGCTCTGCAGCTCGCCGGCTGGCGACCTGTTGCTCTCGTTCCCGATTGGAACTGCTCCTGAGCCGGCCCACTGGTCGAACTCCCCGCGTTCCGACCTCCTCCGATTCGAACTCCCCGAGTTCCGACCCCCCTGGTAGAACTCCCCGAGTTCCGACCCCTCCGAGTCGAACTGTCTCCCGAGAGTCGACCCCCCCCGGTCGAACTCTGGTGAGCCGACCCCCCCCGGGTCGAACTCTTCCGAGTTGCTCCTCCGAGTCGAACTGTCTCCCGAGAGTCGACCCCCCGGTCGAACTCTGGTGAGCCGACCCCCCCCCCCCAAGTCGAACTGAGGTTTCAATGCTCAGGATCCTCTTTTTATGCCCAAAAATCCCTTCACTCGGATCCTGCCCACAAGGCGAGGTTTCTTTCGATTTTTGCTGTGTAAGGATTTGTCCGTATGTATCTGCGTCCGTGTGTGTGTGTCCGTACATGTGTCAGTGTGTGTCCTTGTGTAGATCACCCACGGTATATTCCGTTGTCATACTCCTACCATAAAACCCACAAGTAAAACAATCAAATGTTATAAATTGTCTCGAAGGCGCCTCTCTGTCTGGGTGCACAACCTGGAGGGAGGGGTGATATTCCCTCCGACTTTCACCGACGCACAAAGAAATGGTTAAAAAGTTTTAAGTTAACATTTCATTTCATCAGAGTTCCATAGTTATGATTCTGTATTAATCCAAGGTCTGAGTCAGCTTCTCGTTGTGGTGTTTGACTCGTGTTTCCCCAAGCGTATACACACTCCTACCCCGCGCTGCAGGGATACAAAGACGGCCGGGATTTCCCTTTCTCTCCGACCCTGGGTTTAACATCGCCCTTTGCTTACGTTGCAGTTTTGCTGTGCGCTTGCATTTCTTTTCCTCTCTACTCTTACTTTAACCCTGCTTATTATTTGCGTATGGGTGGAGGCTAGAGCATTTATGTTGACTTAGGAAAACCTGATTGTTATAGGCTTCGGGTCAAGTCGTATAGACATTATTAAAATATGGAAATACATTTCATATTAAATTAATAGACGGGTGATGGTTACATTGACGTAGCTTGTGGCAGGGTTCAATTGAAGTGGGTGTGAAGATCAATAACTTTAGCCTACCCTGTCGTTAAATTCCGACTTTAAGTTGCTTTAATAGTAATGCAGCACCAATTAGCTTTTTTGACTTAACTAGATCTAGGCTAACGCAACCTCCCAGTGACCCTGGCTTTGTGTTTACGTCAGCCCTTTGCAATCCACTGCGCTCTGCTCTCTATCTGCTCCCTCTGACCCTGGGAGGGCTCTGAACGTCAAAATCGTGTTAGTGGGTCAAGGTAAATATGACCCCCACATGCCATGCTGAGGCCTGGTTTGGTGTTTTTATTAATTATTAAAATTAAAAGAAACAATAGAAATATGTATCTATATGTATTGAAAAATTACTTGTTAATATTAAGATGGAAAAGGGGCCTAGATACAACACCTCCCCCAGGGGCCGTGGCAGGTGGAATGCTACCACACGCCTCTTCCACAGTAGCAGAGCACTCTGCGAGGCTTGCAGTGTGTCCTTATTCTGTCTTTTTAATTCTGGGCCAAAGAGGTCCCATAAACGTAAACGTGTTGTATTTAAAATATAACACAAACATAACAACAATGATGAATGGCTTAGTGGGTAAAGTAAGACGCACCCCAAAACGGGTGAGCTTAATAAATCCGATCTCTCCTATTACCGGATTATAGGATGCAAACCAAACTTTGTTGTATCAGTGTGGTGAGTCTGTGGGTCTTTGTGTGGTGACGATCTCTCTGGGTCTCTGTGTGATGATGGCCGTGTCGGGTGGTGGCGGGTTTAACAACACAACATTATGAGATTCACGAGATCTAACCCAAACAAGACCTGTACTACGGAGTCAACAACAACGACATGAGGGCTCTCCGACGCGCGTCGCGGTTGGGGTGAGGGTGAGGTCGCGCCGTCTCCTCCGTACGGATTGTTTCTTCTTTTCCCAACTGCGACGTTCTCGCTCTCTCCTCTCTTTTTGTCTCCACCGTCGCCAATCGTCGGAGCTCGGCATCCGCGGCCGCTCTCCTAGGTGGGCGACCCCAGCCCGAATTCTCGCCTAAAGCCCTCCCAGCCTCCCTGCTCAACGAGCCAGGCCCCGCACGCGTTCACCAGCAGGGCGGCCACCGCGTCCGTCACGGCCACCGTCTTCTCCGCGTCGCTCAGACGTAAGCAGTCCACCAGCCTCTTCGCGAGGGAGGAGCGAGCAGAGCACCACCAGGACCACCACGCGGCCCCAGCTCGCGGAGCCATCGCGGAGGACCTCCCAGGCCACGTCCACGAGCAGCCGGAGGAGCCCTCGGTGCACCACCCGCTCCTCCGTGTGGCTCACCAAGTCCAGAACGGAGTCTCTGAACCGCACGAGGAACAGGTCTGCCAGGCAGTTGACCACCTCCTGCACCAGCTGTGCTGGCTGAACCTCCTGCAGCTGCTGAACCTTCTGCACCTTCTGCAGCTGCTCCTGCAACTGCAGCCACTCCGTCTGTGTCGCTAGGTGAGCCATGAAACCGGCGATCAGATTCGCTGTCAAGAAGGTCAGCAGCTGCAGCACCTCCTTCTCTTCCTCCCCCTCATTTCCCTCCTCCTCCTCCTCCCCCTGTCTCCTTCCACCTCCCTGTGTCTCCCTCCTCCCCCGGTCTCCTTCCTGCTCCCCGTGTTTCCCTCCTTCCCCCGTCTCCCTCCTCCCTGTGTCTCCCTCCTCCTTTTCCTTTTTTGCTGATGAAGTTTTTCTATTTCCACGAGGTGGTAACACCATATCCCTTATTCTGTAATTGTAATTCTGGGCCAAATAGGTCCCACAAATGTAAACATTTTGTATTTAAAATATAACACAAACATAACAACAATGAATAGCTTAGTGGGTAAAGTAAGACGCACCCCAAAACGGGTGAGTTAAATCAATCCGATCTATCCTACTACCGGATTATAGGACGCAAACCATACTTTGTTGTAACAAGAACATAAAAAAACTGAGTCTCTTAATCAGGTGAATACGGTAAAGGGGCTGAGTCTGTGGTTGACAGTGTGGTGAGTCTGTGGGTCTCTGTGTGGTGACGATGTCTATGGGTCTCTGTGTGGTGATGGCCGTGTCGGGTGGTGGCGAGGTATAACAACACAACATTTATATATTCACGCGATCTAACCCAAACAAAACCTGTACTACGGAGTCAACAACAACGACATGAGGGCTCTCCGACACGCGTCACGGTTGGGGTGAGGTTGCGGTCTGTTGTATATGTAGGTTATGAAAATTTGATGAAAATAATAAAAATTAAATCAAATTTGAAATTTGCATAATTATCCGAAAAAATGTTAATTTGCTGTAATTTATGCGCATAAACTATGCGAATGCGAGAGAGAATCGTATTAATTTATGCTAGTGTATGTGTGATTATGCTACTGCGAGCCGTTATGATAATTAGGCCCCGCCTCGTTGACGAGGGTCGGTTTTCAATCGGGTTAATGCAATTAATCATATGCAGTTATGCAGGTACTTGAGCATGTCAGATTAAACTCGGCTGTGTTGTTTAACTTTGTACTATCGATCAGTATAATACAATTATTCCCGCTTTAACATTTACTGAGTATGTGGTAGTGTGTTCAGCCAGGTCTCCAAGTTCAGATCTCAGCACAGAATACAGTTCTTATGCATAAATGTCACGAAAGAACACAACACTTCTGTGTTAATCAATTTTAATGACGATAGTGATAATGACGATAATGATGACGATGGTGATAATGATGATAATGATGACAATAATAACAATGGTGATTATGCGTACTTCAACAGCTCCAGCACGAGACAGTTGTGTCCGCGGAAGTGGAACGAGTGCAGGACGCGGATGACGCCGTGCAGCTCAGCACTGCCCTCCCCCTGCAGCTCCGTGATCACCTTCAACTCCATCCTCTGCATCTCCATTTTGGTAGGGCTGTGTGCACACAGCAAGTCTGTGGGTCTCTGTGGGTCTCTAGTTCATAGTAGTTTTACGACGGTTAATTTTTTAGTGAGATAGTTTCAGTTTATAGTTAGAGATAGTTTTGCAGAGGTTATTATCATTGTTGTTTACTATTATACTCATTATTTTGTAACCATGTTGTATTTACTTGCATTTATTATCTATTATTGTATTCATTTATAATTATGACCATGGCCGCTGTGTTAAGACCACCAGCACCCACCCACACCACCACCACCACCAACCCCATCACCCCTGCCCCAACCTACTGGATGGGCAGTGCCAGCATCTTGACAGCCACCAGGAATCCCATATTGTGGTCCACGCACCGCAGCACCACTCCCTGCCCTCCCTCGCCAATCTTCTCTCGCACCTCGAAGCGGCATTGGAGCTGCTCCTGGGGTATCTAAGAAGCAGCAGCAGCAGCGCCGCAACGGCCAGTCAGAGTCACAATCACGATGGGAATGTTTTACGCTTAGTGGTAGCAGCAGTGGTAGTACTGAGTAGTAGTTAGTAGCAGTAGTGTCTGTGTGCGCCTGTGTGCCTGTTTGTGTGCGCATCTGCGTGTGTGTGTGTCTGTCTGTGCGAGTTTCACAGGGATATTTCTGCTTGCAAGCTTTGACTTTAACATAGCCATTTCTGTGACCAGACACAAGCTAATCACTCAGCAATTTCAATGCTAAATTATCCTGTTTGATTTGTACTAGGTGCCTCTGTGGATGTGTAGGCTTTGACTTTAACATAGCCATTTCTGTGACCAGTCACAAGCTAATCACTCAGCTCTTTCAATGCTAAATTTTATGCTAATTCGTTTGTCAAGGCGCTCTGTTTCTTCTCACACAGCTTAAAGGTCGCGGTCTGAGCTTGGCTGTGTTCACTCCAGCGCTTTCCTCCAGACAGTCTCGTCCCTTCACCTGATGAAGGCCGCTTGTGTTGTGGCCGAAACGTCGTGAGAATTTTATTGTGTTATTTTATTTGATCAATGTATTATTTTATTCTCATTCTACGCTACTTTACCGAAAGAACCAAAGAAGATGAATCCTTGCAGCCAAGATAGCTTTAAATCGAAATTTAACAGAATGGTATTGAACCTTTTTCTTTACAGGGTGGCCCTGGGGCTTGCCACGTGGCAGGTGTCGTCCATTGTCCATACCAGACCCCTCCAGCTCTCTCACCCTGGGTCAGCTGCCCCTTCCATGTCCTGGAAACCATGGCAAGGTCATCCTATGAGGACTGCCTGGATGAAAACCAGCATGGAAGGGGCCCAGGGTGGGACCGGCTATGCTTTTGGGCTAGTCCCGTTTGTGTGTGGTGTGCGGTGTCTTCGTAGCAATCGTTCTCCACTGTAGTCCTGGCATCTGCTGCTCAGCTTCATTCCACAGCTGTGGTTCCAGTGGCGCGGTCTCTCCGGGGACCCATGTGGTGTGTGTGTGGGTGTGACATGTATCACGGGGTGGGTGGATAGTATCGTGATAGTGGTCATGGTAGGCACCGATCCACGACCTCCATCACCCCTACTGAGTGGTGGACATGCCACCACAAAGCAGCATGCGGCGGAGGAGTGAGGTGACCGCTCTCGCCTCACGAGCGAGGCCCTCTCGCTTCCTCTTCATTCCCTGCATCACCACCTCCATCTCCTCCTTTGTCTCATCCTCCTCCACCTCCTCTTAATCCTCCACCACCATCTTCTCCCCCTCTTCTGTTTTCTCCATTCTCTCTTCATGCTCCTCAACCTCCGAGGTGGCGTCGGTGGCATCGGTGGTGGCAGCGGAGGTGCTGGAGGTGATGGCCGTGGTGGCGGTGGCAATGGTGGTGATGGTGGCAGCGGAGGTGGCGGTGGCGGCAGCGGTAATGGCGGTGGCGCCAGCGGTGGTGGGGCGGAGGTGGCAGCGTTGGTGGTGGTGATGGTAGTAGTCCTGGCGAGGCACCGCTCTTCCTCCATGAGGCGCTTCTCCTCCTCGACGCTCTTCACGTTGGCGAGACACTTCTCCTCCACCAGACGCTTCTCTTCCGTGAAGCACTTCACTTTAACGAGGCGCTTCTTGAGGAAATAGTCTCTGAAGCAGTTCTCCTCTGTGCGGCGCTTCACCCTGGCAAGGCGCTGCACCTCAAAGAGGTGCTCCTCTACCATGTGGCGTTTCTCTGTCGCATGGTCCTTCTCCTCCTGGAGATGCTTCACCCCGCTGAGATCCTTCAACTCCCCAATTATCCTCTGTTCAAGCAAAGATAATCACATGAATATACAGACATGCAAGCAGAAATTCATTTAAGTTTTTCAGATTCATTTATTTGGTATAACCCTGTGAGCTATGTTGCTCTTGACTCGGGTGCAACCGCAACAAACAAAAACATGATCAAGGAATATCTTAAAGCGACTACACGCAACAGAAAAATCCAGGAAAAGACAGCAAAGTCTTCCAGAAAAGCACCGTATATCAACACTGTGTGCAAAAATCCCGGTGGGATGCAAGTCGAATAATAACAATCATAAGACAATTTAGATTAAAGTTATCAGGCTAACTCTGTACTACAAAAAACAAACATGGCTAAACCAAAACGTTTTCAAAATCACCAAAATAAAGCTATAAAAACAATGTAACAGTGATCATAGGAACTGTGATTCAAATTTAACAATTAACGATATATACATAACATGTACGACCAAACTTTGCAGCCATAGCTGGCTGTATGAGTCACTCCATAACAGCAGGATTATGAGTCGCAGTATGTAAAAAAATATTCAATACACCTTTAAAGATCAGCACACTATTCAAGTGTACATCTATGGTACAATTTATTGAAAATAAGTTTTGGGAACAGAAACTTATTTCTTTTAAACAACAGACAAATATTAACAAGCACTGTTTATTACATTAACTTTGTTTAACTTTTTTGGTCCCAGTTGAGACATTCAGAACTATGACAAAACAAATAATTGTGCTCTGATCTAATGTGCAATCTGTGGCATATGAATTTGTTAAGGTGATGTTGTCCGGTCCTGTACATATCAAGTACAGTGAGGGAAAAACTTATTTGATCCCCTGCTGATTTTGTACATTTGCCCACTGACAAAGAAATGAACAGAATATAATTTTAATGGTAGGTTTATTTGAACAGTGAGAGGCAGAATAACAACAAAAACATCCAGAAAAACATGTCAAAAATGTTATAATTTGATTTCCATTATCCTCCTAGCGAGGCCACGCTAGGAGGATAAAAGGGGACCCCGGGCAAAGGTTTGGGGCTGTTGCTTGGAGTGGAATCTCGTCGGACTGCTGGAGTCATCGTCACCATCTGCATTTTCTCGGCGGTGTCAGACAGGCAGTCTGTTAGCTCTCTTGACTGAAAGTGTAGTGACCCCTTGTACCCTGTGAAGGCTATAATAAATAGAGTACCTCCTGCTCCTCGTGTCTCTGCGTGTATCGCTAGACGTGGATCATAACGACAGTAGATGTACACTCACTCTGAGTTTTTACTCAATGACGTTAAACTTCACATCTACCCTACCTCCATGCTACATGCCGACAACCCACTGCTTTGGTAACCAAACTGCAACGTATTTTATTAGTAAACCTGCATTTTCTAATTTTACCCAAATCTTAACCTCGGTTGGATGTTGCCATCCTGCCGTGGAAACAACGAATCATTCGTGTCTCGAGCAGAAGATTGCAAGCCTTGTGTTAGAGAATGGCCCACTGAAGCTGTAATCACGGAGCTACTTCTGAGTACATTTCAAGTGCCCTCTCATCCACGTAATAAAGAGCAGGATCCTCCCTCCTGTAACGTTGGTCGTAACAATGTTCTTACTTCTTTGTGCTGTCAAGGACAACCGGGCTCACCTTGGTCTGTCTCACTGTCACACTCACCTCTATTCGTACACTCACTCATCTGGGTCTGTCTCACTGTCATACTCACCTCATCCACACGCACTGACGTAGGTCTGTCTCACTGTCACACTCACATCACTAGTCACACTCACCCACCTGGGTCTGTCTCACTGTTACACTCACCTCTCTACCACACTCACCTGGGTTTGTCTTACTTTAACACCACATTCCACAGACACTTACATTGGTCTGTCTCAATGTCACACTCACCTCTACCCACACACACTCACCAGAGTCTGTTTCACTCTCTCACTCATTTGTCTTCCTACACTCACTCACTTGGGTCTGTCTTACTGTCACACTCACCACTCTACCCACACTAACCTGGGTCTCACTGTCTCACCTCTCTTCAAAAACACTGAATTCCTGCTGAACAACACGCGGTTCAACCCACAAGCACTTGGGAGAGCTACAGGGCTCACATGCCATGTCCTTCACAGTCCTGTAATTCGTTTTATTATTATTGCCATAATTGAGTTTGGCAAAAGCCTGTGCGAGACTTTGAACAATGTACACACAGGACCGTCCATAAGGGTGCTAGGCCAGGGGAAAATCCCAGCATGTGGGCCTCCGACGCGTTCAAATTCCACCGCAAGTATTACATTTGACACCCCCGTGACATTGAAGCGCAGGGCCCCCCCAATGCCCGCGGACCTGGGCGGTCGCTCCGATTCTCCGTATCCAAGGGGCGATTCTATGTGCACAATGCAGACCTTCTTGTAAAAACATGGTTTTACGAGGGCCTCCTCACGCAAATTAAGTAGAGAACCACATTACTGCCATGTGATGGTTTATGTTTCGCAGTCATTGACGACCAGGCTGAGATCATGAACTCGCTAGACTTGACAACCCACTTTGATCACAGGCGGGTGCCTGGATTCAGACCCAGTTACTCCGTGGTCCCACTTCAGTGCTCTGACCTCTCGGTCACTGGGCCGCCTCTAAACACCCCCCATGTTAAATACATAAGTAGCAAACCTGTATCGTGAGCAGCAGCATTCTTTGAATACTCTGCCAAAACAATTTGAATTGTGGAGTGTTGACCCAATTTCGCAATTGCTTTATCATACCTCTGGTTGCAGGAATAATTTCTACAAGACCGAGTTCTAGAGAGCCCCTTTACACGATGTTTTGTTCTACTCTTCCACACTGAGCAGATATTTTAGAAGATGGAGTACCCACACTTTAACACACCACATGCACCTTGCTGCTCGATTGTGGCTTACCCATTTCTACTGATTGGTGGACAGAGGCAGGGGGGGTTAAGAAACTCAAACGTTTGTTTCAACTGCTGTTACAGAAGGGGAACAGATGGGCAGTGGAGCAGGGAGGTAGAGGGGCAGTGGAGTAGAAGGGCAGTGGAGCATTGGAGTAGTTGAGCAGTAGGGCAATTGAGCAGATGGGCAGTGGGACAGCGGAGCAGAAGAGCAGTGGGCCAAATGGGTAGTAGGGCAGTGGAGTAGTGGAGCAAAGGGACAGTTGGGCAGAGGGGCAATGGATCAATTGAGCAGTGGGACAGTGGGACAGTGGGGCAGTGGAGCAGTGGATCAGTGGGGCAGTGGAGTAGAGTGGCAGTGTTGTGAAGGAGGCGAATCACCTGAATATCTTTTCCCACCGACATTTGTATGTGCTCTAAAGAAGGACCATCTCTCAAAACGGCGATCATTCTATATTTGTCCTTGTACCTCCACACACAGCTGGAAAACCGCACACCTGAGCCAAGGCACATTTAACCAACTCAGGCAGCACTTGCAAGCAATTCAAATATATTTTTTGTCATCATGGGTTTATTTCAAAGAGTTTATAGTACCAATAAGAACAATGGTATTTAACCGTATTATTTGCAGGGTGGCCCTGGGGCTTGCCATGTGGCAGGTGTCGTCCATTGGCCGATCCAGACCCCTCCAGCTCTCTCACCCTGGCTTTTCTGCCCCTTCCATGTCCTGGAAACCATAGCAAGGTCATCCCATGAGGACTGCCTGGATAAAAACCAGCATGGAAGGGGCCCAGAGTGGGGCCGGCTATGCTTTTGGGCTAGTCCCGTGTGTGTGTGGTGTGCGTGGTGTCTTGGTAGCAATCGTTCTCCACTTCAACAGCTGTGGTCCCACTGGCAACGTTTCTCTGGGGAACCGTGTGGTAAGTGTGTTTCATGTATCACGGGGTGGGTGGGTGTGGCATGTATCACAGGGTGGGTGGGTAGTATGGTGATAGTGGTCATGGTTGGCACCAATCCACGACCACCACCATCACCCCTACTGAGTGGTTGACATGCTACCACAAAGCAGCACGCGGCGGAGGAGTGAGGTGATCGCTCTTGCAACGCGAGCGAGGCCCCCTCGCTTCCTCTTCTTTCCCTGCATCACCACCTCCACCACCTGCACCTCTTCCATCTCCTGCTCCTTTGTCTCGTCCTCCATTTCATCTTCATCCTCCACCACCATCGTATCCCCCTTCTCTGTTTTCTCAATTCTCTCCTCATCCTCCTCAACCTCCTCGTCCTCGGAGGTGGCAGAAGTGGTGGCAGTGGTGTCGGTGGTGGTGGTGTTGGCTGAGGTGGCAGTGCTGGTGATGTCAGTGGCGGTGGTGGTGGTGGTGGTGGCGGTAGTGGTAGTGTTGGTTGCGTTGATAGCGGCAGAGGTGGTGGTTGCCATGGTGGTGGCAGTGGTGGTGGCGTTAGCGGCAGGGCGGTCGGTGGTGATGATGGCGGTGGACGTGGTGGAGTTGGTGGAGGTGGTTGCGGTAGCGTCAAAGGTGTCGGTGGTGGCGGTGGCAGCAGTGGTGGTGGCGCTGGCAGTGGAGTAAGTTGTGGTGGTGGCAGAGGTGGTGGTTGCCGCGGTGGTGGCGGTGACGGTGACGGTGGCGGTGGTGGCAGTCGTGTCAGTGGTGGCAGTGATGGCGGGGGTGGCAGCGGTGGTGGTGGTTGCAGCGTTGCTGGCAGTGGTGGTGATGGCAGCGGTCCTGACGGGGCACTGCTCCTCCTCAAGGTACTTCTCATCCTCCTCCAGACGCTTCTCCTCAAGATGCTTCATCTCACGAAGTCGCTTCTCCTCCGCGAAGCACTGCACTATAACGAGTCGCTTCTTGAGGAGATGGTCTCTGAAGCAATGCTCCACTGTGCGGCACTTTTCCCTGGCCAGGCGCTGCACCTCAAAGAGGCGCTCCTCTACCAGGAGGCGTTTCAGCGTCCCAAGGTCCTTCTCCTGAAGACGCTTCACCCCGCTGAAGTCTTTTAACTCCCCAATTATCCTCTGTTCAAGCAAAGATCACCACATTAATATTCAGACATGCACATGCAAACAAAAATTAATACCCACATGCATGCAAACATAAACGTGCACATAAACCCAACACAAATGCATACTCACACATCTTTGTACAGATGCAGACATCCACGTTCACTCATTCAAACTCGCTTTTTACACTCGCATGAATATACACAGTCAAGAAAATTTCAAATCAAGATTGAATATATAAAATCACCTGATAACATAACACCTTATCCATCAATACTTTTATCACATTGCACGTGTAGCCCTAACCCTTAATAATCCCAACCCCTACATAATCAAAATACATGTTACATCCTCATATATCCTCACACACCCCATACATGCACTTAAGTCTGTGATCGACTGGGAATATTTCATAGCAATTGTTGGCAACAATCATCACTGGCAATAGTTTCCACAGAATGTTACATTATAAAGATCTCGTAGCCCATAATCTCGACAAATTTCACGCAGTGCCCATAGTGGGCAACTGGAATGGCTACTTCCAATCAACTGAACTAGCAGACGTAATTAATGTGACTGATTTATATCATTTCGTCCTCAATGGTAATAAATGACCAATGCATGAGTGGGATGGTGGAGAGATTGGCTGATGGTGTCTGGAGCTGCTTTTGATATACAGAGAGGTGAAGCAGAGGAATGTTCCAGAGAGATGGTGTCTTGTGATGTTATAGATTCATGATAAGGCTATATGATGGTCTATTTAATTGGTGGTGGTGTGGTGAGAAAGGTAATGTGGAGAGATGGTGTGCCAGTTTTGTAGATAATGTGTATTTGACCCCCACAGACCCCATACACACCTTTGGGGAGCGATGCTTGTAACCTTGGCCTGGGAAAGGGTCCACTTTATCCATAATGTCACCCCAGGTGGTCGACTGGCGCGACGATTCCCGGCCTGCGAAGAGCAGACAGGTAATTCAAAGGACGAGTAATGAATTAGAGAACGAAGAACATGGAGTTTCACAGAACGAATTTTAAGATCCCTGTAATTAGCTCTTTCCACACAACAGGAGCTGCTATTGAGAAATATTCATCACATGGCAGTAAAACTTTACAAGCCATGTTTTTGTGGGCATTCTGAGACCATTAATTCCATAAGCTTGAGACCCCAGTTTAAACAAAAATGGCTGAAATTCAGATATAAACCCATCGTTTCTGGAACACTCGATCATTACGTCTTCCCATCACAACCAAGCCATGTCTTCTCAAAGTAATTGATAAAGGAGCCTCCTTCTCTGTATATAAGCCACGTGATGCAGGTATCTGGGACTTACCCTCATAGTCATCCACAATCTCAGCCCACTTGATATGGCTATCCATGTTGTTGGGAAAGAGTAGATTCTGCGTGAAGTTGGATGGCCTGTGGAGTTTGGAACAACGCTAAGATTTAGCAACAATTTGAATCACTCATCCTCTAAAATATTACATATTTGGCCACTCACTGTACCAATCCCATCACTTCCATGCCTGTTGCTTTCAAGCCAACGCCCGCACTTGTTTGCCACTCATACGTGCTTCTGATCACTCACTCATCGATCCACACAAACATGTTTATTCCACCAGCCTATTACATTAAACATAATCGCCAAACTTAATGATATTTAATCCACACATGCATGTTAATGTACAGCCCATTTGCATTAATCGAATTCTTGATAAACACCCCCCCCCCCCTATGCCTTGTAGGTCATGAGGGTCATATGACCTTACTTAAATTATTTGTTATAAACCGAGCATGACGTCGTGGGTCACGTGATGTCAGAGACACCACCCATGTGGCTGTGACATCACAGATTAGAGACAACTATGGCAGCAGCTGGGGTCTGAACAAGAAGGCAGACTCCTCCCCAATGTTGAATAACATTCAATACATAAAATGTAGGGCACAATTGTGCCAGCAATCAGAAAACAATAATTGTAGACATGTTATTCATACTCTGAGATTTAAACAAGTTAGTTATTAATTTTAAAATGCTGACTCGCTTATGTCTAAACAGTGACAGTAAAAGCAACATATCAGGGCATGCCAAGTAACCTATCTAGCAGTCCTAATTTGATTACAGAAAATAAAAATACCAACATATCAACAATAATGAGGCTTTAATTTGCGGTCAAAATGTAAAATAAAGATAAACAACACTCATAGTCAACAGGGACGCTCACCTCGTTGAGGATTCGCTCTCCAACGTCGTCTGCAGCTGCTCCCTCGTGCGCATTCCTCTCGACTGGCGGTGGAGGCGTGGCTATGACGTACCAGAAATGACGTCACTTCCGCGAGGCTCCGCCCCCACGCGCACAGCTGCCGCACCACGTGGTGCAGTGCGGGTGGTGGCCGTGGGTGGTGATGATGATGGGTGATGATGATGGGTGGTGGTGGTTGATGATGGTGGGTGGTGATGATGGTTATAGATGACGATGGGTGGTGATTATGATGGGTGCTGATGGCTGTTGATGATGATGGTTGATGGGTGATGATGTGTGTTGATGATGGTCGGTGGTGGTGGTGTTGATAGGTGGTTGATGATGATCGGTGGTGATGATTGTGATAGATGGTGATAATGATGGTTGGTGATGATGGTGGGTGTTCATGCTGATAATTGGTGTTAATGATGTAAGGTGGTGATCACGATGGGTGGTGATTATGATGGGTGATGATGCTGATTTGTGGTGAGGATAATGATGGGTGATGGTGATGTTGGGTGGTTGGTGGCAATGATGATGATGGTGGTCCGTGATAATGGGTGGTGGTGATGATTAGTCATGGTGATGATCATGGTTTATGGGTGGTGGTTATGATAGGTAAAAGTGATGATGGGTGGTGCTGATGATTGGTCATGGTGATAATGATGGTTGATTGGTGGTGGTTTTGATAGTTGGAAGTGATGAAGGGTGGTAGTGATGAAGGGTGGTGATCATGATGGGTGGTGATGATGGGTGATGATGATGATTGGTGGTGATTGGTGGTGATTGGAGATTGGTGGTGATTGGAGATTGGTGGTGATTGGAGATTGGTGGTGATTAGTGGTGATTGGTGATTGTTGTGATTGGTGGTGATTGGTGATGATTGGTGATTGGTGGTGATTTGTGATTGGTGGTGATTGGTGATTGGTGGTGAAAGGTGATTGGAGATTGGTGGTTATGGATGGTGTTTGGTGGTGATTGATGGTGATTGGTGATTCATGGTGATTGGTGGTGATTGATGGTGATTGGTGATTCATGATGAGTGGTGGTGATTGGTGATTGTTTTTGATTGGTGATTCGTGGTGAATGTTTGTTATTGGTGTTTGGAGATTGGTGTTGTTTGGTGGTGATTGGTGATTAACAGTGATTGGTGGTGATTGGTGTTTGGCGGTTGGTGGTTATTGGTTGTGATTGGTGATTAACGGTGATTGGTAATTTGTGGTATTTAGCGATTAGTGGTGATTGGTGGTTCTTGGGTGGCGGTTGTGGTTGCTTGGGGGTGGTGGTGGGTGGTGGTGGTTGGAGGGTGGTGGTGGGTGGGTGGTTGTGGGTGAGTGGTTGTGGGTGGTGGTGGTGGTTGGTGGTGGTGGTTGGTGATATTGGGTGATTGATCATGATGGGTGGTGGTGATGATGGGTCTGTGGTGGTGGTGATGATAGGTGATGGGTGGTTGTGATGAAGGATGCTGGTCATGATGGGTGGTGATGTGTGACGATGATGTTGGGTGGCGATGATGATGGATGATGATGATGGATGATGATTATGTGATGATGAGGGTAGGTGGTGGTTGTGGTTGGTGGTGGTTGTAGTTGCTGGTGGTTGTGGTTGGATGAGTTGGTCGTTGGTTGTGGATGGTGGTGGTTGGTGGTGATTGGTTGTGGGTAGTGGGTGGGGGTGGGTGGTGGTGGGGATGGGTGGTGGTGGGTGGTGGTGGGTGGTGGTGGTTGGTGGGTGAGGATGGGTGGTGGTGGGTGGTGGTGGTTGGTGGGTGGTGGCGGTGGTAGTGTTTGGTGGGTGGTGGTGGTTGGTGGTAGGTGGTAGTTGGTGGGTGTTTGTGGGTAGTGGTGGTTATGGTGGTTGGTGGGTGGTGGTTTGTGGGTGGTGGTTTGTGGGTGGTGTTGGTGGATGGTAGTGGTTGGTGGGTGGTGGTGGTGGGTGGTGGTGGTTGGTGGTAGGTGGTAGTTGGTGGGTGTTTGTGGGTAGTGGTGGTTATGGTGGTTGGTGGGTGGTGGTTTGTGGGTGGTGGTTTGTGGGTGGTGGTTGGTGGATGGTAGTGGTTGGTGGGTGGTGGTGGTGGTTGGTGGGTGAGGGAGGTGGTTGGAGGGTGGTGGTGGTGGTTTGTGGGTGGTGGTTGGTGGATGGTAGTGGTTGGTGGGTGGTTGTGGTGGTTGGTGGGTGGTGGAGGTGGTAGTGGGTGGTGGTGGGTGGTTGGTGGATGTGGGTGGTTGGTGGTTTGGTGGTGGTGGGCGGTGGGTGGTTGGTGGAGATCGGTGGTGGGTGATGGTGGGTGATGGTGGGTGGTGGGTGGTGATGCGTGGTGGTGGGTGGTGCTGGGTGGTGCGTGGTGCTAGGTGGTGGTGGATGGTGGTGGGTAGTGGTGGGTGGTGGGTGGTCGTGGGTGGTGGTTAGTGGTGGTGGGTGGTGGGTGGCGGGTGGTGGTGGAGGTGCGTGGTTGGTAGTGGGTTGTCGTGGCTCGTGGTTGGTGGTGGGTGGTGGTGGGTGGTGGCTAGTGGTTGGTGGGTAGTGGGTGGTGGTGGTGGTTGGTGGTGAGTGGTGGATGGTGGAGGTGAGTGGTGGTGGGTGGTGTTGGGTGGTGGTGGGTGGTTGGTGATGATGATTTATAATTGGTGCTGTTGATGATAATGATGATTGGTGCTGGTGATGATGATTGCTGCTGGTGATGATGATGATTGGTGCTGGTGCTGGTCATAACGCTGATTCGTGCTGGTGATAATGATGATGATTGGTGCTGGTGATGACGACTGATGATTGGTGATGACAATGATGATTATTGGTGATGCTGGTGATGATGATTGGTGCTGGTGATGATGATTGGTAATGAAGATGATGATTGTTGCTGGTGATGATGATTGGTGCTGGTGATGAGCATGATGATGAGTGCTGGTGCTGGTTATGATGATGATGATGATTCGTGCTGGTGAAGATGATCATGATTGGTGCTGGTGATGATGATTATTTGTGCTGGTCATGATGATGATGGTTCGTGCTGGTCATGGTGATGATGATGATTGGTCCTGGTGCTGGGGATGATGATGATGATTGGTGCTGGCCATGATGATGATTATTGGTGCTGGTTATGATGATAATGGTTCGTGCTGGTGCTGGTGATGATTATTGGTGCTGGTGATAATGAAAGGTTGGGTTCATAATTGCCCGGTAGAATGAGTATATAATGGCCAGGTAGGGTGGGGTCACTCACCAACTCATCCATTCATCTTGTGTGTGGTGATCCACCAACCCCCGCCTAGATTTCAGGCGCCTTCCCAAAACTGCAATTCAATCACTCACGCACCCACTCCTTTACTCACCCACCCCCTCATTCACTCACCCACGCACTCATTCACTCGCCCATGCACTCATCAACGTACACACCCACTCATTCACTCACCCATACACTCATCAACTTACAGACCCACTCATTCACTCGCCCACGAACTCATTCACTCACTCACCCACTCATTAACTCACCCACCCACTCATTCACTCACCCACCCACTCACTCATTCACTCACCCATACACTCATCAACTTATCCACCTACTATTTCACTCACCCACTACTCATCCACTCACTCACCAACTCGTTCACTCACCCATTAATCATTAACTCACCCACCCACTCATTCACCCCCCCCCCACTCATTCGCTCACCCACCCACCCACACATTCACTCACCCAACTATTCATTCACTCACCTACCCACTCATTCACTAACTCAACCACTCACCCACCCACTCATTCACTCACCCACCCACTCACTTATTCACCAACCCATCCACTCATTCACACAACTGCCCTTCTGTTCACTAACCCACCCTATCCACTCATTCACTCACCCACCCATTCACTCACCCACCCTTTCACTCACACACCCATCTACTCATTCACCATCACATCTACTCATTAACTCAACCACCCACCCATTCACTCACCCAACCACTCATCCACTCACTCATTCACCCACCCACTCATTCCTCGACATCAGGAGGAAACAAGGAGGTGGAAAGGTGCTGATGCAGGCCGTTTTAAAAGTCTTTGATGACCGCTTTTGTTGCAATCGAAACGTCGTAGTTTTTTGTTATTTTTTGCTACTTTCTCTGAACCTATCTACGTGGTGACTTTACCGAAAGACCCAAGAATACAAATACAACTTATTGGGTAGTCAGAATTCATCAGCACCAACCTGTATGTTGAACCTCTTTCGCACCGTACGTAGCCAACCGTGCAAATCTGTAGGTCTCTGTGGGTGTCTATAATGAGTGACCCATTGTTACTTAAAACTATTTTGGCAATGAAGTGATACGTGATATAATTGAATAGATTTTAAGCACTACAATTTTGAAAAAAAAAATATTGAATAAATTAAAAATAAAGAATAAAAGTAAGTACATGGTAATAAAAGCAACAGTTAAAATGTGTTGGATTTAGTAATAGCATGCCAAATGATGAGTTATTTAGCCTGAAAAATAGTGCAAATACAAATAGATTTTACAAGGAAAAGTGATTTATATTTACTAAATGTCTGAGCAATGGTAATTTAGATTTACTAAATATTTGGAGGAATCTGATTAATATTTATTAATGATCTGGCTGAAATTGATTTACATGTACTAATTGCCTGGGTGAAATTGATATAAGCTTACTAAATATCTGGTTCAATGATTTGGATTTACTAAATAAAATACTTATATTGAATGTCTGTTGCCATAACATTTATATTTCTAATCCACCCAATAGCATGCCTTCATGGTGCCACAATTCACTTACGTTAAGTCAACCGAGCACCATCAAAAAGATAAGAACTATGAAAAGGAACAGCAGATTGACATGTATTTGTGCAATTTTGTCTCAACATGTTTATCCAACATATTACAAGTACAAAAGAAAGAGGGGCTATGAAAAAACAAAGACAGAAACCATGTATCTGTACAATAGGGATACAATACCTGAAGTCTATTAATAATTTGTGGGCATTACAGGCACAGATTCCTTTTTTGGATGTGATTCAAGGTTTT
Organism: Petromyzon marinus; assembly: GCF_048934315.1. Lineage (NCBI taxonomy): Eukaryota > Metazoa > Chordata > Hyperoartia > Petromyzontiformes > Petromyzontidae > Petromyzon > Petromyzon marinus. The sequence continues at coordinate 15,224,119 of NC_133689.1, forward strand.
AGTCTTGTTAGTGCATTTAAATTACGACAATTAAAAAAAAATATGTAAAGATACTTTCATAATATTTCTTTCTTATGTGCGCAAATTGAAATCCTAAGGGCCAATATGTTTATAAAACAGCTAAAAGAGATTAAAACATCACGTGAATTGATCCACAATCCAGGTGGACCTATCTTTTTTAACATGCACAATTACAAGCATGGCTTCCTAACAAGTAAACTAGCACAACCTTCAGATGTTCCATGCATCTTACATCTATTCCTTTCGAAACGTCGTGAGAATTTTTATTGTTTTATATATATTTATTATTTTATTGTTTTCCCTTCAACGTGACTTTACCGAAAGAGCTAAGAATATGAATTACTGCAGTCACGAAAGCTTTAAATGAAAATTTTACCGCCTCTACGGGGAGGGTTTCCACGTCACTTTAAGATCCTTCAACAAACTCCGGGATAAGAAGGCTCAGCTGATCGAGTCTCTCACCTTTCTGAAGAGATGCCGCGACTCTGGGGTAATTCCAATCGCATTTACACTGACCTCTGCTGCTGTAACTTCTTCTAATGCGAAACGAATTCTTTTCAAAACTAGCTTAGCTCTTATCTCAGAGAAAATCAGACTTATACGCACCGAACTAGATCAGTTAGACAAGACACTCTACAAATCACACTTATCATTGACGGCAACAATGTCCAGGTGACCGTCCCTCCCGCCTCTACATGGTGTGTGCGTGCATTCGTGCGAGGGGGGCGCCGCGTCGGCGCCGTCACTCCCAAGTGGCGGCGTCACGGCGGTGGGCACGGCCCCGACGGAGAGGCTCCGCTGCGGCAGCACCACAACTGTGTAGAGGCTAAACAGCGGACGTCTGCGAGAGCACCGGCCTCGGGAGAGTGGCGGGAAATCCGAGGCACCGGTGGCGGCGTCACGGCGGTGGGTATGGCCCCGACGGAGTGGCTCAGCTGTGGCAGCACCACACAGCCCCCCGAGGTGTCAGTCCTCGTCCCGGGTTGACTGGAGCACCTCGCCTGGGTTGCCCCTACAAGGTAGCGCCGCGGGGTCCGCGGGACTCGTCCGGCTCTCGTGGCTGGCCTTGGCGGTGGTGGCTCCACCTCTCGGGGTTCCGGCGGCGGTCTCCTCCTCCACTCCAGTGGTTCTCACCGGTCCTGGGTACGTGCGAGCTGGAAGACAAACTCGGTAGCGGTAGGGTGCAGGGGCCATCGTACCCGTCTCTCCTGGCTCGGGTCGGGACCCCCTGGGGCCCGGGGCTCCGTGGGGCCCATACACTGTGCAAGGCCCCCGGGTATGGGGGGGGGGGGTGTGGGGACCCCGGGGTATCGGGGTCCTCGAACGGCGGGGTTCTCCCTCGCTGGGGCCGCCCTCCATGGTTTTATTCGCCGGACATTGACCACCATCTCCCGGCCTCTCTCCCCCCCTTGAATCAGTACCGTCCAGGGGGAGATCTGTCGCCCCACGGTCCAGGGTCCCCGCCAGTAGGTGGTTAGCTTCCCCATCTGTCCGGCCCCGACGCGAGGGGTGTGCAGCCACACCTTGGAGCCCGCCGAGTAGAAGGGGGCTCCATCCGGGGTCGGGCGCCCTGCTCCTGCCGCTGGTGTGCGGCCTCGCCTTGCAGGTAGGCCCGGACCCTAGCTCCGCATAGGGTCGAACTCACTACCCTGGTCAGTAATGACTCGTTCGGGGATCCCGTGCTTAAGTACGTAGTGTTCCACGAATGTTCGGGCCACTATGAGGGTTGTCTTATCGGGGATGGCCACCGCTATGGGATAGCGTGTGAAGTACAACACCGCTACAAGAATATATCGGTTGCCCCGGTGGGATCGCGGGAATGGCCCCTGCAGGTCGATCCCAACCAGCTGATTCGTCCGACTGACGCGGAACGGTCTCAGGGGGACCTGGTATCGCGCTGGTTTGGGCCCGCATTACTGACACGCGCGGCAGCCCTGCACCCAGGCGGCCACGTCTTGTGCTAACTTGGGCCAGAGATATTGGCGATGCAGGGTCTCCCCGTCGTGGCCCCCGAGCAGGTGGTCATGCACTAGTCTTAGCAGCTGGGGTCGCACCTGGGCGGGAACACAGATGCACCCAGGCTGGCCGGCTTCGGTGAGCTCCCGTACCACCCCGTTCTGCATGCACAACCGGGCGTACAAACCACGCCAGGGTCCTGGTAGGGTGTCCCTCTTCTCCCGTAGGGCCGCTTCCACCGCCGCCAGATCTGGATCCTCGCAGCTGGGTCCGTCTCAGCTACTCGTCGTCCAGGCCTGGGAAGGCGCAGCCGATGTTCTCCTGGATCCGATTGGGTGGGATTAAGCGACCCGTTGGGCCCCGGGGCGTGGGCTCCGCGTCCGCCGGGTGGTCCCCCGGTTCCCTGGTTCCCCCTGCCGGGGTTTCTGTGGCACATATTGCACTCTCCCCCGCGAGGGGGGGTTTTAGTTTCGGCGCGCCCTCGGTGGTCCGCTGTTTGCTGGCAGCGTCCCCCCGTGAAGCACGGGCAGACTTCCTCCGCCCTTGTCTCGGCGCACACCGCGGGTCGCCTCGACAAGGCGTCCGCGTTTGCATGTGTACGCCCAGCTCTGTACTCGATTTGCAATTTGTACTCATGCAACTCCGCTAACCATCGGGCCATCTGCCCCCGTGGTTCCTTGAACGTAAGGAGGAAATGCAGGGCATGATGGTCGGTGCGCACCCGACATTTCCTGCCATACATATACGGTCGGAACTGTTTACACGCGAAGATCACGGCATACAGTTCTTGACGGGTCACGCAATAATTCAGCTCGGCCCCACTCAGGGTCCGACTGGCATATGCGATGACCCGCTCCGTCCCACCCTGCACCTGCGACAGCACCGCGCTCAGCCCACTGCTGCAGGCATCGGTGTCTAAAATAAAATTAGTGGTGAAATTGGGGAAAGCTAGAGTGGGGGTGTGGGCGAGGTGGTCTTTGAGGGTGGTGAAGGCCGTCTGGCAGGCCTCCGTCCACTGATAGGGGTTCTTAGGGGAGGTGAGTTGGGTGAGGGGGCATGCAATCTCGCTGAATCCCTTTACAGATCGACGATAATAGGTGGCGAGCCCCAAGAATGATCTCCGTCAGGTTCCTTGGCCGTGGCCATTCCACTACGGCGCGTACCTTCTCCGGATCGGTGCACACCCCGCCTCGCTGACTCGGTGTCCGAGGTATGCCACCTCGCACTGCGCAATGTAGGACTTACGCGGCTTGAGCTTGAGATGGGCTGCTCGCAATCGCTGGAACACCTCTCGCAGCCTGGACCAGTGTTCCGACAGATCTACTGAACACTGTCACCTCGTCCAGGTAAATCAGGCACTGTTCCCACTGCAAGCCCCGCATCACCAACTCCATCAATCGCTGGAACGTTGCGGGCGCGTTAGTGAGTCCGAACGGAAGCACTCGAAACTCGAACAGTCCAATTGGGGTGGTGAATGCGGTTTTTGGCCGATCCTCCTCTGCCATCTCCACCTGCCAGTACCCGGACCCCAGATCGAGGGTGGAAAAATACTGTGCTATTGCGAGGCTGTCAGAGGTGTCGTCGATGCACGGTATGGGGAAGGCGTCGCCGAGGGTGACTGCGTTCAACTTTCGGTAATCAACACAGAATCGGGTCGACCCATCCTTTTTCGTCACTAGCACTACCTGGGAAGACCAGGGGCTCGCCGAGGGCTGGATTATGTTATCACGTAGCATATCCGCGACTGCCTCTTTGATCTGGGTCCGATCAGGCGCGCCCACTCGGTATGCGGGGAGTTTGATGGGTCGGGCTGCACCTGTGTTAATTTGGTGCTTAACAAGGTCTGTCCGGCCCATATCTGAATCGTGCTCACTAAACACGTTGGCGTGCTCCTGCAACAATCCGCACAGTTGATCGGCCTCCCCCTTAGGTAAATCTGCCCAAGGCACATGTAACGCATCATGCAAGGGAACGATCTCGGCTCGGGGGGTCGGGCCGACTCGCCAGGCCAGATCCTGGTTGTCCTCGGGGCAGCCAGGGTCTTCCGCCCAGAGTGCAAACACCGAGTCGTTAGAATGGCGCGCGTGCAGGGGGTGTATGGTGGCTACCGTGGTGCGTCGTCGTAGAATTTCCGGGGTACTGTGTGGGTTAAACACCCGCATAAACAGTCGGCCCTCATCTGCGTTTACCAGTGTGGCTGACCCCACAACTCCGTACGGGTCCGCCAGCTCCGGGTGAGGAGTTAGCATTACCTCGCCCGATGGTCGGTGTGTGGGGTCGGCGGAGGGTGTTGCTACGGGCACCAGCATCTCGGCAAGCGGGCCGATGGTGACGGCCGATATCAGGGTGGCGGCCATGGGTGTGAAGTGAGGGCGATTCCGTTCTTGTCCCAGGAGCGGGATCCTCTCCCCGCTGTCCTCCACGGTGGCGCATCGCTGGCCTGGCTAGTCGTTGAGCCCCAGTTTCTCCAGGAGGTCCGTACCCGCAATACACTCATGGCACAACACACTCGAGACATAGAATTCCTGTGTACACACCTGGTGTCCGAGACGGACCTCGAGGGAGATCCTTCCCAGCAACCCCATCCCGGCTCTGCTCGCTGTGTGCCTGCAGGCGGCTCACGTCAACCCCGAGCACGCTGCAGTGTGTGGCGCTCACGAGTGAAGCCACTGCCCCCGTGTCGAGTAGGATCCAGGTGCGCTGCCCGTTCACCTGTCCTACCAGTGATGTGGCCCCCGTGATCGCCGCCACCAGCTCCCATAGCCAGTCACCTGTCCTCACCGCGTCCTTGGGTGTTGTGGTCGGAATCTGTGCGGGGGTCACTCGCTCACCATTATTACTATCGTTGTTTTGTTTTGGGACCTCGTCGATTGCACCCTTAGGTGGTCCACTCTCTAGGGGGCGTTGGCGTTTAACCCTGGCGCCTGTCTAGTGCGGGCGATTTGAGGACAGTCTCTCACGAGGTTCCCGCGGCGGTCGCACAGGTAACACGCTCGGGGAAGGGCGGTGGCCCCGTAGGAGCTTCCCCGCACGCTCCCTCTTTCCCCTCCCGTACGCCGCTGCCCAGACTCTGCCTCTAGTCGGGCCACCCTCCCGGCTAGCCCCCCTACCGTGGAGCGCATTTCCCCCATTTCCGACTGAATGGTCTCCACTGTGGACTGTAGTTTGGTGATATGGCCACCAACTTGGGTCACCTGGCCGACTATATCACCCATGCCGGTCTGTAGCCCTGCTACCCATCCCGGGGTTGTCTCGCGGGCTACCGGGGGCTCCCTTTCCCGACCCCTTACCGTCGTGGCGAGCTCCTGTTCCTCCTCTTCCTACTCTAACGACAGGCTTGCGATGGTGCGCTCTCTTCCCAGCCCCCGGAGCTGCGCGCGTTCGCTGGAAATTCCTTCACATTTACGCGCGCGCTCGACAAGGGCGTTAAAGGGGAGACGTGTATAGCTCATGTCTGGCTGCCACCACGACGTGCGAGTCAAGTATCGCTGGATCTTCTCAGCGGCAAGCTCCTCAATCATCTCTGTCGTGTATCCCAGGTGTGCGATCTTTGTTAGCTCGCGCACATCCTCGGCATAATCACGCAGGTCCTCGCCGGGTTGGCGGTAGCGTGCCTCTAAGGCTGCTTTTGCCTACTCCTCATCACGCGTACCGAAACGCAGATCAAGTCGGCGCATCAGTTCCTCTAGCTGTGTCTGCGCGCTTGTGGGTAGGGCTTCCACAAAATTGGCTGCCCGCCCATCCAGGTTCATAATAAGTTGGCGTAACGCCTGCGCGTCCGTCCACCCATTAATCTCTTTAGCCCCTATGACGTTGCGGGCGAATGCCTTCCACCAAGGAGCCCCCCGGCTGGTAAATATATGCCATATTTTTGCGTGGGGTAACGCGGGGGTTCGTACCGCTTCTGACGCCAAACTGTGGGGGCTGCCGTCCCCCGCCATCACTGAATTGTCGGGGCCGTTGCCCCCTGACTCCCCCATTACATTTGTACTACTACCACCTGGCAGTTCTGTAGGGTTCGGGTTAGCGACCTCCAACTCCTCGCCCCCCGGGGCCCCTGACTTTGTTACCGACCGCGTTGGCATGGCTCAATTAGTGGGCTTGTACGCTTTACTCTTGCGGCGCGCTACGCGGGTTCAGTGGCGGCGTGCTGCGGTGAGCGCGCTCGCGAAGCAAGACTCTGTCCCGTACGTAAAAAAATGGGTACGGCGCACTGATGCGTGACTCACGTACGTAAACAAATGGGTACGGTGCGCCGACGCGTGATTTCAGTACGTAAACAAATGGGTACGGTATGCTGACACATGACTCCCTCACACACACGCTCTACGCGCCTAGGCAATAACAAACCCAACACCGATACCTGCCCAGCCCCATACACCAATCACACGCGAGGGAGTTGGGTTCGGGGGTGAGAGGGCAGGGGTGTCTGCCGTGCGCGCGCCGCTTATTGGAGGGAGTCACTCCGCTCTGATTTAAAAGGGCCGTTTAAACAGCCGCGCGTGTACGCGCACACCAGGCGCTTAGCTCTCTGCTTCGCTAGAAACAACCGCGCATGCACGCGACCGCAAGACACTCCCGTAAATAGTCGCCCAGGTATGCGAACGCTAAGCACTCCCGTAAACAGTCGCACAGGTACGCAAGCGCTAAGCACTCCCGTAAACAATCGCCCAGGTACGTGAACGCTAAGCGCTCCCGTAAACAGCCGCACGGGCACGCGAATGCTAAGCACTCCCGTAAACAGTCGCCCAGGTACGCGAACGATAAGCACTCCCGTAAACAGTCGCCCAGGCACGCGAACGCTAAGCACTCCCGTAAACAGTCGCCCAGGTACGCGAACGCTAAGCACTCCGGTAAACAGTCGCCCAGGTACGCAAACGCTAAGCACTCCCGTAAACAGTCGCCCAGGTACGCAAACGCTAAGCACTCCGGTAAACAGCCGCACGGGCACGCGAACGCTAAGCACTCCCGTAAACAGTCGCCCAGGTACGCAAACGCTAAGCACTCCGGTAAACAGCCGCACGGGCACGCGAATGCTAAGCACTCCGCCTTCCTCTTCACACTCACAAAGACCACACGACACAGTTTATCCCCCTACTAGCTATTTTATTCACCGCGAGTAACCCGCTAAACTACTCGTGATTGTGTGGGTCAGCAGACTTTAGCTTATCCCTCGGGGATCCTGGGCTGAACTTATCCTGCCTGCCTCTCCGCTTTCTTCCCTCTGATCAATTAGCCCGCACTCACCTTAGTCCCAATCTGATGCTGCAGAAGCTGTGGAACGGTGATGTTCCCGCACCCCGTGCCCCCCTGTCCAATCAGAGGTCTGGATTTTCCCGCCCTCGGATCACCGCTCTGGTGACGTCACCGCAGTGGTTTATTGGACGTCCGCTTTCCGTTCTTCCCGCTATCCGCCCACTGACTCGTGTTTGTGTGTGTGTGGTTCCACTCGCGGTGGCTAAACAGCCCCTGCCATGACCATGCCATTACAATCCCAGGTCACAGCACCGCGGTGCTCTTCAGCCTCGGGGGTAGGTCGCCCAATTTCCCGGCTGCAGGAAACCATGAAGCTTGATCTCATTAGGGGCTTCTGGATAAAAACCTGTTGGCCAGGTGACCTTCCCTCCCGGCTCTACGTGGGGTGTGTGTGCATTCGTGTGATGGGCGCGCCACGTCGGCGCCGTCACTCCCCGGTGGCTGCGTCACGGCGGTGGGCACGGCCCCGATGGAGCGGCTCCGCTGCCGCGGCACCACAACCTCTGGGTCACTGAGCCGCTTCCAAACACCCCCCATGTCAAATACATAAGCAGGAACCTGTATCGTGAGCAGCAGCATTATTTGAATACTCTGCCAAAACAATTTGAATTGTGGAGTGGTGGCACAATTCCGCAATAGCTTTATCATATCTCTGGTGATAGGAAGAATTTCTACAAGACCGAGTTCTAGAGAACCCCTTTACGCGATGTTTTGGTCTACTCTTCCACACTGGGCGGATGTTTCAGTAGAGGAAGGAGTACCCACAATTTAACGCACCGCATCCACGGCCCCTCTCCTAAGTGGGCGTCCCCAGCCCGAATGCTCGCAGGAAGCCCTCCCAGCCTCCCTACTCGACGAACCAGGCCCCGCACACGTTCACCAACAAGGCGGCCACCACGTCCGTCACGGCCGACTTCTCCGCGTCGCTCAGACGTACGCAGTCCACCAGCCTCTTCGCGAGGGAGGAGCGAGCAGAGCACCACCAGGACCACCACGCGGCCCCAGCTCGCAGAGCCATCGCGGATGACTTCCCAGGCCACGTCCATGAGCAGCCGGCGGTGCCCTCGGTGCTCCACCCACTCCGTGTGAGGAACAGGTCCCCCAGGCAGTTGACCACCTCCTGCACCAGCTGTGCTGGCTAAACCTTCTGCAGCTGCTGGACCTGCAGCTGCTCCTGCACCTGCAGCTACTCCGTCTGTGTCACCAGGTGAGCCATGTAGCCGACGATCAGATCCGCTGTCAAGACGGTCAGCAGCTGCAGCACCTCCTTTTCCTCCCCCTCATCTTCTTCCTCCTCCTGCCCGTGTCTCATTCCTCCTCCCCGTGTCCCACTCCCTCCCCCTGTCTCCCTCCACCTCCCTGTGTCTCCCTCCTACTGTAATGTTTTGCTTTTGCAAAACACGTACTAATTTGTCAGTTACTCCCGAGATATATGGTATTTTAATTGTTTTAACAATCTTATCGATTTCAGCATTGTTGCTTTGCCATCGTGATTTGGCATTCAATGCTCTGTTAATTTGAGCATTATTGTAGCCATTCTGTCGTAGTGCTTCTTTAACGTGTTTAATCTCTCTCACGAGACTTTCACCATCTGACACTGCTTTAGCCTGATATATCAGCGTCTTGATAAGAGAGGATGTCTGAGCTGGGTGATGATGTGATTCTGCATTCAAATAGCATCAGTGTGTGCGTTCGCTTTCTGTAAACGCTGTGTGCTATTTTACCATTTAGGCCATGTCCAAGCAAAATATCTAGGAACGGGAATGTGTTATTCACCTCCATTTCCATGGTGAACTGGATGGCCGGGTTTTGTGCATTGAGATGATTTAGAAAATCATTAAGTGTATCTTTACCATGTGGCCAGGCAACCAAAGTGTCATCCACATATCTAAACCAAAAACATGGTTTCAATGTGCTCGAGACAAGTGCTCTTGTTTCAGAGTTTTCCATGTGCATATTTGCTATAGCCGGAGATAAAGGAGAGCCCATTGCTGCTCCTTCCTTTTGTTTAAATAAATCACCTCCAAAAGAAGTAAGTGTTATTTAAACAATGATGAGCCAGTTTCAGAATATATTTTGGTAAACCTGTATTCTTTACTAGTGTATCAAGTAATTTAAGTGACTCGTTCACTGGAACCTTAGTGAATAGAGAAATCACATCAAAACTCACCAGAATATCATTAGGGTAAAGTTTAATATCTTTATTCACATTCACAAGATGTTCTGAATTTCTTATGTATGAAGATGTCCTCCCGATGTAGGGATGTAATTGTTTAGTTATATGTTTTGCTAATTTATATGTGGCAGAGCGAATTGTACTGACTATGGGTCGTAATGGGATGCCGATTTCATGAATCTTTGGTAGCCCATACAGTCTAGATGGTTTTGAGGCCCTTGGAATTATTCGGTATTGCTCATTCTTAGGGATTAATGAATTTGCAATTATTGCAGTAGTCTGACGTTCTAAAGTATTAATAGGATCTCGTTTAACTTTAATGTGGGTACTTTTCTCTAGTAAATCTTTAATTTTATTATCATAATTGGCTCGTGGCATCACCACAGTAGTGCGGCCTTCATCAGCTGCCAGGATTTTAAAATCTTTATTTAAATGAATCTCTCTTAAGGCTTTTGCTTCGTTCGAGCTAATATTTATTTTTGGTACTTTGCTATTTTCAATTATTTTTTCAACCTCGTGTCTAGTCATCTCTGCCTCATTATGTGGAAGGAGTCTAACTGCTGATTCTACCTCAGCAATTATCTCATCAACTGGAATTGTGCGTGGGGTAACGGCAAAGTTAAGGCCTTTAGAAAGGACAGAGATCATGTCACTGGTTAAAACAGTGTTAGTCAAGTTCATTACGGGTTTGTTTTTAAATTGTTCGTTTTTAGTGGGTATTTGTTTATTATGAAGTCTAGATAATTTATTCATTTGGCTAGTTTTGGTTAGATTAAACACATTATCAGCCGATTGTTGTGTTATGGTCTCGATTATATTCCAATAATGCATTGATCTACTTGCTTATATCTAAGTGCAACTGCCTTAGAGATTCTGAAATGTAAGATAATTCACTCCTGTTGTGCTGTATTCTCTCTATTAATAATCATTTGCTAGCTTTGTGTAGTATTTGGTTAGCTTTAGCAGACTTTGTGATGTGTTATTTTAACTGCGTTTGGTATTAACTTCGAATCTCTGCACCTTTTGAGGAACGTCAGTGAAGATATCAATTCCATCCGCTTGATGCGGAGCTTCTCCAACTTTCTGGTTTTAAGAAAAGTATCCTCCTCATAGAGGTTAGTCAGTTTAACACGTAGGCTTTCGCGACCAATATTATTCATAATAAACGTGTTTGGGTTAGATCGCGTTATTAATAAATGTGTCGTAACCCTCCACCACCCGACACGGCCAATCAGTAAAAAAGTGTCATGTTGACAAAAGACAAAATAGTTCACTACTTTAGCCCACTGGTGTGTTGAAGAGTGAATCCACAACATTTACAATTTTTTAGTATGACGTTTCGCTGGTAATTACATCCAGCATCATCGGGCAATTCGCCAGAATGGTGAAGCCCTCACTCACTCGCGGTCTTAAATAGAGCAGCAGGGTGACATCATTTAACTCATTCAGGTGCAGTGATTTGAGGCGGAGTGGGGGGTATTTTAATTATATAATAGATTAGTAATCAGTCAAATGTTATGATCAGTAATAAGTTGTAGATTAGTAATTAGGTGTAATGTGTATTATTGTAATTATATACTACGTTAGTAATCAGTTAATTAGTATGTTTCCCCACAACGAGGGTATACAGCTGCTCTGACATGGGACGACCCTGTCGTACACCTCTTCTGAAGCTGACAGGGGCAGTGAGCGTACCGTTGACTTTGATTAGACACTGGACTTCAGTGTAGAGCAGGCGGTTCAGTCCCAGGAAGCTGGTCCCAAAACCAAACGCCCTCGGTGGTCCCATTAGGTACCCGTGGTCAAACGCCTTCTCTTGGTCGAGGGAGAGAAGCGCGAGTGGGAGCCCCCTTTCTCTCGAAGAGGGTGCTGAGGTCTCTGACGAGGAAGACGCCATCATGAATTGTTCTCACTGGGACCGTGTGGGCCTGGTCACTGCCCACCACCTGAGCCAATACAGTCTTCATCTTGGAGAATAGCGCTTTGGCCAGAATTCTTCTCTCCTTATAAACGTCTATGCCTGCCCAAGATGAAATCTGGAGAGACCTACCGCGCAGTCAGGGCCGCAGTCGCGACAGCAGCTCCCTGCGTCCCGGGAGCCGGTGCGGGTTGCCGGACCGCGTCACCGGCGCCGTTCGGAGCGCCGCGGGCGCTGTGTCGGGCGGAGTGGCGCAGCGCGTGCCCGTGGTGCCGTCGCCGGGCATTGCGCGCAAGCAGCATCACGTGTCGTGCAGTCAGGGCGGCATGGGTCGGTGGGTGGGTGTGTGGGTCGGTTTGGGTGGATGGGTCGGTTTGGGTGGGTGGGTCGGTTTGGGTCAGTGGGTGGATGGGTGGGTCGGTGTGGGTGGGTGGGTTGGTTTGGGTCGGTGGGTGGGTTGGTCGGTCGGTGTGTGGGTCGGTGGGTGGGTGGGTCGGTCGATGGGTGGGTGGCCACTCACATTGATTGACAAACATAGAAGCTGCAACCAATATCGGTGACTCTCATGTGGCCGGCCTGAGAGAGCATCACGTTGTCCTGGACGCACACGGGGAGGCAAGGGGAGGTCACGCTCAGAGGCTGCCCTGTGAGCGGTCAGCCAGCAGTGGATCGACCCACGAACAACGACAATTACAAAGGTCCCCTCGTGTAGCCGCTAGCAGGCTGTAGGGCCAAGTGCTGTTAGAAGTAGCTAGTAGCAGCACTGCCTATGCAAGCTGACAACGTGGCACACACAGAGGGAGTGGTTGGCCAGTACCACGGCCGGCCGCCTTTGTCTCCCCCATTGGGCGATGTTTACTACACACCACCGCTACAACAGGAGCGAGCGCGAGTGCGTCGTGGGGAGCGTGCGCGCCCCCAGAGTGCCCTCCGCTATCACCGGCTTTGATGACCGCGTGGACGATGCCGCGGGACTTGGTCTGGGCCAGGAAGCGGACGATTCCACTGGTGTATGACCTCAACGCGGCGTCGTTGATGCGCCAGATCACCGCTCGCTTGCTCAAGTCGTAGAGGCAATCCCGGCGGCGGCAGCAGCAGCAACGACGACGATAGCGATGATGACGGTAATGAAGATGATGATGACGATGATGATAATGACGATAATGATGACAATGACGATGGTGATAATCACGATGACGATGGTGATGATGACGATAGTGATAATGACGATAATGATGACGATAATAACAATGGTGATGATGCGTACTTCAACAGCTGCAGCACGAGGCAGTTGTGTCCGCGGAAGTGGAACGAGTGCAGGACGCGGATGACGCCGTGCAGCTCAGCACTGCCCTCCCCTGCAGCTCCGTGATCACCTTCAGCTCCATCCTCTGCATCTCCATCTTGGTAGGGCTGCGTGCACACAGCAAGTCTGTGGGTCTCTGGGTCTCTGTGGGTCTCTGTGGGTTTCTACGTGTGTCTATGGATCTAAATGGGTGTTTGGGGGTCATAGTAGTTTTACGGAGGTTATTATTATTTTTTACTATTTTACTCATTATTTTGTAACCATGTATTTACTTCCATTATCTATTATTTTCTTCATTTATAATTATTACGACTGCGGCCGCTTTGTTAAGACCACCACCACCCACACCATTTCCAACCACACCAAAACACCACCACCCACCCACACCACCATCCCCATCACCCCCGCAACAACCCACTTGATGGGCAGTGCCAGCATCTTCACAGCCACCAGGAATCCCATCTTGTGGTCCACACACCGCAGCACTACTCCCTGCCCTTCCTCGCCAAATTATTCTCTCGCACCTCGAAGTGGTATTGGAGCTGCTCCTGGGGAATATAAAATGGAGCAGATGAGGCAGCAGCGCCGCCACAAGCCAGTCAGTCACAATCACGATGTGAATGTTTAACACTTAGTGGCAGGAGCAGCAGTGGTAGTAGTGGTTAGTAGTAGCAGTAGTGTGTGTGTGTCTGTATGTGCGAGTCTCACAGGGATATAGTTGTGGGTCTCTGTGGGTGTCTCTGTGTCTGTGCGTCTCACTGGGATGTAGCTGTGGGTCTCTATTGGTGCCTCTTTGAGTCTCAATGGGTATCTGTAGATCTCTATGGGTGTCTGTGAGTCTCACAGGGATGTAGTTGTGGGTCGTTATGGGTGTATCTATGGGTGTCTCAATGGGTGTCTCAATGAGTGTGTCTATGAGTGTCTGTCTTTGTGAGCCTCACAGGGATATATTTGTGTTCTTGGTTGTCGTAGCCATCGTTGTTGATGCAACCGCGGGATTTGCCCTCGTCCATAGAGACAAAACAAACTTGACAGACGTCGGCCAGCTCCTCCTGTCGCTCGGTCAGGCGAGGCAGGAAGAGTGCCAGGATCACTGCACACCTGACAACAACTATGGGTTTTTTTTCTTTACCGACAGAACCAGAGTGTTTCTTACACACCAATAAGCCCAGTAAATTGGCACAGTAGGGGGCACAGGTGGTGCATCAGCCACTCGTCTCAGTCGGTCGACCCGTGGCACCTGTTGGGTCTGCCCCGTGACCTCCTGCCAGCGGGAGTTCGACACTTCACTTGGCTTAAAAGTGCACATAGCCTGGCACAAGCGTCGTTATGATGTCACCGCCACTTAGTGGCGAATGGCGGTTGTTGTGTGTGTGTGTATATTCAATCAGGCCAAGAATGTGTGCACCACAGAGTGAATCTCACTGCGGTACAGTGGACAGGCCATGCCGCGCCGCTGCAACTCGAAGATGCAGCGGCGGCACGTGGCAAGGTGGCCGCCGTCGCCGTGAACCAACGTGCAGCTACGCGGCTCACACTGGCACACCACGCACCCACCCACAACACCACCACTACCCACACCACAACCACCACCCACAACACCACCACCACCCACAACACCACGCACCCACCCACAAGACCACCACCATCAGCCACACCAACACCACCCACACCACCAACACCATCAACCACACTTCCAGCACCACCACCCATGCCACCACCACCTATACCAACACCCGCACCAAAACCACCCACACCACCAGCACCACCCACAACAACACCACCACCCACAACACCACCACCACCCACACCAACACCCACACCAACGCCACCCACACCACCAACACCACCAACCACACTACCAGCAGCACTACCCAGGCCACAACCACCCATGCCACCACTACCTACATCACCACCACCCACACCACCACCACCACCAACCACACCACCACCACCACCCACACCACGCACCCACCCACAACACCACCACCCACACCATCACCACCACCCACACCACCACCGCTACCGGCTGGAGTGTAAGAAGGAGAGGCAGTGGTGGAGGTGGTGTTGACGCTGGCACCTGCTCGCCTGTTGTCGGCTGTCACTACGGAGAATATCTTCATGAGCAGCGCTAATACTGAGTGTCTGAGATCTCTGAGTGAGAATCCCTCCACACCAAACACCTCCCCCAGGGGGTCCCCCGCCACACCTCACCAGGTACTGCCTCTCTTCATCGTAAAGTCGCCTCCGCTTGATGTACTGTTCCACGTAGTGGAACACCTGCTCCACAGTGAATGTGTCGCCCTCGGCACCGACCGACTGCAGCAGTGGAAGCATCCGAGGCACCGGCTTCAGGAGTGTTCCTCCGAGCTTGTCAGAGACATGGACAATTCCATGCACTGTATGTGTTCTGTATTTGTACGTGGATAGTAACGACAGTGGATGTACATTCACTCCGAGTCTTTACTGGGTCGTTAAACAGCATGGGGTACACAATGACGTGAAACTTCACATCTACCCTACCTCCGTGCTCCATGCCGAAAAGCCACTGCAGTGGTAATAAAACTGCAACGTATTTTATTCATCAACCTGCATTTTCTTATTTTTCCCAAATTTTAACCCGGGTTGGGCTGTCGCCATCCTGCCCTGGAACCAATTATTCATTCGTGTCTCTAGCAGACCATTGCAAGCCTTGTGTTAGAGAATGGCTCACTGAAGCTGATATCACAGAGCTACTTCTGAGTACCCTTCAAGTGCCCTCTGGTCCACAGTAAAGAGCAGCACCCTCCCACCTGTCCTTTAAGTCGGAGTAACGTTGGTGATAACAATGTTCTTTTCGTTGAAATTTATCCAAATTAAGTGCAGAACCACATTGCAGCAATGTGATGGTTTATTTTGTGCTGTCAATGACGACAAGGCTGAGATCATTTACTCGCTAGACTTGAGAACCCGTTTTAATCACTTGCGGGTGCCTGTATTCAAACCCAAGTACTCCGTGGTGCCAGTTCCGTGCTATGACCTCTTGGCCACTGGGCCGCCTCTAAACACCCCCCATGTCAAATACATAAGCAGCAACCTGTACCGTGAGCAGCAGCATTCTTTGAATACTCTGCCAAAATAATTTTTATCGTGGAGTGCTGACACAATTCCTCTCCTCAGTGGGCGTCCCCAGCCCAAATGCTCGCAGGAAGCGCCCCCAGCCTCCCTGCTCGACGAGCCAGTTCCCGCACGCGTTCACCAGCAGGGCGGCCACCGCGTCCGTCACGGCCGACGTCTCCTCCGCGTTGCTCAGACGTACGCATTCCACCAGCCTCTTCGCGAGGGAGGAGCGAGCAGACCACCACCAGGACCACCACGCGGCCCCAGCTCGCGGAGCCATCGCGGAGGACCTCCCAGGCCACGTCCACGAGCAGCCGGCGGGGCCCTCGGTGCTCCACCCGCTCCTCCGTGTAGCTCACCAAGTCCAGAACGGAGTCTCTGAACCGCGCGAGGGACAGGTCTCCCAGGCAGTTGACCACCTCCTGCACCAGCTGCGTTGGCTGAACCTCCTGCAGCTGCTGAACCTTCTGCACCTTCTGCAGCTGCTCCTGCACCTGCAGCCACTCCGTCTGTGTCGCTAGGTGAGCCATGAAGCCGGCGACCAGATTCGCTGGCAAGACGGTCAGCAGCTGCAGCGCCTCCTTCTCTTCCTCCCCCTCGTCTTCCTCCTCCACCTCATCATCTTCCTCCTCCCCCTCCTTAGACTCCTTCTCCTCTGTCTCCCTCTAACTCCCTGTGTGACCCTCCTCCCCCGGTCTCCTTCCTCGTCCCCGTGCGTCCCTCCTCCTTCCCCCGTCTCCCTCTTCCCTGTGTCTCCCTCTTTTTTCTTTTTGCTGATGAAGTTTTTTTTTTATTTCCACAAGGTGTAAACGCCGTATCCCTTATTTTGTAATTGTAATTCTGGGCCAAAGAGGTCCCACAAACGTAAACGTTTTGTATTTAAAATATAACACAACAACAATGAATGGCTTAGTGGGTAAAGTAAGACGCACGCCAAAACGGGTGAGTTAAATAAATCCAATCTCTCCTACCGGATTATAGGACGCAAACCAAACTTTGTTGTAACAAGAACATAAAAAAACTGATTCTCTTAATCAGGTGAATACGGTAAAGGGGCTGAGTCTGTGGTTGCCGGTGTGGTGAGTCTGTGGGTCTCTGTGTGGTGACGATGTCTATGGGTCTCTGTGGTGATGGCAATGTCGGGTGGTGGCGGGTTTAACCACACAACATTTATATATTCACGCGATCTAACCCAAACAAAACCTGTACTACGGAGTCAACAACAACGACGTGAGGGCTCTCCGACGCGCGTCTCGGTTGGGGTGAGGGTGCTTTCTGTTGTATATGTAGGTTATGAAAATTTGATGTAAATAATAAAAATTAAATGAAATTTGCATAATAATCCGACATTATGCTAATTGATGTAAGTGCATAGACTATGCTAATTCGAGAGATAATCGTATTAATTTATGCTAGTGTATGTGTGATTATGCTACTGCGAGCCGTTATGATAATTAGGCCCCGCCTCGTTGACGAGGGTCGTTTATCAATCTGGATAATGCAATTAATCGTATGCAGTTATGCAGGTACTGTGAGCATGTCACATTAAACTCGGCTGTGTTGTTTAACTTCGTATTATCGATGGGTATAATACAATTATTCTCGCTTTAACATTTACTGAGTATGTGTTAGTGTGTTCAGCCAGGTCTCCAAGTTCAGATCTCAGCACAGAATACAGTTCTTATGCATAAATTTCAGGAAAGAACACACAACACTTCCGTGTTAATCAATTTTAATGACGATAGTGATAATGACGATAATGATGACGATGGTGATAATGATGACGATGGTGATAATGATGACGATAATAACAATGGTGATGATGCGTACTTCAACAGCTCCAGCACGAGACAGTTGTGTCCGCGGAAGTGGAACGAGTGCAGGACGCGGATGACGCCGTGCAGCTCAGCACTGCCCTCCCCCTGCAGCTCCGTGATCACCTTCAGCTCCATCCTCTGCATCTCCATCTTGGTAGGGCTGCGTGCACACAGCAATTCTTTGGGTCAGTTTAACACGTAGGCTTTCGCGACCAATATCATTCATAATAAAGGTTTTTGGGTTAGATCGCGTTTATTTATAAATGCGTCGCAACCCTCCACCACCCGACACGGCCAATCAGCAAAAAAGTGTCACGTTGACAAAAGACAAACAATTCACTACTTCAGCCCACCGGTGTGTTGAAGAGTCAATCCACATTTACAGTTTGAGTACGACGTTTCGCTGGTAAATACATCCAGCATCATCAATTGCTTGATGATGGTAAATACATCCAGCATCATCAATTGCTTGATGATGCTGGATGTATTTACCAGCGAAACGTCGTACTCAAACTGTAAATGTGGATTGACTCTTCAACACACCGGTGGGCTGAAGTAGTGAATTGTTTGTCTTTTGTCAACGTGACACTTTTTTGCTGATTGGCCGTGTCGGGTGGTGGAGGGTTGCGACACATTTATAAATAAACGCGATCTAACCCAAACACCTTTATTATGAATTATTTGGGTCTCTGTGGGTCTCTATCAGTGTCTAAGGGTGTCTATGGATCTCTATGGTTGTCTCTAGTTTATAGTAGTCTTAAGAGGGTTATTATTTTAGTGAGATAGTTTCAGTTTATATTTAGAGAGTTTTACGGAGGTTATTATCATTGCTGTTTACTATTATACTCATTATTTTGTAACCATGTTGTATTTACTACCATTTATGATCTATTATTATTTTATTCATGTATAATTATTACGACTGCTCCCACTGTGTTAAGACCACCACCACCCACACCATTTCCAACCACGCCACATCACCACTACCCACCCACCCCCCCACCAACCCCATCACCCCTGCCCCAACCCACTTTCCGTGCAGTACCAGCATCTTGACAGCCACCAGGAATCCCATCTTGTGGTCCACGCACTGCAGCACCACACCCTGCCCTCTCTAGCCAATCTTCTCTTGCACCTCGAAGCCCTATTGGTGCTGATCCTGGGGTATCTAAAAAGCAGCCGAAGCAGCAGCAGCGCCGCCACAGCCAGTCAGAGTCACAATCACGATGGGAATATTTAACGCTTAGTGGTAGGAGCAGCAGTGGTCGTAGTGGTTAGTAGTTAGTAGTAGCAGTAGTGCCTGTGTGTCTGTGTGCCTTTGTGTGTGTGCCTGTGTTTGTGTGTCTGTCTGTGCGAGTCTCACAGGGATATAGTTGTGGGTCTCTGTGGGTATCTCTGTGTCTGTGCATCTCACTGATATATAGCTGTGGGTCTCGATTGGTGCCTCTGTGAGTCTCTATGAGTGTCTCTGTGGATCTCTATGGGTGTCTGAATGGGCTCTGTGGGTATCTCTGTGAGCCTCACAGGGATGTAGTTGTGGGTCGTTATGGGTGTTATCTATGGGTCTCTATAGGTGTCTCAATGGGTGTATCTATGGATGTCTGGGTCTCTGTGAGCCTCACAGGGATGTATTTGTTTTCTTGGTCGTCGTAGCCATCGTTGTAGATGCCACCGCGGGATTTGCCCTCGTCCATAGAGAAAAACCAAACTTGACAGACGTCGGCCAGCTCCTCCTCCTGGCGCTCGGTCAGGCGAGGCTCAAAGAGAGCCAGGATCGCTGCAGACGTGACAACAACAACTTAAATCATTAACTATGTTTTTTTTATTTACCGAAACAACCAAAGAGTGTTTTTACACACACCAAAAAGCCCAGCAAGTTGGCGGTTGTTGTGTGTCTGTGTGTGTGTCTGTGTGTGTGTTCTGTAGCGGTTAGCGCGCTGCGCTATGAACCTGGCGACCCGGGTTTGATTCCCGCTCACGGCCAACACCAGTGACGATTTTCTGAACCGGTCCCGGGCTTCCCCTAGGTCGACTCAGCCTCAAATGAGTACCTGGTGCGGTGTGTAAACATTGCCACTGGGGAGACAAAGGCGGTCGGGCGTGGTGCTGGCCACCCACCCCCTCGTGTACCGTTCCGGCCTTCATAGGTGCTCGCTAACAGCACTTGCCCCTACAGTCTGTTAAGGCTATATGGGGGATCTTTATCTTTGTGTTCTGTCAGACCAGGAATGTGTGCACCACAGAGTGAATCTCCCTGCGGCACAGGGGACAGGCCATGCCGCGCCGCTGCAACTCGAAGACGCAGTGGCGGCATGTGGCAAGGTTTTCGCTGTCGCCGTGAACCAACGTGCAGCTACGTGGCTCACACCGGCACACCACGCACCCACCCACAACACCACCACCACCCACAACACCACCCACAACACCACCAGCACCACCACCCATGCCACCACTACCTACACCACCACCAACCACACCACCCACACCATCACCATCCACCACCGCTACCGGCTGGAGTGTAAGAAGGAGAGGCAGTGGTGGAGGTGGTGTTGACGCTGGCACCGGCTCGCCTGTTGTCGGCCGTCACTACGGAGAATAACTTAATGAGCAGCGCTGCCACCGAGTGTCTGAGATCTCTGAGTGAGAATCCCTCCAGACAAAACACCTCCTCCAGGGGGTCCCTGCCACACCTCACCAGGTACTGCCTCTCTTCATCGTAAAGTCGCCTCCGCTTGATGTACTGTTCCACGTAGTGGAACACCTGTACCACCGTGAATGTGTCGCCCTAGGCACCGACCGAATGCAGCAGAGGAATCATCCGAGGCACCGGCTTCAGGAGAATGTTCCTGCGAGCTTGTCAGAGACATGGACAATTCCATGCACTGTATGTGTTCTGTATTTGTACGTGGATAGTAACGAGAGTGGATGTGCATTCACTCCGAGTCTTTACTGTGTCGTTAAACAGCATGGGGTACACAATGACGTGAAACTTTACATCTACCCTACCTCTGTGCTCCATGCCGAAAAGCCACTGCAGTGGTAATAAAACTGCAACGCATTTTATTCATCAACCTGCATTTTCTTATTTTTCACAAATTTTAACCTGGGTTGGGCTGTCGCCATCCTGCCCTGGAACCAATTATTAATTCGTGTCTCTAGCAGACCATTGCAGGCCTTGTGTTAGAGAATGGCTCACTGAAGCTGATATCACAGAGCTACTTCTAATTACCCTTCAAACGCCCTCTGGTCCACAGTAAAGAGCAGCACCCTCCCACCTGTCCTTTAAGTAGGAGTAACGTTGGTCATAACAACGTTCTTTTCGATGAAATTTATCCAAATTAAGTGCAGAACCACATTCCAGCCATGTAATGGTTTATTTTGTGCTGTCAATGACGACTGGGCTGAGATCATTAGCTCGCTAGAATTGAGAACCTGCTTTGATCACAGGCGGTGTGGATTCAAACCCAAGTACTCCGTGGTGCCTGGTCAGTGCTATGACCTCTGGGTCACTTAGCCGCCTCCAAACACCCCCCATGTCAAATACATAAGCAGCAACCTGTATCGTGGGCAGCAGCATTCTTTGAATACTCTGTCAAAAAATGTTTATTGTGGAGTGGTGGCACAATTCCGCAATTGCTTTCTCATACCTCTGGTGACAGGAAGAATTTCTACAAGACGGAGTTCTAGAGAACCCCTTTACTCGATGTTTTGGTCTACTATTCCACACTGGGCAGATGAAGAGGAAGTAGTACCTACACTTTAACACACCGCATCCGCAGCCCCTCTCCTAAGTGGGCGTCCCCAGCCCGAATGCTCGCAGGAAGCCCTCCTAGCCTCCCTGCTCGACGAGCCAGGCCCCGCACGCGTTCACCAGCAGGGCGTCCACCGCGTCCATCACGGCCGCCGTCTTCTCCACGTCGCGCAGACGTATGCAGTCGACCAGCCTCTTTGCGAGGGAGGAGCGAGCAGAGCACCACCAGGACCACCACGCGGCTCCGGCTCGCAGAGCCGTCGTGGAGGACTTCCCAGGCCACGTCCACGAGCAGCCGGCGGGGCCCTCGGTGCTCCACCCGCTCCTCCGCGTGGCTCACCAGAACGGAGTTTCTGAACCACGCGAGGAACAGGTCTCCCAGGCAGTTGACCACCTCCTGCGCCAGCTGTGCTGGCTGAACCTTCTGCAGCTGCTGGAGCTGCAGCTGCTCCTGCACCTGCAGCTACTCCTGCACCTACATCTACTCCGTCTGTGCCGCCATGTGAGCCATGTAGCCGGCGATCAGATTCGCTATCAAGACGCTCAACAGCTGCAGCGCCTCCTTCTTTTCCTCACCTTCCTCCTCCCCCTCGTTTTCCTCCTCCCCCTCCTCCTCATCCTCCCCCTCCTCCTCCACTTTCAAAACAAAGAGTGAGGACATAATATCAATAACCCGGGAATTTTATAGTGACCTCTTCTTTCCTGATAAAACGTCTATGCCTGCCCAGAATTTCCTAAAGAGCTCGGTGAAAGTACTGTCCTCCAGCAGGGCGTTGTTGAAGTGCCAGTAGGCCTCACCACTTGGTGTTCCACGCAGCCTGAGGTCCAGCAGGATCAGGCTGTGGTCTGTTAGTGATGCAGCCCCTGATGTCGGCAGTCAGAATGCTCGAGACAAGACTTCTGGAGATGTAGAAACGGTCGATCCTGGACTGTGTAGCTGGTTCATTGCCCCGTGTCCGCGTGAAGGTGAAGCTTCGCCGCCTAGGGTGGTGCAGCCGCCACACGTCCACCAGATCGGAGGCGTCCAGAAGGGCTTGGAGCTCTCCCCGGAGATTGGCGTTGCAGTGCCCCTTCCCTGTGTGGTCGAGAGCATCCAGCGTGCAGTTGTAGTCACCTCCCGTGACCACAAACTCGTCCCCTGGAATGCCACCGAGGTGGTTCCGCAGAAGTTGCAGGAACCCGGGTCTCTCACTGTCAGTGGTGGGAGCGTACACGTTGACGAGGTGGATGGCGGTGACGCCGACCTGCACCGTGAGGTCCAGGATCCTCCCCTTGATCACCTCCACCTGGCTGACGGTGTCGGGGGAAAAGTTTGGTGACAGCACGGTTGCTACTCCTGAGGAGGTGTTGCTGAAGTGGCTGATGAAGGGTTTCGCTCTCCACTCCGTCCTCCAGGCAACGTCATTGTCCATGGCGAGATGGGTCTCCTGCACGAACAGCACGGAGACCTTATGCTGCTTTGCAAGGTATCCTACGTAGTATATTCTCAGCGCCCCTCTGCACCCATTCATGTTCAGGGAGGCGTTGCGCAACGTCATTGTGAGTGAGTCGCCCGCCTGTTCCAATGAGTCACCTTGCTGAGGAGGCTCCTTACCCTGGACGTCTCCAGGTCTCTCGATTGTTTTCCTTCCTGCTGGAGCTCTGTGAGGATGCGTCAGAGGGAGACCTCTATGGCGTCTGGCTCGCCATCTTGTCAAGGCCTCCATCACCTTGTTTGGTTTCCTGGGGGTCTCTTTGAAGAATCTCCACAGGTCTTCCTGGCAGAAGATGGGTGCCCGCGAAGATGACCTCTTTGAGACCTGGTTAGTTTCGCTACCCACACGGAGGTCATCATCCGAGTCCCCCTTCTTGCTTCCATGCCCTGCATGTGGGGGCCAAGAGTCGGGGGCCCATGGTTGGCTCCATGTGGCCTCCCCCAGGGGCCGTGGCAGGTGGAATGCTACCGCACGCCTCTTCCACATTAGCAGGGCACTCTGCGAGGCTTGCAGGGTGTCCTTATTCTGTCTTTTTAATTCTGGGCCAAAGAGGTCCCATAAACGTAAACGTGTTGTATTTAAAATATAACACAAACAACAGCAATGAATGGCTTAGTGGGTAAAGTAAGACGCACCCCAAAACCGGTGAGTTAAATAAATCTGATCTTTCCTATTACCGGATTATAGGACACAAACCAAACTTTGTTGTAACAAGAACATAGAAAAAACTGAGTCTCTTAATCAGGTGAATACGGTAAAGGGGCTGAGTCTGTGGGTGTCAGTGTGGTGAGTCTGTGGGTCTCTGTGTGGTGAGTCTGTGGGTCTCTGTGTGGTGATGGCCATGTCGGGTGGTGGCGGGTTTAACGACACAAAATTAATATATTCACGCGATCTAACCCAAACAAAGCCTGTACTACGGATTCAACAACAATGACATGAGGGTTCTCCGACGCGCGTCTCGGTTGGGGTGAGGGTGCGGTCGCGCCGTCTCCTCCGTACGGATTGTTTCTTCCTTTCCCAACTGCGATGTTCTCGCTCTCTCCTCTCTTTTTGTCTCCACCGTCGCCAACCGTCGGAGCTCGGCATCCGCGGCCCCTCTCCTAGGTGGGCGTCCCCAGCCCGAATTCTCGCAGGAAGCCCTCCCAGCCTCCCTGCTCGACGAACCAGGCCCAGCACGCGTTCACCAGCAGGGCGGCCACCACGTCCGTCACTGCCGCCGTCTTCTCCGCGTCACTCAGACGTACGCAGTCCACCAGCCTCTTCGCGAGGGAGGAGCGAGCAGAGCACCACCAGGACCACCACGCGGCCCCAGCTCGCGAAGACGTCACGGAGGACCTCCCAGGCCACGTCCACGAGCAGCCGGCGGGGCCCTCGGTGCTCCACGCGCTCCTCCGCGTGGCTCACCAGAACAGAGTCTCTGAACCGCGCGAGGAACAGGTCCCCAGGCAGTTGACCACCTCCTGCACCAGCTGTGCTGGCTGAACCTTCTGCAGCTGCTGGACCTGCAGCTGCTCCTGCACCTGCAGCTACTCTGTCTGTTTCGCTAGGTGAGCCATGAAGCCCGCGATCAGATTCGCTGTCAAGACAGTCAACAGCTGCAGCGCCTCCTTTTTCTTCCTCCCCCTCACCTTCTTCTTCCTCCTCCTCCACTCATAAAACAAAGAGTGAGGACATAATATCAATAACCTGGGAATTTTATAGTGACCTCTTCTCTCCTGATAAAACGTCTATGCCTGCCCAGAATTTCCTAAAGAGGTCGGTGAACGTACTGTCCTCCAGCAGGGCGTTGTTGAAGTGCCAGTAGGCCGCAGCACTTGGTGTTCCACGCAGCCTAAGGTCCAGCAGGATCAGGCTGTGGTCTGTTAGTGGTGCAGCCCTGATGTCAGCAGGCAGAATGCTCGAGACAAGACTTCTGGAGATATAGAAGCGGTCGATCCTGGACTGGGTAGCTGGTTCATTGCCCCTTGTCCTCGTGTAGGTGAAGCTTCGCCGCCTCGGGTGGTGAAGCTGCCACACGTCCACCAGATCGGAGGGGTCCAGAAGGGCTTGGAGCTCTCCCCAGAGCTTGGCGTTGCAGTGACCCTTCCCTGTACGGTCGAGAGCATCCAGCGTGCAGTTGTAGTCACCTCCCATGACCACAAACTCGTCCTCTGGAATGCCACCGAGGTGGTTCCGCAGAAGTTGCAGGAACCCGGGTCTCTCACTGTCAGTGGTGGGAGCGTACACGTTGACGAGGTGGATGGCGGTGTTGCCGACCTGCGCCCGGACGTCCAGGACCCTCCCCTTGATCACCTCCACCTGGCTGACGGTGTCAGGAGTGAAGTTTGGTGACAGCACGGTTGCTACTCCTGAGGAGGTGTTGCTGAAGTGGCTGAAAAAAGGCTCCCATTTTCCACTCCGTCCTCCAGGCAACCTCATCGTCCATGTCGAGATGGGTCTCCTGCACGAACAGCACAGAGACATTATGCTGCTTTGCAAGGGACGCTGCGTAGTATCTTCTCAGCGCCTCTCGGCACCCATTCATGTTCAGGGAGGCGATGCGCAGTGTCATTGTGAGCGAGTGGCCCGCCTGTTCCAATCAGTCACCTTGCTGAGAAGGCTCCTTACCCTGGACCTCTCCAGGTCTCTCGATTGTTGTCCTTCCTGCTGGAGCTCCCCTAGGATGCGTCTGAGGGAGACTTCTATGGCATCTGGCTCGCCATCCTGACAAGGCCTCCATCACTTTGTTTGGTTTCCTGTGGGTCTCTTCGAAGAATCTCCACAGGTCTTCCTGGCAGAAGATGGTGCCCGCGAAGATGACCTCTTTGAGACCTGGCTGGTTTCGCTACCCACACGGAGGTCATAATCCGAGTCCCCCTTCTTGCTTCCATGCCCTGCATGTGGGGGCCAAGAGTCGGGTGCCCATGGTTGGCTCCATGTGGCCTCTGTCGTATATGTGGGTGTGTGAAAATTGATGAAAAATAATTAAAATTAAATGAAATTCGAAATTTGCATAATTAATCCGAAATTATGCTAATTTGTGTACTTATGCGTGTAACTATGCTAATTAGAGAGGTAATCGTATTAATTTATACGAGTGGGTGTGGTTGTGTTAATGATAGCCTTTATGATAATCAGGCCCCGTCTCGTTGACGAGGTGGGGTTATCAATCAGGATAACGCAATCAATCGTGTGCCGTTACGCTAGTGTCAATTCGGCCTCGTTGTCTAACTTCGTATTATTGATCAGCATAATACAATGATTCTCGCTTTAACACTCCCCGAGTGTTCATATTTTAGGTCCCATGTTCACATCGTTCGCATTAGTTTAATGAGTGTGGATTGGTGTGTTTATAGTTTAGGTTCCCGAGTTCATATCTCGTCGCAGGATACAGATCTTATGCAAAAACTTCAGGAAAGAATCACACGACCACTTCTGTATTAATCAATTTATTTTCTAATTAAACCTTAACTATAATATGTATGTGACTCTCAATCTCGGAACTTCAACACGGTATCCACACGGTATCAAGACAGTATCATCAACGACTGTACGATTTCACTTTGATAACACATGGACCCCGCATAAAGCGATTGCTGTTAGTGAGAGAGAGAGTCAGAACATGCAAATGCTATGTTACACAAAAGCTTATACATTATAATATGAACGATCATTATGCTTGAAATGGTCAGCACATTATCACAGGCGACTGATTAACATGCAACGGTATTCATATAAAAAGACAATCAAACAGTTATTATTTCCAAAGGCATAAATGTAACAACAGATCCACCGGACAGACTATAAGATTACCGAAATGGCTTAGTGTGAGGGTATGCGGTGGAACGTGTTATCTCACGGGAGATTAATTAATTAATTAATTCGTGAATAAGAATGTATGATCAGAAAATCGGTTTAGCACGATTCCTCCCCGGGACCGTAGCTCCGTGGCGAAGGTGCCAAGGGTTAATTCGTATTGATAGATCGGTTGGTAACTTATGCGATTAGAAGTACAGTCCAAAACAAAATATTAAAGAGGGAAATTATGAATATACTTATAAATGACGGACTGTTATCACACGATCGATGCTTCCACAGCCAGATGGTTCACGGACTTGAGTGTTCGCTTCTGGTTAAGGACCTGTGTATGTTTGAGTGATATGAATTGTTTTGAATAGTCAGTGTTTGGAATTAATTATTTGCGTTGCCATATGCTGAAGTTGGCATCGCTTGTAGGAGAAGTAGCCTCGCTCCCTTTAGAGCGGTGAGGTGTGTGGGAGTGCATCATACGAATCGCCGCCCTCCTCCACGCAGCAGCCAGCCTCTGTCCACGGGGGAGAGTTGCTTGATCGCTCTCAGTTCTGCTCAGTGGACACCTCTCTCCACTGCTGGATGAGCTGCGCGATCACGCTCGTGCTGGTTCGCTGACAGCAGTTTCTCTCCGCTGTTGGATGAGCTGCATCGGCACGCTCCCTCTCTCTGGGTGGAGAACTCGAACGTGCTCGTTGCTGGTTTGCTGAAAGCAGGTTTTTCTCCACTGCTGGATGACTCAAGTCGCACGTGCTCTTGCTCTGGTTTGCAGAAGCTCTTGCTTGGTGCGTCGGTCGCTCTGCAGCTGGACTCAATGTAGAATAATCTTTCAGCAATACTCTGTCTTTCAGCTCTTGGAAATCACACTAGATGACGCCTCACTACCTTGCGAGTCTTGCCAACGTCAGTGGGTAGCGACGGGGCCACTTTGGCTTCTGCTCGCCGCCCCCTGCTCTGCAGCTCGCCGGCTGGCGACCTGTTGCTCTCGTTCCCGATTGGAACTGCTCCTGA
The DNA here is from genome assembly GCF_048934315.1 of Petromyzon marinus. NCBI lineage: Eukaryota > Metazoa > Chordata > Hyperoartia > Petromyzontiformes > Petromyzontidae > Petromyzon > Petromyzon marinus. Next base: position 15,251,694 of record NC_133689.1, read on the forward strand.
GCCGGCCCACTGGTCGAACTCCCCGCGTTCCGACCTCCTCCGATTCGAACTCCCCGAGTTCCGACCCCCCTGGTAGAACTCCCCGAGTTCCGACCCCTCCGAGTCGAACTGTCTCCCGAGAGTCGACCCCCCCCGGTCGAACTCTGGTGAGCCGACCCCCCCCGGGTCGAACTCTTCCGAGTTGCTCCTCCGAGTCGAACTGTCTCCCGAGAGTCGACCCCCCGGTCGAACTCTGGTGAGCCGACCCCCCCCCCCCAAGTCGAACTGAGGTTTCAATGCTCAGGATCCTCTTTTTATGCCCAAAAATCCCTTCACTCGGATCCTGCCCACAAGGCGAGGTTTCTTTCGATTTTTGCTGTGTAAGGATTTGTCCGTATGTATCTGCGTCCGTGTGTGTGTGTCCGTACATGTGTCAGTGTGTGTCCTTGTGTAGATCACCCACGGTATATTCCGTTGTCATACTCCTACCATAAAACCCACAAGTAAAACAATCAAATGTTATAAATTGTCTCGAAGGCGCCTCTCTGTCTGGGTGCACAACCTGGAGGGAGGGGTGATATTCCCTCCGACTTTCACCGACGCACAAAGAAATGGTTAAAAAGTTTTAAGTTAACATTTCATTTCATCAGAGTTCCATAGTTATGATTCTGTATTAATCCAAGGTCTGAGTCAGCTTCTCGTTGTGGTGTTTGACTCGTGTTTCCCCAAGCGTATACACACTCCTACCCCGCGCTGCAGGGATACAAAGACGGCCGGGATTTCCCTTTCTCTCCGACCCTGGGTTTAACATCGCCCTTTGCTTACGTTGCAGTTTTGCTGTGCGCTTGCATTTCTTTTCCTCTCTACTCTTACTTTAACCCTGCTTATTATTTGCGTATGGGTGGAGGCTAGAGCATTTATGTTGACTTAGGAAAACCTGATTGTTATAGGCTTCGGGTCAAGTCGTATAGACATTATTAAAATATGGAAATACATTTCATATTAAATTAATAGACGGGTGATGGTTACATTGACGTAGCTTGTGGCAGGGTTCAATTGAAGTGGGTGTGAAGATCAATAACTTTAGCCTACCCTGTCGTTAAATTCCGACTTTAAGTTGCTTTAATAGTAATGCAGCACCAATTAGCTTTTTTGACTTAACTAGATCTAGGCTAACGCAACCTCCCAGTGACCCTGGCTTTGTGTTTACGTCAGCCCTTTGCAATCCACTGCGCTCTGCTCTCTATCTGCTCCCTCTGACCCTGGGAGGGCTCTGAACGTCAAAATCGTGTTAGTGGGTCAAGGTAAATATGACCCCCACATGCCATGCTGAGGCCTGGTTTGGTGTTTTTATTCATTATTAAAATTAAAAGAAACAATAGAAATATGTATCTATATGTATTGAAAAATTACTTGTTAATATTAAGATGGAAAAGGGGCCTAGATACAACACCTCCCCCAGGGGCCGTGGCAGGTGGAATGCTACCACACGCCTCTTCCACAGTAGCAGAGCACTCTGCGAGGCTTGCAGTGTGTCCTTATTCTGTCTTTTTAATTCTGGGCCAAAGAGGTCCCATAAACGTAAACGTGTTGTATTTAAAATATAACACAAACATAACAACAATGATGAATGGCTTAGTGGGTAAAGTAAGACGCACCCCAAAACGGGTGAGCTTAATAAATCCGATCTCTCCTATTACCGGATTATAGGATGCAAACCAAACTTTGTTGTATCAGTGTGGTGAGTCTGTGGGTCTTTGTGTGGTGACGATCTCTCTGGGTCTCTGTGTGATGATGGCCGTGTCGGGTGGTGGCGGGTTTAACAACACAACATTATGAGATTCACGAGATCTAACCCAAACAAGACCTGTACTACGGAGTCAACAACAACGACATGAGGGCTCTCCGACGCGCGTCGCGGTTGGGGTGAGGGTGAGGTCGCGCCGTCTCCTCCGTACGGATTGTTTCTTCTTTTCCCAACTGCGACGTTCTCGCTCTCTCCTCTCTTTTTGTCTCCACCGTCGCCAATCGTCGGAGCTCGGCATCCGCGGCCGCTCTCCTAGGTGGGCGACCCCAGCCCGAATTCTCGCCTAAAGCCCTCCCAGCCTCCCTGCTCAACGAGCCAGGCCCCGCACGCGTTCACCAGCAGGGCGGCCACCGCGTCCGTCACGGCCACCGTCTTCTCCGCGTCGCTCAGACGTAAGCAGTCCACCAGCCTCTTCGCGAGGGAGGAGCGAGCAGAGCACCACCAGGACCACCACGCGGCCCCAGCTCGCGGAGCCATCGCGGAGGACCTCCCAGGCCACGTCCACGAGCAGCCGGAGGAGCCCTCGGTGCACCACCCGCTCCTCCGTGTGGCTCACCAAGTCCAGAACGGAGTCTCTGAACCGCACGAGGAACAGGTCTGCCAGGCAGTTGACCACCTCCTGCACCAGCTGTGCTGGCTGAACCTCCTGCAGCTGCTGAACCTTCTGCACCTTCTGCAGCTGCTCCTGCAACTGCAGCCACTCCGTCTGTGTCGCTAGGTGAGCCATGAAACCGGCGATCAGATTCGCTGTCAAGAAGGTCAGCAGCTGCAGCACCTCCTTCTCTTCCTCCCCCTCATTTCCCTCCTCCTCCTCCTCCCCCTGTCTCCTTCCACCTCCCTGTGTCTCCCTCCTCCCCCGGTCTCCTTCCTGCTCCCCGTGTTTCCCTCCTTCCCCCGTCTCCCTCCTCCCTGTGTCTCCCTCCTCCTTTTCCTTTTTTGCTGATGAAGTTTTTCTATTTCCACGAGGTGGTAACACCATATCCCTTATTCTGTAATTGTAATTCTGGGCCAAATAGGTCCCACAAATGTAAACATTTTGTATTTAAAATATAACACAAACATAACAACAATGAATAGCTTAGTGGGTAAAGTAAGACGCACCCCAAAACGGGTGAGTTAAATCAATCCGATCTATCCTACTACCGGATTATAGGACGCAAACCATACTTTGTTGTAACAAGAACATAAAAAAACTGAGTCTCTTAATCAGGTGAATACGGTAAAGGGGCTGAGTCTGTGGTTGACAGTGTGGTGAGTCTGTGGGTCTCTGTGTGGTGACGATGTCTATGGGTCTCTGTGTGGTGATGGCCGTGTCGGGTGGTGGCGAGGTATAACAACACAACATTTATATATTCACGCGATCTAACCCAAACAAAACCTGTACTACGGAGTCAACAACAACGACATGAGGGCTCTCCGACACGCGTCACGGTTCGGGTGAGGTTGCGGTCTGTTGTATATGTAGGTTATGAAAATTTGATGAAAATAATAAAAATTAAATCAAATTTGAAATTTGCATAATTATCCGAAAAAATGTTAATTTGCTGTAATTTATGCGCATAAACTATGCGAATGCGAGAGAGAATCGTATTAATTTATGCTAGTGTATGTGTGATTATGCTACTGCGAGCCGTTATGATAATTAGGCCCCGCCTCGTTGACGAGGGTCGGTTTTCAATCGGGTTAATGCAATTAATCATATGCAGTTATGCAGGTACTTGAGCATGTCAGATTAAACTCGGCTGTGTTGTTTAACTTTGTACTATCGATCAGTATAATACAATTATTCCCGCTTTAACATTTACTGAGTATGTGGTAGTGTGTTCAGCCAGGTCTCCAAGTTCAGATCTCAGCACAGAATACAGTTCTTATGCATAAATGTCACGAAAGAACACAACACTTCTGTGTTAATCAATTTTAATGACGATAGTGATAATGACGATAATGATGACGATGGTGATAATGATGATAATGATGACAATAATAACAATGGTGATGATGCGTACTTCAACAGCTCCAGCACGAGACAGTTGTGTCCGCGGAAGTGGAACGAGTGCAGGACGCGGATGACGCCGTGCAGCTCAGCACTGCCCTCCCCCTGCAGCTCCGTGATCACCTTCAACTCCATCCTCTGCATCTCCATTTTGGTAGGGCTGTGTGCACACAGCAAGTCTGTGGGTCTCTGTGGGTCTCTAGTTCATAGTAGTTTTACGACGGTTAATTTTTTAGTGAGATAGTTTCAGTTTATAGTTAGAGATAGTTTTGCAGAGGTTATTATCATTGTTGTTTACTATTATACTCATTATTTTGTAACCATGTTGTATTTACTTGCATTTATTATCTATTATTGTATTCATTTATAATTATGACCATGGCCGCTGTGTTAAGACCACCAGCACCCACCCACACCACCACCACCACCAACCCCATCACCCCTGCCCCAACCTACTGGATGGGCAGTGCCAGCATCTTGACAGCCACCAGGAATCCCATATTGTGGTCCACGCACCGCAGCACCACTCCCTGCCCTCCCTCGCCAATCTTCTCTCGCACCTCGAAGCGGCATTGGAGCTGCTCCTGGGGTATCTAAGAAGCAGCAGCAGCAGCGCCGCAACGGCCAGTCAGAGTCACAATCACGATGGGAATGTTTTACGCTTAGTGGTAGCAGCAGTGGTAGTACTGAGTAGTAGTTAGTAGCAGTAGTGTCTGTGTGCGCCTGTGTGCCTGTTTGTGTGCGCATCTGCGTGTGTGTGTGTCTGTCTGTGCGAGTTTCACAGGGATATTTCTGCTTGCAAGCTTTGACTTTAACATAGCCATTTCTGTGACCAGACACAAGCTAATCACTCAGCAATTTCAATGCTAAATTATCCTGTTTGATTTGTACTAGGTGCCTCTGTGGATGTGTAGGCTTTGACTTTAACATAGCCATTTCTGTGACCAGTCACAAGCTAATCACTCAGCTCTTTCAATGCTAAATTTTATGCTAATTCGTTTGTCAAGGCGCTCTGTTTCTTCTCACACAGCTTAAAGGTCGCGGTCTGAGCTTGGCTGTGTTCACTCCAGCGCTTTCCTCCAGACAGTCTCGTCCCTTCGCCTGATGAAGGCCGCTTGTGTTGTGGCCGAAACGTCGTGAGAATTTTATTGTGTTATTTTATTTGATCAATGTATTATTTTATTCTCATTCTACGCTACTTTACCGAAAGAACCAAAGAAGATGAATCCTTGCAGCCAAGATAGCTTTAAATCGAAATTTAACAGAATGGTATTGAACCTTTTTCTTTACAGGGTGGCCCTGGGGCTTGCCACGTGGCAGGTGTCGTCCATTGTCCATACCAGACCCCTCCAGCTCTCTCACCCTGGGTCAGCTGCCCCTTCCATGTCCTGGAAACCATGGCAAGGTCATCCTATGAGGACTGCCTGGATGAAAACCAGCATGGAAGGGGCCCAGGGTGGGACCGGCTATGCTTTTGGGCTAGTCCCGTTTGTGTGTGGTGTGCGGTGTCTTCGTAGCAATCGTTCTCCACTGTAGTCCTGGCATCTGCTGCTCAGCTTCATTCCACAGCTGTGGTTCCAGTGGCGCGGTCTCTCCGGGGACCCATGTGGTGTGTGTGTGGGTGTGACATGTATCACGGGGTGGGTGGATAGTATCGTGATAGTGGTCATGGTAGGCACCGATCCACGACCTCCATCACCCCTACTGAGTGGTGGACATGCCACCACAAAGCAGCATGCGGCGGAGGAGTGAGGTGACCGCTCTCGCCTCACGAGCGAGGCCCTCTCGCTTCCTCTTCATTCCCTGCATCACCACCTCCATCTCCTCCTTTGTCTCATCCTCCTCCACCTCCTCTTAATCCTCCACCACCATCTTCTCCCCCTCTTCTGTTTTCTCCATTCTCTCTTCATGCTCCTCAACCTCCGAGGTGGCGTCGGTGGCATCGGTGGTGGCAGCGGAGGTGCTGGAGGTGATGGCCGTGGTGGCGGTGGCAATGGTGGTGATGGTGGCAGCGGAGGTGGCGGTGGCGGCAGCGGTAATGGCGGTGGCGCCAGCGGTGGTGGGGCGGAGGTGGCAGCGTTGGTGGTGGTGATGGTAGTAGTCCTGGCGAGGCACCGCTCTTCCTCCATGAGGCGCTTCTCCTCCTCGACGCTCTTCACGTTGGCGAGACACTTCTCCTCCACCAGACGCTTCTCTTCCGTGAAGCACTTCACTTTAACGAGGCGCTTCTTGAGGAAATAGTCTCTGAAGCAGTTCTCCTCTGTGCGGCGCTTCACCCTGGCAAGGCGCTGCACCTCAAAGAGGTGCTCCTCTACCATGTGGCGTTTCTCTGTCGCATGGTCCTTCTCCTCCTGGAGATGCTTCACCCCGCTGAGATCCTTCAACTCCCCAATTATCCTCTGTTCAAGCAAAGATAATCACATGAATATACAGACATGCAAGCAGAAATTCATTTAAGTTTTTCAGATTCATTTATTTGGTATAACCCTGTGAGCTATGTTGCTCTTGACTCGGGTGCAACCGCAACAAACAAAAACATGATCAAGGAATATCTTAAAGCGACTACACGCAACAGAAAAATCCAGGAAAAGACAGCAAAGTCTTCCAGAAAAGCACCGTATATCAACACTGTGTGCAAAAATCCCGGTGGGATGCAAGTCGAATAATAACAATCATAAGACAATTTAGATTAAAGTTATCAGGCTAACTCTGTACTACAAAAAACAAACATGGCTAAACCAAAACGTTTTCAAAATCACCAAAATAAAGCTATAAAAACAATGTAACAGTGATCATAGGAACTGTGATTAAAATTTAACAATTAACGATATATACATAACATGTACGACCAAACTTTGCAGCCATAGCTGGCTGTATGAGTCACTCCATCACAGCAGGATTATGAGTCGCAGTATGTAAAAAAATATTCAATACACCTTTAAAGATCAGCACACTATTCAAGTGTACATCTATGGTACAATTTATTGAAAATAAGTTTTGGGAACAGAAACTTATTTCTTTTAAACAACAGACAAATATTAACAAGCACTGTTTATTACATTAACTTTGTTTAACTTTTTTGGTCCCAGTTGAGACATTCAGAACTATGACAAAACAAATAATTGTGCTCTGATCTAATGTGCAATCTGTGGCATATGAATTTGTTAAGGTGATGTTGTCCGGTCCTGTACATATCAAGTACAGTGAGGGAAAAACTTATTTGATCCCCTGCTGATTTTGTACATTTGCCCACTGACAAAGAAATGAACAGAATATAATTTTAATGGTAGGTTTATTTGAACAGTGAGAGGCAGAATAACAACAAAAACATCCAGAAAAACATGTCAAAAATGTTATAATTTGATTTCCATTATCCTCCTAGCGAGGCCACGCTAGGAGGATAAAAGGGGACCCCGGGCAAAGGTTTGGGGCTGTTGCTTGGAGTGGAATCTCGTCGGACTGCTGGAGTCATCGTCACCATCTGCATTTTCTCGGCGGTGTCAGACAGGCAGTCTGTTAGCTCTCTTGACTGAAAGTGTAGTGACCCCTTGTACCCTGTGAAGGCTATAATAAATAGAGTACCTCCTGCTCCTCGTGTCTCTGCGTGTATCGCTAGACGTGGATCATAACGACAGTAGATGTACACTCACTCTGAGTTTTTACTCAATGACGTTAAACTTCACATCTACCCTACCTCCATGCTACATGCCGACAACCCACTGCTTTGGTAACCAAACTGCAACGTATTTTATTAGTAAACCTGCATTTTCTAATTTTACCCAAATCTTAACCTCGGTTGGATGTTGCCATCCTGCCGTGGAAACAACGAATCATTCGTGTCTCGAGCAGAAGATTGCAAGCCTTGTGTTAGAGAATGGCCCACTGAAGCTGTAATCACGGAGCTACTTCTGAGTACATTTCAAGTGCCCTCTCATCCACGTAATAAAGAGCAGGATCCTCCCTCCTGTAACGTTGGTCGTAACAATGTTCTTACTTCTTTGTGCTGTCAAGGACAACCGGGCTCACCTTGGTCTGTCTCACTGTCACACTCACCTCTATTCGTACACTCACTCATCTGGGTCTGTCTCACTGTCATACTCACCTCATCCACACGCACTGACGTAGGTCTGTCTCACTGTCACACTCACATCACTAGTCACACTCACCCACCTGGGTCTGTCTCACTGTTACACTCACCTCTCTACCACACTCACCTGGGTTTGTCTTACTTTAACACCACATTCCACAGACACTTACATTGGTCTGTCTCAATGTCACACTCACCTCTACCCACACACACTCACCAGAGTCTGTTTCACTCTCTCACTCATTTGTCTTCCTACACTCACTCACTTGGGTCTGTCTTACTGTCACACTCACCACTCTACCCACACTAACCTGGGTCTCACTGTCTCACCTCTCTTCAAAAACACTGAATTCCTGCTGAACAACACGCGGTTCAACCCACAAGCACTTGGGAGAGCTACAGGGCTCACATGCCATGTCCTTCACAGTCCTGTAATTCGTTTTATTATTATTATTGCCATAATTGAGTTTGGCAAAAGCCTGTGCGAGACTTTGAACAATGTACACACAGGACCGTCCATAAGGGTGCTAGGCCAGGGGAAAATCCCAGCATGTGGGCCTCCGACGCGTTCAAATTCCACCGCAAGTATTACATTTGACACCCCCGTGACATTGAAGCGCAGGGCCCCCCCAATGCCCGCGCACCTGGGCGGTCGCTCCGATTCTCCGTATCCAAGGGGCGATTCTATGTGCACAATGCAGACCTTCTTGTAAAAACATGGTTTTACGAGGGCCTCCTCACGCAAATTAAGTAGAGAACCACATTACTGCCATGTGATGGTTTATGTTTCGCAGTCATTGACGACCAGGCTGAGATCATGAACTCGCTAGACTTGACAACCCACTTTGATCACAGGCGGGTGCCTGGATTCAGACCCAGTTACTCCGTGGTCCCACTTCAGTGCTCTGACCTCTCGGTCACTGGGCCGCCTCTAAACACCCCCCATGTTAAATACATAAGTAGCAAACCTGTATCGTGAGCAGCAGCATTCTTTGAATACTCTGCCAAAACAATTTGAATTGTGGAGTGTTGACCCAATTTCGCAATTGCTTTATCATACCTCTGGTTGCAGGAATAATTTCTACAAGACCGAGTTCTATAGAGCCCCTTTACACGATGTTTTGTTCTACTCTTACACACTGAGCAGATATTTTAGAAGATGGAGTACCCACACTTTAACACACCACATGCACCTTGCTGCTCGATTGTGGCTTACCCATTTCTACTGATTGGTGGACAGAGGCAGGGGGGGTTAAGAAACTCAAACGTTTGTTTCAACTGCTGTTACAGAAGGGGAACAGATGGGCAGTGGAGCAGGGAGGTAGAGGGGCAGTGGAGTAGAAGGGCAGTGGAGCATTGGAGTAGTTGAGCAGTAGGGCAATTGAGCAGATGGGCAGTGGGACAGCGGAGCAGAAGAGCAGTGGGCCAAATGGGTAGTAGGGCAGTGGAGTAGTGGAGCAAAGGGACAGTTGGGCAGAGGGGCAATGGATCAATTGAGCAGTGGGACAGTGGGACAGTGGGGCAGTGGAGCAGTGGATCAGTGGGGCAGTGGAGTAGAGTGGCAGTGTTGTGAAGGAGGCGAATCACCTGAATATCTTTTCCCACCGACATTTGTATGTGCTCTAAAGAAGGACCATCTCTCAAAACGGCGATCATTCTATATTTGTCCTTGTACCTCCACACACAGCTGGAAAACCGCACACCTGAGCCAAGGCACATTTAACCAACTCAGGCAGCACTTGCAAGCAATTCAAATATATTTTTTGTCATCATGGGTTTATTTCAAAGAGTTTATAGTACCAATAAGAACAATGGTATTTAACCGTATTATTTGCAGGGTGGCCCTGGGGCTTGCCATGTGGCAGGTGTCGTCCATTGGCCGATCCAGACCCCTCCAGCTCTCTCACCCTGGCTTTTCTGCCCCTTCCATGTCCTGGAAACCATAGCAAGGTCATCCCATGAGGACTGCCTGGATAAAAACCAGCATGGAAGGGGCCCAGAGTGGGGCCGGCTATGCTTTTGGGCTAGTCCCGTGTGTGTGTGGTGTGCGTGGTGTCTTGGTAGCAATCGTTCTCCACTTCAACAGCTGTGGTCCCACTGGCAACGTTTCTCTGGGGAACCGTGTGGTAAGTGTGTTTCATGTATCACGGGGTGGGTGGGTGTGGCATGTATCACAGGGTGGGTGGGTAGTATGGTGATAGTGGTCATGGTTGGCACCAATCCACGACCACCACCATCACCCCTACTGAGTGGTTGACATGCTACCACAAAGCAGCACGCGGCGGAGGAGTGAGGTGATCGCTCTTGCAACGCGAGCGAGGCCCCCTCGCTTCCTCTTCTTTCCCTGCATCACCACCTCCACCACCTGCACCTCTTCCATCTCCTGCTCCTTTGTCTCGTCCTCCATTTCATCTTCATCCTCCACCACCATCGTATCCCCCTTCTCTGTTTTCTCAATTCTCTCCTCATCCTCCTCAACCTCCTCGTCCTCGGAGGTGGCAGAAGTGGTGGCAGTGGTGTCGGTGGTGGTGGTGTTGGCTGAGGTGGCAGTGCTGGTGATGTCAGTGGCGGTGGTGGTGGTGGTGGCGGTAGTGGTGGTGTTGGTTGCGTTGGTAGCGGCAGAGGTGGTGGTTGCCATGGTGGTGGCAGTGGTGGTGGCGTTAGCGGCAGGGCGGTCGGTGGTGATGATGGCGGTGGACGTGGTGGAGTTGGTGGAGGTGGTTGCGGTAGCGTCAAAGGTGTCGGTGGTGGCGGTGGCAGCAGTGGTGGTGGCGCTGGCAGTGGAGTAAGTTGTGGTGGTGGCAGAGGTGGTGGTTGCCGCGGTGGTGGCGGTGACGGTGACGGTGGCGGTGGTGGCAGTCGTGTCAGTGGTGGCAGTGATGGCGGGGGTGGCAGCGGTGGTGGTGGTTGCAGCGTTGCTGGCAGTGGTGGTGATGGCAGCGGTCCTGACGGGGCACTGCTCCTCCTCAAGGTACTTCTCATCCTCCTCCAGACGCTTCTCCTCAAGATGCTTCATCTCACGAAGTCGCTTCTCCTCCGCGAAGCACTGCACTATAACGAGTCGCTTCTTGAGGAGATGGTCTCTGAAGCAATGCTCCACTGTGCGGCACTTTTCCCTGGCCAGGCGCTGCACCTCAAAGAGGCGCTCCTCTACCAGGAGGCGTTTCAGCGTCCCAAGGTCCTTCTCCTGAAGACGCTTCACCCCGCTGAAGTCTTTTAACTCCCCAATTATCCTCTGTTCAAGCAAAGATCACCACATTAATATTCAGACATGCACATGCAAACAAAAATTAATACCCACATGCATGCAAACATAAACGTGCACATAAACCCAACACAAATGCATACTCACACATCTTTGTACAGATGCAGACATCCACGTTCACTCATTCAAACTCGCTTTTTACACTCGCATGAATATACACAGTCAAGAAAATTTCAAATCAAGATTGAATATATAAAATCACCTGATAACATAACACCTTATCCATCAATACTTTTATCACATTGTACGTGTAGCCCTAACCCTTAATAATCCCAACCCCTACATAATCAAAATACATGTTACATCCTCATATATCCTCACACACCCCATACATGCACTTAAGTCTGTGATCGACTGGGAATATTTCATAGCAATTGTTGGCAACAATCATCACTGGCAATAGTTTCCACAGAATGTTACATTATAAAGATCTCGTAGCCCATAATCTCGACAAATTTCACGCAGTGCCCATAGTGGGCAACTGGAATGGCTACTTCCAATCAACTGAACTAGCAGACGTAATTAATGTGACTGATTTATATCATTTCGTCCTCAATGGTAATAAATGACCAATGCATGAGTGGGATGGTGGAGAGATTGGCTGATGGTGTCTGGAGCTGGTTTTGATATACAGAGAGGTGAAGCAGAGGAATGTTCCAGAGAGATGGTGTCTTGTGATGTTATAGATTCATGATAAGGCTATATGATGGTCTATTTAATTGGTGGTGGTGTGGTGAGAAAGGTAATGTGGAGAGATGGTGTGCCAGTTTTGTAGATAATGTGTATTTGACCCCCACAGACCCCATACACACCTTTGGGGAGCGATGCTTGTAACCTTGGCCTGGGAAAGGGTCCACTTTATCCATAATGTCACCCCAGGTGGTCGACTGGCGCGACGATTCCCGGCCTGCGAAGAGCAGACAGGTAATTCAAAGGACGAGTAATGAATTAGAGAACGAAGAACATGGAGTTTCACAGAACGAATTTTAAGATCCCTGTAATTAGCTCTTTCCACACAACAGGAGCTGCTATTGAGAAATATTCATCACATGGCAGTAAAACTTTACAAGCCATGTTTTTGTGGGCATTCTGAGACCATTAATTCCATAAGCTTGAGACCCCAGTTTAAACAAAAATGGCTGAAATTCAGATATAAACCCATCGTTTCTGGAACACTCGATCATTACGTCTTCCCATCACAACCAAGCCATGTCTTCTCAAAGTAATTGATAAAGGAGCCTCCTTCTCTGTATATAAGCCACGTGATGCAGGTATCTGGGACTTACCCTCATAGTCATCCACAATCTCAGCCCACTTGATATGGCTATCCATGTTGTTGGGAAAGAGTAGATTCTGCGTGAAGTTGGATGGCCTGTGGAGTTTGGAACAACGCTAAGATTTAGCAACAATTTGAATCACTCATCCTCTAAAATATTACATATTTGGCCACTCACTGTACCAATCCCATCACTTCCATGCCTGTTGCTTTCAAGCCAACGCCCGCACTTGTTTGCCACTCATACGTGCTTCTGATCACTCACTCATCGATCCACACAAACATGTTTATTCCACCAGCCTATTACATTAAACATAATCGCCAAACTTAATGATATTTAATCCACACATGCATGTTAATGTACAGCCCATTTGCATTAATCGAATTCTTGATAAACACCCCCCCCCCCCCCCTATGCCTTGTAGGTCATGAGGGTCATATGACCTTACTTAAATTATTTGTTATAAACCGAGCATGACGTCGTGGGTCACGTGATGTCAGAGACACCACCCATGTGGCTGTGACATCACAGATTAGAGACAACTATGGCAGCAGCTGGGGTCTGAACAAGAAGGCAGACTCCTCCCCAATGTTGAATAACATTCAATACATAAAATGTAGGGCACAATTGTGCCAGCAATCAGAAAACAATAATTGTAGACATGTTATTCATACTCTGAGATTTAAACAAGTTAGTTATTAATTTTAAAATGCTGACTCGCTTATGTCTAAACAGTGACAGTAAAAGCAACATATCAGGGCATGCCAAGTAACCTATCTAGCAGTCCTAATTTGATTGCAGAAAATAAAAATACCAACATATCAACAATAATGAGGCTTTAATTTGCGGTCAAAATGTAAAATAAAGATAAACAACACTCATAGTCAACAGGGACGCTCACCTCGTTGAGGATTCGCTCTCCAACGTCGTCTGCAGCTGCTCCCTCGTGCGCATTCCTCTCGACTGGCGGTGGAGGCGTGGCTATGACGTACCAAAAATGACGTCACTTCCGCGAGGCTCCGCCCCCACGCGCACAGCTGCCGCACCACGTGGTGCAGTGCGGGTGGTGGCCGTGGGTGGTGATGATGATGGGTGATGATGATGGGTGGTGGTGGTTGATGATGGTGGGTGGTGATGATGGTTATAGATGACGATGGGTGGTGATTATGATGGGTGCTGATGGCTGTTGATGATGATGGTTGATGGGTGATGATGTGTGTTGATGATGGTCGGTGGTGGTGGTGTTGATAGGTGGTTGATGATGATCAGTGGTGATGATTGTGATAGATGGTGATAATGATGGTTGGTGATGATGGTGGGTGTTCATGCTGATAATTGGTGTTAATGATGTAAGGTGGTGATCACGATGGGTGGTGATTATGATGGGTGATGATGCTGATTTGTGGTGAGGATAATGATGGGTGATGGTGATGTTGGGTGGTTGGTGGCAATGATGATGATGGTGGTCCGTGATAATGGGTGGTGGTGATGATTAGTCATGGTGATGATCATGGTTTATGGGTGGTGGTTATGATAGGTAAAAGTGATGATGGGTGGTGCTGATGATTGGTCATGGTGATAATGATGGTTGATTGGTGGTGGTTTTGATAGTTGGAAGTGATGAAGGGTGGTAGTGATGAAGGGTGGTGATCATGATGGGTGGTGATGATGGGTGATGATGATGATTGGTGGTGATTGGTGGTGATTGGAGATTGGTGGTGATTGGAGATTGGTGGTGATTGGAGATTGGTGGTGATTAGTGGTGATTGGTGATTGTTGTGATTGGTGGTGATTGGTGATGATTGGTGATTGGTGGTGATTTGTGATTGGTGGTGATTGGTGATTGGTGGTGAAAGGTGATTGGAGATTGGTGGTTATGGATGGTGTTTGGTGGTGATTGATGGTGATTGGTGATTCATGGTGATTGGTGGTGATTGATGGTGATTGATGATTCATGATGAGTGGTGGTGATTGGTGATTGTTTTTGATTGGTGATTCGTGGTGAATGTTTGTTATTGGTGTTTGGAGATTGGTGTTGTTTGGTGGTGATTGGTGATTAACAGTGATTGGTGGTGATTGGTGTTTGGCGGTTGGTGGTTATTGGTTGTGATTGGTGATTAACGGTGATTGGTAATTTGTGGTATTTAGCGATTAGTGGTGATTGGTGGTTCTTGGGTGGCGGTTGTGGTTGCTTGGGGGTGGTGGTGGGTGGTGGTGGTTGGAGGGTGGTGGTGGGTGGGTGGTTGTGGGTGAGTGGTTGTGGGTGGTGGTGGTGGTTGGTGGTGGTGGTTGGTGATATTGGGTGATTGATCATGATGGGTGGTGGTGATGATGGGTCTGTGGTGGTGGTGATGATAGGTGATGGGTGGTTGTGATGAAGGATGCTGGTCATGATGGGTGGTGATGTGTGACGATGATGTTGGGTGGCGATGATGATGGATGATGATGATGGATGATGATTATGTGATGATGAGGGTAGGTGGTGGTTGTGGTTGGTGGTGGTTGTAGTTGCTGGTGGTTGTGGTTGGATGAGTTGGTCGTTGGTTGTGGATGGTGGTGGTTGGTGGTGATTGGTTGTGGGTGGTGGGTGGGGGTGGGTGGTGGTGGGGATGGGTGGTGGTGGGTGGTGGTGGGTGGTGGTGGTTGGTGGGTGGGGATGGGTGGTGGTGGGTGGTGGTGGTTGGTGGGTGGTGGCGGTGGTAGTGTTTGGTGGGTGGTGGTGGTTGGTGGTAGGTGGTAGTTGGTGGGTGTTTGTGGGTAGTGGTGGTTATGGTGGTTGGTGGGTGGTGGTTTGTGGGTGGTGGTTTGTGGGTGGTGTTGGTGGATGGTAGTGGTTGGTGGGTGGTGGTGGTGGGTGGTGGTGGTTGGTGGTAGGTGGTAGTTGGTGGGTGTTTGTGGGTAGTGGTGGTTATGGTGGTTGGTGGGTGGTGGTTTGTGGGTGGTGGTTTGTGGGTGGTGGTTGGTGGATGGTAGTGGTTGGTGGGTGGTGGTGGTGGTTGGTGGGTGAGGGAGGTGGTTGGAGGGTGGTGGTGGTTTGTGGGTGGTGGTTGGTGGATGGTAGTGGTTGGTGGGTGGTTGTGGTGGTTGGTGGGTGGTGGAGGTGGTAGTGGGTGGTGGTGGGTGGTTGGTGGATGTGGGTGGTTGGTGGTTTGGTGGTGGTGGGCGGTGGGTGGTTGGTGGAGATCGGTGGTGGGTGATGGTGGGTGATGGTGGGTGGTGGGTGGTGATGCGTGGTGGTGGGTGGTGCTGGGTGGTGCGTGGTGCTAGGTGGTGGTGGATGGTGGTGGGTAGTGGTGGGTGGTGGGTGGTCGTGGGTGGTGGTTAGTGGTGGTGGGTGGTGGGTGGCGGGTGGTGGTGGAGGTGCGTGGTTGGTAGTGGGTTGTCGTGGCTCGTGGTTGGTGGTGGGTGGTGGTGGGTGGTGGCTAGTGGTTGGTGGGTAGTGGGTGGTGGTGGTGGTTGGTGGTGAGTGGTGGATGGTGGAGGTGAGTGGTGGTGGGTGGTGTTGGGTGGTGGTGGGTGGTTGGTGATGATGATTTATAATTGGTGCTGTTGATGATAATGATGATTGGTGCTGGTGATGATGATTGCTGCTGGTGATGATGATGATTGGTGCTGGTGCTGGTCATAACGCTGATTCGTGCTGGTGATAATGATGATGATTGGTGCTGGTGATGACGACTGATGATTGGTGATGACAATGATGATTACTGGTGATGCTGGTGATGATGATTGGTGCTGGTGATGATGATTGGTAATGAAGATGATGATTGTTGCTGGTGATGATGATTGGTGCTGGTGATGAGCATGATGATGAGTGCTGGTGCTGGTTATGATGATGATGATGATGATTCGTGCTGGTGAAGATGATCATGATTGGTGCTGGTGATGATGATTATTTGTGCTGGTCATGATGATGATGGTTCGTGCTGGTCATGGTGATGATGATGATTGGTCCTGGTGCTGGGGATGATGATGATGATTGGTGCTGGCCATGATGATGATTATTGGTGCTGGTTATGATGATAATGGTTCGTGCTGGTGCTGGTGATGATTATTGGTGCTGGTGATAATGAAAGGTTGGGTTCATAATTGCCCGGTAGAATGAGTATATAATGGCCAGGTAGGGTGGGGTCACTCACCAACTCATCCACTCATCTTGTGTGTGGTGATCCACCAACCCCCGCCTAGATTTCAGGCGCCTTCCCAAAACCGCAATTCAATCACTCACGCACCCACTCCTTTACTCACCCACCCCCTCATTCACTCACCCACGCACTCATTCACTCGCCCATGCACTCATCAACGTACACACCCACTCATTCACTCACCCATACACTCATCAACTTACAGACCCACTCATTCACTCGCCCACGAACTCATTCACTCACTCACCCACTCATTAACTCACCCACCCACTCATTCACTCACCCACCCACTCACTCATTCACTCACCCATACACTCATCAACTTATCCACCTACTATTTCACTCACCCACTACTCATCCACTCACTCACCAACTCGTTCACTCACCCATTAATCATTAACTCACCCACCCACTCATTCACCCCCCCCCCCCACTCATTCGCTCACCCACCCACCCACACATTCACTCACCCAACTATTCATTCACTCACCTACCCACTCATTCACTAACTCAACCACTCACCCACCCACTCATTCACTCACCCACCCACTCACTTATTCACCAACCCATCCACTCATTCACACAACTGCCCTTCTGTTCACTAACCCACCCTATCCACTCATTCACTCACCCACCCATTCACTCACCCACCCTTTCACTCACACACCCATCTACTCATTCACCATCACATCTACTCATTAACTCAACCACCCACCCATTCACTCACCCAACCACTCATCCACTCACTCATTCACCCACCCACTCATTCCTCGACATCAGGAGGAAACAAGGAGGTGGAAAGGTGCTGATGCAGGCCGTTTTAAAAGTCTTTGATGACCGCTTTTGTTGCAATCGAAACGTCGTAGTTTTTTGTTATTTTTTGCTACTTTCTCTGAACCTATCTACGTGGTGACTTTACCGAAAGACCCAAGAATACAAATACAACTTATTGGGTAGTCAGAATTCATCAGCACCAACCTGTATGTTGAACCTCTTTCGCACCGTACGTAGCCAACCGTGCAAATCTGTAGGTCTCTCTGGGTGTCTATAATGAGTGACCCATTGTTACTTAAAACAATTTTGGCAATGAAGTGATACGTGATATAATTGAATAGATTTTAAGCACTACAATTTTGAAAAAAAAAAATATTGAATAAATTAAAAATAAAGAATAAAAGTAAGTACATGGTAATAAAAGCAACAGTTAAAATGTGTTGGATTTAGTAATAGCATGCCAAATGATGAGTTATTTAGCCTGAAAAATAGTGCAAATACAAATAGATTTTACAAGGAAAAGTGATTTATATTTACTAAATGTCTGAGCAATGGTAATTTAGATTTACTAAATATTTGGAGGAATCTGATTAATATTTATTAATGATCTGGCTGAAATTGATTTACATGTACTAATTGCCTGGGTGAAATTGATATAAGCTTACTAAATATCTGGTTCAATGATTTGGATTTACTAAATAAAATACTTATATTGAATGTCTGTTGCCATAACATTTATATTTCTAATCCACCCAATAGCATGCCTTCATGGTGCCACAATTCACTTACGTTAAGTCAACCGAGCACCATCAAAAAGATAAGAACTATGAAAAGGAACAGCAGATTGACATGTATTTGTGCAATTTTGTCTCAACATGTTTATCCAACATATTACAAGTACAAAAGAAAGAGTGGCTATGAAAAAACAAAGACAGAAACCATGTATCTGTACAATAGGGATACAATACCTGAAGTCTATTAATAATTTGTGGGCATTACAGGCACAGATTCCTTTTTTGGATGTGATTCAAGGTTTTAGTCTTGTTAGTGCATTTAAATTACGACAATTAAAAAAAAATATGTAAAGATACTTTCATAATATTTCTTTCTTATGTGCGCAAATTGAAATCCTAAGGGCCAATATGTTTATAAAACAGCTAAAAGAGATTAAAACATCACGTGAATTGATCCACAATCCAGGTGGACCTATCTTTTTTAACATGCACAATTACAAGCATGGCTTCCTAACAAGTAAACTAGCACAACCTTCAGATGTTCCATGCATCTTACATCTATTCCTTTCGAAACGTCGTGAGAATTTTTATTGTTTTATATATATTTATTATTTTATTGTTTCCCTTCAACGTGACTTTACCGAAAGAGCTAAGAATATGAATTACTGCAGTCACGAAAGCTTTAAATGAAAATTTTACCGCCTCTACGGGGAGGGTTTCCACGTCACTTTAAGATCCTTCAACAAACTCCGGGATAAGAAGGCTCAGCTGATCGAGTCTCTCACCTTTCTGAAGAGATGCCGCGACTCTGGGGTAATTCCAATCGCATTTACACTGACCTCTGCTGCTGTAACTTCTTCTAATGCGAAACGAATTCTTTTCAAAACTAGCTTAGCTCTTGTCTCAGAGAAAATCAGACTTATACGCACCGAACTAGATCAGTTAGACAAGACACTCTACAAATCACACTTATCATTGACGGCAACAATGTCCAGGTGACCGTCCCTCCCGCCTCTACATGGTGTGTGCGTGCATTCGTGCGAGGGGGGCGCCGCGTCGGCGCCGTCACTCCCAAGTGGCGGCGTCACGGCGGTGGGCACGGCCCCGACGGAGAGGCTCCGCTGCGGCAGCACCACAACTGTGTAGAGACTAAACAGCGGACGTCTGCGAGAGCACCGGCCTCGGGAGAGTGGCGGGAAATCCGAGGCACCGGTGGCGGCGTCACGGCGGTGGGTATGGCCCCGACGGAGTGGCTCAGCTGTGGCAGCACCACACAGCCCCCCGAGGTGTCAGTCCTCGTCCCGGGTTGACTGGAGCACCTCGCCTGGGTTGCCCCTACAAGGTAGCGCCGCGGGGTCCGCGGGACTCGTCCGGCTCTCGTGGCTGGCCTTGGCGGTGGTGGCTCCACCTCTCGGGGTTCCGGCGGCGGTCTCCTCCTCCACTCCAGTGGTTCTCACCGGTCCTGGGTACGTGCGAGCTGGAAGACAAACTCGGTAGCGGTAGGGTGCAGGGGCCATCGTACCCGTCTCTCCTGGCTCGGGTCGGGACCCCCTGGGGCCCGGGGCTCCGTGGGGCCCATACACTGTGCAAGGCCCCCGGGTATGGGGGGGGGGGGTGTGGGGACCCCGGGGTATCGGGGTCCTCGAACGGCGGGGTTCTCCCTCGCTGGGGCCGCCCTCCATGGTTTTATTCGCCGGACATTGACCACCATCTCCCGGCCTCTCTCCCCCCCTTGAATCAGTACCGTCCAGGGGGAGATCTGTCGCCCGACGGTCCAGGGTCCCCGCCAGTAGGTGGTTAGCTTCCCCATCTGTCCGGCCCCGACGCGAGGGGTGTGCAGCCACACCTTGGAGCCCGCCGACTAGAAGGGGGCTCCATCCGGGGTCGGGCGCCCTGCTCCTGCCGCTGGTGTGCGGCCTCGCCTTGCAGGTAGGCCCGGACCGTAGCTCCGCATAGGGTCGAACTCACTACCCTGGTCAGTAATGACTCGTTCGGGGATCCCGTGCTTAAGTACGTAGTGTTCCACGAATGTTCGGGCCACTATGAGGGTTGTCTTATCGGGGATGGCCACCGCTATGGGATAGCGTGTGAAGTACAACACCGCTACAAGAATATATCGGTTGCCCCGGTGGGATCGCGGGAATGGCCCCTGCAGGTCGATCCCAACCAGCTGATTCGTCCGACTGACGCGGAACGGTCTCAGGGGGACCTGGTATCGCGCTGGTTTGGGCCCGCATTACTGACACGCGCGGCAGCCCTGCACCCAGGCGGCCACGTCTTGTGCTAACTTGGGCCAGAGATATTGGCGATGCAGGGTCTCCCCATCGTGGCCCCCGAGCAGGTGGTCATGCACTAGTCTTAGCAGCTGGGGTCGCACCTGGGCGGGAACACAGATGCACCCAGGCTGGCCGGCTTCGGTGAGCTCCCGTACCACCCCGTTCTGCATGCACAACCGGGCGTACAAACCACGCCAGGGTCCTGGTAGGGTGTCCCTCTTCTCCCGTAGGGCCGCTTCCACCGCCGCCAGATCTGGATCCTCGCAGCTGGGTCCGTCTCAGCTACTCGTCGTCCAGGCCTGGGAAGGCGCAGCCGATGTTCTCCTGGATCCGATTGGGTGGGGTTAAGCGACCCGTTGGGCCCCGGGGCGTGGGCTCCGCGTCCGCCGGGTGGTCCCCCGGTTCCCTGGTTCCCCCTGCCGGGGTTTCTGTGGCACATATTGCACTCTCCCCCGCGAGGGGGGGTTTTAGTTTCGGCGCGCCCTCGGTGGTCCGCTGTTTGCTGGCAGCGTCCCCCCGTGAAGCACGGGCAGACTTCCTCCGCCCTTGTCTCGGCGCACACCGCGGGTCGCCTCGACAAGGCGTCCGCGTTTGCATGTGTACGCCCAGCTCTGTACTCGATTTGCAATTTGTACTCATGCAACTCCGCTAACCATCGGGCCATCTGCCCCCGTGGTTCCTTGAACGTAAGGAGGAAATGCAGGGCATGATGGTCGGTGCGCACCCGACATTTCCTGCCATACATATACGGTCGGAACTGTTTACACGCGAAGATCACGGCATACAGTTCTTGACGGGTCATGCAATAATTCAGCTCGGCCCCACTCAGGGTCCGACTGGCATATGCGATGACCCGCTCCGTCCCACCCTGCACCTGCGACAGCACCGCGCTCAGCCCACTGCTGCAGGCATCGGTGTCTAAAATAAAATTAGTGGTGAAATTGGGGAAAGCTAGAGTGGGGGTGTGGGCGAGGTGGTCTTTGAGGGTGGTGAAGGCCGTCTGGCAGGCCTCCGTCCACTGATAGGGGTTCTTAGGGGAGGTGAGTTGGGTGAGGGGGCATGCAATCTCGCTGAATCCCTTTACAGATCGACGATAATAGGTGGCGAGCCCCAAGAATGATCTCCGTCAGGTTCCTTGGCCGTGGCCATTCCACTACGGCGCGTACCTTCTCCGGATCGGTGCACACCCCGCCTCGCTGACTCGGTGTCCGAGGTATGCCACCTCGCACTGCGCAATGTAGCACTTATGCGGCTTGAGCTTGAGATGGGCTGCTCGCAATCGCTGGAACACCTCTCGCAGCCTGGACCAGTGTTCCGACAGATCTACTGAACACTGTCACCTCGTCCAGGTAAATCAGGCACTGTTCCCACTGCAAGCCCCGCATCACCAACTCCATCAATCGCTGGAACGTTGCGGGCGCGTTAGTGAGTCCGAACGGAAGCACTCGAAACTCGAACAGTCCAATTGGGGTGGTGAATGCGGTTTTTGGCCGATCCTCCTCTGCCATCTCCACCTGCCAGTACCCGGACCCCAGATCGAGGGTGGAAAAATACTGTGCTATTGCGAGGCTGTCAGAGGTGTCGTCGATGCACGGTATGGGGAAGGCGTCGCCGAGGGTGACTGCGTTCAACTTTCGGTAATCAACACAGAATCGGGTCGACCCATCCTTTTTCGTCACTAGCACTACCTGGGAAGACCAGGGGCTCGCCGAGGGCTGGATTATGTTATCACGTAGCATATCCGCGACTGCCTCTTTGATCTGGGTCCGATCAGGCGCGCCCACTCGGTATGCGGGGAGTTTGATGGGTCGGGCTGCACCTGTGTTAATTTGGTGCTTAACAAGGTCTGTCCGGCCCATATCTGAATCGTGCTCACTAAACACGTTGGCGTGCTCCTGCAACAATCCGCACAGTTGATCGGCCTCCCCCTTAGGTAAATCTGCCCAAGGCACATGTAACGCATCATGCAAGGGAACGATCTCGGCTCGGGGGGTCGGGCCGACTCGCCAGGCCAGATCCTGGTTGTCCTCGGGGCAGCCAGGGTCTTCCGCCCAGAGTGCAAACACCGAGTCGTTAGAATGGCGCGCGTGCAGGGGGTGTATGGTGGCTACCGTGGTGCGTTGTCGTAGAATTTCCGGGGTACTGTGTGGGTTAAACACCCGCATAAACAGTCGGCCCTCATCTGCGTTTACCAGTGTGGCTGACCCCACAACTCCGTACGGGTCCGCCAGCTCCGGGTGAGGAGTTAGCATTACCTCGCCCGATGGTCGGTGTGTGGGGTCGGCGGAGGGTGTTGCTACGGGCACCAGCATCTCGGCAAGCGGGCCGATGGTGACGGCCGACACCAGGGTGGCGGCCATGGGTGTGAAGTGAGGGCGATTCCGTTCTTGTCCCAGGAGCGGGATCCTCTCCCCGCTGTCCTCCACGGTGGCGCATCGCTGGCCTGGCTAGTCGTTGAGCCCCAGTTTCTCCAGGAGGTCCGTACCCGCAATACACTCATGGCACAACACACTCGAGACATAGAATTCCTGTGTATACACCTGGTGTCCGAGACGGACCTCGAGGGAGATCCTTCCCAGCAACCCCATCCCGGCTCTGCTCGCTGTGTGCCTGCAGGCGGCTCACGTCAACCCCGAGCACGCTGCAGTGTGTGGCGCTCACGAGTGAAGCCACTGCCCCCATGTCGAGTAGGATCCAGGTGCGCTGCCCGTTCACCTGTCCTACCAGTGATGTGGCCCCCGTGATCGCCGCCACCAGCTCCCATAGCCAGTCACCTGTCCTCACCGCGTCCTTGGGTGTTGTGGTCGGAATCTGTGCGGGGGTCACTCGCTCACCATTATTACTATCGTTGTTTTGTTTTGGGACCTCGTCGATTGCACCCTTAGGTGGTCCACTCTCTAGGGGGCGTTGGCGTTTAACCCTGGCGCCTGTCTAGTGCGGGCGATTTGAGGACAGTCTCTCACGAGGTTCCCGCGGCGGTCGCACAGGTAACACGCTCGGGGAAGGGCGGTGGCCCCGTAGGAGCTTCCCCGCACGCTCCCTCTTTCCCCTCCCGTACGCCGCTGCCCAGACTCTGCCTCTAGTCGGGCCACCCTCCCGGCTAGCCCCCCTACCGTGGAGCGCATTTCCCCCATTTCCGACTGAATGGTCTCCACTGTGGACTGTAGTTTGGTGATATGGCCACCAACTTGGGTCACCTGGCCGACTATATCACCCATGCCGGTCTGTAGCCCTGCTACCCATCCCGGGGTTGTCTCGCGGGCTACCGGGGGCTCCCTTTCCCGACCCCTTACCGTCGTGGCGAGCTCCTGTTCCTCCTCTTCCTACTCTAACGACAGGCTTGCGATGGTGCGCTCTCTTCCCAGCCCCCGGAGCTGCGCGCGTTCGCTGGAAATTCCTTCACATTTACGCGCGCGCTCGACAAGGGCGTTAAAGGGGAGACGTGTATAGCTCATGTCTGGCTGCCACCACGACGTGCGAGTCAAGTATCGCTGGATCTTCTCAGCGGCAAGCTCCTCAATCATCTCTGTCGTGTATCCCAGGTGTGCGATCTTTGTTAGCTCGCGCACATCCTCGGCATAATCACGCAGGTCCTCGCCGGGTTGGCGGTAGCGTGCCTCTAAGGCTGCTTTTGCCTACTCCTCATCACGCGTACCGAAACGCAGATCAAGTCGGCGCATCAGTTCCTCTAGCTGTGTCTGCGCGCTTGTGGGTAGGGCTTCCACAAAATTGGCTGCCCGCCCATCCAGGTTCATAATAAGTTGGCGTAACGCCTGCGCGTCCGTCCACCCATTAATCTCTTTAGCCCCTATGACGTTGCGGGCGAATGCCTTCCACCAAGGAGCCCCCCGGCTGGTAAATATATGCCATATTTTTGCGTGGGGTAACGCGGGGGTTCGTACCGCTTCTGACGCCAAACTGTGGGGGCTGCCGTCCCCCGCCATCACTGAATTGTCGGGGCCGTTGCCCCCTGACTCCCCCATTACATTTGTACTACTACCACCTGGCAGTTCTGTAGGGTTCGGGTTAGCGACCTCCAACTCCTCGCCCCCCGGGGCCCCTGACTTTGTTACCGACCGCGTTGGCATGGCTCAATTAGTGGGCTTGTACGCTTTACTCTTGCGGCGCGCTACGCGGGTTCAGTGGCGGCGTGCTGCGGTGAGCGCGCTCGCGAAGCAAGACTCTGTCCCGTACATAAAAAAATGGGTACGGCGCACTGATGCGTGACTCACGTACGTAAACAAATGGGTACGGTGCGCCGACGCATGATTTCAGTACGTAAACAAATGGGTACGGTATGCTGACACATGACTCCCTCACACACACGCTCTACGCGCCTAGGCAATAACAAACCCAACACCGATACCTGCCCAGCCCCATACACCAATCACACGCGAGGGAGTTGGGTTCGGGGGTGAGAGGGCAGGGGTGTCTGCCGTGCGCGCGCCGCTTATTGGAGGGAGTCACTCCGCTCTGATTTAAAAGGGCCGTTTAAACAGCCGCGCGTGTACGCGCACACCAGGCGCTTAGCTCTCTGCTTCGCTAGAAACAACCGCGCATGCACGCGACCGCAAGACACTCCCGTAAATAGTCGCCCAGGTATGCGAACGCTAAGCACTCCCGTAAACAGTCGCACAGGTACGCAAGCGCTAAGCACTCCCGTAAACAATCGCCCAGGTACGTGAACGCTAAGCGCTCCCGTAAACAGCCGCACGGGCACGCGAATGCTAAGCACTCCCGTAAACAGTCGCCCAGGTACGCGAACGATAAGCACTCCCGTAAACAGTAGCCCAGGCACGCGAACGCTAAGCACTCCCGTAAACAGTCGCCCAGGTACGCGAACGCTAAGCACTCCGGTAAACAGTCGCCCAGGTACGCAAACGCTAAGCACTCCCGTAAACAGTCGCCCAGGTACGCAAACGCTAAGCACTCCGGTAAACAGCCGCACGGGCACGCGAACGCTAAGCACTCCCGTAAACAGTCGCCCAGGTACGCAAACGCTAAGCACTCCGGTAAACAGCCGCACGGGCACGCGAATGCTAAGCACTCCGCCTTCCTCTTCACACTCACAAAGACCACACGACACAGTTTATCCCCCTACTAGCTATTTTATTCACCGCGAGTAACCCGCTAAACTACTCGTGATTGTGTGGGTCAGCAGACTTTAGCTTATCCCTCGGGGATCCTGGGCTGAACTTATCCTGCCTGCCTCTCCGCTTTCTTCCCTCTGATCAATTAGCCCGCACTCACCTTAGTCCCAATCTGATGCTGCAGAAGCTGTGGAACGGTGATGTTCCCGCACCCCGTGCCCCCCTGTCCAATCAGAGGTCTGGATTTTCCCGCCCTCGGATCACCGCTCTGGTGACGTCACCGCAGTGGTTTATTGGACGTCCGCTTTCCGTTCTTCCCGCTATCCGCCCACTGACTCGTGTTTGTGTGTGTGTGGTTCCACTCGCGGTGGCTAAACAGCCCCTGCCATGACCATGCCATTACAATCCCAGGTCACAGCACCGCGGTGCTCTTCAGCCTCGGGGGTAGGTCGCCCAATTTCCCGGCTGCAGGAAACCATGAAGCTTGATCTCATTAGGGGCTTCTGGATAAAAACCTGTTGGCCAGGTGACCTTCCCTCCCGGCTCTACGTGGGGTGTGTGTGCATTCGTGTGATGGGCGCGCCACGTCGGCGCCGTCACTCCCCGGTGGCTGCGTCACGGCGGTGGGCACGGCCCCGATGGAGCGGCTCCGCTGCCGCGGCACCACAACCTCTGGGTCACTGAGCCGCTTCCAAACACCCCCCATGTCAAATACATAAGCAGGAACCTGTATCGTGAGCAGCAGCATTATTTGAATACTCTGCCAAAACAATTTGAATTGTGGAGTGGTGGCACAATTCCGCAATAGCTTTATCATATGTCTGGTGATAGGAAGAATTTCTACAAGACCGAGTTCTAGAGAACCCCTTTACGCGATGTTTTGGTCTACTCTTCCACACTGGGCGGATGTTTCAGTAGAGGAAGGAGTACCCACAATTTAACGCACCGCATCCACGGCCCCTCTCCTAAGTGGGCGTCCCCAGCCCGAATGCTCGCAGGAAGCCCTCCCAGCCTCCCTGCTCGACGAACCAGGCCCCGCACACGTTCACCAACAAGGCGGCCACCACGTCCGTCACGGCCGACTTCTCCGCGTCGCTCAGACGTACGCAGTCCACCAGCCTCTTCGCGAGGGAGGAGCGAGCAGAGCACCACCAGGACCACCACGCGGCCCCAGCTCGCAGAGCCATCGCGGATGACTTCCCAGGCCACGTCCATGAGCAGCCGGCGGTGCCCTCGGTGCTCCACCCACTCCGTGTGAGGAACAGGTCCCCCAGGCAGTTGACCACCTCCTGCACCAGCTGTGCTGGCTAAACCTTCTGCAGCTGCTGGACCTGCAGCTGCTCCTGCACCTGCAGCTACTCCGTCTGTGTCACCAGGTGAGCCATGTAGCCGACGATCAGATCCGCTGTCAAGATGGTCAGCAGCTGCAGCACCTCCTTTTCCTCCCCCTCATCTTCTTCCTCCTCCTGCCCGTGTCTCATTCCTCCTCCCCGTGTCCCACTCCCTCCCCCTGTCTCCCTCCACCTCCCTGTGTCTCCCTCCTACTGTAATGTTTTGCTTTTGCAAAACACGTACTAATTTGTCAGTTACTCCCGAGATATATGGTATTTTAATTGTTTTAACAATCTTATCGATTTCAGCATTGTTGCTTTGCCATCGTGATTTGGCATTCAATGCTCTGTTAATTTGAGCATTATTGTAGCCATTCTGTCGTAGTGCTTCTTTAACGTGTTTAATCTCTCTCACGAGACTTTCACCATCTGACACTGCTTTAGCCTGATATATCAGCGTCTTGATAAGAGAGGATGTCTGAGCTGGGTGATGATGTGATTCTGCATTCAAATAGCATCAGTGTGTGCGTTCGCTTTCTGTAAACGCTGTGTGCTATTTTACCATTTAGGCCATGTCCAAGCAAAATATCTAGGAACGGGAATGTGTTATTCACCTCCATTTCCATGGTGAACTGGATGGCCGGGTTTTGTGCATTGAGATGATTTAGAAAATCATTAAGTGTATCTTTACCATGTGGCCAGGCAACCAAAGTGTCATCCACATATCTAAACCAAAAACATGGTTTCAATGTGCTCGAGACAAGTGCTCTTGTTTCAGAGTTTTCCATGTGCATATTTGCTATAGCCGGAGATAAAGGAGAGCCCATTGCTGCTCCTTCCTTTTGTTTAAATAAATCACCTCCAAAAGAAGTAAGTGTTATTTAAACAATGATGAGCCAGTTTCAGAATATATTTTGGTAAACCTGTATTCTTTACTAGTGTATCAAGTAATTTAAGTGACTCGTTCACTGGAACCTTAGTGAATAGAGAAATCACATCAAAACTCACCAGAATATCATTAGGGTAAAGTTTAATATCTTTATTCACATTCACAAGATGTTCTGAATTTCTTATGTATGAAGATGTCCTCCCGATGTAGGGATGTAATTGTTTAGTTATATGTTTTGCTAATTTATATGTGGCAGAGCGAATTGTACTGACTATGGGTCGTAATGGGATGCCGATTTCATGAATCTTTGGTAGCCCATACAGTCTAGATGGTTTTGAGGCCCTTGGAATTATTCGGTATTGCTCATTCTTAGGGATTAATGAATTTGCAATTATTGCAGTAGTCTGACGTTCTAAAGTATTAATAGGATCTCGTTTAACTTTAATGTGGGTACTTTTCTCTAGTAAATCTTTAATTTTATTATCATAATTGGCTCGTGGCATCACCACAGTAGTGCGGCCTTCATCAGCTGCCAGGATTTTAAAATCTTTATTTAAATGAATCTCTCTTAAGGCTTTTGCTTCGTTCGAGCTAATATTTATTTTTGGTACTTTGCTATTTTCAATTATTTTGGCAACCTCGTGTCTAGTCATCTCTGCCTCATTATGTGGAAGGAGTCTAACTGCTGATTCTACCTCAGCAATTATCTCATCCACTGGAATTGTGCGTGGGGTAACGGCAAAGTTAAGGCCTTTAGAAAGGACAGAGATCATGTCACTGGTTAAACAGTGTTAGTCAAGTTCATTACGGGTTTGTTTTTAAATTGTTCGTTTTTAGTGGGTATTTGTTTATTATGAAGTCTAGATAATTTATTCATTTGGCTAGTTTTGGTTAGATTAAACACATTATCAGCCGATTGTTGTGTTATGGTCTCGATTATATTCCAATAATGCATTGATCTACTTGCTTATATCTAAGTGCAACTGCCTTAGAGATTCTGAAATGTAAGATAATTCACTCCTGTTGTGCTGTATTCTCTCTATTAATAATCATTTGCTAGCTTTGTGTAGTATTTGGTTAGCTTTAGCAGACTTTGTGATGTGTTATTTTAACTGCGTTTGGTATTAACTTCGAATCTCTGCACCTTTTGAGGAACGTCAGTGAAGATATCAATTCCATCCGCTTGATGCGGAGCTTCTCCAACTTTCTGGTTTTAAGAAAAGTATCCTCCCCATAGAGGTTAGTCAGTTTAACACGTAGGCTTTCGCGACCAATATTATTCATAATAAACGTGTTTGGGTTAGATCGCGTTATTAATAAATGTGTCGTAACCCTGCACCACCCGACACGGCCAATCAGTAAAAAAGTGTCATGTTGACAAAAGACAAAATAGTTCACTACTTTAGCCCACTGGTGTGTTGAAGAGTGAATCCACAACATTTACATTTTTTTAGTATGACGTTTCGCTGGTAATTACATCCAGCATCATCGGGCAATTCGCCAGAATGGTGAAGCCCTCACTCACTCGCGGTCTTAAATAGAGCAGCAGGGTGACATCATTTAACTCATTCAGGTGCAGTGATTTGAGGCGGAGTGGGGGGTATTTTAATTATATAATAGATTAGTAATCAGTCAAATGTTATGATCAGTAATAAGTTGTAGATTAGTAATTAGGTGTAATGTGTATTATTGTAATTATATACTACGTTAGTAATCAGTTAATTAGTATGTTTCCCCACAACGAGGGTATACAGCTGCTCTGACATGGGACGACCCTGTCGTACACCTCTTCTGAAGCTGACAGGGGCAGTGAGCGTACCGTTGACTTTGATTAGACACTGGACTTCAGTGTAGAGCAGGCGGTTCAGTCCCAGGAAGCTGGTCCCAAAACCAAACGCCCTCGGTGGTCCCATTAGGTACCCGTGGTCAAACGCCTTCTCTTGGTCGAGGGAGAGAAGCGCGAGTGGGAGCCCCCTTTCTCTCGAAAAGGGTGCTGAGGTCTCTGACGAGGAAGACGCCATCATGAATTGTTCTCACTGGGACCGTGTGGGCCTGGTCACTGCCCACCACCTGAGCCAATACAGTCTTCATCTTGGAGAATAGCGCTTTGGCCAGAATTCTTCTCTCCTTATAAACGTCTATGCCTGCCCAAGATGAAATCTGGAGAGACCTACCGCGCAGTCAGGGCCGCAGTCGCGACAGCAGCTCCCTGCGTCCCGGGAGCCGGTGCGGGTTGCCGGACCGCGTCACCGGCGCCGTTCGGAGCGCCGCGGGCGCTGTGTCGGGCGGAGTGGCGCAGCACGTGCCCGTGGTGCCGTCGCCGGGCATTGCGCGCAAGCAGCATCACGTGTCGTGCAGTCAGGGCGGCATGGGTCGGTGGGTGGGTGTGTGGGTCGGTTTGGGTGGGTGGGTCGGTTTGGGTGGGTGGGTCGGTTTGGGTGGGTGGGTCGGTTTGGGTCAGTGGGTGGATGGGTGGGTCGGTGTGGGTGGGTGGGTTGGTTTGGGTCGGTGGGTGGGTTGGTCGGTCAGTGTGTGGGTCGGTGGGTGGGTGGGTCGGTCGATGGGTGGGTGGCCACTCACATTGATTGACAAACATAGAAGCTGCAACCAATATCGGTGACTCTCATGTGGCCGGCCTGAGAGAGCATCACGTTGTCCTGGACGCACACGGGGAGGCAAGGGGAGGTCACGCTCAGAGGCTGCCCTGTGAGCGGTCAGCCAGCAGTGGATCGTCCCACGAACAACGACAATTACAAAGGTCCCCTCGTGTAGCCGCTAGCAGGCTGTAGGGCCAAGTGCTGTTAGAAGTAGCTAGTAGCAGCACTGCCTATGCAAGCTGACAATGTGGCACACACAGAGGGAGTGGGTGGCCAGTACCACGGCCGGCCGCCTTTGTCTCCCCCATTGGGCGATGTTTACTACACACCACCGCTACAACAGGAGCGAGCGCGAGTGCGTCGTGGGGAGCGTGCGCGCCCCCAGAGTGCCCTCCGCTATCACCGGCTTTGATGACCGCGTGGACGATGCCGCGGGACTTGGTCTGGGCCAGGAAGCGGACGATTCCACTGGTGTATGACCTCAACGCGGCGTCGTTGATGCGCCAGATCACCGCTCGCTTGCTCAAGTCGTAGAGGCAATCCCGGCGGCGGCAGCAGCAGCAACGACGACGATAGCGATGATGACGGTAATGAAGATGATGATGACGATGATGATAATGACGATAATGATGACAATGACGATGGTGATAATCACGATGACGATGGTGATGATGACGATAGTGATAATGACGATAATGATGACGATAATAACAATGGTGATGATGCGTACTTCAACAGCTGCAGCACGAGGCAGTTGTGTCCGCGGAAGTGGAACGAGTGCAGGACGCGGATGACGCCGTGCAGCTCAGCACTGCCCTCCCCTGCAGCTCCGTGATCACCTTCAGCTCCATCCTCTGCATCTCCATCTTGGTAGGGCTGCGTGCACACAGCAAGTCTGTGGGTCTCTGGGTCTCTGTGGGTCTCTGTGGGTTTCTACGTGTGTCTATGGATCTCTATGGGTGTTTGGGGGTCATAGTAGTTTTACGGAGGTTATTATTATTATTTTTTACTATTTTACTCATTTTTTTGTAACCATGTATTTACTTCCATTATCTATTATTTTCTTCATTTATAATTATTACGACTGCGGCCGCTTTGTTAAGACCACCACCACCCACACCATTTCCAACCACACCAAAACACCACCACCCACCCACACCACCATCCCCATCACCCCCGCAACAACCCACTTGATGGGCAGTGCCAGCATCTTCACAGCCACCAGGAATCCCATCTTGTGGTCCACACACCGCAGCACTACTCCCTGCCCTTCCTCGCCAAATTATTCTCTCGCACCTCGAAGTGGTATTGGAGCTGCTCCTGGGGAATATAAAATGGAGCAGATGAGGCAGCAGCGCCGCCACAAGCCAGTCAGTCACAATCACGATGTGAATGTTTAACGCTTAGTGGTAGGAGCAGCAGTGGTAGTAGTGGTTAGTAGTAGCAGTAGTGTGTGTGTGTCTGTATGTGCGAGTCTCACAGGGATATAGTTGTGGGTCTCTGTGGGTGTCTCTGTGTCTGTGCGTCTCACTGGGATGTAGCTGTGGGTCTCTATTGGTGCCTCTTTGAGTCTCAATGGGTATCTGTAGATCTCTATGGGTGTCTGTGAGTCTCACAGGGATGTAGTTGTGGGTCGTTATGGGTGTATCTATGGGTGTCTCAATGGGTGTCTCAATGAGTGTGTCTATGAGTGTCTGTCTTTGTGAGCCTCACAGGGATATATTTGTGTTCTTGGTTGTCGTAGCCATCGTTGTTGATGCAACCGCGGGATTTGCCCTCGTCCATAGAGACAAAACAAACTTGACAGACGTCGGCCAGCTCCTCCTGTCGCTCGGTCAGGCGAGGCAGGAAGAGTGCCAGGATCACTGCACACCTGACAACAACTATGGGTTTTTTTTCTTTACCGACAGAACCAGAGTGTTTCTTACACACCAATAAGCCCAGTAAATTGGCACAGTAGGGGGCACAGGTGGTGCATCAGCCACTCGTCTCAGTCGGTCGACCCGTGGCACCTGTTGGGTCTGCCCCGTGACCTCCTGCCAGCGGGAGTTCGACACTTCACTTGGCTTAAAAGTGCACATAGCCTGGCACAAGCGTCGTTATGATGTCACCGCCACTTAGTGGCGAATGGCGGTTGTTGTGTGTGTGTGTATATTCAATCAGGCCAAGAATGTGTGCACCACAGAGTGAATCTCACTGCGGTACAGTGGACAGGCCATGCCGCGCCGCTGCAACTCGAAGATGCAGCGGCGGCACGTGGCAAGGTGGCCGCCGTCGCCGTGAACCAACGTGCAGCTACGCGGCTCACACTGGCACACCACGCACCCACCCACAACACCACCACTACCCACACCACAACCACCACCCACAACACCACCACCACCCACAACACCACGCACCCACCCACAAGACCACCACCATCAGCCACACCAACACCACCCACACCACCAACACCACCAACCACACTTCCAGCACCACCACCCATGCCACCACCACCTATACCAACACCCGCACCAAAACCACCCACACCACCAGCACCACCCACAACAACACCACCACCCACAACACCACCACCACCCACACCACCACCCACACCAACGCCACCCGCACCACCAACACCACCAACCACACTACCAGCAGCACTACCCAGGCCACAACCACCCATGCCACCACTACCTACATCACCACCACCCACACCACCACCACCAACCACACCACCACCACCACCCACACCACGCACCCACCCACAACACCACCACCCACACCATCACCACCACCCACACCACCACCGCTACCGGCTGGAGTGTAAGAAGGAGAGGCAGTGGTGG
Source organism: Petromyzon marinus (assembly GCF_048934315.1). NCBI lineage: Eukaryota > Metazoa > Chordata > Hyperoartia > Petromyzontiformes > Petromyzontidae > Petromyzon > Petromyzon marinus. The sequence continues at coordinate 15,284,766 of NC_133689.1, forward strand.
AGGTGGTGTTGACGCTGGCACCTGCTCACCTGTTGTCGGCTGTCACTACGGAGAATATCTTCATGAGCAGCGCTAATACTGAGTGTCTGAGATCTCTGAGTGAGAATCCCTCCACACCAAACACCTCTCCCAGGGGGTCCCCCGCCACACCTCACCAGGTACTGCCTCTCTTCATCGTAAAGTCGCCTCCGCTTGATGTACTGTTCCACGTAGTGGAACACCTGCTCCACAGTGAATGTGTCGCCCTCGGCACCGACCGACTGCAGCAGTGGAAGCATCCGAGGCACCGGCTTCAGGAGTGTTCCTCCGAGCTTGTCAGAGACATGGACAATTCCATGCACTGTATGTGTTCTGTATTTGTACGTGGATAGTAACGACAGTGGATGTACATTCACTCCGAGTCTTTACTGGGTCGTTAAACAGCATGGGGTACACAATGACGTGAAACTTCACATCTACCCTACCTCCGTGCTCCATGCCGAAAAGCCACTGCAGTGGTAATAAAACTGCAACGTATTTTATTCATCAACCTGCATTTTCTTATTTTTCCCAAATTTTAACCTGGGTTGGGCTGTCGCCATCCTGCCCTGGAACCAATTATTCATTCGTGTCTCTAGCAGACCATTGCAAGCCTTGTGTTAGAGAATGGCTCACTGAAGCTGATATCACAGAGCTACTTCTGAGTACCCTTCAAGTGCCCTCTGGTCCACAGTAAAGAGCAGCACCCTCCCACCTGTCCTTTAAGTAGGAGTAACGTTGGTCATAACAATGTTCTTTTCGTTGAAATTTATCCAAATTAAGTGCAGAACCACATTGCAGCAATGTGATGGTTTATTTTGTGCTGTCAATGACGACAAGGCTGAGATCATTTACTCGCTAGACTTGAGAACCCGTTTTAATCACTTGCGGGTGCCTGTATTCAAACCCAAGTACTCCGTGGTGCCAGTTCCGTGCTATGACCTCTTGGCCACTGGGCCGCCTCTAAACACCCCCCATGTCAAATACATAAGCAGCAACCTGTACCGTGAGCAGCAGCATTCTTTGAATACTCTGCCAAAATAATTTTTATCGTGGAGTGCTGACACAATTCCTCTCCTCAGTGGGCGTCCCCAGCCGAAATGCTCGCAGGAAGCGCCCCCAGCCTCCCTGCTCGACGAGCCAGTTCCCGCACGCGTTCACCAGCAGGGCGGCCACCGCGTCCGTCACGGCCGACGTCTCCTCCGCGTTGCTCAGACGTACGCGTTCCACCAGCCTCTTCGCGAGGGAGGAGCGAGCAGACCACCACCAGGACCACCACGCGGCCCCAGCTCGCGGAGCCATCGCGGAGGACCTCCCAGGCCACGTCCACGAGCAGCCGGCGGGGCCCTCGGTGCTCCACCCGCTCCTCCGTGTAGCTCACCAAGTCCAGAACGGAGTCTCTGAACCGCGCGAGGGACAGGTCTCCCAGGCAGTTGACCACCTCCTGCACCAGCTGCGTTGGCTGAACCTCCTGCAGCTGCTGAACCTTCTGCACCTTCTGCAGCTGCTCCTGCACCTGCAGCCACTCCGTCTGTGTCGCTAGGTGAGCCATGAAGCCGGCGACCAGATTCGCTGGCAAGACGGTCAGCAGCTGCAGCGCCTCCTTCTCTTCCTCCCCCTCGTCTTCCTCCTCCACCTCATCATCTTCCTCCTCCCCCTCCTTAGACTCCTTCTCCTCTGTCTCCCTCTAACTCCCTGTGTGACCCTCCTCCCCCGGTCTCCTTCCTCGTCCCCGTGCGTCCCTCCTCCTTCCCCCGTCTCCCTCTTCCCTGTGTCTCCCTCTTTTTTCTTTTTGCTGATGAAGTTTTTTTTTTATTTCCACAAGGTGTAAACGCCGTATCCCTTATTTTGTAATTGTAATTCTGGGCCAAAGAGGTCCCACAAACGTAAACGTTTTGTATTTAAAATATAACACAACAACAATGAATGGCTTAGTGGGTAAAGTAAGACGCACGCCAAAACGGGTGAGTTAAATAAATCCAATCTCTCCTACCGGATTATAGGACGCAAACCAAACTTTGTTGTAACAAGAACATAAAAAAACGGATTCTCTTAATCAGGTGAATACGGTAAAGGGGCTGAGTCTGTGGTTGCCGGTGTGGTGAGTCTGTGGGTCTCTGTGTGGTGACGATGTCTATGGGTCTCTGTGGTGATGGCAATGTCGGGTGGTGGCGGGTTTAACCACACAACATTTATATATTCACGCGATCTAACCCAAACAAAACCTGTACTACGGAGTCAACAACAACGACGTGAGGGCTCTCCGACGCGCGTCTCGGTTGGGGTGAGGGTGCTTTCTGTTGTATATGTAGGTTATGAAAATTTGATGTAAATAATAAAAATTAAATGAAATTTGCATAATAATCCGACATTATGCTAATTGATGTAAGTGCATAGACTATGCTAATTCGAGAGATAATCGTATTAATTTATGCTAGTGTATGTGTGATTATGCTACTGCGAGCCGTTATGATAATTAGGCCCCGCCTCGTTGACGAGGGTCGTTTATCAATCTGGATAATGCAATTAATCGTATGCAGTTATGCAGGTACTGTGAGCATGTCACATTAAACTCGGCTGTGTTGTTTAACTTCGTATTATCGATGGGTATAATACAATTATTCTCGCTTTAACATTTACTGAGTATGTGTTAGTGTGTTCAGCCAGGTCTCCAAGTTCAGATCTCAGCACAGAATACAGTTCTTATGCATAAATTTCAGGAAAGAACACACAACACTTCCGTGTTAATCAATTTTAATGACGATAGTGATAATGACGATAATGATGACGATGGTGATAATGATGACGATGGTGATAATGATGACGATAATAACAATGGTGATGATGCGTACTTCAACAGCTCCAGCACGAGACAGTTGTGTCCGCGGAAGTGGAACGAGTGCAGGACGCGGATGACGCCGTGCAGCTCAGCACTGCCCTCCCCCTGCAGCTCCGTGATCACCTTCAGCTCCATCCTCTGCATCTCCATCTTGGTAGGGCTGCGTGCACACAGCAATTCTTTGGGTCAGTTTAACACGTAGGCTTTCGCGACCAATATCATTCATAATAAAGGTTTTTGGGTTAGATCGCGTTTATTTATAAATGTGTCGCAACCCTCCACCACCCGACACGGCCAATCAGCAAAAAAGTGTCACGTTGACAAAAGACAAACAATTCACTACTTCAGCCCACCGGTGTGTTGAAGAGTCAATCCACATTTACAGTTTGAGTACGACGTTTCGCTGGTAAATACATCCAGCATCATCAATTGCTTGATGATGGTAAATACATCCAGCATCATCAATTGCTTGATGATGCTGGATGTATTTACCAGCGAAACGTCGTACTCAAACTGTAAATGTGGATTGACTCTTCAACACACCGGTGGGCTGAAGTAGTGAATTGTTTGTCTTTTGTCAACGTGACACTTTTTTGCTGATTGGCCGTGTCGGGTGGTGGAGGGTTGCGACACATTTATAAATAAACGCGATCTAACCCAAACACCTTTATTATGAATTATTTGGGTCTCTGTGGGTCTCTATGAGTGTCTAAGGGTGTCTATGGATCTCTATGGTTGTCTCTAGTTTATAGTAGTCTTAAGAGGGTTATTATTTTAGTGAGATAGTTTCAGTTTATATTTAGAGAGTTTTACGGAGGTTATTATCATTGCTGTTTACTATTATACTCATTATTTTGTAACCATGTTGTATTTACTACCATTTATGATCTATTATTATTTTATTCATGTATAATTATTACGACTGCTCCCACTGTGTTAAGACCACCACCACCCACACCATTTCCAACCACGCCACATCACCACTACCCACCCACCCCCCCACCAACCCCATCACCCCTGCCCCAACCCACTTTCCGTGCAGTACCAGCATCTTGACAGCCACCAGGAATCCCATCTTGTGGTCCACGCACTGCAGCACCACACCCTGCCCTCTCTAGCCAATCTTCTCTTGCACCTCGAAGCCCTATTGGTGCTGATCCTGGGGTATCTAAAAAGCAGCCGAAGCAGCAGCAGCGCCGCCACAGCCAGTCAGAGTCACAATCACGATGGGAATATTTAACGCTTAGTGGTAGGAGCAGCAGTGGTCGTAGTGGTTAGTAGTTAGTAGTAGCAGTAGTGCCTGTGTGTCTGTGTGCCTTTGTGTGTGTGCCTGTGTTTGTGTGTCTGTCTGTGCGAGTCTCACAGGGATATAGTTGTGGGTCTCTGTGGGTATCTCTGTGTCTGTGCATCTCACTGATATATAGCTGTGGGTCTCGATTGGTGCCTCTGTGAGTCTCTATGAGTGTCTCTGTGGATCTCTATGGGTGTCTGAATGGGCTCTGTGGGTGTCTCTGTGAGCCTCACAGGGATGTAGTTGTGGGTCGTTATGGGTGTTATCTATGGGTCTCTATAGGTGTCTCAATGGGTGTATCTATGGATGTCTGGGTCTCTGTGAGCCTCACAGGGATGTATTTGTTTTCTTGGTCGTCGTAGCCATCGTTGTAGATGCCACCGCGGGATTTGCCCTCGTCCATAGAGAAAAACTAAACTTGACAGACGTCGGCCAGCTCCTCCTCCTGGCGCTCGGTCAGGCGAGGCTCGAAGAGAGCCAGGATCGCTGCAGACGTGACAACAACAACTTAAATCATTAACTATGTTTTTTTTATTTACCGAAACAACCAAAGAGTGTTTTTACACACACCAAAAAGCCCAGCAAGTTGGCGGTTGTTGTGTGTCTGTGTGTGTGTCTGTGTGTGTGTTCTGTAGCGGTTAGCGCGCTGCGCTATGAACCTGGCGACCCGGGTTTGATTCCCGCTCACGGCCAACACCAGTGACGATTTTCTGAACCGGTCCCGGGCTTCCCCTAGGTCAACTCAGCCTCAAATGAGTACCTGGTGCGGTGTGTAAACATTGCCACTGGGGAGACAAAGGCGGTCGGGCGTGGTGCTGGCCACCCACCCCCTCGTGTACCGTTCCGGCCTTCATAGGTGCTCGCTAACAGCACTTGCCCCTACAGTCTGTTAAGGCTATATGGGGGATCTTTATCTTTGTGTTCTGTCAGACCAGGAATGTGTGCACCACAGAGTGAATCTCCCTGCGGCACAGGGGACAGGCCATGCCGCGCCGCTGCAACTCGAAGACGCAGTGGCGGCATGTGGCAAGGTTTTCGCTGTCGCCGTGAACCAACGTGCAGCTACGTGGCTCACACCGGCACACCACGCACCCACCCACAACACCACCACCACCCACAACACCACCCACAACACCACCAGCACCACCACCCATGCCACCACTACCTACACCACCACCAACCACACCACCCACACCATCACCATCCACCACCGCTACCGGCTGGAGTGTAAGAAGGAGAGGCAGTGGTGGAGGTGGTGTTGACGCTGGCACCGGCTCGCCTGTTGTCGGCCGTCACTACGGAGAATAACTTAATGAGCAGCGCTGCCACCGAGTGTCTGAGATCTCTGAGTGAGAATCCCTCCAGACAAAACACCTCCTCCAGGGGGTCCCTGCCACACCTCACCAGGTACTGCCTCTCTTCATCGTAAAGTCGCCTCCGCTTGATGTACTGTTCCACGTAGTGGAACACCTGTACCACCGTGAATGTGTCGCCCTAGGCACCGACCGAATGCAGCAGAGGAATCATCCGAGGCACCGGCTTCAGGAGAATGTTCCTGCGAGCTTGTCAGAGACATGGACAATTCAATGCACTGTATGTGTTCTGTATTTGTACGTGGATAGTAACGAGAGTGGATGTGCATTCACTCCGAGTCTTTACTGTGTCGTTAAACAGCATGGGTTACACAATGACGTGAAACTTTACATCTACCCTACCTCTGTGCTCCATGCCGAAAAGCCACTGCAGTGGTAATAAAACTGCAACGCATTTTATTCATCAACCTGCATTTTCTTATTTTTCCCAAATTTTAACCTGGGTTGGGCTGTCGCCATCCTGCCCTGGAACCAATTATTAATTCGTGTCTCTAGCAGACCATTGCAGGCCTTGTGTTAGAGAATGGCTCACTGAAGCTGATATCACAGAGCTACTTCTAATTACCCTTCAAACGCCCTCTGGTCCACAGTAAAGAGCAGCACCCTCCCACCTGTCCTTTAAGTAGGAGTAACGTTGGTCATAACAACGTTCTTTTCGATGAAATTTATCCAAATTAAGTGCAGAACCACATTGCAGCCATGTAATGGTTTATTTTGTGCTGTCAATGACGACTGGGCTGAGATCATTAGCTCGCTAGAATTGAGAACCTGCTTTGATCACAGGCGGTGTGGATTCAAACCCAAGTACTCCGTGGTGCCTGGTCAGTGCTATGACCTCTGGGTCACTTAGCCGCCTCCAAACACCCCCCATGTCAAATACATAAGCAGCAACCTGTATCGTGGGCAGCAGCATTCTTTGAATACTCTGTCAAAAAATGTTTATTGTGGAGTGGTGGCACAATTCCGCAATTGCTTTCTCATACCTCTGGTGACAGGAAGAATTTCTACAAGACGGAGTTCTAGAGAACCCCTTTACTCGATGTTTTGGTCTACTCTTCCACACTGGGCAGATGAAGAGGAAGTAGTACCTACACTTTAACACACCGCATCCGCAGCCCCTCTCCTAAGTGGGCGTCCCCAGCCCGAATGCTCGCAGGAAGCCCTCCTAGCCTCCCTGCTCGACGAGCCAGGCCCCGCACGCGTTCACCAGCAGGGCGTCCACCGCGTCCATCACGGCCGCCGTCTTCTCCACGTCGCGCAGACGTATGCAGTCGACCAGCCTCTTTGCGAGGGAGGAGCGAGCAGAGCACCACCAGGACCACCACGCGGCTCCGGCTCGCAGAGCCGTCGTGGAGGACTTCCCAGGCCACGTCCACGAGCAGCCGGCGGGGCCCTCGGTGCTCCACCCGCTCCTCCGCGTGGCTCACCAGAACGGAGTTTCTGAACCGCGCGAGGAACAGGTCTCCCAGGCAGTTGACCACCTCCTGCGCCAGCTGTGCTGGCTGAACCTTCTGCAGCTGCTGGAGCTGCAGCTGCTCCTGCACCTGCAGCTACTCCTGCACCTACATCTACTCCGTCTGTGTCGCCATGTGAGCCATGTAGCCGGCGATCAGATTCGCTATCAAGACGCTCAACAGCTGCAGCGCCTCCTTCTTTTCCTCACCTTCCTCCTCCCCCTCGTTTTCCTCCTCCCCCTCCTCCTCCTCCTCCCCCTCCTCCTCCACTTTCAAAACAAAGAGTGAGGACATAATATCAATAACCCGGGAATTTTATAGTGACCTCTTCTTTCCTGATAAAACGTCTATGCCTGCCCAGAATTTCCTAAAGAGCTCGGTGAAAGTACTGTCCTCCAGCAGGGCGTTGTTGAAGTGCCAGTAGGCCTCACCACTTGGTGTTCCACGCAGCCTGAGGTCCAGCAGGATCAGGCTGTGGTCTGTTAGTGATGCAGCCCCTGATGTCAGCAGTCAGAATGCTCGAGACAAGACTTCTGGAGATGTAGAAACGGTCGATCCTGGACTGTGTAGCTGGTTCATTGCCCCGTGTCCGCGTGAAGGTGAAGCTTCACCGCCTAGGGTGGTGCAGCCGCCACACGTCCACCAGATCGGAGGCGTCCAGAAGGGCTTGGAGCTCTCCCCGGAGATTGGCGTTGCAGTGCCCCTTCCCTGTGTGGTCGAGAGCATCCAGCGTGCAGTTGTAGTCACCTCCCGTGACCACAAACTCGTCCCCTGGAATGCCACCGAGGTGGTTCCGCAGAAGTTGCAGGAACCCGGGTCTCTCACTGTCAGTGGTGGGAGCGTACACGTTGACGAGGTGGATGGCGGTGACGCCGACCTGCACCGTGAGGTCCAGGATCCTCCCCTTGATCACCTCCACCTGGCTGACGGTGTCGGGGGAAAAGTTTGGTGACAGCACGGTTGCTACTCCTGAGGAGGTGTTGCTGAAGTGGCTGATGAAGGGCTTCGCTCTCCACTCCGTCCTCCAGGCAACGTCATTGTCCATGGCGAGATGGGTCTCCTGCACGAACAGCACGGAGACCTTATGCTGCTTTGCAAGGTATCCTACGTAGTATATTCTCAGCGCCCCTCTGCACCCATTCATGTTCAGGGAGGCGTTGCGCAACGTCATTGTGAGTGAGTCGCCCGCCTGTTCCAATGAGTCACCTTGCTGAGGAGGCTCCTTACCCTGGACGTCTCCAGGTCTCTCGATTGTTTTCCTTCCTGCTGGAGCTCTGTGAGGATGCGTCAGAGGGAGACCTCTATGGCGTCTGGCTCGCCATCTTGTCAAGGCCTCCATCACCTTGTTTGGTTTCCTGGGGGTCTCTTTGAAGAATCTCCACAGGTCTTCCTGGCAGAAGATGGGTGCCCGCGAAGATGACCTCTTTGAGACCTGGTTGGTTTCGCTACCCACACGGAGGTCATCATCCGAGTCCCCCTTCTTGCTTCCATGCCCTGCATGTGGGGGCCAAGAGTCGGGGGCCCATGGTTGGCTCCATGTGGCCTCCCCCAGGGGCCGTGGCAGGTGGAATGCTACCGCACGCCTCTTCCACATTAGCAGGGCACTCTGCGAGGCTTGCAGGGTGTCCTTATTCTGTCTTTTTAATTCTGGGCCAAAGAGGTCCCATAAACGCAAACGTGTTGTATTTAAAATATAACACAAACAACAGCAATGAATGGCTTAGTGGGTAAAGTAAGACGCACCCCAAAACCGGTGAGTTAAATAAATCTGATCTTTCCTATTACCGGATTATAGGACGCAAACCAAACTTTGTTGTAACAAGAACATAGAAAAAACTGAGTCTCTTAATCAGGTGAATACGGTAAAGGGGCTGAGTCTGTGGGTGTCAGTGTGGTGAGTCTGTGGGTCTCTGTGTGGTGAGTCTGTGGGTCTCTGTGTGGTGATGGCCATGTCGGGTGGTGGCGGGTTTAACGACACAAAATTAATATATTCACGCGATCTAACCCAAACAAAGCCTGTACTACGGATTCAACAACAATGACATGAGGGTTCTCCGACGCGCGTCTCGGTTGGGGTGAGGGTGCGGTCGCGCCGTCTCCTCTGTACGGATTGTTTCTTCCTTTCCCAACTGCGATGTTCTCGCTCTCTCCTCTCTTTTTGTCTCCACCGTCGCCAACCGTCGGAGCTCGGCATCCGCGGCCCCTCTCCTAGGTGGGCGTCCCCAGCCCGAATTCTCGCAGGAAGCCCTCCCAGCCTCCCTGCTCGACGAACCAGGCCCAGCACGCGTTCACCAGCAGGGCGGCCACCACGTCCGTCACTGCCGCCGTCTTCTCCGCGTCACTCAGACGTACGCAGTCCACCAGCCTCTTCGCGAGGGAGGAGCGAGCAGAGCACCACCAGGACCACCACGCGGCCCCAGCTCGCGAAGACGTCACGGAGGACCTCCCAGGCCACGTCCACGAGCAGCCGGCGGGGCCCTCGGTGCTCCACGCGCTCCTCCGCGTGGCTCACCAGAACAGAGTCTCTGAACCGCGCGAGGAACAGGTCCCCAGGCAGTTGACCACCTCCTGCACCAGCTGTGCTGGCTGAACCTTCTGCAGCTGCTTTACCTGCAGCTGCTCCTGCACCTGCAGCTACTCTGTCTGTTTCGCTAGGTGAGCCATGAAGCCCGCGATCAGATTCGCTGTCAAGACAGTCAACAGCTGCAGCGCCTCCTTTTTCTTCCTCCCCCTCACCTTCTTCTTCCTCCTCCTCCACTCATAAAACAAAGAGTGAGGACATAATATCAATAACCTGGGAATTTTATAGTGACCTCTTCTCTCCTGATAAAACGTCTATGCCTGCCCAGAATTTCCTAAAGAGGTCGGTGAACGTACTGTCCTCCAGCAGGGCGTTGTTGAAGTGTCAGTAGGCCGCAGCACTTGGTGTTCCACGCAGCCTAAGGTCCAGCAGGATCAGGCTGTGGTCTGTTAGTGGTGCAGCCCTGATGTCAGCAGGCAGAATGCTCGAGACAAGACTTCTGGAGATATAGAAGCGGTCGATCCTGGACTGGGTAGCTGGTTCATTGCCCCTTGTCCTCGTGTAGGTGAAGCTTCGCCGCCTCGGGTGGTGAAGCTGCCACACGTCCACCAGATCGGAGGGGTCCAGAAGGGCTTGGAGCTCTCCCCAGAGCTTGGCGTTGCAGTGACCCTTCCCTGTACGGTCGAGAGCATCCAGCGTGCAGTTGTAGTCACCTCCCATGACCACAAACTCGTCCTCTGGAATGCCACCGAGGTGGTTCCGCAGAAGTTGCAGGAACCCGGGCCTCTCACTGTCAGTGGTGGGAGCGTACACGTTGACGAGGTGGATGGCGGTGTTGCCGACCTGCGCCCGGACGTCCAGGACCCTCCCCTTGATCACCTCCACCTGGCTGACGGTGTCAGGAGTGAAGTTTGGTGACAGCACGGTTGCTACTCCTGAGGAGGTGTTGCTGAAGTGGCTGAAAAAAGGCTCCCATTTTCCACTCCGTCCTCCAGGCAACCTCATCGTCCATGTCGAGATGGGTCTCCTGCACGAACAGCACAGAGACATTATGCTGCTTTGCAAGGGACGCTGCGTAGTATCTTCTCAGCGCCTCTCGGCACCCATTCATGTTCAGGGAGGCGATGCGCAGTGTCATTGTGAGCGAGTGGCCCGCCTGTTCCAATCAGTCACCTTGCTGAGACGGCTCCTTACCCTGGACCTCTCCAGGTCTCTCGATTGTTGTCCTTCCTGCTGGAGCTCCCCTAGGATGCGTCTGAGGGAGACTTCTATGGCGTCTGGCTCGCCATCCTGACAAGGCCTCCATCACTTTGTTTGGTTTCCTGTGGGTCTCTTCGAAGAATCTCCACAGGTCTTCCTGGCAGAAGATGGTGCCCGCGAAGATGACCTCTTTGAGACCTGGCTGGTTTCGCTACCCACACGGAGGTCATAATCCGAGTCCCCCTTCTTGCTTCCATGCCCTGCATGTGGGGGCCAAGAGTCGGGTGCCCATGGTTGGCTCCATGTGGCCTCTGTTGTATATGTGGGTGTGTGAAAATTGATGAAAAATAATTAAAATTAAATGAAATTCGAAATTTGCATAATTAATCCGAAATTATGCTAATTTGTGTACTTATGCGTGTAACTATGCTAATTAGAGAGGTAATCGTATTAATTTATACGAGTGGGTGTGGCTGTGTTAATGATAGCTTTATGATAATCAGGCCCCGCCTCGTTGACGAGGTTGGGTTATCAATCAGGATAACGCAATCAATAGTGTGCCGTTACGCTAGTGTCAATTCGGCCTCGTTGTCTAACTTCGTATTATTGATCAGCATAATACAATGATTCTCGCTTTAACACTCCCCGAGTGTTCATATTTTAGGTCCCATGTTCACATCGTTCGTTTTAGTTTAATGAGTGTGGATTGGTGTGTTTATAGTTTAGGTTCCCGAGTTCATATCTCGTCGCAGGATACAGATCTTATGCAAAAACTTCAGGAAAGAATCACACGACCACTTCTGTATTAATCAATTTATTTTCTAATTAAACCTTAACTATAATATGTATGTGACTCTCAATCTCGGAACTTCAAAACGGTATCCACAAGGTATCAAGACAGTATCATCAACGACTGTACGATTTCACTTTGATAACACATGGACCCCGCATAAAGCGATTGCTGTTAGTGAGAGAGAGAGTCAGAATATGCAAATGCTATGTTACACAAAAGCTTATACATTATAATATGAACGATCATTATGCTTGAAATAGTCAGCACATTATCACAGGCGACTGATTAACATGCAACGGTATTCATATAAAAAAGACAATCAAACAGTTATTATTTCCAAAGGCATGAATGTAACAACAGATCCACCGGACAGACTATAAGATTATCGAAATGGCTTAGTGTAAGGGTATGCGGCGGAATGTGTTATCTCACGGGAGATTAATTAATTAATTCGTGAATAAGAATGTATGATCAGAAAATCGGTTTAGCACGATTCCTCCCCGGGAGCGTAGCTCCGTGGCGAAGGTGCCAAGGGTTAATTCGTATTGATGGATCGGTTGGTAACTTATGCGATTAGAAGTACAGTCCAAAACAAAATATTAAAGAGGGAAATTATGAATATACTTATAAATGACGGACTGTTATCACACGATCGATGCTTCCACAGCCAGATGGTTCACGGACTTAAGTGTTCGCTTCTGGTTAAGGACCTGTGTATGTTTGAGTGATATGAATTGTTTTGAATAGTCAGTGTTTGGAATTAATTATTTGCGTTGCCATATGCTGAAGTTGGCATCGCTTGTAGGAGAAGTAGCCTCGCTCCCTTTAGAGCGGTGAGGTGTGTGGGAGTGCATCATACGAATCGCCGCCCTCCTCCACGCAGCAGCCAGCCTCTGTCCACGGGGGAGAGTTGCTTGATCGCTCTCAGTTCTGCTCAGTGGACACCTCTCTCCACTGCTGGATGAGCTGCGCGATCACGCTCGTGCTGGTTCGCTGACAGCAGTTTCTCTCCGCTGTTGGATGAGCTGCATCGGCACGCTCCCTCTCTCTGGGTGGAGAACTCGAACGTGCTCGTTGCTGGTTTGCTGAAAGCAGGTTTTTCTCCACTGCTGGATGACTCAAGTCGCACGTGCTCTTGCTCTGGTTTGCAGAAGCTCTTGCTTGGTGCGTCGGTCGCTCTGCAGCTGGACTCAATGTAGAATAATCTTTCAGCAATACTCTGTCTTTCAGCTCTTGGAAATCACACTAGGTGACGCCTCACTACCTTGCGAGTCTTGCCAACGTCAGTGGGTAGCGACGGGGCCACTTTGGCTTCTGCTCGCCGCCTCCTGCTCTGCAGCTCGCCGGCTGGCGACCTGTTGCTCTCGTTCCCGATTGGAACTGCTCCTGAGCCGGCCCACTGGTCGAACTCCCCGCGTTCCGACCTCCTCCGATTCGAACTCCCCGAGTTCCGATCCCCCTGGTAGAACTCCCCGAGTTCCGACCCCTCCGAGTCGAACTGTCTCCCGAGAGTCGACCCCCCCCGGTCGAACTCTGGTGAGCCGACCCCCCCCGGGTCGAACTCTTCCGAGTTGCTCCTCCGAGGCGAACTGTCTCCCGAGAGTCGACCCCCCGGTCGAACTCTGGTGAGCCGACCACCCCCCCCCCCCCCAGTCGAACTGAGGTTTCAATGCTCAGGATCCTCTTTTTATGCCCAAAAATCCTGCCCACAAGGCGAGGTTTCTTTCGATTTTTGCTGTGTCAGGGTTTGTCCGTATGTATCTGCGTCCGTGTGTGTGTCCGTACATGTGTCAGTGTGTGTCCTTGTGTGGATCACCCACGGTATATTCCGTTGTCATACTCCTACCATAAAACCCACAATTAAAACAATCAAATGTTATAAATTGTCTCGAAGGCGCCTCTCTGTCTGGGTGCACAACCTGAGGGAGGGGCGATATTCCCTCCGACTTTCACCGACGCACAAAGAAATGGTTAAAAAGTTTTAAGTTAACATTTCATTTCATCAGAGTTCCATAGTTATGATTCTGTATTAATCCAAGGTCTGAGTCAGCTTCTCGTTGTGGTGTTTGACTCGTGTTTCCCCAAGCGTATACACACTCCTACCCCGCGCTGCAGGGATACAAAGACGGTCGGGATTTGTCTTTCTCTCCGACCCTGGGTTTAACATCACCCTTTGCTTACGTTGCAGTTTTGCTGTGCGCTTGCATTTCTTTTCCTCTCTACTCTTACTTTAACCCTGCATATTATTTGCGTATGGGTGGAGGCTAGAGCATTTATGTTGACTTAGGAAAACCTGATTGTTATAGGCTTCGGGTCAAGTCGTATAGACATTATTAAAATATGGAAATACATTTCATATTAAATTAATAGACGGGTGATGGTTACATTGACGTAGCTTGTGGCAGGGTTCAATTGAAGTGGGTGTGAAGATCAATAACTTTAGCCTACCCTGTCGTTAAATTCCGACTTTAAGTTACTTTAATAGTAATGCAGAACCAATTAGCTTTTTTTGACTTAACTAGATCTAGGCTAACGCAACCTCCCAGTGACCCTGGCTTTGTGTTTACGTCAGCCCTTTGCAATCCACTGCGCTCTGCTCTCTATCTGCTCCCTCTGACCCTGGGAGGGCTCTGAACGTCAAAATCGTGTTAGTGGGTCAAGGTAAATATGACCCCCACATGCCATGCTGAGGCCTGGTTTGGTGTTTTTATTCATTATTAAAATTAAAAGAAACAATAGAAATATGTATCTATATGTATTGAAAAATTACTTGTTAATATTAAGATGGAAAAGGTGCCTAGATACAACATTCCGCCCTTTTAAAAATGATCGGTGGTCAATTGGCCACGGGTCATTTTTAAAACAAAGAATCTATGTACTTTTCCATCATGAATCATCAATATTACTCAAGTAATTTTTCCTTACAACGCGCGCACGTCACAACTTATGATTACATTTGAAATAAGAAAAGAAATACTAAAAGGAAGGTAAAACAAGGGGAAATTGTTTAACTGGCTACATGTTATAGGAGATGTCGTTATTCCATGTACCCACGTTCAATACTGTCCGCAATCGAAATACATTTTCGGGTTTGACCAGTGGGAAATTCAACAAAAATCCCACCTGTCCGGTCTGGGAGTCCCCATGTATGGGTGTGGCTGTACCCATTTTAAAGTCAATTTGTACCTGTGTTGTACTGATTGTTTCCAGGGATGCTAATGGTATCACATTTTTTTTTAGTGTTGGAGTTACCAGATATGAAGGAAATTGTCCTTGGAGAAGATCACTGATGCTGCCGCTGGTGCAATGCAACAAGTCTTTGGATCAACTATTGAATTTGCTGTCGAGTATTCTCTTCTTCGTACAGATCTCGGATTGCGAAACCCAATTCTTGGATTGTTAAGTTAACCATGGCGGAGTGCAGGTTAACGAGAACCACGGTGTCTCTCTGACTTTCTCATGTTACCTCTCTGCCACCTTGTACCAAGTCATTGATAACCTGACTGACTCTTTTAGTCACGAGTGTATCATATCTCTCATGGCCAGGTATCTTAGAGTTACCGATGACCCTTCCATGCAACATCATCACATCATCGTCCCGGCTCATCGTCGTGATGGCTTTGGCCTAATGAACATGGCTCACTGGTTCGTATCGGTAATTTATTTTATCACTCCCTTTCCATGTGAGATTGTGTGGCGTGAAGTTATGCTGTGCGTAACCAGGATCAACATACACCACGAGTTTCCGTACTCGACTGTTGGGGTCATTTGTATTCTCCGCAGCCCTGTGCACATCTGCTGCCTCTGGGAGTCGATTTGACTCTGGGCCACGATTCCCTTCTGCGCTACGATTCGATTCCGTGCCACGATTCGATTCTGGGTCACGATTCGATTCCGTGCTTTTGAGTATGCTGTGTTTCAACACAATTCCCGATCCGTCACGGATATTCTTCTCCTCCACTTCAACACTCTGATCTCCATCCCTCCTTAGTGTGCCCGAGCACAATTTAACATCCAAAGGCTGATGTCTGCATTCATCTGCCTCTTCCACAGTACACTCACGCACTTCCGCGACACAAGGGATGGCATTTATATTTACCAGACAATCAGGTTTTCCTTCCCCTCCCTGCGGTTGGTTATCATCTCCTGTAGGATCACACTTTAATGCAGTTATGTTTCCCTGCTCGATAGGTGTGTCAATTACGGGAGCAACACTTGCGCTCTCCACCACATTATCAGAACTGGTGCCCGACGCATTTATTGTTTCCCAATCATTGGGACCCTCCTGGTTTACCTTGTCAACCGCAGCCTGCTTAATTTTTTTAACGAGTCCATAATTTCCCTGCAGCTCCACGGACACCACTCTCACTGAAAGCTCCCTCTCAACCAATGTGATTGATTCATCACGTGCCCGTGTCATTTTTTGTGTCTCAGCCAAGCTCACGCCTGTCTCCCTATTCCTCATGCCTCTGCTCTCTCCTGGTAAAACTGGTGGGGGAATCGATCGGAAGTGGGCCGATTGTGTTTGATCCCTCGTGTGTCGTGGCATTGGGACCCGGCATGATTCTGCTCTTGGTCTACACACACCGCGATTCTCGCAAATATGCGTCCCTGCACACTGCGATCGCTCCCAGCCTGCGGGCCATTGCCTCGCTGGTGGTGCTGTGTTTCTGCTCACGTGATTTTTATTTCCCTCTGAAACGCTGGTTACATCATCCCTCTCTCTGGGTGTCGTAGAACTATTGTCTTTAGCTCTGTACAGCCAAGCTCTGTGCGCCTTATCCTCTATATGGTGTAAGGAGGCTGTTTCTGGATTCAATACCATTCCCACAATTTCTGTAATCTCTGGACTCAAAGACCCGAAAAACATAACTTTGAACCTTTTGTCACCTTCGTGATACTGATCCACATCACCCGCGTAGTACGCTCTTTTAAACCGTAGGAGGTAATCTCGCGGATCCTCGTCTGCGCACTGGGTCATAGATTTTGCAGCATTAAATCCCTCAGACCATGTTAAATATTCTCCAAACTTCCGGCTCACTGCCAGGCTCAGCTTTTTGAAATCGTTCCGAACCTTGTATGAAAGCGACTTTACCCATGGTATAGACTGCTCGTGCAAGCTTCGTCTCAGTAAACTGGCTTTCTCATTCGTTTTCCTCAAACCCCTGATCACTGCTTCTGCTTCTACCGTTGCGATGTGAGCGTGTATGTCTCTGTTCCTATCGTGTGGATCAAAGTAGGGAATTCTGACGAGAGCCTTGTCCATCAATTTCAGAGTTTTACTACTGAATGAGTATTCGGACAGTTGATCATCGTCAGAGGCGTCTGTTCCTGAGGAGTGCTCACTCGAGCTGTCACCATCACGGTGGCGCTGCTTAACATAACTTTTGTAGTGCCTTTTGCACCTGTAACGTGAGTCAACTTTGCTCGGTGACTCCTGCTTATCCCATGGCTCATGCTTGTGTGATGTGCGTCTTTCTGGAAAGTAATCTCTGCCATAGGTTCCACGTCGGTCGTGCTTGCGTGGAATGTGTCTACCAAATGAGCTGTCTCTGTCATGTCGCTCGTCTTGCCCCAGCTCCGCCCTTTTTTGCTCGATCAGTACAGAATATCCTGCTGACTTAGTGTTAATATTTTTTTCCTCTCTACCCTCGAAGTTGTCAGTCCTATGTTTTCCTATTTTCATCCGTATCTCTCCCTCCCCTCTCTCGAGTCGCGAGGGGGAATCTCTGTCAAAACCACTTTGATTGGTAGCCACACCTCCTGTGTGACCTGTCTCTGGTTTACGTCCGCGTGGCTCGGAGTGTGGTAAACTGTTACTCCCGTATGTGTTATGTGTATCAACATCTGGGGGTTTCGCTGGTGCATTCAGCGCCGACTCTTTTTCTCTCACGAGGGCGTGCAGACGCTCAACCTCCTCTATTAGGGACAGTTTCTCCTTCCTTTCCCTGTCAAATTTTTCCCCAGTCCATAATCTTTCTCTGTATGTCTGTGTGAGGAGATACGAGTCTAACCTTGCTATTTCTGCAATTTTTACGTCACGTTTGGCTTTGCTACATTTCATCACATCCTTAAGTAGTTTCCTCCTATGTGCCTTAACATCTTCTATATGTCTCCCCTCCCATACGTCTCTCTGCTCTGTCTGCTGTCTAGCAGTCCGTCCAGTACGTTTTAACACAAATTCACGATATTGTTTTTCCATAGATTCTATCTCCTCCTCGGAGGTCCATTCTGTATCAGTGTTATGCGTTGGGATGTCACCCTCAGAACGTTGCGGGTCATGTGCCATCTCTATTACGTAGTGTAGTTAATAGACCTAAGAGTGTATCTTAACTCTAGTCTCTTATGTGTGGCGTGAGTTACTCTGGAATTCCACTTCAGAGTACATATAAAAACATTCGTATCACAGGATGTGTTGGTTCAACTCGAGCAAATAATCTTACCCCCACTGTCTTTGTTATCCACTGCTACTCTGGTATTTTCCTTCAGAGTGCGTTTTTTTGTTTGTTTACACCGTTTACAGTCACAGGGCAATGTTAGTTCACAATACCTTGATTAATACAACAGTGATTCGTTCCTTAATTTAAGCATAAACTGTCTGCGAGAGATCCCGGATACGAGCCCCCAATTTGTTGTATATGTGGGTGTGTGAAAATTGATGAAAAATAATTAAAATTAAATGAAATTCGAAATTTGCATAATTAATCCGAAATTATGCTAATTTGTGTACTTATGCGTGTAACTATGCTAATTAGAGAGGTAATCGTATTAATTTATACGAGTGGGTGTGGTTGTGTTAATGATAGCCTTTATGATAATCAGGCCCCGTCTCGTTGACGAGGTGGGGTTATCAATCAGGATAACGCAATCAATCGTGTGCCGTTACGCTAGTGTCAATTCGGCCTCGTTGTCTAACTTCGTATTATAGATCAGCATAATACAATGATTCTCGCTTTAACACTCCCCGAGTGTTCATATTTTAGGTCTCATGTTCACATCGTTCGCATTAGTTTAATGAGTGTGGATTGGTGTGTTTATAGTTTAGGTTCCCGAGTTCATATCTCGTCGCAGGATACAGCTCTTATGCAAAAACTTCAGGAAAAAATCACACGACCACTTCTGTATTAATCAATTTATTTTCTAATTAAACCTTAACTATAATATGTATGTGACTCTCAATCTCGGAACTTCAACACGGTATCCACACGGTATCAAGACAGTATCATCAACGACTGTACGATTTCCCTTTGATAACACATGGACCCCGCATAAAGCGATTGCTGTTAGTGAGAGAGAGAGTCAGAACATGCAAATGCTATGTTACACAAAAGCTTATACATTATAATATGAACGATCATTATGCTTGAAATGGTCAGCACATTATCACAGGCGACTGATTAACATGCAACGGTATTCATATAAAAAGACAATCAAACAGTTATTATTTCCAAAGGCATAAATGTAACAACAGATCCACCGGACAGACTATAAGATTACCGAAATGGCTTAGTGTGAGGGTATGCGGCGGAACGTGTTATCTCACGGGAGATTAATTAATTAATTCGTGAATAAGAATGTATGATCAGAAAATCGGTTTAGCACGATTCCTCCCCGGGACCGTAGCTCCGTGGCGAAGGTGCCAAGGGTTAATTCGTATTGATGGATCGGTTGGTAACTTATGCGATTAGAAGTACAGTCCAAAACAAAATATTAAAGAGGGAAATTATGAATATACTTATAAATGACGGACTGTTATCACACGATCGATGCTTCCACAGCCAGATGGTTCACGGACTTGAGTGTTCGCTTCTGGTTAAGGACCTGTGTATGTTTGAGTGATATGAATTGTTTTGAATAGTCAGTGTTTGGAATTAATTATTTGCGTTGCCATATGCTGAAGTTGGCATCGCTTGTAGGAGAAGTAGCCTCGCTCCCTTTAGAGCGGTGAGGTGTGTGGGAGTGCATCATACGAATCGCCGCCCTCCTCCACGCAGCAGCCAGCCTCTGTCCACGGGGGAGAGTTGCTTGATCGCTCTCAGTTCTGCTCAGTGGACACCTCTCTCCACTGCTGGATGAGCTGCGCGATCACGCTCGTGCTGGTTCGCTGACAGCAGTTTCTCTCCGCTGTTGGATGAGCTGCATCGGCACGCTCCCTCTCTCTGGGTGGAGAACTCGAACGTGCTCGTTGCTGGTTTGCTGAAAGCAGGTTTTTCTCCACTGCTGGATGACTCAAGTCGCACGTGCTCTTGCTCTGGTTTGCAGAAGCTCTTGCTTGGTGCGTCGGTCGCTCTGCAGCTGGACTCAATGTAGAATAATCTTTCAGCAATACTCTGTCTTTCAGCTCTTGGAAATCACACTAGGTGACGCCTCACTACCTTGCGAGTCTTGCCAACGTCAGTGGGTAGCGACGGGGCCACTTTGGCTTCTGCTCGCCGCCCCCTGCTCTGCAGCTCGCCGGCTGGCGACCTGTTGCTCTCGTTCCCGATTGGAACTGCTCCTGAGCCGGCCCACTGGTCGAACTCCCCGCGTTCCGACCTCCTCCGATTCGAACTCCCCGAGTTCCGACCCCCTGGTAGAACTCCCCGAGTTCCGACCTCTCCGAGTCGAACTGTCTCCCGAGAGTCGACCCCCCCCGGTCGAACTCTGGTGAGCCGACCCCCCCCGGGTCGAACTCTTCCGAGTTGCTCCTCCGAGTCGAACTGTCTCCCGAGAGTCGACCCCCCGGTCGAACTCTGGTGAGCCGACCCCCCCCCCCCAAGTCGAACTGAGGTTTCAATGCTCAGGATCCTCTTTTTATGCCCAAAAATCCCTTCACTCGGATCCTGCCCACAAGGCGAGGTTTCTTTCGATTTTTGCTGTGTAAGGATTTGTCCGTATGTATCTGCGTCCGTGTGTGTGTGTCCGTACATGTGTCAGTGTGTGTCCTTGTGTAGATCACCCACGGTATATTCCGTTGTCATACTCCTACCATAAAACCCACAAGTAAAACAATCAAATGTTATAAATTGTCTCGAAGGCGCCTCTCTGTCTGGGTGCACAACCTGGAGGGAGGGGTGATATTCCCTCCGACTTTCACCGACGCACAAAGAAATGGTTAAAAAGTTTTAAGTTAACATTTCATTTCATCAGAATTCCATAGTTATGATTCTGTATTAATCCAAGGTCTGAGTCAGCTTCTCTTTGTGGTGTTTGACTCGTGTTTCCCCAAGCGTATACACACTCCTACCCCGCGCTGCAGGAATACAAAGACGGCCGGGATTTCCCTTTCTCTCCGACCCTGGGTTTAACATCGCCCTTTGCTTACGTTGCAGTTTTGCTGTCCGCTTGCATTTCTTTTCCTCTCTACTCTTACTTTAACCCTGCTTATTATTTGCGTATGGGTGGAGGCTAGAGCATTTATGTTGACTTAGGAAAACCTGATTGTTATAGGCTTCGGGTCAAGTCGTATAGACATTATTAAAATATGGAAATACATTTCATATTAAATTAATAGACGGGTGATGGTTACATTGACGTAGCTTGTGGCAGGGTTCAATTGAAGTGGGTGTGAAGATCAATAACTTTAGCCTACCCTGTCGTTAAATTCCGACTTTAAGTTGCTTTAATAGTAATGCAGCACCAATTAGCTTTTTTGACTTAACTAGATCTAGGCTAACGCAACCTCCCAGTGACCCTGGCTTTGTGTTTACGTCAGCCCTTTGCAATCCACTGCGCTCTGCTCTCTATCTGCTCCCTCTGACCCTGGGAGGGCTCTGAACGTCAAAATCGTGTTAGTGGGTCAAGGTAAATATGACCCCCACATGCCATGCTGAGGCCTGGTTTGGTGTTTTTATTCATTATTAAAATTAAAAGAAACAATAGAAATATGTATCTATATGTATTGAAAAATTACTTGTTAATATTAAGATGGAAAAGGGGCCTAGATACAACACCTCCCCCAGGGGCCGTGGCAGGTGGAATGCTACCACACGCCTCTTCCACAGTAGCAGAGCACTCTGCGAGGCTTGCAGTGTGTCCTTATTCTGTCTTTTTAATTCTGGGCCAAAGAGGTCCCATAAACGTAAACGTGTTGTATTTAAAATATAACACAAACATAACAACAATGATGAATGGCTTAGTGGGTAAAGTAAGACGCACCCCAAAACGGGTGAGCTTAATAAATCCGATCTCTCCTATTACCGGATTATAGGATGCAAACCAAACTTTGTTGTATCAGTGTGGTGAGTCTGTGGGTCTTTGTGTGGTGACGATCTCTCTGGGTCTCTGTGTGATGATGGCCGTGTCGGGTGGTGGCGGGTTTAACAACACAACATTATGAGATTCACGAGATCTAACCCAAACAAGACCTGTACTACGGAGTCAACAACAACGACATGAGGGCTCTCCGACGCGCGTCGCGGTTGGGGTCAGGGTGAGGTCGCGCCGTCTCCTCCGTACGGATTGTTTCTTCTTTTCCCAACTGCGACGTTCTCGCTCTCTCCTCTCTTTTTGTCTCCACCGTCGCCAATCGTCGGAGCTCGGCATCCGCGGCCGCTCTCCTAGGTGGGCGACCCCAGCCCGAATTCTCGCCTGAAGCCCTCCCAGCCTCCCTGCTCAACGAGCCAGGCCCCGCACGCGTTCACCAGCAGGGCGGCCACCGCGTCCGTCACGGCCACCGTCTTCTCCGCGTCGCTCAGACGTAAGCAGTCCACCAGCCTCTTCGCGAGGGAGGAGCGAGCAGAGCACCACCAGGACCACCACGCGGCCCCAGCTCGCGGAGCCATCGCGGAGGACCTCCCAGGCCACGTCCACGAGCAGCCGGAAGAGCCCTCGGTGCACCACCCGCTCCTCCGTGTGGCTCACCAAGTCCAGAACGGAGTCTCTGAACCGCACGAGGAACAGGTCTGCCAGGCAGTTGACCACCTCCTGCACCAGCTGTGCTGGCTGAACCTCCTGCAGCTGCTGAACCTTCTGCACCTTCTGCAGCTGCTCCTGCAACTGCAGCCACTCCGTCTGTGTCGCTAGGTGAGCCATGAAACCGGCGATCAGATTCGCTGTCAAGAAGGTCAGCAGCTGCAGCACCTCCTTCTCTTCCTCCCCCTCATTTCCCTCCTCCTCCTCCCCCTGTCTCCTTCCACCTCCCTGTGTCTCCCTCCTCCCCCGGTCTCCTTCCTGCTCCCCGTGTTTCCCTCCTTCCCCCGTCTCCCTCCTCCCTGTGTCTCCCTCCTCCTTTTCCTTTTTTGCTGATGAAGTTTTTCTATTTCCACGAGGTGGTAACACCATATCCCTTATTCTGTAATTGTAATTCTGGGCCAAAGAGGTCCCACAAATGTAAACATTTTGTATTTAAAATATAACACAAACATAACAACAATGAATAGCTTAGTGGGTAAAGTAAGACGCACCCCAAAACGGGTGAGTTAAATCAATCCGATCTATCCTACTACCGGATTATAGGACGCAAACCATACTTTGTTGTAACAAGAACATAAAAAAACTGAGTCTCTTAATCAGGTGAATACGGTAAAGGGGCTGAGTCTGTGGTTGACAGTGTGGTGAGTCTGTGGGTCTCTGTGTGGTGACGATGTCTATGGGTCTCTGTGTGGTGATGGCCGTGTCGGGTGGTGGCGAGGTATAACAACACAACATTTATATATTCACGCGATCTAACCCAAACAAAACCTGTACTACGGAGTCAACAACAACGACACGAGGGCTCTCCGACACGCGTCACGGTTGGGGTGAGGTTGCGGTCTGTTGTATATGTAGGTTATGAAAATTTGATGAAAATAATAAAAAATTAAATCAAATTTGAAATTTGCATAATTATCCGAAAAAATGTTAATTTGCTGTAATTTATGCGCATAAACTATGCGAATGCGAGAGAGAATCGTATTAATTTATGCTAGTGTATGTGTGATTATGCTACTGCGAGCCGTTATGATAATTAGGCCCCGCCTCGTTGACGAGGGTCGGTTTTCAATCGGGATAATGCAATTAATCATATGCAGTTATGCAGGTACTTGAGCATGTCAGATTAAACTCGGCTGTGTTGTTTAACTTTGTACTATCGATCAGTATAATACAATTATTCCCGCTTTAACATTTACTGAGTATGTGGTAGTGTGTTCAGCCAGGTCTCCAAGTTCAGATCTCAGCACAGAATACAGTTCTTATGCATAAATGTCACGAAAGAACACAACACTTCTGTGTTAATCAATTTTAATGACGATAGTGATAATGACGATAATGATGACGATGGTGATAATGATGATAATGATGACAATAATAACAATGGTGATGATGCGTACTTCAACAGCTCCAGCACGAGACAGTTGTGTCCGCGGAAGTGGAACGAGTGCAGGACGCGGATGACGCCGTGCAGCTCAGCACTGCCCTCCCCCTGCAGCTCCGTGATCACCTTCAACTCCATCCTCTGCATCTCCATTTTGGTAGGGCTGTGTGCACACAGCAAGTCTGTGGGTCTCTGTGGGTCTCTAGTTCATAGTAGTTTTACGACGGTTAATTTTTTAGTGAGATAGTTTCAGTTTATAGTTAGAGATAGTTTTGCAGAGGTTATTATCATTGTTGTTTACTATTATACTCATTATTTTGTAACCATGTTGTATTTACTTGCATTTATTATCTATTATTGTATTCATTTATAATTATGACCATGGCCGCTGTGTTAAGACCACCAGCACCCACCCACACCACCACCACCACCAACCCCATCACCCCTGCCCCAACCTACTGGATGGGCAGTGCCAGCATCTTGACAGCCACCAGGAATCCCATATTGTGGTCCACGCACCGCAGCACCACTCCCTGCCCTCCCTCGCCAATCTTCTCTCGCACCTCGAAGCGGCATTGGAGCTGCTCCTGGGGTATCTAAGAAGCAGCAGCAGCAGCGCCGCAACGGCCAGTCAGAGTCACAATCACGATGGGAATGTTTTACGCTTAGTGGTAGCAGCAGTGGTAGTACTGAGTAGTAGTTAGTAGCAGTAGTGTCTGTGTGCGCCTGTGTGCCTGTTTGTGTGCGCATCTGCGTGTGTGTGTGTCTGTCTGTGCGAGTTTCACAGGGATATTTCTGCTTGCAAGCTTTGACTTTAACATAGCCATTTCTGTGACCAGACACAAGCTAATCACTCAGCAATTTCAATGCTAAATTATCCTGTTTGATTTGTACTAGGTGCCTCTGTGGATGTGTAGGCTTTGACTTTAACATAGCCATTTCTGTGACCAGTCACAAGCTAATCACTCAGCTCTTTCAATGCTAAATTTTATGCTAATTCGTTTGTCAAGGCGCTCTGTTTCTTCTCACACAGCTTAAAGGTCGCGGTCTGAGCTTGGCTGTGTTCACTCCAGCGCTTTCCTCCAGACAGTCTCGTCCCTTCACCTGATGAAGGCCGCTTGTGTTGTGGCCGAAACGTCGTGAGAATTTTATTGTGTTATTTTATTTGATCAATGTATTATTTTATTCTCATTCTACGCTACTTTACCGAAAGAACCAAAGAAGATGAATCCTTGCAGCCAAGATAGCTTTAAATCGAAATTTAACAGAATGGTATTGAACCTTTTTCTTTACAGGGTGGCCCTGGGGCTTGCCACGTGGCAGGTGTCGTCCATTGTCCATACCAGACCCCTCCAGCTCTCTCACCCTGGGTCAGCTGCCCCTTCCATGTCCTGGAAACCATGGCAAGGTCATCCTATGAGGACTGCCTGGATGAAAACCAGCATGGAAGGGGCCCAGGGTGGGACCGGCTATGCTTTTGGGCTAGTCCCGTTTGTGTGTGGTGTGCGGTGTCTTCGTAGCAATCGTTCTCCACTGTAGTCCTGGCATCTGCTGCTCAGCTTCATTCCACAGCTGTGGTTCCAGTGGCGCGGTCTCTCCGGGGACCCATGTGGTGTGTGTGTGGGTGTGACATGTATCACGGGGTGGGTGGATAGTATCGTGATAGTGGTCATGGTAGGCACCGATCCACGACCTCCATCACCCCTACTGAGTGGTGGACATGCCACCACAAAGCAGCATGCGGCGGAGGAGTGAGGTGACCGCTCTCGCCTCACGAGCGAGGCCCTCTCGCTTCCTCTTCATTCCCTGCATCACCACCTCCATCTCCTCCTTTGTCTCATCCTCCTCCACCTCCTCTTAATCCTCCACCACCATCTTCTCCCCCTCTTCTGTTTTCTCCATTCTCTCTTCATGCTCCTCAACCTCCGAGGTGGCGTCGGTGGCATCGGTGGTGGCAGCGGAGGTGCTGGAGGTGATGGCCGTGGTGGCGGTGGCAATGGTGGTGATGGTGGCAGCGGAGGTGGCGGTGGCGGCAGCGGTAATGGCGGTGGCGCCAGCGGTGGTGGGGCGGAGGTGGCAGCGTTGGTGGTGGTGATGGTAGTAGTCCTGGCGAGGCACCGCTCTTCCTCCATGAGGCGCTTCTCCTCCTCGACGCTCTTCACGTTGGCGAGACACTTCTCCTCCACCAGACGCTTCTCTTCCGTGAAGCACTTCACTTTAACGAGGCGCTTCTTGAGGAAATAGTCTCTGAAGCAGTTCTCCTCTGTGCGGCGCTTCACCCTGGCAAGGCGCTGCACCTCAAAGAGGTGCTCCTCTACCATGTGGCGTTTCTCTGTCGCATGGTCCTTCTCCTCCTGGAGATGCTTCACCCCGCTGAGATCCTTCAACTCCCCAATTATCCTCTGTTCAAGCAAAGATAATCACATGAATATACAGACATGCAAGCAGAAATTAATTTAAGTTTTTCAGATTCATTTATTTGGTATAACCCTGTGAGCTATGTTGCTCTTGACTCGGGTGCAACCGCAACAAACAAAAACATGATCAAGGAATATCTTAAAGCGACTACACGCAACAGAAAAATCCAGGAAAAGACAGCAAAGTCTTCCAGAAAAGCACCGTATATCAACACTGTGTGCAAAAATCCCGGTGGGATGCAAGTCGAATAATAACAATCATAAGACAATTTAGATTAAAGTTATCAGGCTAACTCTGTACTACAAAAAACAAACATGGCTAAACCAAAACGTTTTCAAAATCACCAAAATAAAGCTATAAAAACAATGTAACAGTGATCATAGGAACTGTGATTCAAATTTAACAATTAACGATATATACATAACATGTACGACCAAACTTTGCAGCCATAGCTGGCTGTATGAGTCACTCCATAACAGCAGGATTATGAGTCGCAGTATGTAAAAAAATATTCAATACACCTTTAAAGATCAGCACACTATTCAAGTGTACATCTATGGTACAATTTAGTGAAAATAAGTTTTGGGAACAGAAACTTATTTCTTTTAAACAACAGACAAATATTAACAAGCACTGTTTATTACATTAACTTTGTTTAACTTTTTTGGTCCCAGTTGAGACATTCAGAACTATGACAAAACAAATAATTGTGCTCTGATCTAATGTGCAATCTGTGGCATATGAATTTGTTAAGGTGATGTTGTCCGGTCCTGTACATATCAAGTACAGTGAGGGAAAAAAATATTTGATCCCCTGCTGATTTTGTACATTTGCCCACTGACAAAGAAATGAACAGAATATAATTTTAATGGTAGGTTTATTTGAACAGTGAGAGGCAGAATAACAACAAAAACATCCAGAAAAACATGTCAAAAATGTTATAATTTGATTTCCATTATCCTCCTAGCGAGGCCACGCTAGGAGGATAAAAGGGGACCCCGGGCAAAGGTTTGGGGCTGTTGCTTGGAGTGGAATCTCGTCGGACTGCTGGAGTCATCGTCACCATCTGCATTTTCTCGGCGGTGTCAGACAGGCAGTCTGTTAGCTCTCTTGACTGAAAGTGTAGTGACCCCTTGTACCCTGTGAAGGCTATAATAAATAGAGTACCTCCTGCTCCTCGTGTCTCTGCGTGTATCGCTAGACGTGGATCATAACGACAGTAGATGTACACTCACTCTGAGTTTTTACTCAATGACGTTAAACTTCACATCTACCCTACCTCCATGCTACATGCCGACAACCCACTGCTTTGGTAACCAAACTGCAACGTATTTTATTAGTAAACCTGCATTTTCTAATTTTACCCAAATCTTAACCTCGGTTGGATGTTGCCATCCTGCCGTGGAAACAACGAATCATTCGTGTCTCGAGCAGAAGATTGCAAGCCTTGTGTTAGAGAATGGCCCACTGAAGCTGTAATCACGGAGCTACTTCTGAGTACATTTCAAGTGCCCTCTCATCCACGTAATAAAGAGCAGGATCCTCCCTCCTGTAACGTTGGTCGTAACAATGTTCTTACTTCTTTGTGCTGTCAAGGACAACCGGGCTCACCTTGGTCTGTCTCACTGTCACACTCACCTCTATTCGTACACTCACTCATCTGGGTCTGTCTCACTGTCATACTCACCTCATCCACACGCACTGACGTAGGTCTGTCTCACTGTCACACTCACATCACTAGTCACACTCACCCACCTGGGTCTGTCTCACTGTTACACTCACCTCTCTACCACACTCACCTGGGTTTGTCTTACTTTAACACCACATTCCACAGACACTTACATTGGTCTGTCTCAATGTCACACTCACCTCTACCCACACACACTCACCAGAGTCTGTTTCACTCTCTCACTCATTTGTCTTCCTACACTCACTCACTTGGGTCTGTCTTACTGTCACACTCACCACTCTACCCACACTAACCTGGGTCTCACTGTCTCACCTCTCTTCAAAAACACTGAATTCCTGCTGAACAACACGCGGTTCAACCCACAAGCACTTGGGAGAGCTACAGGGCTCACATGCCATGTCCTTCACAGTCCTGTAATTCGTTTTATTATTATTGCCATAATTGAGTTTGGCAAAAGCCTGTGCGAGACTTTGAACAATGTACACACAGGACCGTCCATAAGGGTGCTAGGCCAGGGGAAAATCCCAGCATGTGGGCCTCCGACGCGTTCAAATTCCACCGCAAGTATTACATTTGACACCCCCGTGACATTGAAGCGCAGGGCCCCCCCAATGCCCGCGGACCTGGGCGGTCGCTCCGATTCTCCGTATCCAAGGGGCGATTCTATGTGCACAATGCAGACCTTCTTGTAAAAACATGGTTTTACGAGGGCCTCCTCACGCAAATTAAGTAGAGAACCACATTACTGCCATGTGATGGTTTATGTTTCGCAGTCATTGACGACCAGGCTGAGATCATGAACTCGCTAGACTTGACAACCCACTTTGATCACAGGCGGGTGCCTGGATTCAGACCCAGTTACTCCGTGGTCCCACTTCAGTGCTCTGACCTCTCGGTCACTGGGCCGCCTCTAAACACCCCCCATGTTAAATACATAAGTAGCAAACCTGTATCGTGAGCAGCAGCATTCTTTGAATACTCTGCCAAAACAATTTGAATTGTGGAGTGTTGACCCAATTTCGCAATTGCTTTATCATACCTCTGGTTGCAGGAATAATTTCTACAAGACCGAGTTCTAGAGAGCCCCTTTACACGATGTTTTGTTCTACTCTTCCACACTGAGCAGATATTTTAGAAGATGGAGTACCCACACTTTAACACACCACATGCACCTTGCTGCTCGATTGTGGCTTACCCATTTCTACTGATTGGTGGACAGAGGCAGGGGGGGTTAAGAAACTTAAACGTTTGTTTCAACTGCTGTTACAGAAGGGGAACAGATGGGCAGTGGAGCAGGGAGGTAGAGGGGCAGTGGAGTAGAAGGGCAGTGGAGCATTGGAGTAGTTGAGCAGTAGGGCAATTGAGCAGATGGGCAGTGGGACAGCGGAGCAGAAGAGCAGTGGGCCAAATGGGTAGTAGGGCAGTGGAGTAGTGGAGTAAAGGGACAGTTGGGCAGAGGGGCAATGGATCAATTGAGCAGTGGGACAGTGGGACAGTGGGGCAGTGGAGCAGTGGATCAGTGGGGCAGTGGAGTAGAGTGGCAGTGTTGTGAAGGAGGCGAATCACCTGAATATCTTTTCCCACCGACATTTGTATGTGCTCTAAAGAAGGACCATCTCTCAAAACGGCGATCATTCTATATTTGTCCTTGTACCTCCACACACAGCTGGAAAACCGCACACCTGAGCCAAGGCACATTTAACCAACTCAGGCAGCACTTGCAAGCAATTCAAATATATTTTTTGTCATCATGGGTTTATTTCAAAGAGTTTATAGTACCAATAAGAACAATGGTATTTAACCGTATTATTTGCAGGGTGGCCCTGGGGCTTGCCATGTGGCAGGTGTCGTCCATTGGCCGATCCAGACCCCTC
Source organism: Petromyzon marinus (assembly GCF_048934315.1). Taxonomy (NCBI): domain Eukaryota; kingdom Metazoa; phylum Chordata; class Hyperoartia; order Petromyzontiformes; family Petromyzontidae; genus Petromyzon; species Petromyzon marinus. The sequence continues at coordinate 15,314,511 of NC_133689.1, forward strand.
CAGCTCTCTCACCCTGGCTTTTCTGCCCCTTCCATGTCCTGGAAACCATAGCAAGGTCATCCCATGAGGACTGCCTGGATAAAAACCAGCATGGAAGGGGCCCAGAGTGGGGCCGGCTATGCTTTTGGGCTAGTCCCGTGTGTGTGTGGTGTGCGTGGTGTCTTGGTAGCAATCGTTCTCCACTTCAACAGCTGTGGTCCCACTGGCAACGTTTCTCTGGGGAACCGTGTGGTAAGTGTGTTTCATGTATCACGGGGTGGGTGGGTGTGGCATGTATCACAGGGTGGGTGGGTAGTATGGTGATAGTGGTCATGGTTGGCACCAATCCACGACCACCACCATCACCCCTACTGAGTGGTTGACATGCTACCACAAAGCAGCACGCGGCGGAGGAGTGAGGTGATCGCTCTTGCAACGCGAGCGAGGCCCCCTCGCTTCCTCTTCTTTCCCTGCATCACCACCTCCACCACCTGCACCTCTTCCATCTCCTGCTCCTTTGTCTCGTCCTCCATTTCATCTTCATCCTCCACCACCATCGTATCCCCCTTCTCTGTTTTCTCAATTCTCTCCTCATCCTCCTCAACCTCCTCGTCCTCGGAGGTGGCAGAAGTGGTGGCAGTGGTGTCGGTGGTGGTGGTGTTGGCTGAGGTGGCAGTGCTGGTGATGTCAGTGGCGGTGGTGGTGGTGGTGGCGGTAGTGGTAGTGTTGGTTGCGTTGGTAGCGGCAGAGGTGGTGGTTGCCATGGTGGTGGCAGTGGTGGTGGCGTTAGCGGCAGGGCGGTCGGTGGTGATGATGGCGGTGGACGTGGTGGAGTTGGTGGAGGTGGTTGCGGTAGCGTCAAAGGTGTCGGTGGTGGCGGTGGCAGCAGTGGTGGTGGCGCTGGCAGTGGAGTAAGTTGTGGTGGTGGCAGAGGTGGTGGTTGCCGCGGTGGTGGCGGTGACGGTGACGGTGGCGGTGGTGGCAGTCGTGTCAGTGGTGGCAGTGATGGCGGGGGTGGCAGCGGTGGTGGTGGTTGCAGCGTTGCTGGCAGTGGTGGTGATGGCAGCGGTCCTGACGGGGCACTGCTCCTCCTCAAGGTACTTCTCATCCTCCTCCAGACGCTTCTCCTCAAGATGCTTCATCTCACGAAGTCGCTTCTCCTCCGCGAAGCACTGCACTATAACGAGTCGCTTCTTGAGGAGATGGTCTCTGAAGCAATGCTCCACTGTGCGGCACTTTTCCCTGGCCAGGCGCTGCACCTCAAAGAGGCGCTCCTCTACCAGGAGGCGTTTCAGCGTCCCAAGGTCCTTCTCCTGAAGACGCTTCACCCCGCTGAAGTCTTTTAACTCCCCAATTATCCTCTGTTCAAGCAAAGATCACCACATTAATATTCAGACATGCACATGCAAACAAAAATTAATACCCACATGCATGCAAACATAAACGTGCACATAAACCCAACACAAATGCATACTCACACATCTTTGTACAGATGCAGACATCCACGTTCACTCATTCAAACTCGCTTTTTACACTCGCATGAATATACACAGTCAAGAAAATTTCAAATCAAGATTGAATATATAAAATCACCTGATAACATAACACCTTATCCATCAATACTTTTATCACATTGTACGTGTAGCCCTAACCCTTAATAATCCCAACCCCTACATAATCAAAATACATGTTACATCCTCATATATCCTCACACACCCCATACATGCACTTAAGTCTGTGATCGACTGGGAATATTTCATAGCAATTGTTGGCAACAATCATCACTGGCAATAGTTTCCACAGAATGTTACATTATAAAGATCTCGTAGCCCATAATCTCGACAAATTTCACGCAGTGCCCATAGTGGGCAACTGGAATGGCTACTTCCAATCAACTGAACTAGCAGACGTAATTAATGTGACTGATTTATATCATTTCGTCCTCAATGGTAATAAATGACCAATGCATGAGTGGGATGGTGGAGAGATTGGCTGATGGTGTCTGGAGCTGGTTTTGATATACAGAGAGGTGAAGCAGAGGAATGTTCCAGAGAGATGGTGTCTTGTGATGTTATAGATTCATGATAAGGCTATATGATGGTCTATTTAATTGGTGGTGGTGTGGTGAGAAAGGTAATGTGGAGAGATGGTGTGCCAGTTTTGTAGATAATGTGTATTTGACCCCCACAGACCCCATACACACCTTTGGGGAGCGATGCTTGTAACCTTGGCCTGGGAAAGGGTCCACTTTATCCATAATGTCACCCCAGGTGGTCGACTGGCGCGACGATTCCCGGCCTGCGAAGAGCAGACAGGTAATTCAAAGGACGAGTAATGAATTAGAGAACGAAGAACATGGAGTTTCACAGAACGAATTTTAAGATCCCTGTAATTAGCTCTTTCCACACAACAGGAGCTGCTATTGAGAAATATTCATCACATGGCAGTAAAACTTTACAAGCCATGTTTTTGTGGGCATTCTGAGACCATTAATTCCATAAGCTTGAGACCCCAGTTTAAACAAAAATGGCTGAAATTCAGATATAAACCCATCGTTTCTGGAACACTCGATCATTACGTCTTCCCATCACAACCAAGCCATGTCTTCTCAAAGTAATTGATAAAGGAGCCTCCTTCTCTGTATATAAGCCACGTGATGCAGGTATCTGGGACTTACCCTCATAGTCATCCACAATCTCAGCCCACTTGATATGGCTATCCATGTTGTTGGGAAAGAGTAGATTCTGCGTGAAGTTGGATGGCCTGTGGAGTTTGGAACAACGCTAAGATTTAGCAACAATTTGAATCACTCATCCTCTAAAATATTACATATTTGGCCACTCACTGTACCAATCCCATCACTTCCATGCCTGTTGCTTTCAAGCCAACGCCCGCACTTGTTTGCCACTCATACGTGCTTCTGATCACTCACTCATCGATCCACACAAACATGTTTATTCCACCAGCCTATTACATTAAACATAATCGCCAAACTTAATGATATTTAATCCACACATGCATGTTAATGTACAGCCCATTTGCATTAATCGAATTCTTGATAAACACCCCCCCCCCCCCTATGCCTTGTAGGTCATGAGGGTCATATGACCTTACTTAAATTATTTGTTATAAACCGAGCATGACGTCGTGGGTCACGTGATGTCAGAGACACCACCCATGTGGCTGTGACATCACAGATTAGAGACAACTATGGCAGCAGCTGGGGTCTGAACAAGAAGGCAGACTCCTCCCCAATGTTGAATAACATTCAATACATAAAATGTAGGGCACAATTGTGCCAGCAATCAGAAAACAATAATTGTAGACATGTTATTCATACTCTGAGATTTAAACAAGTTAGTTATTAATTTTAAAATGCTGACTCGCTTATGTCTAAACAGTGACAGTAAAAGCAACATATCAGGGCATGCCAAGTAACCTATCTAGCAGTCCTAATTTGATTGCAGAAAATAAAAATACCAACATATCAACAATAATGAGGCTTTAATTTGCGGTCAAAATGTAAAATAAAGATAAACAACACTCATAGTCAACAGGGACGCTCACCTCGTTGAGGATTCGCTCTCCAACGTCGTCTGCAGCTGCTCCCTCGTGCGCATTCCTCTCGACTGGCGGTGGAGGCGTGGCTATGACGTACCAGAAATGACGTCACTTCCGCGAGGCTCCGCCCCCACGCGCACAGCTGCCGCACCACGTGGTGCAGTGCGGGTGGTGGCCGTGGGTGGTGATGATGATGGGTGATGATGATGGGTGGTGGTGGTTGATGATGGTGGGTGGTGATGATGGTTATAGATGACGATGGGTGGTGATTATGATGGGTGCTGATGGCTGTTGATGATGATGGTTGATGGGTGATGATGTGTGTTGATGATGGTCGGTGGTGGTGGTGGTGTTGATAGGTGGTTGATGATGATCGGTGGTGATGATTGTGATAGATGGTGATAATGATGGTTGGTGATGATGGTGGGTGTTCATGCTGATAATTGGTGTTAATGATGTAAGGTGGTGATCACGATGGGTGGTGATTATGATGGGTGATGATGCTGATTTGTGGTGAGGATAATGATGGGTGATGGTGATGTTGGGTGGTTGGTGGCAATGATGATGATGGTGGTCCGTGATAATGGGTGGTGGTGATGATTAGTCATGGTGATGATCATGGTTTATGGGTGGTGGTTATGATAGGTAAAAGTGATGATGGGTGGTGCTGATGATTGGTCATGGTGATAATGATGGTTGATTGGTGGTGGTTTTGATAGTTGGAAGTGATGAAGGGTGGTAGTGATGAAGGGTGGTGATCATGATGGGTGGTGATGATGGGTGATGATGATGATTGGTGGTGATTGGTGGTGATTGGAGATTGGTGGTGATTGGAGATTGGTGGTGATTGGAGATTGGTGGTGATTAGTGGTGATTGGTGATTGTTGTGATTGGTGGTGATTGGTGATGATTGGTGATTGGTGGTGATTTGTGATTGGTGGTGATTGGTGATTGGTGGTGAAAGGTGATTGGAGATTGGTGGTTATGGATGGTGTTTGGTGGTGATTGATGGTGATTGGTGATTCATGGTGATTGGTGGTGATTGATGGTGATTGATGATTCATGATGAGTGGTGGTGATTGGTGATTGTTTTTGATTGGTGATTCGTGGTGAATGTTTGTTATTGGTGTTTGGAGATTGGTGTTGTTTGGTGGTGATTGGTGATTAACAGTGATTGGTGGTGATTGGTGTTTGGCGGTTGGTGGTTATTGGTTGTGATTGGTGATTAACGGTGATTGGTAATTTGTGGTATTTAGCGATTAGTGGTGATTGGTGGTTCTTGGGTGGCGGTTGTGGTTGCTTGGGGGTGGTGGTGGGTGGTGGTGGTTGGAGGGTGGTGGTGGGTGGGTGGTTGTGGGTGAGTGGTTGTGGGTGGTGGTGGTGGTTGGTGGTGGTGGTTGGTGATATTGGGTGATTGATCATGATGGGTGGTGGTGATGATGGGTCTGTGGTGGTGGTGATGATAGGTGATGGGTGGTTGTGATGAAGGATGCTGGTCATGATGGGTGGTGATGTGTGACGATGATGTTGGGTGGCGATGATGATGGATGATGATGATGGATGATGATTATGTGATGATGAGGGTAGGTGGTGGTTGTGGTTGGTGGTGGTTGTAGTTGCTGGTGGTTGTGGTTGGATGAGTTGGTCGTTGGTTGTGGATGGTGGTGGTTGGTGGTGATTGGTTGTGGGTGGTGGGTGGGGGTGGGTGGTGGTGGGGATGGGTGGTGGTGGGTGGTGGTGGGTGGTGGTGGTTGGTGGGTGGGGATGGGTGGTGGTGGGTGGTGGTGGTTGGTGGGTGGTGGCGGTGGTAGTGTTTGGTGGGTGGTGGTGGTTGGTGGTAGGTGGTAGTTGGTGGGTGTTTGTGGGTAGTGGTGGTTATGGTGGTTGGTGGGTGGTGGTTTGTGGGTGGTGGTTTGTGGGTGGTGTTGGTGGATGGTAGTGGTTGGTGGGTGGTGGTGGTGGGTGGTGGTGGTTGGTGGTAGGTGGTAGTTGGTGGGTGTTTGTGGGTAGTGGTGGTTATGGTGGTTGGTGGGTGGTGGTTTGTGGGTGGTGGTTTGTGGGTGGTGGTTGGTGGATGGTAGTGGTTGGTGGGTGGTGGTGGTGGTTGGTGGGTGAGGGAGGTGGTTGGAGGGTGGTGGTGGTTTGTGGGTGGTGGTTGGTGGATGGTAGTGGTTGGTGGGTGGTTGTGGTGGTTGGTGGGTGGTGGAGGTGGTAGTGGGTGGTGGTGGGTGGTTGGTGGATGTGGGTGGTTGGTGGTTTGGTGGTGGTGGGCGGTGGGTGGTTGGTGGAGATCGGTGGTGGGTGATGGTGGGTGATGGTGGGTGGTGGGTGGTGATGCGTGGTGGTGGGTGGTGCTGGGTGGTGCGTGGTGCTAGGTGGTGGTGGATGGTGGTGGGTAGTGGTGGGTGGTGGGTGGTCGTGGGTGGTGGTTAGTGGTGGTGGGTGGTGGGTGGCGGGTGGTGGTGGAGGTGCGTGGTTGGTAGTGGGTTGTCGTGGCTCGTGGTTGGTGGTGGGTGGTGGTGGGTGGTGGCTAGTGGTTGGTGGGTAGTGGGTGGTGGTGGTGGTTGGTGGTGAGTGGTGGATGGTGGAGGTGAGTGGTGGTGGGTGGTGTTGGGTGGTGGTGGGTGGTTGGTGATGATGATTTATAATTGGTGCTGTTGATGATAATGATGATTGGTGCTGGTGATGATGATTGCTGCTGGTGATGATGATGATTGGTGCTGGTGCTGGTCATAACGCTGATTCGTGCTGGTGATAATGATGATGATTGGTGCTGGTGATGACGACTGATGATTGGTGATGACAATGATGATTATTGGTGATGCTGGTGATGATGATTGGTGCTGGTGATGATGATTGGTAATGAAGATGATGATTGTTGCTGGTGATGATGATTGGTGCTGGTGATGAGCATGATGATGAGTGCTGGTGCTGGTTATGATGATGATGATGATTCGTGCTGGTGAAGATGATCATGATTGGTGCTGGTGATGATGATTATTTGTGCTGGTCATGATGATGATGGTTCGTGCTGGTCATGGTGATGATGATGATTGGTCCTGGTGCTGGGGATGATGATGATGATTGGTGCTGGCCATGATGATGATTATTGGTGCTGGTTATGATGATAATGGTTCGTGCTGGTGCTGGTGATGATTATTGGTGCTGGTGATAATGAAAGGTTGGGTTCATAATTGCCTGGTAGAATGAGTATATAATGGCCAGGTAGGGTGGGGTCACTCACCAACTCATCCATTCATCTTGTGTGTGGTGATCCACCAACCCCCGCCTAGATTTCAGGCGCCTTCCCAAAACCGCAATTCAATCACTCACGCACCCACTCCTTTACTCACCCACCCCCTCATTCACTCACCCACGCACTCATTCACTCGCCCATGCACTCATCAACGTACACACCCACTCATTCACTCACCCATACACTCATCAACTTACAGACCCACTCATTCACTCGCCCACGAACTCATTCACTCACTCACCCACTCATTAACTCACCCACCCACTCATTCACTCACCCACCCACTCACTCATTCACTCACCCATACACTCATCAACTTATCCACCTACTATTTCACTCACCCACTACTCATCCACTCACTCACCAACTCGTTCACTCACCCATTAATCATTAACTCACCCACCCACTCATTCACCCCCCCCCCACTCATTCGCTCACCCACCCACCCACACATTCACTCACCCAACTATTCATTCACTCACCTACCCACTCATTCACTAACTCAACCACTCACCCACCCACTCATTCACTCACCCACCCACTCACTTATTCACCAACCCATCCACTCATTCACACAACTGCCCTTCTGTTCACTAACCCACCCTATCCACTCATTCACTCACCCACCCATTCACTCACCCACCCTTTCACTCACACACCCATCTACTCATTCACCATCACATCTACTCATTAACTCAACCACCCACCCATTCACTCACCCAACCACTCATCCACTCACTCATTCACCCACCCACTCATTCCTCGACATCAGGAGGAAACAAGGAGGTGGAAAGGTGCTGATGCAGGCCGTTTTAAAAGTCTTTGACGACCGCTTTTGTTGCAATCGAAACGTCGTAGTTTTTTGTTATTTTTTGCTACTTTCTCTGAACCTATCTACGTGGTGACTTTACCGAAAGACCCAAGAATACAAATACAACTTATTGGGTAGTCAGAATTCATCAGCACCAACCTGTATGTTGAACCTCTTTCGCACCGTACGTAGCCAACCGTGCAAATCTGTAGGTCTCTCTGGGTGTCTATAATGAGTGACCCATTGTTACTTAAAACAATTTTGGCAATGAAGTGATACGTGATATAATTGAATAGATTTTAAGCACTACAATTTTGAAAAAAAAAATATTGAATAAATTAAAAATAAAGAATAAAAGTAAGTACATGGTAATAAAAGCAACAGTTAAAATGTGTTGGATTTAGTAATAGCATGCCAAATGATGAGTTATTTAGCCTGAAAAATAGTGCAAATACAAATAGATTTTACAAGGAAAAGTGATTTATATTTACTAAATGTCTGAGCAATGGTAATTTAGATTTACTAAATATTTGGAGGAATCTGATTAATATTTATTAATGATCTGGCTGAAATTGATTTACATGTACTAATTGCCTGGGTGAAATTGATATAAGCTTACTAAATATCTGGTTCAATGATTTGGATTTACTAAATAAAATACTTATATTGAATGTCTGTTGCCATAACATTTATATTTCTAATCCACCCAATAGCATGCCTTCATGGTGCCACAATTCACTTACGTTAAGTCAACCGAGCACCATCAAAAAGATAAGAACTATGAAAAGGAACAGCAGATTGACATGTATTTGTGCAATTTTGTCTCAACATGTTTATCCAACATATTACAAGTACAAAAGAAAGAGGGGCTATGAAAAAACAAAGACAGAAACCATGTATCTGTACAATAGGGATACAATACCTGAAGTCTACTAATAATTTGTGGGCATTACAGGCACAGATTCCTTTTTTGGATGTGATTCAAGGTTTTAGTCTTGTTAGTGCATTTAAATTACGACAATTAAAAAAAATATGTAAAGATACTTTCATAATATTTCTTTCTTATGTGCGCAAATTGAAATCCTAAGGGCCAATATGTTTATAAAACAGCTAAAAGAGATTAAAACATCACGTGAATTGATCCACAATCCAGGTGGACCTATCTTTTTTTAACATGCACAATTACAAGCATGGCTTCCTAACAAGTAAACTAGCACAACCTTCAGATGTTCCATGCATCTTACATCTATTCCTTTCGAAACGTCGTGAGAATTTTTATTGTTTTATATATATTTATTATTTTATTGTTTCCCTTCAACGTGACTTTACCGAAAGAGCTAAGAATATGAATTACTGCAGTCACGAAAGCTTTAAATGAAAATTTTACCGCCTCTACGGGGAGGGTTTCCACGTCACTTTAAGATCCTTCAACAAACTCCGGGATAAGAAGGCTCAGCTGATCGAGTCTCTCACCTTTCTGAAGAGATGCCGCGACTCTGGGGTAATTCCAATCGCATTTACACTGACCTCTGCTGCTGTAACTTCTTCTAATGCGAAACGAATTATTTTCAAAACTAGCTTAGCTCTTATCTCAGAGAAAATCAGACTTATACGCACCGAACTAGATCAGTTAGACAAGACACTCTACAAATCACACTTATCATTGACGGCAACAATGTCCAGGTGACCGTCCCTCCCGCCTCTACATGGTGTGTGCGTGCATTCATGCGAGGGGGGCGCCGCGTCGGCGCCGTCACTCCCAAGTGGCGGCGTCACGGCGGTGGGCACGGCCCCGACGGAGAGGCTCCGCTGCGGCAGCACCACAACTGTGTAGAGGCTAAACAGCGGACGTCTGCGAGAGCACCGGCCTCGGGAGAGTGGCGGGAAATCCGAGGCACCGGTGGTGGCGTCACGGCGGTGGGTATGGCCCCGACGGAGTGGCTCAGCTGTGGCAGCACCACACAGCCCCCCGAGGTGTCAGTCCTCGTCCCGGGTTGACTGGAGCACCTCGCCTGGGTTGCCCCTACAAGGTAGCGCCGCGGGGTCCGCGGGACTCGTCCGGCTCTCGTGGCTGGCCTTGGCGGTGGTGGCTCCACCTCTCGGGGTTCCGGCGGCGGTCTCCTCCTCCACTCCAGTGGTTCTCACCGGTCCTGGGTACGTGCGAGCTGGAAGACAAACTCGGTAGCGGTAGGGTGCAGGGGCCATCGTACCCGTCTCTCCTGGCTCGGGTCGGGACCCCCTGGGGCCCGGGGCTCCGTGGGGCCCATACACTGTGCAAGGCCCCCGGGTATGGGGGGGGGGGGTGTGGGGACCCCGGGGTATCGGGGTCCTCGAACGGCGGGGTTCTCCCTCGCTGGGGCCGCCCTCCATGGTTTTATTCGCCGGACATTGACCACCATCTCCCGGCCTCTCTCCCCCCCTTGAATCAGTACCGTCCAGGGGGAGATCTGTCGCCCCACGGTCCAGGGTCCCCGCCAGTAGGTGGTTAGCTTCCCCATCTGTCCGGCCCCGACGCGAGGGGTGTGCAGCCACACCTTGGAGCCCGCCGAGTAGAAGGGGGCTCCATCCGGGGTCGGGCGCCCTGCTCCTGCCGCTGGTGTGCGGCCTCGCCTTGCAGGTAGGCCCGGACCCTAGCTCCGCATAGGGTCGAACTCACTACCCTGGTCAGTAATGACTCGTTCGGGGATCCCGTGCTTAAGTACGTAGTGTTCCACGAATGTTCGGGCCACTATGAGGGTTGTCTTATCGGGGATGGCCACCGCTATGGGATAGCGTGTGAAGTACAACACCGCTACAAGAATATATCGGTTGCCCCGGTGGGATCGCGGGAATGGCCCCTGCAGGTCGATCCCAACCAGCTGATTCGTCCGACTGACGCGGAACGGTCTCAGGGGGACCTGGTATCGCGCTGGTTTGGGCCCGCATTACTGACACGCGCGGCAGCCCTGCACCCAGGCGGCCACGTCTTGTGCTAACTTGGGCCAGAGATATTGGCGATGCAGGGTCTCCCCGTCGTGGCCCCCGAGCAGGTGGTCATGCACTAGTCTTAGCAGCTGGGGTCGCACCTGGGCGGGAACACAGATGCACCCAGGCTGGCCGGCTTCGGTGAGCTCCCGTACCACCCCGTTCTGCATGCACAACCGGGCGTACAAACCACGCCAGGGTCCTGGTAGGGTGTCCCTCTTCTCCCGTAGGGCCGCTTCCACCGCCGCCAGATCTGGATCCTCGCAGCTGGGTCCGTCTCAGCTACTCGTCGTCCAGGCCTGGGAAGGCGCAGCCGATGTTGTCCTGGATCCGATTGGGTGGGATTAAGCGACCCGTTGGGCCCCGGGGCGTGGGCTCCGCGTCCGCCGGGTGGTCCCCCGGTTCCCTGGTTCCCCCTGCCGGGGTTTCTGTGGCACATATTGCACTCTCCCCCGCGAGGGGGGGTTTTAGTTTCGGCGCGCCCTCGGTGGTCCGCTGTTTGCTGGCAGCGTCCCCCCGTGAAGCACGGGCAGACTTCCTCCGCCCTTGTCTCGGCGCACACCGCGGGTCGCCTCGACAAGGCGTCCGCGTTTGCATGTGTACGCCCAGCTCTGTACTCGATTTGCAATTTGTACTCATGCAACTCCGCTAACCATCGGGCCATCTGCCCCCGTGGTTCCTTGAACGTAAGGAGGAAATGCAGGGCATGATGGTCGGTGCGCACCCGACATTTCCTGCCATACATATACGGTCGGAACTGTTTACACGCGAAGATCACGGCATACAGTTCTTGACGGGTCACGCAATAATTCAGCTCGGCCCCACTCAGGGTCCGACTGGCATATGCGATGACCCGCTCCGTCCCACCCTGCACCTGCGACAGCACCGCACTCAGCCCACTGCTGCAGGCATCGGTGTCTAAAATAAAATTAGTGGTGAAATTGGGGAAAGCTAGAGTGGGGGTGTGGGCGAGGTGGTCTTTGAGGGTGGTGAAGGCCGTCTGGCAGGCCTCCGTCCACTGATAGGGGTTCTTAGGGGAGGTGAGTTGGGTGAGGGGGCATGCAATCTCGCTGAATCCCTTTACAGATCGACGATAATAGGTGGCGAGCCCCAAGAATGATCTCCGTCAGGTTCCTTGGCCGTGGCCATTCCACTACGGCGCGTACCTTCTCCGGATCGGTGCACACCCCGCCTCGCTGACTCGGTGTCCGAGGTATGCCACCTCGCACTGCGCAATGTAGCACTTACGCGGCTTGAGCTTGAGATGGGCTGCTCGCAATCGCTGGAACACCTCTCGCAGCCTGGACCAGTGTTCCGACAGATCTACTGAACACTGTCACCTCGTCAAGGTAAATCAGGCACTGTTCCCACTGCAAGCCCCGCATCACCAACTCCATCAATCGCTGGAACGTTGCGGGCGCGTTAGTGAGTCCGAACGGAAGCACTCGAAACTCGAACAGTCCAATTGGGGTGGTGAATGTGGTTTTTGGCCGATCCTCCTCTGCCATCTCCACCTGCCAGTACCCGGACCCCAGATCGAGGGTGGAAAAATACTGTGCTATTGCGAGGCTGTCAGAGGTGTCATCGATGCACGGTATGGGGAAGGCGTCGCCGAGGGTGACTGCGTTCAACTTTCGGTAATCAACACAGAATCGGGTCGACCCATCCTTTTTCGTCACTAGCACTACCTGGGAAGACCAGGGGCTCGCCGAGGGCTGGATTATGTTATCACGTAGCATATCCGCGACTGCCTCTTTGATCTGGGTCCGATCAGGCGCGCCCACTCGGTATGCGGGGAGTTTGATGGGTCGGGCTGCACCTGTGTTAATTTGGTGCTTAACAAGGTCTGTCCGGCCCATATCTGAATCGTGCTCACTAAACACGTTGGCGTGCTCCTGCAACAATCCGCACAGTTGATCGGCCTCCCCCTTAGGTAAATCTGCCCAAGGCACATGTAACGCATCATGCAAGGGAACGATCTCGGCTCGGGGGGTCGGGCCGACTCGCCAGGCCAGATCCTGGTTGTCCTCGGGGCAGCCAGGGTCTTCCGCCCAGAGTGCAAACACCGAGTCGTTAGAATGGCGCGCGTGCAGGGGGTGTATGGTGGCTACCGTGGTGCGTCGTCGTAGAATTTCCGGGGTACTGTGTGGGTTAAACACCCGCATAAACAGTCGGCCCTCATCTGCGTTTACCAGTGTGGCTGACCCCACAACTCCGTACGGGTCCGCCAGCTCCGGGTGAGGAGTTAGCATTACCTCGCCCGATGGTCGGTGTGTGGGGTCGGCGGAGGGTGTTGCTACGGGCACCAGCATCTCGGCAAGCGGGCCGATGGTGACGGCCGACACCAGGGTGGCGGCCATGGGTGTGAAGTGAGGGCGATTCCGTTCTTGTCCCAGGAGCGGGATCCTCTCCCCGCTGTCCTCCACGGTGGCGCATCGCTGGCCTGGCTAGTCGTTGAGCCCCAGTTTCTCCAGGAGGTCCGTACCCGCAATACACTCATGGCACAACACACTCGAGACATAGAATTCCTGTGTACACACCTGGTGTCCGAGACGGACCTCGAGGGAGATCCTTCCCAGCAACCCCATCCCGGCTCTGCTCGCTGTGTGCCTGCAGGCGGCTCACGTCAACCCCGAGCACGCTGCAGTGTGTGGCGCTCACGAGTGAAGCCACTGCCCCCGTGTCGAGTAGGATCCAGGTGCGCTGCCCGTTCACCTGTCCTACCAGTGATGTGGCCCCCGTGATCGCCGCCACCAGCTCCCATAGCCAGTCACCTGTCCTCACCGCGTCCTTGGGTGTTGTGGTCGGAATCTGTGCGGGGGTCACTCGCTCACCATTATTACTATCGTTGTTTTGTTTTGGGACCTCGTCGATTGCACCCTTAGGTGGTCCACTCTCTAGGGGGCGTTGGCGTTTAACCCTGGCGCCTGTCTAGTGCGGGCGATTTGAGGACAGTCTCTCACGAGGTTCCCGCGGCGGTCGCACAGGTAACACGCTCGGGGAAGGGCGGTGGCCCCGTAGGAGCTTCCCCGCACGCTCCCTCTTTCCCCTCCCGTACGCCGCTGCCCAGACTCTGCCTCTAGTCGGGCCACCCTCCCGGCTAGCCCCCCTACCGTGGAGCGCATTTCCCCCATTTCCGACTGAATGGTCTCCACTGTGGACTGTAGTTTGGTGATATGGCCACCAACTTGGGTCACCTGGCCGACTATATCACCCATGCCGGTCTGTAGCCCTGCTACCCATCCCGGGGTTGTCTCGCGGGCTACCGGGGGCTCCCTTTCCCGACCCCTTACCGTCGTGGCGAGCTCCTGTTCCTCCTCTTCCTACTCTAACGACAGGCTTGCGATGGTGCGCTCTCTTCCCAGCCCCCGGAGCTGCGCGCGTTCGCTGGAAATTCCTTCACATTTACGCGCGCGCTCGACAAGGGCGTTAAAGGGGAGACGTGTATAGCTCATGTCTGGCTGCCACCACGACGTGCGAGTCAAGTATCGCTGGATCTTCTCAGCGGCAAGCTCCTCAATCATCTCTGTCGTGTATCCCAGGTGTGCGATCTTTGTTAGCTCGCGCACATCCTCGGCATAATCACGCAGGTCCTCGCCGGGTTGGCGGTAGCGTGCCTCTAAGGCTGCTTTTGCCTACTCCTCATCACGCGTACCAAAACGCAGATCAAGTCGGCGCATCAGTTCCTCTAGCTGTGTCTGCGCGCTTGTGGGTAGGGCTTCCACAAAATTGGCTGCCCGCCCATCCAGGTTCATAATAAGTTGGCGTAACGCCTGCGCGTCCGTCCACCCATTAATCTCTTTAGCCCCTATGACGTTGCGGGCGAATGCCTTCCACCAAGGAGCCCCCCGGCTGGTAAATATATGCCATATTTTTGCGTGGGGTAACGCGGGGGTTCGTACCGCTTCTGACGCCAAACTGTGGGGGCTGCCGTCCCCCGCCATCACTGAATTGTCGGGGCCGTTGCCCCCTGACTCCCCCATTACATTTGTACTACTACCACCTGGCAGTTCTGTAGGGTTCGGGTTAGCGACCTCCAACTCCTCGCCCCCCGGGGCCCCTGACTTTGTTACCGACCGCGTTGGCATGGCTCAATTAGTGGGCTTGTACGCTTTACTCTTGCGGCGCGCTACGCGGGTTCAGTGGCGGCGTGCTGCGGTGAGCGCGCTCGCGAAGCAAGACTCTGTCCCGTACGTAAAAAAATGGGTACGGCGCACTGATGCGTGACTCACGTACGTAAACAAATGGGTACGGTGCGCCGACGCGTGATTTCAGTACGTAAACAAATGGGTACGGTATGCTGACACATGACTCCCTCACACACACGCTCTACGCGCCTAGGCAATAACAAACCCAACACCGATACCTGCCCAGCCCCATACACCAATCACACGCGAGGGAGTTGGGTTCGGGGGTGAGAGGGCAGGGGTGTCTGCCGTGCGCGCGCCGCTTATTGGAGGGAGTCACTCCGCTCTGATTTAAAAGGGCCGTTTAAACAGCCGCGCGTGTACGCGCACACCAGGCGCTTAGCTCTCTGCTTCGCTAGAAACAACCGCGCATGCACGCGACCGCAAGACACTCCCGTAAATAGTCGCCCAGGTATGCGAACGCTAAGCACTCCCGTAAACAGTCGCACAGGTACGCAAGCGCTAAGCACTCCCGTAAACAATCGCCCAGGTACGTGAACGCTAAGCGCTCCCGTAAACAGCCGCACGGGCACGCGAATGCTAAGCACTCCCGTAAACAGTCGCCCAGGTACGCGAACGATAAGCACTCCCGTAAACAGTCGCCCAGGCACGCGAACGCTAAGCACTCCCGTAAACAGTCGCCCAGGTACGCGAACGCTAAGCACTCCGGTAAACAGTCGCCCAGGTACGCAAACGCTAAGCACTCCCGTAAACAGTCGCCCAGGTACGCAAACGCTAAGCACTCCGATAAACAGCCGCACGGGCACGCGAACGCTAAGCACTCCCGTAAACAGTCGCCCAGGTACGCAAACGCTAAGCACTCCGGTAAACAGCCGCACGGGCACGCGAATGCTAAGCACTCCGCCTTCCTCTTCACACTCACAAAGACCACACGACACAGTTTATCCCCCTACTAGCTATTTTATTCACCGCGAGTAACCCGCTAAACTACTCGTGATTGTGTGGGTCAGCAGACTTTAGCTTATCCCTCGGGGATCCTGGGCTGAATTTATCCTGCCTGCCTCTCCGCTTTCTTCCCTCTGATCAATTAGCCCGCACTCACCTTAGTCCCAATCTGATGCTGCAGAAGCTGTGGAACGGTGATGTTCCCGCACCCCGTGCCCCCCTGTCCAATCAGAGGTCTGGATTTTCCCGCCCTCGGATCACCGCTCTGGTGACGTCACCGCAGTGGTTTATTGGACGTCCGCTTTCCGTTCTTCCCGCTATCCGCCCACTGACTCGTGTTTGTGTGTGTGTGGTTCCACTCGCGGTGGCTAAACAGCCCCTGCCATGACCATGCCATTACAATCCCAGGTCACAGCACCGCGGTGCTCTTCAGCCTCGGGGGTAGGTCGCCCAATTTCCCGGCTGCAGGAAACCATGAAGCTTGATCTCATTAGGGGCTTCTGGATAAAAACCTGTTGGCCAGGTGACCTTCCCTCCCGGCTCTACGTGGGGTGTGTGTGCATTCGTGTGATGGGCGCGCCACGTCGGCGCCGTCACTCCCCGGTGGCTGCGTCACGGCGGTGGGCACGGCCCCGATGGAGCGGCTCCGCTGCCGCGGCACCACAACCTCTGGGTCACTGAGCCGCTTCCAAACACCCCCCATGTCAAATACATAAGCAGGAACCTGTATCGTGAGCAGCAGCATTATTTGAATACTCTGCCAAAACAATTTGAATTGTGGAGTGGTGGCACAATTCCGCAATAGCTTTATCATATGTCTGGTGATAGGAAGAATTTCTACAAGACCGAGTTCTAGAGAACCCCTTTACGCGATGTTTTGGTCTACTCTTCCACACTGGGCGGATGTTTCAGTAGAGGAAGGAGTACCCACAATTTAACGCACCGCATCCACGGCCCCTCTCCTAAGTGGGCGTCCCCAGCCCGAATGCTCGCAGGAAGCCCTCCCAGCCTCCCTGCTCGACGAACCAGGCCCCGCACACGTTCACCAACAAGGCGGCCACCACGTCCGTCACGGCCGACTTCTCCGCGTCGCTCAGACGTACGCAGTCCACCAGCCTCTTCGCGAGGGAGGAGCGAGCAGAGCACCACCAGGACCACCACGCGGCCCCAGCTCGCAGAGCCATCGCGGATGACTTCCCAGGCCACGTCCATGAGCAGCCGGCGGTGCCCTCGGTGCTCCACCCACTCCGTGTGAGGAACAGGTCCCCCAGGCAGTTGACCACCTCCTGCACCAGCTGTGCTGGCTAAACCTTCTGCAGCTGCTGGACCTGCAGCTGCTCCTGCACCTGCAGCTACTCCGTCTGTGTCACCAGGTGAGCCATGTAGCCGACGATCAGATCCGCTGTCAAGACGGTCAGCAGCTGCAGCACCTCCTTTTCCTCCCCCTCATCTTCTTCCTCCTCCTGCCCGTGTCTCATTCCTCCTCCCCGTGTCCCACTCCCTCCCCCTGTCTCCCTCCACCTCCCTGTGTCTCCCTCCTACTGTAATGTTTTGCTTTTGCAAAACACGTACTAATTTGTCAGTTACTCCCGAGATATATGGTATTTTAATTGTTTTAACAATCTTATCGATTTCAGCATTGTTGCTTTGCCATCGTGATTTGGCATTCAATGCTCTGTTAATTTGAGCATTATTGTAGCCATTCTGTCGTAGTGCTTCTTTAACGTGTTTAATCTCTCTCACGAGACTTTCACCATCTGACACTGCTTTAGCCTGATATATCAGCGTCTTGATAAGAGAGGATGTCTGAGCTGGGTGATGATGTGATTCTGCATTCAAATAGCATCAGTGTGTGCGTTCGCTTTCTGTAAACGCTGTGTGCTATTTTACCATTTAGGCCATGTCCAAGCAAAATATCTAGGAACGGGAATGTGTTATTCACCTCCATTTCCATGGTGAACTGGATGGCCGGGTTTTGTGCATTGAGATGATTTAGAAAATCATTAAGTGTATCTTTACCATGTGGCCAGGCAACCAAAGTGTCATCCACATATCTAAACCAAAAACATGGTTTCAATGTGCTCGAGACAAGTGCTCTTGTTTCAGAGTTTTCCATGTGCATATTTGCTATAGCCGGAGATAAAGGAGAGCCCATTGCTGCTCCTTCCTTTTGTTTAAATAAATCACCTCCAAAAGAAGTAAGTGTTATTTAAACAATGATGAGCCAGTTTCAGAATATATTTTGGTAAACCTGTATTCTTTACTAGTGTATCAAGTAATTTAAGTGACTCGTTCCCTGGAACCTTAGTGAATAGAGAAATCACATCAAAACTCACCAGAATATCATTAGGGTAAAGTTTAATATCTTTATTCACATTCACAAGATGTTCTGAATTTCTTATGTATGAAGATGTCCTCCCGATGTAGGGATGTAATTGTTTAGTTATATGTTTTGCTAATTTATATGTGGCAGAGCGAATTGTACTGACTATGGGTCGTAATGGGATGCCGATTTCATGAATCTTTGGTAGCCCATACAGTCTAGATGGTTTTGAGGCCCTTGGAATTATTCGGTATTGCTCATTCTTAGGGATTAATGAATTTGCAATTATTGCAGTAGTCTGACGTTCTAAAGTATTAATAGGATCTCGTTTAACTTTAATGTGGGTACTTTTCTCTAGTAAATCTTTAATTTTATTATCATAATTGGCTCGTGGCATCACCACAGTAGTGCGGCCTTCATCAGCTGCCAGGATTTTAAAATCTTTATTTAAATGAATCTCTCTTAAGGCTTTTGCTTCGTTCGAGCTAATATTTATTTTTGGTACTTTGCTATTTTCAATTATTTTTTCAACCTCGTGTCTAGTCATCTCTGCCTCATTATGTGGAAGGAGTCTAACTGCTGATTCTACCTCAGCAATTATCTCATCCACTGGAATTGTGCGTGGGGTAACGGCAAAGTTAAGGCCTTTAGAAAGGACAGAGATCATGTCACTGGTTAAAACAGTGTTAGTCAAGTTCATTACGGGTTTGTTTTTAAATTGTTCGTTTTTAGTGGGTATTTGTTTATTATGAAGTCTAGATAATTTATTCATTTGGCTAGTTTTGGTTAGATTAAACACATTATCAGCCGATTGTTGTGTTATGGTCTCGATTATATTCCAATAATGCATTGATCTACTTGCTTATATCTAAGTGCAACTGCCTTAGAGATTCTGAAATGTAAGATAATTCACTCCTGTTGTGCTGTATTCTCTCTATTAATAATCATTTGCTAGCTTTGTGTAGTATTTGGTTAGCTTTAGCAGACTTTGTGATGTGTTATTTTAACTGCGTTTGGTATTAACTTCGAATCTCTGCACCTTTTGAGGAACGTCAGTGAAGATATCAATTCCATCCGCTTGATGCGGAGCTTCTCCAACTTTCTGGTTTTAAGAAAAGTATCCTCCCCATAGAGGTTAGTCAGTTTAACACGTAGGCTTTCGCGACCAATATTATTCATAATAAACGTGTTTGGGTTAGATCGCGTTATTAATAAATGTGTCGTAACCCTCCACCACCCGACACGGCCAATCAGTAAAAAAGTGTCATGTTGACAAAAGACAAAATAGTTCACTACTTTAGCCCACTGGTGTGTTGAAGAGTGAATCCACAACATTTACAATTTTTTAGTATGACGTTTCGCTGGTAATTACATCCAGCATCATCGGGCAATTCGCCAGAATGGTGAAGCCCTCACTCACTCGCGGTCTTAAATAGAGCAGCAGGGTGACATCATTTAACTCATTCAGGTGCAGTGATTTGAGGCGGAGTGGGGGGTATTTTAATTATATAATAGATTAGTAATCAGTCAAATGTTATGATCAGTAATACGTTGTAGATTAGTAATTAGGTGTAATGTGTATTATTGTAATTATATACTACGTTAGTAATCAGTTAATTAGTATGTTTCCCCACAACGAGGGTATACAGCTGCTCTGACATGGGACGACCCTGTCGTACACCTCTTCTGAAGCTGACAGGGGCAGTGAGCGTACCGTTGACTTTGATTAGACACTGGACTTCAGTGTAGAGCAGGCGGTTCAGTCCCAGGAAGCTGGTCCCAAAACCAAACGCCCTCGGTGGTCCCATTAGGTACCCGTGGTCAAACGCCTTCTCTTGGTCGAGGGAGAGAAGCGCGAGTGGGAGCCCCCTTTCTCTCGAAGAGGGTGCTGAGGTCTCTGACGAGGAAGACGCCATCATGAATTGTTCTCACTGGGACCGTGTGGGCCTGGTCACTGCCCACCACCTGAGCCAATACAGTCTTCATCTTGGAGAATAGCGCTTTGGCCAGAATTCTTCTCTCCTTATAAACGTCTATGCCTGCCCAAGATGAAATCTGGAGAGACCTACCGCGCAGTCAGGGCCGCAGTCGCGACAGCAGCTCCCTGCGTCCCGGGAGCCGGTGCGGGTTGCCGGACCGCGTCACCGGCGCCGTTCGGAGCGCCGCGGGCGCTGTGTCGGGCGGAGTGGCGCAGCGCGTGCCCGTGGTGCCGTCGCCGGGCATTGCGCGCAAGCAGCATCACGTGTCGTGCAGTCAGGGCGGCATGGGTCGGTGGGTGGGTGTGTGGGTCGGTTTGGGTGGGTGGGTCGGTTTGGGTGGGTGGGTCGGTTTGGGTCAGTGGGTGGATGGGTGGGTCGGTGTGGGTGGGTGGGTTGGTTTGGGTCGGTGAGTGGGTTGGTCGGTCGGTGTGTGGGTCGGTGGGTGGGTGGGTCGGTCGATGGGTGGGTGGCCACTCACATTGATTGACAAACATAGAAGCTGCAACCAATATCGGTGACTCTCATGTGGCCGGCCTGAGAGAGCATCACGTTGTCCTGGACGCACACGGGGAGGCAAGGGGAGGTCACGCTCAGAGGCTGCCCTGTGAGCGGTCAGCCAGCAGTGGATCGACCCACGAACAACGACAATTACAAAGGTCCCCTCGTGTAGCCGCTAGCAGGCTGTAGGGCCAAGTGCTGTTAGAAGTAGCTAGTAGCAGCACTGCCTATGCAAGCTGACAATGTGGCACACACAGAGGGAGTGGGTGGCCAGTACCACGGCCGGCCGCCTTTGTCTCCCCCATTGGGCGATGTTTACTACACACCACCGCTACAACAGGAGCGAGCGCGAGTGCGTCGTGGGGAGCGTGCGCGCCCCCAGAGTGCCCTCCGCTATCACCGGCTTTGATGACCGCGTGGACGATGCCGCGGGACTTGGTCTGGGCCAGGAAGCGGACGATTCCACTGGTGTATGACCTCAACGCGGCGTCGTTGATGCGCCAGATCACCGCTCGCTTGCTCAAGTCGTAGAGGCAATCCCGGCGGCGGCAGCAGCAGCAACGACGACGATAGCGATGATGACGGTAATGAAGATGATGATGACGATGATGATAATGACGATAATGATGACAATGACGATGGTGATAATCACGATGACGATGGTGATGATGACGATAGTGATAATGACGATAATGATGACGATAATAACAATGGTGATGATGCGTACTTCAACAGCTGCAGCACGAGGCAGTTGTGTCCGCGGAAGTGGAACGAGTGCAGGACGCGGATGACGCCGTGCAGCTCAGCACTGCCCTCCCCTGCAGCTCCGTGATCACCTTCAGCTCCATCCTCTGCATCTCCATCTTGGTAGGGCTGCGTGCACACAGCAAGTCTGTGGGTCTCTGGGTCTCTGTGGGTCTCTGTGGGTTTCTACGTGTGTCTATGGATCTCTATGGGTGTTTGGGGGTCATAGTAGTTTTACGGAGGTTATTATTATTTTTTACTATTTTACTCATTATTTTGTAACCATGTATTTACTTCCATTATCTATTATTTTCTTCATTTATAATTATTACGACTGCGGCCGCTTTGTTAAGACCACCACCACCCACACCATTTCCAACCACACCAAAACACCACCACCCACCCACACCACCATCCCCATCACCCCCGCAACAACCCACTTGATGGGCAGTGCCAGCATCTTCACAGCCACCAGGAATCCCATCTTGTGGTCCACACACCGCAGCACTACTCCCTGCCCTTCCTCGCCAAATTATTCTCTCGCACCTCGAAGTGGTATTGGAGCTGCTCCTGGGGAATATAAAATGGAGCAGATGAGGCAGCAGCGCCGCCACAAGCCAGTCAGTCACAATCACGATGTGAATGTTTAACGCTTAGTGGTAGGAGCAGCAGTGGTAGTAGTGGTTAGTAGTAGCAGTAGTGTGTGTGTGTCTGTATGTGCGAGTCTCACAGGGATATAGTTGTGGGTCTCTGTGGGTGTCTCTGTGTCTGTGCGTCTCACTGGGATGTAGCTGTGGGTCTCTATTG
This sequence comes from Petromyzon marinus, assembly GCF_048934315.1. Lineage (NCBI taxonomy): Eukaryota > Metazoa > Chordata > Hyperoartia > Petromyzontiformes > Petromyzontidae > Petromyzon > Petromyzon marinus. Next base: position 15,336,526 of record NC_133689.1, read on the forward strand.
GTGCCTCTTTGAGTCTCAATGGGTATCTGTAGATCTCTATGGGTGTCTGTGAGTCTCACAGGGATGTAGTTGTGGGTCGTTATGGGTGTATCTATGGGTGTCTCAATGGGTGTCTCAATGAGTGTGTCTATGAGTGTCTGTCTTTGTGAGCCTCACAGGGATATATTTGTGTTCTTGGTTGTCGTAGCCATCGTTGTTGATGCAACCGCGGGATTTGCCCTCGTCCATAGAGACAAAACAAACTTGACAGACGTCGGCCAGCTCCTCCTGTCGCTCGGTCAGGCGAGGCAGGAAGAGTGCCAGGATCACTGCACACCTGACAACAACTATGGGTTTTTTTTCTTTACCGACAGAACCAGAGTGTTTCTTACACACCAATAAGCCCAGTAAATTGGCACAGTAGGGGGCACAGGTGGTGCATCAGCCACTCGTCTCAGTCGGTCGACCCGTGGCACCTGTTGGGTCTGCCCCGTGACCTCCTGCCAGCGGGAGTTCGACACTTCACTTGGCTTAAAAGTGCACATAGCCTGGCACAAGCGTCGTTATGATGTCACCGCCACTTAGTGGCGAATGGCGGTTGTTGTGTGTGTGTGTATATTCAATCAGGCCAAGAATGTGTGCACCACAGAGTGAATCTCACTGCGGTACAGTGGACAGGCCATGCCGCGCCGCTGCAACTCGAAGATGCAGCGGCGGCACGTGGCAAGGTGGCCGCCGTCGCCGTGAACCAACGTGCAGCTACGCGGCTCACACTGGCACACCACGCACCCACCCACAACACCACCACTACCCACACCACAACCACCACCCACAACACCACCACCACCCACAACACCACGCACCCACCCACAAGACCACCACCATCAGCCACACCAACACCACCCACACCACCAACACCACCAACCACACTTCCAGCACCACCACCCATGCCACCACCACCTATACCAACACCCGCACCAAAACCACCCACACCACCAGCACCACCCACAACAACACCACCACCCACAACACCACCACCACCCACACCACCACCCACACCAACGCCACCCGCACCACCAACACCACCAACCACACTACCAGCAGCACTACCCAGGCCACAACCACCCATGCCACCACTACCTACATCACCACCACCCACACCACCACCACCAACCACACCACCACCACCACCCACACCACGCACCCACCCACAACACCACCACCCACACCATCACCACCACCCACACCACCACCGCTACCGGCTGGAGTGTAAGAAGGAGAGGCAGTGGTGGAGGTGGTGTTGACGCTGGCACCTGCTCGCCTGTTGTCGGCTGTCACTACGGAGAATATCTTCATGAGCAGCGCTAATACTGAGTGTCTGAGATCTCTGAGTGAGAATCCCTCCACACCAAACACCTCCCCCAGGGGGTCCCCCGCCACACCTCACCAGGTACTGCCTCTCTTCATCGTAAAGTCGCCTCCGCTTGATGTACTGTTCCACGTAGTGGAACACCTGCTCCACAGTGAATGTGTCGCCCTCGGCACCGACCGACTGCAGCAGTGGAAGCATCCGAGGCACCGGCTTCAGGAGTGTTCCTCCGAGCTTGTCAGAGACATGGACAATTCCATGCACTGTATGTGTTCTGTATTTGTACGTGGATAGTAACGACAGTGGATGTACATTCACTCCGAGTCTTTACTGGGTCGTTAAACAGCATGGGGTACACAATGACGTGAAACTTCACATCTACCCTACCTCCGTGCTCCATGCCGAAAAGCCACTGCAGTGGTAATAAAACTGCAACGTATTTTATTCATCAACCTGCATTTTCTTATTTTTCCCAAATTTTAACCCGGGTTGGGCTGTCGCCATCCTGCCCTGGAACCAATTATTCATTCGTGTCTCTAGCAGACCATTGCAAGCCTTGTGTTAGAGAATGGCTCACTGAAGCTGATATCACAGAGCTACTTCTGAGTACCCTTCAAGTGCCCTCTGGTCCACAGTAAAGAGCAGCACCCTCCCACCTGTCCTTTAAGTAGGAGTAACGTTGGTCATAACAATGTTCTTTTCGTTGAAATTTATCCAAATTAAGTGCAGAACCACATTGCAGCAATGTGATGGTTTATTGTGTGCTGTCAATGACGACAAGGCTGAGATCATTTACTCGCTAGACTTGAGAACCCGTTTTAATCACTTGCGGGTGCCTGTATTCAAACCCAAGTACTCCGTGGTGCCAGTTCCGTGCTATGACCTCTTGGCCACTGGGCCGCCTCTAAACACCCCCCATGTCAAATACATTAGCAGCAACCTGTACCGTGAGCAGCAGCATTCTTTGAATACTCTGCCAAAATAATTTTTATCGTGGAGTGCTGACACAATTCCTCTCCTCAGTGGGCGTCCCCAGCCCAAATGCTCGCAGGAAGCGCCCCCAGCCTCCCTGCTCGACGAGCCAGTTCCCGCACGCGTTCACCAGCAGGGCGGCCACCGCGTCCGTCACGGCCGACGTCTCCTCCGCGTTGCTCAGACGTACGCATTCCACCAGCCTCTTCGCGAGGGAGGAGCGAGCAGACCACCACCAGGACCACCACGCGGCCCCAGCTCGCGGAGCCATCGCGGAGGACCTCCCAGGCCACGTCCACGAGCAGCCGGCGGGGCCCTCGGTGCTCCACCCGCTCCTCCGTGTAGCTCACCAAGTCCAGAACGGAGTCTCTGAACCGCGCGAGGGACAGGTCTCCCAGGCAGTTGACCACCTCCTGCACCAGCTGCGTTGGCTGAACCTCCTGCAGCTGCTGAACCTTCTGCACCTTCTGCAGCTGCTCCTGCACCTGCAGCCACTCCGTCTGTGTCGCTAGGTGAGCCATGAAGCCGGCGACCAGATTCGCTGGCAAGACGGTCAGCAGCTGCAGCGCCTCCTTCTCTTCCTCCCCCTCGTCTTCCTCCTCCACCTCATCATCTTCCTCCTCCCCCTCCTTAGACTCCTTCTCCTCTGTCTCCCTCTAACTCCCTGTGTGACCCTCCTCCCCCGGTCTCCTTCCTCGTCCCCGTGCGTCCCTCCTCCTTCCCCCGTCTCCCTCTTCCCTGTGTCTCCCTCTTTTTTCTTTTTGCTGATGAAGTTTTTTTTTTTTATTTCCACAAGGTGTAAACGCCGTATCCCTTATTTTGTAATTGTAATTCTGGGCCAAAGAGGTCCCACAAACGTAAACGTTTTGTATTTAAAATATAACACAACAACAATGAATGGCTTAGTGGGTAAAGTAAGACGCACGCCAAAACGGGTGAGTTAAATAAATCCAATCTCTCCTACCGGATTATAGGACGCAAACCAAACTTTGTTGTAACAAGAACATAAAAAACTGATTCTCTTAATCAGGTGAATACGGTAAAGGGGCTGAGTCTGTGGTTGCCGGTGTGGTGAGTCTGTGGGTCTCTGTGTGGTGACGATGTCTATGGGTCTCTGTGGTGATGGCAATGTCGGGTGGTGGCGGGTTTAACCACACAACATTTATATATTCACGCGATCTAACCCAAACAAAACCTGTACTACGGAGTCAACAACAACGACGTGAGGGCTCTCCGACGCGCGTCTCGGTTGGGGTGAGGGTGCTTTCTGTTGTATATGTAGGTTATGAAAATTTGATGTAAATAATAAAAATTAAATGAAATTTGCATAATAATCCGACATTATGCTAATTGATGTAAGTGCATAGACTATGCTAATTCGAGAGATAATCGTATTAATTTATGCTAGTGTATGTGTGATTATGCTACTGCGAGCCGTTATGATAATTAGGCCCCGCCTCGTTGACGAGGGTCGTTTATCAATCTGGATAATGCAATTAATCGTATGCAGTTATGCAGGTACTGTGAGCATGTCACATTAAACTCGGCTGTGTTGTTTAACTTCGTATTATCGATGGGTATAATACAATTATTCTCGCTTTAACATTTACTGAGTATGTGTTAGTGTGTTCAGCCAGGTCTCCAAGTTCAGATCTCAGCACAGAATACAGTTCTTATGCATAAATTTCAGGAAAGAACACACAACACTTCCGTGTTAATCAATTTTAATGACGATAGTGATAATGACGATAATGATGACGATGGTGATAATGATGACGATGGTGATAATGATGACGATAATAACAATGGTGATGATGCGTACTTCAACAGCTCCAGCACGAGACAGTTGTGTCCGCGGAAGTGGAACGAGTGCAGGACGCGGATGACGCCGTGCAGCTCAGCACTGCCCTCCCCCTGCAGCTCCGTGATCACCTTCAGCTCCATCCTCTGCATCTCCATCTTGGTAGGGCTGCGTGCACACAGCAATTCTTTGGGTCAGTTTAACACGTAGGCTTTCGCGACCAATATCATTCATAATAAAGGTTTTTGGGTTAGATCGCGTTTATTTATAAATGTGTCGCAACCCTCCACCACCCGACACGGCCAATCAGCAAAAAAGTGTCACGTTGACAAAAGACAAACAATTCACTACTTCAGCCCACCGGTGTGTTGAAGAGTCAATCCACATTTACAGTTTGAGTACGACGTTTCGCTGGTAAATACATCCAGCATCATCAATTGCTTGATGATGGTAAATACATCCAGCATCATCAATTGCTTGATGATGCTGGATGTATTTACCAGCGAAACGTCGTACTCAAACTGTAAATGTGGATTGACTCTTCAACACACCGGTGGGCTGAAGTAGTGAATTGTTTGTCTTTTGTCAACGTGACACTTTTTTGCTGATTGGCCGTGTCGGGTGGTGGAGGGTTGCGACACATTTATAAATAAACGCGATCTAACCCAAACACCTTTATTATGAATTATTTGGGTCTCTGTGGGTCTCTATGAGTGTCTAAGGGTGTCTATGGATCTCTATGGTTGTCTCTAGTTTATAGTAGTCTTAAGAGGGTTATTATTTTAGTGAGATAGTTTCAGTTTATATTTAGAGAGTTTTACGGAGGTTATTATCATTGCTGTTTACTATTATACTCATTATTTTGTAACCATGTTGTATTTACTACCATTTATGATCTATTATTATTTTATTCATGTATAATTATTACGACTGCTCCCACTGTGTTAAGACCACCACCACCCACACCATTTCCAACCACGCCACATCACCACTACCCACCCACCCCCCCACCAACCCCATCACCCCTGCCCCAACCCACTTTCCGTGCAGTACCAGCATCTTGACAGCCACCAGGAATCCCATCTTGTGGTCCACGCACTGCAGCACCACACCCTGCCCTCTCTAGCCAATCTTCTCTTGCACCTCGAAGCCCTATTGGTGCTGATCCTGGGGTATCTAAAAAGCAGCCGAAGCAGCAGCAGCGCCGCCACAGCCAGTCAGAGTCACAATCACGATGGGAATATTTAACGCTTAGTGGTAGGAGCAGCAGTGGTCGTAGTGGTTAGTAGTTAGTAGTAGCAGTAGTGCCTGTGTGTCTGTGTGCCTTTGTGTGTGTGCCTGTGTTTGTGTGTCTGTCTGTGCGAGTCTCACAGGGATATAGTTGTGGGTCTCTGTGGGTATCTCTGTGTCTGTGCATCTCACTGATATATAGCTGTGGGTCTCGATTGGTGCCTCTGTGAGTCTCTATGAGTGTCTCTGTGGATCTCTATGGGTGTCTGAATGGGCTCTGTGGGTGTCTCTGTGAGCCTCACAGGGATGTAGTTGTGGGTCGTTATGGGTGTTATCTATGGGTCTCTATAGGTGTCTCAATGGGTGTATCTATGGATGTCTGGGTCTCTGTGAGCCTCACAGGGATGTATTTGTTTTCTTGGTCGTCGTAGCCATCGTTGTAGATGCCACCGCGGGATTTGCCCTCGTCCATAGAGAAAAACCAAACTTGACAGACGTCGGCCAGCTCCTCCTCCTGGCGCTCGGTCAGGCGAGGCTCGAAGAGAGCCAGGATCGCTGCAGACGTGACAACAACAACTTAAATCATTAACTATGTTTTTTTTCTTTACCGAAACAACCAAAGAGTGTTTTTACACACACCAAAAAGCCCAGCAAGTTGGCGGTTGTTGTGTGTCTGTGTGTGTGTCTGTGTGTGTGTTCTGTAGCGGTTAGCGCGCTGCGCTATGAACCTGGCGACCCGGGTTTGATTCCCGCTCACGGCCAACACCAGTGACGATTTTCTGAACCGGTCCCGGGCTTCCCCTAGGTCGACTCAGCCTCAAATGAGTACCTGGTGCGGTGTGTAAACATTGCCACTGGGGAGACAAAGGCGGTCGGGCGTGGTGCTGGCCACCCACCCCCTCGTGTACCGTTCCGGCCTTCATAGGTGCTCGCTAACAGCACTTGCCCCTACAGTCTGTTAAGGCTATATGGGGGATCTTTATCTTTGTGTTCTGTCAGACCAGGAATGTGTGCACCACAGAGTGAATCTCCCTGCGGCACAGGGGACAGGCCATGCCGCGCCGCTGCAACTCGAAGACGCAGTGGCGGCATGTGGCAAGGTTTTCGCTGTCGCCGTGAACCAACGTGCAGCTACGTGGCTCACACCGGCACACCACGCACCCACCCACAACACCACCACCACCCACAACACCACCCACAACACCACCAGCACCACCACCCATGCCACCACTACCTACACCACCACCAACCACACCACCCACACCATCACCATCCACCACCGCTACCGGCTGGAGTGTAAGAAGGAGAGGCAGTGGTGGAGGTGGTGTTGACGCTGGCACCGGCTCGCCTGTTGTCGGCCGTCACTACGGAGAATAACTTAATGAGCAGCGCTGCCACCGAGTGTCTGAGATCTCTGAGTGAGAATCCCTCCAGACAAAACACCTCCTCCAGGGGGTCCCTGCCACACCTCACCAGGTACTGCCTCTCTTCATCGTAAAGTCGCCTCCGCTTGATGTACTGTTCCACGTAGTGGAACACCTGTACCACCGTGAATGTGTCGCCCTAGGCACCGACCGAATGCAGCAGAGGAATCATCCGAGGCACCGGCTTCAGGAGAATGTTCCTGCGAGCTTGTCAGAGACATGGACAATTCCATGCACTGTATGTGTTCTGTATTTGTACGTGGATAGTAACGAGAGTGGATGTGCATTCACTCCGAGTCTTTACTGTGTCGTTAAACAGCATGGGTTACACAATGACGTGAAACTTTACATCTACCCTACCTCTGTGCTCCATGCCGAAAAGCCACTGCAGTGGTAATAAAACTGCAACGCATTTTATTCATCAACCTGCATTTTCTTATTTTTCCCAAATTTTAACCTGGGTTGGGCTGTCGCCATCCTGCCCTGGAACCAATTATTAATTCGTGTCTCTAGCAGACCATTGCAGGCCTTGTGTTAGAGAATGGCTCACTGAAGCTGATATCACAGAGCTACTTCTAATTACCCTTCAAACGCCCTCTGGTCCACAGTAAAGAGCAGCACCCTCCCACCTGTCCTTTAAGTAGGAGTAACGTTGGTCATAACAACGTTCTTTTCGATGAAATTTATCCAAATTAAGTGCAGAACCACATTGCAGCCATGTAATGGTTTATTTTGTGCTGTCAATGACGACTGGGCTGAGATCATTAGCTCGCTAGAATTGAGAACCTGCTTTGATCACAGGCGGTGTGGATTCAAACCCAAGTACTCCGTGGTGCCTGGTCAGTGCTATGACCTCTGGGTCACTTAGCCGCCTCCAAACACCCCCCATGTCAAATACATAAGCAGCAACCTGTATCGTGGGCAGCAGCATTCTTTGAATACTCTGTCAAAAAATGTTTATTGTGGAGTGGTGGCACAATTCCGCAATTGCTTTCTCATACCTCTGGTGACAGGAAGAATTTCTACAAGACGGAGTTCTAGAGAACCCCTTTACTCGATGTTTTGGTCTACTCTTCCACACTGGGCAGATGAAGAGGAAGTAGTACCTACACTTTAACACACCGCATCCGCAGCCCCTCTCCTAAGTGGGCGTCCCCAGCCCGAATGCTCGCAGGAAGCCCTCCTAGCCTCCCTGCTCGACGAGCCAGGCCCCGCACGCGTTCACCAGCAGGGCGTCCACCGCGTCCATCACGGCCGCCGTCTTCTCCACGTCGCGCAGACGTATGCAGTCGACCAGCCTCTTTGCGAGGGAGGAGCGAGCAGAGCACCACCAGGACCACCACGCGGCTCCGGCTCGCAGAGCCGTCGTGGAGGACTTCCCAGGCCACGTCCACGAGCAGCCGGCGGGGCCCTCGGTGCTCCACCCGCTCCTCCGCGTGGCTCACCAGAACGGAGTTTCTGAACCGCGCGAGGAACAGGTCTCCCAGGCAGTTGACCACCTCCTGCGCCAGCTGTGCTGGCTGAACCTTCTGCAGCTGCTGGAGCTGCAGCTGCTCCTGCACCTGCAGCTACTCCTGCACCTACATCTACTCCGTCTGTGTCGCCATGTGAGCCATGTAGCCGGCGATCAGATTCGCTATCAAGACGCTCAACAGCTGCAGCGCCTCCTTCTTTTCCTCACCTTCCTCCTCCCCCTCGTTTTCCTCCTCCCCCTCCTCCTCATCCTCCCCCTCCTCCTCCACTTTCAAAACAAAGAGTGAGGACATAATATCAATAACCCGGGAATTTTATAGTGACCTCTTCTTTCCTGATAAAACGTCTATGCCTGCCCAGAATTTCCTAAAGAGCTCGGTGAAAGTACTGTCCTCCAGCAGGGCGTTGTTGAAGTGCCAGTAGGCCTCACCACTTGGTGTTCCACGCAGCCTGAGGTCCAGCAGGATCAGGCTGTGGTCTGTTAGTGATGCAGCCCCTGATGTCAGCAGTCAGAATGCTCGAGACAAGACTTCTGGAGATGTAGAAACGGTCGATCCTGGACTGTGTAGCTGGGTCATTGCCCCGTGTCCGCGTGAAGGTGAAGCTTCGCCGCCTAGGGTGGTGCAGCCGCCACACGTCCACCAGATCGGAGGCGTCCAGAAGGGCTTGGAGCTCTCCCCGGAGATTGGCGTTGCAGTGCCCCTTCCCTGTGTGGTCGAGAGCATCCAGCGTGCAGTTGTAGTCACCTCCCGTGACCACAAACTCGTCCCCTGGAATGCCACCGAGGTGGTTCCGCAGAAGTTGCAGGAACCCGGGTCTCTCACTGTCAGTGGTGGGAGCGTACACGTTGACGAGGTGGATGGCGGTGACGCCGACCTGCACCGTGAGGTCCAGGATCCTCCCCTTGATCACCTCCACCTGGCTGACGGTGTCGGGGGAAAAGTTTGGTGACAGCACGGTTGCTACTCCTGAGGAGGTGTTGCTGAAGTGGCTGATGAAGGGCTTCGCTCTCCACTCCGTCCTCCAGGCAACGTCATTGTCCATGGCGAGATGGGTCTCCTGCACGAACAGCACGGAGACGTTATGCTGCTTTGCAAGGTATCCTACGTAGTATATTCTCAGCGCCCCTCTGCACCCATTCATGTTCAGGGAGGCGTTGCGCAACGTCATTGTGAGTGAGTCGCCCGCCTGTTCCAATGAGTCACCTTGCTGAGGAGGCTCCTTACCCTGGACGTCTCCAGGTCTCTCGATTGTTTTCCTTCCTGCTGGAGCTCTGTGAGGATGCGTCAGAGGGAGACCTCTATGGCGTCTGGCTCGCCATCTTGTCAAGGCCTCCATCACCTTGTTTGGTTTCCTGGGGGTCTCTTTGAAGAATCTCCACAGGTCTTCCTGGCAGAAGATGGGTGCCCGCGAAGATGACCTCTTTGAGACCTGGTTGGTTTCGCTACCCACACGGAGGTCATCATCCGAGTCCCCCTTCTTGCTTCCATGCCCTGCATGTGGGGGCCAAGAGTCGGGGGCCCATGGTTGGCTCCATGTGGCCTCCCCCAGGGGCCGTGGCAGGTGGAATGCTACCGCACGCCTCTTCCACATTAGCAGGGCACTCTGCGAGGCTTGCAGGGTGTCCTTATTCTGTCTTTTTAATTCTGGGCCAAAGAGGTCCCATAAACGTAAACGTGTTGTATTTAACATATAACACAAACAACAGCAATGAATGGCTTAGTGGGTAAAGTAAGACGCACCCCAAAACCGGTGAGTTAAATAAATCTGATCTTTCCTATTACCGGATTATAGGACGCAAACCAAACTTTGTTGTAACAAGAACATAGAAAAAACTGAGTCTCTTAATCAGGTGAATACGGTAAAGGGGCTGAGTCTGTGGGTGTCAGTGTGGTGAGTCTGTGGGTCTCTGTGTGGTGAGTCTGTGGGTCTCTGTGTGGTGATGGCCATGTCGGGTGGTGGCGGGTTTAACGACACAAAATTAATATATTCACGCGATCTAACCCAAACAAAGCCTGTACTACGGATTCAACAACAATGACATGAGGGTTCTCCGATGCGCGTCTCGGTTGGGGTGAGGGTGCGGTCGCGCCGTCTCCTCCGTACGGATTGTTTCTTCCTTTCCCAACTGCGATGTTCTCGCTCTCTCCTCTCTTTTTGTCTCCACCGTCGCCAACCGTCGGAGCTCGGCATCCGCGGCCCCTCTCCTAGGTGGGCGTCCCCAGCCCGAATTCTCGCAGGAAGCCCTCCCAGCCTCCCTGCTCGACGAACCAGGCCCAGCACGCGTTCACCAGCAGGGCGGCCACCACGTCCGTCACTGCCGCCGTCTTCTCCGCGTCACTCAGACGTACGCAGTCCACCAGCCTCTTCGCGAGGGAGGAGCGAGCAGAGCACCACCAGGACCACCACGCGGCCCCAGCTCGCGAAGACGTCACGGAGGACCTCCCAGGCCACGTCCACGAGCAGCCGGCGGGGCCCTCGGTGCTCCACGCGCTCCTCCGCGTGGCTCACCAGAACAGAGTCTCTGAACCGCGCGAGGAACAGGTCCCCAGGCAGTTGACCACCTCCTGCACCAGCTGTGCTGGCTGAACCTTCTGCAGCTGCTGGACCTGCAGCTGCTCCTGCACCTGCAGCTACTCTGTCTGTTTCGCTAGGTGAGCCATGAAGCCCGCGATCAGATTCGCTGTCAAGACAGTCAACAGCTGCAGCGCCTCCTTTTTCTTCCTCCCCCTCACCTTCTTCTTCCTCCTCCTCCACTCATAAAACAAAGAGTGAGGACATAATATCAATAACCTGGGAATTTTATAGTGACCTCTTCTCTCCTGATTAAACGTCTATGCCTACCCAGAATTTCCTAAAGAGGTCGGTGAACGTACTGTCCTCCAGCAGGGCGTTGTTGAAGTGCCAGTAGGCCGCAGCACTTGGTGTTCCACGCAGCCTAAGGTCCAGCAGGATCAGGCTGTGGTCTGTTAGTGGTGCAGCCCTGATGTCAGCAGGCAGAATGCTCGAGACAAGACTTCTGGAGATATAGAAGCGGTCGATCCTGGACTGGGTAGCTGGTTCATTGCCCCTTGTCCTCGTGTAGGTGAAGCTTCGCCGCCTCGGGTGGTGAAGCTGCCACACGTCCACCAGATCGGAGGGGTCCAGAAGGGCTTGGAGCTCTCCCCAGAGCTTGGCGTTGCAGTGACCCTTCCCTGTACGGTCGAGAGCATCCAGCGTGCAGTTGTAGTCACCTCCCATGACCACAAACTCGTCCTCTGGAATGCCACCGAGGTGGTTCCGCAGAAGTTGCAGGAACCCGGGTCTCTCACTGTCAGTGGTGGGAGCGTACACGTTGACGAGGTGGATGGCGGTGTTGCCGACCTGCGCCCGGACGTCCAGGACCCTCCCCTTGATCACCTCCACCTGGCTGACGGTGTCAGGAGTGAAGTTTGGTGACAGCACGGTTGCTACTCCTGAGGAGGTGTTGCTGAAGTGGCTGAAAAAAGGCTCCCATTTTCCACTCCGTCCTCCAGGCAACCTCATCGTCCATGTCGAGATGGGTCTCCTGCACGAACAGCACAGAGACATTATGCTGCTTTGCAAGGGACGCTGCGTAGTATCTTCTCAGCGCCTCTCGGCACCCATTCATGTTCAGGGAGGCGATGCGCAGTGTCATTGTGAGCGAGTGGCCCGCCTGTTCCAATCAGTCACCTTGCTGAGACGGCTCCTTACCCTGGACCTCTCCAGGTCTCTCGATTGTTGTCCTTCCTGCTGGAGCTCCCCTAGGATGCGTCTGAGGGAGACTTCTATGGCGTCTGGCTCGCCATCCTGACAAGGCCTCCATCACTTTGTTTGGTTTCCTGTGGGTCTCTTCGAAGAATCTCCACAGGTCTTCCTGGCAGAAGATGGTGCCCGCGAAGATGACCTCTTTGAGACCTGGCTGGTTTCGCTACCCACACGGAGGTCATAATCCGAGTCCCCCTTCTTGCTTCCATGCCCTGCATGTGGGGGCCAAGAGTCGGGTGCCCATGGTTGGCTCCATGTGGCCTCTGTTGTATATGTGGGTGTGTGAAAATTGATTAAAAATAATTAAAATTAAATGAAATTCGAAATTTGCATAATTAATCCGAAATTATGCTAATTTGTGTACTTATGCGTGTAACTATGCTAATTAGAGAGGTAATCGTATTAATTTATACGAGTGGGTGTGGCTGTGTTAATGATAGCTTTATGATAATCAGGCCCCGCCTCGTTGACGAGGTTGGGTTATCAATCAGGATAACGCAATCAATCGTGTGCCGTTACGCTAGTGTCAATTCGGCCTCGCTGTCTAACTTCGTATTATTGATCAGCATAATACAATGATTCTCGCTTTAACACTCCCCGAGTGTTCATATTTTAGGTCCCATGTTCACATCGTTCGTTTTAGTTTAATGAGTGTGGATTGGTGTGTTTATAGTTTAGGTTCCCGAGTTCATATCTCGTCGCAGGATACAGATCTTATGCAAAAACTTCAGGAAAGAATCACACGACCACTTCTGTATTAATCAATTTATTTTCTAATTAAACCTTAACTATAATATGTATGTGACTCTCAATCTCGGAACTTCAAAACGGTATCCACAAGGTATCAAGACAGTATCATCAACGACTGTACGATTTCACTTTGATAACACATGGACCCCGCATAAAGCGATTGCTGTTAGTGAGAGAGAGAGTCAGAATATGCAAATGCTATGTTACACAAAAGCTTATACATTATAATATGAACGATCATTATGCTTGAAATAGTCAGCACATTATCACAGGCGACTGATTAACATGCAAGGGTATTCATATAAAAAAGACAATCAAACAGTTATTATTTCCAAAGGCATGAATGTAACAACAGATCCACCGGACAGACTATAAGATTATCGAAATGGCTTAGTGTGAGGGTATGCGGCGGAATGTGTTATCTCACGGGATATTAATTAATTAATTCGTGAATAAGAATGTATGATCAGAAAATCGGTTTAGCACGATTCCTCCCCGGGAGCGTAGCTCCGTGGCGAAGGTGCCAAGGGTTAATTCGTATTGATGGATCGGTTGGTAACTTATGCGATTAGAAGTACAGTCCAAAACAAAATATTAAAGCGGGAAATTATGAATATACTTATAAATGACGGACTGTTATCACACGATCGATGCTTCCACAGCCAGATGGTTCACGGACTTGAGTGTTCGCTTCTGGTTAAGGACCTGTGTATGTTTGAGTGATATGAATTGTTTTGAATAGTCAGTGTTTGGAATTAATTATTTGCGTTGCCATATGCTGAAGTTGGCATCGCTTGTAGGAGAAGTAGCCTCGCTCCCTTTAGAGCGGTGAGGTGTGTGGGAGTGCATCATACGAATCGCCGCCCTCCTCCACGCAGCAGCCAGCCTCTGTCCACGGGGGAGAGTTGCTTGATCGCTCTCAGTTCTGCTCAGTGGACACCTCTCTCCACTGCTGGATGAGCTGCGCGATCACGCTCGTGCTGGTTCGCTGACAGCAGTTTCTCTCCGCTGTTGGATGAGCTGCATCGGCACGCTCCCTCTCTCTGGGTGGAGAACTCGAACGTGCTCGTTGCTGGTTTGCTGAAAGCAGGTTTTTCTCCACTGCTGGATGACTCAAGTCGCACGTGCTCTTGCTCTGGTTTGCAGAAGCTCTTGCTTGGTGCGTCGGTCGCTCTGCAGCTGGACTCAATGTAGAATAATCTTTCAGCAATACTCTGTCTTTCAGCTCTTGGAAATCACACTAGGTGACGCCTCACTACCTTGCGAGTCTTGCCAACGTCAGTGGGTAGCGACGGGGCCACTTTGGCTTCTGCTCGCCGCCTCCTGCTCTGCAGCTCGCCGGCTGGCGACCTGTTGCTCTCGTTCCCGATTGGAACTGCTCCTGAGCCGGCCCACTGGTCGAACTCCCCGCGTTCCGACCTCCTCCGATTCGAACTCCCCGAGTTCCGATCCCCCTGGTAGAACTCCCCGAGTTCCGACCCCTCCGAGTCGAACTGTCTCCCGAGAGTCGACCCCCCCCGGTCGAACTCTGGTGAGCCGACCCCCCCCGGGTCGAACTCTTCCGAGTTGCTCCTCCGAGGCGAACTGTCTCCCGAGAGTCGACCCCCCGGTCGAACTCTGGTGAGCCGACCACCCCCCCCCCCCCCCCAGTCGAACTGAGGTTTCAATGCTCAGGATCCTCTTTTTATGCCCAAAAATCCTGCCCACAAGGCGAGGTTTCTTTCGATTTTTGCTGTGTCAGGGTTTGTCCGTATGTATCTGCGTCCGTGTGTGTGTCCGTACATGTGTCAGTGTGTGTCCTTGTGTGGATCACCCACGGTATATTCCGTTGTCATACTCCTACCATAAAACCCACAATTAAAACAATCAAATGTTATAAATTGTCTCGAAGGCGCCTCTCTGTCTGGGTGCACAACCTGAGGGAGGGGCGATATTCCCTCCGACTTTCACCGACGCACAAAGAAATGGTTAAAAAGTTTTAAGTTAACATTTCATTTCATCAGAGTTCCATAGTTATGATTCTGTATTAATCCAAGGTCTGAGTCAGCTTCTCGTTGTGGTGTTTGACTCGTGTTTCCCCAAGCGTATACACACTCCTACCCCGCGCTGCAGGGATACAAAGACGGTCGGGATTTGTCTTTCTCTCCGACCCTGGGTTTAACATCACCCTTTGCTTACGTTGCAGTTTTGCTGTGCGCTTGCATTTCTTTTCCTCTCTACTCTTACTTTAACCCTGCATATTATTTGCGTATGGGTGGAGGCTAGAGCATTTATGTTGACTTAGGAAAACCTGATTGTTATAGGCTTCGGGTCAAGTCGTATAGACATTATTAAAATATGGAAATACATTTCATATTAAATTAATAGACGGGTGATGGTTACTTTGACGTAGCTTGTGGCAGGGTTCAATTGAAGTGGGTGTGAAGATCAATAACTTTAGCCTACCCTGTCGTTAAATTCCGACTTTAAGTTACTTTAATAGTAATGCAGAACCAATTAGCTTTTTTTGACTTAACTAGATCTAGGCTAACGCAACCTCCCAGTGACCCTGGCTTTGTGTTTACGTCAGCCCTTTGCAATCCACTGCGCTCTGCTCTCTATCTGCTCCCTCTGACCCTGGGAGGGCTCTGAACGTCAAAATCGTGTTAGTGGGTCAAGGTAAATATGACCCCCACATGCCATGCTGAGGCCTGGTTTGGTGTTTTTATTCATTATTAAAATTAAAAGAAACAATAGAAATATGTATCTATATGTATTGAAAAATTACTTGTTAATATTAAGATGGAAAAGGTGCCTAGATACAACATTCCGCCCTTTTAAAAATGATCGGTGGTCAATTGGCCACGGGTCATTTTTAAAACAAAGAATCTATGTACTTTTCCATCATGAATCATCAATATTACTCAAGTAATTTTTCCTTACAACGCGCGCACGTCACAACTTATGATTACATTTGAAATAAGAAAAGAAATACTAAAAGGAAGGTAAAACAAGGGGAAATTGTTTAACTGGCTACATGTTATAGGAGATGTCGTTATTCCATGTACCCACGTTCAATACTGTCCGCAATCGAAATACATTTTCGGGTTTGACCAGTGGGAAATTTAACAAAAATCCCACCTGTCCGGTCTGGGAGTCCCCATGTATGGGTGTGGCTGTACCCATTTTAAAGTCAATTTGTACCTGTGTTGTACTGATTGTTTCCAGGGATGCTAATGGTATCACATTTTTTTTTAGTGTTGGAGTTACCAGATATGAAGGAAATTGTCCTTGGAGAAGATCACTGATGCTGCCGCTGGTGCAATGCAACAAGTCTTTGGATCAACTATTGAATTTGCTGTCGAGTATTCTCTTCTTCGTACAGATCTCGGATTGCGAAACCCAATTCTTGGATTGTTAAGTTAACCATGGCGGAGTGCAGGTTAACGAGAACCACGGTGTCTCTCTGACTTTCTCATGTTACCTCTCTGCCACCTTGTACCAAGTCATTGATAACCTGACTGACTCTTTTAGTCACGAGTGTATCATATCTCTCATGGCCAGGTATCTTAGAGTTACCGATGACCCTTCCATGCAACATCATCACATCATCGTCCCGGATCATCGTCGTGATGGCTTTGGCCTAATGAACATGGCTCACTGGTTCGTATCGGTAATTTATTTTATCACTCCCTTTCCATGTGAGATTGTGTGGCGTGAAGTTATGCTGTGCGTAACCAGGATCAACATACACCACGAGTTTCCGTACTCGACTGTTGGGGTCATTTGTATTCTCCGCAGCCCTGTGCACATCTGCTGCCTCTGGGAGTCGATTTGACTCTGGGCCACGATTCCCTTCTGCGCTACGATTCGATTCCGTGCCACGATTCGATTCTGGGTCACGATTCGATTCCGTGCTTTTGAGTATGCTGTGTTTCAACACAATTCCCGATCCGTCACGGATATTCTTCTCCTCCACTTCAACACTCTGATCTCCATCCCTCCTTAGTGTGCCCGAGCACAATTTAACATCCAAAGGCTGATGTCTGCATTCATCTGCCTCTTCCACAGTACACTCACGCACTTCCGCGACACAAGGGATGGCATTTATATTTACCAGACAATCAGGTTTTCCTTCCCCTCCCTGCGGTTGGTTATCATCTCCTGTAGGATCACACTTTAATGCAGTTATGTTTCCCTGCTCGATAGGTGTGTCAATTACGGGAGCAACACTTGCGCTCTCCACCACATTATCAGAACTGGTGCCCGACGCATTTATTGTTTCCCAATCATTGGGACCCTCCTGGTTTACCTTGTCAACCGCAGCCTGCTTAATTTTTTTAACGAGTCCATAATTTCCCTGCAGCTCCACGGACACCACTCTCACTGAAAGCTCCCTCTCAACCAATGTGATTGATTCATCACGTGCCCGTGTCATTTTTTGTGTCTCAGCCAAGCTCACGCCTGTCTCCCTATTCCTCATGCCTCTGCTCTCTCCTGGTAAAACTGGTGGGGGAATCGATCGGAAGTGGGCCGATTGTGTTTGATCCCTCGTGTGTCGTGGCATTGGGACCCGGCATGATTCTGCTCTTGGTCTACACACACCGCGATTCTCGCAAATATGCGTCCCTGCACACTGTGATCGCTCCCAGCCTGCGGGCCATTGCCTCGCTGGTGGTGCTGTGTTTCTGCTCACGTGATTTTTATTTCCCTCTGAAACGCTGGTTACATCATCCCTCTCTCTGGGTGTCGTAGAACTATTGTCTTTAGCTCTGTACAGCCAAGCTCTGTGCGCCTTATCCTCTATATGGTGTAAGGAGGCTGTTTCTGGATTCAATACCATTCCCACAATTTCTGTAATCTCTGGACTCAAAGACCCGAAAAACATAACTTTGAACCTTTTGTCACCTTCGTGATACTGATCCACATCACCCGCGTAGTACGCTCTTTTAAACCGTAGGAGGTAATCTCGCGGATCCTCGTCTGCGCACTGGGTCATAGATTTTGCAGCATTAAATCCCTCAGACCATGTTAAATATTCTCCAAACTTCCGGCTCACTGCCAGGCTCAGCTTTTTGAAATCGTTCCGAACCTTGTATGAAAGCGACTTTACCCATGGTATAGACTGCTCGTGCAAGCTTCGTCTCAGTAAACTGGCTTTCTCATTCGTTTTCCTCAAACCCCTGATCACTGCTTCTGCTTCTACCGTTGCGATGTGAGCGTGTATGTCTCTGTTCCTATCGTGTGGATCAAAGTAGGGAATTCTGACGAGAGCCTTGTCCATCAATTTCAGAGTTTTACTACTGAATGAGTATTCGGACAGTTGATCATCGTCAGAGGCGTCTGTTCCTGAGGAGTGCTCACTCGAGCTGTCACCATCACGGTGGCGCTGCTTAACATAACTTTTGTAGTGCCTTTTGCACCTGTAACGTGAGTCAACTTTGCTCGGTGACTCCTGCTTATCCCATGGCTCATGCTTGTGTGATGTGCGTCTTTCTGGAAAGTAATCTCTGCCATAGGTTCCACGTCGGTCGTGCTTGCGTGGAATGTGTCTACCAAATGAGCTGTCTCTGTCATGTCGCTCGTCTTGCCCCAGCTCCGCCCTTTTTTGCTCGATCAGTACAGAATATCCTGCTGACTTAGTGTTAATATTTTTTTCCTCTCTACCCTCGAAGTTGTCAGTCCTATGTTTTCCTATTTTCATCCGTATCTCTCCCTCCCCTCTCTCGAGTCGCGAGGGGGAATCTCTGTCAAAACCACTTTGATTGGTAGCCACACCTCCTGTGTGACCTGTCTCTGGTTTACGTCCGCGTGGCTCGGAGTGTGGTAAACTGTTACTCCCGTATGTGTTATGTGTATCAACATCTGGGGGTTTCGCTGGTGCATTCAGCGCCGACTCTTTTTCTCTCACGAGGGCGTGCAGACGCTCAACCTCCTCTATTAGGGACAGTTTCTCCTTCCTTTCCCTGTCAAATTTTTCCCCAGTCCATAATCTTTCTCTGTATGTCTGTGTGAGGAGATACGAGTCTAACCTTGCTATTTCTGCAATTTTTACGTCACGTTTGGCTTTGCTACATTTCATCACATCCTTAAGTAGTTTCCTCCTATGTGCCTTAACATCTTCTATATGTCTCCCCTCCCATACGTCTCTCTGCTCTGTCTGCTGTCTAGCAGTCCGTCCAGTACGTTTTAACACAAATTCACGATATTGTTTTTCCATAGATTCTATCTCCTCTTCGGAGGTCCATTCTGTATCAGTGTTATGCGTTGGGATGTCACCCTCAGAACGTTGCGGGTCATGTGCCATCTCTATTACGTAGTGTAGTTAATAGACCTAAGAGTGTATCTTAACTCTAGTCTCTTATGTGTGGCGTGAGTTACTCTGGAATTCCACTTCAGAGTACATATAAAAACATTCGTATCACAGGATGTGTTGGTTCAACTCGAGCAAATAATCTTACCCCCACTGTCTTTGTTATCCACTGCTACTCTGGTATTTTCCTTCAGAGTGCGTTTTTTTGTTTGTTTACACCGTTTACAGTCACAGGGCAATGTTAGTTCACAATACCTTGATTAATACAACAGTGATTCGTTCCTTAATTTAAGCATAAACTGTCTGCGAGAGATCCCGGATACGAGCCCCCAATTTGTTGTATATGTGGGTGTGTGAAAATTGATGAAAAATAATTAAAATTAAATGAAATTCGAAATTTGCATAATTAATCCGAAATTATGCTAATTTGTGTACTTATGCGTGTAACTATGCTAATTAGAGAGGTAATCGTATTAATTTATACGAGTGGGTGTGGTTGTGTTAATGATAGCCTTTATGATAATCAGGCCCCGTCTCGTTGACGAGGTGGGGTTATCAATCAGGATAACGCAATCAATCGTGTGCCGTTACGCTAGTGTCAATTCGGCCTCGTTGTCTAACTTCGTATTATTGATCAGCATAATACAATGATTCTCGCTTTAACACTCCCCGAGTGTTCATAGTTTAGGTCCCATGTTCACATCGTTCGCATTAGTTTAATGAGTGTGGATTGGTGTGTTTATAGTTTAGGTTCCCGAGTTCATATCTCGTCGCAGGATACAGATCTTATGCAAAAACTTCAGGAAAGAATCACACGACCACTTCTGTATTAATCAATTTATTTTCTAATTAAACCTTAACTATAATATGTATGTGACTCTCAATCTCGGAACTTCAACACAGTATCCACACGGTATCAAGACAGTATCATCAACGACTGTACGATTTCACTTTGATAACACATGGACCCCGCATAAAGCGATTGCTGTTAGTGAGAGAGAGAGTCAGAACATGCAAATGCTATGTTACACAAAAGCTTATACATTATAATATGAACGATCATTATGCTTGAAATGGTCAGCACATTATCACAGGCGACTGATTAACATGCAACGGTATTCATATAAAAAGACAATCAAACAGTTATTATTTCCAAAGGCATAAATGTAACAACAGATCCACCGGACAGACTATAAGATTACCGAAATGGCTTAGTGTGAGGGTATGCGGCGGAACGTGTTATCTCACGGGAGATTAATTAATTAATTCGTGAATAAGAATGTATGATCAGAAAATCGGTTTAGCACGATTCCTCCCCGGGACCGTAGCTCCGTGGCGAAGGTGCCAAGGGTTAATTCGTATTGATAGATCGCTTGGTAACTTATGCGATTAGAAGTACAGTCCAAAACAAAATATTAAAGAGGGAAATTATGAATATACTTATAAATGACGGACTGTTATCACACGATCGATGCTTCCACAGCCAGATGGTTCACGGACTTGAGTGTTCGCTTCTGGTTAAGGACCTGTGTATGTTTGAGTGATATGAATTGTTTTGAATAGTCAGTGTTTGGAATTAATTATTTGCGTTGCCATATGCTGAAGTTGGCATCGCTTGTAGGAGAAGTAGCCTCGCTCCCTTTAGAGCGGTGAGGTGTGTGGGAGTGCATCATACGAATCGCCGCCCTCCTCCACGCAGCAGCCAGCCTCTGTCCACGGGGGAGAGTTGCTTGATCGCTCTCAGTTCTGCTCAGTGGACACCTCTCTCCACTGCTGGATGAGCTGCGCGATCACGCTCGTGCTGGTTCGCTGACAGCAGTTTCTCTCCGCTGTTGGATGAGCTGCATCGGCACGCTCCCTCTCTCTGGGTGGAGAACTCGAACGTGCTCGTTGCTGGTTTGCTGAAAGCAGGTTTTTCTCCACTGCTGGATGACTCAAGTCGCACGTGCTCTTGCTCTGGTTTGCAGAAGCTCTTGCTTGGTGCGTCGGTCGCTCTGCAGCTGGACTCAATGTAGAATAATCTTTCAGCAATACTCTGTCTTTCAGCTCTTGGAAATCACACTAGGTGACGCCTCACTACCTTGCGAGTCTTGCCAACGTCAGTGGGTAGCGACGGGGCCACTTTGGCTTCTGCTCGCCGCCCCCTGCTCTGCAGCTCGCCGGCTGGCGACCTGTTGCTCTCGTTCCCGATTGGAACTGCTCCTGAGCCGGCCCACTGGTCGAACTCCCCGCGTTCCGACCTCCTCCGATTCGAACTCCCCGAGTTCCGACCCCCCTGGTAGAACTCCCCGAGTTCCGACCCCTCTGAGTCGAACTGTCTCCCGAGAGTCGACCCCCCCCGGTCGAACTCTGGTGAGCCGACCCCCCCCGGGTCGAACTCTTCCGAGTTGCTCCTCCGAGTCGAACTGTCTCCCGAGAGTCGACCCCCCGGTCGAACTCTGGTGAGCCGACCCCCCCCCCCCAAGTCGAACTGAGGTTTCAATGCTCAGGATCCTCTTTTTATGCCCAAAAATCCCTTCACTCGGATCCTGCCCACAAGGCGAGGTTTCTTTCGATTTTTGCTGTGTAAGGATTTGTCCGTATGTATCTGCGTCCGTGTGTGTGTGTCCGTACATGTGTCAGTGTGTGTCCTTGTGTAGATCACCCACGGTATATTCCGTTGTCATACTCCTACCATAAAACCCACAAGTAAAACAATCAAATGTTATAAATTGTCTCGAAGGCGCCTCTCTGTCTGGGTGCACAACCTGGAGGGAGGGGTGATATTCCCTCCGACTTTCACCGACGCACAAAGAAATGGTTAAAAAGTTTTAAGTTAACATTTCATTTCATCAGAGTTCCATAGTTATGATTCTGTATTAATCCAAGGTCTGAGTCAGCTTCTCGTTGTGGTGTTTGACTCGTGTTTCCCCAAGCGTATACACACTCCTACCCCGCGCTGCAGGGATACAAAGACGGCCGGGATTTCCCTTTCTCTCCGACCCTGGGTTTAACATCGCCCTTTGCTTACGTTGCAGTTTTGCTGTGCGCTTGCATTTCTTTTCCTCTCTACTCTTACTTTAACCCTGCTTATTATTTGCGTATGGGTGGAGGCTAGAGCATTTATGTTGACTTAGGAAAACCTGATTGTTATAGGCTTCGGGTCAAGTCGTATAGACATTATTAAAATATGGAAATACATTTCATATTAAATTAATAGACGGGTGATGGTTACATTGACATAGCTTGTGGCAGGGTTCAATTGAAGTGGGTGTGAAGATCAATAACTTTAGCCTACCCTGTCGTTAAATTCCGACTTTAAGTTGCTTTAATAGTAATGCAGCACCAATTAGCTTTTTTGACTTAACTAGATCTAGGCTAACGCAACCTCCCAGTGACCCTGGCTTTGTGTTTACGTCAGCCCTTTGCAATCCACTGCGCTCTGCTCTCTATCTGCTCCCTCTGACCCTGGGAGGGCTCTGAACGTCAAAATCGTGTTAGTGGGTCAAGGTAAATATGACCCCCACATGCCATGCTGAGGCCTGGTTTGGTGTTTTTATTCATTATTAAAATTAAAAGAAACAATAGAAATATGTATCTATATGTATTGAAAAATTACTTGTTAATATTAAGATGGAAAAGGGGCCTAGATACAACACCTCCCCCAGGGGCCGTGGCAGGTGGAATGCTACCACACGCCTCTTCCACAGTAGCAGAGCACTCTGCGAGGCTTGCAGTGTGTCCTTATTCTGTCTTTTTAATTCTGGGCCAAAGAGGTCCCATAAACGTAAACGTGTTGTATTTAAAATATAACACAAACATAACAACAATGATGAATGGCTTAGTGGGTAAAGTAAGACGCACCCCAAAACGGGTGAGCTTAATAAATCCGATCTCTCCTATTACCGGATTATAGGATGCAAACCAAACTTTGTTGTATCAGTGTGGTGAGTCTGTGGGTCTTTGTGTGGTGACGATCTCTCTGGGTCTCTGTGTGATGATGGCCGTGTCGGGTGGTGGCGGGTTTAACAACACAACATTATGAGATTCACGAGATCTAACCCAAACAAGACCTGTACTACGGAGTCAACAACAACGACATGAGGGCTCTCCGACGCGCGTCGCGGTTGGGGTGAGGGTGAGGTCGCGCCGTCTCCTCCGTACGGATTGTTTCTTCTTTTCCCAACTGCGACGTTCTCGCTCTCTCCTCTCTTTTTGTCTCCACCGTCGCCAATCGTCGGAGCTCGGCATCCGCGGCCGCTCTCCTAGGTGGGCGACCCCAGCCCGAATTCTCGCCTGAAGCCCTCCCAGCCTCCCTGCTCAACGAGCCAGGCCCCGCACGCGTTCACCAGCAGGGCGGCCACCGCGTCCGTCACGGCCACCGTCTTCTCCGCGTCGCTCAGACGTAAGCAGTCCACCAGCCTCTTCGCGAGGGAGGAGCGAGCAGAGCACCACCAGGACCACCACGCGGCCCCAGCTCGCGGAGCCATCGCGGAGGACCTCCCAGGCCACGTCCACGAGCAGCCGGAGGAGCCCTCGGTGCACCACCCGCTCCTCCGTGTGGCTCACCAAGTCCAGAACGGAGTCTCTGAACCGCACGAGGAACAGGTCTGCCAGGCAGTTGACCACCTCCTGCACCAGCTGTGCTGGCTGAACCTCCTGCAGCTGCTGAACCTTCTGCACCTTCTGCAGCTGCTCCTGCAACTGCAGCCACTCCGTCTGTGTCGCTAGGTGAGCCATGAAACCGGCGATCAGATTCGCTGTCAAGAAGGTCAGCAGCTGCAGCACCTCCTTCTCTTCCTCCCCCTCATTTCCCTCCTCCTCCTCCTCCCCCTGTCTCCTTCCACCTCCCTGTGTCTCCCTCCTCCCCCGGTCTCCTTCCTGCTCCCCGTGTTTCCCTCCTTCCCCCGTCTCCCTCCTCCCTGTGTCTCCCTCCTCCTTTTCCTTTTTTGCTGATGAAGTTTTTCTATTTCCACGAGGTGGTAACACCATATCCCTTATTCTGTAATTGTAATTCTGGGCCAAAGAGGTCCCACAAATGTAAACATTTTGTATTTAAAATATAACACAAACATAACAACAATGAATAGCTTAGTGGGTAAAGTAAGACGCACCCCAAAACGGGTGAGTTAAATCAATCCGATCTATCCTACTACCGGATTATAGGACGCAAACCATACTTTGTTGTAACAAGAACATAAAAAAAACTGAGTCTCTTAATCAGGTGAATACGGTAAAGGGGCTGAGTCTGTGGTTGACAGTGTGGTGAGTCTGTGGGTCTCTGTGTGGTGACGATGTCTATGGGTCTCTGTGTGGTGATGGCCGTGTCGGGTGGTGGCGAGGTATAACAACACAACATTTATATATTCACGCGATCTAACCCAAACAAAACCTGTACTACGGAGTCAACAACAACGACATGAGGGCTCTCCGACACGCGTCACGGTTGGGGTGAGGTTGCGGTCTGTTGTATATGTAGGTTATGAAAATTTGATGAAAATAATAAAAATTAAATCAAATTTGAAATTTACATAATTATCCGAAAAAATGTTAATTTGCTGTAATTTATGCGCATAAACTATGCGAATGCGAGAGAGAATCGTATTAATGTATGCTAGTGTATGTGTGATTATGCTACTGCGAGCCGTTATGATAATTAGGCCCCGCCTCGTTGACGAGGGTCGGTTTTCAATCGGGATAATGCAATTAATCATATGCAGTTATGCAGGTACTTGAGCATGTCAGATTAAACTCGGCTGTGTTGTTTAACTTTGTACTATCGATCAGTATAATACAATTATTCCCGCTTTAACATTTACTGAGTATGTGGTAGTGTGTTCAGCCAGGTCTCCAAGTTCAGATCTCAGCACAGAATACAGTTCTTATGCATAAATGTCACGAAAGAACACAACACTTCTGTGTTAATCAATTTTAATGACGATAGTGATAATGACGATAATGATGACGATGGTGATAATGATGATAATGATGACAATAATAACAATGGTGATGATGCGTACTTCAACAGCTCCAGCACGAGACAGTTGTGTCCGCGGAAGTGGAACGAGTGCAGGACGCGGATGACGCCGTGCAGCTCAGCACTGCCCTCCCCCTGCAGCTCCGTGATCACCTTCAACTCCATCCTCTGCATCTCTATTTTGGTAGGGCTGTGTGCACACAGCAAGTCTGTGGGTCTCTGTGGGTCTCTAGTTCATAGTAGTTTTACGACGGTTAATTTTTTAGTGAGATAGTTTCAGTTTATAGTTAGAGATAGTTTTGCAGAGGTTATTATCATTGTTGTTTACTATTATACTCATTATTTTGTAACCATGTTGTATTTACTTGCATTTATTATCTATTATTGTATTCATTTATAATTATGACCATGGCCGCTGTGTTAAGACCACCAGCACCCACCCACACCACCACCACCACCAACCCCATCACCCCTGCCCCAACCTACTGGATGGGCAGTGCCAGCATCTTGACAGCCACCAGGAATCCCATATTGTGGTCCACGCACCGCAGCACCACTCCCTGCCCTCCCTCGCCAATCTTCTCTCGCACCTCGAAGCGGCATTGGAGCTGCTCCTGGGGTATCTAAGAAGCAGCAGCAGCAGCGCCGCAACGGCCAGTCAGAGTCACAATCACGATGGGAATGTTTTACGCTTAGTGGTAGCAGCAGTGGTAGTACTGAGTAGTAGTTA
Source organism: Petromyzon marinus (assembly GCF_048934315.1). Classification (NCBI taxonomy): domain Eukaryota; kingdom Metazoa; phylum Chordata; class Hyperoartia; order Petromyzontiformes; family Petromyzontidae; genus Petromyzon; species Petromyzon marinus. The sequence continues at coordinate 15,362,270 of NC_133689.1, forward strand.
GTAGCAGTAGTGTCTGTGTGCGCCTGTGTGCCTGTTTGTGTGCGCATCTGCGTGTGTGTGTGTCTGTCTGTGCGAGTTTCACAGGGATATTTCTGCTTGCAAGCTTTGACTTTAACATAGCCATTTCTGTGACCAGACACAAGCTAATCACTCAGCAATTTCAATGCTAAATTATCCTGTTTGATTTGTACTAGGTGCCTCTGTGGATGTGTAGGCTTTGACTTTAACATAGCCATTTCTGTGACCAGTCACAAGCTAATCACTCAGCTCTTTCAATGCTAAATTTTATGCTAATTCGTTTGTCAAGGCGCTCTGTTTCTTCTCACACAGCTTAAAGGTCGCGGTCTGAGCTTGGCTGTGTTCACTCCAGCGCTTTCCTCCAGACAGTCTCGTCCCTTCACCTGATGAAGGCCGCTTGTGTTGTGGCCGAAACGTCGTGAGAATTTTATTGTGTTATTTTATTTGATCAATGTATTATTTTATTCTCATTCTACGCTACTTTACCGAAAGAACCAAAGAAGATGAATCCTTGCAGCCAAGATAGCTTTAAATCGAAATTTAACAGAATGGTATTGAACCTTTTTCTTTACAGGGTGGCCCTGGGGCTTGCCACGTGGCAGGTGTCGTCCATTGTCCATACCAGACCCCTCCAGCTCTCTCACCCTGGGTCAGCTGCCCCTTCCATGTCCTGGAAACCATGGCAAGGTCATCCTATGAGGACTGCCTGGATGAAAACCAGCATAGAAGGGGCCCAGGGTGGGACCGGCTATGCTTTTGGGCTAGTCCCGTTTGTGTGTGGTGTGCGGTGTCTTCGTAGCAATCGTTCTCCACTGTAGTCCTGGCATCTGCTGCTCAGCTTCATTCCACAGCTGTGGTTCCAGTGGCGCGGTCTCTCCGGGGACCCATGTGGTGTGTGTGTGGGTGTGACATGTATCACGGGGTGGGTGGATAGTATCGTGATAGTGGTCATGGTAGGCACCGATCCACGACCTCCATCACCCCTACTGAGTGGTGGACATGCCACCACAAAGCAGCATGCGGCGGAGGAGTGAGGTGACCGCTCTCGCCTCACGAGCGAGGCCCTCTCGCTTCCTCTTCATTCCCTGCATCACCACCTCCATCTCCTCCTTTGTCTCATCCTCCTCCACCTCCTCTTAATCCTCCACCACCATCTTCTCCCCCTCTTCTGTTTTCTCCATTCTCTCTTCATGCTCCTCAACCTCCGAGGTGGCGTCGGTGGCATCGGTGGTGGCAGCGGAGGTGCTGGAGGTGATGGCCGTGGTGGCGGTGGCAATGGTGGTGATGGTGGCAGCGGAGGTGGCGGTGGCGGCAGCGGTAATGGCGGTGGCGCCAGCGGTGGTGGGGCGGAGGTGGCAGCGTTGGTGGTGGTGATGGTAGTAGTCCTGGCGAGGCACCGCTCTTCCTCCATGAGGCGCTTCTCCTCCTCGACGCTCTTCACGTTGGCGAGACACTTCTCCTCCACCAGACGCTTCTCTTCCGTGAAGCACTTCACTTTAACGAGGCGCTTCTTGAGGAAATAGTCTCTGAAGCAGTTCTCCTCTGTGCGGCGCTTCACCCTGGCAAGGCGCTGCACCTCAAAGAGGTGCTCCTCTACCATGTGGCGTTTCTCTGTCGCATGGTCCTTCTCCTCCTGGAGATGCTTCACCCCGCTGAGATCCTTCAACTCCCCAATTATCCTCTGTTCAAGCAAAGATAATCACATGAATATACAGACATGCAAGCAGAAATTCATTTAAGTTTTTCAGATTCATTTATTTGGTATAACCCTGTGAGCTATGTTGCTCTTGACTCGGGTGCAACCGCAACAAACAAAAACATGATCAAGGAATATCTTAAAGCGACTACACGCAACAGAAAAATCCAGGAAAAGACAGCAAAGTCTTCCAGAAAAGCACCGTATATCAACACTGTGTGCAAAAATCCCGGTGGGATGCAAGTCGAATAATAACAATCATAAGACAATTTAGATTAAAGTTATCAGGCTAACTCTGTACTACAAAAAACAAACATGGCTAAACCAAAACGTTTTCAAAATCACCAAAATAAAGCTATAAAAACAATGTAACAGTGATCATAGGAACTGTGATTCAAATTTAACAATTAACGATATATACATAACATGTACGACCAAACTTTGCAGCCATAGCTGGCTGTATGAGTCACTCCATAACAGCAGGATTATGAGTCGCAGTATGTAAAAAAATATTCAATACACCTTTAAAGATCAGCACACTATTCAAGTGTACATCTATGGTACAATTTATTGAAAATAAGTTTTGGGAACAGAAACTTATTTCTTTTAAACAACAGACAAATATTAACAAGCACTGTTTATTACATTAACTTTGTTTAACTTTTTTGGTCCCAGTTGAGACATTCAGAACTATGACAAAACAAATAATTGTGCTCTGATCTAATGTGCAATCTGTGGCATATGAATTTGTTAAGGTGATGTTGTCCGGTCCTGTACATATCAAGTACAGTGAGGGAAAAACTTATTTGATCCCCTGCTGATTTTGTACATTTGCCCACTGACAAAGAAACGAACAGAATATAATTTTAATGGTAGGTTTATTTGAACAGTGAGAGGCAGAATAACAACAAAAACATCCAGAAAAACATGTCAAAAATGTTATAATTTGATTTCCATTATCCTCCTAGCGAGGCCACGCTAGGAGGATAAAAGGGGACCCCGGGCAAAGGTTTGGGGCTGTTGCTTGGAGTGGAATCTCGTCGGACTGCTGGAGTCATCGTCACCATCTGCATTTTCTCGGCGGTGTCAGACAGGCAGTCTGTTAGCTCTCTTGACTGAAAGTGTAGTGACCCCTTGTACCCTGTGAAGGCTATAATAAATAGAGTACCTCCTGCTCCTCGTGTCTCTGCGTGTATCGCTAGACGTGGATCATAACGACAGTAGATGTACACTCACTCTGAGTTTTTACTCAATGACGTTAAACTTCACATCTACCCTACCTCCATGCTACATGCCGACAACCCACTGCTTTGGTAACCAAACTGCAACGTATTTTATTAGTAAACCTGCATTTTCTAATTTTACCCAAATCTTAACCTCGGTTGGATGTTGCCATCCTGCCGTGGAAACAACGAATCATTCGTGTCTCGAGCAGAAGATTGCAAGCCTTGTGTTAGAGAATGGCCCACTGAAGCTGTAATCACGGAGCTACTTCTGAGTACATTTCAAGTGCCCTCTCATCCACGTAATAAAGAGCAGGATCCTCCCTCCTGTAACGTTGGTCGTAACAATGTTCTTACTTCTTTGTGCTGTCAAGGACAACCGGGCTCACCTTGGTCTGTCTCACTGTCACACTCACCTCTATTCGTACACTCACTCATCTGGGTCTGTCTCACTGTCATACTCACCTCATCCACACGCACTGACGTAGGTCTGTCTCACTGTCACACTCACATCACTAGTCACACTCACCCACCTGGGTCTGTCTCACTGTTACACTCACCTCTCTACCACACTCACCTGGGTTTGTCTTACTTTAACACCACATTCCACAGACACTTACATTGGTCTGTCTCAATGTCACACTCACCTCTACCCACACACACTCACCAGAGTCTGTTTCACTCTCTCACTCATTTGTCTTCCTACACTCACTCACTTGGGTCTGTCTTACTGTCACACTCACCACTCTACCCACACTAACCTGGGTCTCACTGTCTCACCTCTCTTCAAAAACACTGAATTCCTGCTGAACAACACGCGGTTCAACCCACAAGCACTTGGGAGAGCTACAGGGCTCACATGCCATGTCCTTCACAGTCCTGTAATTCGTTTTATTATTATTGCCATAATTGAGTTTGGCAAAAGCCTGTGCGAGACTTTGAACAATGTACACACAGGACCGTCCATAAGGGTGCTAGGCCAGGGGAAAATCCCAGCATGTGGGCCTCCGACGCGTTCAAATTCCACCGCAAGTATTACATTTGACACCCCCGTGACATTGAAGCGCAGGGCCCCCCCAATGCCCGCGGACCTGGGCGGTCGCTCCGATTCTCCGTATCCAAGGGGCGATTCTATGTGCACAATGCAGACCTTCTTGTAAAAACATGGTTTTACGAGGGCCTCCTCACGCAAATTAAGTAGAGAACCACATTACTGCCATGTGATGGTTTATGTTTCTCAGTCATTGACGACCAGGCTGAGATCATGAACTCGCTAGACTTGACAACCCACTTTGATCACAGGCGGGTGCCTGGATTCAGACCCAGTTACTCCGTGGTCCCACTTCAGTGCTCTGACCTCTCGGTCACTGGGCCGCCTCTAAACACCCCCCATGTTAAATACATAAGTAGCAAACCTGTATCGTGAGCAGCAGCATTCTTTGAATACTCTGCCAAAACAATTTGAATTGTGGAGTGTTGACCCAATTTCGCAATTGCTTTATCATACCTCTGGTTGCAGGAATAATTTCTACAAGACCGAGTTCTAGAGAGCCCCTTTACACGATGTTTTGTTCTACTCTTCCACACTGAGCAGATATTTTAGAAGATGGAGTACCCACACTTTAACACACCACATGCACCTTGCTGCTCGATTGTGGCTTACCCATTTCTACTGATTGGTGGACAGAGGCAGGGGGGGTTAAGAAACTTAAACGTTTGTTTCAACTGCTGTTACAGAAGGGGAACAGATGGGCAGTGGAGCAGGGAGGTAGAGGGGCAGTGGAGTAGAAGGGCAGTGGAGCATTGGAGTAGTTGAGCAGTAGGGCAATTGAGCAGATGGGCAGTGGGACAGCGGAGCAGAAGAGCAGTGGGCCAAATGGGTAGTAGGGCAGTGGAGTAGTGGAGCAAAGGGACAGTTGGGCAGAGGGGCAATGGATCAATTGAGCAGTGGGACAGTGGGACAGTGGGGCAGTGGAGCAGTGGATCAGTGGGGCAGTGGAGTAGAGTGGCAGTGTTGTGAAGGAGGCGAATCACCTGAATATCTTTTCCCACCGACATTTGTATGTGCTCTAAAGAAGGACCATCTCTCAAAACGGCGATCATTCTATATTTGTCCTTGTACCTCCACACACAGCTGGAAAACCGCACACCTGAGCCAAGGCACATTTAACCAACTCAGGCAGCACTTGCAAGCAATTCAAATATATTTTTTGTCATCATGGGTTTATTTCAAAGAGTTTATAGTACCAATAAGAACAATGGTATTTAACCGTATTATTTGCAGGGTGGCCCTGGGGCTTGCCATGTGGCAGGTGTCGTCCATTGGCCGATCCAGACCCCTCCAGCTCTCTCACCCTGGCTTTTCTGCCCCTTCCATGTCCTGGAAACCATAGCAAGGTCATCCCATGAGGACTGCCTGGATAAAAACCAGCATGGAAGGGGCCCAGAGTGGGGCCGGCTATGCTTTTGGGCTAGTCCCGTGTGTGTGTGGTGTGCGTGGTGTCTTGGTAGCAATCGTTCTCCACTTCAACAGCTGTGGTCCCACTGGCAACGTTTCTCTGGGGAACCGTGTGGTAAGTGTGTTTCATGTATCACGGGGTGGGTGGGTGTGGCATGTATCACAGGGTGGGTGGGTAGTATGGTGATAGTGGTCATGGTTGGCACCAATCCACGACCACCACCATCACCCCTACTGAGTGGTTGACATGCTACCACAAAGCAGCACGCGGCGGAGGAGTGAGGTGATCGCTCTTGCAACGCGAGCGAGGCCCCCTCGCTTCCTCTTCTTTCCCTGCATCACCACCTCCACCACCTGCACCTCTTCCATCTCCTGCTCCTTTGTCTCGTCCTCCATTTCATCTTCATCCTCCACCACCATCGTATCCCCCTTCTCTGTTTTCTCAATTCTCTCCTCATCCTCCTCAACCTCCTCGTCCTCGGAGGTGGCAGAAGTGGTGGCAGTGGTGTCGGTGGTGGTGGTGTTGGCTGAGGTGGCAGTGCTGGTGATGTCAGTGGCGGTGGTGGTGGTGGTGGCGGTAGTGGTAGTGTTGGTTGCGTTGGTAGCGGCAGAGGTGGTGGTTGCCATGGTGGTGGCAGTGGTGGTGGCGTTAGCGGCAGGGCGGTCGGTGGTGATGATGGCGGTGGACGTGGTGGAGTTGGTGGAGGTGGTTGCGGTAGCGTCAAAGGTGTCGGTGGTGGCGGTGGCAGCAGTGGTGGTGGCGCTGGCAGTGGAGTAAGTTGTGGTGGTGGCAGAGGTGGTGGTTGCCGCGGTGGTGGCGGTGACGGTGACGGTGGCGGTGGTGGCAGTCGTGTCAGTGGTGGCAGTGATGGCGGGGGTGGCAGCGGTGGTGGTGGTTGCAGCGTTGCTGGCAGTGGTGGTGATGGCAGCGGTCCTGACGGGGCACTGCTCCTCCTCAAGGTACTTCTCATCCTCCTCCAGACGCTTCTCCTCAAGATGCTTCATCTCACGAAGTCGCTTCTCCTCCGCGAAGCACTGCACTATAACGAGTCGCTTCTTGAGGAGATGGTCTCTGAAGCAATGCTCCACTGTGCGGCACTTTTCCCTGGCCAGGCGCTGCACCTCAAAGAGGCGCTCCTCTACCAGGAGGCGTTTCAGCGTCCCAAGGTCCTTCTCCTGAAGACGCTTCACCCCGCTGAAGTCTTTTAACTCCCCAATTATCCTCTGTTCAAGCAAAGATCACCACATTAATATTCAGACATGCACATGCAAACAAAAATTAATACCCACATGCATGCAAACATAAACGTGCACATAAACCCAACACAAATGCATACTCACACATCTTTGTACAGATGCAGACATCCACGTTCACTCATTCAAACTCGCTTTTTACACTCGCATGAATATACACAGTCAAGAAAATTTCAAATCAAGATTGAATATATAAAATCACCTGATAACATAACACCTTATCCATCAATACTTTTATCACATTGTACGTGTAGCCCTAACCCTTAATAATCCCAACCCCTACATAATCAAAATACATGTTACATCCTCATATATCCTCACACACCCCATACATGCACTTAAGTCTGTGATCGACTGGGAATATTTCATAGCAATTGTTGGCAACAATCATCACTGGCAATAGTTTCCACAGAATGTTACATTATAAAGATCTCGTAGCCCATAATCTCGACAAATTTCACGCAGTGCCCATAGTGGGCAACTGGAATGGCTACTTCCAATCAACTGAACTAGCAGACGTAATTAATGTGACTGATTTATATCATTTCGTCCTCAATGGTAATAAATGACCAATGCATGAGTGGGATGGTGGAGAGATTGGCTGATGGTGTCTGGAGCTGGTTTTGATATACAGAGAGGTGAAGCAGAGGAATGTTCCAGAGAGATGGTGTCTTGTGATGTTATAGATTCATGATAAGGCTATATGATGGTCTATTTAATTGGTGGTGGTGTGGTGAGAAAGGTAATGTGGAGAGATGGTGTGCCAGTTTTGTAGATAATGTGTATTTGACCCCCACAGACCCCATACACACCTTTGGGGAGCGATGCTTGTAACCTTGGCCTGGGAAAGGGTCCACTTTATCCATAATGTCACCCCAGGTGGTCGACTGGCGCGACGATTCCCGGCCTGCGAAGAGCAGACAGGTAATTCAAAGGACGAGTAATGAATTAGAGAACGAAGAACATGGAGTTTCACAGAACGAATTTTAAGATCCCTGTAATTAGCTCTTTCCACACAACAGGAGCTGCTATTGAGAAATATTCATCACATGGCAGTAAAACTTTACAAGCCATGTTTTTGTGGGCATTCTGAGACCATTAATTCCATAAGCTTGAGACCCCAGTTTAAACAAAAATGGCTGAAATTCAGATATAAACCCATCGTTTCTGGAACACTCGATCATTACGTCTTCCCATCACAACCAAGCCATGTCTTCTCAAAGTAATTGATAAAGGAGCCTCCTTCTCTGTATATAAGCCACGTGATGCAGGTATCTGGGACTTACCCTCATAGTCATCCACAATCTCAGCCCACTTGATATGGCTATCCATGTTGTTGGGAAAGAGTAGATTCTGCGTGAAGTTGGATGGCCTGTGGAGTTTGGAACAACGCTAAGATTTAGCAACAATTTGAATCACTCATCTTCTAAAATATTACATATTTGGCCACTCACTGTACCAATCCCATCACTTCCATGCCTGTTGCTTTCAAGCCAACGCCCGCACTTGTTTGCCACTCATACGTGCTTCTGATCACTCACTCATCGATCCACACAAACATGTTTATTCCACCAGCCTATTACATTAAACATAATCGCCAAACTTAATGATATTTAATCCACACATGCATGTTAATGTACAGCCCATTTGCATTAATCGAATTCTTGATAAACACCCCCCCCCCCCCCTATGCCTTGTAGGTCATGAGGGTCATATGACCTTACTTAAATTATTTGTTATAAACCGAGCATGACGTCGTGGGTCACGTGATGTCAGAGACACCACCCATGTGGCTGTGACATCACAGATTAGAGACAACTATGGCAGCAGCTGGGGTCTGAACAAGAAGGCAGACTCCTCCCCAATGTTGAATAACATTCAATACATAAAATGTAGGGCACAATTGTGCCAGCAATCAGAAAACAATAATTGTAGACATGTTATTCATACTCTGAGATTTAAACAAGTTAGTTATTAATTTTAAAATGCTGACTCGCTTATGTCTAAACAGTGACAGTAAAAGCAACATATCAGGGCATGCCAAGTAACCTATCTAGCAGTCCTAATTTGATTGCAGAAAATAAAAATACCAACATATCAACAATAATGAGGCTTTAATTTGCGGTCAAAATGTAAAATAAAGATAAACAACACTCATAGTCAACAGGGACGCTCACCTCGTTGAGGATTCGCTCTCCAACGTCGTCTGCAGCTGCTCCCTCGTGCGCATTCCTCTCGACTGGCGGTGGAGGCGTGGCTATGACGTACCAGAAATGACGTCACTTCCGCGAGGCTCCGCCCCCACGCGCACAGCTGCCGCACCACGTGGTGCAGTGCGGGTGGTGGCCGTGGGTGGTGATGATGATGGGTGATGATGATGGGTGGTGGTGGTTGATGATGGTGGGTGGTGATGATGGTTATAGATGACGATGGGTGGTGATTATGATGGGTGCTGATGGCTGTTGATGATGATGGTTGATGGGTGATGATGTGTGTTGATGATGGTCGGTGGTGGTGGTGTTGATAGGTGGTTGATGATGATCGGTGGTGATGATTGTGATAGATGGTGATAATGATGGTTGGTGATGATGGTGGGTGTTCATGCTGATAATTGGTGTTAATGATGTAAGGTGGTGATCACGATGGGTGGTGATTATGATGGGTGATGATGCTGATTTGTGGTGAGGATAATGATGGGTGATGGTGATGTTGGGTGGTTGGTGGCAATGATGATGATGGTGGTCCGTGATAATGGGTGGTGGTGATGATTAGTCATGGTGATGATCATGGTTTATGGGTGGTGGTTATGATAGGTAAAAGTGATGATGGGTGGTGCTGATGATTGGTCATGGTGATAATGATGGTTGATTGGTGGTGGTTTTGATAGTTGGAAGTGATGAAGGGTGGTAGTGATGAAGGGTGGTGATCATGATGGGTGGTGATGATGGGTGATGATGATGATTGGTGGTGATTGGTGGTGATTGGAGATTGGTGGTGATTGGAGATTGGTGGTGATTGGAGATTGGTGGTGATTAGTGGTGATTGGTGATTGTTGTGATTGGTGGTGATTGGTGATGATTGGTGATTGGTGGTGATTTGTGATTGGTGGTGATTGGTGATTGGTGGTGAAAGGTGATTGGAGATTGGTGGTTATGGATGGTGTTTGGTGGTGATTGATGGTGATTGGTGATTCATGGTGATTGGTGGTGATTGATGGTGATTGGTGATTCATGATGAGTGGTGGTGATTGGTGATTGTTTTTGATTGGTGATTCGTGGTGAATGTTTGTTATTGGTGTTTGGAGATTGGTGTTGTTTGGTGGTGATTGGTGATTAACAGTGATTGGTGGTGATTGGTGTTTGGCGGTTGGTGGTTATTGGTTGTGATTGGTGATTAACGGTGATTGGTAATTTGTGGTATTTAGCGATTAGTGGTGATTGGTGGTTCTTGGGTGGCGGTTGTGGTTGCTTGGGGGTGGTGGTGGGTGGTGGTGGTTGGAGGGTGGTGGTGGGTGGGTGGTTGTGGGTGAGTGGTTGTGGGTGGTGGTGGTGGTTGGTGGTGGTGGTTGGTGATATTGGGTGATTGATCATGATGGGTGGTGGTGATGATGGGTCTGTGGTGGTGGTGATGATAGGTGATGGGTGGTTGTGATGAAGGATGCTGGTCATGATGGGTGGTGATGTGTGACGATGATGTTGGGTGGCGATGATGATGGATGATGATGATGGATGATGATTATGTGATGATGAGGGGAGGTGGTGGTTGTGGTTGGTGGTGGTTGTAGTTGCTGGTGGTTGTGGTTGGATGAGTTGGTCGTTGGTTGTGGATGGTGGTGGTTGGTGGTGATTGGTTGTGGGTGGTGGGTGGGGGTGGGTGGTGGTGGGGATGGGTGGTGGTGGGTGGTGGTGGGTGGTGGTGGTTGGTGGGTGGGGATGGGTGGTGGTGGGTGGTGGTGGTTGGTGGGTGGTGGTGGTGGTAGTGTTTGGTGGATGGTGGTGGTTGGTGGTAGGTGGTAGTTGGTGGGTGTTTGTGGGTAGTGGTGGTTATGGTGGTTGGTGGGTGGTGGTTTGTGGGTGGTGGTTTGTGGGTGGTGTTGGTGGATGGTAGTGGTTGGTGGGTGGTGGTGGTGGGTGGTGGTGGTTGGTGGTAGGTGGTAGTTGGTGGGTGTTTGTGGGTAGTGGTGGTTATGGTGGTTGGTGGGTGGTGGTTTGTGGGTGGTGGTTTGTGGGTGGTGGTTGGTGGATGGTAGTGGTTGGTGGGTGGTGGTGGTGGTTGGTGGGTGAGGGAGGTGGTTGGAGGGTGGTGGTGGTGGTTTGTGGGTGGTGGTTGGTGGATGGTAGTGGTTGGTGGGTGGCTGTGGTGGTTGGTGGGTGGTGGAGGTGGTAGTGGGTGGTGGTGGGAGGTTGGTGGATGTGGGTGGTTGGTGGTTTGGTGGTGGTGGGCGGTGGGTGGTTGGTGGAGATCGGTGGTGGGTGATGGTGGGTGATGGTGGGTGGTGGGTGGTGATGCGTGGTGGTGGGTGGTGCTGGGTGGTGCGTGGTGCTAGGTGGTGGTGGATGGTGGTGGGTAGTGGTGGGTGGTGGGTGGTCGTGGGTGGTGGTTAGTGGTGGTGGGTGGTGGGTGGCGGGTGGTGGTGGAGGTGCGTGGTTGGTAGTGGGTTGTCGTGGCTCGTGGTTGGTGGTGGGTGGTGGTGGGTGGTGGCTAGTGGTTGGTGGGTAGTGGGTGGTGGTGGTGGTTGGTGGTGAGTGGTGGATGGTGGAGGTGAGTGGTGGTGGGTGGTGTTGGGTGGTGGTGGGTGGTTGGTGATGATGATTTATAATTGGTGCTGTTGATGATAATGATGATTGGTGCTGGTGATGATGATTGCTGCTGGTGATGATGATGATTATTGCTGGTGCTGGTCATAACGCTGATTCGTGCTGGTGATAATGATGATGATTGGTGCTGGTGATGACGACTGATGATTGGTGATGACAATGATGATTATTGGTGATGCTGGTGATGATGATTGGTGCTGGTGATGATGATTGGTAATGAAGATGATGATTGTTGCTGGTGATGATGATTGGTGCTGGTGATGAGCATGATGATGAGTGCTGGTGCTGGTTATGATGATGATGATGATTCGTGCTGGTGAAGATGATCATGATTGGTGCTGGTGATGATGATTATTTGTGCTGGTCATGATGATGATGGTTCGTGCTGGTCATGGTGATGATGATGATTGGTCCTGGTGCTGGGGATGATGATGATGATTGGTGCTGGCCATGATGATGATTATTGGTGCTGGTTATGATGATAATGGTTCGTGCTGGTGCTGGTGATGATTATTGGTGCTGGTGATAATGAAAGGTTGGGTTCATAATTGCCCGGTAGAATGAGTATATAATGGCCAGGTAGGGTGGGGTCACTCACCAACTCATCCATTCATCTTGTGTGTGGTGATCCACCAACCCCCGCCTAGATTTCAGGCGCCTTCCCAAAACTGCAATTCAATCACTCACGCACCCACTCCTTTACTCACCCACCCCCTCATTCACTCACCCACGCACTCATTCACTCGCCCATGCACTCATCAACGTACACACCCACTCATTCACTCACCCATACACTCATCAACTTACAGACCCACTCATTCACTCGCCCACGAACTCATTCACTCACTCACCCACTCATTAACTCACCCACCCACTCATTCACTCACCCACCCACTCACTCATTCACTCACCCATACACTCATCAACTTATCCACCTACTATTTCACTCACCCACTACTCATCCACTCACTCACCAACTCGTTCACTCACCCATTAATCATTAACTCACCCACCCACTAATTCACCCCCCCCCCACTCATTCGCTCACCCACCCACCCACACATTCACTCACCCAACTATTCATTCACTCACCTACCCACTCATTCACTAACTCAACCACTCACCCACCCACTCATTCACTCACCCACCCACTCACTTATTCACCAACCCATCCACTCATTCACACAACTGCCCTTCTGTTCACTAACCCACCCTATCCACTCATTCACTCACCCACCCATTCACTCACCCACCCTTTCACTCAC